>NC_084671.1:18537743-19737743 GCF_028389875.1 Rhea pennata | reverse complement strand
TCAGCATTAAAAACCACACTGGTCTTTGTCCTGAAGATTAGACCTGCTTAGTCTAAGCAGAAAACCTACTTTGATTCTGGCTTCATGGACCTAGCAAATTGAATCAGCCCCATCTCAGTATGCAGCAAGGAGAATAATGATTGCAGCTTGTTGTTCAGGTACACGTATAAGAATATTTCTTCTTCAAAACTTAAATTACATTTTCAAAGTGTCTGTAAAACTAGGGCAGATTATGCTTTATGTACAGCTGAAAGTATACTGTATGAACAAGCGAGAAGGTATGTTCCTACATATTTATTATCATGTATTTCTGTCTTTATTCATCAAATGTGGATGGAAAAAATCCTGCCCTGTTGAAATCTAGGTAGTGCTTACACTGACTTCAGCTGCACCAGGATTTCAGAATGCCTTCATCCCCATATAGATGCTTAAATCTTGTGAGTTATATTTAGCCCAAAGTTTTTTTTTTTTTTCTTTTTTCTTAAACAGCTGGGAAGTTCTATAAAATCCTAAAATAGCAATCTCTGCTGGTACTGATGACATAGTAGTGGCACTAATATTTGTTGCTATGAAATCTAAATTCTTTGAGGAAAAAGAGCTATAGAAAGCAAAAATTGACAATTCTATTAAATATTTAAATACAAATTGAGTCTGTTCACTTCAGCATAATTGAAAAGCAGGGTGTTTGTTCCCATTTGAAATAGGGCTCTACTATAATATCTAGAAATGCTTCCTGTTAGTCATTTTGTTAAGGTTTTGCCAGCATGTAAAGCTTGCTATGAAAAGGAAAAATCACTGCCCAAACTGAACGGGAAGCCGGAAGAAGCACGGTGGGAATACGTGATGTGTTAAGCATTCACGCCGCCGAGCCTTTGTCAGAAGTGTAAAAAGCAAGTTGGGCAGCAAATGAGCTGGTGCGCCGGGCAGCAAATGAGCTGGTGCGCCAGGCTGCAGCCGAGCGCGCTGACAGAGGTGGCTCACCGCTTGATTAAATCCGTGCGGCAGGAGAATGGGTGGGGAGTAGAGGGAGCCGTGCTTTGTGTCTGCCTGCGGAAGCCCAGATGCTCGTCCCCTTTGTGTGCCTCCCTAAGGAGAGAGAATTAGGCAGCAGGCGACGGAGTTATGGAAAGGCCTTAGCAAGAGAATGGGAAGTGTCTGCAAGGAGTGTTGCAGCAGTCAGCCCCTGCCACTGCCTGGGGGAGGAGACGTTATAGACCAGGTTGTCCTTCAAAGCATGGCTAGAGTTTGATTTCTTTTCTTTTTGGGGTATAATGAGCACTGCACAATTAGCAGAACCACCTTCTGGGTCAATAATTCAATCTTTAAGAATTAGGGCTCCGATTCACTTGAAATACTGATGTTTTCCCCCTTTTCCGAATCTATTCTGTATCACTAAGCCCAAAAATGTTTGCTTGAATCTGAATAAAACTACATCCTTTAAGTATTCAAGTAGCATTTCATAGACTGACTTTTGATTCATAGTTCTGTGGTTTAATATTTCAGTCCTTAATGATCAGCGTAAACTAAATGACTGTCTTGTTTTGCATTTCTGCAGCACTAAGCGCAGTGAAGGCACTATATACAACATCAGATCTCTGATGATACTGAAAAACAAGTACTACGTGTATGAGCAATGGTTTTCATTCCTTCTGAGTATATATTAGATTTCATAGAGACTTCAATATCTTAGCTTTATATTAATAATCTCTTTACAAAGCTGTGTCTGGAAATACTTTCTGGAATAAGGTGTGTGTTTTTTGTTTTTGTTTTTGTTTTTTTTTTTGCTTGTTTGTTTTTTTGTTTTTTTTGCCTGGTACCATTTTGAGCCTCTTAGAGAATTGGCATGGTCCTAGAGCTTAGATTGCCAAGAGAGATACAGGCACCTAATGAGTCCTCTTGGTATGTACAATAATGATGTCTAGAAGAGTTCATAAAATCTTTAGGTGCCTAAATTTCCACTTACAAGTTTAGTGTATGTTAAGCATTTTGCAGCAGATCATGATGGCTAGTAAAATAATGAGAGCAATCTATAGAGTAAAAATAAGAAAGGAGAAGCAACCAAACCTCTTTCTATAGCAAATGCAAAAACTGGCCAGATCTCCTGTTGCTCTTGACCAGGGCTGAATGAAGGAACAACCACCTGGTGTTGAAAGCATTTATATCTTAGTGCTTGTCCTTTGAGCTATGCAGTTCTTCTGCCATCAGAGTTTCACAGAAGCAAACCTTCCAAAGCAAATAAATAAATAAAATCCCAGCTGACAGCTAATATAAATGGTATGAAACAGAAGGGTAAATGGGGGAAAAAAAGTCTGATTTGACATAAACAAATTAGAGCTGTTGACAGTGTGGGTGATTTTGAGAAGTGCAGTTCCATTAAATTCACAGATATGAATCCTGACAAATAACAAGCCATGGTAATTTATATAAACAAGGAAAGGAAATAATGAGTGGATGTGGAAATCTAACAAGAACTTGGTGGTTAGTACAGCACATGACATTTTGGCACTACGAGGAGAACAAACTAAGGGAGCGCCTGCTGTTGTAAGATGCTGCTAATGTATGATTCCTTGATGGAAACATTCAACAGCATGCTGCCTGGGTAGGAAGGCTCTAGAAATGTTTGTGGCTCTTTTGTGCCTTTCACATTTATTATGTCAAAAATAGAAGGCACTTTAAAGTCATATTAAAAACTGGTTTCTTCATGCTATACTGTATGCAGACTTGTATGTGGGTGGAGATGTCTCCAACAGTAATTGAAGCCAAGAACCTGGAAGTCAGGTCAGTACAAGTAGTAGACTGGTGATTTATCTGTTACCTGGAACTCTTTATTTTTTTATTTTTTTTTTATCCAGCATTTCATCTGCTTTAGGTTAACGTTTCCTTGCATGTGTGCAGTTCAGTATGATTGGTCAGTGCAATATTGCTGCTTCCAGCCTCCAGGCATGTCATGAAGTTCATATTCTTCTTTGTTTTTATTTTAGAAAGAGCTTTTTTTTCACCTTTCTTTAAGGGTTTTTAATGGACACAGCTATTAAAAATTCAAAGCGCTGTATTTATTTAGATAAATGCCGTTAATTATAAATGTTTAGCCATATGGCCATTAGGACTAGCAATCAGTGGAATAAAGAGGGAAGGAAGACTTTGGACAATAAAGAACAGTTTTAGAAAGTAAACCTATATGAAACATCAGACAAAATTTCTAACTATAACATGATGGTTACCAACCTGCAAACTGAAAAACTTTTGGTTTTTGTTCTTCTGTTTTTTTTTTTTTTTTTTTTTTTTTTTTTGTTTTTGTTTTATGCCTTGCTATTGAAGAGTGCATATTAAAAAACAAAAGGGATGCCTCAAGGAAAGCCAGATGGCTGAATACTAGCATCTGAAATGAAAATAAAATATTCAGCTATACATGTGGGCCATAAATATGCTTAGCTGTAGTCATTTGTTTATGAGCCAGACTCTTTTCTGTGTTCCTTTTGCATTGGTAAATTTGAATTTGTTTTACCTGTTTTAGTAGATCAAAGATGAGCAGAAGTGTGGCTAGAGTAATTTTTTTCCTATTAGCTCTAGCTCCAAATAAAAGATATGAAGTCAGGTTTTGGCCAGATACCACATTCTAAAGTATTGGAGGTTATTTCGGACCTGGGGAGACATGAATTTGTCTGGCAGGTGTGGTATGAAGGTTTTTTTTGGTTTGTGTTTTTTCTCTACTTAAACTTTGGAGGTAACCAGGGGTATTGTGAGAAACAGTTTGAAGGTATCACAGCATTTTGTTAACACTAACTCTACTGTTGCATATAGTTTTGCCCATACTGAAAATCTTTCATCTTCCACTGTAGTTGTGATGTTCTTGTGTGATATCATGTTTTGTAAAATGAGCAGCAGTTCAGTAAAGCATGTTTGTAGATAAACGGTCAGCAACATCAACTGAAAAGCATAGTGAAGATGCATGAAAACCACAACAGCCCAGACGGCTCCTGGAGTAATGTACAAAGCTCCCTGCAGTTATCCAGTGTTTTTATCTGATATATACAAAAAGCAACAATTGTGGTGGCATTGTATTGCCAAGCTCTTGCTTTAGTCGATAAGATTTCTTTTTAATCTTTCCCATGCTTCTTGAGTTTTGGTAGCTAGGATACATGTTTAAAGGCTCTGATTCAAGACTAGGGTAGCATGAATTACTGCCACCAAAAATGCAGTTTTAGAGAATGTGTCCATCAGAAATCTTGTTTTGAGAATGGTGCTAAAGGAGAACCTGCCATTGCTTTTGCACTCTTGGCTTGCATGATCCCTGAGGAAAATGAACAAGTAAAATGAGCATGGTGTATGGTGTGTGTGTGGTGTGTTTTTTTTATTTTCACTTGGGTGAGAAAGAGATGAATAGATTACAGCTCATTTCAGTCAAACCTGTTTACTTTATTCCTGATTTCTATCTCCATTTGGAGGTGAAGTTGAGCTCTGTTTGTATAGCCCTAGCCTTGACTTGCTTTCAGAGTTATGCTACTACTGTCGGGAATTCTTTGCTCCCTCCTGTCTTGAGACTAGTGAGTGAATTTAAAGGACTCTAAGCTGTTGGCACTTGTAATTCAAAATATGTGAAGAAAAATCTATTTTATAAAATTTAAACTGGCATGGCTTGCTATTGCATGGCTCTTTGCACAGTCTCTTGTAGGCTTTCTTACCGCTCTCCTCTGTTGGCCTGTCTGTGCAAGAGTCCTGTGAATATCCATGGCATACGAGTCCTGTGAATATCCAAGCAAATACTGTTTTGGCATGTTATTGTGTGTCCATAAGACCCTTCAGTGCTCTGTCTAGTCAGCTATGCCAATGCATGGGCCTTGTCGGTAAACTGTGTATGCTATCACAGTTGCACGAAGTAAGGGAAAAGTGGCTGTTAAGGAAAAAATGAGGCTCTCTATGTGAGGAAAGCTGCGAGTGGGTGCAGTTCTATATACCTTGCTCCTGTTGATGAAGAGAGCAAGGGAGGTGTGATCAGAAATGAGATGTGGCGGGGGCTGGACTGGTGCTTTCTGTTAGGTCTTCACTGTCACAGCTTCTGCCTACAGCAGTGTATTTTTAGAGCAGTTATACAATACAGCAATGCCAGATGCTGTTTTGGGTACTTTCTAGAAGATTGGGAGAGTGAAAAATGGATTAAAGCTCTTTGTAATATTCCTAAGTATGCATGAATACATAAAAGTTCTGATTCTTGGTTTTAAGTTCAGTGCTGTTGGAAGTGTTACCATGTGTTAGAGAAACTGTAGTGTACATACTTTAGGTCTCATGTAAGATCAGCTACCCTTTGAGCAGTACTAGTTTAAAATAATAAACCCTTCTTTGTCCAAGAATCTGAAGCACCTTGGGTGAATGCAGTGATTGAGGGTAATTGTCCTGCAGCCGAGGTCCCAGTTCCAAGGTGGCCAATTACAGGTCTAAACTACTGTCCTTGAATATAATGAAAGGAGCCATCTGATCTGAGACAAATTCAGAGCAAACTTCTTATAGGAATCATCATTGTTTTAATGTTAGTAGTGATAGTACTACCCTTCATCATGAGACCTTGTGCTTTGCATCAGGAGTAGCACAGTGTCTGTGCTAATAGCCTTGTGCTTTACTCCATCCCTCTTGACATAAGAGTTTCCTGAAGAATTTGCTGAAAGAGCAGTTCCTTCTGCCTGGCCCATCACAAAGAGCCTGACCAAAACCTGCATCCAGAACAGAGACCTTCTCCCCTCCCTACCTGCAGCCTACCTTTCTTCTACATCTCTGCCATTTGTTCCACAACAAGAGCAAAAAAATCTCCAGGAAACTGGTAATGCTGAGGAATACCTTGCTGTTCCTTAGGTTTTAGTTTATTGCACAGAAGATGGAGAATCATGAGAGCATCTCTGCAACACCAGCAGTAGAAGGTAGTGTAGATCTCAGTCTGCACACAGTTAATCATACTTTCACTTCTCATAGGAAATGTTTCCTGCAATGGATGGAGGGACACCATCCTTGTATTCTTTTTGTTTCTTGTGTTGTCCCATGCAAACTGTCCTTGTACATCTGTGCGCACTTGTGTGGCCCATGTAGCAGTGTTCCATGTCCACTAGCTTTGGGAGCATTTGTCACAATTTGTGGCCCTTGTGCATCTGTGTGTGTATAACTTTTTTTGAGGGAGTTGTGTTTGCAAGGCGAGAGTTTAGCTTCTGTAGCTGCATGAGAGAATTCTTTGTGTAGTGGTTTTCTCAGCTAACAGCATGTGCTGTTTGCACCTTTCCCAATTGTACAGGGAAGGAGAATTTATCGTTACCAGCAGTGTTTGACTAGGTCTCCTTGAGCACTGGGAAAGATTGTCAGGCTCCTCAGTAAAACAGCACTCAGGACCCGAAGTTTCTACATGTGGGAGGAAACACTTTGCTGTGGGCTGGTGCATACAGAGAGTTGTAGCATCCTACTAGGATGCTTGCAAGATGATTCTGATATGCCTGTATGCCCACAAAGGACTTTAAGATGTTATAATGGATTTTCACATCATATGTTCTTGTTAAGAGAAGCAAGCTTAGTGGGCAATCTGTAGCAGGAAAAGGATTCCTGTACTCTACAAGTGAGTCAATGCATCACGATCTATACGCTTTGATTTGAGCCAGTCGCGTTAGACTGCTTACTGCTCTCCAGAGGCAAGTACAGTAGTAACTCCACATCAAACATTAATGCCAGTACATCACCCCTCTTACTGCTTTGTAAATGGCTAGTGGCCAGTCCTGTAGTACCTCATGCTGAAGAACAGGAGAGTGAAAGGGGTTTTCTGAGCTGGCTGTTAGTATTTTTGTGTGACTCCATCAAGCAACTCTTACCTGATTCGCATTGCTCAGCTGTAATCTAGAGCCAGAAAACTTTGCTGTGGTCCTCCATTTGTTGAGACTTTTTGAGGCATCTTTCTCTTATATTCTCATTTATATTTTTAAAACCTTTCCACTTCAGCAAATGTATTCAGTGACTTTGTTTAAGTGTGAAAGTCAGTCTGTTTCAAAGCACATGTCCCTTATTTGGGATGCACGGTAGCATTGGAGTTGGATACAAAATCTGCACTGTTTATCTTTGTCACCATGATAATCATCAGCTAGAGATCAACAGTCAAGTCTCTTTCCAGCTGGTGTCATACTCTGAGTTGACTTTTTCTAAATTGTATAGCAATAATATTCACTATTTAAACAAAAATCCCTTAGTCCATGCCTGTCTCTGTTGCCTTTTTTTTTCTCTTCCCTTAAAGATACTTGCAATTAAACCTTAGCAAAATAGGAAGCATCAGAAATGTTAAACTGTCTTGGCAATGAAGAGGCATGAAGCAGATGAATAATGAGAAGCAAAAGATAAGCAGTAAAACCACTCTCATTTTGGAGTGCCTATTCTGACAGAGTTTGTGTCACCTCTTACTATTTCATATCCTCTTTGAGTCACAGGAATGATGATGGGGGGGGAAATCCCACTAAAGAACACAGTCCTCCAGTTTCTGTTTAAATCACAGAATGAGAAATTTCAAAGCTTCTTTTGCTAAGACTATGAAGCATCTCTAAGTCCCCCACCGCCAGTGGAATTTAACTTGGAAAAGAGAAGTTGGGCTAAAGGGAGTGAGGGAAACTCTTGTCGTGGTGTGTGTGTGTTTTTCTTTTTCTTTTTTTTTTTCTTTTTCTTTTTTTTTTTTTCCTTTTGGATGCCTCCATTTTGAGGAGTGAGTGAGTGCAGCCCAGCCAACATCATAAGCTGCTTCCTTTTTATTTCTTCCCGGATACCAACCCAGAACAACTCTATGTCCATGGATAATGTACACTTGGGATAAGAGTGAAGCTCAGTGAACAATGAGTAGGAGATCACAGGGGCTGGAGATTTTCCATGCAGCTTCCTTAGCTCGTATGTTCTTTTGTTATGTGAGAAATGTGTTAGAGCTATGAAACTTCATAGACCTATTTCTCTCCTTGTTTTTACCAGTTTTACAGGGTTCTCCTTTTGTTTTCAGTGGAGTTTGCTGCTTGTTCTCACTAGTGTGAGCAGTTTGAGTGCTGTGGTGTATGGCAACTTCTAAAGGCTCCTAAAACTTGCCTGGATGACAAAGAGCCTAGCCACTATTTTGGAGGTACTCTTAATTTGAACACATGATGATATTCATTTGGTACTATTTGTTTAGCCTTGTATTTAGCAATCTGGAAAGCAAGGAGTGAAAACTCCATTAGGTATTTCTGCATGATGTGCTGAAGCAGCAGATTGATGTGAGTTGGTGGACAGAGAAGCAGTGGGAGAACACTGGTGGCATTAGGTTTGAATTTCCCGTGCTGGAACGAGCTCTACAAAAGGAGTAATGCAGAGACAGTCAACAAAAGATTCTGATGCCAAAAAACAATCTAAGGGTGAAATGCTAAGGACCAGAAGCACCAGGTTAGCCTTGTGCAGGGGGCAGTATAATCACTTCAGAAGTTCCTCAGGGTGTTTTAAGGATACCGGGATTGGTTATTTGCATATAATACTGCAGAGGTGTTTGAACTCAATGTCACCCTACTGCTACCAGTTAAGGGGAGTACAGGGTTGCATTACGTCTTTCCTCTTTACAACACGCCAGGACGTTGCAGAGATAATCAGCATGTGATTTGGTCCTAATGCTAAATGTTAATGAACATGTCTGTTCAGAGGGCATGTCTGTTTCTGGTGATCCTTGTAATAGAAGAGATGGGGGCTCTGAAAGTCCCTTATGTTGTGTGCTAGTGTGCCTGATAATCTGTCACAGACCCTGAAGCTAGTGTTTTAAGGCTCTCAGTTCCCCTAGTATTTACCAGTAATAAGGCAGATACCTATCGCAGTTTCGTACTGCCTCAAAATCCCTTCAATTTAACAAGCTGGTATTTGGTCATTGACGAATGCTCGGTCACAGCCTTTGAGCAATATAGTGGCAGCTTTCCTAATGCTGGCTGGCCAAATAAATTACAACAAACAAAAGGATTCAAAGTTGATAACAAACATGATAAAATTAATCTGAGAATGCTTTTCATCAAGTATATCCTTTTATTTTGTGGAACGTACCAACTTATATGCTATGGAGCCTTTAAGCAGTACTGTCTCTTCACATTCATCACCTGTGCTGGAGTTGGGATAGCAAACTCCATTGGTATTATGTTGGAGACGTGCAGTGTAATTATGCCATTCAAGTAGGAAAAGCTCAGCATATCTGAATGCACAACGCCAAGCTGCTGGTTCAGATGAGAACCTGCTCTAGCGGGACTGCGGCAGAACCAGTGGAAATAGCCTTAGTTCCTTCTAGAAGCACTTTGGGAAATGGGCTTGTAGCAGCAACTTCGTCATCTTAGGGAAGTGTTCAGTGTTGATTCCCTGGAGCGATCTGCCCATTTGGACAGAGAACAAGCAGTGGTGGTTGTTAGCCGACGTGGATTGCTTTTCCACTGACTCCTGCGTAGTCCTGACCCCACTATTATGCTATGAAGATGTAAAGGAAAACTACTGGCAGTTGTCTTCCCCTTGCGCACCTACATAGAACTACTTAATCCAACCCTGAGCACATGTCTCGGTGACAGTGCCCTGAATTCAGTATGCTGCTTACTTTCTGGATCAGGGTGTGTTTCTGTTTTGTCCAAGTTAACCATTTTTGCCCTAATATTTAGGTAGAGTGCCCTTTTAAAGAAGGGAGAGGCAAATGATGAATAACCTAAGAACGGGTGAAAAAAATGTTCTGAAAACATTTTCCAATTTTAAAGCCCCCCGCCCCCCCCCAAAAAAAAAAAAAAAAATTAAGTGCTCACTGCTTCCTTGTTTGCATGATTTGTGATATGGCAATGACTTCTGAATTTTCCATGCACAAGGAGGCTTTATTTTGACTGCCTATTACAGTCAGAGTAACTGGAATATGACAGATTCATTTAATAGAACCTTTTTAAGAACAATGTCTTCGTTACTGTTTTGTGTTGGAATAAAAGCAGAATCTTTATTTACAAAATAGAAGTGTGCAAAGCTTTTAAATTTCTCTTTGGTTACTAGAAAGGCTTGAAATAGAAGTAATATAAAATCTAGATAATGAAGGGGGAAGAAAGCATTGTTTTTATATCCATGCAAAATGTCTAAGTTACAATGAAATCTTAAGAAAAACATCCTGATGTGCATTGAATCAGACTTGATCTATTTAAATTGGTAAGTATAGGCATAAGGTTCCATCTATTTTCAAAAGATTTGAATTTTTAAATCATAGATGGTCTAAACATTACTTTCCTCAATTTCTGGGCTGTGCTACTTAATCATCTTTTTTTTTCTTTTTCTCTCTCTGTTAGCAGTCCAAAATGTTTAAAGGGCACCTGAAAATAAAAGCTCTGAATTGCCTGTGATTTCTGCCCATTACTCCTCAGCCACTACTATTCTTCTAAGTGAAAGATTTCCTTTGGGCCGGGTTTACCCTTCCCGAGAGATTGTCCTGGCTTCCTGTGCCACACTGAAGTTGGTACTTTTTAAATGGAACTGATTAGGATTCTAATTAAATGCTTTTTCAGTAAGAAAATGTTGATTCATAGAAGCCAAAACATTTTGGGGAAATGTGCTGATCTTTAGTTTCTTTCTTTCTTGCATCGGGGTGGCTTTCTGGCTTTCAAAAAGATTCTATTTTGGATGTTAGAAACTAAAAATAAATTCAGGCAAACTGCAAGCTCACTTCACATGCTTCCTTTTGATCCTCTTTCCCAGGGATTACTGAGGAGGGAAAGAAAGAGGATTTATTATTTAAAGTTTATATTAGGCCCTTAAAGTGTCCATTGCTGTCCTTAAGTGACAGGACTCGTTTCGGTAGAGGGTGATCTGTCCAGCCTGAAACGAACAGCTGCCCTGAACCGTGCTGTCCCAGCTCTTCCTTTTGCTTCCCCCTCCCAGGACAGCAGCTCTTAATCTCTTCTTTCTGCTTACGATCTGCGTATCGAGGAAGGTGCAAAAACTGAGTCAAGTGTGCAATAATATAAACTCTGCATTTCCATTCCTGCCTGGTAGTGTACTGGAAAGGTTGGGGCTCCCTTTCTCTCCTGGCTTTTAGCTTTAGGCAGAGCAGTGGGTGCTGGAGAAGAGCCAGGCATGCAGGTTTCCCGTCAGGACTCTTCTCACTTGTCTGATTCTGTTTGCTGTCCCCTTAACAGCCACTTTTTCTGACTTGCTCATACAAATAAGGTGGTAGTACGACTTGCTGATACCTCAATTGGTAACACAGCAGTTAGATCTCCGTATTAATGCTGCATGCGGCTGACTCATCCCACACTTGGGACAAATAAAATACCACTGATAGCAGGAAAAGTAACTGAATCCCAGTTCAGAGATTATCACTGGCTGTATGCGTGATGTATCCAGCATAACCACCATTTTTTCCCCTCCCTCCTCTATTCCATGAGTTATTTGGTAGGATTTTGCTTTGAAATGTTTCTGAAAATAAGTGTGGCTAGCCTTTAATATGTAAACTCAAAGCAGGCAAGCATGCTCATTTAAAAAAAAAAAACTTCTGCTCACTCTATGTTCTTAAGGTAGTTTCATTATTGAATTAATGTGTAGTGTCCTCGTTCATAGACAGTGATAGATGCACAGTTGTTGTGACTGTGTAATGCTGCATATTTATGAAAAATCACGTATTGTTCTTTTTGATGTCTCTGAGCAAAAAGCTAGTTGGCTTTAATAAAATAGTTATTTGCTGTTCTGTGAACAGATAGTTCTTATAAAAGCATGTAATGCTGTGGTTGGCCTGTAGTGGTGCCAATGAAATTTTCTGGGAAACTGAGGATGTTCAATTTTAGTTTTACATTTGAAGAAGTGAACCATAACTTCCACTGCAACATGGCTTGTTATTTCTTAGATGAGATTAGTTTACTAAGTACCTTGTACAATCTAGATAAAGGAAAACACATCAATGCTGAAAGTATGCCACGAGTAATGGGGTTCTTAAATACAAAGTGAGCAAATTTGATATTAGAAATGTTCACAAGTCCTGATCTTGCTAACAGTCCTATATGCTTCCAACATCATGAGCTGGAGCAGCCCCATGAATTCAAAGCATTGTGGATTTAGAGGAACTCTGTGCCAAAAACTAAGGGCATCTTTGCAGGGCTTCCAGAAGGCAGTATTTCTAACGCTGGTATGTGTGGTGGCATTGGCTTGTATGCCAGCAGACTGAGTACAAAACCCATTTTTTTTCAACCAGTATTTTATCATCAGTAATACATGTGTGAGTGAGTCATTTTCAGTTCTAATTAGAGTTTGCAGATAGTAACCTCAAATTAAAAAAAAAGTCATCGTGTGATCACTTACTCTGGTGATCAGGGTGCACTTTCTGTTTCTGAATGGTAGTTTGTAAGCAAGGTGTGTATTTAATTAGTTTGCATTAGAGCTGTTGGATCCTCTACTTAAAAATAAAATAAAAAAAAAAGGACAAACACAGGGTAGCTGAATTGGTGTGTGCAAGCTTAATGTTCCACATGGTGCCAAGGTGTGTATGTACACCAGCAGTATCACTGAGATCATTTACTGAGAAATCTTTTTGTGGTGAAAATAAGGGTTAAACTGTAGCTTAGGATTCATCTCCTGCACCTCTCCTTTTCCCTCTGGGTATTAGTTAGAGTTCTTATTCTCCCTGGTATGCCAGCACTTGAACAGAGGACAATTTATGATGAGTATGCTATAAAATGTTTAAGGGTATTTTGAATGTTTAAAGCACCAAAGAATGTAATATGTATGAATGTGATACATTTGTAATGAATTTAATATATAAAAAAAATACATTACAGTAATGTGGAGCATGTGGTTGGACCATAAAGATGCCAGGGAATGCTGAAGCTTTGTCCTTAATTCACCCTGTCATTCCTAGGTACTACAGTACATGGCACCAAATGTAACCCACTGTCTCATATCTAATATACTTCAGATGATACCGTCTTTTGTTTTTAATATATATACACACACACACACACACACACTTGTCAGGAGTCTGCTATGAACAGAGCTTCATCCTAAAATTTTCACGGTGTGTATTTAGCAACTAGCAATTGCTAAGTACACAAGTCTTTGCAATTGTGGCTTTTTGCACACTAAATAATTGTAACCTTGGAGGGGGGGATATGTTCTGCAAAATTATTCTGTGTATATGCAGTACAGAGTATTTAGAATGATACATTAGAAAACAGATACTTAAGAGAATATAATGGCTCAAAATAATAGAATCAGTATTTTGCCTCATTTAACATGTGTATATGTATTGTGTAAATCTGTAGAGGTATATTCAAGGTGATTAGCTAGGATTTAGCTCTGTGTTGGAGCAAGGGGAAAAGGTCTAATGGAAATGTTGACAGACCATTAACTAGAGTATCACTAATGGGTGCTATAATAGATAGAAATATTCTTAATTGTAAAGGGGTTAATTGGTATTTTTCATTTGCATTGCTTTCTTCCTGAGTGGCAAATTCAGCATATCCATTGACTGGAATGGCTATTTTACTGAGAGAATATCAAGGACTACAATATTTTCCCCAAGAAAATAAGTGTGTGTGTGGGGAGGGGGGAGGTAGGGGAGAGGAGGAATATTTTAACTGACATATGATTAGCAAGCTATTGCTGCAGAGAAAATGACTTTCTTAACAGTTTATTTAGGGTGTGCCTGTAGGAAACTATTGTTTCCATAGTAATTAGAATTTGGGGGTTTCTCTTTTTTTCTCAATTGCTTTATATCTGAGCATGGGAAAAATGTCTTGCTTTGACCAGAATGGTTGCTATGACTTAAATGTGTTGCTATGACCTTCAACCATTTTCTCAATGGAGATAGGGATTTTCTGAATGTAAGAGGGAAGCTACTGTTCTGTTCTTCAGCTTGCTTACCCTATCTGTGTTTTTAGATTTTCCTTTTTTAAATTTCTTGTTTTGTGGCCACCTCTCCTCTGGTTTCAGTTCACCTAACTGCGTTCTTGGATTTTTTTTTTCCCTCTTGCTCCTCTCTTCCCTAGCCCTCACTGAGGTTTCTTTGTGTTCTTTAGAGATCCAGCAGCTTTTTCTTACAATCTTCACTTGCCTTTCTGTCTAGTCCTAAAGCATGTAGCAACAAACATTTCATGTGGATTTTTATTAAATACTTCTGAAAACAAACACATTTTGTAAATATAGTTTAGTTTTATTTCTAACAAAGATTAAGTAAATCTGACTGAACAAATACCCACTGTTTTAATTTCTCTATAAATCTAATGCATTAAGAATTTAACCAGAAGCAGCAATTTACTTTTAAATAGTATCATAGGCTACATAGCAAAGTGCTAAATTATTTATTTGAGGCGTTTGCCAGTTTTGTCCTGCAATAGAAAATGCAATTTTTTCTTTGAGTCTTTGTCTTGCACTCTTTTTAACCGTGCCTCTATTTAGTGGCTCAGAGGATTTTCTGTAAAAGTCGGCAACTCTAACTTACCCCACCTTTACCCATTCCCTAACTAGAGTGGATTCACTTATCTAGTGCTGGATTGAGGGGAGAGGGAATGTTGCAGATTATGTTAAGGAATACAGATAGACTTCAGGCCTCACGGAAGAAAGTTTCCTTTCCAGGCCCCTTCCCCTGACTTCATGACTTCTGTTCGCAGACTTCGTGCTGTGTGGCCTTCCCGGCGCTTTTCCTGCGGAGTTCGGAAGTGCCGTGGGGCTCGTGGGAGCTCCTCGTTCATGGCTGGGGCTCCGAGCAGCTGGGATGAGGGCGAGCAGTCGGCTGACCCACAGCGAGCCCCGGCCGGCCTGCCTTCCATCTGCTGGGCCACGCGGGCTCTCTGCTGCCCACTGGGTGCATAGGCAGGGTGATCCGCTTGCAAGTAATGACATCCGCGTGGTGCCAAAATCCCAGGCTAGTTCTCAGCTTGATCCGTTTCCCAATCTGCTTCACCACACGGCCAAACAGTTCTTGTGCCAGCATAAGGCAAGAGGAGGAGCTGGGGGCGGGAGCAAAATGAAACTGCCTTCTTGATTCTGGTTTTTAGCAGCCGTGCTGGCGCTCTCAAATCTGATATGCCTGGAGATTGTCAAGTGCTCTGAAAAAGCATGATCATACACGGTCAGAATTGTATACCACATATATGTCCTTCTCCATCTGCTTTAAAGAAACAGTGGGTTGCTTGTGCTTGTCAGAGTTGTTCTGCAGTTTCTGCCTGGGATGCCAGAAGCCTGCCCATCGGTGCCCATGCTGACTGCAGGGTTTCTTTGCCCCTGTCGGCTTTAGAAGGCCATGTCTCTGTGCAATAGCTTTGGCCTGTGTGTGGTTTGGGCAATGGAGTCATTCAAATAGAAACATACGCACGTAAGTGTCCGCAGCATAAGGACTTTCCACTTTTAAAGTCACCAGCTGCTTTGGCAGTGATGCTCTTTCTCACACTGTGAAGTGCCCTCTGCATTGTGGTGCAAGGAAGTGGTTCGACTCAAAAGAATGCTCTACCCCTTCTCTTTTCGGGACCTCCCACCTCTTCCCTGCCCTGAATTATTTCTGTTCTGGATTATTTCCATGACCCAGTTCCCTGCAATGCCACACAAATGGGAACGAGCGGTTGGATGACAGACAAGCTTAAGCTGCTTTGCCTCTATACTCCATGGGGCAGAGTGCTGCTTCTGGGCTAGGAACTCCAGGATGTTGTAGGAGGAATGGAGCGTGGTGTGGATGCACTGTATGGGCACAGCTGGGTTTATCCTGCAATAATCAAACCACCCACTACCCCCTGAATAAACTAAATAGTAACAGCACAGCTTTGCCAGCTCTGCTGCATCTGTGCTGGAGGATTTTTGCCTGCATCCACTATGTCTGTAAATACAGATGTCTAGTCAAGACCTGACCATAGAAATGCATCTTTACCAGATTTAATTGATTTTAGCCAGGAGCGAATTGGATCCAGAAGAACTACTTATAGCTTAACATTTCCTTTGAAAATTTACTGTTCAGTAATTAACAGGTTTAGAAAGCAGCTACTTTCACTCTAATCTAGTTTAAGAGAAAAGAATCAATTGACTTTTTTTGAATGGTAAATATCATGAAATATTTTACAACAAATCATGGTTAAAAATAGCCCAGTTGTGCTAGCTGTCATGTAGGCTAAATCACTTGCAGCAGGACATGATCTTTGTGATTTGTGGTCTATGCAAATAAGTGCAGGGCTTTGCTTCACATTCTGTATTCAGGCAAAGTTCCCTGTGGACTTCAGCAGGAATTTTGTCTAAGCAATAACAGCAAAATTGGTCCCATGTGAAAAAATCTGGTCACTGGGGAAAATTAAGAGAATTTTAAAGGCACAGATGGCAGTTGAGCACTTAACTTCTTACATGAATGGGGACATCCCTACTGTTGTACCTTTAGAAGAACCCTCCTCAGTACTCTGAAAAGGCTCTTGCCAATGTAAGAAATACATGCCACTGTTGTGGAAGTTGATAGAGAGAAACAGCGTGCACCGTGGAAGTGAAAGGCTGCTGTAGAGGGGACACTGAAACAGCTGGAACAACTGCCAAGATGGCAAAGGAGCAGTGGGAGCTTCCTTTACTCTTACCTCGCGCTTTGTTACCCCTGTCGTGGCAGCGCTGTGTGTGTGAGGGGTGGGAGCAGGGTAGCAGGAACCACATGTGCATATGAGAAGAAGCGGTTGCAATGCTTCCAGGAGTTTGAGAACACTTGAGGGCAGAAGGCCCAAATGGTAATGCTGACTGTGGTACATGGGATGAAATAATTGGGGGGAAAAGTTGCCTGGTAGGCTCATTCTACTATTTCAGCATATTATATTGAAAACTAGCTGCATGCAAATAAGGGATATCATTAGGTTTTCGCTTTGCTTAACATGGCCATAGGTAGATACTAATAGCATGAACAAATCAAACCTCAGAAAGTCACTTGAAGTGTTATGGTGAGCACATTTCTGGATGTATTTCTACAGCTGCTTATGATGGTGATGTGATTTGTAAGTCTGTTAATAATTATGCAGATTACTGAATGTAGACATTTCTAGATCTTACTTCTGTTTTTTGAGTTAAAGCTCCTATCTGGTGTGTGACACCATACTTGCATTTTTTTCACCTAAAAGCTTCCTTAGTTTTGCCATGATTAAATAAAGAAAGGTAATGTAATAGATAAGAGGTTTTATTTGTTTTCAATATGCTTTCCTCTAATTAACCTATTGGTGTGTTTAAATATTTAATTAACTCAATTTCAATTCAAATAAAAATCTAAACACCTATTTTCTGTAGCAGTTATTTCCCTTTAAACAGGCTGTACGGAGTTATAAATCCTCATTTTATGGGGCAGGTTTAGCTCAGCTGGTTAGTGTGTGGTACTGCTAATGCCAAGGTCACGGGTTCAGTCCCCATATGGACTGTGCTGAGGGTTGGACTAGATGATCTCCAGGGGTCCCTTCCAACCTTACCAGTCTATGATTCTGCATCCTATGATTTTGTATGTAAAAAGCATCCTTGTGTCTGCAGAATGAACTTAAGCTGTTGTGTAGTTGTGAGTGGACCTGCACATACAGCGCTAACAGCATATCACCATGATTGTTAAACCAAGACTTAGGATGCAGTACAGGTAAGACTGTCAATGCAAACTTCACTTGCTTCACTCATATGTGAGTATTATGATAGTATCTGTGGGGAAAACTATTGTCCTATGAAATTAAGACTCTTAGCTTGGTCTTGACAATTGGAATGGATTAGAAGCAGGTACTTGAAGCCAAGGCAAGCCAAGCTCAGGAGTTGGAAAGCTTAAGGATAATATCAAGGTGAGGCCTAGGCTGAGATGTGTCCAGGGGTCAGGAAGGCGAGGAATTTGTATTGTAAGGGACAAGACATGGCTGGAGCAATTGCACCCTGGCAGAGATAAAAACAAAGAACAAGGACTAAGTCCCCAGGAGACAGGAGAAAGTAGCTGAAACTGAGGAGATGAAGAAAGAAGCAAGCCAAATTTAGATTAATTTAGCCAAGGGACATATTAATCAACCAAAACTAGCATCTTGATGGATTCCTGTCTGTACATGTGAGGGAACTGCCAAACCTTTGCTCTAGAGCCTAGGCAAAATCTGACAAATAGGAACCCTGTCTCACTCTGTCACTGCATGGACAGTTCTTGGTCAGTAGCCTCCCTCTTTCCACCAACTGGGATGCTCAGAGTTTGCAGGAGGGTAATGTATGTTCATACCACACCTCTTGAGTGGGTGTTACAGGCCCTGATCACATGTCAAGAATTACTGGAAAGCTTGTTTTTTCTTGTTTTGGTTTTTGTTTGGGGATTTTTTTTTAACATCCGTTTTTATGGAGTACCTGTTTGGTTTTAATCTAGTTTTAATTCCTGTTTTTATCCGAATTTTTAAAATTATTACTACTTTAATTCCTCCATGTTGTAGTAGTCTCCATTCACGGAACTCTTCATTTGTAGGCTGGAGGTTAGAAATAAAAACATTTAATGGGACAGCTTTCCTAGCAGAAGCTTTAGATGATCTTAGAGGTGCATACATTCAAGGAGAAAAAACTTGCCTTCTTTGACACTTGTAAATGGTTAGATAAAGTTTGCTACATCAAGTCAGCCAGCTTCCTCCACTCCCAATTCAAGCAGCTGGAGACTGAGTCAATAGCGCTGAACTCTAAAATCAGTTTGTCCTTAAGCTTCCTTACTTCAGGGAAAGGCAGACTCTCAGTCACTAAATGGGCAGTTAGTGTCTTAAATTGAATGTTATCTTCCTTTCAAAAGCCCTTTGTCTCTCTATTGCCTACAGCCTTCAGGCCTTGCAAATCCACTTTTTCCTGTGGCTTGTCATCCCCTTGGCAAAGAAACCTCCTGCTGAGGTCTGCCTTCTCCCTGTTGTGTGCGCACTTCTGGACTACTTACCACAGCTTTCTGCCTGGCCTTGATGGATCTTGCAACTTTAGCAAGACTGAGCAGATGCCAGTGTGTGCTTCCACAGCAGATTAATTCTCTTTTCTCAGAGTGCAAATGCAACATAGGCCAAGTGTCAGCTTCTCCATCTTTTTGTATCTCCCTGTGCATATATGTGTGTGCATTTATAATGTGCTTATCTATATGTTATGTAATGAAGCATGAATATTTTTTTTTAGGTAGAAATCTAGATTTCCCCTCCCTCTCCCCACAAATTAAAGTGAAAGTGAACACTACAGTGGCCAGAATCCTGTGTGGTGGTAATCTCCAAGAAAGGAGTTAAGGAGATGGGGAGAAGTGATTGGCAGCTGCTGTGAGGAACCATTCTCCAATGCTCTTTTGAAATTCTCTTTTGAAACCAGGAAGCCAGGTATAGACCTTGGCAACATGAGAACATGGGTGATACCTGATGTAGGTGGCACAGTTGGCACTGACCGGATGCTCTTTATAAGAAGTGAAAGCCAGTTGTCTTGGCTTCATTAAAGATTGCACTCTTCTGTAAGAAACTCAAAAAACAGGTTTCAATCCGTTCTTCTGTCATCTGCACAGAAAATCAAGTGATTGATTCTAGAGGTACTTTCTCGTGGGTTAGTGTTGCCTGGCTGTGGAGGCAGACAAGAACCTTGTCTGTGCTTTAACCAGGAATGGAACTGACAGCCTTGCAGAGATGGTAGTGTTCCTCCAGTGCCCTTCCCACAGTGCTCTTGGAAGGAAAGGTAGATATTTCCTACTGCAGGCAGCTGGAGTTTGGTCTCAGGGATTTCTGGTAAAGGAACGATGAGGCACACTGCAAAATCCGTTGTGGAAAAGGCCAAAGACTGAAGGTGTAGTAATGTACGTAGTCTGGAAGATGGTTGTATCTGGATTGATTCAATGATTGCAATGAACCAAGACATAGCCAAGGGCAAAGTTACTCTGGAAAAGAAGCTGCTAGCTGTTTTCTGAGCCAGCCTTGGAAACCTTTCTTTCAACTTCTGTTCCTCTGGAGGCTGCTAGGGCTGCCTGTGAAGTTATTCACAGAAAGGTCCATTACCTGTGTTGTTCCAGGGTGTTTCATGCTTATGGATTAAAACTTGTAGTTCTCAAAATTGCTTATGAAGTTGTAATGACTTTACAGTGATATTTTTGTAAGAGCAATGTGAAAAGAAACCTGACTGGACAATTTTTATGTTGTCAGTGCATGACTCAAGGCAAGAATAGGGAAGCTCTGCGTTTCTGGAGGAATATGGGAAATAAAAGGTAGTATGTGATGGGAATCTTCCACCTAGTGGAATGATTCCCTGGTTGAGGGACATGAAATTCCCCAGTTACAGCACAACCACAGCTGCTCTCTTTTCCTTCACATAGGAAAAAAATCGGAGGCAGAGCTCTAAAATGGAATAAAGCCATCCTAAGAACCACATTGTATCACTTAGGGGCTGGGAAAAGCTTTTCTCCTTCCAGCACTGCCTCCAGTTCTTGTATGCTATAGGTATTTCCGCTCCAGATCTCTTCCTAACAAAAAGAGAAACCCCCCATCTCTTCAGACCCTGCTCTTCTGTCTCTAACTCTTCTTTGAGCATCCTTTTGAAGTGCCCTTTTAGGGGTGTGATGTGCATGTTATGCTGCCCCGTTTTGCAGGATTGTGAGAGGTATGCTGGGACATGCAGTGTTAGTGAGCTGAAAGTGAATTACTAGTGAACATGAGATGGGTCCAAGAACAAGTCTCTTTTTTTTCTTATTCTTCAGGGTGCAGTTTAGGTATTAATTTTGCCTACTGCTGCATGAAGCATGTCTAGGTGGATATCTTGAGTGCTCTTGAATGGGACATAATATGGATATTCCAGCTTGGGGATAGTAAATGTGCAGAAACTGCTTTTTTATTTTTTTTCTTTTGTGCTCTATATGTGGGGGCTTATTCATGTGTTAACACAGCTTTTCATGTGAAAATGTGTTATTTTCAAAAGAACTTATGAGCCTGATTTCTGATATCAGTTTTAGAAATACATTTAACTGTTACTGTAATACTGGAATCAGAATTTGTGTAAGTAAAAAATGCCTGTGACTTAAGTAGGGAGGAAGAGTGAAGGGGTATTTAACAATGGGGTAACGTATTCTGTGTGCATTCAGACATCTCCTCTCTCCCTGCCTTTCACAGAGGGAGCAAATGCTTTTGCTTTGTCCAGGCTGCAGGTTTGGGGGAGAGAAAGCAAAACTGCATATGTTCTGAAAGGAGGAGCTATAGAACAGAGAGCTAATCACAGAAAAGCATAAATATTTCCCCCTGCAGTATTAAGCTTACAAGTTCTGGGTGAGCATAAAACTGTACATTTTCATCCTGGATGCTTTTCGAGCAGAATGGTAGTTTCTGGAGTGTACCTTTTCTATCAGTGCAAGCAAAACAGCACAAATGTCATGCTCATTCTGTCCGAGTAGCATAGTTTTGTTCTCATGCAATGGGAGCAGGTGGTGGGAGGTTGTTTTGATGAGGTTAAAAAGCTCCTCCCCTCCTTCCCCAAGCAGCAGTCTCATCTGCGTCAGCAGTAATTGTGTGGCTTGCACTGCTTTTCAGTGTGGGTGAGTGCAAAAGATACATCAATATGAGGTATCAAACTGAGACTTAGATGTTCCTTTTAAGTGGCTGCTCATTTCCTTGAGCCATAACATGGGCTAAAGGTTAACTTACACATTCTCCGTGGAAGAACGATTTTGTCTTTGGGAAGGGAGAAGGTGGGGAAGGGTGGTGCTTCGTGTTCTTTCCTACCTATAGACTGACCGTGCTGTACGGTGTTATTCATGCAGATTTTTATTTTTTCCCACTGGATTGTTTGCTAGCCAGACTTCAGTGCAGCGGAGCTGAGAGAGAGAGACTGCTGCCTAGCTAGGAGGCTTCGAGCGCCCGCGCCCGGGCGCGGCGGACGAGGCGGGCGGCGCTCGGCGCGCCTCCCGCGGCCGCGCCGACGGGCCCGGCGAGCCGGAGCTGTCCGCGGTGCTAGGATGCCGGCTGCGCGGGGCGTCGGGGCAGCCGGAGCGCAGCCGGAGCGGAGCCCCGCAGCCCTGCTGGCGCCCGAAGGTAGGCTCGCTCTTTGTTTGAGAATCCCTGATTAATCAGCAGCAGCATCAACAGACGGAGGCAGCTGGAGAGAGCAAGCCTGCCTGTAATCGCAGGGGAGAGAGACGATGCCACAAGCTAGACTGTCTCAGACCTCCGGCGTCTAAGTGGCAATGAGAAAGCGAGCATCTTTCCTGCTGCAAGAAGCCATTTGGATAGCATGTTTTCTATTCCTTACATTCCTTTCTTTTTGTCTCCACAGAACATATTCAAATGAGGCACCTTAGCAATCTCTGTGTTAGTGCATATGATGGTGCTGTAATCTATGTTGTAAAGTGGGTAAAAATCATCCAGTTTCTTCTCTGTTGGACCTCAAAGCAGGGCGTCGTTTATACCTTCCCATTATCTGTACCCTTTCTTCTCTGAATGTGGATTTAAAGAAGCAAACACCTGTCTTCTGTTACTACTGCATTTTTGAAAGCCAAACTTTCCTTGTCATTTTAATCATATCTTAACAAAATATGTAACATAACACACTGACTTTTAGTGATGCTGACTTCTACAATCTGGGCAGTTCTGCCAACAAGATCTAATGCACTTTAACTGAAGGAAAAAACTGAGCCTAGCTGCAAATCTGTTTCTTATGGTGCTGAAATATCCCTTCCGACTGCACTGAGATAACTACAGGAAAGGGCTTTTACGGGCAAGTCACCTTTGATTGTTGCACTTAGCAGTCCCCGTGGACTTATATTTTGGTATGTACATCTTTTTAAACATTCTATGAGCATGCTAATAGAATATAGTGCTAGTTAAAATGAAAAAAATCTTACAAAATGAAATGACAAGTAGTCAGAATGTCAAATTTGTCAAGTTTGCATGGCTTTGGGGGAGGTATTAATCTTGCCATTACTAAACTAAACAATGGTGAAGCCTATTTGACTATTTTTGTGTACTTCACATGTTGATTGTGCTTATAATATCCACATTTTGCAGCTGGAAGTTTCTGGTGATAAAAAGCAGTGTTAAATAATTAAAAACATTCTTTACTTTTTTCCTGTTGAGTGTATTGAAATAAGTAACTAACATTTATTTTAGTTACTTACCAGACATGCTACACCATTAATATTTTACAGCATCTTAATATGATTCTAGTAGCAGTGAAATCTCCATTTCATTTTCTTAAGGAGGGAGGAAAATGCATCCATCAACAGGAAGCTCATTCTTTCAAGTTCAAATGCACTGCTGTTTGCATAGTGTGTGTGTGTGCATACATGTGTCTGGTTTTATTTCTTCTTGTTGTTCATAAGTTTTTCCCATAAAATTAGGATGAGGAAATGTCTTATGTATACCTAAGTGCTGACCATTCTGAAGCTAGATTTGTAGTTGTCCAACATCCCTGTGGTAAGGAGGAAGCATTATTTTCCTCAGGGGATAAAAGTGAGAAGTGTTGTGTTATTGTAAAGTAAACGCAGCTTTTTACCCTCTGGAGTCAGAGGAGACACTGTTAGCAAAGACCTTTCTCCTCTCCAAAAGGCACTATGAAATAATCCAAAATTCAAGGCTCAGTGGGTATTTTTTCAGTTCTTAAAACTCTAGGTGGAATAACCTCCCCATATGAAGGGCAGGATATCTATAGAAATGGACTGTTTCTTTAAACTCACATAGTGGCATTCTCATTCTACTTGAGGAGCCACTTTTAGCCTCTCCTAGTGAAAGGCTTAGCAACACTTAGCTTCAGTGATTTCACCCAGGTGCTAGAGCTCATGCTGTGAAGTATGAGGACAAGGCATATAATCTGTAATCCCAGTCAAAATATAGAGGTGTATTTTGTAGTTCTAAATGAGTGCAGTGGGCCCCCCACACCCTTTTTTCTTTCCTCCCTTTTAAATATGTTTGCATTAGAAGTTCCTAAATGATATGTAGTGAGAAACTGACAGGCTAATTCAGATGATCTTTTCTATTTGACATTATAATTTAGTGTATCACTATTTGTGTAATGCCAGCTCACTGTTGAGAACAAGCTGGGGATACAACTGTAAAAAGCATGTCTTAGCAACCTATCTCATCACATTCAGCTATTTGGGTATTTCAAAGCTCGCTTGGTAAAAGACACAGTTATAAGAGAGTTCTGGAAAGTAGCCTCTGGTATATTTTTCATCACTGAATTTTTCTTGGTTGAAGAGAAGGTATTCTGTATACACCCAATATCATTATGGCCTTATTAGTGCTGCTGTGGTCAGCAGTTTGTGAAAATTGGATATGGCTAGTCTACTTCACACTTATTGCTTTGCAAGCAAACACAACAGCACAAACTCAAAGGCTGGATGCCTGTCTATCATCCAGATAGATTTGTACAGAATCCTTCTGAAATACTGAATTTAGTGAAGATAATTGATTGGTAATATGAAAGTGGATGTGCTCTCAGAGAGGATGCAGTATCTGGAAAGGAGACAGGCAGAACTGAAGACGTGTGAACCCCTGTAAATCAGGAATTGGATTCATGAATTGGGGTCTTGGGCAACCCCACTTGTATTACCAGGCTCTATCTTCCTATGTTTTTTTTTTTTTTTTTTTTTTTTTTTTTTTTTTTAAGACCC
This sequence comes from Rhea pennata, assembly GCF_028389875.1. NCBI lineage: Eukaryota > Metazoa > Chordata > Aves > Rheiformes > Rheidae > Rhea > Rhea pennata. The sequence continues at coordinate 19,713,193 of NC_084671.1, read as the reverse complement.
TTTTTGCTTTGGGAAGAAAGCAATCAGTGCCTTTGTCATTACTTCAACAAGCTCCTTCAGTTTAATGTCAGCCTTGCCAATTTTCAATGCAGCGCAGCTGCAGCTTATGGCTGTCAAGCATATTGAAAAGCAACTGAGGTTGGAGGGATCCTCATGTGAATAAGAGGAAGAACCACAGCTCTGATTTTTAAGAAATGGTGTTCCTGTGATACTGTGGTATTAGACTGATTGCTCCTATATTCTTACTTCAATGTTTTTGCATACTGGTCATTTGAAAAGGGGATGTTTTAGGGTTTTAACCAAGATGCTGTATAGCTGGCATCAGCGCAAATAGTTAAGTATAAGGTATGTAAGTGTTGTGCAGCACAGTGCATTATTCTCCCATAGAAATTGTCTGAATTATTATGAAACTGTTGAATTTAGTTATGGAAATATTTCTAGGCAAAACCAGATACAAGACTGACTGCCCTTGCCAGTGAACCAGATGCACTGGCAGGGGAGGCAAAAAAAACCCAACCAAACAAAAAACTAGTCTTACTCCTCCCTTGCTGACAGCTGATTGCGTGAATCACTACAATGTGAGCTCCCTAGCGTTCCTCTGATTTGGATAAGGGAAAGAGAAAGGACTTTTAGACCTTGAGGACTTTCACCTTCCTGAATAGCAAAGATGACTATGTTAATTTGGGGACTTCTTTTGTGCATGATTGTCTCAGTCTTCCTCAGGATGATCACACTTGTTATAAAACTGAATATAGAGTATTTAATGTTCTAATTCATCTGTGTACATTTAAAATGTACTGGCATTGAAAGGACCAATGCACAATTTTTATAACACACATAGGACTATTCAGTATGGAACTGTCAAGTCACCTAGCATATATTTCTACTTATAAAAAAAGGCCCAGATTTCTCATTGTTGCAGATGCTTCCAGTTGTGTAGCTTAGAAAATTAAGATTACCCTACAGTTGGTGGTATATGAAAGCTGGATACTTTCAGGGTCAGATGACAAAGAGTGATTCTTCTCAGTGAGGTTTCTTGTAGTGTTAGACTGACCTTCAAGGGACAAAGTGAGCATATTGGAGAGCTCCTTATGTGTGTCCTTACACTCAGGTGAATTTCCAGAAGTGTTCGCTATTGGCTTGTGATCACAACAAAATTCCTCCCACCAATTTCCATTGACTTAACAGCTGAAATTCAGGACACTTCATTCTCCCTGTCTCTTTCCCTTACAAGCAGGAGGGGATGAGGGACAAACATCAAAAGATCTTCCCAAGCAGAGCAACTCCTATGCAAACTTCAGTTTCCAGGGCAGCTTGATTTCAAAGAACCAAAATGCCCTGTAAACAACTTGATTTGCGGACACAGGTGCCCCTGTATGACCCTTGTTGCCAGCTAACAAAATATCTAAGCATAATTTCGGGTACCAAACTGGTACCTTAGCTAGAGCTTACATTACATATTTAACAAAGTACATTTGCATATTTTTAATCAGATACAGATGTACTCAAACAGAACATTTGCTTGCACTTGTATCTGCCCTGACAGATGGCTAGAAATTGCTCGCTGCCTGAGTTAACCTTTCGGATCAAAGGTTTTGCTGACTGGTGTTGAATGGTGCTGTCCACAGTCAACATTTCCTGGGGAGGGTGGCAAGCAAATAATACCTATCACTCAATGGACTGTGTGTGTTGGTTGCTCTGTGCTGCAGTTACAAAACAGATATATTAGGGTAATATGGTGTTTCTGAAGTGGCATTGCTGCTTGTAAATAAAACTGGTCCTAGTGTGCTGTACTAGAAATATTAATACTGTAAAAATGTTTACAGTAATTAGCATTTTTGCTGAGGCTGCTTGTGTTTTTATTTCCTGTTTAAGCATAGTGTGCACAAGTGTCCCATATTGCAAATATTATGAGGTTTTAAAATGCTGTGAATGCAGGAGATGCAAGATTTGTTCCGGAAAATACTTTCTACAGATAGTAAAACTTTTTAAACTTAATACCACAGAGATTTCAAAACCTTGAATCTGATCCTAGGATTCCCCTCAGGAGTACCCCGGGAGGAGTTCTGCATCGTGAGAGTGTGGACACCGACTGTCACAGAAGGCTCAGCAACTGGAGTTCTGCTTATGCTTAGTACTGTTTCAGGGTTGGACCTCTGTTGGGGCAAAGAATATCTTGCTCTATTTACTAGATACCATATATGTTTGTGGCATTCTACATGAGTTTAATAATAGACAACATCAGTGATAAAACAGAGTACAAAGTATCTGGTCAGCACATGCAGCAGGCTTATGTGTTTTAGCCTTTTTCTAATTGGAATTATCTTAGTATTAACACTCTTCTATAAAAATAAATTTTATAATAAAAGTAGACTCAGCATATCCTTAATGACCTGCTCATTTTTAACCTCCAGGAAAAAAAAGAAAAATATGGGGAAAAAATGCAGTATTATTGTCATAAAAGAGTCTGTGAAGCAGATCAAGTTCTATTTGTCTCAGGAAAAATAGATCAGTAGTGCATTTATTGAAGCCTGTTGAAGTTATCTTCAGTATCCAGTTCCATATTATATTTCAGGAGTAAAAATCTGGTCCTTGGAGAAATCAGTGGCAAAACTGCCTTTAAGGTCTCTAGAGCTGAGTTTCTCGGTTGTACAGGTTAACTGAATTTAATTGAACTTGCTGCCAATACAGAAACTAGACTATACTACAAGTCTGAAATAGAAGATACAATGAAATAGCTATCTCCTGGGTAAATTGCTTAGGTTTTAAACATCAAGAAGCAGATATCATTTGGGAAGTTTGGGGACTTTGGCATCAGAGCTGTCTATGCCATTAATGTTGTCTTTAATCACACAGGCTTCATGCTGTAGAAGGAAATGGCCAAGTAGGGGCTATGGTATCTAGACTTGCTTTCATTACTCAAAATAGTTAAGGATCAGTCCAAAACAATTTCCATGGAAACTTCAGTAAATCAGTGGAATCTCTTTAGCCCATCATGACGTTATCTTCCCAATTTTCTTCTTCATAGATATCATGCGACTTAAGGAGAATACATATAGTTCTATGCATATTCCAACCCAGTGGATTTCTAGTCTGCTCCAGTGTCAAATCTGGGTGAAATTGCATGCAGGTACATTGAGCTGTGCCAAGATCTCCTTCATTGGATGTACCCTGCTAGATTACTAGAAGAAAATTGAACTCATGCCTGATAATACATTAAGATCAGTGACCCTGAACATCAGCCTAATGCTCATGCTGAGGTCCAGCTGATAGAAAAGGTTGCCTTCGGAGGCTGGAAGGGATAGGAGCAGGCCCTTTGCATCCTGTACATCTTCATGATTTCAACAGTCAGCTTTCCTATACACAAAAATAATTTAGTTTTTCATAGAAACACAGAGAAAAGGGGGGGGGAAGTGTTGGTGTGCTTTTAACCATTAATTGTCTGAAAACAGCTTGTTGCCATTTCTACTTCAAGTTATCAAAGGGAAAAAACATTGTGGAGGATGGAAAAATATTACTGTACCTTTTTCATTGCCTACAGATTACTTTGAGTTTAAAAGTGTTTTGTTCTGGTGTTCAGGGCTGTGCATGAAGGCCCACAGTGGCTGCTAGAGTCCATCAGAGCTTTTCCTTTTATTTTGTAGAATCTGCCTACACAGATGAAAATCTTACTCATCCAGCAGCGTGGAACAATGCTGTAATAAAATTAAGATTAGAAATATGACAGTATATTAGCAAATAGAGGACAAGTTTTTGATGCTGATCATATAGGGGCTCTGCCCCTAAAATCTGTTTACAGGCAGGATTCTCATTGCCTATTTGGTAAGATCACTTGTAGTCGCAGTGCTGGCATCGTTCTGAGGCTGCTTCCGAGAAGTCACAGCATCTTTCTTTGGGGAATGAGGAGATAGTCTAGTAGTGAGGAAACAAGTATGCCTCGGAGCTGCGTTCAGCTAGAAGCTTGCCAGCATGTCATTCGGTCTCTCTCTGCTTCAGGTTCACTTCTATAAAATGAAGATGAGACAGTTCTGTGAGGTAATGATAATGATGTATGTTGAAGATGTACCTCAAGATCTCAGTACCTTAGAGAGGCTGTAATCAGCATTTAAAATAAGAAGATAGAACATTCCTATTTTGTTAAAGTTCTCTTTGTGCTTGTTTAATAAATAGTTAATCCAGGTTTATAGAATCTAGCTGACCAATATGTTTTTTGAAACTACACCTTGCATAAAGTCACCTGTGATATTTACTGTACAGCAGAGCTCTTGCAGCCCCCAGGGTGTCTGCTGCTGCTGAGTGGAAAGCCTATGAGGGCTTTTTGAGAGCTTTTAGGCTCCCTTCTATAGAGCCAGAAGCAAAGTAGGGATGTAGACGTTTGTGCTCTGTGCTGCATAGCTGAAGGTGGAGTAAATCCAAGTGCTTCTCATACCTGTGGAAGAAATGTAGGAGCTTGGAGAATTCAAGTGCATTAGTGATCTAAAGGTCCCATCTCAGCTGGGATTTCTTGGCTGTTCTTGGAGCTCCAAGTTAAGAAGCTGTTTGGCAACAGATGATCAGGAGCTACCAGGCCCAAATCTATCTTGCTAAGGAATACAGAAAGCTGTTTCACAATACATGTTTCTGTATTTTTGACCTACAGAAACTTTTGATCTTTTCACATTCCAAAAAATGTAGCAATATTTTCAACCTAAACTTTGGAATATCCTGCTGAATAGGAATTTTGTCTGGTCATCTGCTCTAGTGAAGGGTTTTCTAAATTGTGAAAAAGGACTAGTAGTCCTCAGATTGAAGTCTTTACAATTCATTTGAAGCTGAGAGTCAGGAAAGTCAATGTCTTTGAAACTGAAGGGGACGAGGAAACTAGAAGCAGTGAAATAAAACCTTACGAACCGCATAATCTGTTGAATTTGAACAGCGTCTTACTGGACAGTTCTGCCTCACTTTAAAGAAGAGACTCTTGTTTTTTATCTTCTCTTGTGTCTCTTTACAGTAACATGGTTCCATGTTCTGAATAGCTCCCTTTATTATCCTTTAGATAGGAGACAGTCTCCTATCTAATAAGTTCTCTCTTAGAGAGATTTGCTAATTACAATTGATACAATCTTCACTGTCATAAGCTATAAGCTATTTCCTACTGATTAAGATATTACATATTTTTTTCAACCTGCAGGGAACGTTGCTTTCCGTTGTTCATTATCTCCGGCAAGATGATGAGTTCTAATCAGGAGGAGGTCACTTTGGGCGCTTTTCTCCAGTATATTGAAGATATGGGGATGAAGGCCTATGATGGCTTGGTTATACAGAATGCATCAGACATTGCTCGAGAGAATGATCGCATGAGGAACGAAACAAACCTGGCTTACTTGAAAGAAAAAAGTGAAAAACGTCGAAAACAAGAAGAAGCAATAAAACGGTAAGTATTTGGATAAAAAGGTGACTAGTCTAGCAGAGTAAGTGAATGCTGAAGGGCTCAGAGTCTCAACTATGGTAAAACTGTGAAGGTCAGTTGGCTTTTAAGGAACTTACTGGTAAAAGCCATGCAGGCCAATGGTGCATGTCAGACTGTTAATTGTGCCTAAGTGTGTAGATGTGATAATTAATAGTCCTGCCTGCCTCAATGACAGAAAATATTCATATCCATATCCAATATTCAGTTTGTGCATGTATGGTATCACCAACAGATCTGATTTGTAACAAAAAGTTTTGATGTTTGGGATTGGAGATGTGTTTCTAGGGGAAACTAGATCTTCATCCAGTTGGTCCTTTCAGAGACAGTGTGTTTTGTGCTAAGTTATATTGGTGTGTGAGCCCTTACAGGACAAGGACAGCTTCACAGATCAACATGGACTCTCTTTGATGTTGATGTCTTAAATGTGTTTAAATTTGAAGAGCTCTAACTGCTGTCTGAGAACGTACAAAAAATGTTATTATTTATGACTTCCTCACTATTCTGCACTCTTTGAAGCCAGTAAAAAGAAACCTGTGATCATTTAAAGGAAAATGGATCGAGCCCCTGACAGGCAGAATCCTGTGATGATTCTTCTCGAACAATTCCATTGATTTTAGTTGACAGTTAACAAGAGGAGTGTTCATATTGCCTGGCCTCTTGTGCCAATGGATAGCAATGAAATCTCTGCATCCTCACGGCAAGAAAGAAGGATGAATTGAATGTGTACATACGTATGCATATATGTATTTGTTTATAAACGTATCTCACATCAAAAATTACATTTTCTTGAAGAAATGGACAAATTTTATAATACAGATAATCATCTGGGTACTAAACTTGTATATGCAAATAGATGACTTGAACACAAACTGTTAAGAGGTCTTTGAATTTCTTCTCCCACCATGAATCTTCTGTATTGCAGTTTAAGTGATTAAATGTTATGTGATGTCTTGGGCAGTGTGTACCTAGGTATAACAGACATGCTGTGCTGTATTGTTCCAGTGACACCTCAGTAGTCTGGTAATTTTGATGGGATGTTAAAAGGAAAAGAGCAGCACATCCAGTTTGAGGGAGGGAGAAGAAGAACATAAAGACAAATTATTGCTGCTTTACGTTTTCAAGAAGTAGAACTTTCTAGCTGCTTGATAACTTCATTTCTGGCAAGGGTGTGAAAATCATGTGAAATTAAGGTGAATAGTAAGTGTCAATACAATGTGTATTTTGGAATCTTCTGGCACTAGTGTTACTTTTCAGCTCCTTTAGGTGATGTTTATAGAGATTCATGCTGTTAAGGAGTCAAAGGCAAAGGTTTCTTAAAGCATGAGTTAAACTGTGCATGTCTTCATAAGGAAAACTTTCTCCTTGCAGCAAATTAATGTAGGGTTTTTTGTTTTTGATCTAGGCTGGATATGCATTTTGTTTAATTCTTGCCATCTTTTCTAAGTGTTCCTGGGAGAGGATACTGGAATATAGGTGTCAAAGATTAGTGCCCTTGTTAATATGAGAAGAAGCCATTTATTCTCTTCCTTCTCTATCTTTTGGTTAGTAAACACTTATATTGCAAAAATTTCAAGAGAAGAGGCTACTGAGACTTATTTTAAAGCATTTCTTAATCTGATAGATAAGGTAGTTATACTCCTGTTACATAGAGCGGAGGAAGGCTTTTGAATCAACCTTTCTCGCTGCTAAGCAAAAGTGCTAATCAGTAGACTTGTTTAAAGCACTGAGAGAAAGAGCCCCTTCTGCTTGTAAATTTTGTGGCTCTTTCCCACCAAATAAACCAAAAATTTAAATTAGCGAATACTTTGAATTGGTTAAAATTTCAATTTTAACTATGTTAAACTGTCAATATATGCAGGTATACACAGAATATAGACTTCAGGCAGCTAATTATTCTGGGCTGTGGCTTCACTGTTCCCATGCACATAATTCCAGATAGGTGTGCCTATAAAGGATGCTAAAAGCTGAAGTAGGCTTTGTTATAAATAAGTTTCTAGAGGAGTGAGTTTTGAACATGCCTAGTTTTACATGCCTCTGCTTCTCTGTGCCTTATTTGACCATTTGAACAATGGTGGTAATACTTGCTACTTTGTGGTGAGATTGTGCAGTTTTAGTTATTGATCTTGGCAAAGTGATTTGATAAAGAGCTCTGTATGTGTGCAGATGATTAGGGTGGAGCCAAGCCATGAAGTTCTTATGCAAAACCTTTGACTGAAATCACTGAGAGAAGAGCTCTGCTCCCTGGATACAGTCAGAAGACGCAGTGATGTGGGTAACAAGTGATAAAGTGTTAGCCAGCACTTTTAACCCTCCACTTTCACCTCAGGATCTGTGTTGGCTCTGTAATGAGTGGGCCTGGGCTGAGCAATGGTTGTGTGAGGGTGGAGTTATCATGCCTTGATTTCTGAGAAGACTCAAAGTAGCCTTGTCTCCTGGGAGATCCTTTGACAGCAGGGATGCTGCTCACAAGCATGCTGGCTACTGCAGAAATGCTAGCAAACAGAGATGTTCTGTAGTATAGTGGTTTTATCTGAGGAGCAGTTGAGGAGTGGGGAGTGTTCAAGAGAACCTTAGGAAGCCTTGGGAAACCTTACTTTCACCTAGCCTCTTTCTCTGTTTTTTTCCCTTTATAAAATTGGGGAGAGAAAGGACAAGAAGGGATAGGGAGATATTGATGAACTTCTTGATTAGGAAAATTAAAAACAGTGGTGGACCAAAGGATAACATCACATTTTGACTAAAGGAGCAATGACATCTGAAGTCAGTCAGGCTGATTGCAATCATGTCTGCTCCCTGTGGGAACCTCCAGGGATTTATCCAAGACTCTGGTGTCCATCAAAACATGGCAGTCAGAAAAGGCAAGATAGGATTATTGATTTGTTCTTTGTTCTGAGGAATTTTCCTTACATAAGGTAAGTACCTTATCTTGGGGGGCCTTACTTTATCCCTAACCCCTGATAGTGGGGCTGACGTAACAGCGGTGCATGTGTGCGGTACTAACAGCCTGGAGACCAACAACAGCTGAAAACAATCCCCTTAGCAACACGAGAGTTATCTCCTGTGATTAACTGCAGGTAGATCTGGATGAGGAGAGGGGGTCCAGAAAACACTCTCCTTTTGCTTGGAGGGATCAAAATGAAACAGCTATAAGTCTTTGGCACCTGTAAAGATACAGCACTGAAAACCATGCAATAAATAGGCTGATTATGTAGTTTTTAGAAGTTATTCAATTTTAGTGTTCAGATACTTTTTTAGAAGAAGGATGTGGCTGACCATGTATATTAAGAGCTTAAGACAGAATAGTTTATTATCTAATAGAGTGATATCACACACACAACCGTTTGTAGGAAAGAGTTATTTACCTGAATCATCTGATGACTGTGCTGTATGGCACAAAAGTTCATTGAAATGTATTAGATAGTCACAGGAGTTTGCAAACAAGATAAAAATTTTAAAAAGCCATTAAACTGCATATTTTGCCGTAGAAAGGATACAATGCATTGTATTTCTCTAAGAGCATTGATGTACTTTCAGCGCGATTGTTAATTTATCTTGTGTGGATCTGATAGGTTAACTGGGGGGAAATGTTTGGTTCTATTCTAAATTGCAAGGAATAAAACTTGCATCATATTGGATTGGAAAAAAAGCAACTAGTCTTTGTGTGATCTTACCGGGCTGAGTCAGCTGATCTGTTCTGAATTTCTGACCTAATTTTAGTATAGTACTTAGCGACCATGCAGAGAAAATAAGGTTAACATGCTGATCAGTAGCTGAGAATAAACCACAATAAATATGTAACTATACGTGTTTTGTATCTAATTTTTAGGCTTTTTTTCCTTTCATCTTTTTATTTGTCTGGCCACACTACTTGATGATTCTGTTCAGAAGTCTGTCCAGACAAGCAGAGCATACTGGCATATTGCCCACAGAGCTTATAAATTGCAAATACAGTTATGAAGCAATATCATTTTCATGGGGAATACTGTTGCTGTGCTGGAAGAAGTACCTTCACCATGATAGTGTCTGCTGTAGGCAGGGATGCTGAAAACAGAAGGTGTGGGTGCCAGGAGAAAGGTGAGTGTTTTCAGTTTACAGAGGACACCTGTTGTTATGGGCAGCTGCTTTCTTACTTGTTCATAATTGAAATATATACATTTTAGTTACTTTATATCTATTGTATATAGTCTTGTGTGGTGTTATTTTTAATTGCATGAATACAAAATCTTACATGAGAAGTAAATAATTAACGCTTCCTCCTGGTCCTTCCTCCCTAGGTTGAGACAAGTCAAATCGTAAAGTGTGGCTGAGGTTGAAGGAGGTATACATTCTCAAAATCTTGGCTTCTAGTTTTTAGGTTTCAATTAAGTTGCTGTTTCTATTGAATATTGGTGTTTTGATTTGCAACACTATGAAGATGTAACTACTTTAGAGTAAATTTGATGGTGTGAGTAGGTATGAATTTCTACCTGCTAAATCCTGACCTTAGCCACCAAAGCATTTCTTTCTGCTTCTGATGGTTCCTGTACTTGCAGCTTTTGCCCAGCACTGAAATGGCTCTGTGGAAAGCCTTGTTTCTGCTTGTTGAGGGAAGTATCCAGACAGAGACTGTCAAGAGGAGGAGCTTTTAGGAGCACTGTTACGTGCTAAGGCTAGCAGAAATGGGCCAGCCAGCCGGCCAGTGGCATGGTTAAGCTTTTGTAATAAAGAAGGGATTGTAATGAACAGCTGTCGTCCTAACCTCTCCTTCCCATGGCAAATGAAATATTGAAGACTAACCCATCAGCAAAAGTAAGATAATATTTTTCTCTTGCTTTTTTTTTTTTTTTTTTTTTTTTTAAGATTGTGGAGGTAATTGAATTAAATGTTACCTGTAGTTTTCTGTAGTCCCTGTCCAAGAGGTTTTTCTAAATAAGACATAAAGTGTGTGTCCTTGAGCTCAAAGTGAAGTGTTCTCAAGTGTGAGCAACAGCAAACAAGGATAAAAATATTTCTATGCATAGGATTATTCATTGCTTAAAAACTCTGTTTAACTGAGTAAATATGTATAATCTTAGAGTATATGGACATGCTGAAATGTTTCTGTTAGATTCAAATAAACTAAGGAAAATCATTTCATTATGAACTTACTGTTTACAAGAAGCAATTTCAATAGAATGCTGAAATCAGAAAAATACTTTAGGCAAAAGAATGCTTTAAGTACTAACTCTCCTTTTTTCTAAACATTTGTAGTTGAAATTGTACATTATGAACTACACATTTCAAAATACAGCAGAATGTTTATGCTTACTACGTTGTGAAGTGCTTGCAGCCAAGACCTCAAAAATAAAGAAATGCAGTAAGTGCTTCTGATCATGGTGAGCGGCTCAGACCTACAAGCACATTATTGAGGTGTTACGAATTACAAGCTTGTGAACGTATTATTATTGTAATTAAAATTCCAAATATAAGTTCACTCAGTGAACACAGTTTTTTGGATGTGGGTCACTGGTATGTGCTTTCTTAACCAAAGGTTATGTCTTATGAGGAAGCTTAACTGTGGCAATAATTCTGTTTTCTTCATCTTATGGACATGTTACATAGTCCTTTCATCGTAGATTAATACTGTGATGCCACTGTTATGATGGAAGAGGCTGGAACTCCACTGATGAGGTGTGTGGAGACTAGTTTTAGAAGGATTTTGAAACCTTTAGCTTGTAAAAGTATCATAGGGTCTCTTCTAAAGTTGGGTTAATGTAGAAAGAGTACCATTGATGTTTTTTTCATCAAGAGTAAGTGAAATAGTTGTGCAGTCAGTGACCTCCAAATGTATTTTTTTTTGTTGCATTTGCAAGTAAACAGATGTGATGATCGAGCCAACAAATCCTCCTTTCCAAATGCTCATACCCATATGGCCATGTATTATTGCCACAAAAAAAAAAAAAAAAAAAAAAAAAAAACGGACATAGTGCAAATACAATATATTACTCTTGTTGTTATTTCCATAAGTTTTATATTAAGGACAATCATGCATCAAATGTCGTTAAAATTTACCACAAAGGCTGATAGTTTACTTGGTAATACCACATATCAAGAAAACTAGGCAAAACTATCATCAGTTTGGAATCTAAATCTTGAAATTATTTTCAATAAATCTTCCATGGTTTTAGAGCTCCTGCCTCTAGCTCTCACTCATTTGAGTGAGTGTAAAATCTCCTACCCGTCATCATTTCACAGATTGCTCAGAGATGTACAGTTCCATTTTGTGAGTGGGTGCATTTCTGCTCAGGATTTGTTTGCTGTACTTAAAAGGATAATTAGAGGCATGGGCTCATAGAGAGCTGAGAGGACTTATAAATGGGATACAGAGCCCTTTTGTTAAAATCCAGGCTAAGTGGCTCCATGCAATTGATGTTCGAGGCTGTCTGACCACCTGTGTAAATGAGTCATTGGCCGTGGTCCAGTTGCACTGGGACGGATGTTCACCTGCAGCTTGCAGGCTGGTGCCATCCATCTCAGTAGCCTGAGTTGTCGTGGAGATAGGTCCATTCTCCCACTGAGAGAGGACCCTCCAAATACTACTGCTGAGATGTGCAAGGGAGATAGGAATTATAATGTCCAACGTTCTTCATTCTGCCCTCGTTTCTAGCTTTTTTTTTTTTTTAACTCTAATTGTAGGATGTATAATTTTAATTTTAGCCTGGAAGTTTGAAAAGTGGCTTCACTACCCACATTGCCTCTTGTCCAAAAGCCCCGCATATCTTTGCTGGGCAGAAGTTCATGCAGAGCTTTTGAGGAAGTGGGGGATTTGCACCTAGGCTCTCCAGAGTTTTGGCCGTGCTGTTAGTGCTAGCCAGATTTGCGTATGCTTGGGGAATGGTCTTAAGTACGCTATGAAATTCCACAGAATGTTTTCCAGAGCAGAAATAAAACCTGTTATCTGTGGAGACTGGATAGGAAAAAGACTATTTTGAAGAAAGCCCAGCTCAAGTCTTCGTAACTAATATAGATTGAGCTTCAGTAATGAAGAAATGCGTTCACTAGAGCAGTACAACTGATGGGTCATGTAACGTTAGCAGAGCCTAGGCTAGGACTATTGGCAAAAGCGTTGTTCTGTTCTGACCTCTCCTACCAGAACAGACTCCGCGCTGAAGTTCACCAGCCCTCACCAGCACCTGACAAATGTTGTCATTTTGTGTGATCCGGGTTAGGAGGTTGTGTTACTCCCTGAAGAGCTGCTCTTTGTGAAGGAGTGTGGGGGGGTAACCCACAAGCAGCAAAACTGCAGCTAGCCACCTTTGTATGCACAGACGTACGCATGGTCATGCACATGGACTTAGGAAATTCTGCCAAAACTGCCTCTAAAAGACACAACTGGGAAAGCGCAGTGCCAGGCTGAGACAGCAGTAGAAGTACATGTTAGCATTAGATATATGCTAGCATTAGAATAGTACAGGAGAATCTTCCTTTGTCTTCAGGAAAATCCATCATTTAACAATACCTCTCATAAAGTTGAAGAAAAATAGACATATTTGGTGAGCTCAGTCCATTGCTCTTTCCAGGGCTATAAATTGTGGCTGCATTTTGCTGTCATTAATAATAAAAGAGATTACTTCATGCCCTTGCCCCCACTCCCTGTGCTGGCTGGCGGCTGTGCCCGTTGCATGCTCTCCTCAGCACCCTTCTGACAGGCTACGTGTGCTTTTTTCTTTTCTTTCACCCACAGGAAAACCCAAACATAGTATGGTGCTTGCTAATTTAATCAGGATGTTTACTTTCTTGGCCTAAAGAGTCTGTTCTTGGCTATATCCCTAGAAGTGGAGAATATCAGCACAGACCACCTCTGCAACAGAAACATCTGCTATTTGGGCATCTTGTTGCTAAATTATGCTAAATCAGTGGCTGAAATTCATATGAAAATAGAAATGTGCCCGTATGCTGATTAGATTTGTATGCAATTGGATTAAAAGGGGAGAAATGAGAGATTAGAACAGAAGTGGATTGCAGTGGCATTACTAGTTGCAGGCTTTGTAGTTAGCATGAGATTTCTTTTATTTTTCTTTCAGGCTTCCCATTCTAATTTGTCTGGTGAGCTTAAACGAAGTCTGGTCAAAGACAGCACCTTATGCTCTCCCCCAAAATGCTCTGTGGAAAGTGTCTTTAGCACAAAGCCCTCATCAGTGAGGGGCCGCGGTGAGCGGCCGAGCGGGCTGTGTGCTCCCGCAGAAGGCGCTTGCTCCAGAGTGGTGGTATTACTGCATTTTATTTTTTATTTTTTTGCACATTATACAAGGACCCCAAATGGAAATTAGATTCCACCACATCACTGGCAGCGCGTGCACACAACGCAAAGGCGGCTCACGATATGCATCGAAATTGTGCCCAACAGGTGACTAAAGGGACTGCTGAAGAGTTAGGGGACTGCTCATTTCCTTTTGTATATTAGTAGAGCACAGAGCAGGCTGAAGTGGGTCCCGAGCGGCAGTGATGAATTGCACCCGGCAGTGCGCTCCGAAAGCTGGAGAGAAACGTTTCCGATTAGGCTCTGGCAGATGCTTCTCGAGTGCATCAGGACTGAGAGGACCACAGTCAGCCAAAACAAAAATACACATATTCCTGCCCACAAGCGAGTTACTTGAGAAAAGTGTAACATCTCTCAAGAACAGAAATAAGAGTAAATGTGGGGCTTTCCATAAATTAATAAAACCTACCTGCATCTAACCAATTCCTCCTTCTAGTGGCTTATATAGGGTGTATCTCGCCAGTAGCTTCTCTGCTGGCTGAGGGCACTTTAGTTATTAAGTGGAGATCACATGTTAGGAGCCATTAAGTGAATTGCTTTGTACAGCCTTTCCCTGAATGCTAGGGCGAATGCAGTATTTCATACCCTTAGCTAATTTCATGCTGTAATTTAATTTTTGATACATACTTTTAATTGAATCTTTAAAGACAAAGGGAAAGTAAACTGCTGAGTCCTTTATTATTGGGAAAAAGATTGTTTAAAAATGTAGCCCATCTAGAGAATAATCTTCTATAATTAAACATAAAGTTTGTTTTACTTCTCTGCATGTAATTATGGAGAAGCAAGTTCCTGCTGTCTGCAAAAAGCTCAGGGCTGAAACAGAGGTGTTGGTGAACACAAAGTTATTTATCTGATCCGAGCATCATAACTCTATCGGGGATAATCCTGTAGCCTACCACAGTGTGCAACTCTGAATCAAGAAACAAAGAGAAGCTGATTATAAAATTAGTCTGCTAACACCAAAATCACATTAGCAGGAGCTCTGACTAGTGATCTCATTTTTCTAATTTTTGGTAATGAGATGAACTTGAGAAATGTGTCAGCGATTTTGTAATAAAGAAAAACCAGTTGCATATCAAAGCTGCTTTTCTGCATCCTGAAACTATAGCCAATGTTTTAGTGGTTAGATTTTGATATTCATCTTCTCAATATTCATCAGCCAAAATCCATATAATCTGTTATGCAGTTACATTATGGGAGAAACCTCTTGATTAGAACAGTAGTGATACAGATTGCAAATTTTATGGACATCATATTTAAAAAAACAATAACAACCGAAAACATTAAATGTAGTCCGCTCTAATGTCGAGAGAATCCTGGAGCATCGCTTTGTGTTTTAGTGTTCTAATTCCTTTAAATCAGCAAGTGTCAGCAAGTGATTTTTCCCTTTTGTTGTTATTGGGGATAAGCAGATGATAAATAGTGGAAGTGAAATGTGCAAGGGTACATGAGCAATATGGAAGCATAGTGTTTTTGTTTGTTTGTTTACAAAAACCAGTCTGATGTTTACCTGTGAAGCCCAAGCAAAGTAGCTTCTAATAAAGGGAAAGAATAAAAGCAGCATCTTGATCTTTACGTGCTGAGAAGGCATAAGCTGCGCTTTCTGCTGTCACGAGTTGGTAGCAATTGCAGGCGTGAATGGGACTGTAGGTATTAAGAGCAGCACCATGCAAATGATTTACTTTTTAGTTTGGAAGCCAGTGTGGGAGGGGAAGGGATTTGAACTTAACTCAAATTTAATTTGTGTGTTTATTTTCTTGCTGGAAGCAAATACTGGTTAAAGCAATTGTCTTTTCAATACAGAATGTCTTAGAGCACTTCTGAGAAAAGCAGAGAAATGAAGGGGGAGCTAGTGTTAAGAATCTCGATGGTACTGAGGTCTCCTTGCCTTTACGCTGGGGCTCTCGCTCAGTGTAGTTAGACTCTTGGATGCTTCTTCATTAGTGTGAGAAGGATGATGGTTCAGGACTTGCAAATGTTTTCTCTTGGAGCAGCAGCACACATGAAAATTACCTGAACATCTATTAAACACTGAAGTGTTCAGGGCAAGGTGTGCTAAAGGTATCCTCGTTCTTCCTGTACATCCTAGCACCGTAGCGAGGTTCTCGGAAGGATGGGAATGATGTGCTCGTTGGAATGAACGTTTCCGTAAGCTGAAACAATCCTCTGGCTGTGCCTGTAGGAAGAGAATTGCCTCTGTAGATCTGGCCTGGAGCTGCAAATGGCTCCAGTCATATTTCATCACCGAGTTAGAAAGCCATATGATGCAGACCTCTATCAAATGGCCGTATTGGCAAGCCTCAACTTCGGTAGCAGATGTTAAAACATATTGATGACATATCTCTTACCTCAGTGTCAGCAATATCTTTCACAGGACTCTTTCAAGTTGACTATCAACCTGCCACATTAACAAAAAAAAAAAAAAAAAAAAAAAAGAAAAAAGAAAAAAAAACAACAAAAAAAAAACAAACAAAAAAACCCACCTACTGTCTTCTAGGGTTATTTCAACTTATTTCACTGAGGTTATTTTTCTCTGTTTCTATCAGTTGCATCTGTGTTTTGATGGCTAAAGCAGAAATAAAATTTTGTGTGTATTCAACTGGGCAGGTGTACTGTAAAGTACTGCAGTGTACGCTAAAGCTTTCAAAGACCAAACTGATAGTATTTGTGTTAAATGGCTATTGTTTTGAGGTTAAAAAATCTTAATCAGCATAACACAAATACCATTTATCAGAGATTTTAATTCAATTTGTTTCAGTTTCTAATCCAGACTGCTAGGCTAAGCAGAGTACAGCTCTTTACATAGAGTCGTATTCCTGCATTGTTAATCTGAATTCTGCTACATCTGTGATGAACTAGATCAAAAACTGCATATGTACTTGCCATGGCAACCCCTGTATCACATGACACACATGCTAGTGCAGCCAGAGAGCTTCATGGCTTGTTAAACAAGCACGCAGAGACCCAGATACACACCATTTTACCATGTGACTCCTCTAGCCCGGCAGCTTCTTAAAGGCAAAACTCTATCTGAGCATCGTAGTGACTGCCTCAGCAGCGTCTGGCCTGAGTTCCCTCCTCTCCCCTTTCCTGTCTTAAAAACAAAATGGACAGAGATCAGCAAAAAAGTGCTATAAGTATTTTCTTCACTCTTTCTTTTCATTCAGAAAAATCTATTTGAGAAGATGAAATGGTGGTTTTGTGTAAAGTTATGGAGGAGTCTGTTGTTGTTAGAAAGGAAGGGGCTCTTTGATGCACTTGAGCAGCTGATCGTACTTGTGCAATATACTGCTTTTCTGGATGGACTTTCTGCTGTCACCTCCTGTAGACTTGCAGTAGATTTCGGGAGTGTGAATGAGGACGGAGCAAAATAAAACTAGTCCATTTCAGGGCCATCAGTAAGTCACAAGAGGCTAAGACTGCAGCAGCCACAGGGCAGTCCCAGGACGCTTCTCTGAAAATCCGTTTGCTCCTTGCTGCTTATTACGCTTCCTCTCAGACCTAATGACTAAGATGATGGTGATCTCTCTGTAGTTACTCACCCAGCAAACTGTAACCTATTATATCTTTTTCCCAACTTTGCGTGTTCTAAGAGAAGGCACAGAAGGCCGTTGACGAGTAGATCTGAGGAGTGGCAGCCTCAGCAGTGGGAGCAGTGGTGGGGAGAAGGCAGAGGTGGGGCTGGGTTAAAGAGGGACAGCACTGAGAACGTGTGTCTTTCTGCACCTTTGCTCTCTCCGCAGGGAGGAGAATGGCCAAAATGCAGTCTTGCCCTAATGGTGTTGGTGGTGGGGGGGTCACAGCATGCGTGGCTATTGGCATCTCCCTCTTTCATGCCCCTCTGTGGGCCCTGTTTGGGTGGTCAGAGAGGAGCTTTTGGAAGATGAATCCATTGCTGCAGGAGTGTGTGATGGAGGGAGATCCTTTTCACCCTCTGGTTTCCTTTCCTCTGTTTTGCTGGAGCACCCTGGCTCCCTAAGAGGAGCCTTTCTGGTGGCTGAAGGACAACAGATGCTGTGAGGCCAAGCTGCCATCGCTTGGCGGTGGCCATTTACTGCATGCAGTAGAAAAGAGCTTGTGTTCAGTAATTGGTATTTATGGTCGCTTAAAGACTTGCCGTGTATTTGGCACACCATGAGAATTTTTCTGTAGTGACCCTACAATCTGCAAGGAAGGGGAAAAAAAATCCACGGGAAAAAAAGATGCCCGGAGGAAGTGGCATGGGTTTTCTTTCTCATTTGGTCAGAGCTGGCGTTTGTGTAGTGATCACTTCATTGCAGGTACGTCTCCAGGGGCCTGACTAGAATGGAGAACAGCAGTATACAGAGCTACAAAACATTATGAAGATACTGCTAGCTTAATTGATTAAAAACCCAAACAAAACACACACATACACACAGCCTTTAAATTATTTAGTCTCCTATATCTGCTCAGCAGATGCAATTTAACAAGAGTTATGAAGAGACCAACTCTCAAGTCCATGTGTTGGAATTAATGATTTTAGTGATTTATAGTGTTGCTTTTGAACTTAAGGAAAGTCTATTTCCAATTTCCAGTTTCAGTCAATCAGATTTTCATCTTCATTTCCTAAGCAATCAGTCTAGCTGCAAATATTTATAATTAACGCTATTCAGTAGGAGACTGCTGGTCTCTTACTGTGTAGTACTTCAAATGGTGTTTTTTTTTTTTTTTTTTTTGATTACTGTTTTGGAGATGATCCACAATAAGAGACCGTTAACCTGCCCTGGGTTAGAGGTGTTTTATATTTACAGGTATATTTGTACATAATTTGACCGTTCAAGAGGAAAGTAATATTTTGCTCATCATTAGGGACACAGATAAGAAAGATGCTCTCTTCTGCAACGTGCATCTTGTGCGCCTCTGCTAGTGAAAGCGTGCTAGGATTCTGGTGCAAACTCAGCATTTGAGTAAGGAGATATTTCAAGGTGTGTTAAAGGAGTTTTTTGGCAGGATTGCTGCTATAATTGTACAGTATGACAAAACTGATGGATTTTTCAGCTGTCTTTCACTACTTCATTATTAGTATCTGCTTTGATATTAATAGGAGAAAGAGGGAAAGAGAGCTTGCAGGGTCATTCATTCCCTACTGAGGGACTTAGCTATCTAAAGGGCTATATTTAAGTCACAGGTTTTTGTATTGTATTTGTTTGCAGTTACAACAATAGACTCATGACAAAATATTATGACTAGCATCTTCCTACTTACTCATTTGTTTGTCCTCAATGCATGTTTATTGTGAGTTGTCTTCCCAAGAGATTATAAACAAGTCAGTATTTTTCACTCGCTGATCTTTGCTGTCGTTTAATGGTGGGCTGACCCAGGAGATTCTGTATGAGAGGTTTGCCAAAAGGGGTCCAAAATTTGTGGAAATTGCCATTACTAGAATATTTCAGGAAAAAAAGCCCAATAACTTCATTGCAAGACTGTTAAGGTTGCTATGAGACAGAATGTAATTATGTGTGAATTTGTTTACCATTCCCAAGCACTTGAAAGGGAGAGAACTGTGGACTGCATGAATTCTATACTATGCACAAAATAAGCTAAAACACATTTTCTTATCAAATGCAGTTTTAAAAAAGAGTATTTTAAAGTGACACAAGAGCTTTAACTTTGACCTATGATTTTTTTTTTAATGCGTAATGTCATTTATTTTCATTTCTCCTTCACTCCCCAAATATAATGCGCTCATTGCAGGTATTTTAAATGATAATATATAAAATGCTAACACATGAAGTATGAAAAACATACAATGTTTTAGTAAAAGACTTATAACTACACTCTTTTGAAAATGATATATTCTTAGTTCAATAGTAACTGTACAGTGTTCCCATATTATGATTGCCATATTATTGATGTATACAAGGCTGATCAGCATGAGTTGTTGGCTCTGTTCATATGATTTTTATGCTTCTTTTTCTAAATTGTTTTGTGTTGTGTTTTCACCTTGAGATAACTGCTGCTGTTTGCTCTGGGTGAGTACTAAGCCTGTGCCACAATTAAATGAATGCTTCTGCAAGCCACTATGGTTGTTTTGTAGGTAGTATAAGATTTATGCCCTCCAAAACCATTCATTTTCTTGATTTTTAGGTAAATGAAGCTGATAAATAAGATCAATACCAGTAAATAAGGTAGTAAAAAGAAGGGAAGTGGTTTCTCCCCCTGTTTTTAGAACCACCTTCTTTATTAATAATCTTTTTTTTTCCTTTCATGGAAATAACAACTCATTTTCTGCTAATATGAAACACTATAAGATTGAAAAGCTCACTCCAGTACTGAAGGAATAAGCAGTTCTGACCAGCCTCATAGTAGTAACCTGAAACCTGAAATGGTGTTTGGTCGGTAGGGCTGATATTATAGTGCTACAGTATGTCCATACAGCTGAGTTACTGTAATGTGGGACGTTTACCTTTGGGAAGGTTGGGGGAGAGTTGTCCTAGCCTTCTTTCCCCAGCAGAGGTTCTGAATCCATCCGTTCACTAAAGCTTATCAAAATAGAAGAAAAGGGATGTTTTCAACTATAGGCCAGATCCCCAGCAAAGTTGTTGCAAAACAACTTTACCTGCCAAGCAATTGCTTTAGGTGCAGGTAACCTCTGGCTTCCCAGCCTCCTCCTCAGGAAAACCCATGAAAGTTTTAGGGGGACGTATTGAAAACCCCCTGTATCAGCTCCCCAGTGCCTGTGGCTGCCAAAGAAATCTCAGTTAAGTTCTAATTAAAGGCATCTTTTGAAGATGGTGTCAGAAACAACAGAGCTGCAGCCCCGATGGCCTGTTTCACTTCTGATCCTTCTTTTAACTTCCATTGGTAGCAACCAAAAGTCAAACTCAGCACTGGGTAACTAAAGGATTAAGTCCCAGTTGCCATATTAAAATAGGGTCTGCCAACTGCTCTGCAGAAGCTGTCTCCTAGGCCACAAGAGCTCAGCAGGGAGTTCTTGGTAGTTGCTTCCTTCTTCTCTGGGGACCCACTCATCTGTTACTGGCCCCAATACACGAGTAGCTGATGCCTTAAGAGGAGGAGGTGAACGTCAGCTAAGGAAATTCAGGGAAGCAAAGTGTTATCCCTTGGTGTGGTGTATTTTAACTGCAACGACCATACTCATATATTACATTTGCAAACAGAAAGCCCTGGGAGTGAGGAGATGCTATTCCACGAAGGGTTTGCTGCTGCTTTCTTCTCCCCCCTCCCCCCCACTTTTTTTTTTTTAAAAAAAATTGTGATATATTGTTTTTTCTACCTTGCACTATGCATGTAATCAGCAAAAAATTAGTGTCATTTAAATAATATTCCTTTACATATTTCCAATTATAGACATACAATTATCAAGATGAAAAACTCCAATCCAAAATTTTTCTCCAGGTTTGAACAGCAGTATGAATATCCAATGTTTTTTTTTTTCTTTTTCATTTTCAGAATCACTTTGGGTTTTTCTTTCAGAACAAATAATGTGTAAAGGCAAAGAACAGGGAGGGAGTTTGGCCACTTCCAGCCTTTATTTGCCCCTTGCATGCAAATGAGCAGGAGGGAGCAGCTTTTTTTCAGTCTTTAATGTCTTTGTCACTAGGACTGCACATTTATTGTAGACCTCAAACTAAAAAGTGCTTTATAAAAGACAGGGAGATACATACTCTGGTGATATCATTGATACTCTGAATAATCTAATGTTGTGTCTACCTTGCTGTTTCTTTGGCACACAACCCTTTCCAGATAATTTCCAGTTTTACTGTCTATAATCATCAGCACTCATTATGTTATATAGAAGTAAAATCTAACAAAGGAGCAAAGGGCTTTTGCATCAGTCATTCTAGGAGTTTCAGCATCAAAGACTTTCACTTGAATATGTTTTGTTTTGAGACGTTAGTGATAATCCCATCTTTTATAGATTTATTATGAGGATGAGACTTTTTAAGCTGATATTTATTTGAAAAAGAGACCCTATAAAATTTGATGGAACATACAGTTCTAAAAGGCAGTTTATGCTTTTATTTAATTCAGGGAGTATAAATCATCATTCTGTGCACATTATCACATTTACAAGTATACTATTTTACAATGATAGTCTAGTTTGTTAAATACTGCATAAATTGTGTAGTGGTTTGTCCCCTCATGTTGTGCATTCCTCTAAACCTCCTACTGATCTTTATTGTCTCAAAAGACCTCTTTTGTATTCATTAAAATAAACAATTTTTTGGCCTTAATTTTCTGTATCATTTAAAAAAATCTTATCTCCTTTTACATGTTCAGTTAGGTCATGATCTCTTGCATTAGGAGAGAATAAAATGCTTTTGCTTTGACTGCTTTACAAAATCAATAACTGGAAATAGCTGTCAGTGTATCTGACTGCCTTTAGTACACTGGATACTTTTGCTCCATTTTTTTTTTTTTTTTGGTACTTAATTGTTTCTGTTTGGCTTCACAAAGCTGTTCTAACTTGTGTTCGGCATTTCTATGGCTTATGGTCGAATCTCGTGATCTGGCGAGATACTCCTCTGAGTTCTAGCCTTCAGTCTCACTATACCTGATAGACACGCTTCTGAGTAAGTTTTATTGGGCAGAGCAACTACCAGCATGTCAGTACTGGATTTGAGTTGGAAAGTGTGCTCATGCAGTAGCTGCTCTGTGCGTGGTGTAGCGGTACCTCCTGCTCCCTGAGCCACAGAGGAGAGAGCGTTAGCTGGCAGGGGGCTTGAATGGCAAGTTGTACAGCTCTGCTCCTGGGTGGCTGCCTCAAGCCCCCGCTGTACCCAAAGTACAGGACGAAGCTATTTCAATTAGTGCTATAGCCAGCTGCTTTGCACCAACAGGTGTGTGAAAGTGCAGGCAACTTAGGTTTTTTCCTTCTGCTCAGTTATATGTCAGCATCTAGGGTCTTAAAGTCACGCATTGCTTTCAGGGGGAAGAAATAACAGAGTATTTTGGAGCCCTTTGGTTCTCTAGAAAAAGAACGGTTCCTTTAGCTGCAAAGTTAAGATGTGTGTACTATGGCTCTTTTCCAACAGTTGACTTTCTATAGGACAATAACCTGATATATTCCTCCTTGTGATACTTCTAGTGATAGCATGTGCTGCAGTAGTAATGTGGTGGTGGTGACATTAACTTAAACACGATATTGTCACTTTATTTTCCTGAAGGCCTTTTTGACAATTGCAATCTGAAGCTGGAAAAGATTTCTATTCTGCTTATTTGGGCAGAGATGAGACGTGTATAGGGTTGTGTGCTGGGGACTGGCAACTTCATGTAGCTTCGGAAGGGAACTGCTATTACCTGAAACAGGCCTGCTGCCTCTGAGCAATTGAATCTGCTATTTGTACAGAGAAGAATACAGCTTCTGGGGCTGTCTGTGGACACTTGCTGCCTGCAATTAGAACAAGAATTGCGAAGTACTGGAAGCTTTGCAAAAAAATTGCAAAACTGCAGGTGTGTGATGACTGTCAGTATATTAGCCTTTGAATACCCTGGAGGATTTGGATACCATGTAAAAGGAAGAGAAATTTAGCTCTGATTGTTGCATGAGAAGTTGCCAAAGGCATAGTGCTCAAAGTAGGTTACGGTATATTCAAATCCTACTCAATTTTCTGCTTTGATGCCTGACAGAAAGCTGAAGGTGAGAATATTTGGGAATCCAGTCGAGGGCAAGTAAATAGTGCTCACCTAGTGGAATGCAAGTGATGACTGAAGATCAGAAGTCTTGCTACTACTGAATGCAGGTGCCACTTTCTTAATTGCAAATCTAATCTGTTTTTTAGGGAGCATGGGGGGAGGGTTAAGTGATGTTCTTGTAGATTTTAGAATAATAGGTTCTTGGTTTTAAAATAACCATAGTATCTCCCAAATGTAATGACAGATCTTAGGGAAGGATTGTTTTCCAGTACTGTAATACAAGATAGCTATTGCATTTAAGTTCTCCAGAACAAATACTTCTTCAACCAGCTATTATACTGTCTGAATTGCTCTGCTGACTTTAAAAGTCATAAACTGAGCCAAATCCTGGAGTAGGATATTGCAGGTGAAGGAAATGCCACTTTGAGGCATTTGAGAGAAAGAGGAAATATGGTGAATGAGGTAGCAGAGTCTTGGATTGAGCTCTGCATTTCTAGCATGGCCTCTTCTGAAAACAATCCCAGTAGAAATTCGCATTAACATACCTACCCAGCTTCACATACAGGCCCTGAAGGATTGCCCAAACTCACCAGCAGTGTGGCTATGTCATTACAGACGTCTGGACTAGCCCTCTGCCCAAGCTAGTATCAGGAGACCGTTTACTTCCCTCCTGGTGACAAGCCAGCAAAGTCAGGCTAGTGGTGACTGACATAAGCCTATATGTTACAGCACAGGCATACTATTAGGAAGGCTGGGCAAATTTTTCCATCTTCTTCTCTTAGTTTAGACTCAAGGGAAGGGTGTTCTTGTCAACTTTGGCAAAACTCTTTAAAAACAAATAAATATTGTTTTTTCGTTTCCATCCCCTGCTTTATGCAGGTGGTGAAAGCATGCTAATAGCTGCATTCTTTGAAAGCTGCAGCTAGAGATCACCTGAACTTTCCTTCCTCACTGAGGAGACCTTGAGAATGGAAAGGAAAGGGTGGTTTGAAGAAGATGAGATCAAAGTAAGGCAAAGAAAGATAGTTTTACTTTTACAACAGTTATCCTATTTCATGTGTTTAGAATTCTCCTGATCTAATATCATCGAATGTAACAAATTATCATAGTAACACACCATCTATTGTCTTTCCATCCTTTCTGACTCGCTAGTTAATCTTTAAGTCTTGCCATGAGCAGTTTTTTCCAAACATACAATTACTTTTACCTCCTACCAAAGAAATGTGATCGACTGGAAAAGCATTATGTAGATTTTCAAATTTCTGTTCTGCAGGAAATTCTATGTCTTCTAAATATGTTTTATCTCTCCCGAAGAACCAAGAACAGAGATTCTTTATGATGAAATGAAATTAAAAGATAAAGCCCACATTTTTATTTTTCTGTATCTAATTTAAAAATACTGAAATTAAAGGTCACTTCACACTGAAACATCTAAATGTTTCAAACCTCAGATGTCACCAGTGGATACTGATTTACTTATGCTCCCTTTTTATTTGTAGTTTTTCAAAATAAAGCATCATCTGCATAGACTACAGAAAGACTTTAGTCTTACTAAATCTCTCATAATTTTCTCACT
Organism: Rhea pennata; assembly: GCF_028389875.1. NCBI lineage: Eukaryota > Metazoa > Chordata > Aves > Rheiformes > Rheidae > Rhea > Rhea pennata. Next base: position 19,688,269 of record NC_084671.1, on the reverse strand, counting down.
TGAAGTATCCTGTCAAAAGATTTCAGACAAGCTCTGATACTAATGCTTGAGCAGTACATAGGGGAGACAGTGAATGTACTCCAAACATTCATTCTACTCATCATCTGTGTCTGCTCTCCGTGGAATACAGAGCTCTACAGCGAGCAGGCAGCACAGCTGGTGCCCTGCCAGATCACTTTGATGTCTGATTCTGTCCTGTGGGTTTGTTGGGTTCCCTATGCTGGTGATAACAAGAAAGTTTAACTGTGGTATGCTTCCAGTAAAGTATCTAAGGGGGAAATGAGCAGCAGTTTTTAGATTAATCCAATATAAAAGTTCAAAAGCTGTAAAGGGGACCTGGATGAGTATACACCTCGCAAACTAATATTGTGTAAAGGCCAGCAACAGCTGATCCGTGATTATTTCAATGTGCTTCATGAGCCATTACTGATTTAGGGTGCTGTGTCGTTCCTACTTGTTATCAGCCTTGCAGAAAAACACCCCTCCCACCTGCCCAGGATACCTGAAGCAGAAATAGGCATATAAAGAAAGTCAGCAGAGGTGTTGAGCTTTTGTCCTTTTCTGGCAAAACCAAAGGAAACAGAGTGGTCAGATACAATTATGTACTGCCAAGAATTAGCAGTCCCGCAACTCACCCTTTCTATTTCTTGCTTTGGGAACTGTCCCTCCTTGCTTCCTCCAGTCTGAGCAAACTTCCTGTCAGCCAAGAAGGGAGAGAAGGTAAGGTCTGCACAGCATGACTACAAAAAAAGGAAAGTAACATAGGGTTAATGTAGATGCATTCTGCCAATGTAGTCTTCCTCCAGCAAATCACAGCACTAGGTCTAGGTTTAAGAAGGCCTTTTAAATTTCATTGGAAGAGCAAATTTACCTTTATTTCACTTAAAATAACATTTTATTTTCTATGCTTTGCCTTTTTTCCTCACTTAGGACCAAGCTTATTAATATTACAGTTACTATTTGCATATGCAACAGTTTATTTTCTCATTTCTTGAACAGGTAGGAGAAAGCATGAAAGCAGATGTACAACTGAAGAAAGCTGAGGTGCTTGTTAGATAGCAAGGGCTGTTTCATAGATGGACTGCTCTTGGGCAGTACCAGTGCTTCCAAGAGACCTACCATCTGGATTTCAACATTTTGACCCCATCTGTAAAAGTCAAAATATGCTAAATATTCCTGTTTTCTGCTCATTGCTGTTCACATTTAGTGTCCCAATGAATTTCTGCTTATGTAGATGTTTTTATATGTTTTGAGGGTTGTAATTCTGCTGACTACAAGGCTTTACAATACGTAGTAGTTACCTATTGGTTTTTGGAGTGGAAAGTCTCTTGGCTTTGCAAACACACACACCCCAGTTCATGAGCAGATGGTACTCAGATTCTGACAAGTCTAACTTAAATTTTGCATGTAATCCCAACGTAAGTGCTTTCATTGAGACTCAGGTATTTACTGGGACTCGGTATATATGACTCTGGTATTATGTAGTAACATAAAGTACCTGGATGAGCAGCGTTGCCTGAACTCTTACTGTATGGTTGTAAGTAATTTACTGTTAGAACTTGCAAAGGAATGCAAGTTTCAGTATGTTGCAGACTTACCAGAAATCTTGGGTTAAAAAGACAGATTAGCCCTAAGCATAGCTAAGTTGAGTGGAACTTGGGTTCAGAAGGCCAGCATGAAATAAAATCTTGGAAAAGAAGGATACTGCCTGCCCTGTTTCTCTCCCTCTGCATGAAGTCTTTTAATCTTTAGTCTGAAAGAAAATTTCTATTTGTTTGACCAAAACTGATCTTTGTGTCCTCAGTGTCTTCTGATAGCATTTTTGCTGTTTTTTTTTTCACTGTGGTTACTTAGACACTGGGTAAAAAGACATTTAACCTGGCTTTCTTACCACTTTTTTTTTAATAAAGCTTGAGGTATTTGTTATGCTGATATTTAACTAGTTCTGATTTGATGAATAACTTATTTAACAAGCAATGGCAGAGTCCCTCAGATGATCCAAACTCTCCAATTGCCTCTCCTAAGCTTTGTAGTTGCTTTACTTTTGCTACTGTGCATTCATTTGTCTTTTTGCAATACCCTCTGTTGAAAGTGAACATCGCTTTTTCTCAGTCCCTTTCTCTACATGTGTGTGTATGTATGGAACAATCAAACATACCCTAACCTGAGCATTTTTGAGCCTGTGCTGGCTAATGCGTTTATGGCACACCCTCAGACCCTGCTCAGAGCTCATTGATCTCATTGGAATTTAGAGCAAGGGAAGCCTGAGGTCCAGTTGGGCAATTTTTTCAAGGAAACATGCCTTAAAATGATTAAGCATTTAGGACATGATTGAGCTCAATCTTAAAAATAGACAGTTTTACCTGACTATAATCGTAGAATCTTGTTGCTTTGATGATTAGAAATCTAGCTTTCAGCCTAAAAGTTTCGTATAAACAAATAAGCTTCTGGACTAAAATTAATTCTCTGGAATTTCCCTCTTTTTTGTACTTATAGAGAGCCTCAAAGCAGCATACTTTAAGTTTTCTACTTTGCTGTCATTACAAAAAAGCATCAGAGTGTTTCTAATCTCTTGAAGGTTGGTTGCAATAGGCCCAAGAGCACCAGTGCCAGACAGTTGAGGGTAATCTGCATCTGTCTTCGTGGTCTGCTTGTGAATTTTGGCTCCTTACCTCTTCTGCCTTGGCTTTGCTGTTTCTTGCAGAGCTGCTTCTTGTTGCATTCTTACAGACTGAACAGATATTAGACCATGGACTATGCCTCAGGGAGAGGTCTTATATAGTCATAGGTCAAAACTGATCATTGTCAAATGAGCAAAAGGAAACAGAAAAATGTCGTTCTAAATCTTTTATTTACTGTGGTTTTAAATACTAGCATAGAATCAAAGTATTCAGTGGTAAATGGATATGTTGTTTTGTTTTAACAAACACTAACTCTTCAGGAAATTTGATATGACCTGTAAGGTTTCTTCACTGAGAAATACAGCATTCAGGTAGTGGCATATAAAGACTCATTGCTGTAAACAGAAAGAGAATGAAGCCCCACTACAGAATGCATTAAATTTGGATCCACTTTGTTCTCATTGTATTTGCCCAGATGAAAAACCAGAGACTGATTTTACCTCTTTCCAAAAATCTTTACTTATACTTTCTCCCTTTTTTCCCAAACCCACCATTTGTACTGAAGCAGTGAGGGCTAATATCAGCTCTGATGCAGCTTGCTTTGTTTAGTGGATTTACATTTGGAGTGGACTTATTTCTGAACTTTATTTGCAGTAAATCATTACAGAATTTTTATTTTTCCTCCCTTGGTATGGTTTGTGAATAGCCTGGTGCTGTTGCTGCTTTGGTGCTTTTGGAGTAGGAGTGATTCTGTGGGTCCTGATTCAGCTCCTATTCATTATTTTTATGTATTCTAAATTTGTAGCTCCAGACTTGCTATTTGCTGTGAACCATCATGCTGCTGAAACTGTCAGGGTTTGCAGTAAGCAAAACAAAAGGTTATAAGCACTCTGGGATTTTTAGCAATACTGCAGCAATCCTTTCTTACAATTGCATAAGCAAGGAAACACATCTAGTGCAGTCAGGTTCCCTTTCTCATCTCTGTGCTGCATGATCATTAGTGACTTTCCACTGTGTGGAGTTGTTCCCCCCTAAGGGAGATGAAATGCCACCTGAGAAGTTGCTCCTTCTGATGGCACTGCATATGCCAGCTGTTTCATGTCTCCTTTCTTTGAAAGCGTGACAGGCGGTGAAGGAGCAACCAGAGCAGCTGCTGACATCGCGTGCGAAGGCTAACAGGCTTTCTGCATCCTGGTGCTCACTCAGGAAATCATGAGCATTGCATTAAGGCAGTAGGGCTCACGCCATTTGACAGTAATGGTGTGTTAAACCTGCTGCAGTTGGTGTGTTAGAGGGACTACTAATAAAATCACAATGCTTTTTGAAAAGATGTTCCATGATTCACCCTCAGCCAGGCTTTTCTCAGCTCTGCAGGGTTGCTGAGGAAGGAGGAGCCTCCTTCCACCTCGTGAGGGCTGTGAAAGGCCAGGTTAGCAGTGCTGGGGCTGCGCAGGGTGCACTGCCACGCGCCTCTGGCACCAAGGAGGAATAAGGCCAGGACAAGCAGCTCGCACTTCTGATGTTTTTGAGCATGGCAGGGACCTCACACCTTACTGCAGATTTTCTGAACCTTTCCGTAAACACTGGGTGCTGCCGAAGCTAGGCTTTGGGTCTGATCCTGTAGGACAGTTCCTGTGTGCTAGTGCTCAATACTGTGTGGCAGCCTTGTGCCTGTACTGATGGATGAGTTTAAAATTCCTTTACTAAACCGACCATTGAGCAAAATCTTCAAGAAAAGAAACCGTGCTATATAGTATTGAGTCTGTGTTCATTTCCTAAATATTCTCTATTGCAAAATACTCCAAAATTAAACCTTTTAACTTTCTGGCTGTGCTCATTCCCTTGTGGTTGTTCTAGGTATTCTCTCCCCTTGCCTCACAACCAACTCAAAACTAATAATTTCTTTACAAAACACTGTGATTGGCAGGACTGTTCCTAGTCTGAGTATTCTACGATAGGTAATTTTAACCCATATTTTCTTTGCAGATGTGGAATTGATAGGGTAGGTGCCCAACTGTCAAATTTTAACCATGGTTATTAACCTAGAGTATGGCATTAGTATTAGGTCTAGATAATCATTAGTGGTTTTTTTTTTTGAACAAAGCTTTGACAGACAATATTATGGAAACTGCCCAGAAATTTCGTCATGAAAGCTCTTCTTGTGCCACTGAAAGCAGAGATATTTTGCAAGTAGGGCTATTTGGAAACCAGTTGGTACCACTTAATGCAAGAAACGGTTGAGTGATTTGTCGAAAATAAGGTTATCTGACAAATTCAGCCCATATTTCTGTTCATAAATGATTCATAAGCTGATCTTGATTTCCACAACATATGCATTATTCATAAATGCTCACTGAATAATTTGTGCAAACAAATTTTAGCCTATAGAGTACCTATGAGTTTTTTTGTATTCATTATTCTTAGTGTGTAATTGTGATGTTTGGTTTTACTTTCTTACTGTATGCAACTTTTAAATAAGAGAGTAATAGATAATACTGAACAGTTTCCAAAGGGAATACTTTTCCTCTGTGAGGCAAAAGTGTTTATTTTATGCTTTATAATGGCTACTCAATGGAACAGCATCATTGAGCCTTAGCTGCTTACATTTTCAAAGAGAAACCCAGAAAGACATTGATCAGTTGAGTCTATTCGGCTTGTTCTTATCCACAAATTTTAAGTCCAAGCTCCTAGGTCTCCCAATTTTCCAGTTCTTCACAGGAAATATTTCCATGCCTAATTGACCCTCCTTTTGTTTTATTTATCTTTTTTTAAAAATATGAAATCGTTGCATGTACTGCTTTGATGCTGTTCAGTGAAAAGCTTCTTCATGGAAAATGGTTCATCTGGTTTTCAGTTTTCAAGCTGAGAACTCAAGGGAGTACGGAATATGAGAAGGATGAAGAGGTGAGGTATGGCAGGTGGTAATGAGGAAGAAGCAACAGATGAATAAAAAAAGTCTTTTGGAAATAATGTTGTATGTGTTATAACAGTCTCCACTAAAAGGGCTTGAGCTGATACAGGAAAACCCTCAACTCCTTGTTACGTACAGATGAGAATAAAGTGTGGGTAACCTCCAGGTTTGCAGCTGCCAGAGGAAAAAGGTGGGAGAGATTCCTGTTTGATCTCACCTACCATTAGCAGCACTCTTGGGCAAAAAGTTTTTAATGTAGGCTTTGGAGAGAAGGACTGTTTTCTGTCTCTGCCACTGATATGAAATAGTGCTTTAAGAAAGTCATTAAACTTGTTTTCCTTTACTTCTCCCATCTTTGGCTGCTTTCCCTGCTCGGGCTGTAAGCTGCTTAGGGAAGGGTCTTCCTCTGCCCATGTTTGTGCCGTTTGCCATGGGGCTGCGGCCGCGGGTGAGCGATGCAGCAGGCAGTGGCATGCCAGTGCCAAGCCTCCAAGCCCCTCCGGTTGGCCTCCGTTGCGGCAGGGTGGTGTACGCTGTGCACCTCCTGGTAGTACTCCACCAGTACTGCAGTTCTGGGCGTCATCTCAGGCTGACAGCTGCTGGCTCAGAGGTCACTCTTCATCTCAGGAGTCTTGAGCTGGTTCCTCCGTGTCTTGCCATGCTTGTTTTCAGTAGGTAAATAAAGTGGAGGATTTATTCCTTCATTGGGCATTGCGAAGGAGACTAAAGTTCAGGCATCATTTAATTCTATTAGCTTGAAGTAAAAAGACTGAAAACAAGTTCTGAAGTTTTCTCTTCATAACAAAGAATAGATGAGTTATCAAAAGGAGTTGATAAGGTATTTCTCCAACACCTGTTGAGATGTAAATTTTGAGGCAACAGAGTGTTTTATCAGTCATCTGGGTAAGGGACGTGTTCCATTTCAAAATGATGAAGTGCTTTATTGTGAAGGGAAGCACAATATGGTAGAAAACCACTAGTCATGTCTGTGCATTTAATATCTCAATTCTCACATTATTGTGAGCATCAGTTATCTTGTACAGTAGAGAGACGTTTGGAGTATAATAAGCAACCCCATCTTTTCTGTGTACGCACGTAGGAAGGCATGTTAGAGTCTGGGAGTTACAAACATGCATCCTCTTGCCGAGTAGAACAATCACCTACACCCTGATCATCCCTGTTTGGAAAGCAATCAGTATTAAGATTGTCTGATATTTGTACAACCGCAGAAACTCATGAGGGTTAAAAACAGTCCGATGCTTAGCGCTGTAATGGTGTTTCTGAAGACATAGTCATTAAGCAGAGCACATCAGGAAATACGATCATTTGAGATTGTATCTGGATATTAGGATTAAAACAGAGAATACAGTGCAGATTGTGCAGTGCAGAGAATACAATGCAGCGAGCATTGCCAATGGCATTGCTGGATGTTAGCTTGGTTTGTGAATGAGAAACGTGCCCCATATTCAAGTTCAGGCTCTGAACCTCGATATCTGGGCTTTGGTCACAATTCCAGCACCCAGACAGCTCTCACAAATGTGGGAAAATTTAACTGAAGATCTAATTCTGCATGCGAACTTCACTGTGTATTAGAGGCTTTCATAAGCTTTGCAAGTCACTGACCCGCAGAAAGGAAGCTGTGTTTTCCAGATCAAGTGCAACCAGTTCTCCTGAAGTGGGATTGGATAGTTATGAAAAATATTTTTCTCATGCCTAGAAATACGCCTTCTAAGCTAGGAACAGAGTACACTTGGGGCAGAATGTTTACTGAGAATAATTTTTTTTTTGGTTGTGCCTCCAAGTGTAAGAGTTATTTTTAACCCAGATGGTAAGACTGGCCAGGCTGAAAGACTGCTGAACTGCGAAAGGAGTAAAGGATGGCTACAACTTCCTCAGCCAGCTTTGCTGCCAAAACTAGCGCTCTGTAAAACTGCACCTATGGTGTGCAGCTATGGGCCGTGCCCCACCTCTTCTAGTACTCACTTTGCTTGAAAGGAAAAAGCATCTACCTTAAAGGGCTTGTATCCCTTTACAAGCCCTCGGTTCACCTTCGCTGCTGTAGTGTGCATCACTGGTAATGATTACAGCTGAACAGATGCCATTATGCTGTATGCCCTTTTGTTGGTCTCTAGGGAGTATTTGCAAGTACATAGAAATAAATATAAGTTATTGCTATGATAATCAAACCATGTGTGTCACATGGCACGTATAAATGATATACTATTTAATAAAAGCTTTTTTCTTTAATTAAGCAACATTTCATTAAAAACTGTATATAGGCATCTGTATCCTAAATTTTGTAAGTGTAAGTAAATATTTATGTGGTGGAAAGGGTCAAATTTCTGCAAGTAATAGCTGAAGATTATTTGATCAATTCTGGAGACCTCAAAAAAGGATTTCAGTTTTTATGTCCTCTGACATATTGTGCTTAAATGATAATCTTTCTCTTCTCCATCTGCTTTACTGGGTACTAATCAACTGTGTAATTGAATTGGCAACACTTTCATCATTAAGGCCATAACTCTGTACTTTTTAGTAAATTCTTCTATCCTTATGTCTGAAAAATGTATGAATTTGGGAATGGAGAAATTCACAGCTGGAGATTTTCGATCATTCAGTAAATAACAAGGATAGTGGAATTCATTCTGTTTTTTATTTGTGTTTTGCTCTAGATTTTCTCTTTTCTAAAGATTTGTTTTAAAGTGTATATTTTCCCTATTGAGAATACATATTCCTAAAGGATTTTGGTGGAAAGAAAAATACTGTCAGTGTACTCTACCTTCCACATTCAAGAAACTAGTCCTTCAGAAATGAACGCCTTGTTTTGTTTTGCCAAATTTTATCAGTTCAAGACAATTGTGGAACTTGTCTCCTCTAAAATATTTCCATAGTTGAAAAGGAAATCTGTCTGTTACTAGCAGGAGAGGAGAGCTACCCTAGTCCAAAGTATCTTCCTTAAAATGAGAAAGCCCTCGCAAAAGGACATCAGGCCCTACTCTACCAGTCTAAGCAGTGGAGGATTTACCACTGACTCAACAGGAAGCTGGTGAAAAAAGAAAGAGGGAAGCAGGAGTCAGTATGTGGCTAAAAATTAGATTTTAATTGTGTGTAGGCTGAATAAACTAGAAATCAGTAAATTGCCACTAAAACGAAAACAACCCGGGGCTTGCTCCTGCTGCATTAAGTTGATGGAAAGATTCTCACCCACTCAAACAGAAATAGCATCAGGGTCCGAATAACTCTAGCATTTTACCTGCTGTTTGTTTGGTTTGTTGTGATTTTTCTCTTTTCTTTATTCCTGACAGCCTAGGCTAGCTGTCAGGAAACTAACCAACTATTTAATCTAATGATGTGTTTACATTTATTAATCAGTTTGAATATATGCCTCCCTGGATATGACATTCTTCCCCACCCCTCCCTAGATCTAATCTGGTAGCACTCAAAGTGACAAGTCACTTTCTTCCCTTTTCACTTGGCAAAGTGGCACAGAAGTTACAGCACTTCAAAGAGATCGTTATCTCTCCTTCCCTATTGTATAATTAAACACCCCCCTCCCATACCCCTGTACATTCTCCTTGATCTCTGAGTCTGAAAACAGAAAGAAGAGGCACCTCCTCTCTCTCATCTAACAGAGGAGCATTAGCTTTTCACCTTTCTGCTGTAAACTGTCTTGGCTTTGTTGGGAAGAAGCTGAACTAGGGTAAAAAGATTTGCATGCTGCTATGGGAAGCTACTAATATAATCTCTCTACCAATTGATTAAATTGTGTGGATGTCTGATTAATGATAGCTTGGTCAAATGTGACCTTTTAAATATAGGACAGATGTGTGCAATGACTTGCAAGATTTAATGCAAAATTTTAAGCTACAGACCAGGGGACACTTTGCTTGTCCATTTTGCTCAGCATGTCTCAAATAGGTTTTAGCTGTAGCAAATTAGGTAGAGCTAGATGAAATGAAAACCACCTCCGGCTGAATTATCCAACTTAAAACAGCTTTAGCATGCTATTTTTAGATTTAAATATTCCAGTTTCATGGTGGGAGATGCCAAAGTTAATCTGCTTATGAAGACTTCAAACTTCTAAAGTTTCCACATGGAGTCTGTTCAAGAAGAAAATTGATTTTCTGTTTTACTGTTTTAAACAAATTTAACTTTGGATTTTTAGTTTAGCAAGAGGAAACGAATTGCTATTGAAGACCACCTTTTGCCGTGGTAGAAAAATCCTTACTGCACTGAATTTTCAAACACTCAGACTCTCATTGTGCCACTGATTTTCATGAAGCCAGAAGATTTGAGCCATCAGCCAAGGAACTCACTTCTCTGGAGTCAGCCAGCGTGAGTGGTATGAGAGCAGGCAGGATGGCTCCTTATTTTTGTCTGTTACCACAATCTTTTTTTTTTTTTTTTTTTTTCCAAGGCAGGATCAGGTAGAATGTTGCTAGAGTGAAAGAGAAGTGATGAAAAGCCTGACCAAAAGTCTGTGAAAATATCACCTCCTACTACTGGAGATGACAGTAGACTGACCGTATATAATGGTAAAAGTCAACTCAAATAAATGAGACAGGTGACAGCATTTTACTTGGTTCCAAACTCACTGCATTCAAGTTTAATGAAAGCATATAATTTTAAAAGCTAGTTTATTTCTGAGCTTTAATTCATTGTTATGTGTAATGTAATGATAATTATTAGTGTCGTTGATCTGCAGTAGAGTGCTGAATGTGCAAATAGCTTAGCCTGTACTGGGAAACTCTAACATGTTACTGGCCTGGCTGCAGTCCCAGCTGGCTGGTTAAAGAAACGTGTCAGGAGATCACAGGAATACAGACCTCAGTGGTGCGTCTGGAATTAAAGCTTGCCCTGAACTCTTGATACCTCTGCCCTCCTTAAAGGTTTCTAGCAGCATGCAATGTGGAAACCTCCTTTTAGCACAAAACCTGTCCAAATAAGTGACTGAAGTGTGGTTTCAGATGGGTTTTCTCTAAGGAAAATATTTGTCTTTGAATCTTTTTCAGATCTAATTAGGCCCAAATACTTACATTTCATGTCTGTGATAGCTGTAATCATTCAGATCTGCATGGGGAGGCAAATGAGAAGATGCTATGGCTGCTTTATTGCTTTATAAAATGCAAACAGGCAGAGCAGAATCTGCAGTTCAGGCCCAATTGGTTTTAATAACTAACTCATTCTTGTAAAAAAAAAAAAAAAAAAAAAAAAAAAAGGGGGGGGGGTGCAGCTTCTCCTGCATTTTGAGCCTACTTCAAAATATGCCTTTTTTCCGGAACTGAGATTCCAAAGTCTTCTTCCTGCCTTTAGGAGTAAAACTGCCTTGTGGCAGCGCTGCCAGGGTAGAGGGCTGCTGCAGCCTGGCCGAAGCTTGGGAGAGGGCTGTGCCCAAGGAAGGAGCTGCAGCCTCAGGACAGAGGCGCCTTCGTTTCCCTCCTGGTCTATGGGGTAGCTGTTGAAAGGGCAAGGCTAGGATAAGGCTACAACAGTGGAGTAAGGAAGGGAGAAGTACGCTAAGATGGCTGGGTAGAAGAGGACCAGTTCATCCCCTGGCCCACGTAGCGTGATCCGGTAGGTAGGATATCCTGATCCAATACCTTGTTTGAGACTTCGACAAGGACCTTGTTGGGCACCTCATTGTACCAGGTGAACCACAAGTCCATTGCATCAGCTTTTATTCACTAAAGTTAAAATGGAGTTTACTCTCTTGGGGGTCTTACTGTCACTCATTATTAAGGGACTGATTAATTATATTGATTATTATTGGTTTAGAATTAATTTCTTATTTCCCACTTCATGAATGTTAGGTATGTGAAAATAGAGTGTAATTACTGACTGAGTTAACTTTTCCAGTAAGCATTGGTCCCACTGCTTCCCAGACGTGTATCCAGAAGGGTAGAATAAAAGTGACATATGGTAAGAGGAAGCAGAATATCTAAGCGCAGGTCATTAAAGTGATAGTGATAAAGGCTTCACCAAATAGAAAATACCACTAGTCTACTCCAAACTGTCTTGATCAACACTCAGTTCATTTTTATAGTTTATACTGTTAATTATTTTTTGAAAAAAATCATCTATATAAATTTAATTCACAGCTTGATTGTTACATTGTAAATAATTGAAATTGCTGAAGGTTTTCCCTCTAATAAAATTGTAATTGGCCTTTTAAAATAACTGCGCTAATAAATTCCCCCTTTTTTTCCTCCGCACACTTAACAAAACCGAGATTCTTGATTGCTGTAAGTCAGCATCATTCCTTTACTTCTGTGAAGTTTTAGTGGTTTACACCAACTGAGAGTCTGGTCCAAAGCAGGGCTGAGAAAAGGGAACAGAAACATAATGTATTCATGCATAGGTTTTTGCTCTGCCTGGAGTCAAGACTTTGCTACTTCCACAGGAGCAAAATAAGGCACTAAAATTATTTATACTCGTTTGGGTGTTTTATACACACTTTATTTAGAGTAAAAATCAGGGTTCTGTTTTGCAGTTGCTGCTAGTTACGTGTTAAACTGATTATATTAACGTACTAAATGGATGACTGTTGTAACGCACTGCGCCTCCTCCGTACTGTCTTGGACACTTAGGTGTTGCCTGTAGCTGTGGTACCTCTGCACCATTTGATCCACAGTGTGCCTGGCCTTACTGTCCCCATTTGTGAAATGGTGCAAAGACCTAGATTCATCCCACTTTAGTCCCATGGTTTGAACCACCAAGCTACATGTTTCATCTTCCTAGGAACCTACTGAAGGCTCCAAAAGATGAATCAGAGCTTCAGCATGCTTCTGTAAATGAGGATATAAATGACTGACCCAGGGTGCTCAGGCAGTATGTGCCAGACTGCACACGTGTCTCCGTGAGAGATGAATGTAGGTCTCCCAAATTCTGAATGGTCTGTAATGATACAAATGTCCTCTGCTCCACAGCAGTCTTGTAGATACTGTTCTGATGTCTGTTCTTGCTCTCTATGCCATTTCCAATAGCGTTTCTGATGGCATGTGTGGGGAACGTGTCTTTCTCAAAATCACCTTGATAAAGCCGTTGTTTCTGGGCACAAGAATCAGCTGCTGCAGGTTTCTTTGCTTGTTACTGTCAATATACTTCTGATTTTTAGATGTAAAGCTTCTCTCTTCCTCTTAGTGGTTGGTGTGTTCATAAGTAGCCTCATGTACAGATTCTGCATTAAATAGAGGCGTGTACATGCAACCTGTACAGTTTTGTGTGCAAGCTGCAGTCTCCCAGTTGATGCGTGGAGAACCATCACTTCTGTTAGTGATGTGCAGCCCTGCGCACGCACCAGAATTTGGCTCCTATATGTCAGGTCCCCAAACCCGTTCTGATGATTAATTATCCTGAGTCTGCAAGGTGACTTTTTAATTCTCTGTAAATAGCACTTAGTCTAGTCTCAACCTGTTAAAAGTGTATGACAATTAGCTTGCTTTCCCCCTCCCCGAGTGTTTCATTTTGACAGCACTATAAACAAAAGCACTTCTGTGTGTCTTTCATTGCTGAATTATTTATTTGAATGTAGATATGAATCATTCTTTATTGCAGAATGCAGTACAGTCAGGTCCTAGTTCTAAAGTATCAGTGCTAATGAGCTGGAAATAAAATTGTCAAAAATAGTTGATTCTAATTAGGGTCTTGTTAATGTTTATACACTGTGGGCTTGATCTTCCTCTCAGTGACTGTGTAAATCTGGAATGATTCCATTGACTCTAGCATGATATTCATGCAAATAAGGTGATGACTTTATGGCTTGTTCTTATGGTTATTATCTACTATTAACTAAATAAGAAAGCAATTCAAACTTAAGATTGTTTTGTTAAGTAAAATTAGTTCACGTAATCCCAGCTGCATATCTAAAGAGTACAGATTTCAGAAGCTATACAGTTTAAGTAGTAGATCTTACTGTACTCTGAAAGATAGTTATATGCTGATATCTATTTTATCTGGGAATATGCATAGGTAATTAACTGATTTTTATATTAGCTGGAATTGTTTAATTTGTGGGGCCAAAGTGTTATAGCTGATCTCAACAACAAGTGATATTATGAGTCACAGGAGTGTTTAAAGTTACCCAAGTCCTCAGAGGTTTCGCCACATTTCGCTCTACCATTCTGTCTCGTTCCCTTTGAAATCAATTATCTATCTGTCTTTTTCTTGAATGGGGCTCAACTACTTCCTCATGTAAATCCTCAGCTGTTCCTCATCCATTTTCCCAGTCTCCATGTTCATCAAAACACCTAGTCCTGTAACACTGGCTCGGGTTTGTATGACAGTCTCAAGAGTTTTCTAGGATAATCTTTGTGTGGTTGGGCCCCAAACCTAGATTTTAACCAGAATTTAGATGGATTTGGATTTAATATTCCAGTCTGTGTCTTCGTAATGGAGATGAAGTTTAGGTTTGGATTTGAAGCTCCTTGAACTTCGAAATATTCACTTGATCTTTCAGGAGCTCATCCTTGATGAACAGGAATTTCTGAGTCCTGATTCATCTCTCTCTGACTCTGTGTCAGGATCTCCTGGAGCCCTTTTGCAGTTCCTCCAGTCTAAACTTTCAGCACTTTTACTCTTAGAGACTTTCCTGTCTAAGGTCCACATTCTATAATTGATAAGCATAAAAGTAAAAAATATATAAATATTTTTGTTTTTTTCTGAAATAAAAGTGAACTTCAAAAATCACAGCTACCTTGTGTGAAGAATTAAATTCAAATGCAGTTATCCCAAAACAACACGGCTAGAAACTGTTTACTTTTGTGGCTGCATGAGTAGAAGCTAGAGTAGAAGATGTTTTTTACTGCAAATAATTGGTTTTTAGTTTTTATTTTCCTTTATAAAATGCTTAAAGGGGCTTATGATTTTATTCATGTATTTATAAATTTGTTATAACTATTTGGAAAAATCTATACCTAATTCTAGAGCTCTTAAGTAGTTTATAAACAACTTATTTTGAGGATTTTGAATTAAGAATTCAGGAGTTATCAGTGTGGTATTCTAGGTTGTTTGCTCTCTCACGATCTGTAAGGATGAGTGTTGGGTCCCTCTGTGTGGCTTTAAGGGTTATTGTGGTGGAAAATAAACAAAAACGACTTAAATTGGGCTGCTTCAACAGTGCATTATATTAGGTTTCTGGTATAAACATCCCATTTGTGAGTTCAAATTTTGCTCTTCAGGAGTACTCTGTAACGCTTGCCCTAAAGTGAGCCAGATGGAAGTAGGATCTCAGTTTGGGTGAATGTATCCCCAGAAAAGGCGTCCTCCAGCCACCCTTGCCTCTGCTATTTATGCTGACATTTGTTCATGGTCAGCCCTAGAGCTCTTTGACCAGTTAAGAGTAGAAAATGTTCTGCTGTTTAACAGGGGACTAAATCAGAGTGCCTTTCTAAAGAAATGGATCATTTCTTTTCCATAAAGGTCCTGAGTAAATATCCAAAGGCAATGGCTTTCCAGTGTCGGCCTTCCTTGTGGTCCTGAGTCCTGCTGTGCCAGGTTTTGCTGTGCTGCAGCACTGTGACCTCATTAGCACAGTCTGGAGAGGCGATTCAGGGAGAGCATAGATGTATAGTGACACATACATTTGTGTTTGATAAAATATGGTTGAATAAATGGAGAGGTTACATTTATCACCTGCCTGAGAAAGAGTAGGGAATGGGGGAGATGCCCAGGAAAGGGCTATTCAGGATGCTTTGGGTTATAACTCATTTCATTCCAGAAACTCCAACTCTGTCAATTCTACTACATTTTAGATGACTATAATGAGGGGTATAATGTCTCTGTGAATTACCTGAAAATCTTTTAAAAGCTCTGCCACTATTCTTTCCTTTGAGATTAAAGACTGATCTTGGGTATTTGCCATCTGGGAATCTACCTAATTACCTGAGGTTATACGCAGGTCAGTTAGAGATACTTTATGAAGGACAGGGGAATTTTTCTAGTATTTGGAGAGTCAGTAAATGGGCACATCATTTCTCTGGGGAATGGTTTGAGGAGAAAGAGCTAAGAAAGTTACAGGAAACTCCTATTTCAAATTAGGAGAACCATCTCCTAAAGTGGCTCATCTCACCACCCCTGGGACATTCCCACAATATGGCTGGGCTGCATGTGAACTTCAGGCTAGGCTGAAAGGATATTTTGCCAGGTCCAGGAAATTCAGTGGCTGTTCATAGATCCAAAAATAATTCCTTTTACTCTAAAGCAAAATTAAATTTCTAGTCTACTGAGTAAGAAAGTGCATGGATCCCACTAGCCCTTCCTCTCTCAAAGAGAGGCTTCTGCATCTCTGCAGCAGCTCTGCAGCCCCTTCTGCTTCAGCACTTCCCTGCCTTTCCCAGGCTGCTCTGAACTCCACTCCCTGATCAGTTCCCAACTCCTTTGGTGCATTTTCAGTTGCAAAACATAGTTGCTGCATGAGCAGGTACGTTTGTTATTCCTCACAGATCAATTCTCTCTTTGCCTGGCCCGTCTCATTGACATGGGTTCTTGGCTAGCTTTCCTGGCTCTTACTTTGAGCAGACTGGAAAGGATTTTATTTGTCCCAAAGCAAGGTAAGAGTGGTGACTTGAGCTCACAGGTTGAACCAGTTATCACTCCCAGCTCTCCTTCTCACCTCTCTGCTGGTGATGGCTAAATAAGAGATCCATTCCCTTGCTGTCACTGAGCTGTGTAATCTAACCTATTAGTGTCACTAACTTCAATTCACGTGTGTATACTGGGCTTTACAAGACAGGAAGATTTCTTCTTGGTATTTCTGCTGGGGGAGCAGACAGGAAGAGATGGTCCCTTCATAGTGCCAGCTGAATTTGGTTTTTCTGAGTCAGAACCTCCTTGCCTGAAAGGAATGGGATGAGGAGAGAGCAGGGAGAGGCCAGCCTTGCACTGGGTTGGCATCAATGGGAAGGCCCCGTGATGATAATACTCTTCATGAGGATTGTAGGGAAGTTAATAGTTACTAAAGAAGGTTTATTTCTCCCACTGAGCTGTTTTTAAATCCGTGCTGCTGAATCCTGCTCAGAGATGTGGTATAAATAATCTTGTAGCTGGATCATACTCTCCGAATGTGATCTTTCTACTGACCATCTCTGACTAGCTGTAATGTGAATGCTTCAAGCCAGGATAACTCCACTTCTGCCCTCCCCCGGATCAGCTGATCTTTGGAGTGACCTAAACATAGAGGTAGTTAGAGATTATATATATGCAATATCACTGGGAAGCTTATAAAATCCTGTAGGGGCTAGATGAAAGTGTCCAGTGACCTGTACCTGCCTTGCAGGTTATTAGCTGATCTGAAAGCTCTAACAATGCTCATCTAAAGGCATTGCTTTTACTTGGTTAACCAGAGTTACCAAGAACATAATTATTCCTTGTTTTTTTTTCCCATTGATTAGGAAGGACTTCATTGGTCATTCTGTATCCTGAGTGTCAGCAACAAGGGATACCCCTAGTGGAAGCCAGAATTCAGCCTTAATTTGGGGTGTAAAATCCTAGGGTTGTGGAATTCGGAGGCAAAATTCATCGTTCCATCATTGGAGCAAGATGCTTAGATCCATGGTGCTTGGATCCAGGACAAGCACAGTACAGACATGGGAGAGAACAGCAATTTTAATTCATCCTCACATGATGTGAGTTTAAATTTGGTCCCTAGGTGTAGTTCAATAATAAATATGTAATCAACTACTGAACTTTTGAAAGCTTTCCCTGGAAAGTTATAAAATATGCAAAGTCTTTCTTGAGAGACTGGAATGAATTCTTCACACTTGTATTTGCTCAGTAGATCAAGCATGTTTATAAGTATTCTAAATCCTTTATTAGGGTTACCCAAAAGAGTTATTTTTGTTCTAGCAGTTAATGCAATATTTAGGCATATTTAAACTGCTTATAATTTGTCTAAGATACTGGACTGGCTTATTGTGCTTTAATCTATCATAAACAAACATGTTTAGAAGGTATTTTTCAGTACTTTGGAAAAATATTATGACATTTTGTCAACAAAGTTACTCCACCTAGACAGCAACACAAGGAGAAACTGAAGTGAAATGTGTTTCTTGGCTTGGAAAAAGTGAAGAAACATTTTTCTGACATCATATTTTGAGGACTCTTCTCTCTGAGCTGAGCTCTGAGCTCAGTGGAAAGATGTTGTTACATTGGTTATGGCTTTTGACACTTTTTATTCCATATTCTCAGACCATGAGTTTTACTGATGCATGATATTTATACTAAGTATTTCTTTCTATGCATTGTATAAAAAGGCACTTTATGAAGCTTTGGAAGAATAGAAAGTTGCTGCAAATGAGCAGTATTTTATGTGGTGCTTCCAGAAAGCAACTTCCTCCTTAGAAGAAGGCATTTGCTAAAAGACAGCTTATTATCAAGCCTTGGTTTTATTTTAAAACTATAGAAAGCTGTATTTAAAACATGATCATTATCCAGAAACTTTCCATCTCAGTGTGGCAAGATATAGCAAGAATGCGTTACTCTTCTGGCTGAATCACCATATTTCACATATTAACATTTATAAACGCAAACTAGTAGAAAAGACCTGGCCCTGAATATGCTCTGCTTTTGCATGTAGGAATCTACAGTATGAGGTTCTTCATTTGTTATATCATAAGTTGACCAAAGCAGAATTTCTTTGTAATGTTTAAATATAGTTAAAGTACCTGGGAAAAATGAAATAAATGTAGATGTTAATTCTAACATTTCATGCAACACTTCTTTGGGCCTTCCTTATCTAAGTAAACTGGCACTGGGATTTCTGTTTCAGTCATGGAAAGACTCCCACTTTTTGTTTGTTCCCAGCAGTAGTATCACACTTCTATCGCATGTCATTAGAAGGAAATGAAGCTTCCAAGTTAATAATCAGACTTTTATTCCTACCACAGAAAGTAATGATTTATTTGACTTTGACCATCTTGTAAACATCATGGTGCATAGGATTCAAGTTGAGAAATACATAAGACATCCTTATTGATTTATATGTACAATGACATTTACAGTGTGTGGTTGTCCAAAATAGCAACATACAATTTGATCTGAACACGGATAGAAGTTCTCAGGCTCAGCCTCAAGAATAAACAAAACAGCAAAACTGGAATTCAAGG
This sequence comes from Rhea pennata, assembly GCF_028389875.1. Taxonomy (NCBI): domain Eukaryota; kingdom Metazoa; phylum Chordata; class Aves; order Rheiformes; family Rheidae; genus Rhea; species Rhea pennata. Next base: position 19,669,637 of record NC_084671.1, on the reverse strand, counting down.
AAATTATCATAGTTTGAATCATCTGAAGTAACCCTGACTCTCATTTTATATATAATTGGACTTAAATCACTGGAGCATCTTTCTGTATCGGGATGAAAGGAGGTAATCATTGTTTTTGAAAGTGACTTGCTGTACATGAGTACCGTGAGCCATGTCAGGAGCTCTAAATTCAAGCTTTGGGCTTGTTTGTGAGTTCAAGGCTGTCATCAGGTCATGTGCAAAGGTAGGCCTGTACTAACACACTGTTGGTCAGTGTATTTGATTCTGATGTAGCTCAATCATGCATGCTCCTGTTCTGTCAGATAAAATCCTGCATTCAGGCTTGACCTGAGAGCATTGTAATATATACCCAGTTAGTAATTTTATTGTAGTATGTGTATGTAAGTTCTAGGTGACCCTGCTTGAGCAGAGGGGTTGGACAAGATGATCTCCAGAGGTCCCTTCCAACCTCAACAATTCTGTGATTACTTAGGTTATTCTAGAGTGACACAGAATACATATGTAGGTTTTGCTCATTTACTTAGTAGAGGTATTGAGCTTGCTGTCTTCAACAAATGTGTTTCATATCCAGTCCACAGAGAAAACAAACATCCTCTTGTATGGAATATTGCCAGTTTGAATCGTAATGAACAGATTAATGTCTTTGGACTTTGGATCTGGGGCCTGGAAATGGCTGATTTAAAATTGTATCTTTTAGTGTTTGTCTCAGCAGCTAATGTTTTACCTGTGGCACTACATTTTAGTAAGCAGGATCATCCAAAGAGAAGAGTAAATGGAATGAGGACCCATGACTTGCTTAAGTCTTATTGTAATAGTGTGTTCCTAGTGCCAAACTGGACAACTGCTTCTCTTAAGATTTCTGTCTGTCATCAGCTTGTATTATGGTTTCCCTGCAGTATGTTGGGACCACTTTTTTTTTTTAAAGTTGCTATTGGTAATTTCAGAACCTTTCACTATCTCTGCTTTACAAGAATCCAAAGCCAGTGTGTTGCAAGAGCTGCAAGCCCTATGTAGTAGCCCTTCTGTGGACAACGTCTTCTACGGACCATATGTTTTTTAAAAGACCACATGGTTAACCTCCAAGAGCTGTTGTTTGTGAAAGACAGGCAGAGAGCTGAGTAAGATTGTCACGTCCTGAAGTCTAACTCTGGGCAGCCTTGATCTTCTGTGCCAACCAAGGCTTCACTGTTGCTTATTCATTTCCTGAAGAGTTTCTAATGGACTGGAAATTGGGGGAGGGTAGACACTGCAGCATGCCTTCGTGTCTGGCTTCTCCTCACCTTCCACCATGAGGTTGAGAATGCTAGTGCTGCCAGCTCATCTCTATTTTCAGAGTCCTCTGTATATCTTAGGTTGCTGTGATACTGCATAGCAACCAAAGTGCACTCCAGGAGCTCCCTCTGATTTTACCAGATAAACTATACCAAACTTTAATGGGCTGTTGAAACCATGTTCATGGCTCTGAATGTAGCATATTTTCAATTAGAGGACTCTCAGTGCAAGATATATGTATCAGTAAACATAGATTTTTTGCATTGCTCTAATATAGAGTATTGGACTGTCTGCATTTAGATGTACTGTACCAGGGATGTTATTGTTAACTGTTCATTGACACACTATATTGTGTGAGGGATCCAAGTTTTAATGGCTTAATACTCTCAGTCAAACATGATGTACCATAATTGCTTTCTTGGACTAGTTACAAGCTGAGTGTAAGTATTTAGTATTAATGAATTCAGGTTTATATGTGTAAATGTTATCTGCAGTGCAGCAAATATGCATCTCATCCATGAAGCATCTTAGCATACTCTCTGTAGGATTTCCCCCTTTATTTCTCTTCCTCCTGTGTAACTCTCTTCTAAAAGGCAAAATAACTTCCTCCATTTTTTTATTTAGTCCAATTTTTATTGGCTCCCACAGCCTTGGCGTTTCCCTGCGTTTACTGGACGTGTCTTACACGGTGCATTTTTGTCTGTTTTATCTTTAGTTATGGGTAGAGTACCCAAACATATGAACTGGATAGGGCTTGGGGCTAGGTCATGTTGATAACATGAGGTATTTTATTTTATCTTTTATGTAAATGTTTTGGATTTTACATATCTTCAGACTTTTGCTTGTGCTTCTACGAATGTACTCATGAACCTTGCAAAGCAAAGTGGGGAAGAATGAAGTGACAGCTGTAGAGAAGCCAAAAGTACACTGTGCTCTTGCTTTCCAGTTCTGAGGCTCACTGCAACCCCCTTTTATGCTCTTAGGCCAAAGGCTTAGCCTTCCCCTGAGAGACTGCCATTGTCAACTGTGTCAAAAGAGAGCAAGTTGGGGGGGGGGGTGTCTTTATAGTGTCAACAGCTTCTTTCTAAATTAAAGTGACTCATGATGTCTTGTGATGTACCATCTCAAACTTCTGAGGCAGAATTCTGACATGCTACAAAGTGTTAAGACCAATATTTATCTGTATTTCAGGGATGAAATCCTAACCATATAGAAAATAACAGAAGCCTGATAGGTGAGGGGTGGTTCTGTGTTTGCGATTGCAGCCTGAGAATTATGAGACAGGGATTCAAGTCTTTGCTCTGCGATATATTCTGCATCATCTCACAGCCCATGAAATGGAACAGCAGCTCTTCTACATCCCACACAGATAAATAAGTACATGCTTAGGAGATGCTCAGGTACTATGATAATATGAGATTATGCAACTATTCAAGAGAGCTGTTTCACAGTGGGTCTTTTGGAGCTTTTGCCATCCCTCTGCCATGCAGATATATCTGTAGGCCCAGCTCCTTTTCGCCCAACAAAACTGCACCTCGGATTTCCCTGATGCTCTCATTTTCTCCTTTCCCCTTCACTCTAGATCAATACCAGCGATGTAAAACACTGTCAGAACAGATGTGGGACTGGATACAGCTGTGGTGATGCTGGATGTTTTCTCATAAGTTCTCTCAGTGTGTTACAGAGTGCATGGGGTAATTGGTGGTCACATGGTACAGGGGACATACAGTAAGGAATGGAAAGGACCATGAAAAAATGAGACTGAAACGAAAGGCTGAGAAAAAGGAGAAGGAGCTGTGGACTTTTCTCTCTAGAAGCCCTTGTGATATTTAGGTTTCATGCTGTCTTCCTGCCTTTCATTAATGGACTGAATAGATGACAGTTTATATTCCTAAACAAGATACTGCTGGTCTTTTGTGAAAGTTGGCTGGATATCTAGTGATAAGCTAACCAATTTTCCCTCTCGTGGCAATGCGAGACCTAAATGCTTGGTTTTATTTGCTTGCTTTTGCAATAAGGCAGGATGATCTTGTGACTAAGGCATGACTTGGGTAGGCCTGGGCCCTCTCTCCACAGGCTCACTGGTCTGACAAGATGCTGCTGAGCTGCTGCTGCTGATGGTTGTGAGCTGGTCCTGCTGGTTGTGTGACAGGAGCATGCTGGAGGTTAAGACTCTGACAGTACTGCCCACTGGACGTGTGGGCTGTTCCTGCCCAAGCAGGCAAAGTAGGTTAAATAAATGCAGGGGGAGGGGAAAGATGGTGGTGAGCCACCTTGTTCAAGCGTGAGTAGCTGCCTGCAGGCATAGTCTGCTTCTCGCAATCCAGAGCCTCTGTTATCCTGTGGCTTTGAAGATTGTACCCCAAAAGGATGCAGTTCTGCGACAGTCATGTAATTGTTCTTTGTCTCAGCTGACCTGTCCTGTGATTACTGATGTATAACTGTATCACAGAACTGAGCAGAAGGCATAGGCTGTAGCTGATAAAGCATGCTGACTACATCTCTAATTCCTGTAATAAAAATGCCATTTATATTAAAAGCACCAAATAATGCTTAAAATTTCGCTGGAAGGCATTGATGAGACATTGCTTATTTTGATCCTGCCTCTGTAAAAGCAAAATCAATTTTTGCTGCTGTTTGTGTTAATAAATTGGGAATGATGTGCTTTCTTTAAAACCTCTTAGCCACGATTATTTAAACTCTCTTGAGGTTTTTTTTTTTTTTGAGTTTAAATGTTAGTAAATAACTTTAAAGTGGCATGATGAAAAAAATTAAAGACAAGTAATAAGGTCTGTTTTGGAGAGTTTGCAGATATAGCTGTTAAGTGATGGAAGGCCTTTCATATGTAAGCTATTGTAATTTGCTTAAGCTTGCTAAAATTTTACACCGCTAACTGCACTGGAGTAAGGATTTCACAACTACTCAGTAGGGAACTCAGCCCTGGAGTTGTATACAAGAACTGTGCTTTGCTGGAGCTTTCTGTAAGTTAATTTTCTATTCACTGAGCTCTTCAATGACTTTATTCAAAATATTCAGCTAAGAGCATCTATGTTTCCAGTATGCCTCCTTTTGGAAACTATAAAGTTACTTTGGTGAATGTGTTTCCATTGTGTAAGAGTCATGGGGGGGGGGGGGGGAAGTGTATTGCTAGTGCCCCTATAGCCCTCTTTGGTGTGTAAACAGAGGAACTCTCTAGGTTTTACACGTTGGCCTACTAGTCATCTTAAACCTCACTTGAGGCAAACTTCTTGGAGGATCTAAAATTACCAATGTTTTCCTCAGCATTCCAGGTATAATGTTAAAACTATATAGGTGAGTTTCCCTTAGCCTTATTACAACAAGATTCAGAGTTTATCAAACACATCACTGCAAGCTCGCCTTAATAATAATCTGAGTTTTTAGGGTGAGTTTCACTCACCCTGAAAATAAATTGAAAGGTACTAGAATTAGTTTCTTGTGGAACATTTTCTGCCACAGAGGTTTTAATGAGAAGGCAACAGACAGGCTTGGTAAGGACCAGAATAATTAAAAAACACCTTTGAGACTGAAGCTAGCCAAAAAATAGAAAATGCAGTAGAGTGAGGAGAATCAACATTGGCCAGCATTCCCGAGGAATACCAGTGGAATTATTAAAGTATATATTAAAGTACTTTCGTTAGAAAATGACACTTGCTGAGACCCATGCTTTCTGCTTAATGTAATTTAGGGGAGCGGAGGAAAGGAAGGAGCATGTGTGTGTATCTAAAAGAAATTATGGGGAGGTTGAATCTCAGGCGCTTTGTTCCGGGATGCTGAGAAGTATTGTGTGGTTCAGAAAATCAGAAAAGAACTCATTGGGAGTCTTAGTGGGAAGGTCCCAAACGTGAGTTGACGGGGGATGCTGTGTGACTGGCTATGGTAATGGCTCAGTGGGGATGGGCACACACAGCCCTGCTCAGGTTTCTGTATTTTTAATGTTTTTCTCAGGCTTGAGGTATTATGGTTTAAGTCAACTCTTTGGTTTCCAAAGCAAGATGCTACTGATTTGATTGGCTTAGATAGTAGCTGCAGGACAGCTTCTATGGTGGCTTCATGATTTTGCAATCAGACGCTTCCTGGCTGAAATAAGTGGTCAGTTCATACTCTGACAACTGATGCAAGCCTTAATGGAAGTAAATTCATGTCTTTAAATTTAAAAAACTCCCACTGAATCCCAGTGTTAGTACAGGGATTCAGTCTTTTGCTTATGAATGTACTTCTGTTTTGTTTAATTGTTTTTTTTTAAAAAAAAAAAGTCATCAGACTTTTTTTTTCTTTTTCAGTTCCTCAGCAGAATTTAGTGTATATGTCATATGAATGAAATATGTAGGATAGAAGCTGATTTCTAGCTCTTTCCTCTACTATTTGTGGTTTGTGTAAGCAGAAAGCTCTGATAAAAGATTTTGGTCTGACTTTCCTTTTTCTGGTGTGCGCAACTGAATTCTATTCTAAAAGTGAGGGATTAAAAAATAGTGCTGTTAATTTTCACATGATTTGAAGCAGTACATTTTCTGCTAGGCTGAAAATCAGGTTGTTTCCCGTTCCCATTGTGTTCAGAATGTGAAGGAAACTCTCATCTGTTCAGTCCTAAAAAAGGAAATTCAAATGCAGCTTTAGCACGTCTCTTTGCTGATGTAGGCTTTCTCTGACGCACATTGATTGCCTGTCGTGCTGTGTAAATCAAAGTTATATATCTATATGCCTCGTAATACTGCTTCTAGAAAGGAATCTAATTGTTCCTCTATTCAGCTTGAAGGACAATGACACACATTAATAAGCATATGCCTAAATAACTCATATGTATTATAGAAGATTATCATTTGCATTTATTTATATCAGTAATTCAAGAATTATAGATGCTGCGTTTGGAGAAATTCCCTTAAACAACCCAGCTTGTCACCTTCGTGGCAGGGAACGTTCTCTCCTTGGGAGATCCTTTCATTCCCTGGTATTGCTCTTTCCTGAGCCCTCCTGAGGTTATTCTGGGACTTGAATCAAAGGTATCATAAAGATCTTACTTTTTCTCTAGTGTCTGGCAATACTTAGGCTGTGTTTTGGTTTTCTTTTCAATACTCTACTGCAACTTTACAAACGAACTTTGGCGCTCATTTTAAGCATGTGTCTGTTTCTCATGGCTATATGAAAACATCACCACAGATCACTATATAAACTCAAAAATCCCAATATGAAACGTGCTGGTTTTCCCTTTTACCTCTACATTCACTTGCTAGAAAGCAATTTTTAGAGCTGCAATAACATAATTGCCCTTCTTTCACTTTTTCTTATCTAATCATCTGCCTTTGTGAAAAATGCCTCTACTGACTAAATAACTAGGTGCTGATTTGCTTACTTAACACAGATTATCTTTCGCTTCTTACTCAGTAAGAAATAAAAAGAGATCACAGAGAGCAGAATAAATGATCTGATCATCACCAGAAATGTTAATATTTCTGCATGCCATTTCCTGTACTCTAGAAAATTACTGCAGAATTGTATATGAAGTCCCATTCAGTTCACTGTTTCTGGAACTCAGTAACTCTTTACTTACTACATTTAGTAAGTGGGTGACAGGGCATACTAGAAGGTATGTTTTCTTGGCTTTTCTTTAGGACTTGAAAGCCTGCTTCATCCAAAAACATGCAGAGGGGCTCAAAGTGTGCGAGTGCAGGCTGCTCTGGTTTACAGTTTTTATCATGAGACCATCTTGGAGTAATTTACTTTGGTCTTAGCTTCCAAAAACTGAAATCCTGGGGGGTACCAGTGCCAGGAAGCTGACAGCAGGCAGCTTGCTGCGCTGTGCACGCTAAGTGTCTGCTTGGAGACCGGGCGGCGGGGGGGAAAGGGGCGTGAAGCCGCCCGGAGCGGAGGAGAAGCAGTATGTTCCTGGAATAAATGCAGAGTTGAGTTGCTCTTACTGGACACACACACACATCCCTAAATGCTGCGCAGCATCCAGACAGACCGACGGGGGCTGCAGTGCTTGGTGTTTGCATACAAGGTGTCTCCGAACCCTCTCCTGGCTTCAGCTGTAGAGGAGCTGGCTGCCTGCAGGATGGCAAGGGGAGATGAAAAACACACACAATCTCAGGAATGAATTATCTAGGTAAAAAAACTTTTTACAGGGATTTAGGTGGCCCAGAAATCTACAGCCAATAAAATCTACCACCTGCTACTTTGCTACTTTGCTGATTGTTGCAGTGGCTCTTAATGCAAAGAAAAGGAGGAAAGCGTGTTTTTGTTTTTTATTTTTTTTGTTTTTTGTTTTTTTTTCTGTAAAATGAGATCCAGGCTGCATGTAACCACAGCAGCCACAGCTCACCATAAGTCACAGAAAGCACTATTCCATGAAAGCTTGGATATATTGAACATAAACATGCCAATTAGTGAATGGTAGCTCCTAAGAATTAGCTGAGAATAAAATAATTTATGCACTTTTAATATGAGTGGTGCTGAGCTGACCACCTCTCATGCAATGAATTAAACTACTGGATTCTCCACTTACTTACAATTGTATCATTGAGCGCATCTTTTTCCCAGGTTACAAGGGTGTTTACTATTTGTTTTGTTTCATGCTTTAATTTTTTTAATCCTTAAAAAAAATCCTCTCTCAGATTTTCACAGCGTGGAAGACATGCTTGCTGTTGCTTTAGCAAAATTTCATTTCATTGCAGCTTTATAGGTTGTACTGATGATCCCTTGTGCAATATAAGTGTGCTACTAAAGAAGCATTTAGGCAACATCTGCTTCTCTAAAAGAGTATTTAGACCTTTTGTCAGTATTGGAGCTTGCTGGATGTAGTTTTCCTCAACTCCATTGCAAAAAGCTACCCTGGAGGGGGAAAAATAATACAGTGGCCAAAAAATAATAATCAACTCAACATCCTAATTTGCAAAAGTAGTTTTGTGAGTGATGGAAATCAGCATGTGCTGAATTTTAAGTTAATTCACTTATTGGCAGTTTTTATCATAGTTATTTGTCTCTGATGTTAAATCTCGTGTGTATAGAGGCCTTTCAGTGGTCTGCCAGGGCCGCTGAATCTTATTCAATAGCTCTATGCAGCGATGCAGGTTAAAAAAAAAAAAAAAAAAAAAAATCTGTGCTTTGCATTTGGACAATGCACACTGATTTCTAAGGGAAATGCATGGACAAGTGACAGACGTAACCAGAAAACATAAGTCTGGAACTGATTTGGGGCACACTGAGCACATGTACACGTGGGGTATGTTATCCTTTTCCTGGCTAGCTTCTTTCAGTGAGTTAACTGAAATCAGTGAGTCTTAACCACCTATATACACGTTACACTTGCTTTTCACATGCTCTGACATGCAATAAATCAATTGTCTTTTTGAAAATACCATGTCCATTTTTATTTATTTCTCTGAACAAATAACCAGCATCTGACAGCCCTGGCTAAGTAGATGACATCCATCAAGACAGGGAGAGAGTTCTTTTATATATTTATTTCTAAATTTAGGTGTGAAGTGCATTAATATTCTGTTGTGACAATAGCAATTGCTTTGTTTTGGATAAAGAGGTGTCATAGGCAGAGAAATTTTCAAAGGCTGCTTCATATGTTAGTGAACAATCCTCTCTGGACCTTATCTCTGAGAGCTGCCCATACTGATGTACAGGATTCAGTGTAGTTTTATTTATCGTACAGGGGCTATCCAGCGAAGGAGGACAGAGGGATAGCCTAGTATGCAAGTCCGTATGGGGTGACTCCCTTTCTGGTTGTCTGTATCACACTGGTGGAAAATGCACTTAGATCTGGAGTTAATTTTGCAAGGCATAAGTAGCTGTTCATGCAGAGCTATTGTACGGTTAAGTCACAAAGTGGTAACAAATCAACATGTGGAGTGAAACCTTGCTTCTAAAAATCAGGTGGAACAGAGAAACAGCAGTATGTATGCTTACAACCACAGGGCTGGTAGATGCTAGCTGTATAGATGAGACAACTGCCTCTGACAGGGTTGTTCCAGTGGAGGGAAAAAAAAAAAAAAAGGATTTTCTGCTGAAAATTTCTGTGCTGTCCAGCATCTGAGACAGTATGGTGATGTGCACAGCAGAAAGTGGAGTGGTGTTTGCTAGAGGCACTCTGAAGAGCACGTGTACATCTCTGACTGAAATAAGCCTGGCTCCAGAAAGGTTAGGCACCGAGTAATAGCTTTGCAGGCAGAGCATGACTCCTGTGCACTTGGCTTACAAATCACCAGTCCTGGAGCATCAGCATATTTCTTTCATTTGTGTAAACTTTTCCCAGCATCTGATGCACAAAAAGGTTTTTTGCTTCCGTTAAAACTGTCACCCTAATTCAAAGAGCATTTTATTACTAAAATTCATGAAAATAATTTTGCATGTTAATTTATTCACATATCTCATTAAAATAATTAGGCACAGTTGCTCAGGCATAATGGAGTCTACCCCATGTGGTTTTCTACTGAATGTGACAAAAATACAACTTTGTTCTAGCTCCACCCATTTTTGATAGGGTGCAAAGCCCTACTCCATTAACATGAACATGCATTTGCACTCTGTTTAAACATTGCATATGGTTGATAACTAATTCTAGGTGACTCAGAGCATATGAGCTTTCATTTACTGGCTTTTATCTGTGCATCTCCCATGCAAAATTAAAAATATCTGCAATCATATAAAAGCAGAGTGCTCTTCACTCATGCCTGTTCAGCTTCCTGTGTACTCACAAGTTGCAAAGCTTTCCGTACGCATCAGTTAGTCGTCCGTCGTGTGGTGGGGCTGCAGCGCTGGAGACCTGCTGCCCCAGATCCAGTACCACACGTCGGTTCTTTGAGTAGAGCAACATCGGGCAGTTGTGGTAGTTCAGCCCAACGTACTTGTTACTCTTAACTACCTAAGATATAGTCTAATAAAGAGAGAGGGAATGATGATGGAAGTGATGAGCAGTACCTGTAGTTTTGCTCGGGCTCCCGAAATGCAGTTTTCTTGAGTTCTCCGTGGATCGGAAGTGTCCTTACCTTAGTCCTTTCCAGGCTGACCAGATAATGTTAAATTTGCTGTGAAAACAGCATATGTGCTTTTATTTGACAATGTTTATTCTGAAGTATTTTTTTCAGAGTCTCAACTATTGTGAGCATTTCCAACCTTTTGTATTATAAAAATAGGTGACTCTGGAGCATAGTAAATCATTATTTGAAAGGAGGGTATTTCAATTTTTTGCAAAACCTGTGCTGTGGACAGTCTAGGTTAGTTTTGCTTTTATCATCAATTGTCCAGCACATACGAATTACAGTAGTCCTTTGGTCTTTCAGCAAGAAATCAGTTAGTCTTATAACGCAGCTAAATACATAGTGATTTAAACTACGGAGACTTTTAATTGCAAGATTCAGTCCCATTTTGGATGGAGGAGTCAAAATGACTGTAACACCCAGTTCTGCTAGGTTCCCCGTTACACATGTATTTCCCCTCGTGTATTAGGGAAAGGTTATTTCAGCTTTCGCGATTCAAGCCCGAAATATTTCTCTAGCTTCCAGAGACAGTGGTAAGCGCCTGTGCCGTGACTGCCTGTGATGGCGGGGTTTTCACGCCTGTGAGTGCCTGTGGTGGGGGTTTTCACCCGTTCCGAGGGCAGGCCCAGGGGATCAGGGGGTGAGAGGTGTGCTGGGCTGTAGCCCGCGGGGCAGAAGCTGCGTGTCAGCGCTCACGCGTGCCGCGGTGCGGTGAGGGCCGGATCTGTAAGCAATCTGCCGCTGTCTCTAGGACGTTCTCTTATAAAACGCTTTGAAGACAGACTATTGAATAGCTAATGAGCGAAGGGGGAGTGATTGCGCGTTGGCTTGAGGAAACGGGTTCCCAGAAGCAGCCTGCCGTGAGAAGGACTGCCCCTGCCCGCCCGCGCCGCCGGCGGGGAGAGGGGTCCCCAAGCTGCGAGCAGCGGCTGCGGCTCCTCCTGGGACGCCGTCGCGCCGGTGCCCGAAGAGGGGGTGTCTGCTCGCGGCAGGACCGAGCCCTGCGTGGGCAGCCTCGACAGGGGCGATAAAAGAATGAAGTTAGTTTTGCAGCACTGATGTGCTCTGTGTCCTGAGAGGCCTGACTTCTCGAGCAGCACCTGGTCCCTTACTGCCGAGGCTGAGGCGCGCGGCACAGGTAAGGCGGACGATGGGCGCGGACATGTCGCTTGCTCGCTTCGGATGCTCCTCCTGGCGCACAGAATGACTCTGAGGCTGACCTTGGTAGTGATTTGTTTACACTTTAGGCCTGTGCCTAAAAGTGATGATTTGTATTATCCTCTGGATCTTGATGTAAGACTATAATGAGTCATTCAGGAAGTGATACAAAAAAAAAAAAAAAAACATTATGAGTATTACTTGGGAACAAGGAGTGGGGCCTCTGAAATATGAATTAAAAATAAAAATAGAAAAAATATGTATAATTTGTTTGTATATTTAATTTCAGCAATAAATGTGGGGTAGCTCTGTGTAAAACCATACTTGCAGTGCAATTTCTGAATCCATGACTGTGCTGCTGCCCTTTTTTCTTCAATATTACATTTCATGGTCTGCTGAAATCATGTTTGGGGGATAAAAATAGTATATCTTCTATTTTTTGGCATCCAACCTCTAATTTACAAATATAATTTATGCTAATCTTGAAAGTGCTTCTCAGATACAAAGTAAAATGTGTCATCCTTGGTATATATGTGTATAATTTATTCTGATGGGGAATAGACATTTCAAAGCCATTTCAGCCCTTTCTAGTCAGAACATTTGATATGAGCAGAGGAGCTGGAGGTTCATTGGCACAGGAGTAAGCAAGTGGTTAAAACAGGGTAAAATAAAAGTAGCTGTTTTCTTAACCCCCAAAAGACTAGATGCACAAAGGGATGAATTGGTGTGTGTTCAGTCAAAACAACATCCATAGCCAGCTCATATTCAGTCCTTGTGTCAAATATTTCTATTCCTTTCATATTTCTGTTGATTAGTCATTTTTATGAAGGACTTCTAAATCTTCCTACGTCGTCAAAGTTCATTTTTGAAATTTCTCTTCTCTTCGCTTTCTGAGGCAGAAGGCTTCCACGGTGGATTGGTTGGATGTCGCGTGAGGACACTGGGGAGAGGGGAGGAGTTTACAGCTCCCCCAGGGGAATTGCCTTGGTCCCCCGTGTGCAGTATTTGCCCTATAATCTGTAGATCTCCTCATTTCCCCAGAGACACCTGCAGAGGCTCCCAACCTGTTTTCTGCTGGCTAACAATCCACTATTTGTGCCCGAGTCTTTCTCCTCGCTGGGGAGCGGGGTAGCTGCCCTTGCAGTGGGCCCTCCTGACTCTCTGCAATCTCAGCATACAGCAAAGGCCTGTTACACTTCCAGTCTGGGACCCAGTGCAGCACAGGGATCACAAAGGTGTCTTCAAAGATGCCTCATGACCAGCAGAGTACTTTGCCCTTCCCAGTATCTAGGAAATTGAGTCTTATAATTGGGTGCAGTTCCTTTTTTGAAATTGTGGACATGAAATCTGAAAATCTCACATAAAGAAGTACAGGAAGAGAAGAAATCTCACAAAGATGAAAACTACCAAGTGATTTTGCAGGTCTGTGGCATGAAACTAATCCACTGTAAGTCTTAACTGATAAGAGAATTTACGGATAAATACCAAGAACAACAGTACATAGGTGCTCTGGAAAAAAAGGTAGCTCTAGAGCATTCTGACTTCATGGGACTTACGTATTCCCAAGAGTTCTCCAGCTGCTTATCACTGGGCCAAGAGATGCAATATTCCACGTTGTTCACAATTAAAAGTTACAGCAAAAGTTTTCACACAACACCACTATTAATTTGTTTTCCAGGCATTAATTCAATTTCTGTCTTGGTCAAGTAATAAAACTTTAAAGTAAAACCAGTATGTGTAATTCCAGGTAGGAATAATGCAAATCAGAAAGACCACATTGATTGAGGCAGGCAGCCTCTGGATACTTTTTCTTTACCATGTATTATTTTCTTTACCAGGTATTTTTCAGCAATATGATGACAAGTTATTTTTCTTAGGTTTCTGGCTTCACAACTTGAAAATGCATTCCTTGTCAATAAGAACAGTATGACTCCCGGCAAAGCAAGGTGGAAATGACCTTGCCAATGCTCTGTTCAGCTAGATTATTTTCTGTGTTCACTTACAATTTTTAGCTTCTCTCTAACTTCTTTTTATATATGAGCTCTTGTTCGTATTTTAGAAGTGAAAGCTACGATGCACTATTACTAATTTAAGGCAGATTCAACCTTTTTGGTATTTGTTGTGTTCCTTAAGGGTATCTGAAGGAAACTTCATTGTTCTCCTTTTCTTCCGCTCACTGCAACTTCAGTCACTGTACCTATCCATATGCTAAAGTATGTCTTCAGCACTTAGTCAGCTTTAAGTGTGTAGCGTAACTGATTATAAGATTAATTTTATTGTTATATAATTCAGGTCTTTTTTAGTAGACAAATGTCTGTTGCATATTTAACGGTTACTTGAATGCTGTATATAATTCCGTGTCAGAGAAGCAGTTGAACCTGGCCAAGTTCAAATTGAAACTTCCCAGAGGAATAATCCAAATCTGTATTTCCATATATATTAATAAACTATGTAATACTTACAGCAACTCGTATAATACAGTTTTGAAATGAGATAGAACTCATTATCAGTACAATGAAGAGTGCAGGCTCTTTGCTGTCAGAAATAATGAAGTGAGATCATCTACACAATTATTTCCCCTAGCTCTCTCTATAGTCTTTTAGGCAGCAAGGTACATATAAATCTTTTTCAGCCAGTTGTGGTATAATGGGACCTATACCAGCCCCAACCAACTCCTGTAGTCATGAGCAGGAGGAGTACATCAGTAAACCCTTTAATTCTGTCTGGTTCCATGATGAACCACGAGCAGTACCGTGCATCGCAAAGTTGCATGCCTAGGTCCAAATCTCACGTTGGCATGCTGCTGCTGGAGAAGAAGTGCCATGTTTCACTTCTGCCACCCTGCCTTTATGCTTGTTACCTGGGGATGAGTCTGAAGTGGCTCGTTTCTCTTGGCAGTGATGGATCGATCTGTCTGATGTGCTCAGTCCATATTACTGAGGTATGAATTTGGCAATCCTCTTATTATTCTTGCTTTTATTAGTCAAGCTATGATGGGAAATGCACACTGCTGATACTTAGGAGTTGCTTCCAGCATAAGTACCAGACATAAACCTTTTCTGATTCTGAATGATGACCAGGGTCCAGGACCAAGATTTAGAGGCTAGTCTTCATCGTCTTGGGGTTTACAGTGCATAGCCATCAGCTGAAGGTCGGCTCCTAGGCCACACAAAGAGACATTGACTCTCTTTTAAGTTTGCTGGAAAAGGAGGAAATGGTATCCTTATCTTTTTGGCTAGTAGCTGACCAGAGGGTGTGGAAGAGAAAGGATACATGTACTTCAGCTGTGAAGCAGAAGAGTAAGGCCTGCTCCCATCCATGCCTGCCACTCTCTCTGACTTGGCAATAGTTTGTTTATTTTGGAGTAAGTGTAGTGTGAAGGTGAGGAAGGGAGGCATTTTCACATGAGATGTTGAAAGAAATTCAGCAAAGAATGAGAAAAGCAATAGGGGAGGGGGAGGGAATGAGAAAAAACATGGTTCAACTGTTTAATGAATTAGCACTTTTACACACTGTACTTTAATTTAGAAAATTTTTATTTCTAGACTGCAACAGCTTGGTAAAAGCATGCTTCATGTGAATGCAGTTCTGTGCATTCTTAGCAAAGGGTCAAACCCATTAATCAGGGAAATTTGTGTAAGTACATCCAGAACAGAACCTGCCTAAATACCTCCATGGAGAAGGAAGCAAATGCGCTGAGCAGAGTAACCTAATAAGAACTATAACATGTCAAGCACATGGAGAACTGACATTTTGTTTGCTATACATGTCTTGTACAATCGACTCAGGGAAGGAAGCAGATTCCCCACCTGCATTCTTCAGCATACTTGGATAGTAATCTTCTTTAAATAATGTGACAGGCACTTCTTTGTACTTTAGCATCAGAGGATTATATTATTTTCAGGACAATTTATGAAAGATTAGTAGAGGCATAGTTAATCATTTAAATTAGCTACAGGTTTTTAATCTTCAAATTAATGAGTTCTACCTTTTGATCTTTCTGGCTATAAATCCCTTTGGAATTGGTGCCAATTAGAATTCAGTAATAGCTTGGTTATAAACACGGATCGATGTGTGCACACACGTGTGCATGCCTGTGTGTGAGGGCTCTGTGTGTGTGTGTATGCGTGTGCCTGTATGTGTGTGTGTCAGTGCCCCCTAGACGGGGGAACATGTCCAGATAGACCTGCCCGGTTGTGAGAATCATAAAGATTCTGCCTTATCATGCGTGACGTTCTGCATTGCATAGTACCAATCTGCAGGGATGATGAGATAGAGCGTGTGTGTACCTGGCAGAGAAGATGAAGATTTACTGTCTCCTGGGGGCAGTATCAGGGAATGCAGTGACCTTATTCACTCTTCAAATGAACCATTGAGAAATGTTCTTGTCTTTTAGAAAAGGAGCTGTGTTCAGCACCAAATAAATTGCACCAGCCCAGGGCAACATCAGATAGGAAGTTTACAGAGCAGACTGACCCTGCTTACAGCTTCGTTCTATGAGAAGGGGAAACAGGAGGCAATTAGAGCTTTTCAGGATTTTATAGTTCTCATACTAACATTTCTACATGTCCACAGTGATACCATTGCAAACCTCCTTGTAAACAGAGCCCTTGTTGACCTGCATGTATAACTGAGTTGCTTTGTGTGGTGGCTGAATTGCCCTAATTGAAATGTGCTGTAGGTTTACAGCGTGAACATTGGGAAGAACTGCTGTCAGAACTGATAAGCATACCTGAGTACCGCAGCAATAATGCCCGGTGCTCAGCCCTGCCATCTCGGTACAGTGCAGTGCTTGGTACGACAGCACTTGCTTCAGCTGAGCTTTCCTCCCTCTATAGCTGTGTTGCTGAATGGTTGGGGGTTATTTTCTTCCTGGTGTTCCACAGCTCATTGCCCTCTTGTCTCCTACATTTGTATCTTACCAGTCTGATGCTGCTCATGTTGCAGATTCATGTGGATTTGATGAGATGTTAATATTCAGTTTCCTATATCTGAGTAATTTTTAGAGCATTTTTCTCCCTTACCATGTTTCACTCTGAAGGGGAATGATTGATTGTACCCCAAGAGCCTTGTTTTCCAAGACACATGTATGTCTGCAGTCAAAGATGAGTGTGAGGGAGTGCAGATCAATACCTGATGTTGCATTTCTAACACAATATTCTTTGCCCTACCAGCAATCTCATTTTCCTAAAAACTCGGTTCTGACTTCTGATGTTTCAGATCTGCTCTGTAGGCAATTTCTAGTCACAGTGGTATGTAACCTGACTAAAAACATTTTCTCAATTTCCCTTTGTAAAATTTTGAGTGCATACCAGTGTATCTGCATTTCAGTTACTGGCAATTCTGTTCACTTGTGCTGAAAAACAGACTACTCTGTTCTAATAGTCATACTGCTTTAAGAGCAGAAAAGAGTATTGCTTGTTTACAAAGCAAACATTGTAAGACTAAGATCTGTTAATTCTTTTGCTCTCAGGGGGATGTATGTATCAGCAGTGTCCCCACAGTCTGACCTGAGGATAATGTGTAATGTTATGGTCAGGACATCCTTAGCTTGGAAATAAGCAGGAGATTTTTAACCATCAGGGGAATGAAGCTCCTCACTTCCATTCCAGATAAGTTCAGCCATGCATATGGGGAAGGAACCTAAACCACTATGGGATGAAACTTGATAAATCTATAGAAGAAGCTAATGACAGAGAATTCTGTTCTTACAAATAAAAAAGGTTCATAAAAAGAGATTTTGGTGTCCTTGTCAGTGGGGAAGCTGAGAGAAGTGTTTTTAATATTCTTCTGTTGCGTTGAAGAATGTCCCCTCATTAGTATTAGCTGGATGCTTTTACTGAGCAAGTTTCCCTGCAGGGATGACTTAGTCACGCCCTGGTTTCACTTCAGAATTCTTATGATGTTTGTGTGTTTTATACTAAGCGTTTGAATTGCCTGTAAGCCCCTGGAGAAGTGTTTTGTGACTTGTGGGAAAAGAAACCTGATGAATGGTTTGTAGACTTTTCTGGACTAAGGGTAGGATCCCCATCACTGAAGCTGTAGTGATCTTAGAATTTGGTTATGTTATTTTTCTGCAATTTTGCTACAACACACACACACACACACACACAAAAAAAAAAAAAAAAAAAAAAAGGCGAACAAAATACACCAAAATTTGGAAGGCTGGAAATCATCTCTATTCCTGTATTCCTATGATCATCTATTGTTTCAGCAAAAAATCTCACAAGCTATTATGTATGTATCTGCTAAGTTATTACAGATCATGGTTACTGGATGTCCTAATTCCAGCAAATTCCAAATGAAACTGAGACCTGCTTCTCGGTGCTGTTGAAGCAGAGGTGGATCATTTACTCGTGTGCGTGTTTTCTCTTACAGCATAGGTGGAGAAGTAGTGAGAGGAAATGAAGGAAGCTATGTGGGGAAACATTTCCGCATGGGATTTATGACAATGCCTGCTCCTCAGGACAGACTGCCACATCCTTGCTCCAGTGGCTTTGCTGTGAGATCCCAGTCTCTTCATTCTGTTGGAGGAACCGACGATGAAAGTAGCAGCTCTCGTAAGCAGCCACCACCAAAACCTAAACGAGACCCCAACACTAAATTGAGCACCTCATCTGAAACAGTCAACACTGGAACAACAAGTAAGAGTGGGAAACTACCGGACAGGACTGAAGGTAAACACTACAGTTCTTTGGAAAAGAGTTGTGGAGACCCAGTGCTAAGATGAGCCAGTTGATAATCTTGCATTTAAGCATTACTGGTATGTTTCCCCATCTGTTTCAAATTCCCCATCAACTCAAATTCAATTCAATCAATTTGAATCAATTCAGATTCCCCATTTGAATTTGTCATACATTGGGAAGTGGGTTTAATTTCTGTGGTATAGAGGGGGTGTACTGCTGTTCTGCAGCAAAGAGAGGGAAAATGGTCAGATGACTTGTGGACACAGTGTTATCTGCAGGCCAGCCAAGGGCCGCTTACTATGACCACTAGTGTTATAAAAACCCCAGCTTTGGACAGGGGTCCAAAGGGACAGGGCCTCAACAAAGAAGTAAAAGGCAGAAATTATTAAAGGGAATACTGCTTGGCTGTGAAACTCTACAGCAAGGAAATACCATCTGATGGTAAAAATTTTACATGAGCTGATATTGTATATTGCCCAAAGCTTACATTTGCTTATGAATCTGCGCTCACCCTTCCTTTCTGCTGTGCTGGATGTGCCTTTCATACGGCAGTAGGACCAGCCGTACTCCCTGCTGGATCAGGGTTACTCTTCTTCACAGTGCGAACTGTAAGAAGGAATCCTTTTGGACAGGTAGTTTAGATCAGTGCTGGTCTGTCCTACTTTTGTGCTATGTATTAGTTTTGACATCCATGCAGTAAGTTGTGCTCGTAGTTGCATATCCCTTTTGCTCATGGTTGTGGCCAGAAACACTGGTTAGCCACATTCATTCTATGAACCCTTTTAAGCAAACTTGATTTTAAAAGGTCATCAGTGATAACAGAAATACAAAGTTGTGAGCATGTACACAATGCACTGAACAGAACCATAGTCTTACTTACCCTGTTGTTGGTAGTTACTCTGCATATGACGTATTTGTTACTTTTCCTAACATGTCTGCACAACCAGATTCGCAGAGACTAAGAAGCTTGTTTTGCAGGCAGAGTGGTATAAAATAGCTTTTAGCATTTTCTAAACTGTTTAACAAATATTCCTGAGTGTATGGAAGAGGCTCACAGGTATCGTTGTGCTGTTTAGTACAGCAGACCTTGGCATTATCTCTGGGATGCTTACAAATGCAATCTCCTTTTTCTCGTTTGCTAAAAAGCAGGAGATTTTGACAGCCTTAAAATAATAACAATCCAAACAAATCCATGCTCTTTTTATATCTTAGAGAAGCTATGACAGACTCCATAACTAGTCTGTGGCCTCATGGAACTAAATCTTCTTCAGCCTTTTTATTATGGAAAGTTCAGCACGTTTTACGTTCTTTCCCTCATGTTCCTTGTGCATACTGAGTACACTCCTCCTGTCCTGTCCTGTCCTGTCCTGTCCTCCTCAGCAAAATGGTAATAAGCACTCCAGTAAGTACCGTAGAGCACCTCAGATTCATTCCTATAATCAACAGCTGAATATTCATAGTAAGAGCTCTGGAAATAGACCATCACCATCATAATAATAATTTAGGTAATAGCTAAATGTTACCTTTTAGTGTGACTAAATGCCTTTATTGCGTATTGAGAATCTCTGTGATACTTAATGTATGACTGTATTGTATTCCTTCTGCTGGTTTTTATATTGTACAGCAATAGGCATTTTTAGACTATCATGAAGAAGTTTTTGGAGATTTTGAATTGGAAGACCCTTTAACTATACCATTGTTCTTGTCATGTTCAGAACATCTGTCCTGATTATCTGTGTCTGGTTTAATACGTGCCAAACTTGCAAGGATTTTAGTAGAGTTTATTACATAGAAAATAAGATCAGTTTGTAGGCTTTTGAAGTAAGCAGTCAAATTTTAAGGTCTGAGATACACTCAAGAGTGTTGCAATCTGGCGTTTAGATGAACAGTCAGGATTTCTAAAATGCTCTTCTGTCATCAAGAAAGATGGACTTTGATATCTCCTGCACGCTCCAAGGTCACTTTCTTTTTTTCTGATGAAAGAATTTAGGAATGTTTCTATAAAATCCGTGGTCATACAGATATGAGGACTCCTAAAGATGAAAAGAATCAGATGAAGGTGGAAACTTATTATTGTCTTAGGAAACAGATTTGCAGTGTTGATTTAGTATGACTACTAAACCAAGTTTGTCCATTAATATGGAATTATTACTGTCGCTCCACAATTAACCCTCAGCAAATTCAGTATTAGAATCTGCTATTGTCCCTGGCTCAAAGAATCCTGTGATGCTCTGATTCTGCCAGTCTTTTTTTTCTGTGCAAGTGGTGAAATTTTTACATTATCTAGTAGTTCTCATTCTAGTAGCAATCTTTGAACTCAAGAAACTAAAACCACATGTTCCCAGGTGAGATAATCCAGAGGGTGAACATTCATATTCTCCTTGGGAGGTCTTTTGGAGCTCAAGTCCAAGAACATACAGATTTAAATTTCAGTCACTGTTGTCCACATTGTGTTGTACACAAATATTTGTAGACACTGTGTCTCGTACACATTTTTGCATGTATTTGTGGCATTTGCCAGCATTTGTGGACAAAAAAAATGAATGCATCTACAGCTATTTCCAGGAACTGTGGAAAACGATGAAAAAATGTTTCTCCATGAACTATTGCAAATCTACACAAAGGAATTGACAAAAAAATTGTTCCAGTCTCATTTTTTTAATAGCAGTACAGAATAATTTGAACTATAGTATCTATTGTGTGACCGGTGGCTACTTGGGAAAGGAATTTGCTGTATTTCCTAGGCAACCAGGGACAGCCTCACCACTCTTTATTAAACATATGTTTACTCTTTGCTTTTTGGTAATCCAGTTTAAAATAAAAAAAGCTAAGACAGCTGCTAATGGTAACTTTTATTCTTTTCCTGGTCATAGTAAAGTCAAAGTATTGAATCCATCACTTCGTAACAACTACCACAGCAATAGATTAGGATGTTTTGAATGTGAGTCTGACTTTATTCAGAAGTAAGTGGTAGGAGAAGTTTGGTCATGAACTGGAAATACCTTTTCCTCTTAAAACATAAATAGCCTCACTAACAGCAACACAGGCTGTGTAACCGTTTCTTGTAAGTGCTCTTACTTCCAAAGTTGTGGGAGTGTGAAAATCTTCCTGAAGTCGGAGTGACCCATAGGAAAGGAACCCTGCCCCGTTTTGCAGCTGTGGGATAACGCTTTTCTCAGTGCATTGCATCTCAATCTACTCTGTCTGGGCCCAAAAGAGCATCCAACCTAAAGGCCAGATTGAAATTTGTAGGGTTTGCCACACATGCTTTTGTGTCCCCTCTTAGGTTTCATTTATTCCTTTCCCACTTTTCCAGCTACCTCTCATGTTCACCTTCTGAAGGCCTTCCACCCCAAACATTTGTTCTCTGTGACAGATTTCTAGAAGTTTGCTTTTAGAAGCGCAGGCTATCTTTCCGCTGAGTTTTCAGACACTGGTAGAAATGGCAAACAAATGTAACTGTGCCCCCTACATCACATGTTGGAAGTGAGAAGTGAACTGAAAAGGGTAATTTTATTTCAGCACAGAAAGCATTATCTCTTCTGGATCCTGAGAGGCTCTTTAATGAGAAAATACAGGAATTTAACTAATTAACATGCTTTCAGTGTGCAATTTTATAGAGAAAGGAAGTAATAAAACAATATAACTGATGAATGTAAGCAGCCTCAAGCAGAGGTTTTTTTGTTGATATGATCACCTCTTGTCCACAAGAAAGGTTTCCAGACCTACCCCAGCACAAACAGTAGTAAATCAATTTGTACTTTAAATTTTTTTGTTCGTAACTTTTTTTTTAGTTTTCTAAAGCTACTCATAAGATATACATATGTAGCATAATGCAGTTTATAGATGCATAATGTATACATTTGTGTAATGTAAACACAAGTTGTGTGTGTTTATATATACACATGAAAGATTTAAGCTCAGAATGGGCTTTTCAAAGTGCTGTTTGCTGCCGTAGTTCTGCTGGTGCCGGAGCCCAGGGGAGGCTGAAGCTCGGTGAGCGGTGGTGCTTTCAAGGAGCCCGGCATTTGGAGGCCGTGCAGCTGGTGTCGTGTTCCCTTCCGAGTGTTTTGTGCGGGGAAGGCATCCGTCTGGCCGCTCGGCAAGCCCACCCAGTGACAGCGGCTCTCTGCTGCTCGGCCAGCCCTGAGCGTGGGCGGCTTGCAGGGAACGTTTTCCTCTGCAAAGAAAGCAATTGCCGGAGCTGGAGCTGGAGCTGCAGTCCAGCTGGTCTCCCGCATCAGGCCAGTTTCCTGTCAGCCAGACGGATCGCTCCGCACAGTAAACTTGAGCTTTTGCTACTCTCGCTAAACAGGATTTGGATTAAAAGGATTTGGAGCTTTCATTGTTTTCCATAGTTCTAGTTTCCTTTTATTTCCTACTGTAGCTAATAATTCATTTAAAATAAACTTTGAAACAGTTTCTTCTGCAGTAAGCATGTCATATGCTTCCTTATAGCAGATCTTATTTCTAGATCTTTTCATCCATGGTCAGCTGGAGCACGGTCTGTGAACAGGGAAGGCTGCACCGTTGCGGCAGAACCGAGGACTGCTGCTCCTGAGGTGCGACCTCCCAGGACGTGGCCTCCCCGCCAGGATCTCGGCTGGCGCCCTGCACGTCGCCTTGCCCAGGAGACTCTCACGCTTGCTTGGCGTGCGCTCTGTGCTTTTTAGCACATTTTCCTCTTTCCAGCAGCCAGCTCTATATTTTAAACAGAGCATTTTGATCCATGAAAACCTGTAGTTATTATTAACATGTTAGCTGTAACAAGCTGGTGGTCATTATCTGATTTTCTCCACATACCTCTGAGTAGTTTAATCTGATTCTTGATCTCAGTGCTGCATTAATCATTCTGTTTTGTACACTCTAACGTATCTCTTACAGATTGTAAGGCTTGCGAGAGGGCTTAACTTTAAACTGTGCACGTAGGGCGGGGGAAGCTGGCAATAGTGGAGGGGGAATTTCAGAGCCAGAGGCAGAAAACACGTACCCAACTGTCAGCAGAATGAAGTGGAGTTAGCTCCTAACCACCAAGCGTGCCTGTGTGTCTAAGTGGCACAGAGATGGATACAGTGCCTTCAGCACCGCTGGAGAAAGGCAGTCCCCACTAGAAACCCAGCACTTCTTTGCATCTGTTCAGACCTACATCTTGGAGCCCCATTGCTCTGCCTTAGAAGGCTGCGAGGGGGCTGCTCGCTTGGTTTTGCTGCGGGGAACGAGCAGCATCCCTCTGTGCCCCGCAGTGCATCTGCTCGTGCAAAGGCAGCTGCAGTTTGCCCCTTCGCTTGCTGAAGTAGCTTGTTCCCACTGAGCTGCCTCTACCAAGAAGGACACAGCCAAGATTTCATTCCAATCTCTACCATTTAATAGCCTTGATGTTCAAGGGCTTTTCTTTTAGGACAGGGGTGTGTTGGTAGCTTTTTAGTGTTTTTTCTTTGTGTGTGTGGGGGGGGTGTTGCTTTGTGCTGTTTTGTTTTACAGAGGTTTCAGTTTGCCGCTCTCTACCACTAAGCTGGTTTTCAGATTGTAGCTCCCATAGCTGGATGTGTGTACCATTTCTTATGGCCCTTCATCTTTTCCGGTCTCTTTTCTGGTCCCTCAGATAAGGGAAGGCAAGGGGGAAGGGAAGAATGAAAGCACCACTTCATAGAGCTGTTATAATAGCTTTCTGTTCAAAACAGTGAACACAATGTGATTTTGGGAGGGATTTATAAACAAGTTTTG
Organism: Rhea pennata; assembly: GCF_028389875.1. NCBI lineage: Eukaryota > Metazoa > Chordata > Aves > Rheiformes > Rheidae > Rhea > Rhea pennata. The sequence continues at coordinate 19,645,795 of NC_084671.1, read as the reverse complement.
AAGCCACAGAGGGAGAATGTTCTTACCCTCAAGGCACATATGCATACTCATTAATGATAATGGAAGTTGCAAGCACTGAACACAAAATAGACCATGCAGTGTTAAAAGACATGATGATCTAGTTACCAGCTTGGGAATTGCCTTGTGCCCGAGACTTGGCAGTTGGTACTTTAGCTGTGTTGTGCTAGTCTATCCTGAGTACTTAATGTCTTTTTTTCTTTTTAATTTAACAAAGTTGCCTCACATATTTCACATCTCTCTTTCCACCTTTGGGTGTTGCTCATTTGCTCAGAGAAACACTGCACCTCTGAAAAGAGCACAAAATTAAACAAGTGGCTCCTCTGCAGTATGGGTACCTCTCAGCTATCACGGATAATGGAAGCTGTGATATTCCTGTTAATGGAAAAACCTAGCTAATATGAGTACAGGGAGCGTTGTGCTGATTCACCAGACTGACTGCGATTGCAGCCAGTCCAGGAGGAGGCTGCCTGCCCTAAGCTGAAGCTCATAAACCCTGATAACTCATGCAATTCCTGCAGAGCCACGTGGGCGTCTGTGTTGTGTTCTCCAGTACTTCAGGTCTTGGGAGAGTTTACAAACCTTACCCAAGCTGCCTGCATGAGCCTTTATGATGCTGCCCCAAATTAACAGACTATCTATGACCTTGAAGTATTGCAGAGCATAATGCAGACATATGCTGAGTAGGAGACGTTCTCCTGCCCGCCCCAAGGTTGGCTTATTCTATAGGGTCCCTCTTGTCTCTGGACATGCCAACAAGACAAGGAGACGTGAGCATTTCGTCGTGAAACTAGCCTGGATCTAGGAGAGATTACTGGCATGAGCTTCTTATCATGTGAAAGTCACTAGGCTGCTTAATCAATGACCTGTGCTAGAAAGACAACAGTGAAGAGAGTCTCTGTAGAAAGCTATTGTGTGGTTTCTCATGTCCACTGCATGGTTAATTTGCAATCTAGATAGCGCCCGTGTAACTGGAAGTTTACAGTTTCGATAAATCCATTCATTGTCATAAAGTCAGTGTATGTCAAGCCTATGATATAGCTACACAAACCTAAAAGGTATAATATTTGTGACCATTTCTTTATTTTATTTACACCTCAGGGAGTCGTAACGGGCCTTCTCAGAGCTTTTTCACCAGTGACTTGAAATGCTGTGAAACACTAGATTGCTGCATTATTTTGCCTCACTGTATGACCCCTAAAATCACACACACACACAAAAAAAAATACTTGGGGGAGGAGACATCTAGGTAATTCTCTTGCCTTGTTTTGACAGCCCTTCAGAAAAAGAAATGCCAGTGAAACTACAAAAATAACAATTTTGGAATAGTCTTACTATGCTTTTAATTTTCATACAATCTTTGCTCATTGTTAAAGGCATTGCAGACAAATGAGTAAGGATTTGAGAAATGAGATCAAAATCTTAAAGTCCCTTTTTACCCTTAGAGCTGGTCTGTGATAATATGAGTATCTGGCAAAACTCATTTGGAATTACAGGAAAGACCAGAAAACAGCTGTGCTCCTTATTCCACAGCAAATGCAGAGGATTCACACTTCTTCATCTTACCTTTACTTTTCACTGGTGCCCTGATTCTGCTTTCACTTAAACAAACAAGACAAATCCTCATGGAGTGAAGTATGACTGAGCACTTGAAGCACTTCCTGCCAAGAGGTTGGTACTGGGATGCCAAGGACCCTGCACTCATGTTGGCTTCATTGAGAGTGGGCGGTGCTTAGCAGCATCACATCCTGAGAGATTTGAGTTTGGCTCCAGGTGAGATCCAGTCATGACTATTCTCCATTTCATTGGTAATTTCTTCCTAATGACTCTTTGAATATAATCGTCTTGGTTGGTGCACCAGTTTGCTGCTTTCATCTCTTCCACTTGGCTTAATGCTGGGTGACATTAAGCAACATATGCCCAACATGCTGCAACTGTGTTTGGCACTTTATGCTTTTCAGTTTGTGTGTGTGCAAACAGTACTGCGTAGGGATAACGTGCACAGCAGTGACAGCTCAACAGAGCACAGCTTCCTTTTTGCAATGCCATCAACTTGCCTTGAGGTCACAGTGTACCAGCCTTGGCTTTTCATAGATACAGAGAAAAAAACAAAACAAGCACGCACAAATTTTGGTGCTAATTTTAGAGGCTACAATTTTGAACTGCTGGCATCTCAAGCAGGAAGCAAATCCCCCAAAGTCCACCATGATTTGCAGTTGACTCCTGGTTCAGGGTTGGGGGAGACTTGGATTGTGGGAAGTAAGAAGCTGGAGCGCAGCATACTTGACACGAAGAGACAGGACATAATGTCCATTCCCAGTACAGTGGTCTAATATTTACCACGTCTTCCATCATTTCTATGAGATAATCATGAGTCGTATTCTGCCTTCAGATTCACGACCACCCTGCACATGAGTAACACCCGAATAATTCTAGTTCCTCTTACGTTTAAGAGCAAAATAAAATCCATCCTGCAAGCGCAAGACTCTCTAAGTATCAACAGGCTTGGAAAACCCAGCTCCCTGTTGGGAGCAATATAACCTGTAGGATGCTGACCCTAGCAGGGCGTTGTGGGATAAAGAAGATTCCTGGCATCTAGCCCTCCAGATATGACTGTGCAGGGAGCAGGCTCTCCATGAACATTTGCTCTTCCTGGAATAAAGAAAGATGGCATTGCTATAAATCTTGCCTTAGGTTCACTGTGATGGTACTTTAAGTCTACAACTGATTTAATTGTCTCCTCATCTGGGACAGTTTTAATGGGATTAATTTTTTTCTCTGGCAGCGGAAGTTTCTTAATGGTTGTATTCTGGTGAATAAAATGGTGAGCAACCCATTGATTAAAAAAAATCAAACATGCTCTAAGCACAAACTTGGAATTATGCTGATATGCTTTCAAGAACTGCTTTTTGTTCCTAAATATGAGTTTTTAAAAACAAATACATGGAAGTTCAGGGTATTCCATTGTTCTGAATTTTCTGTTATTTTCTTTTAAAGATGAAGTAATTTTTATGGCTGTTGTAGGTGAACATCTGCAGCAATTAATTTCAGTAAAATCCCAGTCCTGCAAATACATGCTTGCGCATGAGCAAGTATTATGTGAAACTGGGTCTTCTGTAAATAACTTCTGTGGGACTTCTGTGGTTACGCAGGGCTCTCTGTAGGTCCTCCACTGACTCAGATGACCTTGAGCCTTTCACTTATCTCTCAGGGTCCCAGATTCCTCATTTGGAAAATGGAGGCAGTGATAAAATCTTTGTTTCGTGAACTACCTTCAAAACTTCTTATGGGCAGAGTATGTCTGCTCGCAGACAAAACGGGCTGCTGGGACACGCGTGAGTGCTTTTGTGAGCAGCTGTAGAAAGAGCCGAGACAGGAGGACGTGAGAGGACTGGACTCGCTCCCTGGGTGAAGGTCCCCGCATCTGGCAGGGTCTTGTCTGTGAGTGCAGGGCAATCGCCATGGAAACGGAGGTCTGCAGTGGCCTGGCAGCAGGAACTGCTCAGGTTTCCTTCCCGCTTGCCGTCACTGATGCTGCACTGCATGAATAAGGCTGCAAAATCTGGGCTGTGATTATGGTCCTGGCCTGCAAAATGCTAAATGTCATCAGTTTACAGTGACTGTAATCCCAGGGGAGGCTCGGCAGCGGGCGTGCCCAGAGGTTGCGCTGTTCTTTGGCGTCCTGTGCCAGAGGCTGCACCTCAGCGGTGCAGCTGAATGCCTGCAAAGAGCTTTGCAGCTGGCGGACGGCAAAATGAGGCAGGCCGGGAGCACCGTGCGGTGTATCGATAGCTGCCGCTTTGGGCGGCAGATTTTGATCTTGGCTATGCTTGTGCTGCTCTGCTGACTTCAATCATTCTCTGACAGTTAACGCCTGCTTCTTGCTGTACTTGCTTTGATTGCCTTATAGTTGCTTCAGCTTTGCAAATGTTTTTGCTGGAGAACTCCATTTTTTTCACTGTCCTATATTCTCCCTTCTGCTTCTTTTTTCTCCGCTTATTTTTAAGGGGCGATAGATTTTAGTCAGGTCGTTTTCTTGTTCCCACTGGTTCTGCCTGTGATTTGAATTGGTTGTGCAGGGATAGGGATTGCTTGGAGCAGCATTTCCTCTGTTCCTTTTTGCTGTCCTTCCTTGTCTCTCATCTTCCCTCTGACTTCTAAGGTGACGCAATGAGGTTAAGTCTGGCTTCCAAAACAGGAGCAAATCCTGCGGACGCTTGTCTGGAGCCACGCAGAGCACCGTGCAAGCGTGACTGTACGGCGCGACCGTGCTCGGCGAACGCGCGGTGATGAGGCCAGGCTGCGCGACGCGCCAGCTGAGCGCCGTTAGAAGGCTCTGCTAGCGCCGCCGGAGCACTCTGCGAGCAGCGCGACGCGGGACGAGAGCTGCCAGCCGCGCGCAAGCTCCGGTAACGTGTGGCTTGCCCGCAATTTTGTCAGCGCTGCGTTCGGAGCTGGGAAGGAGAGTCGAGCCACCCCTACAGAGACGAAAGTAAAAAGGAGAGAGCTGCGAGGCTTTTTCCCTAAAGCTGATCACACCGCGCGTCTCGGTGCTGCTCGGCTTCTGCCCACAGCGGTGCTGTATCGCCAGGCGCCGCGTGCTTGTGAGCCGCTCTAGCAGTGCGGTGTCCGCTTCAGCTGTGATTGTATTTACCCCAAAAGATGCTCCGCGACAACCTGCAGAAAGGGCTTCTGCAGGGTCACCCTGTGTCCTCCTGGCGGAGGCAGAAGTGCCCCTTTCAGTGACCCCCTGTTCGGCCGGGCGCGTTCGCTCTCCTGCTGCTCCGGCTGCGGCGACTCGCTTGACCCCTGCGGTCAGCGTTGTGCTCGGTCTGAAACGTGAGCTGCAGCGCGGAGGGGCCTGCCAGAGCTGCCAGGGAGCAGCAGCAAGACACCTCCTCACGGCAGCCAGAAGGAGAAGAATTGGGCAAAGCCTGCAAAATTTCTGCGGGGAAGGTGGGCACCAGCAGAAGCTGTCGCTTCCTTGCTGTGGGTGGAGAGCCGTGAAGGAGAGCGCGGCGTTTGGGAGGGCTGCCGTGCCGGGGTGTTGGCTGGACACAGCGCTTTTCATCCGGTGGTCCCCAAGAGGTCAGTGTTACGCACAATATCTCCTCTGTAGGTCTGGCAGCTTGATTTAATGGGCTGCAATTATTTTAGAAGCTCTGCAAACAGATTGCTACTTATGTAAGCGAGTAATGGATTTGACCTAGTTACTATTATCCGTAAGCCAACAATGGGCAGTATTGTGGATCTAAAAAATGAACAGTCCCATTTCTCCAGAGAAATTATTCAAGACTTTGCATATAGTTACTGCTAATATTCTAGACAGGATATTTATCCAAAGCAACAGTTCAGTCAAGTGAGCAAATAGTTAATATTTTTTCTGAATATACGAAGTAGTTGAGCTAAAATTCCTGTTTAATTAAACTTTCTGCTTCTTTCTTTAGCTTGATTTCATCTTCCTTCTCCCTTTTCTCTAAATCCTTTCTCGACTGAGGTATATGGGTGTTTCTTTGAGTGTCTGTACAAGCACAGGGCTAAAAGGCCTCTGTACCATACCTTCTCCAAGAATTTTATGAAAACCCAGCAAGTGACACTTTCCCACATCATGTCCTTCACCTACGATAACTGCAGGCAATATTACTGTTGTGTTTGTGAAGCCAAAATTTGCCTCCACACCAGAATATGTGTATGTTTACAGGAGCATTACGAAATAATGCAGTAAAGGCTTTCAGGGTCCCTCACGTAGCGGAAAATATATGAACAAGCAACTATGAGTAAGACCCTCAGATGTTTGTTTATATCACTCTGAGGTTCACTACATACCACACTCAGTTGATTTAGGTGTTTGATAATGTCTGCAGGTCTTGGCTTTTAAGACATATGGAGAAGCATCACTTGCTGGGTAAAAGGGAGATCCTTTCTTTCCACAGGTCAACAGAAGTGCTGTTGCACTTGCTGCCATCACACAGCACAACCTGCCGAAACTCAGTGACGAAAGACGAAATGCAGAGCCATACCACCTCCTGCATGACGTTTGGAGAATGCAAGGTGGATAGCTGCAAAGAGAGAGGGAGAACGGAGAGCAGAGGGTGGCAGCAATACCAGCACGGGGTATGGCTGATAGCTGTACCACAGCTCAGAGGCTGGCAGGCAGCAGGGGCTGATTTCACCCATGCCTCTCCATGTGAAATGCGGTCAGTTTGTGGGTAGCTATGAGAATAGGGTGATAACAGTTAATTTACAGTGAAATGGTAAATGTTGTTCAGGTTTTATCTCAAAGGTGACAGTCAAGATACCATAAATGCAGCTCTAAGACCAAAGTGCTTTACTCATATTGTTCATCTGTGGATGTTTTTCCATACTCTGTTGTGAGCATGTTTAACTCTTCAGTGCTCCAACTCTCTACAGCTTTCTGCAACACAGCTCTAGAACCACCAACAAACAAGCACATACGTTTTTTAAATTATTTCCTTTGCAAGTATGGTTCAGGAGTTTTATTCACACGCTCTTCACATAATTTGTCTAATGATGCTTAATATTGATCACTATAAAAGCTAGTTGCCTTATCTGTAGCAAGAAATCCTTCAGATTATAGTAGAGCTACAGTATTTTTTTATTGCTACTATTGCACTGGCTGCAAAATCAGTGTTTCATGTGAACAGACTGCAGGCTATCTAAAACAGAACCAATGCTTCAGCAACAATATTGGTTACATATGTGCCTTCTGTAAAGGTCCTTTACACAGATTCCCACTTCTCCAGTAATCCTCCTACGTCTCCATGCTCAGGGCCTGCTTGCACTGAAACTGCTTGTAATTTACACCCATGTAACAGAATAGATCCTGGCCTCTTGTGTCTAGGAATATTACTCAAATTCAGGGATATATATTTTTGTAAATGCACACTCAGAAATTATTGCAGCCTGTAAGAAGTTACTATGAGATTTTTTTGTATTTGCCTCCATTTGAACTCAGTCTGTCAGTTTTTGTTGAAAAGGAGGTTGATTCAAACTGACTTTTCTTTTTTTTCCTTAGCCAAAATCTTGCTTTCTCTCCCTTTCTAGAATTGTGCTTCCATGAATAGCACAGAAAGGCTTGGTCATAGATATTTTGTAATTATTTCTCAAACACTCCCTTTTTTATCTTTTGCCTATTAAATGTTATCTGGAAAAATCAAGGACATCAATTACTATTTCTTTCAAAGAATGAATATAGGAAGATTAAAATATATGGAAGTTTGAGACCAGGCTTTCAGAAGGAGAATTAGTCACTTTATAATCTTCTGAAAGCTTTTTGAAGACTCTTTTACTGTGGGAAAGGTTAATAAATGGAGCTGAGCATGTCAGGTGAAGGGCTATGAAGGAGAAAGCCTGGAAGTTGGCCTGCTTTGGAACTTGGCTGCTTGGAGACAGGCTTTCTGCACGTGCAAAGAGTTGGATGTGGATGACTGTAGCCCAGACTCCTTCAGCGGTGCTGACACTCCTGAGTGCTGAAGCTTTTGAAATATCTTGACAGCCTTGGGATTGCCCTTGTCTTGGTAATGCAGCACAAAGCAATTCTGTCTTCTGGCACTCTGCGGAGAGGCTCTGACAAAAAAGCTGGAGGTAAAATGGGTTTCCTTCCGCCTCTGATAAAGTTTGAAAGAAAGAACTGACTCTTACTCAGTCCTGGACAGAAAATGTTGAAGCACACAGCTAACTCCAGGAGAAGGTCTAAACCCAGGAATGATGAGTGAAGGGACGTGTTCGTGCCTGAGAGAGGCAAAAGGTGCAAGACACAGCTTGCTTTTTCATAGTTTCTGTTAGGCTGTTAGTAGTGTGGTAAGTCGACTTTTGCAGGTCCCAGTCTGATACGGCTGACTTCCCGTATCTGGTGCGTAAGGCGCCTCAGGGCTGCTGTTCGGCTGTAGGGTCCAGGCGCACAGCCCGAACGTGAAGCTGGCCACATTGTGTCCTCAGGTCATGGTGCCTATCGCTTGTATTGGTTGTTTTGTTGCCTTAAATGCAGATCTGAATCTAACTATAGGGCCCAATTCTGCTCTCTGTGATACTGGTGTGTAATTCTGGAATATCACTACCAAAGCCACTAGGTTTCTACCACTTTGAATTAGTGCAGAAATCAATCATTTTAAAAGCCAGAAGAGCTGTAGCCAAAATAAAAGGACCTGAATACTTTTGAAGAAGTCTCTTTAATCATAGCCTTGAGACATCTGAGTAGTGTCAGTATTTATGACAGTCTTTTACTCCCCTCATTTTGAGCATAGTTCAGTCTTATTTGAATGCCCAAACAATTTCCAGTAAGAGGCAATAGAGTCAAGAGGGGGAAAAATATGTACTATATTAAATCACTGTGCTGAAACCAGGTAGTGCTTGCAAAGCTGTTAGAATGAATCAGATGGTTCCTTTTTTTTTTTTTTCCTTTCCTTCCATAGTCTTTCCTTCTATGTTTTTTCCTAGCATGTTTTAGAAAAAGAGAAAGATAATCTTCAGGAAAAGGACTTGTGCATGAGGACAGTGCTGTTTTGAAAGCCTTTTTTTTCATGACAAGGATATGTTCTCTGCTGTTACTTCAACTAGTGATGATGTTTTTATGGTCTTTTGCTAAGAGGCCCATTTTGCATATGTTAGCATATTACTGTTCATAGTGTAAGAACATTTGTTATCAAAAATTTCTTTGTGAAGAAAAGATATCCATTCAAAACAACAAGTATTCTGTAAATACACTAAAAATTACTGTTGTTTTTTACTGCCATTTCCCAATTATGGGAATCACTATGCAAGGAGTGGTATAAACCAGAAAAGTAAGCAAGTGGCACTTGCCTAAAAGTGGCACTAAGGCAAAAGGTAGAAGGTAAAAAAAATAATAAGTGGCATTAAGGGCTGAAATGACACTTAAGGATCTATGGTCTGTGACAGAGATAAGAATTAAATTCAGATCTCCTGAGTACCAGTGTTTTGCATAGTTCAGAGGCCTGTGCCTTTTTTAATTCAGTCTCACTAAGAATACTCAAACTTCGTCTGCAGAGATAATGAAATCAGAGCCATATAAGCACTGAAGCACAAATACACTTAAGATCATGTGCAGCTTTGAATAAGGAAATCATTTCATTAAAGCCAATGAGTCTTAGTCTTATAGTCTTGAACTTACACGTATATACATAGATACTATGCTACCTTAGAGCTGTATTTTTTCTTTTAAATTATATGCATTGTAAATCTGAGTATGTGCATCCTTGATTCAGTTTCAAAGCAAGTTCAGGGTTTAATTAAAGAAATTCTATTTCCTTTCACTCCTGGAGGCTCTTTTTGATAGAGGTACCCCTCAAAATACAGCACGATTAATTCCTTCTTGCTTTTAAAGTAACATTATAAAGAAATTCTAAAATTTGTATGAGGCCTCAAATCATTCCTTCATTTAGAAAGAACTTAGATTTTAAAATACATTTGATGTGGCATCTTGTAGAAACTGAAAGATAGGAATTTTACTATTACATGTATTTTTGTTTTGGTTGCATAGAATAGTACAATGTATCAGGTTGGTCTCTGAATTGCAAAAGCTGGTAAACAGCTATAGCACAATGGAAAATGAAAACTCATTTTATTTTTTAAATGTTTTCACCCATGTCTTATACAGAGAGAAAATAATGAAAAACAATGCCATAACATGTTTTCATAATTCACTCTCCCCTTAAAGAGAAAAAAGACTTCCAAAGGATAGGATGACTAGAATTGTTCTGTATTTCCAAAACTGACTATGAAAGGCAGATTCTCTGGGCATGTCTGAAAGCTATGCGTAACCTTTGTGCTACAAATATCTCATTTCAAAAATGTCATATTCTGCTTATTCAGTAGGGCTTCCATAAGGCTATTTTAAGTACTGTGCTTCTTGTTTCTAGATCAGAACTGAAGTTATTGCTGCCTTTATGATTTGGTTTATTTGCAGTTTATTAGAGGTAGCCAAGTGCTTGGTGGTAGAGTGTTATTAAATGCTAGAGTTCTTGTCAAAGGAGTGTGAACTGAGTTAAGTGCAAACTCAGGTATGTCTGTGCCAAATTTCCAGTTCTTTCAGGAATGCCAAGCTGGGCCCTGCATGGTGATACCGGTCCGGCTGAGCTGTCGTGCCTGGGCTCTGCATTGCACCAACCTCATCTACCTCACCCCTTGGTTTAGATGTACCAAGACCCAAATTGTGCCCCTAGGATTTAGGGGCAGCGCTCTGCTTCCTCAGGGCAGGGCTGGATTCCCGCGGTGCCAGCACAGCCGCTCGCAGGACAGCGAACCTCGCTCAAGTACGTTGTATTTGGGTCTCTGTGATAAAAGCACCACCAAGAGCTTTGTGACACAGTTTTGCATCCCTGGTTCAGGGAACGTGGGCCTAACAGACGGAGGGAGTGAGTCCTCAGCCGTATCTTTACTTTGTGACTTGTACAGGTCAAGAGAAAAATAGAGCTGGCAGAAAAACAGAAAATCTCTCTTGTGCAGAATCCTGAGGTTGTATTTTGTGGAGGAGATCTGGCACTTGTGGAGAGGAGCAAAGGGAACTGTCTTGCTTGGGAATGAAAGGTAAAATCGACACACTCCTGTTTTGAGAGATCTGAAAATAATACCCATTTCAGGAGAAATTATCCAAATATTTAAATACCTGTGACTCTTCCAGGCTGCAGCTGAGCACAACGGCTGCTGCCCTCTGCTTTCCCATCCCGGCTGCCCCCGGCCATGGGAACTGCAAAGTGCTGAGGAGTCCAGAGATGTGGGCTGCATCTCTGTTTCAGCAGGTAGCTTAACTCCTCTCTTAATGTCTGTTCAGCTTCATTTTCTATTTACAAGCAGATCATGAAATCAGAGAAAAGATTTCCAGACACAGTGTTTTCATCCTTTTCCCTCCTATACGGAAAATTGCTTGGTTTCAGATAACATTCAGTATTTCCTGTTGGAAAGTTTCAGTTTTGGATAAAGAACATCTCCCTTTGGAATATTATCCTGTTCTAGCCATCATGATGAGGAACGGTAGTGGTGGGATACGTCATCCCTTCTGAGAGTCATCTGTGGTACAATAAGCTTCCGCAAGAATTGCATCAAGCCAGTCACATTTGTTTGCAGCTCAGTAGTTAAAACTTGTGTTATAGTAATCAAAAGTTTTAACTAGACTCTGATTTTTTGGTGTTTCTACACTTTTACAGTGGAATCTATATAGCAAGTTAAAAAAAAATTGGAAGTGCAGTTCCATCAAAATGGAAACATTTCATAAAATTGTGTGTTTGAAGGAAAAAAACAGATGTCTGAGGAGAGTATTTGACTATATCAAAAAATATCCAGGATTTGGACAGTTGTTTGGAAAGAAATTAGATGCTTTGGGATTTTTTCTGTAGAATTATTTGTTAAGTGTATGTTGTTGTATTAAATTATCTTCATACACTTCCTCATAGTAGTATAGTATAAAACAAAGTAAAAATGGAAACACTGTTGCTTCGAACAAAAATATTATTGGGATTTCTTGCCTGTGGAGAATAGAAAAAAAAAAAAAACATTTATTTCTAACTGAAAAACATTAGATGGGTTCTCAGTATCGTCCACAGAGGATTTACAGATCCACTGTGTTATTTTTCCATGCCTTAATATCCCCCAAATCGTTGGAGCTGCTGGCAGATCTGCAGAAGATGGGCGGGCGCTCTGCAGAGGGGAGGCAGCCCCACGGCCGGGGTGCCCTGGTGTCCGATGCCTGTGATGGCAGGACAGGGCTGATTCTGAGCAGCACCCCGAGGAAGCGTGGCCAAAAGGCAAAGCCTACTGAAGTCCACAGGAACTTTCCTTTCTTTCATTTAGCTTTGCATTGGGCCCTCTGTGCCATGAAGTAATGCTAGCAAAGTCTCAAGGCAGGTTACTGGGGACAAATGAACCAGGGACATGGTAATCCATGTTGAAAAGCTTTTAATTACTCCATGTTTAGAGCAGACAACACTGCAGTGTGTGTATCGCCAATATGTCAGCATGGTTTGCTTTTCATGGGAGTTTATGTTCCCAGCAGGCAGTGAATGCTTTTTCTGCCTGATAAATGTCAAGTACTTAAAGCAATCTTGCCTGTTCCTCTCAGGAGATTGCCAAATAATCTCCTTTCACTGGCTATGGGATCTTGCCAGGGCTTCTGCATTCATGCATGTTTATCCCTGCCAAATGCTGGTAACACAGAAACGGTGCAAATACTCCCTGCTCCTTTCGCTAGCTTTGCACAGCTCTGTTCGGCTGCAGGATTCCCATTCTTGTCTCTGTTCTTCTGTGGTAGAGCAATAGTTCATAAACGTGTGTGCCAGAGTCCATCCCTACTATGAAGAGGTGTTTCAGAGCAGAAGCCTGTGTTAAATAAATATGATAGGCCCTCTTGCATCATGGCTTTCTTACACGCTAATTCAGTTTGCCTCTTGAATGCCCCTGTTGCTGCTGAAGGGAGTTCCCAGTAGGTGTTGAGCAGTTTCTCTGCTCCTAATCATAATAAAAGATTTGTTTGCTATTTTCCCTATCTGTTTGCTTATATGTTTTTTTCTAGGAAGTCTTCTAGCACCAAATGTTTCTACTCTGAACTGTGTATAGTAGGTACTCATATAATGAAATGCTTTATAAAATATGTAAAGCTTTCCAGTTTATCAAGGCAGAAAAAATAACAACTTGCCATTTTCCTCCTGGAAATACATGCTTTAATAAAATGAACTGTGGCAGAGGAAAAAATGTTTTGAATAGAGAAAGAAAAGCAAATCTTTCACCTTGTCATTTTTCATCCTGTGTATGCTAAAAGAGGATGGGGTCAGTTGACCTTTTCGTTGATAATGTCACAAAGATATTTTAGCCTAATACTACATATCACACTCTGGCAGATGAGAATGCTGTGTATGTCACTGCGACAGTTAATTTCAACCCATGCAAAAATACTTTACAAGAGTATATGGCAGATTGTCATTCTTTTTCTTTTTTTTTTTATGACATTTCTCATTTCCTTGTCTATAATAACTTTTGAATGTCACATATGCAAACCCCAACGTTTCAGGCAAGATCTAGACTACATGGCAGAACCTCATTGGTTTAGATGAAAATTGTGAAAATGGAAGGAGGAAAGAGGCAAAATGTACTGTTCCTAGCAATTTATTTGAAAACATGATACTCTTAACCACTTTTAACTATTGTTGGCACCAGCCATGAATGGCCTCCAGTACAACAGCATCTCTCTGTTCATATCTTTGCCCATCATTAATATCTGTCCAGGCAAAGAGAAAAAAAGGAATAATGGTGCCTTGGGTGCAAGCCAGAGCACCGAAAGAGAACACCCATAGTGTAGGAGATGTAGAAGAGAGAGCAGGGAAAAGTGGTCTAAGGAAGACAGAGGAATGGGAAATGTTTATATCTCAGATACACGCTAAGGATGGCGGCATGGTGCACAGGCAGCACAAGACTGCAAGGAGCCCATATGTACAAAATGCGCAGTTCCAAAGGCAGCAAAGTGTATGATCTTGTAGCCAGTATAAAGGACAGTTCAGGTCTTGGGCAAAATGTTCAGAAATAATCGAGTACTTTGTGCCAATTTCATTCGATGTCTCTTCAATTTAGTGACACCAATCTGAATAAGACTGCTCATGCTGGGGTGTAAATCAGATTAATAAAGGTACAGAGAGAGGATTGAGACAAGGTTTATGTCAGTAGCATTTGTATGAACATAATATACAAATAACATTACACAGAGAAAGGAAGTAGGGTTTTAGCTGGAAGCAGAACAAGAACAATCTGACAGCATTGTCAAATGTATCAGGAGTAATATTTTCTACAAAGCCCAAATGGTTTCGGTAGCCTACATCTCATTCCCATAAGTCTGTCTTAAGACATTCAAGAAAATTAATTTAGGTTAATTAAAAAGACAAATTTAAAGTGCATTAGGATATATCCACATAGTGAAAAACTATCAAGCTAATACACATGCTTATCTATGGCAGCTTTTGCGTGTCCCTAGCCTGTTGCAAAATGGAACACATTAATTAGAACTGCCATGAAAGTATAGTACTAGTCTTTGTTTCTTTTAATTCTAGCTAGATTTCTTTTTCTTTTCCCAGTGTTATACCTTAGTTATATGTTAAGCTTAAACAGATGCTATTGACAAAGTGTGGTCTCATCACTTCATATACATCACATGCACACCTGTGAAGTCTCTTTATTCTTAAACAAAACTAGAGTCTTGTTTAACCTCTGCCTCTGTTACTACACCTTATTAGGATGAAGTATCAATTTTGAAAAGGCTGTTTAATGGATTGGGGTAGAAGTGGGACAAAGCGGTAACACTGTGCTTGACTCCTCCTCTGACACTGACCAGGAGATGCTGTAAGGGCTGACCCTCTGCCCGGAGTGGTGGGTCCTGCGTCCGCTGTCAAAACACTGCCTGTCCATTGGCAGAGCAGCGCTCAGCTGCTGGCTTCAGGAAGAGGTTTTTTAAGTCCATTAGCACCAACCTTGTTAGTTTAATGTTAGAAACTTGCTAGCAGTTTTTTGATGGGTCAGCAAAAGGTATCTGGAAATGTCTCTGAGTGCTGAGTTTACAGTGGCAGATCTGCAGCAGTGAATTCCAAGGAGAACACAGCTAAGGAGGGCTGGGAAGCTGGCACCCGGAGCCCAGCTGTAGTCTGGGCTGTCTTAGGCTGCGGAACATGTCAATAAGGAGTCAAGGCTTTCAATACAAGAACTCTTTACCCTGTAGAAATACAGATTAGGTTTAGTATGCTTGATGATATTTCTTCTGAATGAGTTGCTTGTGTCTATTTAGGAGAAAAACTGACTTCACTCAAATATTTAATGAGGTATTTTATTAACCCCAACATTTAATGACATATTAACTATTTATGCAAAGGGAATGAAATGCAATTTCCATGAGTTCCTTTCTTATTTATTCATAATGGATAATTTCTAAGAAAGCCTTGACCTCTCATTTCAAATGAATTTCTTCATAATGTTTCGATTTGTGATTTCAAAGACAAAGTGATCTGTTTTTTTCTAGATGTAATCTGTTTGGAAGAGATCTGAATATGTAAGATTCACTGAGATCTTGTTAATTTATAGAATGGACAGGTGAATTATTAGGATTATTCCAATAGTAAATATTACAGTATTTACATCCAGTAAAGTCTGGATATATTACAGTATTACTGGGTCTTACAATATGTAAGTTTCCTTTCTCAGTGTTGAAAGGTTGTAGCTTTATGCAAGAAATTGCTATAAATAAAAAAGTCTTGATTTATCACTGTGTTGCCACAGAGTTACATCACTGTCATTCCAGTACGAATGTCCAGGATCTTAACTGTTCTCTTGCAGCCATAAGGATTTCATTCTGATGCTTAGTTTTATGTGTTGGTGACTCTCCAGGTTTTTTAAATCCCACAGTGACATTTTGAAAGGACGACATTTAAAATGGAAAGTTCCCGATCCAAAGAGCTTAGAGAGAACAGTTTTCTCAAAAGTTGTTCACTAGCTACTTAGTATTGCAGTTACATAAGCATTCTGGGGAGAAGATTAGGAGTGTTTTGAACAGGATGTTATTCTTAATAGTGTTTCAGTGATGTATTTCTGGAGAAAAACAACAATAGTCTAGTCCTCAGAAATCCATTGCAGAATTATGACATTGTAACAGAAATCCTAAGGTTGAAAAAACTTGTTAAATATCTATGATGAATTTGTATTTTGTTCTGCTTTTAGTGTCAGCCAAGCCAAGACCTCACAGTGATGAGTATACAAAGAAGATTCCACCTCCTAAGCCGAAACGAAATCCAAACACTCAGCTAAGCACATCTTTTGATGAAACATATATCAAAAAGCATGGCCCCATGAAGACAACGCTCACTAGGGATGCCTCTTTATCACAGGTCAGCAGTCCTGCCCCAGACACAGAGGAAGAAGAGCCTGTTTATATTGAAATGGTTGGGAATATACTCAGAGACTTCAAAAAAGATGAGGATGACCAAAGTGAGGCAGTCTATGAGGAGATGAAATACCCTATATTTGATGATGTAGGCCAGGATTCAAAATGTCAATGTGAATATGACCATCACACTTGTTCTTCTCAGTGTGCTACTCCCACAGTGCCTGACCTAGATTTCAGCAAGTCTTCAGTGCCATCTACTCCCAAGGGCTTGCTTTGTGATATACCCCCACCATTTCCAAATCTACTTTCTCACAGACCTCCACTGCTGGTCTTCCCACCAGCACCAGTGCAGTGTTCCCCGAATTCTGATGAGTCTCCTCTAACTCCGCTAGAGGTCACAAAGCTTCCTGTTTTAGAAAATGTGTCTTACATCAAACAACAAGCTGGAGCTTCTCCATCTTCACTACCACCTCATACCCCAGGCCATCAAAAACTGGAGAAAGACCAGACAGTGTCTCATGGAACTACCACCCCTGGGCACACCTCCTCACCTCCTCATCCTTCTACCTTATACAGAACACAGTCTCCACATGGTTATCCTAAAAGTCACTCTGCCTCACCTTCTCCTGTCAGTATGGGTAGGTCTCTTACCCCCTTAAGCCTCAAAAGACCTCCACCTTATGACTCTGTACATTCAGGAAGTCTCTCAAGAAGCTCTCCATCAGTGCCTCATTCTACAGCCAGAAACACATTGCAAGAAGGAGGAAAGATGGTAAATGCCTCGGTCAATACCTACGGGTCATCATCTCAGAGCAGTTCACGTTCTCGGACACCCACCAGTCCTCTGGAGGAACTAACTAGCCTCTTTACCTCAGGACGAAGTCTCCTGAGGAAGTCCTCCAGTGGCAGAAGATCTAAGGAACCTGCAGAAAGTAAGTTTTTGGTACAGTTTTTCCTCTCTCTTCCTTGCATCAAAATACTTTTTGGTATATTATATTAAATCAAACACTTACAAAAAGTGCATACCTCAGCAGTCTGAATTCCACATATAGTTTTCTTGTAACTGGAAGAAAAATGATTATTGTTAAAATTGCTTTGGTTTTCATATTGTTGCTTTTTTAAGATTTTTAAGTATGTGTACTGCACTACAGAAGGCATACAATTCATAGCTCAGTTTTTAACTTTTCCACAGTCTTAGATGAGCTGCGAATTTCTAGCATCTCTGATTCTTATTTTCTTACCAGATGTTAGGAGGAACAGTGATTGTCCAAGTAGCTTGTAAAATAACCAGGTAGAAGTTGGTTTTGGGCTAAAGTCCATTGATCACCCTTCATCTAGTTGGTGATCGTGAAGTTTATATTGGAAAGTGTTTTGCAGAGGCACTAGCTTCAATTGCTGCTATCCTTCCCACTGCCTCTTTTTGTGCTGTGTCGCAGAATGTGTCTTCTAGCTTTGCTAGTGTGACTAGTTTTGAAGTCATACTGTGAATTGATCTGACAACTGGCATGACTTATACCATATTACCCATACACAGAGAAAAGTATAGGAGAAGGTTATGCAGGAAAACCTTAAGCCAATATTGCCTTTGAATATGCTACATCATAAAATCCAATATGTCCTATCCTATATATAATTCAGTTTTAAGCAAGTGCACTCACTCCTGAGTCAGTGAAATATTGAGACTCCTAATGAAATCAGCAAGTCACAGGTGTGAGTGAAAGCAGAACCTGGCGCCACTATTTCTTTGCAGAAAATGTTTCTGTTCAGTGGTGCCAAAGACAATGTCTTACAGTGGAACTTAGCCATAAAACTTTTTGTCAGTGAGCAAAGTGGGCTAAGTATGCTTTCTCTTGTAACTTCAATAAACAAGTTTATGACTTTGAAATCTTGAAGCCTGCCTACCTGATAAGGTATTTTTTGAAAACAGCTGACTGTGTTTGTGTAAGTGCTACATTATACCTATTTGGCAGCTGTAACATATTAAATACAATGCACTAAACTACTCTTCTTATATTCTGATTAGAAAAGGTATTGGCTTTTCTTGTTTCCAGGCTACCATATTGCTGCAGAAGTGAAAAGTGGTCCATCACAGGGTGCCCACTAGCATCCTCCTTGCACCTTTTCTTGGCAGCTAGCTTAAGCAGTTTGCTTTGCACCTGCATGGCCATGACCACTACCAGCCTGAGTGGGCTGTCAGCTGCTGAGCAAGTATATGCAAACATCTGAGTAGGGAGAAGCTTGTTGGCAATGCTTGTGTTAGCCTGTAAAGAGTTCTTCCTGAGTCACGCTGCTCCAACCTTGGTTGGCACTTCCTCCTACTCTGCTTCTCCTTTACTGTTGTCTTTTCTGTGAGCCGAAAGAGGCTCTCAAAGCCCGTAATCTTACACATGTCTGTCCACACATCTTGTTTTGGCTTGTGTGCACATGTTTGTAGGGGAAAACTGTAGCTCCAGAAATCTTCTGCCATTCACACATGCAAACAGAGATTTCTGGATTTCTTTTCTTTCACTTCCCCCTTTACCTCTGCTGAACTGTTCTGTGTCCTTGGGTACTTGTAAGCTCTGTTGATTGAGGCCTAAACTGGACGCTTCCTGCGTGGAGAAGGTCACAGGTTGGATAACACTGCAGGAGGACTGGGAGAGGATTGGCAATAAAACTAGTGCATCACTGGGCATTCAAGAGGACTGAGATTGTGGGGTGATACCAGCTGCTCTGGGCAATGTAGCTGCCAGTCAGAGGTGCAGAGAGGTTTTGTAGACAAGGTGGTATTTCATTCCTGGCTCGTGCTGCCATTGCAATATCCTCTTCTTTAAGGCAATAGCGTGTATGGGGTGATGGTGAGGCAGGGCTTGAAGCATTGATGGGAGTCGTGGGAAATGCAGCAATAAAGAGTAACGTAGCTGAATGTTACAAGAGCTTTGATGGTGGTTACATAGGCCTTATGGGATAGGTGGTGTGTCCTTTGTAGGACACTAGGGATGGTCTGAAGGGACCCTGTGACTGAGGCATTGAGAAGCAGGGACTGTGACTGTCCCTTAGAGATCAGTCTTTGGAAGTAACTTGATGGGGCAGGATTACCTTGCTTTTATTTTTACTCTTCTTTAGTAGTGTTTTATACAGTTACCCTTTGTTTGTAGTTTTACTCCCATGTATCTGTGCAGATCAGGAATAATGACTCCAAATTCAAAAGTGAAGGTGATAATGGAATTAGCAGGATACTCAGAATATGAGTCAATGCAGCAAATGCTGCACTTGATCTATCTTTAATATCTTTGAGGCCTGCTTTAGCTCCATGATTCAGTAGGGTTTTACATAAGTGATTACAGTAATAAAAATACAGTAACACCAGATTTGTGTGCTGGATGGAAGCAAATTTGTGTCTAAAAGGCAAGATGATTCTTGTAATTGGGGACAATTACAAAGGATGTGATGTGACATTTGCAAATAATTGTAGTAAAGTGGTAGAGAGATTTTGGCGAAGTGCAGGCAAAATTGAACATTATTAAACATGCTGCTTGTTGAGAAGTGAACAGAAATTCCTATGCTACCCCAGAACTACTTGGCAGGCTTCATAAATTTGATGGGTTTTATGCTCGCTGAGGTAGGCAGAAAGACTAGCTGTGGAACACATGGAAATTCCCACAGCGAATATGTCATTAGTTCAAGTCCCGAGAAATCTCAGGAAATCTGTATGCTGTAGTCTCATAGCTAACCCCTCAAAATATTCTCTATATTCCAGTTGCCTGGAATGGACTGCAGACCATGAAAGGAATTTTCAGAGATAAATATGAAGTAGATCTTGGCCAGCAGATCTGTACCAAGAAGAGCTTTGTTATTGACTTGTCAAGGAGCATTCTGCTTGCTCTTTAGGAGGTGGGACAGTGCTTGTTATTGGTCATAAATGGTAAGACAGGAGATACATGAAATAGAAACCATCTTCATATACGTTAAGGACAAATCTTCCATATTATAAACAGAGATCAGTGGTGAAAAGACTCCTGAGTGCAGCTGTGTTGCACTAAATGAACAGACTGCTCATTTAATCCAATTGTAATTTGTCAGGTATTTACAGTATGGCTTAATCCTGTGGGATTACTGCACTAAGCAAGAACCAGGTTTGTGCTCAGGCATTACAGAGGTAAAGCACTGTAAGATGTATTGAAATTGCACACAGAGCAAGCATTGAATGTCTTGCAATTAAAATGATCCACCATAAAAATCCTACATTTTGGTGGCTGAAAATATATTCTGACCAGACTGTCATATTTACAGTCTGTAATAATACATAGCAAAGGATAATGGAGACTAGACTAAAAAAATCTTAATTTTACAAATCTTACTCGAAGCCTAAGGGAATCACACAGTTTTAGGGGTTTCTTTTAAGCTATTGGAGAGCAAATGCATAGCATAGGACTAACTGGGAGTGCAGTGTTTTTGCATTTGTCACTTCAGTGTAATTTAGTCTGGACATAAAAACAGATTTCCAGAATTTAGAGGCTAATAAACAAAAACACAAAAGTTATGTCCCCCCTATGAAATCATGCTAGCAAACTAATGAATATATACTTTTAAAATATAAAATTATTCTGGGCCCATCTCAAGCAAGTTGCTCATTGAATCCTCAAAGTCTCAGCCCTCTGTGACTTGTCTGAAGCTCTCATTGCCATATGTTAGTTAAAAAAATGGCACAACAGTAGGTTTTAGATTCACCTGAGTGTATTTGCAAAATATTGCTGCAATTATTGAGAAAATTATCTCTTTTATTGTTACTGTAGCTGACTTTGTGGAAATTTTACACTTGGATCCAAAGCCAGAGTTTATTTATTGGCTTTTAATTTGTGGGACTTTTGGGTGGTTTATTTTCTGTAGAAGGGGGTTGCACAAACCTTATTTCCAATCAACAATTTTAATATACAAGTAAAGCTGCCCTTATAATCCTTCTGTATTACCCTCTACTCTTCTTCCATTTTTTCCTTTTTTTTCTCTCCATTTAATTCCTCTAACAGTGTTCACTGAAATTACATTAGTGGGAAATTAGGATAATTCAGTGATCCTAAGGAGACTGTCACCTCAGGGCCACGTTTTCTGAAGAGATGAGCTTCTGCTGAAACCCCAGCGACATTATTGAATGCATTCAGCATCTACTGGCTGCAGTTGAGATGTGTGCAGCCAGATTTCATATGCACTTACTATGCCTTGTTCTAAAAATCCTCTTGTACATTGTTAGCATCTTAAATATGCATTAGGGTATATTCATGAAGGTAGGGAGAAAAGAACAAAGGAAAGTAAATTGTAAGGCCAAATCAGAAATGAAAAAGTTAGTGGAAGATGCTCATGAAGAAAGGCAAAAAGATGGAGAGAACTCCTATAGAAAACCGAAGAAATATGTAAGTATGAAAAAAATATGAAAGAGTAAAAAATTGTTATTCATTGTTTACATTGTTAATTCATGCCAGTGACTATGCTTTAACCCTTCCTGATTTGTATGAGGTAACATGGTAGCATGTCCTAACAGCCTGTAGACCCCCTGTGAAAACATTTTGCTATTCTCAGAGGATAGCAGGAAACTATTTAAAGGGCACCAGTGTTACTGGTTTCCTTGGGTTAAAGTGTATTTTTCTAATGCAGTTGGAAAGTGCTTGAGTATGACCACCAAATCAAGTTACGTTGAATGACTCATCCCCTTTGCCTTGAGCATATACACTGAGTATCTGTATTGCCCATATCCTTCATGAGGACTGAATTGTCCATGGAGGGATGGAAGAGTCTTCAGATTTTCTTGAACTGTTGTTGCCTTCTCTGCCTTCTTGGCACCACAGAAACGTGCAGTACTCCATGAAAATATGTAGTACTCCATGAAAATATAAAACTGAAATTAGCTGCATATATGCATACCCACTTGCAAAAGAAGCAAAATACAAAGTAGCTGCTGGTGTCCATCTCAACCACATCACTTCAAGGCAGCACGTTTTTTCTGGGAGAAGTGGTTATGTAAGCCCTTGCCCGGACCAGCCGCTCCTGTTTGTATATTGGTTCTTTGCATATGCCTGAGCAGAGGCTCTGTTTTCCTCATAACTTCTAGGTAAGTTTGTGCTAGTATTGAGGAAATGTAGCAAATGTTCATGCTAATGAAGAGCACCACCTAATTGTGCCCCTGCTGCATGCCTCGAGCTGGTGCATGGTCTGCGAGCTCAGCACTTGTTGCACAGCAGGTCACTGCTGCTCTCCGCAGCTGCTCAGCAGGACTCTGTAGCTTCTGCAGTTTCCACCTATGGAGAGCTTCACTCTTCTACTTTAGTTACAAGTAGGGAGAAAGTTTGTGATGTGCTCCCTTGGAAGTTCAGTGAAAATGTTTGAAGATTTAGATAATTATTAAAATTTCCTGTTTCTAGCTGTCCACTGCATTAGGGAACTAAAACGTTTTATTATAAGCTGTCAGATAGTATGTATGGAGCAAGAGCAGAAGGGCTGAGCTTGTTAAAAAAGAGGTGATTCTGATTTCAGGCAACTGAGACCCTTCCATGAAGAATTCATAGAGTGATAATGGAAAAATAGACATTTTCTTTAATCCTGCTACTTTCAGGGAGTTAGCAGATGTGGATCCCTGCCAGACAGAAGAGTATGTTGGAAAAGGAAATTTGAGAAATAAGTCAAGTGAAGATTCTCCCCCAGCGGGTCTTCTTGGTTGTGCGGCCTCCACCTCTGTGCATTCAGCACAGGATGAGGGGCCTAAATAGAGCAAGATTTCAGTTTGTGTGTTTCTACTAGAGTTAGGATGACAATTTTGAACCAAGGAAGGTGAACTTGGTATACCATTGAACTGTGCGTACCTAAAGATTACTAACTTCTTGAAATTTGGATATGTGCTTAAACTCTGGTATTCTGAAGAGGAAAAGCTTGTCTGCAAGAACACGTTGAACATAATATTGTAACTATTCTGTTAGGTGCCACTATAACACTAGTGATTGCATAGCTGAGAGTTGGTATCAGAGGCTGAAATTTGGAAGCTTCAATCATGCTGAAGCTCTAGGTTAATACAGTTTCTGTAGTTTTGTGAAAAGGCATGCCAGCCAAATTCTGCAGCCCTTTTCTGCATCAGAGCAATTGATTGCATGCAGTGTTGCCGTATTCAGTCTAATGAGTAGCTGCAGTTTAACAGAAATCATACTGAGTAATTGAAGCTATTCTTGAATGATGCTGTAAGCCAGAGGTTTACCAGCTTCTCCACCCTAAATGAAGCAGCTGTTTCACTAGAAGTTAGGTCTTCTTGTCTAATGACCCATGACATATGTGAGGATAGACCAGGTGATCGCAGCAGTCATTTCTCATTTGGTAGTCCTGAAAGCAGATCTGAAAGAGAAGCTATAGATGAAGAGCAGGGAGAAACTCCAGAGAAAAAGGCCTACACAGTAAAAGGACACCAGCTTTAGAGAGGATGACACTCGTTCACCTCTGATAGGACATAGTTCTTACCACAGTTCAGCTGCATTTAGTTCAAGCCTGAAGAAGGCTCTACCACTGCCCCTCAGTTACCATTTATTAAGATATAAGCAAGTTCGGGAGTTGCAGCATCAGACTTTCTTCAGATGCTCACTTGGAAGTGTATATTTAGGACAGGAGCTGTGTGTGTCTACAGTCATAAAAGCCATGACAAGTCTGCTGTTGTCAGGTCTCCAAGACTGTGCCCTTCACAAAGGAATGGACCTGTTGCTATGAGTGGAGGGCAGTAATAATTGGTTTTATCTGGGAGTGAAAATAATTGAAAGGTAAACATGGTTATTACCAGATATGGCCAGTATTATTCAGGAATTACGCTTATGAAAAAACAAGATTCATTTTGTAGTTGAGTGGTCTTGAGTGCTGCTTCAGCCATACCTGTTGTTAGTATCCTTTGTTGACAATCCTTAAATCTCCTAGTGCAAACAAGTGAGCAATGGACTAAATATTTTGGTACACATCAGCCAGTCTGGCCAATTGGAGCCTCTTGTAGAAGCCGACATGGGTTGCCCCAATGAGCAATGAAAAAATCCATAACATGACAATAAGTTTGTTTAGCTCAGCTGTGTGTGTTAAAGAATGTGCAGCAGCTCGGTGGCAGAATGCAGGTCTGGATGCTGATCTACTGCCTCAGCTACCCGATCACTGTCTTAATTTGCATTGCATGCGAGTTCTTACTCAATACCAAGGAAAATGCCAGGTTTGAGAACTTCTGTTCTGAAGGGATATTTCAGTGGGTACTTATTTCTTGTTTGAAATACATACTATATCGTTTTTTATCTTGCTTCTTTTGTGCATATATGAGTATGTCAATTTTAATGGCATTTCATAGTCCAAGTCACTAAAAGGTGGGATGTCCTCTCCACTTTTGAGATGAAGGAATCTGTGTTACACACAGATATTAACAGAGAAAAGAGGCATTTTGTGATGATACACAGTGGTTTTGCTAATTGGTACCGTGACATTGTCTCCTATTCTAATTCAGCAATTTAGGCTCATCAAAAAATCAGATTCTGTTGGGATTGCTACAGTATACAGAATAATTGGAGAAGACATAATTTCATAAATAATTGCTCAGGTTTTTTGGAATCAACTGCTGGTTTTGATTGATGTGTATGGATTTATTTATTATTTCTGTTTATGCTACTTGCCTGCTTGACACAATTTCTGGTTAGGAATTTAATCAACACTTCTTTTTATGAAGAAGAAAACAACTGGTAAAGATTGAAAAAATAATAGAGACAACAGAGCTATTTTCTTTTTGTCAGTCAAATTTCAAGTGAAAGACTGTTTCAGGTAAAAAATGAAAAAGATGGTTTCTCTTTAGGTTTAATGTACATGGAAGATGTAAGTTTTCTGGAAGATGATAAAAATAATGGAAAAAAAATTGAATTCAGTTACTGGCATCTCCTTTACTGTGTATTTAGTAAATGTCATCAATAGGTAAAGCAACACTTGCTGCACTTAAGTACGTGGATAACGATAATAGGTTCTGAGTTTTGAGTGCCATTGATTTTTTTTTTCCTGAATAGAGCTTTCTAAACCACAGAAATATCTTAACCTCTAGGCCAAATCCTCAGCAGTAATAAATCACCGCTTCTTATTTGAAATCGGGAGAGCTGCTCCAGTTTGCACTATTGTATTTCTGGCCTCAAGGAAATAAATTTGTCCTTTGTGACTAGAATAGCTGATATTCAAAATGTGTAGTCTGGTCACAAAATGGTGAATTGGAGAATGTCTTTTTGTTTCAAATGGGACTACATAATTCATGGCTGATTCATGGGTACTCAGAAATATGAAAGAGCTGCAAAAAAGGTTTAATCTGGTGGCATTTTCCAGAAACTTAAACATATCTTACCTGTAGTGAAACTGATAAACACAATTTGCAGAAATTCTCTCCGCGGTTTTAGAGAAGGTGGTATCACTGCAGGGTGGCCGGGTACTGCTTCTGTGCACGAGCTCAGGAGGGAAAACAGAAAGGGCAGGAGGAACCTGGCTGCGCGGCTTTAAAGGAAAGGGGTGGTGGGGTTTCCACAAGATGCCCCAGGGACAGGGGCCAGCTCGCCCCACGCTGCTCTCCGAGGGCAGGAGGCTTCGGGAGCAGTGCACTGGCCTCGTGGAAGAGCGGCTGTGGCACCACTTGGACCCCTCTCATGCTTTTAAAGCTCCCACCTTCATGCATCTGGCTTTGACACATAGGCAAGTTTTAGTCCTGTCAGACGGAGCAGTGAGTGTTGGGATTCAACATAGACAGGTTTACACTTTACCCTGGAGAGATTTTGCATGATTGCCTGGTTATCTCCAAACTGGTGTGAATTGGAGCTAATCTGTTGGAAGATGCTACAGAGCCACGTGCTGGAGGACGTGGCCAGCATCAGGCCCCAGCTCGGTCGGTAGCACTTCATAGACGACCCCATGCAAAGCACATCACGTGGCAGCAGTGGGAGCCTAAGCACAGTGCGGACGTGTGAAAAGACATGTTGGTAGCGTTGGAGAGGGGAGGAAGGGAGTCTCTACGTGTGTAAATCAGAGCACTGGCAGGTGCCTGTAGCACGTTGCCAGTGAGTCGGCTCGGCTGGGCTGACGCTGGGGCAGTGGGGTTGGACTGGTGGGTGGGACCATCTGCTGAGCCTGCCTTTGCCTTTGGCTTTGGTGGTGCAGGATCCTTACTCAAGGCAGCTGCCGTGTCTTTTGGACCTTGTCTTTATAACCAAGTACTGGCCCCTTGAAAAACTTTTTTAATAAGTTAAGAGTTGTAGTTTCTTTGAGTTAGGATTCAAGTGCATTTTTGTTCTTTAGATCATGAAAGTGAAACTGTAGACCTCTAATAGGAAGACTTACATTTTTTGTGTTTGTTTTTAAGAAGCAGCGTATTCATAATTCACTTTTAACTATGTTCAACATACTGCATTGAAAGGTATATAGAACTACCACACAAGCGTCTGTTTATTTAAACTAAATTGCAGGGTAGGAGATCACAGTTTTAGTTAGGAAAAATAACCAAAGCCCTCCAAACTGACCAACCACTGTGAAGCCGAGAACTGTGAGATTTAGGAAATTGAAATACCCTGTAAGTTTCAAAGAAAACAGCTTCAACAATTTTTCCCCAAACTACCATGCGGGGGAAAAAAAAACAATTTTACCAGCAAAAATCTGCCCTTTTCTTTTTTCTCCCCAGAAACTGGATTATCTACATCACAGCCAGATGAGCTGCTCCAGATCATTGATAACTCACAGTCTTCCATGCTGGCTTATGATCTGAAACCTAGTTTCATGATCTCCTGAGCTGCTGTCATTGCATCTTCACAAGTGATGTAGTTTAATGAAATGTCTATATGCACTTACAATTTAGCTGCAGAAGCTACATGATTTTAAGAGAATATACAGGGAACTTTGGGGGCAAAGAGAATGAAAGGAGGAACAAGGAGTTCTACAATCCCCAGTGCTTGTGACTACTAGCTCGCTTCTTGATGTTTCATAAAATGTCTTTACCATGCTGATCTGCGTAACAAAGACTGACAATTTCTTAGGCTAAGTGGCTTATATATCCATTTTTAAAAACACAGATTTTTCTGGCATGTCTGATTTGCTTCCTGGCAGGGTGAGCTCAATTCTTAAGCCCGTCATTAAAGGCCCAATCCAAAGGTCCTTGAGGTATAAGATAAGGCCTGCTTCAGTGGATCCCATTATAAATTATGGCAAAAGGACTTCTCTCTTGTATTCGTATGCCCATTCCTCGCAGACCTGCTCTGCAAATCAGGGCATTTATGTACCCAGAATGTAGCAGTGAATAACTTGGAGACTAAGACCAAATAGTAGACTGCATGATACGCTACACATCTTTGTCAGTGTATTATCTACTGTGCCCATAATTTTCGGGTAAAAAACTTCCAATGACCAATGTCAGGACGAATTCAGAGTTCCTTTTTTTTCCATTTATTTGTAGAAGAAAAGGTGTGCAAATGGGACATCTGCTCTAATAATGAAAAGCTGATTTGCTCATTTATTAAAGGAGTCAATAAAGAGAAAAACATTAGTAAAAGTGGCTTTGTAAAGGTAGTTAAAATACAGAAAAAATATACAGGAAGTTTACATTCAGTCCAACTTTCTTTTTTTTTTTTTTTTTTTTTTTTTTGTGCGTGCATGAATATGTGAGGGTTTCTATCTCCAATTTTCACAGCCAATGCATGTTATTCAGTCTCTGCATTTTTCTGACCGACAACAGATTTTCATTTACTATTGAATCTGAATAAAGACTTATGCTTTAGAAAAAATGGAAGTGGTCAAGCAATGAAGAATAAATGCATCCAAACTGCCAGTGTAGTTCAAAGGCTATGTTTCAGTAGAAAACCTGACAGCAAAAAAGGTTGTCAAGTTTAATATAGTCAGCACTTTATATTAAAGACTGACATTTTTGAAGTGAAGCTTCTAAACCTAAGGTCATGGACTTTGTACCATAACATTTTTCTTTAAGTGCCTGGATGTTGCAGCTTCTTTGGCTCACCCATGCCTTCCAATTACCGTTGTACTGCACGAGGACCTCTGCAGTACCCATCAAAGCCATCGCTTCCTC
The DNA here is from genome assembly GCF_028389875.1 of Rhea pennata. Classification (NCBI taxonomy): domain Eukaryota; kingdom Metazoa; phylum Chordata; class Aves; order Rheiformes; family Rheidae; genus Rhea; species Rhea pennata. The sequence goes on along the minus strand of NC_084671.1, from coordinate 19,617,821 downwards.
ACCAAAACATGAAGACAGTTTGTGTAAGAACCTGAATAATGGAATGGCTGTGTTGTACAAAGAGCAGAGCTTGGCATGACAGAAATTAAGTAAGAGCAGACTCCATGTGAGTTCTTCTTTGCAAAGGGAATGGTAGTAACAGTTGGTCAACCTTTTGTAGCAAGTGTCACTACTTCTGCACTAATTCCCACAGTTTAACTTCATGTCTCATCTGACAGTGTTTTTTATGAGGTTTGAGTTTGGGGTGAGGAAGGCAGTATGCACTAGCATTGAATATGTGTGTCGCTGTAGAATTGGAGTCTGGGTTCAAAAATACCAATGTGAGTGGGAAGAAAGTTCACAGGACTGCCACATTGGGACTTTTCCCCTTGAAAATAGGCATCTTCCCTCTTCTCATACTTAAATCTTATTTTGATGGGAACAGCCATTTAAATGTATAGACCATCTACAGGTATGAAATGTATGTGTACACATTTAGCTGTTTGACTGAAAAGCCAGCCTGGATTAGCAGTAGGACATCTGGGAGCACAGGCTGTTCAAGAGAAACGTTTGTAATTTACCCGTATCAGCTATGCAATAAATTCATGTTAATCAGCCTGGCTGGCTAGCCTAAAATAGTAATTGCTGGAAGGAAAATCCTTGATCTGTTGAAATCAGTGGCAAAATTCCCCATGACTTGTCGGGCTGATGGTTTTGCCTGAGGAAGTGTTTTGGAGCACAGAGGCTTGCGCTGAGCTTCTCCTGAGTGCAGGTCACCTATTCCCAGCACAGCCAGCTCTGAAAGGAGAATAAAAGAAAAATCAGCAATGAATGTCAGAGAAAAAGTGTTCTGCTTAATTATTTAATCATGACTAGTCTGAGGTAAATAATTATTAAGTAAACCCCTTAATAGGATGCCAAAAGAACATCCTTTCCAAGAATGCTATTTGATTTAATGGTAAGAATCCCAGGACACTGCTTTCTAATCGCTTTAGTAATACACCAGTAAAACACTTTGCAAATACTCAAGATGTTGCCTTTTTAGTCAAAGGAACAGGCTGTGCAGTGAACTGAAGCAGAACAGGCATACTTGACAGATCAAGTGCAGTATTGGAGGAAATCTTTAAGAAATGATGATGGCCTCAGTGTAAACAGGGAATATTATATTGTCGTCACTTCTATGATATGAACCAAAATATAACGATTTAAAGTCAAATGGCATTCTTTATCTAAGATTAAAAAAAAAAAAAAGATTTTCATTTTCTTCGGTTATCAATATACAAGAGGACTTCTCTTACTCTATGCCATCAAACAATGTTAAATGTATGTCTTACTAGGCAAGACTTTTAAAACTTCGTCTGACATTGCAAGATTAAATTTATTGAAAATTAAAAAATATTTTTTCAGGCAGACTCAAATACTTAATTCTTATCAAGTATTACCTGTTCCCCTAATAGTTCCTCAGAAATTACTGGTGCTTTCTATGAAATGATCTGTTCACTCAGTATACTTTGCATATGAGAATCTCTTTGTCTCTCTTCATAAAGTTTTGGTACTTTCCTAGATTTCTGTTTTGTGTTTAAGCTGTGGGTTTTTTTTTTCTAATCTTTATTCTAAAGCTTTGTATGACCTTTTGTTATAAATCTATCTCTTCTTTCAGTTAGTTTTCAATTAACTGTTGTGTGGGCTCTGCCTCTTCCTATCTGTTTTTTCTTCTAGGCAGGATTTCCCATGTGTGGCTTTGGAAGAGCCACAGACAGCAGCCAAACCGGGTGCTTTGGGGCAACTTCTTCCCTCCCTTCACCGTCTGCGGCAGGCAGACCTGAGCCTTGCAAGTTGCTAGCAGCCAGACCTGATTTCCACTGCATTTCGTTGAAGGAAAACCCCAAAAATCAGACCTGCCCTACTCACTCACCGTAACGAGTGCTCAGTGAACACTGAGCAGCATTTCAGCCGTATCTCCTTAAATGCTAGACAATTTGTGAGACTCTTTCAGGCTTTCTATTGATTTTGCATGGAACTAGGTCAGCGTTGCTGTTAATTGAACAAGCTGGCTGCTGCAACTCTCACTTAACTGTAAAAAAGGACTATTAAAAATTGATATGCAAAGCAAACTTCTGCTTAATTAGCAATGAGATGAAGTGACAAACCACCATAGTTAATAAAGATGAGGAAATGGCTTTCACTAACAATATAATATACTCTTGCTTTTTGGAAAAAAAATGTCTTGAGTACTGAGCATTATCCTTGTTTCTTGCACGCAGTATTAATAGCCTATTTGTTTTCTTGGAGGACCTGGGGTACATTTATAGCTGCACAGATGAGCCAAACAACTACAGATCAAGAAAGCCATTAAAAAGCAGCTCTGCTTTTGAAATGTGCAGTAAAGGTAAATAAAATATCTCTGATGTGCAGAAAGATGAAACTGTGCTATTTCCTCAAGGGCTTGGTGTTGCTCTCCATGTGCTGTGGGGGAAACTGGTCAGTCTGTCCTGGGTGGACGCGTCATGCTCTGCTGCTGGCAGACCTGTACCATATCATTGCATGTGCGTGCATAGGTTTAATTTTAGACCCTATGAGTAGCACCATTTACTTCCCAAAGTAGGAGAGTTCTGCCTAGAGTGATGTATTATTTATTTAGGTTTAGAACAAACACACATAAAAAGAATAAATGAATAATGCATGGATGATTAGCTTATACATTTCAGCTCACAGCTGAGAAAGATGGTGCAGAACAACCCTCATTTGCAGTTCCTTCAGACAATTGCTTTTCTTTCTTCCCCAGACCCCCAAAACAATAAAAAAAAGTGCTGTTTATCACTTGGAATTACAATAAAAAGCATCAAGGACCTGAGCTCAATTCAGGCTTAAGAACCTAGTGGCAGATTGACCATATATTAGTTTGAATGATAATTTTTCAGGTAAAATGTTTTCCTTAGCTGTATTTTTCATTTTGCTTTGCTCTGAGTTACAGGTTAACCAGGTTTCTTGCTTTCTTCAGCATTTACAAGTCTTCCAGGACCAAAGCTCACGTGCAACTGTGTCTAGTGTGTGTAGCCGTTGAGGGATCTTTCATAAAGAGGAAATGGTACATGACAATTATTTAGAAAATATGTTCTCTCTAAGAGATTTTAATCAGCATGTTTTTCTTGAAACAGAAAAGCCTGGGGTTTAGGTGGAATAAGTGAGGAAAATGCGTGTTTCTGAATATTGAAATACGATGACACCTGGAAGTGCTTGAAACATTTGAATGCGTTAATGGGAGTCCTAACCAATTATATCCATAAATATTTAAAGCAGTGAATTATTTCTGGAAATTTACATTTTTATGCACTACTTTAGCTTACGAATTATTGAACAATAAAGATGCTTTCCATAACAATTTCAGCTTTCAAAATGCAGCACTTGACTGCAAAAAGATTTGCCTGTGGCCATCATATGATTCAGCAAACTCCCAGCCTAACACTGAGCTGCAGTACCTCCTTTAACCCCAAGTTCAGATTTTTAGCAGCATGAGCTATCTTAGGTCTCATCTGTGTTACTGCACTTCTCAAATAAAAATAAAAATTGTGTAGAAACTACTGTTCATTTCAGTAAAATGTATGTGACTGGTTAGAATTCATGTTTTCAGTACGGGATCAAGGTGGATAAAGGGACCATTTAAATCCTTCTAGCCTTTTTACAGGCTTTCCCTGTTTAAAATACACAGTTTGATTTTCGGTTGGTGAGAGGGTTGCCACTGCATAGGTAACCGTGGACAGGAGCTACGTGTATGTCCTGCTTTCTGGAAAAAACAAGGGAAAATGCGAAGCAGTGAATGTGCTTTTGTGAGATTCGACAGTTTGTGCCACGGAGCCCGTTCCGTGGAGCTGGGTTTACAGCAGGCAGTAGCTGACAGTGTAAAAACGTCCAAGTGACTGTGACAGTCACCAAAAGGCTCCAGTAATGCTCTATGGCCTGGGAACGGAGCAGAGAGTTTTTAATCAAGCAAGAACTAGCATGGTGATTTTTTAAATTGAATTTGAGTATTATTCCCTTTTACAGCCATTAATGAACCTGAAATTATTTTAAAATCCCCCACAAATTATTTGAGCAAAAGTGAGGCATTAAAAATAACTTTTTTTTCATTTTTTATGTATTCTAAAGTGAGCAGGAAAATAATATTACAAAAAACTGTATAAAAGGCTAACATGTTTTCTGTGCGTCAGTGTTACTGATAATGATCACCAAATAACAGTGATTTGGGTGCTGTGATGGGTTGCATGACATTATAATCTGTTTCAATCTGCTTTTCATTTTTAGAATATATTACTTTTTAGATAAACTGAGAACTGAAAATGCCCAAGAAAGAATAGTGGAATGCAAATTTATGAAGTCTAGGCAGCCAGCTGAAAACTGATTTTCTACACCTTATAAAGAAACAGACTATAAGCCAAGTTTTTATTTAGTCTGAATATTTCCATCGTTTCCAGCTGTTTGCAGAGAACTGCTACATTTTGATTCTGCTGATAATAAAACTAAGAACACACAAATCATTTCTATCAAGCAGCAAGTACAAATGCTTCTCTGTTAAATAAACTGAAGTGGATAAATCCTTACTGCTCCACACTAAGGGCCGGCTGCCTGCGTGTGTGAGATTTCGAGGGGCGATGTTCAAGTAGCATCAATGGGACTCATACAGAGACGGTTTTCACTCAGGTAATCACAGCATTGCCAGGAGCAGCCAAATGACACGGTAAATTAATTCTATTGAATGATGCATTAAGCTGATGGGGCATTCATAAGGCCAGACTCGGTATTGTTTAAAGCATATTCTATCCTTTTCGATTTCTGCTGGTTTCGCTGGAAAGTGAGAGCTGCAGCCTAGACGGAAGGCCGTACCAGCAGTCATATGTATTATTTCCAAACAATTCTGGAACTTTGTTCATGTCTTCTCTTTCTCCAAATGTATGGCATCTAGAAGAAGTGCATGCTGCTGGTTTAAAGAAACATTTGAGATAGGTTTGCTCGTAACTGTTATGCGAAAAAAGTATAGTAACATTTTCTGACAGATTAATGCTCGGAAGAAACACAAGGCAGAGCATCTTTCTTTATTGATAACTGAAACAGTTCAAATCCAGTTCTGATTTGGCTTCTACATTTCTTTGCATGGCTTTTTGTATTAGCTAGTCCCTCTGAGCAGCTACAGACAGAGCTATGTTACAGACATTTCAGAGCAAAGGCCCCTGAAAGGCAGATGTCATGTTGTGTGGACGCACAGTGTTATTCAGCCTTGTATCCTGCTGGGGTTACCAAACAGGAAAAACAAGCAGTTTGGATTTTCATTGTGGTATCTTTTTGCATACGTTAAAGTAGGTAAGTGACCTAAAAGTTGAAGGAAGTGGTTTGACTTTTGAGGCTCTTTGTCACACAAAATGTTTGCTGAATACTATTTATGCGACTTGCTAAACTGAAACTGTTATATAGATTTCTATTGGAAACTTATCACTGTGAATAATAAAAGAAAGCCTTAGAGATTGGGATATGATGTCATTATCATTAATTTTTTTTTTACCATTAACTGATAGTATTTCTTGAAATATGTTAATGATTGCCTATTGCACTGCATATCCAATTAGACATTATAACATATCTCCTATATAATACTTTCTTGAAGAAACTTCTAAATGATTGTTGTTTCTTATAGACAAGCTCATCTACCGACTAGAATGTCAAAGAACTCAAAATACCACTTTTTATTACATAGACAAGGTCTCTTACATACCGTTTAGATAGCTATTATCACCTGTACCACTGGTTACTGCAGCAAGGGTGAACAACTAGTGGGTTTTTCAGCCACGTACAGATTGATTGGTGTGAAGGTGGCTGTTACTCTGGGACTGTATTATCTGAGTGGCAGCTATTGCTGGACTGTCCCACTTCGTGGTCAGGAGATTAATGAGGACAGGAAAACGTTGCTGAGGCGAATGTTCTGACTCTGGCAGTCCTGCATGCCCTGACCACCACCGTCCTGCTGGACGTGGTGCTCCCTGAGGAGTTGCTGTCATCTCCAGCCTGCCAATGGCTCCTGGCAGTCCTGCCTCCCCTTGGCTCTCCCAAATCTGGGGAATGTCTCTTGCAGCCACAAAAAGACTTTGAGATAGGGCTCAAGGGAAGGTTTCCCATCTGAAAAATTTAAATCCCAAGACTGTTGATACATGCTGGAGTTAAGATAGAGAAGGGGGTTCATTTATAAACTTGGATGACTAAATTGAGAGTGTGAATGGTAATTAGCTGTTATGATTTAAAGTAATTTCTTAATGTTCCTTCTGTATATGTTTTTTCATGTGAATTTTTCACAGCAACAGATCGAAAAGTTTGGGAATGGATTGTTTCTTTGGTGCATTGGTCAACCATCAAGAAATGAAATAAGAGTAGCAGAAAGAAACAGAAAATCACCAGCCATGAAGAAAGCAGGCATCACTGCTTTACTTGAAAAATCATTCACCTGTTCTTTTGAAATTTCTCCTCCTTATATTGCCTCATGGTATTGCTAGTAGAAAGTCATTTTCTGACTTCAAGGATTTTTTCACCAAGTGAAATTTTATCCCCTAGGTTACAGTGCTGGGCACAGCAGAAATATTAACACTGGACAGTTTTGTGGATCTTGTACCTTTTATTAGTGCTTGTGACAACTTACAAATATATTACTTGCACAATATTGCCTTAGGAGAGAGCTTCTTTGGAAAGCACCTGGAGAAAAAATTATTTCCAAAGAAATGACAGCTGAAAAGAATTGAAGTATTTTCCAAAATTGTTACTAAAAGCATAATTTTGTAGCATATCATTTTCAAAAAAAATATATTTTTGTGGCATGTAAAAGTTGTGACAAGAAAGTCACATTGTACCCACCTACTGCATTGTGTCTGTTTTTAGTAATTTGCAAGTGTGTTGAAACCAACATTCAGTGTAGGTTTTAGGAGTAGAAGGTAAAATTGTGATGTAAGTTGCTCTTGCAAGGTTTATGATTGGTTTATACGGAATATTGAGTGAAATATTGTTATATGATACAAATAATTAGCAGGCAGTCTGTAACAATATGTGGTCTTGTGTATTTTGTAGAACCACTGGATGAGCTGAAGATCAGAAGTCACAGCACTGAACCACTACCAAAGCTGGAAAACAAAGAGAGGGGAGGCCATCACGGGACAGCTTCTTCCAGGGAGCCAGTCAAAGCTCAGGAATGGGATGGCACACCAGGGCCGCCAGTTGTATCTAGCAGGCTGGGGAGATCTTCTGTCAGTCCAACCATGCTGGCTGGAAGCAACAGCTCAGGTACGTCCAAGTAGGAGAGCAAGGAGTATCTCCTCAATCTCCTCAGGAGAGCTGAAGGATATCTAAAGATACGCAGGTGAAGACAAACATCTGTATCTTTTAGGCTTCCAAATAACTTAAAAAATCTGCCCATTATGTTCCTGCAGTAATGAGTGTTGTTCTGTCTGCTTGTGCTCCGTATTTGGATAGGGTTGGAATCATGGTAAGTAGTGTAAACATGCCATGCAACTAATGTAACAGAAATAAAGAATTCCCCTGATGCTGAGGGACACTGTGGCAAAGAGTCTCCCTGCCCAGTTGCACCTCAGAAAGAAATTTGCAAATTCAGATGTCACATACACTGACAAAAACACACTGTGCAGAAACAAGACTGTCTTATTGATATGCATAGTGAGTGGACACAGGCAGCCTTTGCTTTATGCTTATGTGCAAAACCCTAGAAAAGTGGCTACAGACTTCAGAAGTCATACAAATTCCTGTATATCCGTTTTATCCATCAAATTGCATATATATAAAATAGCGAATTGCTGTAAATCACTGAAATCTAATGCAGCCTGATTTATAAAATAACTAAGCCAAGCACAATTAATACATGAATATACATCTATGATATGTAAAACTCTGAGATAAGTTTTGAGATTTGACAGGTCACGTGAAAGAGCAACGTCTTGCCTTTTTGATTGTGAAAAATATACACTTCAAAGCCCACTGACATGTATAGCACTGCAGCCTCATGACCAGTCCTCCGTACGAGTAACACCATTAATGGGCTACTCAGACAAGAAGGTGTTCCTGTAAAGGGGTCTGTTGGAGCAGTCGGTGGCAGAGATTAGTCTTTTACAGTGCTGAGCTAGCAGAGCTACAAGCCCCTCACCCAGAACATTGCTTCCCTGCACAGTAACGGACCGCTCATTTTACTTGCATTGCTGGAAATGACACCAGAAACTCAGTATAGAATTTGAACAGACTTTACTCATGATCCTTTGCTGCAATCTTTTACTCTGGGGTTCTTGGTATAGCCCTCCCCCCCCCCCATCCGGTCCTGCCTGGTGCCTGGGGCAGCGAAAGTGACTTTTAAGCAAATCTCGTGATTTTAACCACAGATTGTTTGAGTGTTAATACCTTCTGTGTACTTGTGTGTTCTCATAAAGTGTTCTAGTAAGTAGGCATTTGCCAGACAGCTGTAAAAGCCTACAGCTTTGTTAAAAATTCTCTTCCAAGTACTTTAAATACACTAATGAGACCTTGCTCTAAGTGCTACAGTCATCTGTGCTAATGCCAATAGAAACGGGGGGTTAAAGGTACCATATCAGAATAATAGGACATTAGATGCTAAGGCCAAGGGGGTGTACCAGCCCCTTCCGTTCTGCCAGATTAACAGTACTGGACAGAACGGAAGGGAAATGAGTAGTGGGGAGTGAATTCTTAGCAAAATGCATTACTTCTGTCCAACTTTTCTGCGTGTTTTATTTTAAAGGCTTGGTTGATCTCCAAAAGCAGACAAAACATGTTGGCCACAGTGTTTATTTGGCACCAGGAGACTGTAATAGCTGTTGAATCATGCCTTGATTTAGTTGACTGTGCCTTTGTCTTACATAGCTAGGATTTTCAAAGACTCTCATGGAAAGAAAAATTACAGAAATATTTTATGGCCTGAATTTAGACTCCTTTTTTTTATGATGAAAAACTGTGAGCTGATTATGATTTTCCTTTCCCCATAGTTTTTATGACATTTCATCTGATGAATATTGCCTCTCATCTGCCACAAATATTTTTCCCCTGTGTCTCTAACTGTTGCCTGAGCAACATGTTTTGCCTTTAGTCGGTGGGGCATTGCATTCAAAATGCTATACACACTTCTCATCAGTGAACTTGTACGTGAAAACTATAAGAGTTTATTCTTTGCAAATAAATTAGAATTGTAACAGAATGCAACAACAAAGATGTAATCTGTATGGATCCAAATATTTTGGGGAGTCAAGGAGATACAGTTATTCTGTGCTAGCAATTTGGGACTTAAATTTGCCACATGGCCAAATAAAACCAGGGCAGGGCAGTCCCTATTATAGTGATTTGTTGTTGTTCTCTTTCCAGCATCATAGGTAACAGAGAAAAGACCTATGTTTGTGTGGACATGTCCTTGAAAAAACACAGCTAGCTCCTACTTTGCAATGGGTCCTGGTCACTGTTGGGATGCAATTAGGTCACTGCTGGGACAGTTTGAAGGAACAGCATTGAATTATTCTGGTGGAAAATGGAAAGGATCTGAAAGGACTTTTCATGCATGTGTTCAGTGGGCAACCTTGCTGAGACACAGATTAAACAGGAATTAGAGTTCAAGTGAATATGTGAGTGAGAAGTGATTTTACGTGGGTTCTCCAGATCTCTGCACCTGCAAGGATGATCAGAGGGGAAAAGAACCATCTCCAGTCGAGAACTTGAACTTGAACTTGTTCATTTTGTTCAAGTGAGCCTGGCTTGTCAGATGCACAGGGACGCCACTAGCCCTAATGACCGACTGATCTGTCACGTAATTCTTTAAGGCCACTTTCTGTCTCTTGGCATCTTGTTGTTTCTTATGGAAAGTGGTGTTGGTGTTATTGGGGCATGCTGGCTGTTCAAAAGCTCGCTGCAATTGTAGTGAAAAGGCAAAGGATCACTATGAAACAGAAGGTTGGGATAGCTTAATAGCAGGAGCTTCGAAGAGTATTTTCTGGAATGTTGCCTTTCTTTTTCTTTTTCTTTTTCCTTTTCTTTTTCTTTTTCCTTTTCTTTTTCCCTTTCTTTTTCTTTTTCCTTTTCCTTTTCCTTTTCTTTTTCTTTTTCTTAACTGCAACCATGAAGTGTTTTGCATTGCCACCTGCTGCTAGAGACAAGCACTGCACTGCCTTTTAAATCAGAATCACAGAATGATTGAGGTTGGAAGGGACCTCTGGAGATAATCTAGTCCTACTCAAGTTGTGTCCTATTTTTAAATCACCATCAGCTTGTCACTCAGCCAACCCATTTAGTATTCAGGTTGAAAATGTAGCAGAGAGTTGGGAAGGGAGTAACTGCCATTCCTTCATTGGAACTGGTGGTGAAGATTGTGGTGGAATTGCAAACATAATGAAGAGTAAAGTACAAGCTGTCTGGGAATGCAGCGTGCTTGTGAAGGCTGAGGTGCAAGGTGCATTCATCTGCACAAGAAGGGAGTAGTGGCAAAAAGTAGCAATCTACTCCAGCTGGGCCACTTCCCCCAAAGACTGAGTATTCCCATTAACCCTGTATTCTCCCCTCAAAGGCAGTGTTAAGGTATCACTGTGCTGCTAAATCCTCAGGGCATCTTCAAATGAAGGTGACTTAATGCTGGAGGTAGAAGTAGCCCTCTGAACAAGGTCCAGTCACCAAGACGTGATGGTTCTGGAGCTTGCTTACACTGGTCATGTTCTCAGGACACAAGTGCTCCTAGCAGTGCCTGTCGTCTGAAATAAAATAACTAGTACTGGGGGCTGCACACTGTGGGGCGGAAGGTACCAGCAGGGCAGGTGGAGAGCATGTGTACGCTCTCCAGTGTGTGGAGCGTCGTTATCTCAGAGCCTGGTGGTTAAAGAGCACGCTGCTCTCCACACCGGTGGCTTTGCTGTCATTTAGAATGATGCAATTGCCAAATTGTCCATTTGGTCTAGAGCCCTGAGACCGACAGTATCCCATGCCAGAAGCTTCAGAGGAAAATAATAAGTTTAAGGGGGAAAAAAAAACACTACCAGCAGGATTTGTTTATTCCTTACTTCATTGCCTCGGTTGTTGTCATAGACCTGAAACAGCAGTTCAGAATAAACCTTGATTTAAAACACCCTCCGCCTAACGTAGGGTTTTTTCTCATTATCTCGCTTGGGTTTGAGTTTTGCTAAGCTTTTGGCCTTTTGATTTCTGCTACACTGAGTTCCAGAGTTTTTAGTGTTCCATTTTTGAAAATAGTTCAGCTTACATTAATTAAGTTTAACTGAGCAGCTTCTGCAGGTGAAGCTCAAAAACATTTTTAAGTGGCAAAGTATTATTACACACTTTCTTCTAGCTTAAGATTTCATATTTCAAGTTACGTTACAGCTCACTCGTCCTTTTTAGGACACCAATATGGCTAAGCCAATATGAAGTTATTAGATGTGATTAATTTTTCCAGTATGCATGTTTCCTTTTTTTTTTCCTTTTTCTTTTTTTGCATGTGATTACTCCATAGCCTGTCACGTCGCCTTGTTTAATTCAAAATGTGCTTCTTGGCAGCTGTAGCAAATAAGCAATATTTTTCTTTTCATGTGCGAAGAAGAGACTGTGACAGGATAAGAAGCTTCTCCAATGTAAGTGACAAGCAGAGTATTTTTTTTGAATTAAGACAGAATAGGCAGAAAGAAGTCCTCCTTGGATAAATAAAAGAACTCTTCCAGTTAAGATCCAAAAATAAAAATCATGCAGAGCTGTTGTATTTTTAAAGAATATAGGAAACCATATCACAATGGTATAAAACTGATGAAAAATATTTCCAAAAAATCATGTCTCATCGCAGCATTTTACTTTAAAAGAATCCATAGACACCCCAAACCTCCCTGCAACCAACCAACCTCAAACATCTTTACTTAAGATTAGGTAACACACTTGAAAAATATGGGTGCTTAACTGCATAATTAGGTACTCTGTTTTAGGTAATCATATTTGTAATTGTATAATTCTGTGTTCGGCATTTTCTCCTAAAGTTCTCATCATTAATGTTGTCCTTGGGGCTTTTCCTTTATGTCCACCTGTGATCCTGTTAGCATGAGCCGGACTCACCTCACACCTGGAAGTCCATTAATACAAGTCCCATTTTAGCTGACCACATTTGCAGGTTTACTTTAGGGACTGATGGCAGAGGTGGCTGGGGCTCCGACCACTAGGACTGCTGAGAGACTCGCTGGTGCTCTGGGGCATGTAACAGGAGACAGATACCTTGCTGAGCAGTATTCTCTGCTAGCATTACTCTGCATCTGGTCCTGATTCCTGGAGGAGGTTCAAGCCCTTACTGAGCCCCATGTTTTTCAAAACATGGCACAGTGTGAGGGATCTGTCATTTGAAGCTGTGCAAAACAGCAGTGCAAAAGTTTATCAGTTAAATGTAGCAACTGAATCTTACGAACGTATTCATGCTTGACATAACTAGTTAAAACATACAGCAGCAGCAGCTCTGCAGCTGCCCAAAGCAATCGGCTGAATTCAAGCCTCATGATGCCCATCAATTGCAACGGGCATCTCTAATGGCTACTCAAGTGCTCTGCATCCTCTGGCCCCTGTCCAGTAAAGCACTTAGACATATGCCTATGTGTTCTCTAGCTTAGCAGTAGGCTGTTAGCCCTTGTCAGCATTTGAGTGGCTTACAGCAATATCAAAAAACTCCTGGTTGTGGATTCAGACTGGGTCTTCTATTTGGAGGGGAGCCCTTGGTACCCTCTCCCCAGCAATTTTTATTAAGAACCAGGGGACACATCCACACAGTAAAGCAAAGCACACTCAATAGATGTGGTGCTAAGCTAACTTCATCGGTATGGGTCTAAATGTATTTTAACTTGTATTATCGTGGACCTTTAGCAAACAGATTGTCCTGAGAGGACAAATATCTATAGAGCCTTCCTCATGTTCTTACTGGGCTGACTGGCAAAACTCTCGTGCTCCACACCACACATCACTGTCACAGAGGAGACTACTCAAGAAGTCCCGAAACTACTCATTTCAGATGTTAATAGTGAACTAGCTCATATTGTCCACATGATACTTTCACTAGAAACCATCCCTTGTTTCTCTTATTTCTTTTTAGACAGCCTAAAGCAGAAGTTATTATTTCAAGTGATCGTTGTACTCAAAATGCAGTCAGCTTCAGAACCGTGAATAAAGTTTACACAATTCAAAAACAACATGCTGCAGAATACAGAGCAATGAGTTGGGCATCACTTATGTGGGGGACTATTTAGGGACTTTTTTTTTCCACAGTAGTGTACAGTATGAAGCTGTTACTCACAGCACAAATTGCAGTAAAATGGAGTATTTATTCGGTTTAAAAATATTCCCACTGAAGCCAATGGAATGGGTCTTAAAAAAAAAAACAGCATTTCCCTTTTAGTGTATAATGCAATCTCAAACTTTAAAAAGCTAGAGGGAGCCTTGTCTGGAATCTTTCTTGGTAAAGATCACCGTGGAAATTGCAGTAGTTCTCTTAATACTGTAAAATATATTACAGGGAGATAAAGAAGGAACTAATACTTCATCCGAGTGTGATAGATTTTATTTCTTTGATGCTAGATGAAAGGACTGTCTTTGGCAAGGAAATGGTAATCTCTTGTTGTTGCACATATATCCAAATTGGAAATTATGACACTTTTCTCTACTTTCCCAAAGCAAAGAAAACAACTCCAAAGGAATGGCAAACAACTCCCTGGGAGTTTTTGACATACTGGGTGTCAGATTTTGCTTATCATAGCAAAAACTCTGTGTTTCTACTTAACAGTAGGGGAAAACAACGAAAAAAACCCCACAATTTTTGCCCTCACTGAAACCACAGCAAAATTTCACGAGGGATCAGACATGAGGTCCATTATTGTATCTCTATTACTGAAGGAAACAATCAGAAGTCTGGCGCACAGTCTGTGTGAAATCAGAACAAAAACAAACCTAACAAAACCTTCAGAATAACTGCCCAAGTCCCCCCAAAAATCAAAACAACAGATTATGTACATAATGTAAGGGTAAGGGAGGGAGTCAGTCTGTTCTTTTCTTCATGCTTATTGCCATGTTGGTTCATGTTATATTCGCCGACTGACTGGGGATGAGTGAATTGAATAATGCATTTGTCAAACAGCATAAATATTTTTTCTGTTTAGCCAGCTGGATGTTAACCAGCCTATTAATATTTAGTTGATGAATATTCACCCATACAGATGATTTCATTGGTCTGAGTTCTCCAGCTTAAGTGAACAGCTCTTCTCCATACCCACCTGAATTCTGCAATATCTTAGGAAAATAAGCAGTTAAGGTGACAACGAGGAAGTCAGGGAGGTGGAAGGAATGTTCTTCATCATGCTGCTGGTGGAGGGTGTAAGGTGCCCACTGTCTTGAAATTTCCAAGAGGTGCCGGATGACCTTTGGGAAGTGCCAGAGATGGACAATCTTATTCCTCTTGAACAATGGACCAACCAGTGGCTAGCAAAGGTACTAGAGATCCCATGAGGGGGAGAGATTTTGTATGAAGCAAATAGAGACAAAGCAGCACTGTTAGGCATGAGAAACTGCGTTTCAGAGACACACAGGCAAAAAAGATATATGAGAAAATGTGTGCTTCAAAGGCAAATTTTCTAAACCAGGATTGCAGGGGGCATATGTCCTTCCTCTCTTCTTGAAAAGAGGAGACTGAATAGGAGATACTCTTTCAACCTGTCATAAGGAAGCACGGTATTATTATTAGTTGTTATTCAGATTAAAGCTGAAAGATGACATCCCATCTATCACTGGGGGACTACTATTGTACAAACTGTATCTGCCCGGTGTGATAGTCCTTGGTTTCAGTGTTTATACACTAAATAGAAAAGAGAAGTGCAGGGTCGAGAGGAAAACTCATAAAACATGAGCAGGATGAACATGTTCATCCAAGCTAAAAGTCTTGGATTGAGAAGAGGTATTTCCTCTGTCATAAACAGGAAGTGTCGTAGGACAAGTGTTTGGCAGAAACAGGTAGACCTTTTCTCAGGAAAAGAGTTTCTTCTAAGCCAGATGTGGGATGTCACATACTGTACGGCAGTATGCTTGTGTCAGCATAGTTCAGACACACCAACCTTCTTCCAGGATTGCTGAGCTTCTTATTTAGAAGACTAAATAGCTATGCACTTTCTGTGCAG
Organism: Rhea pennata; assembly: GCF_028389875.1. Taxonomy (NCBI): domain Eukaryota; kingdom Metazoa; phylum Chordata; class Aves; order Rheiformes; family Rheidae; genus Rhea; species Rhea pennata. Next base: position 19,602,633 of record NC_084671.1, on the reverse strand, counting down.
TTCTACTCTGGAATTGAATTTTCTCTTTTAATTCAAAGCCACCTCCACTTCTATTGCTTCTATTTTGGGGAACTAAATTCAGAATTCGACACTGTTGAAGTTCATATTTGTATTCTTTCTTCCCTACTTTCTGTCTGATTGCAATTCAATGCCATTAATATCAGATTTCCCAGTGATCTTTGTGACCTTCCAAATCTCTGAGCAGCACAGTATCCTCACCGTTTGTATACATTTTCTTCCTTTTTTCTCTTTTTCATGCCTTCCCTCAGCGCAATCACCCTTTGGGCTACCGTCTCCTTCTTCCTCAGCTCTGGGGTGGAGAGATGAAACCACAAGCCTCTGTAACTCCCTTAGTCACTGCCATATTTAATGAGGAGTAGAAGAAGGCACTGGGGAGGAGCAAGAAAGTTTCCTTGACATGCCTCCTGCCTGCCTCCTGTTTTATGCTCTATAAATCAGATCCAGAGATACCTCCAGGGAAGAAGGAGGCTGGAATGTGGGATAGGTTCTGTCCTAATCCCCATTCTTCTGATGCCAGCTTCTTTTCATCATGCAGCCCAAGACCACCTAGAAACTTAGCCTGGGTTCTCAATTTCAAAGGGATCCAGGGTCCACCATGTTTCAGCTTACTGCAGCACTAACCAGCTTCTAGTTCACTCATGTTTTTCTTCTCTCTTCCTTCCTAGAGCCTAAAACAAGTTGTAGATTAGGTCGGTCTGCGTCCACTTCAGGTGTGCCTCCTCCATCTGTTACTCCGCTCAGGCAAGCCAGTGATCTTCAGCCGAGCCAGGTACCATCGTTAGCCAATCGTGAATGACTTCATGTGCTGCAACATGCCAAATGTTTCTCACCTCTGTGTCTGTCATTTGTTACAGTAAAAGATTATTTTTGGTTTTTGTCTTTATTTTCTGTGTGTGTGTGTGTGCATTTGTGTGTGCACATCTCTCATTGGTAATGAAATTCCCCTGGCCACAGGCAGGAGAATTTTCTTTGCTCTTAATTCCTATATCCTTTTCTGTCTTCATTCTGTAATAGAAATGTAGTAAAGCTGTATTGTATGAATTGGCTGTTTTTTTTTTTTTTATTATTTTTTCATGTTTTGTGTACTTTTTTACTGTCTTTAAAATTTATCAAACTTTGATAAATTTAATCTATGTTTCAGTGTAGATTTCTTTTAAATGTCTTGTCTAAAGCACTTGCACCAATGTTTGTCAATGACTTGTACATACCTTTGAATTTTGCCCAATTGTACTATAATATTTGTGCCAGTCTTACCTTTGTTTTGAGCTCGGTGCATGATTGTATTACACTGTGATTTATCACTGTCCTGAAAATTGCTCTTATAGCAAGTTACTTTGTTTAGTTAAGGCAGCTGGACTCTCTTCAACCACAGACCGTGTAATGCTTACATGTCTATTGAATACTCTGCTGTAGTTACGTTTATTGTATGTTGTTAGGAATCAAAAACCAAATTGAAAAGGTAAAATCTCCTTGTATCTTAAACAAAGATACTTTTCCTTTCTTTCCATCAAGAACCAAAATGCCACGCAGACTCTTGAGAAAGAAATGTAAGTGTTTGGGTTTGGCAGGTTTCTCCAACAGAGAGAAAGAAATGCAAAAGAAATAAAGACATGGGAAACCTATACTTACCTTTATTTTTTATGCTAATGCTGAAATTGTATCATTTTGCTGCACAGATGTGTATTATTAGTTTGACAGAACTAACTGCTGAGAATAGCAATTGAGAGAGAAGATTTCACTTAAACGTGATGTGAATGCCTTCTATCAAGCTCAAAGCATTCCAGTTTTGTATTGTTTGCGCGTGCATGTATGGGCCTACACATCACTGTGTGTATGTGTGTGGCTATACATATACACAGAGCCATAAACATATATGTATAGATGTGTACATACATATATGTATATAAACGTGCACCAATACATACCCCCATACACATATACACACACCCTTACTTAGAAGGTGAATTTTTGATTGGCTTTCAAGGAATCAGTCCCTCATAAGCCCACTGAATTTCAGTGAGATTTGAGGAGAAAATTCCCTAGGACAGCTTTCTAAGTAAGCCCATACTTTATTTTGTTGTAGCTTGGGGAGTTTCATCAGGAAGTTCTTGGCCAAAGCAGAGGCTAGAGGAGTAATGTCAATTTACTCAACCCAGAGAGCCAACTACTTGTTAGGAAGGTTGTATATGGATACCCTGGTCCTTACAGGTTAAAATTCTTTAACATGCCAAATGGAAGCTATTCCACTACTTTTGAGTCCTGCTGGAAACAACGTCTAAATGAATCTTGCACATTACTAAAATATATTTTGCATCAGAAAATCAAACCCGTAATGGTGACTCACAATGACAGCCTGTTTAAATACAGTATCAAGTGTTCCTTCATCTAAGGAAGAAATTAGGGCAATTGTGCTTTCGAATGCCCCAGTGTTCATGTAATATGTGATTTTTTTGATTAAATAAGTCTTACAGCAGGCATGATGCTTTGCTTCTTAGTGGCAAAGGCATCTTGGGAGTTTTGAAGGGGTTTTAGTCTCTCAGCTTATATTAAGAAATAAACAATAAGCCTTGAAAGCAGAAACTGGTGTGATAGGAGAGATAATGAGCCTCTTAGAAGCTGCAGCCAGGGTTCACTGAAACTGTGAAGGAAAAAATCCACCTCACTTAATAGAGAAGAAAGGAACAAAGACAAAAAGGGGAGTTTTCAAGTGACTGTAGAGGGTATTCTTGTTAATTTAGTAGTGTATGATATGGACTTGAGTTCATGAAAAACAGAAAAAATTGGTAGAAGCTTCCATGTAAGTCTTCCCCTTAAGCTGTCAATCTATTGTTGTCAATTTGTTAAGTTGTCGTTTATTATGATGGCATAATTTTTCAAATTTTCAAAAAAAATCAGATTTTTCAAAACTAGGATGATTCCAGTTGAATGGCAAAAGTCTCAATGTCTCTGTGGCAGATACAGACTTTACTTAGATTCTTTTCTTTATTCACCTACCTTTTCTATTTATCTTAATGTGCAAATAATCTATGGCAGGTAAAATGTGTTGGGAAATGGCTGAGATGTTAGCCCATTCTGAGTCTGATAGATTGCAGCATAGAGGCTATTTATTTTTGTATACTGTGGCTATTACAGAGTGTTGATACTGGTTTCCTTAACCACATCATAATCCACAAAGTTAGATTTCCAAAAGATTAAGAGGACACTTTTTGTGTGAGATGAACACAACGGACTCCGACAGAGGGACACAAGATAGAGCAGTAGATCAGGAAAAGTATGTATTATCAGTTTTCTCAAATCTTCACAGATCCCAAACTGATTTTTTTTCAAAACATTTAAGCTGCTTGGGAAGAACTCAGATTTGCAACTGAGTTCTCCAAGGCCCATCATTTTTAATACAAAACGATTTGTGTGAATGCTTACTAATTAAAAATAAGTCTGAACTAAGGAAATCCACATTTTAATCCTGATCAAATATTGGCTAATTGTATAACTATTAACTCCTCTATATCTTATTTTCACATTTGTTTATTGGTAAAGCAATTGTGAGGATTAACTAGTTAATATTCATGGCTATTAATATTTTTATGATGTATAGATGCTGAGAGTTATAATGATTGCTTTTAAATTAAAAAAAAAGATTCTTTTCTACAAGCAGGGATGAATTATGCAACTGGTCTCTGATGGAGAACTTTGTAAATTATGTAGTTTACAGGTGGCCAGGAATTACAGACACGCTGACCCAGAAGTAGAGCACGCTATTCTAAACTTAGTTTTGGTAAATGGTGAGGGCACTTTGAAAGAGCTGGTCATAAGAAGTAGCCCTGGATTAAGCATGAATTGACACAATTTAAATTGAGAGGTAAATAAAAGTTATCTTAGAACTGAAGTTGTTGACTGTACAAGGACAAAGTTTAAGAAATCAAGGAAGTAGCAAAGGAATTCAGCTGGAGAGCTTGGAACTGTAATATGACACTAGTGTGGAATTTTTTTGAGCTACCAAAGTGGCAAATAGCTTTTATATCCTAAAGATGGGAGTGTAACTAGCAGGGAAGTGTTGTAGATACCATACAAGGGGACCTTGAAAAGGTTCTCCAAAGTCAGAAGGGAGCTTACAGGGAATGGAAAGGTATTGTAGAAAGTAGAGAGAGTTATATTCTAGAGATCTAGAAAGGTGTGGGTAGAACGAGAAATAGAGGAGGTCCATCGAGTTTGGCCTTTCAAAGGAAGTGAAAAAAAGTACCAGTCTTTCGTGGCCGTTCAAGCAGAGAGAGAACAGCAGAAGGAGCTAGCGCCACTACGCAAGGATTACGAAGTAGAAACCGAACACAGCCTCCGAACTCCTCAGAAGGAGACGGTGTCCCATATTGCTAGGGGCCGTGCGAGCGCGTGGGAGTCCTGCAGCAGGCACCGTGGGGTGTCTCGCTGCCGTGCTGCCGAGCGCGCACGTGGCAAGGGACCCTGGTAGTGACAACACTGTCCGCCTGCGCAAAGCGAGCAGGGTTGGGGTTCACAAATACCACCGCAGTACACCGATGTTCTCCTGCCTCCTGCGATTCTCCTGGTCTGCATCTCAGGATAACGAAGGATTACATAGTAGTGATGGACTCAGAAATCTGTGTCCTCTACAACATACAGGTGCACTAAGCGTGTCTTTTTCTAGCACAAAAGGATAAAATGCTTCAAGCAACCTGCCCTGTCAAAGTCCCTCTGCTGGTTAGGAGAGCATTTCACATCCTTATTTTTACTGTACAAAAAATATCATCTCTAGATTTGCCAGGCTTCTCCTAAGCAGTCTGTAGCACACACAATATCTACTGATTTCCATTTTAAAAAAAGGAGCCTGTGTAACTATCTCTGTATTTTTTGGTGCAAATGAGTTTTGCAAAGTGATGTTTGTTTTCATTAAGATGTAGACAACTATTGGAAAATTACTTGTAATAAGCTGTATAGATTATAACAGTACATCATTATGCAGTACAACAGTGCATGTTTATAAAGAATATCCATTATCTAAAGGAAAATGCACCCTTTGAAAGTGAAACTCCTGGTAGCTGCAATGAATTATTTCAGCTTTTCTGCAAAGCAGAGCCTATTTGCAGTCGTATTTCCACAAAACTGTACCTTATCTGCAAATGTGCAGCTTCTTGTTGTGCTGGCAGTTAGTTACTTGCTTTTCACTGGGAAGCCCGCAATGTCATTCCTTTATTGTGTCTCCTTGAGGGATACTTGCTTCGTCTCTGGAAGGTTTGCATGCCTCAGAAGGTCTGGTGCCTTCCTGTGGGGAGGACTGGGCAGTGTTATCTATCTCCAGTTTAAATAAGGAAAAAAGTTTTAAAGTTTACAGGGATGATTAAAGAAGAATCCAAAAGCCATGGTAAGATTAGAAGGAATAATTCAGATGAGGGAATAAAAATCCATGGACAGCTATGAATTAGGAAGCTTCAAATTGCATTTATAACAGGAATGAGGAGAAAGCTAGAAGATATATCAGAATCAACACTAAACATTTTGTGGCTTTTTTTCCTTTGAAAAGCACAGGTCTGTTCATTACTTACCTGGTTATCTGTTGTATTGTTGTCCCCCTGAGCCTACAGCAAGCTGAGATCACATTTTTCTTCCCTCATAGAACCGCATCAGTGAGTACAGCACAAAAGGCATGTTATAAAGACAGGCCCAGGTGATGGACAGGCTAGCCACTGTTTCTACAATTGAGAGAGTTGTCATTTAGTTTATGATTATCTTAATACAGTATAGCAAAGGGGAAAAGCCCCCATTCACAGAATGAACTTGACCATTTATTTATTGTCTTGCATCAAATGAAGCGAATCCATCAATAATTTATTTGGATATATATCTTTGATGGGCAAGAATTTTAAATATAATTTGGATCCTTAAATTCATATTTTGGCAGCTAAAGAATAAAAGAGGCTCTTTAAAAAAGGCTGAGTGTATTCTTTAGCCTAGACTTGTCCTACCTCCCTCTGAGATGTCTAAATTAGAAGTATAATGCAGGTGTGCCTGTGGATTGTGTGGAGAGGTGCCTGCAGAGGTGATGCAGCATATCTAAAACTGCAGTCACCCTGCAGAGCTGCCTGGCTGATACTTTGGATAATTTGGAAGTTTATGCTCCTAATTTAGCACTTCTGCTGGTGCCTAAAGCTAGCTGGGGTCATTCCCAGTCTGTGTGTATTAGAGGCTTTTGAACTTTTATCATCAAAGAGAAAATAATCCTTAAAATTTGCCTTGTTTTGTAGTATAAATTTATACCTATTCAGACTCAGTCTGCAGGTGCTGAGTGTTACGGAGAAGCTCAGCAGTACAATCAGATCTGTAGCTGTCTTTGAAATGCCACTCGTCTTGATCGGGCTCGCTGGCAGAGCCTAGAGGAGAGCAGGAGCTTGTGGTGGCTGTGGGAAGTGCAGACTGGCACTTATTTCTGGTGTTTGAACCCACTAATGAAACTATTTTAAGGAAATGGAAATCCAAGAAATTTACAGAGTCCTAAAATCAGGATTTTTCCAGCATCATTTTCTACTATGTGTGTATTAAAGTATGTAGTGAAGCTGAAAGTAGCGTTCTACTTTAAATGTGTAATTGGGAGAGATATTTGAAGGTTGCTCTTCATTGGGAACATGAGAAAATGTCCCCTTGATTGTTTGTGTCTGTACCAGAGAAATCCTGGAAGAAAATGCACTTTACCTTTTGAAAGACTACTAAAAACTAGGAAAAGCCATATTTTTTCAACAACGGGCACCCAAGGCAAGGCTCCCCCTAGGCAGGCTGGTGCGGTGTTCCTGGGCAGCACAGCAGGCAGCAGGGCTGCGGGCACAGTGCTGCAGAGGTGGCGGTCCCGGGTGGGACCAGTCCTTTAGATTAAGAAAAGCATTATTGACTTTTTTTTTTTGGGGGGGGGGGCTGCTGGCTGAAATCATAAATATTGTATCAATTAATTGCAAGAACTATGTGCAAAAACTGTTGGCAATTCAGTAAGCCCTTCCCTGCCCATACTTGCATACCCACAAAGGGGTGGCTGCAGGTCGCACCCTCGCTGGCTGCAGTGCCAGAGCACCATACACAGCCTTGCACCACATCAGCTGTAGTTAGGGAGGAGGGAGAAGGCTTGCACTGACCTCACCTGGGCAATGCCAAATTCTGCCATGCAACAGCTTAGGTAGCATTTTGTTTAAGCCTCAGTGTTCAGGTACTGATGAGAATGCAACTAAAACCCCTGTATTTTACCATATAAAGAAATCTAGCATTAAAACTGATGTGAGACCTTATCCTGGGGGCAACTATTCTTTATTTTTGCACTCCAGCCAAAAAACCCCAAACAAATATTTTAATTCTTCCAATTCTAAATAAAAGAATGCTAAGAGGGAAATATGCCAACCAATAAAAAGCTTAGATATCTTTTCAGCTGCTCTCCACATGTATTCTTAGACTAATACCCTGTAATTTAAGCACAGTATAAACTCACTGAATGAAATTTACAGAACTTAATAATTTAGAGTTCAACCCTGAAAGGTATGGAGTGCCCTTCAGCAATGCGGCTAAGTATTTGTCTCATGCTTAAGTACATGAATAATCCGGTACTGAATTAAGAATCACAAGCCCAGCTCTTAATGTCTCTGGCCTCAGTTGTGTATACAAAGCGTGCTGTTGTCCTTGTATGCCTTGCAAGCATTGTACTCACCCTGCAATTAATGAATGCAAGAAGGGTATATTGTCACTATTACAGCTGTAGGCACCTAGACAAAATACTTCCCCCATGAATTGACATTATCAGACTTTAGTTGGCGAATGTGGGTCAGAAAGCACATGGGCTCTAAATTACTCTGTGAACATAAACTATGTATCTGTGCACTTCTGTTATTCTCAGCACAAAGTGGCAATTTTCCCCAGCAATAGCGTACAAAGGTTCCAGCACAGTCAGGAACTACCCTTCAGTTGTGAGGCTTCTTAGCAGGACCAGGCTCCTGCCTGCCCCAGTTAATTAATCCTGCTACTGAAAAACGAGCATGTATAAATCAAGACCATGCTGTTCTGTATCTGATCACAGCAGTCTTTTTTTAACTTCCATTACATGAAAGAAATACAGTAATTGCAGGTAGGTGGAGAGCTCTGAAGTATTCTTTCATCCTGTTGGAGTATTTGGGAAATGGTAATAGGAAAAAAATGTGTCCTAGTAAAAGAAGTAATATCTGTTTCATAGTCTAATCCAGTGTGATCACTTGGTTCTGTAAATCCTTGCTGGATGCATTCCTCCAAGGACAACAAGCTGAAGCTAGTATCAACACTAGTGATTCTGTTTTTGTGGTTCTAGTAGAGCAGAAGGGGCTGCAATGAAAGGACCAACTTCTGTCATACTTCCTGGGTCAGAGGGGAAAAAAGAGCCTCCCTAAGCTGGAGGTTAAAGACCTCAAGTGAGATGAAAAAGTCCCAAATCCCTAGTCAATAGGAGAATTTAGCTACTACCACTCTGGGGTGACTTGTTCTTTCCTCTCTTGTTTCCTCTCATTTTCAAAAGTTTTTGAAATCTACTGTTTATTTTAGACATAGAATAGAAAAATGTGGAACAATTCGTGGGATGGTAGTGATCATTTTCTTCTTCTCTCAATACGCACATGCCAAGTCTTCCCCTTCAGCCAGTGCCGTGCCTCTGAATCTCAGTACTCCTAGAGCCAAGATCATGGTTGTTCCCTCTTTGATACTTGATCTTTTTTCTTCATTTTAAAAGTATGTTCGAAGTGTGGGATACAGTCCTTTAGCCTCTTGCTCTGTAATCAGAAGTTCCATGGGTTTTTGGTCTGGATTTTCTATATACCATTTATTGCTGTGGATGGTAGCTTCTATTTTTGCCTATGAAACTACTCCTTTGAAAGGCTTTAATTGCTCCTTCTGTTCAACCATCACCATTAATAAGGCTTGTGATAGTCACTAGATCCAAAAGCTGCTTAATGTTGGCCAGTAGAATCTGCCACAGTAATTTCTGCAGTAGTCTCTGAGCGTCATATTCATAAATAAGGTTCCTGACTTGATAGTGTGTTGAATGAAACAGTCTCTGCTCCAAGGATTTATAAGCTTGTATAGCAGTATAACAAAAGTAGTAGTATAACAGAAAAGAAGTATAACCACAGAGCAAGCAGTTGTAGATAGGAGTAGGTTGGTAAGTATGTGACTGCCAGGAATTGCAAAAGCTTTGATTTAGTGTGAAGTTAGAAACTGTAAAACCTGTTTGGAGTACAAGGTACTATATCTTTGGCAGTGACTTTAATTAATTTTATATAGCATTAATACAGTGAAATGCATTTGAATGTCTAAATTAAGGAAATCAAGTAAATTTTATTAGAAACGTGTTGCAAATGATGTAAATGGCCCTCTCATGTCCAGTGGAGAAATCTTTTGACATGTGTGTAAGAGAGAACAAATGAATGCAGACTTGACTTGAATTTAGTTGATGATGCTGATTTTTCAAATGACTGGTGGGATCTGCACACCAGGGGCCCCTGTATTAAGGGAATAATTCAGTTTTCATCAAGTAAGCACGTAAAATGATTGTAAAGTCAATGCAGACTCAATGTCAATTTGAGTCTGTTGAAGTACAGGGAGCAAAAAAGACCTAATAAGCATCTACATCTGCTTCGTATCAGGCGTATACCTTCTGAGGCTCCTAACGTTGCCCTCAGCCACACATACAGAGCTTTGTGCAAGAGCCCAGTGGCCAGAGGACTTGCCCAGCTCCTACAAGACCTTTGTTGCTGCTCCTTCTAGAAGGGCTTACATCCACATCCTCCCTCCCCAGCCAGGAGAGCATCCTCTCCACCAAGCGTTTGGGAGAAGTGAGGTGCTCGGCACCTTTCTTTTGAAGATGACCACTATTCAGCAAGTAGAGGAAAGGTCATGAGACCAGGTGGGGTAGCAGGGAAGAAGTCCGTTCTTTCCTAACTCTTTGAGGAGGGACCTCATTGCCATTTTCTCATCTTCTTTCTTTTACACTTGCCCACTTCTTCTCTTTCACTTACTTGCCCCAAGCTCTCCTCCGGTCTACCCTCTCCTGTTCTCCCTCCCACTTGTTCCTTCTGAGGGGATAATCCCATCACCTGTGGCTTAACTGGTACTCAGGCACACAGAGTAGAAATAAAGTATTGCACTCAGCAGAAAAATATAAGATTTAGACACAGCTGTAGGGGATCTTGTAAGTAAATATGTATGTAAGTAAGTAAGAAATTTAATGAGGCTTTCAGTTCCTCTGGAAGACTGTGGGAGGGAGAAGCCCTGCTGGGTACTACATGTGAGGATGGACAGGCATGGTAGAGTCAAGGGTAGGGTGCAGAGAGGACCCCTTGGCATGAGCACTTGTCGTGATGTGACCTGGGACAACTTTTACCTTGAGATAATGTTTGAATTCGGCCAGAGCTAGGCCTGTATATATTTAAAAATCTGGATCATACAGGATTTTGTCCTCCTGTTCAGGCTGAATATTCACAAAACAGAGCTCATCACACTGATTGCCACCACCTGGAGAGAAGTGCTGGGGCATAAGCTGTGTTGAGAAGTGTCACAAACGCTTTTAGCAGTTTGCACTGCTAAAATATTGAGAGAATTCGAACTGTTGGATTTCTTAGCATGCTTTCAGGCCTTCCCAAAGTGCAGCAGAACTCCATGTCCACGAGAGGGAGCAATTGGATTACTTTACATAGTTCCTTTTTTTTTTCCTGCAAGGACAAATATTTTGCACACATGAAGGCAAAATACTGCTGCTGTCAGTCCAGCTAAATATGCTGTCAACATTTTGGATGAGAGCAACAACAAGAATGTTAATGCTTTAGGGAAGGCTCCACATTGTATTACGTGAAGTTTCAGCTTGAATCTGGTCTTACATAATCAGTACATGGGTCCAAGGCAATACAAATTGTTTCTAAATATATGAATTGCAAACAGAGAACACTTATTAAAAAAAGTAAAGAAAACTCAAACCTTGAAGTGGATGGAATTTCCCCATCCATCATCCCTCACCTCCAGGGCATTTCTGCCTGATTGGCACAAGCAGCAAATGTGTCAAAGCTGTCTTCTGTTGGCAGGCAGCCCTGCTGTTGCTATCCCAAAATTTCTTCTTCAGCATTCAGCTGGTCTGGTCATGCAGCAGAAGCAGGTCACTGCATTGCTGGGGCTTACTTTGCCAGGACTCTGATTTAGGAGCATGAGAGAGTGCATACTCTGAGGCCCTCACTGTGCTGGAGAGGAGCCTTGCCTGAGTCACGGCATGGGCAAAACCAGTCCCAGGGAATATCTGAGCCTGCCCTGTGGCCACGGGAGATCCCAAGGCCCATGCTTAGTTTTGATGGCTCTTGTTGGCTGTAATACGCAATATCATCAGACTCTGGCTTGGCCTTGCAGACACAAATAGCTGTCGGCCTAGGGGACAGGCACACGCTGATCCCTGACTGCACGGCAGCAATGCCCATCTTAGGGGAGCTGCTTGTTCTCCAAAGGTGACTGTGCTCTTCATGCCTTTAAGAACATCTGTTAGAAAGGGCTAGTTTTTGGCACCAGTGAGACATGTGACAGGAGGGGGCAGTAAAAGCAGGTCGGCTCTAGGGAAAGTAATTCTACAGAAAGCAAATATCAGGTATAGGGAACAGAGTGATCAGATCTTGCTCTCTCTGAAAACTAGGCCTATGTTCTTTCTTTATCCCTTTCCTCATTGCTGAAGTACGAGCTTGACTGCCGCTATTTAAGGCATAATGAAGAGAGCAGGGGGAAGGATATTCCATTCTCTTTTGCTGATCTCTTGTTGTTCTTGGATGAGTTTTGTAAGCTTGACAGTAGAGTACAGAAGGATGTTTGTTCCCTCTCAAAGATAGCTGAAACTTTTGAAATACAATAATATTTTGACAAAGAAGGAAATGCAGTGTTTGTGAGGCCTCTCTTTCCTCTCAAGAAGTTTTTGACCATTTTGTGTGGTTGTTTCTCAGATCTAAGAGTAAGCATTGTTCTTTTAAAAAGAAGTGGACAGACATGACTAGCTCTCACCCAAGTGGTCTGAGGCTTCAGGAGGGTTGTTACGTTGTGCCTGTGTTTGACAGAGTGGGGACAATGTATTTCAGCACTTTGAAAAATAGCCTTAGCTTAACAGAGAAATCTGTGGGGAAAGAGGCCCCGGGCAGTGCAGCACAACCGAGGCTGTTGCTCCCTGAGAGGTAAGTTACACTGCGTAGGCCCTGGAAGTCAGTGAGAAGCCCTGCGCAGGCTACCGGCAGGAAGACAAGAAGGCAGGCAGGTGTAGCCCCTCGTGCATGCTTGATTGTAAGGGAAAGGAAATAAATTCTGAGGCTTAAAGCAGATCATCACCTCCTCCTTCAGGGACATCTAATGCTTTTATCAAGATAAAGGAAAGAAAATAGTTAAGAGACAAGAAAGAAAGAGCCGCAAAGGGATGGGGTGCCCTGCTTCTGAGCTCGCTCAGGACAGGGCAGCAATCCAGAGCCTCACTTCTTACCTGTGGACTTTTGTATGGTCTGGCCGTGTTCAGTTTGATCCCTCAGAAGGGCTAAACAGCAGCCCCTGAGGAGTGCCAGAGCAGCTGGCAGATACTGGCCGTGCTTACTGTACAAGTGGTGACATTGCACCCCGAGCAGAAGGGCTTTCACATCATTGAAGTCCGAACTTTGCCCCAAAATCTAAGTTGAAGTCCTGTCCAGTGCTTTGCAATTAGGTCCTTTTTATAGGTGCCTCTGTCCCATGGAAACTTGTGCTGTGCTGGGCACCAAAACACTGCGACGCTTTGTGCCCCGCATGCCAGGCGTGCAGGGGGAGGAGCAGGGCCCTCCTTCGGGAGGGAGCTGTGCCCAGTGTCGCTGGACCGCAGGGTGCTTTGCAGCAGCCTGGACCGCAGGGTGCTTTGCAGCAGCGTGGCTGCTGTGTCGAAGAGCATTCCTCGTTCAGGCATTAGCAGCGCAGCAGCTGCCCCGTGGAGGCAAACACGCTGGGCCCCCCTGCCCATGCAGCTTCTCGCGGAGGCTTCGCACGGGGCCAGGGGCAGAGCTGCAGGGACGGCGCGAGCCGTGCGATGCCCCACGCCGTGCCCTGCACCCGCGGAGCTGCGGCGTCTCTGCCCGGAGCCGGAGCCGGAGCCGGAGCCGGGCTCAGGCACGAGCGGGCACGGGGCAGCGCGCACCTGAAACCAGCTTGTGAGACCTTGTGGTCTCATCAGGCGACCTTTGCCGAGCTGCACCTCTGGTTCCTGGCCTGGCCTGCCCACAGCCAGAAACTAAAAATTACCTGCTAGTTCATCTCATTTTTAGCTGCTCTTACAGCTTTGTATTTGATCCTACCTAAAAAAAAAAAAAAAAAGAAAAAAAAAGAAACAAATACACTGTAATTAATGTAAACGCAGATATTAATAATTTCAGCCTAAACACCAGTAAATTGCCTGTAAAGGAATTCTGTTTGGTAACATTCCTTCTTCTTCAGGGAATTTCTCTCTATGACATTTCCCAAATTATTTATTCTCTTCAAAAAACTTGTAAATTCACTTCAAAGCTTGTTCTGAGACTTTTGTGTGTAAACAATTAGTTTAGTCACATTAAAACAGAAGCGGTACCAGAACAATAACTACTGCTAAGTTGATTTCAAATGGTGTTGCAATCACTATTGAAGACATTGTGCCTTGGTTCGGAAAAAAAAAAAAAAAAAAAAAGAAAGAAAGAAAGCATGCAATTTCTTTTTTTTCCTTCCTTTTCTGTGTGCATTTATGTTTAACTCAGGGCAAGAATTTTGTAATATTCTTAAAGGAAAAAATAGAAATAAAAAATGGCATGAATTCATGAAGGCATGGGTTTATATATAGGCATTCTCTATAAATGAACACAAACACTGTGTATTCTAGGTAGAACAACCTTATTTGTCTGCTCATACACATTTCAATTACCTCCATGCACACTCCCACTTGTCTTACCTTTTTTATATATGAACTGAATGTATTGTACCATGTTTTCTGTTTGAACCGTGTGTGCCTGATGCATAAAACACGACACGGAGCAGCAAGGTTTTTCCCCACCATCTGTGTTAAATCACCAGTCATTCAAGCTTTGTTCTCGTGGTTGGCATCATTTCACCAGAATCTTTCGATGTTTGTATAGCCTTATACAGTATATTGCACTTACTGTACCTGTATAGTATCTTGTCTGTATACTGTATGCACATAAATATGTATATTCACTCATGTATGTATGTATAGTATGTTTATATATCTATGTATATGTATGTGTGTTTGTTCATAGTCTTTCACTAGAAATGTGTGGCTATTCATATACATTATGTGTATGCCAATTATATAAAAGTATGAATGCCAGCACCCACTTTTGATAACCTACTTTTATTCTCATTTTGTCTTGTTAAACAATGAAAATAAAAATGTCATGTATTTTAAATGAGAACTTTAAAAGATGATTATTTTAGTCATTTTAAGTTTTCCTGTTCTTCAAAAAAAAATTATTTTAACAGCCCCAAATTCTGAAGATATTTGTGTTTCTCATGAGTGCTTTCTGTGGTTGAAAAATATTTGATAATAGCCACATTCTGCTCTTTTGTCTCCCTGTGTCTCATGTTTGTCAAGTGTTTCTAGATTTAGATACGCCCTCAGCCAGTTGGGCTTTCCTCCTCCAAACCCTACCTCTGTTCACAGAGGGACTTCCGATAAATCTGAGGGACGATCCATGCCCACAAAGTCTTGCACATATAAATACTGGCTGGACAAGGCCTTCCTCAGGCTGGAAAGACAAGTCTCTCCAGTGCAGCTGAGCTTTAGAAACATATAAAAATATCATACTTTATGAGTCCATTTAATAAGAACATTACAGACATTGTATTACTCAGTTATGGTTTCAAACTACCTCTTTGCAAGCCACAGTAAATACATAACAATTGATTAGGCATTTATTAAAACAACTAACAACCATTTGTTAGCCCTTTGTAAAGTTAATCAGCACGCAACTGTATGTAGGCTCGGGTACCTGGCCTTGACCCCGTACAGCACAGGCTTAGCTTTAAACAGCACAGTATCCCTCTAAATCAAGAAGACATACAATATTTTTATGTTTAAGTTCTTCACTGAATTGGAACTTCTACGATAATCATATGTGTTTCAGCGCAAGACCTAATTATTTGGAAGAGTGGCAAATTTGCTTCCTCTTAATGTTAATGTTATGATCTTACCATCTCGTCCAGTGAGGCCGGTCGCAATGTGTAGTAAGCTGCAGCAGCAGAGTGGCAGCAGCTACTCAGAAAGATCTCAGAAGACAAATTTTTATACAGGAAATACTACGGAATTTTTAGCATGATCAAGCCACTGTTATGAAGAACCTTCACCCCAAATAAAATCACATAATAGAAAATCCTTTTCAATTTTTCCTTTAAACTTACAGGATTAAATTCCGACCTCATGCAGGACAACAACAAATCCCTGTTTCACTCATAAGCTACAAATGAAAGGATCCAAGGACTGTTTTTTCTCAACAAAAAATAGTATGGGGAAAGAGCACATTCCATTACTTGAGCTTGGTGTTTATGGGCTGGGACCTGAACTTAAGTCTTTTCAAGTCAGTGGTAATTAATACAAATGTACTTATGGGTTGAGTCTTTAAGGCTTATGTCATTTTTGCAGTGTGGAAAAGGGCATTTAGTGTCTGGGGTTTATAAACACAATATAAGTTGTAACAGAGTCAAAATAGAAAGTAGCAAAAAGGAGAAAATACAACAGCATTGTTCTTTTTTTGATTAATAATAATCAGATGATAGCTCTTACTTGATTTCTGCATCACATTTCAAAAACATGAGCCTAACAGAGAAAAATAGCCTTTTGTTGCTGCTTAGCAATTTGTTCACTTATGTTACAGGTAATGAAGTTGAATATTTTGTTAGTCTGCTTTGTCTTTAGCTCTTCTTTTTAAAATAAATATTTAAATCTCTGCTTTGGAGGCCTGAACTTGGATTGCACTCATAGTGCTATCACAGCTGGTGTGCTGCAGAGTGCTGCCTGGTCACCCATGCGCGGGAACCCTGCAGGCAAAGCCCTCGTCTAGCAGACTGGTGTTTGTGGCTTGATGTGTTGCATTTAGACCAAATCACTGTCACATATTGTGCCAGCTAGTGTCATTCATTTGGTGATCACCTTTAAATAGAAAACCAAGGTAAGATGCAGGTAACCAATGAATCCCATTTTTTAAAGCTTGTAGGTGCCACTCTTAGTTTCTTGCCTGTATTTCAGCTATTCTATCTGTCGATAGGTCATATTAGATTTGGGTATTATGTTGTTTAGCAATTCCTGATTAAATGAAATTGTGTCAAGTTAGAGCAGATCTGGTATCTTGTGCCAAGGAAGGCTCTTATACTCTTCAGAATTTAGGATTCTTTAGAAGCTCTCAGTACACTGTATCACTGTAGTATGTATTCATGAATTATGTTTCAAATTGGCTTTAGTAGTGAATTATACATGGAAATCTCTGTCTTGCAATCACACTTTATGTGCCTATAAAAACACAGATATGAATACCTACAAGAATACAATCGTCTCTGAATCATGATGTTTTTCAGCCATCTTTTCCTAAAAGTATTATCTCTCTTCCCCCAAACAATCTATACAATATTTGAGAAATGGCATTCAATATAAGAAAATGACCATTAATTCACAATAAAAAAGGAGAATTGTAAGAGCAAATTTCAAAATTTCTTATCTGTGAAACAACGTCATAACCTGTATCTGAGGTAGTTGTATGTTTAGATCACCTAATGAGAAAGAGGAATTGTAGGCACTGGCCCATTCAGTGCTGAGGCACTCCCTATATTACTCTGATCATTTTAACTTTTAAATGATTCTTGTGACTACTTTAATGAAAACACTAGAAAATACTAGAAAATTTTAAAGACTTAAAGAGAGGCTTTACTGAAAAAGCAATGTAAGGAGGTTCTTTAGTTGTCATAGTAGTAAAAGTTAGTTAAATCTTCATCTGCAGTTGCAGGAATAAATAATGCATTATTTTAGTGAAGGAACGAAATAGTTTGTTATTGTTTTAAACTAATTTTCATGCTCTTTACTGGTACCATACTTGAACATGAAATGCAAGTCGTGGCTCTGGTCGTTAGGAGAGATGGTTGTTGCTCGTAAGTACAAACTTCCTCCCACAGAAGAAAGTGTAATTCCTAGTACTGACATCAGTAGGAACAACACTGAAGTTTCAGCTTGGATAAAACTAGGTCCAGTAAATTTGGAACATATTTGAATGACCATAATTGCAGTGTCTCCATACATCACATTTCTATAACTTTTGCCCTGGCCTCAGTGTCCACTTTCTCTTAGTTCTTCCACAATGTTGGTCTAGTTTCCACTGATTTTCTTTCTTCCCAATTCAATTTCTGTGTCCTTCTTGGCCACTAGTGGGTGACAAGAAACAGTAGTATAGAGTATGCGTCTTGCTGCCTTCAGCTCCCTGGCAGTCAGAGCTTTTGCTGCCCACAGAGGTTGGATCCTAAGGAGCAGAGGATCTTGACCATCAGCAGCTGTCACTGCTCCTTGTTCCTTCGAAGCAGGGCCTGAAGGGGGGTGGGGGCTCATTTGAATATGAGATTTGGAATAAAACTACCGTGATTTAGATTAAGAAACACTAATTACAGGTGTTCTATACTGTGGATGTGGTACTAAGTTGTAAGCAGGGCTAGCTGGAGTGGTCATTAAGGTCACTGCCTCAAACTGTCCGAGTGTTTTAAGATAAACTGGTTCATGAACAGCTATGCGACACGTGCAGTGGAGTAATGCCAGCAAAAGGAAGAGGTGGACAGCCGGGTTTAGTAGCCCCTTCTAGAGTCTTAATGAAGTCTGGAACATGGAGAGTGTTACACTACAGATGCTATACTGCAAAATGCACTTACAAGAAAGCTCTGCATCATTTAACATTACAAAGTCTGGGTATTCTGTCCTTTGTCACTCCTGTAATTGACCTAACACAATATTGAATTTTCCTTTCTATTTTACAGTGAACAAGAGGATGTATCATGGTGGGTTGCCTGAGTTCTGTGTTTATTGCTTAGCAAAGCTAAGCTTTGAGCTTTGATTTTTCATGAGCAGTCTCAATAGGAATGCACTTTGTGATGATCCACTGCATAAACGAGATGCATGAGACAACTTTACACAATATCCTGAATAATAGTTGCTCTACAGACTCTTGTTTTAAAAATACTAGCTTTTACAGAATGTGTTAAATAACAGTAGGTCAAGCAGTACATTTCAGACAGTTGTTTGTTGTAAAAAAAATAGCTTAGATAAGAATGCATGTTTCCAAATATGTCAATAATGCAAGGTCAGGGTGATCCTTTGTTAGACCCATTGCCAGTATAAAAA
Source organism: Rhea pennata (assembly GCF_028389875.1). Classification (NCBI taxonomy): domain Eukaryota; kingdom Metazoa; phylum Chordata; class Aves; order Rheiformes; family Rheidae; genus Rhea; species Rhea pennata. The sequence continues at coordinate 19,584,218 of NC_084671.1, read as the reverse complement.
TGGAATGCAGAATGATGAATTTATCATTTAAAGTTTGCTATATTGATAGCATCAGCGGTAGTCTGAGAATAACTGGAAAAATTAAGGTGTAGTCCTATGTGCAGCGCTGATGCTGTATGCAGTAACAGTGACATTTAGTAATTGGAAACAATGAATCATGAAGCTGAAGGATTGGGATCAGAGATGCTAATAGTCTGCGAACAATTTGCTAATTTAATTTTTGGATAACTTAATTTTTCATAAGCTTGGATCTTCTGGAATTCTTGGAGTTCCAAGTATTCTCGTCACTTGTTTCGAAGTGGGGGAGCTGTGAGGCGACAGCATGTAACACAGCGCAGTCAGTCTTGTAGTGGCTTGTATTGGAGAAAAGCATCCAGAGCTTTGTTTGGGCACTGCATCATTTAATTACAAGATCTGCATTAAGTAGTAAAACAGTTTTTATAAGCACTCTGGTTATTGTTTTTACTGTAGTAGAAGAAAGCAGTTTATAAACAAACATGTTACTAGAAGTTTAGAAATTTCAAATAATGGAAATTAAAACATGAAACACAGCAATTTCTGTGTCATAATAATAGTGATGCACATGCATTTTTTACATTGAAATAGCAATTGTCAGTGAACTTTTTAATGTTAAATATACAGTGTAAGATTACAAAGTGCTCCTTCCCAGCCAACTTTTTTGTTAAAATTAAGACTAGTGCGCTGGGGGAACCCTTTCCCAAAGATGCTTAAAACTTTTGTCACCTAGATGTCATCTTCTAACACCAAGATGCTAACAACTAACTATGTGATAATAACACCTACATTATTCCTGCATCAGCCAAAGTAACACAGGTTAACTGGTAAGCTTTATTTCCAAATCTGCACCTGTAACATTAGAGAACTTGCTATATGAAAAAAAAATAGAAAATTGCCTTAGAGTGGCTTGTACTGCATTAGAAATGCAGAGGGAAAAGTCCTTGAGGAAACAGAAAGTGTGTGTGTTTCTTAAACTTCCAGCATGTGTGTCAATCAGAAATATATTAGTACTACTATCAAAGTCTATTAAAACATGCTTAATACAGGCCATTGGTATAATTTTATTTATGCCTCTTTCAGTTAATATCCCCATACTATTCAAGGGAAAATAGTGAGGTTACTTGTGTCTCTTAAAAAGAATTTGTGGCTGTTAGAACCCGAAGGGCAGTCCATGGTAGCGCGTAGCACATGTTGTATACCCGTGGTTGTGATATATGTACGTGAATGCACAGGCATCGTTTGATGTGGTTGCTGACATACGTTGAACACCTTCTAGAAAACACCTCCAACACTTCTGGAGAAGAGGTTGCAATGACACTCTCCAGTGTTCCCGGGGGGATGTTGCCACGCACTGCTGATCGCACCGAGAGCGTCTGTTTTCACAGCTCACATTGCACTTGCTGTGTGTTCCTGAACATACTGTTACTTTTAATCACCTTTGTATTAATAACCAACTGTTGTTTTGAATTTAACAGTAACGGGAGAGCTGAGTAGCAGTATAGAACTATATGAATGACTACCTATTTTGGGCCAAATTATGCTGTCTTTTATGTCAATATTATTCCAGATTACCTCTGTCAGAGATAAAGAAATGACTGCAGATGCAGCCTGTAGATTTACCCTCCTTACCAACTCTTACAGCCATTGGAATTAACAGCATTCAGCTGCACTGCATTGGTTATAGCTAATGGTTAGCATAAGAAAAACTATCCAACATAATTTTCCAAGTTCTCTTCAGAAGGCTTTTTAAAACATGTGAGCTTTTTTATTAATACTTGTTTGAATAAACTGTGGTCAAATTCTTGGACCTGTGAAGTCAGTGGGCAAATTCCTGTTGGCTTCAAATGGGTAAGGATCTCACTTCTCAGATTTTTTGAAACTTGATTCTTGCTGAACTCCTGCACTGGACGACTCCCCCTTTGCAAACATGTGCTAAGAGGATCTCTGCATCAAGCTAAGAGTATCAGATAACAGATCATGAAGTAACTGTTGCTACGTAACTTGGCCATCTGCCGCTTGCACCCGTGGCACACAGCTACCTGCCTAGGAGTGGGATTTCACACCCTCCCGCGTGGAAATACCTTACCTGGCCAGATGGCTGGGACCCATCTGCATCAGAGAAGGTGTCATCAAGAGGTTCAGTGGGAAAGAGAGTTTGGAAACTCTTGTCTCAGAGCAGGCAAGAGGGAGGGAGTACCTTTTCCTCACAGAGGATGGTAAGTGGCTTTCAGAAAGCCTTTCTTCTTCACTTCTTGTTAGCCTGCCAAAACAAACCAGCATGCTTGGCTCTGCTCAACAACCTGTAGCACTGCTCATAGATTGCACTGTTCATTGATGGCTTTGTTTTCAGATACAGGAGGCATTTCTAATCATTTTCCTCCAAATATGGTTGATGTTTTTATTTCATTTTAATTTATGTTGGTTTAAGATCACTTTGTTATAGCCTCACATTGGCCGCTGGGCATTCATTTTAATTATACAGATGTCATGAAGAAAATAGGTATTTGTACATGACATCCATGATCACACGCATATTATTTGGTTTTCCCCACCCTTCCTGTAAATGAAGATTCAGCCCCCACCCATGCGATAGGAGAGGGAAGATACTCAGAAGGACCAGAAAAGAACAGCCTCTTTCTCAGCCCCATAACCTGTAGAATTTCAGCAACATTAGGTGAATCTACAGTATTAGGAAAAAAAGTAAGGAAACACCCCCTTAATCATAGGGTTCTCATATTGCCCAGAGCTTCCAATACCACTTCAAACAAACCAGCAGCATTTGCAATAAGCAAACCAAGAACTTACCAGAAAAGACGTCACAAGGAGAAGCATCTGAACGGGGCACAGCATCGTCTGAAGTCCTCATCTGAGCTGTAGCGGAAAATACTTTAAGTCACTGAAAGTTCAACAGAGTTTTCACAGAAACCCCACTCATGGAAGTGTCCAGAATAGGAAATACAAGGTGGTCAATTCAAGTCTTAGAAAATTCAAAAATTAATTAAAAAGGTTCAACATTTTCTGACTTTGTGACTCATAATAGAGCTGCTTATGATATTTCAAAACTCACTTCTCTGTAACGGGATTTTTAGCAGCGCATATTTTCATGGACACTCTTGTGAAAATTACATTGCACCTTTCAACGAAATGTTGCCTGAAATGCCTCTCAGCACAGGGAATTAGCATGAACTTATCTTGTCTACATGTAGACCCTGTGGCCTAACTTCAGAGAATTGCCCAGATTGGGACCACAGGCCTCTGAGCTGCCCCTGAATCAACAGAGAGGAAGATGCACTTTAGATCTGAGTCAAGCACTCGCTCCCTGCACGTTCTTCTTTCTCATTGCTGGCAAAAGCAGGTGTGCAGGGCAGTTGCATGCTTGCAGTCTTGGGCTCACTGTCAAGTTACATGGGACTCAGCACATGACAATGAGATTTGAGTGGAACTTACAGATCACAATAAGTCTTTTTATCAAGAGAGAGCAGTATCTGTCTTTGTATTCATGTATCTATTTATCTGTCACGTATGAGCAAGCAAAATTTATTACACTTAAGAAACAGAGTCCCAGGCCTGGCACTGAGAATTTTTCATTACATATGTTTGGTTCTGCTCCCATGTTTTTCCTTTTGCCCTGTCTCACATTTTTGCTTTTGGAAAGACTGTGCAATCTTGGATAATTTGGTATGTTTATAGCTTAAAGGTATTACCATATCTTTTTCAGTAGCATACCTGTGTTAAAAAGTATATAGAGGTATATAGAGGGTTACAAAGAACTGTATGTGCACTGTATTAATGCACTTTGAGTTATGTTCCTTATGTTGAATGTCCAGTTCCTGAAGGGCCAGAAAGTCATATCTCATTCTTGGAATAGTCATCAACATACAGATACAGTTTGTACACTTAACGACCATGGCAACAAGTGTAGAAAGTAATATCCATCAGTAGCTGCATAACTATACTACTGGAGAATATTTTCTTCTATCTTTATTCCATTATCATATTAGTTCATTCGTACTTATTTTTCTTGCATTAAACATCTGGATTTTGGGCACTTGTGTGAATCCAGTCTCTCTCTCTGAGACTGTTAGAGCAGCTCCAGCCTCGCTTTACTGGGAGCAGATGGGACGTGCAGCGTGGAGTGGGGCGGCGGCAAAGCCCCAGCTCAGTTTTAATGATTGAAATAGTCTACTGTGACACCAGTCGGTTTCTGAGATTGTGATTCATTGACTATTTCAGAGAGCCTGTTTTGTTTTTTCACTGAGATTATGAATTTTTCTCAGTAAATTCTCTGTAGCAGAGAGCAGATGAGTGTACTGACCTCTGGGTACAGGGATTGTCCTTCAAGAGTGATTGAACTGTAAATATTTTCTCTGTCAAACCTCTGTTCAAAGACAGTTCTGTGATTTAGCTCAGACATCTAATTTAAACTATACATATATTTGTACAAAATGGGGACTGCTATTTATCTTTCTAGAATAATTCAAAATTTCAGTCTAGTGATGTAAAAATAAATGAAGATAGACCCAATGCTAATGGAGACCGCTACACACAAAAGAGTACCAGTTATACCTTGTAGAGAAGTAAACTAGTTTGTCTCTCTGATATCCATAAAGCATTAAAACACTCCCCAGAACTGGTGTCTTTGGCTCTATTTTCTAATTCTAGAAGTTTTCTTAGACAAAATATTTTGCATTGTGTTTTGGAGATGGATGAAGGGCTTTTTTTGACTATTTTTTTATATGCATGTGTGCATTTGAATAAAAGCCCTGAAGCAGCTTCATGGATAAGCAGCTCAGAAAGGGAGACTCAGTGAAGCTGTGCCGCTGTTCCTGCCCGTTGCCTGGGCTGGGTGAGCTCTGCACTGACTCCCGCAGCCTCTCCCATCTTACTGAAGGCAGCAGCTGTTTTGCCATTAACATGGACCACAGATTTCACCTGAATTTGCAAAGGGTCTTTCCCATACTGCTGCACCTGCTACATAAACTCATATTGCTGCCTTCTCCAACTCCCACTGCTGTGAAGATGATGATGATGAAAAAAAAAAGAAAGAGGTGTCTAGGAAAAGGGTAAATCTTACTTCAGCAAGCTCTTCTAACAAATAATACCTTGTCTCCTATTAATGGAAGCTTGTTAGTTGTCTACCTAAAATCAGGTAATGTTGGAATTAGAGTTTTATATGTGATATCACAGAGTTGCTTTTTTCTTACTTGAAAGTTGATTTTATAATAGTATTTCTTGTTCTGTGGCACTGCCAATATGGAATCTGACAACCCAGGCAACTATAGGCCGGTCAGCCTCACCTCCATCCTGGTAAGGTGATGGAACAGCTCATTCTGGATGTCATCTCCAGACATATGGAGGAAAAGAAGATGATTAGGAGTAGCCAGCATGGATTCACCAAGGAGAAATCCTGCTTAACCAATCTGATAGCCTTCTATGATGGAATGACTGGCTGGGTAGATGAAGGGAGAGCAGTGGACGTTGTGTACCTTGACTTCAGCAAGGCTTTTGACACAGGCTCCCAGAACATCCTCCTAGATAAGCTCAGGAAGTGTGGGTTAGACGGGCGGACAGAGAGGTGGATTGAGAACCGGCTGAAAGGCAGAGCTCAGAGGGTCGTCATCAGTGGCGTGGAGTCTAGTTGGAGGCCTGTGGCTAGTGGAGTCTCCCAGGGCTCAGTACTGGGTCCCATCCTGTTCAACTTCTTCATCAATGACCTGGGTGAGGGGACAGAGTGCCTCCTCAGCAAGTTTGCCGACAATACCAAGCTGGGAGGAGTGGCTGGTACACCTGAGGGCTGTGCTGCCATTCAGAGAGACCTGGACAGGCTGGAGAGCTGGGTGGAGAGAAACCTCATAAGGTTCAACAAGGGCAAGTGTAGAGAGTGCACCTAGGGAGAAATAACCCCATGCACAAGTACAAGCTGGGGGCTGACCTTCTGGAGAGCAGCTCTGAGGAGAAGGACTTGGGAGTGCTGCTGGGTGACAAGTTGACCATGAGCCAGCAGTGTGCCCTAGTGGCCAAGAAGGCCAATGGTCTCCTGGGGTGCATTAGGAAGACTGTTGCCAGCAGGTTGAGGGAGGTGATCCTGCCCTCCTGCTCAGCCCTGTGAGGCCTCATCTTGAGTACTGTGTCCAGTTCTGGGCTCCCCAGTACAAGAGAGACATGGAGCTACTGCAGAGAGTCCAGCATAGGGCTACGAAGGTGATCAGAGGGCTGGAGCACCTGCCCTATGAGGACCGGCTGTGAGAGCTGGGCCTCTTCAGCCTGGGGAAGAGAAGACTGAGGGGGGATCTGATCAATGTGTATAAGTATCTGAAGGGAGGATGTCAGTGGGACGGGGACAAACTCTTTTCTGTTGTCCCATGCGACAGGACAAGAGGCAATGGGCAGAAACTGAAGCACAGGAAGTTCCGCCTGACCGTGAGGTGGAATTTCTTCCCTGTGAGAGTGACACGGCACTGGCACAGGTTGCCCAGAGAGGTTGTAGAGTCTCCTTCTCTGGAGATAGTCAAGGCCTGCCTGGATACAACCCTGTCTAACATGCTCTAGGTGACCTTGCTGAGCAGGGAGGTTGGACTAGGTGATCTCCAGAGGTCCCTTCCAACCTTACTGATTCTGTGATTCTGTGATTATTTGACAGATTTTAATGTAATTCACTTCCACTGTTTTGGGCTATAAAAGGCAGAAAAAATAGGGCAGATAGTAACAGTGATGTGGCAACACAGACTGACTTTTCCTAAGGCCTTCCAGAAAGCTGGTGACTAAAGCTAGATAGAAGATTTTAGTTTTGCATGGTAGAGCTTGTTCCTTTTTGTTCTTTGTTCAGCTTTGGAAGAAACATTTGCTTTACAAATTTTTTTGAGGAAAACTAGAGAAGGAGGAGTAATTGAAGGATTAGTGTGTTTACCAGGAACTCACTAATCTATGAGACATCCTCATTTACACTTGTACTCAGTCACATCCATATGAGAGAATTTATCCAACGCTCTACATTCCCATAAGGTTTCTACATACCAGGCTATCATGCAGTTTTCGCTGTCTGCTTAGGAGCAAGGATCTGAGCCTACTTCCAACAAGTCCTAATTGCATGCCCCTACTTTTGGGCCTCTGAATGGTGTTTTCCTTTGCTGTTTGCTCCCTCTTGTTTTGAACGAAAGTTGTGTCCTAGACCAAAATAATTTCCTGAGTGAAAAATCCATCAAAACAATAATTTACATGGAATCAGTTAATTTCATAATTCATAAAAGATTATGTGACATAGTTTCTGATAGAGTAGAGGCCTGGAGTTCCCTTCCAGGAAACCCCTTCCATTCTTACAAACCTAACATTAGAGAGATGCTGCCTCTTTTTTCCCCTTTCATTAAGAATAGGCCAATTTCTCTGGTCAAAATCAAGCAGCTTACCTCTCCCTGTGCTGTGTCTTGTTGGCTGTCACCACCCACGCTGAGGGCTTTTGTGCCTGTCCATGTATGTCGATGTCTGCAGCCAGGCTCCAACATGCTGCAGTGAATGTATGGTTGGAATGTATGCTCTTGGATCTTTCAGGAACAGGAGAGCAGTATAGCTGTACAATATTATGAAAGCTATACTTTTGTACTTCTTTCTCTATATTAACTTGTAATACCATTAATTTTTGTGTCACACACTGAACAAGTCCCTTGGCATGATATAGCAGTGATGTTAGCAACCTAGTGCATGGCCAGATGAGGTTGGAGCCAGAAAGGAAGAAGGATGTGAAAAGAATTAGTCCTGGAAATAAGTGTGATCTCCATCAGTTCAGCAATAGCAGAAAGGATTAGGCCTAATTCCACAACATTACTAGCCTTAAACAGCTCAGTAGCCCTGCAGAAGTTGTCCAGGGTTACTGACATGATTAAACAGCTGTGTTGAGTGCTGTGCTGGCTTGTGAGCCTTAGCACACAAAGTTTGTCTAGGACGCACTGCAAATGCTGTTCATGCTCTTCAGGATTGTGCATTGGCAACATGATAATTGTCATATCTGCTTCATTAATCTATTACTGCACACAAGTAATTTTCTCCCAGTTGCAGCTTCAAGATACAGGCATTCTTGCTCAGTGTATTTTTATTTTTATTGCACATTAACACTAGAACTGGGCAAAAATATCAAACATTAACATTTGTTCTCATTTTTAATTTTTTTCCCCCAAGTCTTTCAACATTATATGTGTTCGGTTAGTCTAGTTTAGCAAATGACATTGCACAGAACAGTTCTGGCCCTTCATGCTGCACATGCCACTACCTGAATGTGATTATAGGAGAGGAATGTATCATGTATATGGTACATTTAAGAAGATATTGGTGTGCAAAACTTAGCTGGCAAACAAAAAGAACATTAAAAACAAAAGCACAGTTTGTCTTGAAAATCTGCGTACTGGGAAGTGGAAAAACTCAAACAAATTCTTCATAATAAATGATTCACGGACTGCTACACAATATGGTGGCCAGTATAAAAAGGGATATTGGAGCTGCCTACACTTAGGTTTATTTTAGCTGCTGTTTTGCAGGGGATGGCAGAATGTCTGTGTAAATGATAGATTCTGCAACACCATTTCTATCTTTGGGAAGCTGCAGTTGGTATTTTTGGGCTTAGCATGTCAAAATCCTGCTTACATCCCCTTGAATCGCATGAAATAGATTAGCTAGTAGAAGATGCTGTGTTGGCAGGAGAACTGAGTGTAGTACGACAGAGAGAAAGTGTGGATGACGTGGCTGTAATACTCTCCTGATAACCACCATACAAGCAGTTGACGGCGCTTCCTGATGCGTGGTAACTGAAGAATACAGCAAGATGTAAGGATTTGGTATTAGGGCATGTTCTGTTGGCTTACGTGACGGATTATAAAAGAGAAGGGATTTCCCAATGCCTATAGAGGAAATCAACACTCAAGCACTATTGTGGCCAAATTCTGCCCAGAAACTGGTATGCAGCAGTGTGTTGTGAATATTTTGTTTAATGAACTCTGTGCAGACTGCGTACCTGCGCTGCCTTACGTAGGAGGACCCAGCAAAAATGAAGACACTGCTGCGTAAGTAGTATCACATCACCATTGAATAGAGTGGCAGGAACTCTGTCTCGGGTAGAGTCTTGTCGAAAGACCTGGGAAGTGGAGTGGGGAGTGGGAAGGAGGATCTCTGTTTCCATCAGTGAGTTTTGGATCAGGCCTAGACACCCAGAGAGAAGGTCTCACAGTTTCCATGGGGGACATGTCTCAGACCCACAGTACTTGACGGATCATTCCTAAATTGAAAACTAAATATTCAAATACAAAGATAAGGCACAGTAGTCTTATGGAAGACTTTTAGCTCAGCAATTCAGGAGGATATACTATAGATATGTTACCTACATAAATCTTAATTTTTGAGTGTATTCAAGGACAAAATTCATGTTCTGGATTAAACCTATTCTAGGCAAAGTATTGTCCAGGATATAAGTTAGGATAAACATGCTTTTATTTCAGTATAAAGAAAGGTAATTTTGTCTATCCGGTGTCACACCTTAAAAATCTTTCATTACACAGGGATTTGAAAAAATACCCGTATTTCTGTATTTATTTCGGTTCTGTTTATTTTTGTGTTTGAGCACATCTTACATTGTTACTTCTTCTGGGAGTTGTGCTCACATTTATTCCTTTTGCTCTGTTTCCTGCTATGAACCTGAACATTTGTTCTATTGGTTTATCAATAAATGCTAAACACATTTCAAGCAGACCACATAAACCACTAAAGTCAATGAAAGTTTCTCTGTTGGCTTCTAAGAAGACCAGTCCCTGATGGTAGGAGCTTAGTGTATGCACACAGATTTAGTATTTTAAAATTTGTGAACGAAAGGCATATGTATTAATAAATATGCTCAGATAGTCTTAAAGTTAATAATAAACACAGATTCCCTTCACAAATCATAAAATGCTGTCAAAGTATTACCATCCATGTGCATTTTCATGACAAGATCAGAGAGCTACTTACACAGGCCCTGCAAAGGCATGGCATGCATTTATTAACACAAATCCTAAATTAATGACAAATGTGGAAAATAAACACTGTGAACCACAAGAAATCACTTTAAATTTGCCAAGTTTGTGTTCAGAGGAAGTTTACTGATTGCCGGTACACAATGTGTATATTGGTATACCTTGTATACAATGAGCCTTTTCAAGAGAGTTTACTATTAGTGATTTTGGAACCAGTCTAAAGCACTTGAAGACACACATATTTTTAGTCATATGAGCACCCCACTGAATTCAAATGAAGCCACATTTTCAAACTTCAGAGGGGCTATGATATGTGCTTAAAATTAAACATATGCTAACCCCTCTTCTTTGGATCAGAATCATATTTTGAAATTTCCTGCATGCATGAAAACATGGAGTTTCTAAACACTTGGTACCTCAACTTAATGAAATACCATTATAGAGTAGAATAGGTTAATCCATATAATTCATATGGAGTTCATTAAATCATTTTTAAAAAATTAAAGTTATATTTAGCTTGATAGTCAGAAGTGTTAACACTATGCTTTTAATGTGACAGACTGGATCTGGAAAGCAATATAAAACGTGGTTTTGAGTGAATAGAATTTTTTATTTCCACAATTTAAGGATATTGTTAAGATCCATGTGTCTTTTTAAGATCTATTCCATCATTCAAAATGCAACCAGAAATAAATAGTGCTAGTTTGCTGAAAACATTTATCTTTATTAGCTTTCAGTGCTCTGGAGAAGTTAAAAGGGGACCTTTTATTACTCTTTTTACTTTGAGTAGTAGCTGGAAGTAGAAATTGACTTTGTTTCTGCTGTTGGCATAGAGGTTTTTTGTTAGTGAAATGAATGAGAATAATACACGAATAATGTTAACCCTGCAAAGAACCAACATATATGATCTATTTTGAATACTTAAATACTTATTTGGATGTTTTTTTTCTTTTTCCCTCTTTTTTCCTTTTTTTTTTTTTCTAATAGGTGACATGTATGCAGTGGTTGCAAGGAGATCATACAATGCTGGATATGATTGAGAAAAAACGTTGCCTCTGCAAAGAAATAAAAGCTCGACAGAAATCAGAAAAAGGACTCTGCAAACAGGACAGCATGCCTATTTTGCCAAGTTGGAAAAAGAATACTGGGACCAAGAAATACAGCCCTCCTCCTTATTCCAAACAACAAACTGTTTTCTGGGACACTGCAATTTGACAGGCGTCTGGAGGATGCCCTCGCCGCTGTGCTGCGCCGTGCACAGGTAGCCTGCTTTCTTAATAAGGCAAAGGCTCTAACATAAGACTTACCTGCAGGTGTGAACTTTCTAGGAAAAAACACACCATTGCAGTGCTCACCTGTCAGTCAAGAGAGAAATTTAAGTTTCCGACCGGATTAAGGCATACATACTTATCCAGGATTTTTTTGGATCCGGAAGATATCAAAATGTAAATATTTTGCCAATATACTGAAAACACCCAAACTAATACACTGTTTAAATATATATAAATACATATATATAAAAATTCAAAAATTTATGAAGAATTTTACTATATAAAGTTACTGTTAAATTGTTTTATTAACTATTTTCTATGTGGTACTCTAATGTTCCCTCCACCACCACCATTTTATTTCCCTTACCTGCCTAGATTTGGCCTCTGTACAAAAGCATGTGGTTGTACGTTTTGTTTAACAGTACAATGTACAGACGACTTGGTGCTAGGGCTGTAGAAGTTAACTAGAGTCGTGCTTATCAGACGTCTGTGGCTTTTGGGTGGGGGGAAGGGTTGAAGAGGAGACAGTTTTGGTGGGAAATAATAAAACTGCAAACAATGCAAATGCAAGTGCTGAAGGTGGATGTCCAAACAGCATTTAACATATGAAGTGTTCTGCGCAAGTTCTCTCGTGAAAGCTACTCTTTTAAATTGCCCTCGGTTTTATACTAATCAGTTATTAAAATCTCCAGCTACAATTATTTAGACGAGAAAGGAAAAAAAAATACTCGGCAGAAAAGCCTGCAACAGAACCTCTTCCTTCATTATGCTCAGCTGACTAGCAGAGACCATGGTTCACTGTGACTAGGCGCTGTACAACCCATGACGAAGAGAGCACCAGGCATTTAGCAGGTTAAGGCAGGGGCTCTGCAGCCACCATTCCCGTCCACATTTGTCTTTGGTCCAGAAAACAAAGGTGACATATTTACACGTTTATTATTTTTAAACCCAGCAACGCTTCCTTACGTTATGCTGTGTCAAATTAACTTGCGCTATTAGTAAAGGCTGGAATTCAGACCCCTTGAAGGCCGATAGGGAAATATCTCCTGATTTCACATGGTTTTGAAGCAGAGGCCAACACAGCACGTTCCCCCGTGTGTGCCATTTCTACTTCCTGGCTGCTTACGTAATTGGCCAACAGCCCTGTGCTACATCACGCCCATTTTAACAGAATACGATGTCATGACCAAAGATTACGACCTCCTGGTTTTAACAGGAGAAAGAGATGGTTTATACTGATCATGAGGGTGAAATCCATGCAGTGAAATATCTTCCAATGGGTCCGTTGAGAATGAGGGAAACTTGTACTGCTATGGAGTAGGGGAAAAAAAGATCTATGGCATATATTTTCTGTATTTAAATTTCTATCTATGCGTCTGAAATTTGGTAGCACGGAAGTCCCTCTTTTAAACAATCATTTTAATATTATTTTCTCTGAGAAGAAAAGGTGTATTGTTTGCAACTTGTTATATTGGTTTTTCTTTGAAATTATATTGACAGAAATGCCACAGTATTAATTGCTGATCAAAAAAACCAAAAATAACAAATTTTAGAAGGTTTTTGTAATCTATATTGCTAAAGTTTGAGTTTGAATAATGCTTTATCAGTAGTAGTTTCTTTTCAGCCTCTGAAATAATAATAAAGTTTTTAAATATTTTATAACTAACTGATGTATATTTTGATGTCCAAACTGAGATTTCTGTAAAAGATAAAGTGTGTGTTTATATGTGTGTATGTATATTAGCATTACTGTATATGTATATATGCATATGTATACACACATATATATGTATATATGCATGTATCTCTCTATATATACCCACAGATGTGTGCATACGTATATACCCATGTATATTAAATATTTGTGTGTGTCGTGAATATACAGTGGCTGGAATGGGTACACAGTTGAAATATAGATTTAAAGAACCCCTCACAGCCTGAATGACAGAAGAAATGAGAAATAACAGAGGCTGTGAAGGTATCTTTGAATACATGATGCAACCAAAAGACACCAACTGTATATTCTGCTTATTCTTTTTCTTTTTTCAAGAAAGAAAATGGCAGAAGAAAAACTCAAGAGATCTCGCAAAGTTCCAGAATCTGCTGGAAAGAAGACGACTTGTTGGTCGTGAGAAATCTGTTGAGATAACAGGTTCATGATTCAGAAAGTGTTTATGCTTTGTCTTCCTTCTTACGTGGCAAGAGAAGAATTTCTTGCAGCCACGTGCGAAATGCTTAAGGCAGCCCTTGCCGGAGCGGAGCGGGGCGCCGGGCCGGCCGGGCGCTGGCGCGGGTGCTGCGTGAGCAGCACGTCTCCGAAGCAGGCGCTTTGCGATCCTGCCCCTCGGCCAGCACGGTGCCGCGCTTCCGGAGCCCGTGGGGCAATGCAAACGGTGACGGGCACAGCGAGGCCTGTAATGGTGTTTGTTCCGACTGTACCCTTCCCATATCGATACATCGTAGGAGTAATTATCAGGGAGTCGAAGCATTCTGGTCGTAAGCAGAGTCGTGTGTATGTTACTGGCTGCCATAAAAGCCACTTTTTGTTTTGCTTTTCTTGCTCAACGCTGTTGATGTTGTCCTCTCTAAGTAACCGCCCACGTGCTTCCAGATCCCCATTGTGTCCCACGGAAACAATGGCTTGTTGTTTTGAGGTGCAACAGAACGTGAAGAAGTGGAACATGACTTAGCACTTACCCGTCAAAGCACTTTAGAAACGCGAGTTTAGCCTCACACCTGTGAGAATCATTTTGCAGAGAAGGGAAGCGAGGCTCAGGCTGAGCAGATTTCCAAAGGTCCCGGACAGAGCCAGAGCAAGAAAGCTGCCGCGCAGTCGGGTCGCTGTCGGACCACTCCGTTGCTTGAGTAAAGGCGCGTGGTCCTGCAGAGTGCCACCGATGTGGTGCTTAAACATTTTCTACGTCACCTACTGTCTCAGCAGTTCCTGTGTCACAGGGTGAATGACAGCACTTAGTAACACAGTCATTAAAGCTGTCGTCTGTATAAATATGCAATCTGTATATACATACAGATCCCATATATACACACACTTGCGAAGACTGTATATATGAAATTGTTTGGTATGCACTTATTTTGCTTTAAACTCCTGAAGTTAAACATTATAGTGTAGCAATTTGTGTAAAGTGCACTGTGATTTCAAGAAAGCACAGTAAAGTCACAGGTCTTGTTATTCTTGCACTAAAAAGGTGTTTACGTATATTAGCCAATGTATGTCTACTTTATTGCTCCTTTTGACAAATTAAAGCAAATGGTATAAAATGGTATGGGGTTTTTTTTGGTTTGGGGTTTTTTTTTTTTAGTGGACAATGGCACTATGTTTTTAAATGACAGGGTTTTTAAATAAAAAGAAATCATTCTGTGTTCCTTCCAATGTAATGCATTTACCAATATCTTAAAATTGAATGTCATGTTGCTTTTTTCATATTTCATTAGAAATTGTCAGGTATGTGCCTGAGATTGTGTAGGAGTAAGGAGTAGCTAGAGGCTAACTGTAATCATATATTACTAGCCGTTTCTATATACACGGTATAAATACATATTAATTTTCTTTTCATTTTTGTACTTGATTTTTTTAGGTAAGATGTAATTAAATGTACTTTGATACTTCTGAAGTAATAAGATGTTGTTTGAAGACCAATTCTGCTTTCTTTAGTGCATTGACAATATTTTACAATAATTTAGTGCTTATTTATTTGTGCTCCAGTGTAACTATAATAAAAAGCAATAGTTTAAAATATTTGGTTGTTCATTTTCATTTGATGGTTTTAAGTCAAAGCTGAGCTGTCCAGTAGGGATTAGCCAGAGATTCCTTGGAAGAAACATCATATCATAAATGTAGATTTGTAACATTCCCTAGGCACATTTTTAGTCACATCCTTTTGGGGGGTAAATGAATGAATTGATTGGTCATGCCTGGTTGCATCCAAGGCCATGAGTGCCATCCTCAACTAAACCAGTAGGATAAGTTTTCTTGAAACAGCGGGCAGAAATTTTTCGGTGAGTAGCTTTCAGAGTTTGGGATGGAAGTTGGTCCCTTCAAAGACCTCCCATAAAATATCTGTATGTTTGCAGAATATCCACTAATGGGAGAGGGACCCATTTCCCTCTCCAGAAAGCTCATATAGAGCTGTTCAAAGTCAGTATAATACTATACAATTCCAGTCAGAAGCATAACTCTCAAGGGGATGTAAAACTCAGTCCTTACAGAGCACTTCCACAGTGGCAGGAAGGGACAGGATGGGGCTGCGGGAGAAGGAAAGGACCCGTGCAACCTTGCAAACGATACCGATCTTCCATGTTTTTTCAACACTTTGTGTTTGTTCCTGAAGTTTTGTAGTCTGAACCCTGTGACTGAGAGAATCTCTGCTCCTGGTTTCTTAAGAAAAGATTTCCTAATTAAAAAAATTCTTGAAAATGTAAAGTTTCCAAGAGCAAATAAGCGGGCAATTAAAAAGAAACCCAGTAAGAGACAGTAACACACTTGCTGTAGCAAGTGAATTTCTCGCTCTTCAAGGAAAAACAGCTGCTTTTAATCTGCAAGAGAGAGACCGTCCATGTTGGTGTAGATTTGTACGCAGAACTGATCTGGTGGGGATCTCTTGGTTGTCCTCCACAGGAGCTGGTTCTGGCGCAGGCTGTGAAAGCCCCAGGAAGCGCCTCCCTGCTCCGGGAGCCACGCGCGCTCCCCGAGGTGCGAGCCCTCCTCGGCAGCAACCCCATAATAGCCCCGTTTAACGGCTGACCCGGCCCTGCGCTACCTCCCTGTGCTCCTCTTCCTCTCGTCCGGCCCCGAGGGTGGATGCTGCGGGTGACCCCCCTCCACAGTAAGCTCTGCCACACGCCTTAGGAAAGTCCCGTAGGAGTGACCAGAAATGAACTAGACAAGGCTTCACAAGGATTTCTCCAAAGGCCTCCAGACTCGAAAACAGATTTTTTGGTTGGTTTTGTTGGTCTGTCTGTCTGTCCTGCTCAGTGGGGTGGTTCATGAGTTCCTGCCTCCTGGCTGACTTCTCAAGGCCTTCCATAAAAGACTGTGACTCCTGACAGCCACCTCGCCCCTCCTGTCATGCGTGACACTGCGGGAGACAACAGCCCCGATCACAGAAAGAGCAAAAGGAGGGCGTTGCCGGATGCAGGCAGGTGCATTAATTCCGGTCAAATTTAGCTTCTGCCCCGTTTGAAATATGTGAATTCCCTTTCTTTTCTGCTGCAGAAACACTTTTTCTGCGCCGTTGTTTTTTAAGCAGAAGAGGTTTAAATTAAGAGGAGACAAGACTGTAAAAAGTAACGGTTGAGTTTTACACTTGCGTTTGCTCTGGGTTTATTTAAAAGCAGAAAGGTGTCTGCAGCGCTGTATTTTGGGCCTCTGCTCCTTCGCGCTGAGAACAACGACACAGTAACACCGCCTGGAGTTACGCTGTTTCTCCGCCGCGGTCGCGCCGGGTGACCTCAGCTGGTGCCGGGGTGGCTGTGCAGCAGCGCGAGCGCAAGGGGCCCGTCTCGGCCGGACCGGGCAGAGCGGCGGGGCGGCCGGCAGCCGCGAGGAGAGGTGGGCAGCGCCCGCTCCCGCCCCAGCGCTCTCTCCTCGCCCCGCGGCCAAGGCCGCGCGCCACCCCTCCTGTCAGCGCGACGGCCGCGCCGCCGCCGCCCCCGGCCCCGTGCGAAGCGGGCGAGACGCCCGCGGCCCGGTGCGGAGGCGTTTATTTTCTGCCCGGCTTTTAGACCCGTTGGGGGCAGACGCCCGACGGGACGTTGTCCCCGTGGCTGCGGAGGTGCGCAGCCCGTCCGAGCGGCCCGCTCCTCTCCCCGGCTCCCTCGCCCCGGGCGCGAGAAGGGCTGCGAGGCCGCGGAGCAGTTCGTACGTGGAGTAACGATAGAGGCGTACGGGGAGGGCGGGTCGTTCCCTGGGCACCCCTGTCGGGTGGCCGCCCGGGGCACGCGGGGCTCCCTGGGAAGCTCCCTCGGATCCACCGCCCGCGGCTCCCTCTGTAGGCGCGGAGAGAGCTACCAACATCCAGTGTGCTGCCAGAATCAATACTCTATATTTCTGTTATTTCTACCTGGGAACCCTTCACAATAACATTTTCTGCCATGAACGAAGTAATACTTTAGGTTTGGTTTGGTTTGGTTTTTTCCTCTGCGAATAGTTGCAGGTTGCTTTACTTCCTATCTGGCTGGGCAATTCAAGCACAGGTAATATTTTGAGACCCGTTGCTACAAAGAAATTTCACACGTTGACAGGTTTTAATCCAAGTGATTATAATCTAAGCATAATCTCACCTTTAAGAGCATAAGAAAAGTGAATTTGAGCTCAGAGTTTTTGTACTTCCATAGGAATGGTTTCTTGCTGCCTGTTTCGCTTCCACAGAGACACAGCTGTTTATGTTAACAGACTTCTGCCTGATATAAATCACCTGCCCGCTCTCTTCCCTGCTGAGGGGGGAGGGATGTGTGGTGTTTTTTGTTCAGGTTTTTCTTTCTTTGTCTGTGTGTGAGATGAATTAATGCTCTGTCAGGTGAGCTGAGTGGTTCTGGGGGAGGGGAGCACTGTTTGGTGTCCTGATGTTGTGAAATATAGCACCTAATGTATGTATTCTCCTAGTTCAAGGCATGTCTTTAAAATGTTTTATGCTGTTTCCATGACAAAATAACAGGATATCAGACAAAATGCTGACTTGAGATTTCTGCTTGTGACAAAATGCCCTCTGTCCTTCAAGCTGTATCTCCATTGAAGAGCACTAGATAGTGCAACAGTGAAGAATAGTTAATGGCATGTTTCTGCTGTGCCAGTTTAGAGGAAATCCCTTTTAGGTTTACCCTAGACAGAGGAAAATCTTGCACAAGTTTGACTTATCTTTTGGTGGACTCACATTGGTTGGCTGATACTGTCTAAGGTAAATCAAAGCTTTAATGAGGGTCTGGTGTCAACCTGTTCCCCTGTATTTTAGAGAACACCTCAAAATTTTGGAGACTTTGGCCTTCAATACTTTTTTGCCTCCCTTCCACCTCCTTAAACATATGCTGTCTGTGCTTTTCAGATGCTTCACAGATTCCTGCTACTAGCTAGCTTCTTCTGGGTTTTTTTATTTGTTTGAGTCCTGTGAATTGTTCTATTTTCTTGAAACTCTCTTGAATACCTTTGAAATAAAGAATAAATTAAATTGCCATGACAAGAAGGAGGCATATCACATGTGTATGCATGTTTGAATGTATGTATTATAGGCAGATGGATACCTGATATCAAGTGCCTCTCAACAAGAAAATGATTTTTTTTTTTGATGTTTAGGTCTTTCATGTTAAGAAGCTCTCGCATTCTTTACATCTTCTCCAGCTTGGATTCCTAATTTAAAGATGGCATTTATATTGCCATGGATTTAGGCACTTATTTACATAGGCATGTAAGTAACCTTACTCTGGAGAGTAAATGTTATCTTTGTAGCAGGAAAGGAATGTCATATGCTCTTGCAAAATCCAGCCAACGGTATGTATTTTAATTTAAAAAATCATATGATTGTTTTAAAAGAAGCTAGTAGTCGGTGTCACATTTATGTGCTATCTGTAATTCTGAAAGTGAATGTGAATCACACATTAATCACACATCAACACAGAGCCCTCTCTGAAAAACTCTTCTGAGGGGCATTAAGTGCTAGTGTATCTAATTAATGCTTTAAATATTTTTTTCCCTTTGGTTTAATCTTTATCTCTGTGCTGCCCTGTTACCTAATATTAACTGCTTATTGAAATAGATTGTTTCTGAGCTTTTCAAATGTTGATTGTTCTTTCATGGATGAACATTTTAAAGTAACACTATTGATTTTTCTCACGTTATAGCCCTCCTCATAACTCCTAACTAGAGGATGTCATTGTGGCCAAAGAGCATGTGGAAACACTATCTGTGATAAATTTAGGATTAAGGAATGTACATTTAATGCAATATTCATCCAAGCATCAGGACCATAAGACATTACTTCTCTCTCTCTCTCTTTTTTTTTTTTTTAAGGTAAAAATATTTATCCACAAATACGAAATAGCATGACACATACTAGAATATGCTAATTGGAATATCTTGGGTCTCTGTGAGGTTCTCATTTACTGAGTTTCCACAGTTCATTTTGTGGGATCTGAGAGGATAAGCAGGACTAGAGAACAGTTTCTATTCTTCCTCTTCCTTCCCTTGTTTGTGGGCACTATCTCTGTTGGGACCATGTGCCCTCTCCATGGTCTCTGACATCTTATTGGGCATCTCCCTGGTCATGTTATCTTTCACGTGGGTGGCATGGCAATTGCTACAGCCTGTTGTTATCAAAATAATACTTTGAGTGTCAAAAAATGATTACATCTTCTATCATTTTGCACCTTTAAAGAATTAAATGCTCTATGTGTTCTTACCCTTGTAGCTTACCTAGTGACTGATGAATTGAAGAGGAGGCTTGGAGGAAAAGCAACAGAGAATACCTGCATAGCTAAGTGTGTGGGTTTTTTTGTTTGTTCCTTTTTTAATACAGTCAGCATCTACAAAAACAGAAGTGCTTGTAAGAGCTTTGAAGAAGCATGTGTTGAGTATGAACAGTCGATAGGGAATCAATACCAGCTCTTCTACTGCTGATGGCTCAGAGTGCTCACCCTATGTTTGAAGGAGACTGTCAGGCTTGGACAGTAATTGTTGGTGGCCACGTAGGAAAGGAGGCTCACATTCAGTGTACACTCCCCCACACACACACCTCAGGCCATCAGAATTGGCAGTAGTATGACAAAATCTCAAGTTCATTGTTTATGCCTTTTGTACAAGTCTGATGTTATTGTATTGTTTAGTCTTGGTTTTAAAGAAAATATAAGTTGGATTGTTTTCCATTTTCATCAGGGGAAGATGGGCAGTTGTGACTATGGAATATAACACCATGGGGTCAAGAAAGACTTTTAGACATATTATGAATGTCAGGTGATGTGAGGAAGATAAATGTAGAGTAAGAAGTACAGTTGATTAGAAAATTCTCAACAAATTTTTTTGTCCAGACTTTTTTTTTTTTTTTTTTTTTTTTTTTCTCCTCACTACAGTAACACAACAGATAGCATGGTGGTGACTTGCAGCTGTAGCAGCACAGCAGTGGTGTAAACAAGGTTGCCAGCTCTGATGGAGATGTGCTGCTTGGGTAGAATTTGGGCAGGTTACTGAGGAAGACCTGGAAATAGCTGCTGTTATCCCTTGGCTACTAACATCAGGTTAGAATTCCCTGCATAATGTGATGCTGGAAACAGGAGAGGGCTCACACCAGACATGAAACTGCAGGCAGGGCATGAGCTGCAGGCATCAAGGCAGGGATATATCTGTATAGTGAGGCTAGGTCAGGGTGCTGACATAGCTGCAGTGTGTGAGAGGTGCTGTGTGGTGGGTGGATGCTCGTGAAACCTTTTGCAATAATCTTTGAAATGCCCTGAATTTAAATCTGGTGTCAGGCCTCCTGTTTCTGCTGAGAACAGTTTTCAGAGAACTGTTAGGCTGCCCTTTAGAGTGTTTAAATAATATTGTATCAACACGGTGCAGACTGATATGTATCTTAGCAACTGTGTCAAGTTCACAATGGGCTAAAAATCCAAACAGAATCAAACAATCTGGAGCCTCAGAGCTTAGAAAGCTGAGAACAGGGAGAAAATTACAAGCTTATTCAGAACCCAACTGATGCTAATCTACAATTAATGCATTTTGAAGCTGGGAGAGGAGCAAGTACCTTGAAACTATAATTAAAATTAGTTATGCACAGTACCTCTAAAAATAAGTACCATTTTTCAAAAACTATTTTTAAGACAAGGAAAAAACTTGAGATACCTGCAGGTGAAATCTTGGAAGTGGCTAAGTCTATATTGAAGCAAAACATGCTCCTCTTTTTCTTTTCTTTTTTTTTTTTTTCCCTTGCATCTTATTCATTTTCAGTCTGTTTTTAAATCCAGAGAACTGTATGTGAATACAAGATTGCATACTGTATATTTAATGCAAGAGCTATGTGAGGAAGAACAGGTGCAGCTTCTTCCCTAAGTGAATACATGTCTCTGTTTTGGGTCCACATAGTTATCCAGCTCTGAGCTGTGCAAAACTTGCTCTAAAGAGGTGTTTATGGGCCTCTTGTCCTCAGACAGGTTAAATAGGTCACAAATAGTCCCAGAGCCAGTATTGGACACTTAGCCCCTCACTTTGATGAACTACATTCACTATCACGCCCTGTGTATTGGGGGCTTATTTTCTATCACTTCTGAATGTTTTCGTTTTGCATGAGAACTTCTCTTTGATATCAGGGCCCTGAACTGGTGCTGTCTGTAGTACCCAATACATGTCTGCAATGTCTCTTGCACTAGGGAATGAATTTTCTTGTATAATCACTCCTCAGCTTTCAATAAATGTATCATGCAACAGTTGTTCAAACTTCCCAGGTACTCATTTATACTAAGATCTATGACTCACCTAATGATTTGTATGAAGCTGGTATTTAAAGACATTATTACTTAAGCCTGTTAAGTACCTTGAGGATGATTATAGGTCTGACAGTTCCTAGGTTGTCAGTAGTTCATCAGTGCTTTAACTCATCAGATGTCTCTGCCAAAATTTTTACAAGGCAGGATTACTCTTTCCTTGTGCTTTTTTCCTTTCTAAGAACAGATTTTAGTAGTTCTGATTGATTCCTATAAGAAAATGGCAAAAACTTCATGCAAGTAGTAGCATGTACAATACTGACAAAGAACCACTAATCCATGAAGTGATTTACTAACTAGGGGATACCTAAAACCCTGTTCTAGCTTCAGACTTCCTCAAGAGAGATTCCGAAGCAAAGCAGTTCTGATGCATCAGAGGATATTTCTATCGCACCTCTGTTGTAAGGGAGGAAAGAAGTAAAGACTATTTATAAAATAAGAATTGGAACCACTGGAGGAGAAAACCCTCCCTTCCATTCCTAACTTTTATAATTTTTCATTAAGACTTCATTTCTATTAGTGCTTTTCCATTCCCATCACCTCCCAAGAAAGCTGTCCTCAGCTTCACCCCAATCTCCTTAATCACGGTGGGTTGATGACAGTGGCACTCAAATCTCAGTCACTGTTCTTGCTCTAGACACTTAGTCCTGCTGAGGCAGAGCCAGCCTGAATTGTGTACTTCATCTCTGGTGATGAGGGAACTGACATACCTGTGTGTTTAAACTGGAGTTCACATAAAGCTCAGTTTAGTTCTTGCAAATCACATCCAATTTAATCTGAGGATATACTACAGATGAAAACTGCTTAGTGAGGCATCGTGCCTTCTAGAGGGATCCAGGTTCCCAGCCTTTGGGAGTGAACAGTGAAGAGGCTATCAGGCAAAGAAATATGTTTAACCTGGAAAGTTGAAATATAAAAATCCAGATATCTATTCTTAGATGCTTCTAACTAAACCAGAAGTAGCGATCAAATCGGTCTTTGATTATCTATCCAAGACCAGCAGGCACAGTGGCACAGTGCTTTCTCTGTGTGTGTGTGTGTGTGTGTGTGGTGGTGGTTTTTTTTTTTTTTTTTTTTTTTTTTTTTTGTTTGTTTGTTTGTTTTTTCCTGGAAGGTAAGAATGTAATGCAAGTCAGAGTAAACTGATGGTGACAGTAATTTATTCTAACTCTCAAAGAGGCTGAAACTTCAGCCGAGAATGGGAAGGTGTGTATGAAATTTCCGTAACTCTATCTAGAGAGTAGAAAGGAATGCATAAACTCATCTGCATTTTTTGCAAAGTGTCCCAGTTCAGGGTAGTCTTTCCAGAGGTGCTTATCCTTGGTGATGGCCAGGCTTTCCTAGCAAAGTACATAGCAAATTGGGTGTAGGGTGGCAGTTGTCCAGAGTTTTTGATCTGTTTTGTATTTTCTTTACTCAGACAAATTAAATATGCACCAAGGGGAGGTGGGTAGAAGCCTCTATTCTGTCTGTGTTTGTGCAGCTACTCTGATGGGTATGCTCCAGGAAGGGCCATGACCAGAAACACTCTTATGCACGATCTGTTGGAGGAGAAAGGCATTAACCCATCCCTGGGAACAGCAAAAAGCATTTGTTTCTCTGCATTTCTCTGCTTGCTGGCTGTGAAATAAGCACTTTGGTCCTGCTGTCCTCCTTCACTGCCTTGTGGGAGTGAAAGAATTGTTTATGTACTATGGAAACAAGGGCCATAAAGGAATAGCTGATACTGGGATGATGGGATGGCTAAGAAAGGCAGGGTAATGCTGCCTTTTCCCCCAAGGAATGGGGTAAGATTCATCATTTTTTTTTTCCCTCTTGCCATAGGACTGTGTCTTGTGTTCTCCTCATTTGTTTTTACATTAGGCATAAATATGTTTTTTGTTAGTTTAAAAAGACTTCCATGAAATTTTCCTAGTGAGAAGAAGAGATAGATGGAAAGAATATCGTAGTCTGATATCTGTCCTTTAATGAGCTAAGAGGCACTTGGAAATTGCTTTGATGGGTGAATGTGAGCAGAGAAGAGCTCAGAAAATGAGACAAGGATGTACTCAGCTGTGCAGCCTTGTTGCAGTGACTGCTGCAGGAAAGGCTGCCAGATTCTTGCTCTTCTGTTGAGCACTGAAACTGTTGACAAGTGTCTTAAACTGCAAGGAAACCTGTAGGGGATTATTGTCAATAAATTTTGCAGTTCTCATGAGGATTTAATATAGGTTTGATTTTTTTTTTTTCTTTCCCCTTGAGTTTGTTTACTGAAAAGTGTGGTTTCTGTTGACCTGAATTGACAAATATCTTTGGGATGATTTTATCTAATGATCTCATCTGAGGGGGGGGGGGGAATACAAAAAGAAAGGGAGGAGCACAGACTGAGTTGTTCCATATTGCCCAGTGACCAGTTAATGTGCTCATTTAAGATGAGCAGATCATAGGTTCAACCTTTTTTCATCTGAGGCAAGTTGTACCAGTATCTTTCATACTTATTTCCATGGAAGTGTGATTATAATTTTCTTGACATAAGAAGGAAATTACTTCCTCCTAGTTTTCAGAAACAATGAGACTCATATTACTTTTGCTTTTAGTCCAGGTGCCCAACAACTCAAATCTTTGCATTGAGATACAAGAAATAGGGCAACTCTTTTTTTGTCATCATTTTTTCCCCAAGGACCTAGAACAATGTTGAAATTGAGCCAGTCTGTCTTTTTTTTTTTTTTTTTTTTTTTAATTATCATTTGGTTCAAGTTCTAGAAATCTAGTACTATAGCCCTAATCTCTGTATTTCACTTTTCTTAAGGGGTAAAATTTTCCCTTTTGACAGCTGAAAAAATGATGAAAATAGCCACTTTTTTCCATTATCAGTACCCTATGTTAAATGTTTGCAGCATTTACTGCAGAATTGTTGTAATGTGTGTAAGATAAAGAGGTTGCATGAGAAATACATGTAGAATAAATTCACTTTTACTCCAGTAGGAGCTCTGCTGGCAAGGGGTTCTGGCAATATGTTACTGCTTGGCAGGGGAAGCAACGCTGTAATATACCCATCATCAACACTTGAACAAGTTTCAAAAACACAGTGGTTGTGATGTATGAGAACAGGAAAAGGAAAACTCTGGATTTGAATATTTAAACAAATGTTGAAAATACCCAACACAAAGCTAAAGCAAATCATCAGTCACAAATAGCTTTTCCAAGTGTTTATGAGGACATGTTGAATTTGGCAAAGGAGGTGCTGCAAGGAAAAGTTAGATGGATCAGGGTAATTATGAAGACCCTACTGTCCAAAAGTGAATTTACATAGCAAGAGACCACAGTTACACCACTCTTACTCAGAAAAGCAAGCCCTCTTGATAAGAAAGTGTGAAGTTGAGCTAGCCCATTTCTTTCTTGCACTTTATTTCAGCTACAAATATATAGAGAGAGAGACAAATTCTCTCCGGCGGGCTACCAGCCCGGGGTAGGCATTAGAATGAATTACATAGCTAACTTGCCTTATATGCTTTGCCTGGTAATCTGAAGAAGAGAATGGATATTAGGTGCATAGAGAACTGAGGCAATTTTTACAGCTTGATTAGCAAGGAAGAAAGAAGCAGACAAACTGGAAGAACAGGAATTTTTTCTTCTAGAAAAAATAGTACAAAGATGATTTCTTAGGGGAAAACTGTCCTGTCTGCATGTGACCACTTTTGACATTTGTAGAGGGACTTGCTAGCTGTCTTGACTACTAACATTTGGACCGAAAAGGCAGGGGAGATATCTGGAGCGAGTCACAACTAGGTTATTCAACTGATGCTACCTGTGAAGACCTGCAGAAGAGTTGAAACCTTCTGAATCTCAAGCAAAGTGATTGGGAGCCAAAGAGAGGGATCAAACTCTCTGGTTAGAAAATGCCTGGCTGGAGTCTTGCTCTCTAAAGGAAAAATGCTTGATGCAAATCAACAGGTAAGTTTTACAGAAAAGCTCTGGGATAGAACTGAAGATATCTATTCTGCATTGACTTACTGCTAAAGCCAGCACAGGTGACTTCAAGTGATACAGTGGGTAAAGGCTGCCTATTATATTGTACTGACTACTATGCAAACTAAGGGAAATACTTTGTGTTTCCATGTTCTCCATTAAAAAAAAAAATACAGTACTCACAAGCCCAGATTATTTTTCTGAATCAATCTTTGAAAGTACATTTGTTTTGATTAGTGAAAATCTATTTGTATTTCACAGATTTTATGTAACATTTTCTATAGTTCTTAAAAGACCTACTGAAATATAAGGCAGGTAAGAGAAGGAAGGAGTAATAACGGCCCAACCTCAAACTGATAACAAAACTTGCTTTAGGCATTAATGGTTAAGACTGCACAGTTCTTGAATGTGCTGAGTGAATCATTACAGTCAGTGCCAAGTGCTCTTAACATGAAGTACTGGTGGCCCCTGAGGATCGAGCAGGGCTCTGGCAAGAGCCACGCTGTTGGAGAACGAAGACTCCAGTTTGGCACATGGAGATTAAAAGATCAATATGGTAACAAGGAGCAAGAATAGAGTTATGAAAGTTAAAAGGGCTTTGAACTTGATTCACTGCTGGATGCAGAGGAGGGGCTGTGTAGTTAGGCTGCTCATTGCACCATGTGAACATCTGAAGGATGGAGGATGCATCTAATCTTCAGTCACTTCATCCCTCTCAGTTCTCGTGGCATGCTTGTGAGACTTGAAATTTTACTGACTGTATGTGTGCTCAATAACTGAATCCTCCAGCTGATGAGTCAAATCTTTCCTGGGAAATGCAACAGTCCTGGCATCTGTTCTGAGACACTCGGAACATTTCGCCATATAAGGTTGAGGATTTCTTGAAGATGTCAAAGTCTCCAAACTAGAGTAGTAAAGTGATGGAAGCAACAGTAGAGAACATAATCTGGAAAAAACAGAAACGAAACTTACTTTTAAAACCAATTCCTTCAGAAGCAGTTCACTTCATTAAAAAATTAAATGATGAAGATCTAAATGGAAAGGCAAGGCAGTGATTATTATTATTATTATTATTTTGCTTTTAGAACTGGTAGTATTCTGTTCCTAACCAGTACAAAAAGTTATACTGTGAAACATCTTATCTGATGATTAAAAATCACATTGGTCTCTTCCATCATGTAGTTCTCTGTGGGGGGAAAAAAAGCCCTCTGTCCTCGTGGTAAAAATCCCCCCAGCCCCCCGAGAATATTGTGATTTTGCAGGAAAGAAAATATTTTTGCCATCAGGAAAACTTTATCGGAAGAGAGAAAGATGAAATTCAAACCCTCCCCCCCACCCCCCAATACCTGCCTGGGAGATGAAGATGCTGAACACCCTATGACCCTGACCCCACTGCCTTTTCAGCAGCATGCTGAGAGAGATAATATATGTATCTCGGTGCTCAGCTTGTGGTTGTTGGCCTAGACTGTTTTTGTTGATTTTAATTTTTTGTAGAATTACCAAGATCCTTTCTAGTAGCAGAAAATTCATTGTGGTTCTCCCAAGGCAATTTTTTTCCTAGCTTTCCCTTTCTACAGAGTAAAAAAATGTATGTTTCTGAATTTTTCTTATTTTAGAAGGGAACAAATTTCAAAACTCTAGCCCCTTTTGAAGAAATGGATGTTGCTTTGCTGCCAGTTCTACCTGAAATGTTCACTGGCCACTTGTCCAACATAAGCAATGTGTGGGGAGCACCATGAGGTGAGCAAGAACATCTTGCCTATCATGGTGAAATGCTATTGTCTGTGATGCCTCAGGAGGTGCAGAGCTGTTTCAGGACAGGGGAGGCTGCTCACAACGGCCATAATCTCTCTCCCTTCCCCCTTGCCCCCCTTAATATTGCCTCCTACTTCTCTTTTCATATAAATATCCTTCTGATGGTGAGGCAAGGAATCCTTCTTGATAATAGTAATTTTTAACCTTCATGCTATCTAAAGGTACTTTCAGGATTTGCCACAAGAAAAACATGAACAAAAAAAAAAAAAAGAAAGAAAGAAACACTGACACTAGTATTCCTTCTGGCATAATAAAAATTAAAATGAAATTCCACCACCTCATTGTTTATGCTAAGGATGATTAAAACAACAGTATGCCCTGTATTCGTAATGAAATTCTCCTCTCCCTACATTTCAAGAGGTCACTGTCAATGCAGCCCTATGAAGTGTGTTTGTCTTTATCAAAAGTGAAGGTTTACCTCATGGTTAGAGCATGGTGCTGCTAATGCCAAGCTTATGGGTTCAATCTGCATACGGGGCTATGCTGAGGGTTAGACTAGATGATTTCCAGAGGTCCCTTTCAACCTTACCATTCTATGAAATCTATGAAAAACATCTGTATTTATAGGCCTCAGTGCTTTTTGCTGTTGTTGACTTTTTCTATATTCTGAAATTAATCGGATTGATGACTCCTTTGTACCTACATTTACACAGTGCTTTTCAAATGACTAACTTGTTCTTGGGCATAAATAAGACTAGATCAGACTTTGCCTGAGAAAGTCAGAAAGACTTATGTCAGGCATGCAGTTGTTTAAATTTGCCTGCACTCCTCAAATTTGTTTTTTTTTTTTTTTTTTTTTTTTTTTTTTTTTTTTTTTTTGGGGGGGGGGGTGATTACCCATGAAATCATAACGTTCTGAGCAGTATTTCTATCTGGGTAGAATTCCTTATAGTACTTTAATTGTAAAATTTTTTCATCAGAAAAACGTAACCAGATCTATTCCAACCAGGCTTTGTAAAGGGGATGATTTTTTTTTCTTTCTGCTTTTAGATATTTCTAGTGAGAGTGTGTTACAATGTTCTGTAGCTCATAATGCACTAAAATGTATTTTGGATTCCTTTAAAGAAATAATTCTCACTTCAACTCTAGTGTTCAAGGTAAGTGTAGATCACAGTTCTGGAACAGCCTGTGTGTCTTACCTCTTAGTTATGCTCTTTGACACTTGCAGATACTGGATAGCACTCAGCACATTCTGTTGCATGAGAACATGTTTGTTTTATCTTTTCTGACCAGATTTCTTAAGTAAAATTGCTTTTTCAGATATATTTAAATATTTTAGCATATTGAAACGTTCAATTATGACTATTTTATCTTCCAGACATTGTTTAGAATTCAGGTTCCATCTTCTGATTTGAATCACCAGTTTTGCAATGTTCTCATTTGTTTTGAGATTAGCTATGGTTACAACATTTGACTTCCACTTTTTGAGCAGTGGAGTTAAATAGTATTTAAATCCAGGATTAATCCTGTTGGTTTTGGCCATTAGAGCAAGAGTTCCATTTACTAAATTTAAAATTACTTTGGATTGAGTAATACCAACTATTAGCAGCAAGGCGTTTAATTTTGCATTTGCTTGAATTCTCTATATTGTTTGAAATCAAAACTCTTCTGCTTCCTTTATACTTGCTGTCAAATCACACTACAATGTTTAGAAGAACACATTGTCCAATTCCATTAGTCACAAAGATATGACAAGATGGCATACTGTTTTTCATTCAGCACCTGGAAACTTGCTTTTTTAAAAAAACATGGAAAAAATATTTCATTCTTTCTAAAATAGTTCATATGTGGACAAATATATAACAGCAACACTGTCCTGCTAAGCATGCTCGTTATCACCTCACCTGCACCTGGTTACTGGACAGTACATGCTTGAGTAATGGGAAGTATGTGCTAGTGAAATTCCTTCGAATATCTCTTTTCAGCAATGCTTGGGCTTACACTTCAAAACAGATTTTTACAGTAGGAAAACAGGCCTCACTGCTCTGTTCTTGCTGAGTGCATGGAGACTGAGATGTGACTGGATCCTGTGGTGTTCTTTTATATTGTGGGTAAAATCACTGAGCTCTCTACCATGGGGAGTATTGCATGTGCATAAAAAGCCCTGCTGACTTTGGTGAGGCTTTTCGAAGAGGCTGGGATGAGCTGTCATGATTTATGATCTCAAAAGCCAGCTCTTATTTATTTATTTTGTAAAATCATCGGGGCTTGCAAAAACCAACCCTCTTAGTTTTGTTTTGTTTCTTTTGTTGAGAGTTAGTTGGGTCAGGAGTTCCTGTCAAGTAGTTATTTTACAGTGGGTTTTGTATCACTTTTCTATGAAAATAATAAAACCAGCCTGAAGCAGATTTCTACAGATCATGACTATGGGAAAAGAATTCAAAATGTTCTTGCAGAAACTGGAAGACTTCACCTTGAATTAAGTCCATGAGCGATCAATGTCTTCTCTGAAAACATCTCTTAAACAATATTTCAGGGAGGAGGAAAAAAGAAGTCCTACCTCTAGTTTTATAAGCAAAATAATTGCTTGTGATATCCTTGTAATCAGTGTTCACTGAATTAATCAGCATATTATGAAGTTATAGGTACCTGTCCAGTCATCACACAGTACTGATTAGACGCTGATTTGGCCCTACATCTGCAGCTAGACATTACTGTAACAAACAGGCAGGTGAAAAATTTGAAGCTGCATTCTCTTTCCTGAGATATCTAAGCCTAGGATATAATGGCTTGAATCTTTTCTTCCACTGGAACTATAAATAACATTTTTTATTCTAAGTATTCCTTTACCTCTTGAAGGAAAGCTACTAAGAGATAGTGAATCACTGCTCCTCAAGAGCATAGTCATCCTGTCTTGGGCTGTAAAGCCACAGCAGGCTCATTACTAAATACGAAGTTAATTGCAAAAACAGTTTCTGAAAGTTTCATTGTCACTAGATTTCTATAATTTTTCATGATTAACTTTTTAAAAATTCTTTCCAGATGGAACTCGTCAGAGTCCAGACTTTCTCAAAACTAGCAGGCTAAATTCCAGATTCCAAAAGCTCCTGTTAGTGGAAAACCTCAAGTCTAAACCTGTGAGATCCATCTTATGTTTTCATTATAGTTTTGGCCAGCAGGTAGAAATTCCTGGGTTTGATTGACCTGTGCAAGCCAAGATCCATGTGCCATTCACCCCTTGCAGCTGCATGCATAGCTGGTCATGTCAGGTGAGCAGATTTAGTTCTGACCTTTTTTGGTGCCACAGCTGCAGGTGCTGAATAATGACAAACACCTGTGTCTTGCTCCTCACTCTCCAGCTGCTCCTCATGCTGCTGTTCAGTGTGAACTTCTCCTCAGCATTAACACATTCAGGTAAGGTGGCTTATGCTTCTCTAGTGTGAAATATCCATGGCTAGAAACATTCCTCCTTTTTTCCCTTTTCCATTCATCTTAGCATATTGGTGTCTTTTTCTCTTTAATTTAGTACTAATTATTTCACCTTCTCTCTCTCTCTTCCCCAAATATTTGGGGGGGGGGGGGGAAGAGGAAGAGTACCTAAATTCAGGAGAGCAGAGATCTCAAGGGTGTATTCGATACCTTTAAAGTGATCTCATATCTGATTGAAATGAATAAAGGATGATTATCTTTTAAACACACAAGTTTGCTCCTCAAACAGTCTAATTTTACCTATATACCTATACTACAGTAGATTAAAATTTTCATAGAGAACTTGATCTAATCGAAATTCTCTTCTTACTGACCAGAAGCTGGGTCTTGAGATGTGGAGTTCAGCTCAAAAAATTTATTTCAAACTAAGACTTATGTAAAATTTCCTGGCTCTTTTTAAAACTGAGGGTTATTTAGGAGAAAGGTGAAGAAACTTCATTCACCAGTGCATAATAACTTGTTTGGTGTCTACAAATGAATTTTTAGCATCCAATATATGAACAAGCAATACTGTATTACAATACTCTGACCAATCAAGAATCAGTTGAAGCAAATATTTCTTTGTAGACTTTAATCAATACAGATACATTTACTGTTATACAATGGAGCAAATGCCAGGACTTGTATGGACATATCCTCAGGCAAGCTTGATGGAATGAACTATGTGTATACTCAGAAAAAGGCAAAAATTTAACAGTTTACTTCAAAGAAAACTGCCAATGCAAAAATTTATCTATTAATCCCATTCCTTAAAGTTACTGAGTTTTACTGAAACCACATACAGCTGTAATCAGAACAACATTTTTATACAAAATATGTTGTACATCATGAAAAAAAAAACAAAAAAATGAAGTTACAGGATAAATATTGTTTAATCAAGAAGCACTTTAAGAAAAATGCGTAACCATGTAATGATTTTAAAACTAGTACTGTTGGGTGTCATTTCAGAGGAGATGCATCATCTTTGAACTTTATTCTTTCTCTCTTAGAGAGGAACGTAGTGTTTAAAGAGAAAAATCAAATACAGCAGAAATAATTGTGTGTGTAGATGGGGAGAAACTCCATTCAGAGAAAAGCATAACAAGTTGTGAAAATTGCAATTGCATTTACTGATACTGGTTGAACAGTATTAGACAGAAAGTATTCTAGCACCTTTCTTCACTACTTACCAGGGCAGGCAAGTCAAGTCAGCAAGGAAGGTGGCCAAGTACAGGCATGGCTGCAGAGTAGCTCAGGCAGGAACCGAGGCTGAGGGCTTGAGCTTAACAGCAGCCCCTGAGCAAAGGAAGAGGCCACCAGTGCAGCTTCTCCCAGCTCTGCCTCACACTGCTGCTCTTCTAGCAGTCTAAGACAGGTTATGGCTGGCCTTGAGCATGGGTAGCCAGACCCCAAGGAGGGGAGCAGGGTCCCTTGACAAATAGCAAGAACCAGTCTCCAGCACTGGCCAGGCTTTGACAATCTCAGAAGACAGCTTGTATTACCTTCACTCTCAAAAACCAAATCTTGCTCATGCAAACAGTCCCAGCAAGCTAGCAGTGGCCTCTGCAGCTCCTACTCTGTGCCTGAAAAGGGTATGATTGTGCCTTTTTCTTCACCCAAGATTCATGGTAAAATACATATAGCTTATGCTCTTTGCTTTTTTGTTTTGTTTTGGGTTTTTTTTTTTTTTTTTTTTTTTTTTTTTGTTCCAAACTCTCCCAACGCTCCAAACTGGCTGTCATTGTTGCACTTTTTTTTTTTGCGCATAGCAGGTGTGCACACAGCCAACATACTTCTTACTTGCTCATTGCTGCTAAAGGCATGCATGGGAACAGCTAGCACTCGCTGCCAGTTAGCTTGTTGTTCCTGCTCCTCATGATGGCACATGAGTGCCCTGGTGCTTACAGTCCTGTCCCCATGGCTGCACAGTGGAAATGTTACTATTTGCCCTGGGCAGTGCCATTTCCTTTACCAGCTCCTGCTCTGATCCACCCAACCTTGACTTGAAATCTTCAGGGATGGAGAATGCACGTTATCCTTGGGCAACCTCTTTCCATGCTTAATTATCTTGTTTGTTTGTTTCTTTGTTTGTTTTTTCCTTCTTTAATATTAAGTCACAACCTACCCTGTTCTATTTTGTCTGTTGTCCTCCTGGCATGGATCACCCTGAAGAGCCTTACTCATCATCTTAACAACCTGCCCATAAGTAACAGAGGGATGCTTTTAGGTCTCCCCAAAACCATCTTCTGTCTCTTCTCTAGGCTGAGCAAGCCTGCTGCCTCAGCCTCTCCTCCAGCCATGACCATCTTGATTGTCCTCTGCTTGTCCTGTACTTGGGAGAACAAATAATGGATACAGTATTGTGGACATGGTCCAAGAAGTATAGAGTAATGGGGAACAGTCAGTCCTCTCCACTCATGGGCTATGCTCCTGCCAGTACAGCCCAGTATGTCATTGGTGGTCTTGTTGCCAGGGTGCCTTGCTTCCTGCTGGAAATCAGATGGGTATGATGCCTTCTTGTCTTTGGGAAGAACAAGCAAGGTTTTCCAACCTTAGATTGAATATTGGAAACCTTGAATTAGGTCTGACTAAGGAGCCTATTTTCTTAGGGGGAGAGGAGCTCAAAGAAGCGACTGGCCTGAGGGTATAAGCCTGAGTCCAAAGATTTAATCACCAACACTTCAGAAGACCTGTACTCTTTCAACTTGCTTGTCAGGGGATTTGATTAACTTAGAGAAAATGAGCCATTATCAACAACTGAGTCAGTTTGTTTTCTGGCCAATCAATATTTATTCCAATCTTCTGTAACTTTTTGACCTTATAGTTATTCAGTCAAAAAATATATTTAGATTTGATTAGGAAAAAAACTGTGAGGGGGAAAAAAACAATTGTTCTGAGAAAAATGTTTTTCTAAGTCATTTCCAGTGACCTCAATAACAAACTTAGATCTTAGCTATTCACAAAAATTCTTTCTCCATGCTAGTTCAAATGTGCTCTAAAACTTTTTACAAGCATCTGTCTCTTCTTAGTACAACCCTAGCTCAATAGACCACATTCATCAAAGCAGTTTCCAGTAGTTAATGCCACCCTCATCTTCTGGAACCACAGGAGAATAATCATAAATAAATCACCCTTAACCTCCATTAAGCACTTTATAAATCAAGGCTCAAATTCACAAGGGTATTTAAATACAGAACTCATAGTTAGTTGCCTAATTATCTGAGGGAAATGGAAACAAATGGGAGTTAAATGCCTACCGAGAAGTTCTGGATCTGGGCCTAAGCGAACAAGGCTCAGCTTATTTTGCCTTAGAGCTTTACCTTTCTGTAGCCCATGTCAATAACAAGATTACATCTTTAGGATCCATATGTGGAAATTTGACACCATGCTGTTTAGTACTGAAGTAACCTCTTTGCTTACAATTGAGGGTTTTTGACATTAAAAGCAAACAAGCAGAAAAATTTCCAGGGAAATGCAAATTGTGCTGCCGTTGGGACTCTTATGTGTTTATAGACTGTAAAACTAATATTTAAGTGAAGTTTTGGTTTTGCCCAGGCCTGATCATATGCTTCTTTGGTCATTATGAAGAAAGTTTGCTTCCTCAAAATCCCTTTCTTCTAGACAACTGTAAATCAGTCCAGTAGAATGAATGGTATATAACCAGGAATACCAAAAATACCAAAGGAGTTGAATACAATAGAAATGAATAAAGTGAGATAGATGCAAGTTAAATATGTTTTTCAAAGTGATATTTAAAGTGTTGTAGTAGTTAATAAAAACTACTAGGGGAGATTTTCATACTTTAATTTGACTGTGTTCAGCAATATCTAACCTGATGCACAGAAATTGACTTAGTTGTTTGAGCAGAACCAGTTCTTTGGTCTCAACAGTGCTCAGAAAAAGGCCAGGAACTTGACTTAGTAGAGCAGAGAAGAGTTTTCTGATTTGGAAGCTTTTCTAGACAGGCTAAAACCAGTGTGCTTCCTTCTGTGCAACATCATGTGTTACAAATTTCTGGATGGCTAGAGCACAACTATCTATAACCAGCAAAATAACCCACTTCTATGAGGCAGTGCAGGTTGTAGCAGCCCTAAAGTGGATAATAACTTTCTTCAGAGACTGAAGAAGTCTTAACTGATCCTGGATTCATAAGTAAACTTTACATATGTAAACTTGTGTATATATATGACTGCCATCTTTATGTGAACATATAAATATGCACAAGAACTACCTTCATTTTCCCCTCCTCTTGGCAGTTTTCTTAAACATGCTCTACAAAAGTGGAGCTACAAAGCTGTTGTCTCCATTTCTGAGAAACAGTGGCATCATGCCTATTTGCTTCAACTTTTGGATGAACTCATTTATACATAAATTAAAGATCAAGATAGATTTGGTTTGGCAGTCAAATTTTAACAAAAAAAGCCTTGCAAAGACAGTGAATACACTACTGAAGTACAGTACTATAGCAACTGAGGAAGGCCTTGGGTGCCTTTCACAAATGGTTATTCATTATTCATTGCTGAAGAACTGATTGATTCCAGAGTACAGCTGGATTCCCAAGCTCTAGAGATTAGTTACCTACCAATATTATCTTGGCATCATATCAGGAAAATAATCAACACTTCAGGTTTTTTTGTTTGTTTGTTAGGGGTCTTTTTTTTTCCCTGGATTTGAGACAATCCATCTGCCATAGGCTTTGTTTCTTTTCCTTTGTGGTTTATCTGAAAAATCCGATTTTTGCATGTTTATGTACCACCTGGCTCATATGAATGAAACTCAACATGAACTATAACAAAAAAAATATATATATAGTTAGGCTTTTCTATGACAATCTTTATTACAGTTAAAACTGTCTGGTTCCTTAGGGACTAAGTGAATGTTGTTTCTTCTGTTATACTTATCTTCTAAAAAAGAAGAGCTTCTAAACCTAAATTTTTTAAACTTTGTAGTATCTGAAGTGTTGGCAATTTTAGGTTTGGAATGATTTTGCATTCAGAAAATCTCTCGATTAAAAAGATACTAACTACAAATGCTGCATTAAGAGAATTTTCACAGATGCATCATTATGCACTCAAAATCAGGAAATGATAGCACTAAGGTTTTGTGTATGACTTTAAATGTGCTGCCTTTGTATTATCATGATAATATAATCTTTAGATTGTAATATCAGACTCTACACTTAGTACTGTTTTTATGTTTTATAGGCTCATTTCTGACGGCATAAAACACACATCCAAACTAGAAAACAACACTTCCATTTTGCTTTTTTGTTTGTTGTTCTTCCTTTAGAAGAAGGAGTTTCTGATGTTTGAATCTTTCAATCTGAAATGACCCGAGACTTTTCAAAGTTTTTTCTGAAAATCCTGAGGGAGCCAGAGGAGCCTCTGTGCAGCCAGGCCACTTCTCTGGAGGTGAGGGCATCCCTTGGTACTTGATGTTCTCGCTGGCTCTCAGAGGTTGACCAATACCTCCCTCATGGACCTAAGAAATCCCTGGGACAAATGTTTTTATCATAACTGCATTTCAGGGTAAAATCTGGTGTTAGAAAAGTATTTGGGAAAGATTTTTCAGACTTGTTGGTGTTGTATATAGTACCTGCCATTTAACTTCAGCTTTTGCCAAGATTAGCCACAATGCAATGACCAATATAACCACAATTTCTACTTGCACTTGAAAAGAAAGATACCTGCCTGTGACAAACGATTCGTAACAGTTTACAGATGATAGCTGGTACTTTATCTTCTGTTTCTTATGCCGTCAAAGGATCTGCAGAGTTACCTTGTGATACAGCTTGAGCTTTCTGTGTTCAGAGATGACGGATGTTCTTGGTGTTGTCAGTACTCGGGGCTATTTCTCCATGTTTTTAATTACTGTCCCTTGAATAGCTCAAAGGACAGCCATGGAGTAAAAAATTGCTTTACATCACTTCTGCACTGCTTTGGTGCTGGGCAAGATACTATGTTTAAATTGCAATCAAACCCTGGCCTTTACTGCTGCTCTATGGCTGTTCCAGCAAGGGGTCACAGGGTTCTTTCCTCCCCTGTGGCTACATGCTCAAGAGTTGCCAGGAGTCCTTTGGAAAGCAGCTACATCCACCTGCTTAGAGCAACTTTACTTAACCACAAAAACTTCTGCCTGTATGTACTGTAAAAACTGGCTATGCAGTGAGAACAAGCTACTAATCAATGAAAGTTGGCTTGTTCCTTCACACAGGCTGTATCTAATACCCTCTTCTACTGAATATGAACCACTTAAAACCAGTGGAAACAATACTCAAGAGAAATGAAATAGGTCTAGGATAGGCCTTGCACAGTATGGAATACATCTTTTTTAATATGAACCCTTCAGGGCTGTAGAAAATATGTTAAATTTGATGTGGTATCTTTGTGAATTGTCTAAGAGCACAGTCTGCTGGATTTTTTTTTTTTTTTTTTTTTTTTTTTTTTTTTTTTTTTTTTGCCTCTGATCATTTAAAATTTTGTGTCATCTGTGAACTTCCACTTTCAATAGGGGCCTGCTATTACTACTCTAGGGATGTGAGAGCTAAAGAAGAAATTTTATCATGGGATATTTTTAATAAATAATTGTTTTTCATGTGACTATTTCTTTTAGCTATCTGTAAGTTCACCAGATATTTAGCATCTTCTCCCATGATAAACCAATTGGTGCTAAACAGTTGTCACTCAGATGGATGCTGAGTTTGGGGACAGAACAGTTAAATACATTTAGTGATTTTTTTTTATTATTGCTGGGGAGGGGAATTGCTATTCATAAGAGAAGATCATGCTCTTAATTCATGGCTGATATACACAGTAGAAACCTGGCAAGCCCATGGGGATATACTTGCCATATCCCTCATGTTCAGAGTTGACTTATATAGAATCAGCACAGTCAAGGTTGGGAGGGACCTCTGGAGATCATCTAGTCTGACCCACCTGCTCAAGCAGAGTCACCTAGAGCAAATTGCACAGGATTGTGTCCAGGTAGGTTTTGAATATCTCCAGAGAAGGAGACTCCGCTACCTTTCTGGGCAACCTGTTCCAGTGCTCTGTCTAGCATGGTGATGACAGAAGCAAGGAGAATATAGGGACTATTGGCTCTGCAAACCAGCATGGGATGCTCATACGCTGTTAGAGCAGAGGTGAAAGACAATAGTGGTTTGTTATGAGCTTATTTGGAGACTCTCTATTCTCCATTCCTTTCAATCTCCCACAACCTTGGCTTTTTAATCTTTTGTTCTCCCAATTCGAGGTCTTTATCTTTTTCATCCCTTTTTTTTTCTTCCCTTCTGACTAATCAATCTGTCAAGTGGATAATCTGCAACAGAGAGCGCGTGAGCCCTCAGTGAGGGCCTGGAAGTGGGAAGTTGAGATGCTTAGGATGAGAACTTTTGTCAAGAATATTGTTGGTTTAAAAAAAAAAAAAAAAGAGAGAGGCTAAAAGCTGCTGAAATATATTTTTCTACATTTGTTGGCAGAGTGTTTAGATGCTTCTTCCTCCCACATACATTTTCTTGGCTAATTCCTAACTTCCAAAGAACTTCCTGCATGGTTTCAAGCTGTGGATACACACACTGTCCTTCTATGGGATGGCTCTGCAGAAATCAAAGCAGGCCCAATCACTCTCTAAATGCTGTGGTGGGAGCAGGCTTTCTGCTGGATAGTCGACTGTGGCAGAGTAGAATGACTCAGCCATAGTTTTAACCACTAAGGATCATGTAGCAACATTTTTTTCAGACAAGAAAAATGCTACAGAGTAAATCAGATGAGTTTTTAAACCACATAGCAGAATGAAAGTGGTGGTTAGGATACAAGCAGTTTTATCACTCTAGCAATTTTCCAGTGGTCCTGACTATAATTTTAGTAAATCCAGCTGTAGTCTTTAGTAAAAAGTGAGGTTTGAGGTTAGTTTGGGATTTTTGGTTTGGCTTTTCTAGTTTTTGTTTTCTTTAATTGACTGAATTTTCATGTACTGTAAAAGGTCAAGGATGAATGGGAAAGGTTGATTCATTCTGCTCTGAGCTCTACCTGCCTCTTTAAAAGCTATATTTTGTTGCTACTTTGGCCTGAAGTTGGCAATTTTTCTGTAACAATCTGTGTCTTGTGGTCTAAACCAGCTTTATTCCAATAGAGAGGCAGAGTTGGCATTTGTGAACTAAAGACATAAAAAGTAGCAAGGTTGTTCTCTTATAATCCCATAACGTACTTTTTACAAGTGTTCTCTCTAATTGTGGTGAACATGATGGCCACCCTCCCTTCAAAGTACTCCTGCAGGGAACACATCTTTTTATTTCTGGCTGGCAAATGAGAGGGACAGCCTGGCAGGGAGCAGCGTTGCTGGAACTCACACGTCCCTGCCAGCGGTGGCTCTCCAGATGTTTGTATGATTATTTCTGAGGCCATGATAATCTTAAAGTACAAGAGAGGCAAGATTTGTGGGGAGAAGTAATGGTTTTCATTGGACTGATGTTCCTGGAAAAGTCAGGCTTGCAGGCACTCAGCCCTTTTCCAGCTCTGACATTGGCTTCTCTTCTGCACAGCCTGCCATGGGCTGAGGGAGCTCAGAGTTTGAAAGCTAGTCACTCTTTTTTCCCCAGCTATATCACTTCTTCTAAAAAAAAAAAAAAAAAAAAAAAAAAATTGAGACTTCAGTAGATGGCAGAAACTAACTAGTCTGGATTATTTTATCACAAGCCTGAGGTGGAACAAGTGGGAGGTGGGAGGTGATTTCTTTGCCAAACTGAAATGTATGTGTGTGTGTGTGTTTTATTCACTTTGGTATGTCCAGGATCTATCCCTCTCTGTATGCTTTGCCTATTATGATAACCCTAAAAGAGGATAGAAATTGAAATTCAAAGAGCTAGGTAATTAGGCAATATGAACCTGAAGAGCTTTGCTAACATAATATTTTTCCCTAGTGTCCTGCATACATTTTATATACAGATATTCTTCACTGGACAGTTATACAGCTGACTCTGTAATCAATTCCTTGCCCAATTATAGCACTGCTGAGCAGCAATGTCCTGACGCTTCCTTTTCTTAAAGCTCCCTATAGTTTAATCAACATTTATTAGAAACCACAATATATGCATTGCCATGATATTCTTAACTTCTGTGTATGAATCTCAAAAACAAAATGTACTTGGCAAATGTAGATGGTATCATTACTTTATTGCCTTACTCTAATTTCTCTTTCACTTATGATGTTCATTTCTGAACAGCTAAATAGAAAACATTTAACTTGTATTACTAATATCTCCACTTTGGCTCTGCAGCAACCTTACAGTGGCAGCTGCCAGGTGTTTCTGCTCCTGGTCGCTCTGGTCAGCTACTCCTCACTCTCCTATATAATCCTGAGGAGGTGAGAAGGAAGTTTCATGGAAGGTATTAGTTTCCTGGGTTCTTGTTTGTGCCTGCTAAAAGGCTTTTTGCTAATTATCAAATGAGTTATAGAATCCTATTGAATTACAGTATATCCACCTGAGAAATGCTGTGCCAGATAAAGCAGATTCTCTCAAGTATAATTGAATATATCAATGTCAAAGCAACTTTGTCTGCAACAGAACGAAAAGTTTTGTATCATGTGCAACATATATTTAAGTTCACTTACAGGCTGTCACCAAATTAAAAACCACACCCAGGTGTGTTACAAGTGCTAATTGCAGTACCTGTGTCTCCTTTGCAGTGTTAGAGCTAGCAGCAGCTAGGATTTTAATTAGCTAATTATAAGGGCAGTGGGGGCCCAGCTGTTCTGGGGCTGGGAGCTTTGCCTCTCCCCAGCCGTGTGTGAGAAGGAAGCTGCAGCCATGAACCAGAGGGAAGGTGTAGCTGACTCTGGTGTCTTGGAGGCCTGCAAGAGGAGCTGGGAGAGGGCTGCAGTGTAATGTAAAAGAGTGATGCTACAGAGATGCTCTCCTCTGTGATGTGTTAGAAGTCTCATGGAAAATGGGCTGAATGTTTGTTTAGTGTGTTTCCTGGTGTCATCTTCTGGCCTGAAGAAAACCTAGAGAGCTCCTGGGAAAACTGTTCAAGGTCAGTGTTAAAATAAAAGGATTAAAGTGAAATCCAACCTTTCAGATAAGCCAACTATGGTGCAAAATAGGCTTGAGTGAGGAGATGTTTCAAGATGCCTGTGGTCATCTTAGTAGTTGCTCTCAAGGAGCTGGGCCCTGGAGCGAAGGCATGGGGTCCCATCTGCTGCAGACAGGCCCTCTGGTGGGAGACTGGTCTCCTGATGCAGTGGCTGCCTTGGCTGCTTGCTGACTTGGGAAGCTCTGGCTGTGCTGCTAACACATGGCTTTCCTTTCCCTTTTAGAGAGGGACTAGATGTGGACTGAGAATGGAGTCACTTTTTCCAGACCAAAGACAACTTGCTACAGAGTACCTGCAAAACTGAGAGTGAAGGTAAGCTGGAGATCCTTTAAAGTGGTTCAATTCAGGCACTCGGGCTCCTATCTAAAAAGCTAGTGTCATATCTAAATGTACGTTGGATTTAGAGTTCTTTGGGGACTATATGCAATCATCCTCTTGATGTCTTTTTCTCTGAATATCAATGAAATATAGAGTCTCTCAGGGAAACAGTTTTCATTGCTATTGGCTGCGCTTCCCAGAAGGATCCAGAATATTTTTATTTTTCTCGTAACTCTTTGGCGTAAGTTATACTTATTCTAGTTTATTTTGGTTTAGACCCTTCCATACTCAGTTCAGAGTGGAAAGGACTCAAACTGTGTATTTTTAGTTAAGGTGTGCCCATTTAAAAATAGTTATTGCAAATCCAACAGAAAGAAAACTCAAATTCCTGTACTTGAAAGCAAAAGGTGATAGTGGTGAAAGACAAGCTTGTGCTATAAAATACTCTGATAGTGCTTCATAAATAAGTGACTCTAAAGACTTAAGCTGGTGTGTTGCTTTTCAAAGCTTGTTTTTTATTAATAAGGTCTGTAATTGAATCTTCATTTCCTAACCATGTGAGTTTAACATTGTAATTCAGAAAACTGGTATTCTTATTCATTTGATGTAGTTGAATGGAATTATTAATGTTACAGTTGTTTATACCATCAATGATCTCACAGCTGTGTGGGTTCTTCCCTGGCTCCTTTCATCAAGGCTTAATCTATGATTTATAGCTCATAGTAATGAGTCAGACTTTTGGTGGTTTCTGTATCACATCTGGAGGAAGTGTTACTTTGTGAGCTAAAACCTGAGTTATTCAGAGCATTAGTAAATTCTAAAAAGGACTTAACTATTTAAGTCTATTCAGCTTATGGCTGGACACATCTAGCTGCTTCCATGTAGCTTCTAACTGTACATATTAATAACAGGCAAACTGATGTTCAAAAGAAATCTTACGGAAATCTTGTTCTTATGTCAAGCTTTGTAGCCACTACCACTAATGACTTTCTGGTTGGTTCTAACTTTATACAGAAATCTCATCTTTTGTAAGTTTTTACAGGCTGCTACAATTTCTCTACCAGTCTTTATATCTGTAGAAAACTTAAATATTTTAATTTAAGATTTTCATTGGGTGTAACATTTTAAGAAAAAGCTTTGAATTGAAGTAACTAAGCTTAAACATCCTCATTGCAAAAGCAGAGCACCCTGCAGACTTCATACTATCAGTTTCAGTGCAGCTTGCTTGGAA
Organism: Rhea pennata; assembly: GCF_028389875.1. NCBI lineage: Eukaryota > Metazoa > Chordata > Aves > Rheiformes > Rheidae > Rhea > Rhea pennata. The sequence continues at coordinate 19,541,647 of NC_084671.1, read as the reverse complement.
TATTTGACAGCATAGACAAATATATGGTGCAGTCTGTTCGCTTACATTCCTGGGCAACCTATCTGTCTGACAGGCAGAAGAAATGAATCCACCTCCTGGTCCCGATGACTCTCTTTGCTGCCTCTGATCCTCAGTATGATAAAAGAGCAAGAACAACACCTTCCCTTGCTTTGTTAAAAAAAAAATTAAAAAAATAAAAAAACTGCCAGCAAGTCTTCTGTAAAAGTTGAAATCACTTTCTAATGCTTCAAACTAGATTACATATAAAGAAACCACTATTAATACAAATACCTGAATTCTGTAGGATGTGACACCTGAAAACTTATGAGCCATGCTCTTCCCGTGTTTTACCGTCAGCTGGTAAAATCATGGCCATGTTTGTTTTTTGTGCATGAGTGAACAACAGAGTAGGAAGTATAAACATGAAGTCAAGCTCAAAATTGCAACAAAAGAGAGAAGCAACGGACGTAGCAAAAAGATGATACCAATGAGATGTACAACTAAAGCTAAATAACTACCTGGTAAACACAGTTTCTGTTGTTATGCTGGCCTCCACAGTAACTTTATACTTGTGTCTTCACCTGGAGCAAAGAGGGCCAGAACAAGGCAGGAGAAATGGATTTTTTTTCTGTATTGATCCCTTATGCATACATCTAGATGCCCAATGGCACTGCTGAAATTCACTGTGTGTATTTCTCTGTATGCAGGCATGCTCTTTAGCAGAAAGCCAGACTCTTCTATGACACAGTTGTTTGTACTATGCAGTGCATAGGAAGAAATTCCTTGCCAGCTCTGTGGCTTGAGGCATGGATTTCATTAAACATATCATCTTCACAGTGTGCTTAGTTCTAATTGTTAATGCTGGTAATTAATTCATCCAGATTTTTAATGAGAGACTAGAATTTCACTGCTCTGCATTTTTTTTAATTGTTTCAGTCTTAAAAATAGAAATTCCCCTAGCCCCCTTCTCTAGTATTCCCCCTTTTGGCAGAAAAAAAAAAAAAAAAAAAAAAAGGGCAGCCAACCTGGGTGGCCATAAATCCTGATTGTGAGATTATGTTGAAGCTTTAAAGTAGGCAACAAGATGACACGCTTAAATGCATATTAGGACTTCAGATTGCTCATAGCTCTGCTGAATAACTTTGGTTCATCCTCAGTGGTTCTACTGTGACATTTTTCTCCGAAATAGAAATCAATGACTTCAGATCCCAATGTCTAAGTTATAAAGAACTCAAGGTCAAGCTGGCATTTGTTCATCAGATAGCCCTGTGATATCTAACACATTCATGCTGAATTTTTCTCATGACTAAGGAATCACGTGTTTCTATGGTGCTGTCCCATCTCCAGGCAGCTGGTGCTGCAGGAGCAGCCACCTCACCCCATGTGCTGTAGCCAAGTACTGTAATCAGCTTGGTCTCAGTGTGCAGGCCAAAGGGAAGTCCTTGGACATACTTCGTCCTCTGGAAAAAGTCAGTTTGTCTGGAACGCATACATACATACTATATGTATTACATCTATAGTGGGTTCAAAAGCAATCATTGAATTCTCCAGTAGAACTAGGAAAAAAAAAAAAAAGCAACAAGTGAGGGTGCCTAGAGCTGGGGAGATGAAAAGTGATTCCTTCATTCCTTGGGAGATATCTTCACACAGAAAACGAAGAGCTTCTGGCTCAAACTAAGGAACGGGTTAATAGCTGTTGTTTGGCATGTTTGTTCCCACACACAAACTTTCCAAAGTTTAGGGACTTAAGTTTAACTGTCTGCTGTTTCTAAACAGCACCAGGTAAAGCTAGCTAATTATTTATATTTATTTGTTTTGTCAGCAATGCTGGTCTCACTAGTAAACAACTTCTTTCCTGTCAAAACTGATTTTGAAAGCATGGGCAAAAATGTCAAAATTTTGTGGTCTTGCTAGGAGGATTTTTTTTGGGGGGAGAGGGTACTGGGGAATGAAATGCAGCTTAAAATGACACACCCAGATATGAAGTTTAGATTAAAATCAGACATTCTAAAAATACTTAAAGTTTGTCTAACTTTTCTTAAGTAAAGGGTAGTTAAAGAAATTATTGTATTTAGTAATAAACTCAGTCCTGACTTCAGTTATTTTGGATATAAGTCTTGGGTGGTAGTATTACTTAATCCTGATGAAGCAAAAATAAGTGTTTCTGTGCTGAATTTTGAAAGAAGCAGGATTCATCTATGAATTATATCGATCCTACTTCCTAGTAACTAAAGACAACAATTAAGCAGTAGCTTTAAATGCTGCATGCTTTTAGGTCACTGGGACTAGGTATTTTTCATCTAACCAGTGAACTCAAATACCAAGATTTAAATATCTCTTTAATTGCTTAAATATCATCAATTAATTTAATATAAGGCTACTATATTTAAGTAATTCCTCCTATCTTCATGAAAACATGAGATCACATTTGCTCAAGGATTCTTTGGACTGAGCATGAGCATCTATATAGTAAGTAGGAAATGTTTTCCTTGGAGGTATAAGATCCCTGGTGGGATACTGTGGTCCCTTCTAGTGTGAAATTTCAGAAAAGGTGCAAAAAGTACAAGCTCAGAGAAGAACTGCAACAATAATTAGAGTACAAGAGCATGTTGTATGTTGAGAGACTTCTACCTGATCTATTTAATGTCTTCAAGTAAAGGCTAAAAGGTGACTTACAGTAGTCAACAAGAGTCATTGTGGAGATAAATAATTGATAGCTCTTATATCCAACAGAAAAAGGCATAGAGAAATCTAATGGCAAAAACTGAAGCTACATAAATTCAGTCTAGAAACAAGCCAGTCTCTTATCAGTAAGGATAATTAATCATTGGAACAACTTACCTAGACATCTAGTGTTTTCTTCATCACTTTAAATACTTAAGTTATGACTGAATATCTTTCTGAAAGAGATGCTATAGCTCAAACAGAAGTTATGGTCTTGAAGCATAAATTATCAGGTGAAGTTCTTTGGCTTGCATTATACAGGAGGTCAGACTATATTATCATAATGATCCTTTTTGGCCTTACAATCTCTGACTAAGTAGCTGCTAGTAGGATTATATGGAGGTGTAAATCTGTCAGCTATCTATCTCCCTATTGAACTTGGTGAATTTTGTATCTATGCTTTATGGATCCAGCAAAGAAAATAGTATCTATGAGTGTTTGATTTGCACTGCATAGAAAAAGCTGGTACTGTGGATTTTCCCCTTCTGCAATCACTTCCATTTCCTTGGAACAGTAATAGTAATAAAACTGATGATTGTTAGTATATCCAGCCTGCAGATACTTAACTGAGTAATGCATAAATACACTTTACTGAAATCAGCTGTGTTAGTCACACTGTGTAGCATCTTCCATGAGTATGGTTTCTTTTCTTTTTAAAAAAATAAAAGATCAGACCTTAAATAAGTTCAGGTTTGCATCCCTTTGCTGTAGGTTCAAGTATATCTCATCAGACTGACAATTCTTGATGCAGAAATTCTAGTATTAGTAATAGTGGTGATACCTCTGAAATTCTAGTATTAGTAATAATGGTGATACTTCTGAAATAAGAGCTCTAGTATCTGTATTTCATAGCAAGCAAGGAATACGAAGAACACTGCCTTGTAACACAGGATACAGCAACAGATTTCACCACCTAAAGATATAGAAGTTTCCTTAGTAAAAGAGCTGTTGGCCTTGAGTGTGACTTTCTTTAACGAAGAATCACAAAGGACATCATGTTCTTTTCGAGGTCAAACTGACATGAACAAAAAAGTCTAGATGAGTTATAGAAAACAAGCATTGTGCTCCCAGTACCGACTCCTTAAAGGAGCATGCCAGGTTTGACATCATGGAATTCAAAACAAAATCTGACTCTTATTAACTGTAATTAAAATATGCTATTTGTGTCAGCTAAGTACATAATGCCCCTGAAAGATTTTTATCTTGGGATCTGTTGAGGTTGAACTGTCTCTACAGTATAAGCTGAGATCATATTTTAAAGTTCATTAGATCCCCCCAAAAAAAAAAAAAAAAAAAAAAAAAAAAAAAAAAAAAAAAAACTATTAAAGCCTATTAAATCCTACTAATCCAATACCTCCTGATTGTGGAACTCCACTTAAAATAGGTAATTATTTCTCTAAAATTAGTATAGTCTATTCAGGAGTAGTAATATGCTCTGTTTTAATTTGTGGCTAACTTATTCTTTACTTCATATCTAAAGTTAGGGTGAACACACAGATTACATAATGGTCATAGTTCAGTATGTTACTCTAAGGTGGGTTTGAAGAGACCTCCTGAGAGGACTAGTGTGGCCCCGGTTGTCCCTCTTCAGCAGGGCAATATTCGTGAGTGCTGTGGACCCAGAAGAATTTGCTCCCTCCTGTCCCCAGCACCTGGTGCTGGATGGTGGAGGAGGCAGGCATGGATTTACCATGCAAACCCTGCAAAAGCAGAGACTGCAGCCATCACTGTCCCCAAGGGCTGGCTTTGCCGCATCCCGCGTGCGTCAGGAACGGTCCTTGTACATTAGGGCACAACTGGGGGGAAACACATGGCTCAGGGAGGTGGGCAGAGCTTGCTTTGCCTCTCGAGGATTGCCTGGGCTGCTAGACATCTGCATGGCCCGAATGAGTAGCTATCATGGCATTTGGGAACGGAGAGTGCTGCTGCAGAGAGATGTTTCCTAATTAACTCCCATATCTGAACATTATGGTAGGCTCCTAGTCATGGCTTGCAGCAGTGCTCTAATGTGTAGTTTTAGTGTGCTGAAGCTGTCTGTGAGAACAATCAGAGTAGTACTTCCACTGTGGTTACGCTCTTTTCTTCTAGAAAGGGAATGATCAGTAAGTCTCAAGTCAATAATAAGAATTCAGTGACTGTGCACTATTAAAGTAGTCTGAAGGCACTTCCAAAATTCTCACTGAAAAACTTTATTAATAATGTGCTGTCAATGTCTTTCTACCAGGATTTTAAAAGAAGAGTATTGCACAAATCATAAAAATTTATATATAAAGGATTGAAATAGTATTTGAAAAACTGGCTAATACAGATTTTGATATCTTTTCATATAAATGAAAAGAAGTTACCAACAGATAGTCACAACAGTTCAAAAATGCAGATTGGATTCAGGCAAATAAGGCATCACTGCTGAATTTTAGGCAAATAGAATGACATTTGGCACATCCAAGCTTTTTCTAGAAAAAATCTTTTATTTTTTTTATTAAACTCACCGCTATAGTTGGGGAAAAAAAACTTATGTACTATATAGTCATCTTCAGAACAGATTATATCACAAGTCTTTTTAATAATAACTTGTAACAAGTTTCCACAACATTGAGTGCAGCAAGATAGGACACTTATGGAATGCAAAAGTGAATAAAGGTGAAACAATGGATTTTAAAAAAAAAAAAGATCACTTTTGTCTGTGAGTATATGATTCTAAGTACCACACTTAAGGAAGTAATTGTGAATACTGATTACCTGCTTTATGGAGAGACTGGATAAACCAGTTAGCTTCTCTTCCAAAATGATTGTCCAGCAGGCAATCACATTGCATTTCATCACATCAAACTCCTGTTGTAATAAGGTTCAGTGCCTGTTTTGAAATACCAAACCGAATGCATGGGCTAGTTAGCATCTTGAAAAACAAAATCCTTGAACTAATAATTGAACTCTAATGTAATGCTATTGAGTTTAAGAAATATAATCTGTAGAAACACAGAACTGCAGCCACTGAAGCTAATGGGAATGTAGAGGTTTGACTTTTGCAGGAGGGAGATGAGACAACTAGTCTTTAGATTCAGAAGGTTAATTTTGCATTACTGTAACTATGTAGAAATTCAGTGAGAATAAGATAACGTTCTAAGCTGCCAATTTAAACAGAGTGGAAATCCAAAAGATGTTATTGTTACTCTAAGTTATTTACTACTTTTAAAAAAAAAATAGTTCAACACTGCTTGATGACTGAGAAGGAATGTTCACACTTAACAGCTTTACCCATGTGTACAATTTATCTATAGATTAACGTTTGGAGTAATAAATCTTCTCATTTGAAGCTTTCAGTGTAAATTAAGCTAAAACTCATGATACAAATAGATTTGCTGTTTAACAAATGTTTTGATGCTGAGTCAGTGTTGTATAACTGGGCATTAGGAAAAGAAAATGTATTTATCTACTTCTCTTCCATCTCTAACATTTTTTTCCTCTAGAGTGAAACTTGTAGCATTTATATGAAGCCAGAGCAGCTGGGCTGCATTGTGCAACGAGAAGGCTTCATGGGTGCACCTGGGGCAGAAGGTGATGGCTTATGCAGCATTCAGGGAGGTGGCAGGGAAAGAGGAAGGGGCTGCTCCTATGAAATACTTCCCCAAGCTCTAGATCAGCACTTTCAGAATGGGATGACAAGGGCAAGGACCGTGGCTTCTTTTGTGCGGTGTGTGATGTGGGGTTTTTTTTTTGTTTGGTTTTTTTTTTTTTTGGTCTCCTTAACACTCAAATCCAGTTTTGAAAATGAGTTGTAAGTATGATGTAGTGTTTTACTGTGGCACTCAGGACAATGGATATGTTTATTCTTTGCATTTTCCTAGTCTTGAAACCAAGTTTGCCGCACATGGAGGGTTGGTGGTTTCTTTCCTTGTCCTGACAGATGTCGCATGTGCATGCGCATGTGTCTGTTCCATAAGGAATGCCTGTCCACCTGGAGAGCCCTCATTTAATAATTAGTGCTTCTGGAATAAGGATAGTTTCTCACAAAACATCACCTGGCAGTATCTCTTAGTCTTATAATTATTCTTTAGATGAATTTGTGGCTTGCATAAATGTATAGTAGAAATAGAAAAAAAAATGCTGTGGAAAGTTGTGAGGAAAAGAGGGGGAAAGGGGTAATGAGGATGCTTTACAGAGTGCATTTGGCTCTTCAGGGAACAGCCTTGCCCAAAAGGCAAACTGATCATCTGTGAGGTGTCACCCAAGTGTCTCAGGTCCCCACTTGTCTGACGTGCCATCATGTGGGACATAATTTCCCTGCAAAGTGGAGAGAAGTAACATCCATGCCATAAATCAGATGACACTGTGGCATTTTAAAATAAACTTAAATATCCAGATTTCAGCCAAAACAAATTTTAGTCTCTGTATATACAACATATTTTGTACAGAGCAGGTTTGTTTCACAAAAATGAGCAAGCAAAGGCCAGTTTTCCATCAAAAATGATTTTGGCAGAATTTATTCTCCTTGGCCATAAGCTAAGTCTTTTCAAATCATTGTAGAAGTTTTACGCAGCTTATCACATACAAATGACAACACTTATATTTCATTGCATGCTTATTTTTTGCAGATCCATTTTTTAGCCATGCGTCTAATTCACTGGAACAGTCTAACGTGGTAATATTTGCAAGGAAATTAACTGTTCAGGTAGAACTTTTTAAATAATGTATGCCAGGTAGTGTCTTTTCACCTTAAAACTACCTCCCTCATCTTAAGTGCTGAGCTGACATTCTTTTTCTTCTGAAGCAGCTCACAAGGCAGTGGCTGAAACTTTCCATACAATTAGACCAAACAGAAGTAAGCTCGAAGGGAAAAAAAATACCCCTGTTGTGGCCTGCAACTGTTTGTGACTGGAGATCAATACCTTGCAGCTAAATGTTCTGATGTTCCCAGACCAGTAACAAGCAATCACACAGTAAAATCTGTAGGATGAAATAGAAGACACAAATTGGAGTTCAAGCTGTAGAGGAACAAAAGACTCCAGAATTTGGGAGAGAAATATCATTTAAGAACTACTGTGTGTCAGACTTTCAGACAGCAGCAGAAATGAAGGAGGGCTAATAGAAAAAAAATCACCTCCTTGATAGGAGACCGTAGTGTTAGCTCATCTGGAAGACCACCTTCTTCTCCCAGGGTGGGATCCACCATGCCTCTACAGCTTCTGGCTCTGTTTTCTTTTTTTTCTTTCTTTTTTTTTTTTTTTTTTTTTTTTCTGTAAAATCTTCTGGTGATGACCACTTCAAGCCCCTCTGGCTGCCTGCTCCAGCACTTCTCAGCTCTGCTTTCAGGAAGGTTTTCCTCCTGTCCTTTGGTCTCCTTTCTATTAGCTGAAGCCCATTAGTCCCTAAACCTATCTGCTGCGGGAAGAGGTTTACTTTCTTGCCACAGTTTGTCAGGGTGCTCTCCTTCAGCATCTTTAATCTTTTTTTTTTTTTTTTTTTTTTTTTTTTTTTTTTTTTTTTTTTTTTTAAGTCAATTCACTCATTCTTTCCACAATATTTTCTAGACCTTGACTATTTCTCATTGTTTTCTTCAGGCTCTAATTGGCCTAAGTAATTTTTGTTCTATAGAGCCTGCAAATGGAGCTAGTGCTTCCTCTGTGGCACTGTCTCAACCAGTAGAGCACAGGGACTATTTTGTGATTTGTGCTTACAGCCTGCTATCACATCTCGGTTCTTTTCTATACATCAGCTTCTTAAACAATCCTATATTGGTGCTGTTAATTCCTCTTGCCTACATAGAGTACTCAACGTGGTCACCTATTGACTTGGATCCATTTTTTTGTGGGGGGGTATTGTTTTGTTTTTTGGTTTAGAAATGAAAACATTTTGACAATCCTGATTTCCAATATAGTGAGAAATATCAGAAGAGCAGGACAGACTCTTGCAGAAATCTGCTTTGATATATCCTCATTTTTGACAGTGAGCAACTGGCAGCTGATCTCTGGATATGATTTTCCAAACAGCTTCAAAAGCCTTATGAAATTTGGAGCATAACATCTACTGCTTCTGCTCTGCTCATAGGACTTGCTGCCTGAATGATTTGACATGATGTGTTTCCAGGTCCCTTCTGTTACCCTGTAACATTCAATGTGGATTTGTCAAGTGCCATGCTATCTTCTTGGCACTTCTGAAGGGCCCCAGTATTTTGCCAGATACTGGTGTTACACAGGCTGATAAGTATTCTTTCAGTATCCTCTCTCTGTTAAAACATCTGGTGGTATAACTGAGTGTAGTTGCAACAGTGTTCATGTTACTAAGCATCTAAAAGTTTTGCAGCTAATGATTCTTTAGACACAGAGTGATGGCAGGTTGCGACAGGAAAGCATTTCTTAAATCTCTTGTGTATAGCCTTATGCAAGCAGCTGAGCAAGGGGAGAATTCAACCTTTCTCTGAAGCAGCAGGTACCAACTACAATAGGGGAGAAGCAGAGTCAACACAATAGACAAATGTGAGTCAGTAAAAGGCATTTACAGTGTGCTAGGTTTTACTAATGCCTCATGTAAATTTCTAGTTACAGAAATAAATCATCTGATCCAAGACAGTTTATTTGTTTAAGGCTTTCTTCACTCTCAGCTTTAAGTTTAGTAAAAATAGTCTAATATGGTAAAACACAAATTAACAGGTCATCCATTTTTTCAGTGAGTTGCTGCCAGTTTCTAAAATGAAGGGCAATAGTAATGGTAAGAAATGAAGGCAGGAGGTAGAGCTTAAATGTGATCTCTCATGTTAAAGTGATAATACCTAATTATTAGATGCAAAAATACTGAATTCCCCAAATTAGCAGCTGTAATTTGTTATATACAGGCAGGCTGATTGTGATAGGCTTGTCTAGAAGAATTTCATGTTTTTATGTAGAACAAAGTGATAGAAATGCCTGGAAATACAGTAAGGAACAATTAAAAAAAAATGAGAATCTGATAACACTATCCAAATACTTCTACATTTGACAGCTAGGTATTGTAGTATAGAATAAAGTTGCTAGAAAAATTATGTAACACATATAATTTGACTTGCTTGATTGAAGTTATCTTAAAAATTACATAGATACATGAGAAGAATGGAATTCTGTTCTGCTTCCCAAAATATTACACCAAATAACCAGCTTTACTCCGCACAAGTTTAAAAACATCAAATTTGAGTTAAGTTAGATTCGGTAAAAGTGCTATTAGCTATATACATGTTTCTGTTAAATGCTGCCTCAGTGAAATGGCTCAGATCATTGAAGAAAAATGAAACAGATGTAGTCCAAAAAAAACAAGGATATGATGGCGGTGGGTGAATATTTAGCGCCAATTCCAGTTCTTGGATATGCTTGTGACTTCCCATCATGCACATTAGGAAGCAGAATTTGGGCCAAATAGTAAGTATTTTTTAACTAGAAAATTAGATATAGAGAGATATGAAAATAACAAAAGGAACAGCTGGCAAAGCCATTCTGTAAAACACAAATTAAGAATGAACTTGAAGACAACAGACTCGGAACAAAAAGCTGAGCTCTTGCATTCATTTCTTCAGTGTTTTTTGTCTCTTTTTTAAAGAAAATTTGAGCATGGGGAAAAGTAATTTACCCTTAAATGCGCTCAGAAGGAGTATGATATCATTGTCATTACAATTCAGCTCTATTAGGACAGCTGATTTGAATATCAAGTTTTTGGATGTAAAGTGCACTACAAGGATAGATCTATAGAAGAGAAACGAGTGCAACAGAAATTGGTGATGGAAGACAAAAGTCTAAGACATAAATGGCTTGCACAGTTTAGTTATTATAATGGCAGACAGTCACTAGTTTAAGAGCGATAAAATACAGTGGTACTAGAAATCATTACAGATCTTGATGGCAGGATGAAAAGGAAGATCAGTCAGCTAACTATAATATATAAAATGGTTTGAACAATGATCACAGGAGAGGTCAGTTATCCTGAAAATGACTAAAAGGGAAAGAATAACCTAGGAGTGAAAAAGATGAGTTTGAGGATGCTTTGTATTTGCTGACCAACTGGGGCTATGTAAATCATTTATTTTTTGGTCACTTTTATGGAGAATTTCACAGTTGGCACTTTAGGACAAAACAGAAGATTGTTACCCTTGATTGAACTTCTTGTGTTCACAAAAGCATCTAAAAATCAGAGTAGATCTTATTTTGACTGCTCTTTCCATGCTTTTAACCAAGAAGGACAAAACAGCCCCAGGGAAACGTGAATGGTGACTGTCACTGATTCAGTACAAAGGAAGATTTGTGCAGAGCACTAGTGTCTCTTATTAGGCCAACTAATTCAGTACAGAGGGAAGTCCTATTTCAATTAATTTGCAAAGCGAGATTTGTTCTGTTGGTCTGCTGCACTTAGTCCAGCAGATTTGGACATATTGCAATAAATCCAACCAGCAACAACTTCACAAGGGAAAGGAAATTCTGCTTGCCTGGCTTTTTTCTTTTATTTTATTTTCCTGTTTTGAGAACTGGAGCACTAGAGCTTCATCCTCACAAGATGATGACCTTTGGTGTCTGCCTTGCTTATGCAAGGGACTACGTTTGTGTCTTGCAATCGGACTCCTGCAGTCTATTGACAGTCACTCACTGCTCAGGAACAAAGTACGCTGTTGTGTTCAGTGTGTATAGAACAGGTCTCGTACTTGTAAATTATCACATTGGGAGCATAGCACCTTATATTTGTTAAAGCTGTACCTTCTCATAGTAGTTTTTATCACCCATTATCTCTGAACCTGATTTTCTTCAGAAAATACAGCACTAGCATTTCCTTCTGAGGTGTTCCAGTACTTCCTTTCTCAACCAGGAGATATGCTTTTGCATCACGAAGGACATGTGCAGCACTCATTCAACTCCATGCTGTCGGTAAGCAAAGGGAAGGCATGTTGTACATATCCTCTCGTTGGTCTGGGAAACAAGTACATGTTGGTGCTTAGGAACACTCCAAGTCAGACACTTCAATTTGGATTCCTCTGGCTGTGCTGAGGCATGTAACAGCTTCTGAACTTTCTTTAATTCCCCCTAGAACTTAGCTCTTAAGAAATATTTCTTTTTTTTAATTTTTAAAAAAGATTTCACATGTCTGTTTAATGAAGGGAGAGAGACTGTTGAAACTCTTCCCTAATGTGAAGATATAATTAAAGAAGTTAAGGGTTTGCTAGAATGAGAAGGAAATTCAAGTTCAATACTAAAGATTAAAAGCAATAGAAATAGACTCTTCATGACTTCCATTGGAATCATTTTAAATAGAGCATGGATGTTCAAAATCTGAGGCAACTACTCCTTATGACCTATTGAACTGGCTGGATACACCCCATATGGGTGAATCCAACCATATGGGGTTGGATTAATAGTCCATCTGAACTAATATTCTGTCCCTGACTGCAGCCAGTAGCAGATGCTGAGGGAAGAAGTATAAGAATAGGGCAAATCTATAAGGATCCTTGAAACAGCCTACTAGTTGTTGGCAATCTGCAGTCTTCTCAAGACTATAGAATCATTTGCATCAATGTTTTAAAATAGCCATTTTGATTCTTTTTTTGACTTTTTTTTTAATCAACTTGTATAAAACCAGTTAGGTTGGTTAGCTGTTTCACTGTTGGTGTCTAACACTTTTAATGGTAGTAAGTTTTTCCACAACTTTAGCATGGTTGCAGGAAATTACTTCCTTTATTTTGGAGCCCACCACCCAGTATTTCCACTGTGAGTCAGGTGCTGACCTTCTCCACTCCTCTGAGGTTCGATGAAGTCCCATCACATCTGTGGCATGCTCTTCCAGCAGTTCCCAGTTCTTGGGCTGTTTAATCTATCTTTATATGGAGGCTTTTACAGTTTTCTCAGACTCTCCTTGATGCTCTTTTCTAGTCCTTTTCCCTCCTCCTCAGATGAGGTAGCTGTAACTGCACAAAGTATCGAGGAGTAGCTGAACTGCAGATTAGCACAGCAGTGCAATGATATTTTCTGTTTAGCATCATTTCTCTTCTAATTATGCTTGGGCTTTCATTTGCCTTCTTGGCTGCTGCTGAGCACCAAGCTATGCTTTCAGCACAGCTATCTACATGAAATCCAGTGTAATTTTCATGTAATAGCTAATTAAGCAATGATGACTTCTAATGCATTTAGGGTTATTCTCCTTGTATATGTAATTTTGCATTGATTTTTCACTTGCTACTTTATTGCTTATTTGATATCATGAAATTCTTATGCAATTCTTCAGTCATTTTGATACCTGCTTAATTATTTTGTACAGTAACTTTTCTCATTTAAAGCATTTTTCCCCTGAGTGGATCTTGCACTGATCACATGGCAGTTCAGTTTCCTTTAAATCACTTTTTCCAGTTTCAAGAACATTGTGAGTTAATGCCTTGATACACTGCCTGCTTAATGACACTTTTAGTTAACTCTATTGGTTTGGGGCAGGGGATTTTAAGTGTTTTGGTTTTTTTTGTGTTTTTTTTTTTATCCCTCTGTAAAAGCTATCTAAGCTCTTACCCATTACATTGTAAACTACAATGTGTTTACTGATTTTATTTTATATTACTTCAACCATTTGATTGTATGCCAAAGATCAGACTTCCTGGTCTGGACTTTTTTAGATCCAGCCTGAAGCCTTTTCTGAAAATTGGCATCATGATACTGTTTTTGGTTGTGATGTGGATTTAGGTGATAGATGAGAAACCACAGGATGTCGATACTGTACCACGGCTATTAGTTAGGCATTAAATATTACATTAATAATTGGGCGTAAAGGAGTTTGTACTTCAAATTTTTTTGCAAGATTTGAGGTGTAGTGAGGGGAAGGTAAGCATCTTTGGGATTTGTAGCTTTATTACCCTGCATCTGTTCCTCCTCTCTATTCACTGGTGGGTTTTGCTCTAGTTCTTGCACACTAGTATTTGCATAAGCAGAAATGCAACACTTTAAAGACCGCAGGGAGATATGGGAGGGCATTTGCATGCTCAACAGGTTCTCAGGCAGCCAAGGATGGAGAGAGAATCGGTGCATCGAAGCCCAGTGTAGGGAGCTGGAGGAATGGAGACACGGAGCCCAGTGACCTCTTTATTTCATAGGCGCCGTGTTGTCCGTCGTTGTGTTGTCACCTGAATATAAATATTCATACTCGTAGAGAGCATATACTCTACATTTTCTTTCTTATATAACTTACAGCATTGGTTGTGTATTTTCATAGACCTTGGGAACATGATTTATCTTGTTGGATTTTTTTTAGCATTTTCGTATTCTAAATCACTTGTGCCCACTCTAAGTAACCCTTCCTTCCAGTTTTGCTAAGAAACGACTGCTTTATTTCTTTCTTGACACAAGCTTTCAAATGCTGAAGACTTACAGACAGACTCAGATGTCACTTCAAAGTGCTATAGAAAAGATCTCCAAAATGATCACTACGTTTTACCACTCTGTTAAATGTCCAGTAACAAAATAATCCTTCCCATGTGAATTACTGGAATTGAAAGAGTTGTTGATTTTAGAGTAAGTGAATTTTCGGCAGATGGAGCTCCATTTATATCTGTCACTTCCAAGAAAATTGAAATTAGGAAGTCATCACCTTTATAAAGGTATAACTCCTTCAATTTGTCTGTCATTATATGTATCTGCATTGCATTAACAAATGTCAGTTTTCCATGGCTTCTTAGGCACAACTTAACCAATTAAACTGATTGGCAAATAATAAAAGTCTTACCTCTGTTAAAGTGTTTTCCTGTAACTATCTAACTGCCTCATTGTTAGTGAGAGAAAGAAAAATAAAAAGAACTTATGGCAAATTATCTCTATGATTTGTGAGGGTATAACTTAATACAGCATTTGGCTTTTGTCCTAGATTTTGTAGTGGGAATATTTTGTCTCAATCTATGACTGTTGGAGGAGAGAGTTCCCTAATACAGATGTAACTCAATTTAATGTATGCTTAGGTGGAAACCAGGTACTGCAGTGAGAGGACTGGCTATGGAGAGCATCTCCTGGTGTACAGCCATCCTCTGTCTTTGTTGCTCTCTGTCTCTGCAGCTGCCTGCCCCATGGCCATGCTTCGTAGGGGTCAAGTGCTCGCGGCTCTGCTGCTCATGCTGGATTAGCCTAAGAAAGCTTTCATAGAGAGCATGAAACAGTGCTCATGAGAGAAACCACCCTTCCTTGGTGCCTTTTGAGTGTCCCAGGCCCCCAGTGAATTCTTGCCTCTCTGGTTAAGACCTGTGCACTGCAGAAAGCAGAGAAGCCTGATGCCGAATGGCCAGTCAGCACCCAGAGCGCACAGTGGGGATCTGGTTATCAGGCCTCTGTGGAAAACCTCTTCAGAGGTGCAGGAGTGGAAAAGTCACATTTGGGGAGGGGCAGTAAGCAGAAAGGAAAGAGATAATCTGTAGAATATAGCCTTTAATTCATTCCTATTAAATCTGACTCTAATTAAAAACACATTTAGCTGAGAAATGAACTGGGGAGTTGCTTTTCCTCTGCTTTATTTTTTCCTATTAGGATAGCCTTGCTAGAAGGAAAGTCTCTGTGTTAGTATTTCTCTTATTTCATTTGATCACCAGAAATGATTTAACACAACAAAATGATTAAGTTTTAAGGCAAAGGGCCAGACTGAAACAAGTCATGAGAAAATACAAGTCAAGTGACTTTATTGATTTGTGCCTGTCTCTTCAAGGTCCAAGTCTGAATCCCAGTATCTTAAGCTTGGTCCTAGAGTGACCCAGGTGACTTGACTTTTGTGTTTAATTGGTGGTGCACTGAGTTACATTCATAAACCTTCCTTCCGATTGCAAGGAATAACTAAACACTCTTTAAAAGAGTGGGTTTTAAAGAATAACTCATTAAGTAACAAGCTGTGTGCATGTTAGAAATTATTTGCAGGGTAGCATCTCTTTCAAAAATACTTATAACTATTCATAAATATTCTGTCTTAAGTATTTGAAGTGGTCAGGCCTCTAGCATCCGTTCACATATGCTTGCTTTCTACAAGGCACTTGCCTACCCTTCACATGCTTAGGGCTAGTCCTGATTTATGAGTAAAGAAAGTGAAGGTAAATAGCAGGTATTCACTTGTGATTAAATTGAGGAGACTTGTATGTTATGTTTAAGCACCTATGAGCCACACTTGGTCCCATAATGAATTCAAAGGTAAATCAAAGCTTATCCGGCATAATGTTTCCTTTAATGTACTTGGAAACACCCACCTTCATGTAATGTTGCTGGCATCCCTACTCTTGGTTATTCTTCTGCAACTGAGGGTTGTTTTTTTTGTTTTTTTTTTGTTTTTTTTTTTTTTTTACTTTGTTTTGCTTTAAGCAAAGTACATTTTAAACAAAGTGCTATCTTTTTCTATATGTGTATATTTTGGATTAGACATCTCTTAAATTATAGAATCAGTAAGGTTGGAAGGGACCTCTGGAGATCATCTAGTCCAACCTCCCTGCTCAGCAGGGGCACCTAGAGCATGTTAGACAGGGTTGCATCCAGGAAGGACTTGAATTCATCTCCAGAGAAGGAGACTCCACAACCTCTCTGGGCAACTTGGTCCGGTGCTCCGTCACTCCCACAGGGAAGAAATTCCCCCTCACATTCAGGCGGAACTGCCTGTGCTTCAGTTTCTGCCCATTGCCTCTTGTCCTGTCGCATGGGACAACAGAAAAGAGTTTGTCCCCTTTCCCCTGACACCCTCCCTTCAGGTACTTGTACACATTGATCAGATCCCCCCTCAGTCTTCTCTTCCCCAGGCTGAAGAGGCCCAGCTCTCGCAGCCGTTCCTCCTAGGGCAGGTGCTCCAGCCCTCTGATCACCTTCGTAGCCCTACGCTGGACTCTCTCCAGTAGCTCCATGTCTCTCTTGTACTGGGGAGCCCAGAACTGGACACAGTACTCGAGATGAGGCCTCACAGGGCTGAGCAGAAGGGCAGGATCACCCCCCTCGACCTGCTGGCAACAGTCTTCCTAATGCATCCCAGGAGACCATTGGTCTTATTGGCTGCAAGGGCACATAACTGTTGAGAACAATTTTTCAGAGCAAAATGAACTACAGCTAACCAGCAGCAACGTTTCCAGTTGCACAGTTCCCTTTTGGTTTTGGCTATATTACTCCTGCTTAGCTATCAAACAATGTCTTTTTAAAAATTTTGTTCCAGTTCAGCCCATGATTACGTACACACAATTCTCAGTCAACACCCTGCGGTAACTTATGTAAGTCCAAAGTGAGTTTAGATGCTTACATGGAAAAACTGTCTGTAAATAGAAAAATTAACCTCTGTTATCCAGGGCAATGTTTTTAAAATCTTTTTGTCTTTAAAAAAAAGAGATTTTTGAAGGCATTAACATCTTCAGCAGTGTAAACCAACAGTTAGCTGCAGTGCTTACTTATCTACTTTATGCAATAATTATTTGGGGTAAATCCTGTTTGCCTTATTGCTGTCAATATAAGATGCCACTTGGACTACCTATAATCTATAAACACACTCTCCTTTTGAATTATTTTGAAACATCTAAAGGCACAATTTATCCAGTGGGATTTTTGCTGCAGTTCTGTAAGCTCCAATTATTTTAACTTGCTGCTTGTGCGCTAAATCCTCAAGACATGCCTGAACTACCTATGACACAGGCATTTTTAAATGATCCATTTTTTTCAGCCTCTTAAATTAGTTTTAATTTCTAATATCTAACAGAAAAAAATGAGAAATGTATTACGAGAGAAATGTCCATGCTTAACCAATGTGCATTCAATGTCTTTCAACTGAAGATAAAAATTTCTTAAGTATACACATATGTGAGAAATATTTGTTTACTCTTTATATATTTTGTATCCTCCTGTCCTGAATGAACATCCCAGCTCTTTGTAGATGGCAGTTAAAAGCTCAAAGTAGTACCTGATATTGCTTTGAAAATACTTTGTGCTTTCTGTGTATGAAAGGTCTGTATCAGGTCTGCTTCTGCATCTAACAAAACTTTCCTTACTATGATTTGTACTTTACCAAACTGTCTCTGGACACAGAGTCTGAGAGTGGTATATAAATGTGTGTGTGTGTTACTCTAGGCATGGAGCTGCGTTTATAGCAGACGCTATAGACCGCAGGCTCATGCAAGGAGCAGGGCAGGGCTGAAGCCCCGTTACTTACCTGGAGCGTGAATATGGGAAAGGAGGAGGCAGCTAGAGCAGTTTCAGCAATGTACTGTCACTTCCGTCCTACAAAACATTTTGCTTCAAGCCTGGCTGATAAGAATGGAAAAACTGTTTGTGGCCAAAGAGCATCAGTAGCTAAAAGCTCACCTTAGGTCAATTCCTATTACGCTCTTGTTTTTCTGCGCGAGTATCTCCCGCTTCCCAGCTCCACAGGGAAAGCTCAGGGCTGTGCCACGATAGGGCCCTTCGCTTTCAGAGACGGGGAGGAGCCCCAGCTCTGCTTTGCTCCACAGCTCCTGTTAGCTTGTCATGTTCCCCTGGGATGGGGCCTGGCCCACAGTGAGATCAAATCAGTCAAAAGAAGGCCAAACTGGGGCATAATCTATTGACAGGAGACGCCCTTGCCCCATCTGAGGCCTTGTGATGCCCAAACGTCCCTTGCACAAAAGGCTTAATGATACGGGGATGCATCTTACAACTGGCACTGTGAACCGTCCAAGTGACGTTCCCAATCACAAGTGGTCGTATATTTTTGTGAGTAAAGCAAACAACAAAATTACTAAGCACTTCAGCCAACACAAAAATCCGTATTTAAAATAATAATGCATCAAGATCTGGATTTGGCAGAGTATTTAGACATGCATAAATCCCATAAATTTGTTTTTTTTTCAAAAGTTTTGTTTTCTTCAAATGATACTACTTTTAACATATGAAGTTTGACTGTTTCATGAGGCTGCAAGGGTCCATTCTGATTATCTAGGCCAGTGTCTTACATGATGCAGGTCACAACTTCATACAAATTGTGGCAAGTCCCCTTGCTTGTGGTCAGAGCAGTAGATTTATTTTAGAATTAGAGCCAATGTGGAACCCTGACCCTGCTGAAGTCTCTAGAAATAACATTGCAGCCTTGGCCTTCATAAAGGCAGGGCTTTTTTTTAGAGACACTCAGGGAACTGGATAGAAGTTAGACATTGAAAGCTTCTGGTACTGAAATTTTAATATTTCAGTCTCACACATGGAATACTCATGACTGTCAGTTACATAGTTGTTCCCATTATAATTTACCTATAGAAAATGTGCCTCATTTTCTAACAGAAACAATTCAAACTGCATTTTTTTATTTTTATAAGCCCATCTCTGAGCATTCACTCAGTGTGGGAACTTGGAAGCACTGATCAAGCTGCCTTCCCCCATACACTTGAGTTATACTCTCAGAAATCACAGTGCCATAGGATGGCTGCAACTTCTCTCGTGCTCTCCTAAGAAAATCTCTATCACTTCTGTTTGATATAACAGTGGTGAGGACACAGCTCAAGTCAATCAAAGTCAAAATCCACAGTGCTAACTGCATAGTTTATAAAACAAGTGAGAATGAAGAATCTGAGTTTCCATCATCAGCGCATAAGACAAAAAAAAATGTTGCAAGAAACTTGATTGTCCCTAATAATTAAAGTTTCTGGAATTCACTTAAACTAATATAAATTGGCTATAGTGTTCTCATAGGTCCCCATTAGTGTTTTATGACAGATTTGAGGACCCTAAATATCCTTTCTTTGTACCTATGATGTATTGCATGTCTCTAACCATTTTACTTCTATTAAAATATTTTAACTTCACTATTGGGGAATCTTGATCATGTTCTGTATTGCAACAGCTGTCAAATCATTCAGATCTTTCCTTTTTCACAGTTATCATACATTACAGTGAATGTGGAAGGTGTTTAAGGACTGGTAGTTGCAGCTGGTCACATTTTTTTTCTGGAGGATCAAGAAAGGGTTGTGTTCTGTAGGTAAAACTTTGGCTTATTTTATGTGGGTATTTCCCTAACAAGCCTGGATGACTGTGTCAAAGTATCAACACGATCTCACTTTAAGGCAATAACAGTATTAAAGTAGCATGGTTTGCAGTTACATTATAATTGCTGTAATCACAATTGTTCTTCCCATGGTATGAAAAACTCTAAATCTATTTATGAAAAATTCTGTTTCCAAATTTCTTTTGGTTACTTTTTTCTCTTGCTTTTCCTTGCATCTGTCAGGAAATAACCCTTCCAATTTATGAAAAATCATTGCTCAAAAGCAGTTGACTATCTTACATAATATGCAAAGAAAATCAATTGTTTCACAACAACAGCCAGTCTTTTGTAATGTGAGGAAGACATCTCTTCAGCTTTTAATATTAAAACTCTTGTGAGGACTGGCTGCTGCTTTGTTCATCAGAAGTGGAGTGCTGGGTCTTAGAATAGGGAAATATGGAGAAGTGCTTTTAGGTTCAACTTGCCTGCAGATTTCTTTTTGAAAAAAAAAAAAAAAAAAAAAAAAAAAAAAAGAAAAGAAAACAAAAAGAGGAATTTTTTAAAAAGTGACATGTTGGTGCAATAGGAGATGATGTGAAAATGTGCACTAACTGGATTCAGCAAAGGCTTTGAGGTTGTCTGTGTGCTCCTGCAGATGTGCATATGCATGTATGTTCATGCATGCATTAATTCATCTGAAGCTAGTGGAAGTTGTGAACAGTGGATAGTGCTCTAAAACTGTCTTATGGCAGATACTAAACAATTTTATGGTTGTTTTGTATTATTAAAATTTTCAATCTTTAATTGTCACAAAGCTATCTCTTATTCAGGAATATTTCTCGTATTTATTAGACTGTGTACAATAAGAAAGGATGGGCCTGAGAACACAGGTGTCCTAGATCTACAGTATACTCTAAAAAAGAAATAGCCAATAATTTTGACACAGAAAGAAATTACTGTGAAAGCACTATTATCAGGGGTGCAATTCAAAATAAATTATTCATTCTTCTGCATAATATCATCTGCTTTATTCAGGAAAAACGTGTGCAGTGTAATTTTCCAATGTAAAGTATGCTTTCTAGTGATCTGTTAGTATCTATGAATTTAAACAGACACTTTTATAATTGTGTTTTTCTAATGAAATTATAAATATATCCAAAAGGAGCCTATCTGCCTGAACAGAGATTATTGGGTTTTCAAGTGTGAGGGTTGCATAGTAGAAAATAAAATAAAAGTGACAGCCTTTTCTGCTCTAGGATAGCTGTGATTCATCTGGGTCTTGTGTAATTTTACTCTAAATTTAATGGGCTGAAATTTTCCTGGGCACTGAATTCATGAGTTAAGTGGGATTTCCAGCCAGAGTGAACTTGGCAAAAAAGACCAAGACAAGCTGCATACTTACCTCACGCTTCACCAATACAAAAGCTAGTGAAAATGCACAAGCATGGCTATAAATTACAAATCTTCTCCTAGGAATATATCTCTCTGTACTACAGGATTGCAGCTGAAATTGGCAACTGTGTTTATACAAAAAACACCCCAAAATATATTTAGGGACTAAATTATTCTTGATTTACCATGGAAAAATCACTGAGATGCAAGTGTGAGAATAATTTAATACAACATATTAGTGACAGACCAAGAATCAGAGATGAGAAAACAACAGGATATTTTGGCTTTTTAAAAACCTCACTGGTCAAAGCTTACTTCCAAATCACATCCCAGTGTTTTTTCCAGATGGGATACTCGGGAGCCTGATAGTGTCACAGGAGGACTTGTGCTTGACCTGTTCTAAACCAGAGCTTCCATTTGTTGAGGTAACTCCTCTTCCTGCTCGTGTAGCCAATGGGACAGTCTATGCCTTCTATTTTTAAAAAAATCCAAACAACTTTAATCTCAAATCTTAAGCATAAAATGAGGTGGGAAAAAAGCAACAAAACCAAGCTGTTCCATGACCAGCAAGATTAATGAAATCTGGCATCCTACATCTGTCTGTCATGTGGATTCTCTGATATGTAACAAGGTATGAGTTCAGTTTGCCATTTAGCCCTCAGGGGGCATTGACAATGTCTCTCTCCTCCACCCGTCTGCTTATTTTTACTGAATTCAGAGAAAGTTAGTGTCTTTGGGCTCTCTTTTGAAATTGGGCTCTTTTGAATAGTGGGTACAAAAGTTTCTGGGGGAGAGGGAAATGCTTATACACACAGCATGATTGCATAAATTTTATTCCCTTAAAAAACTGAACTCAAAAGCTGTATTCATATGTCTTCCTATTTGGTTTTAGTAGGATTCAGGCTTAGCTGCCGAACTTCATGCTTAGTTGGAGTGGTTCTATGTTTTGGTGTTGATAGATGTGTAGGACACTTTATACAATGACACAAACTCAAAGCTAAATGCTTTTCTTATGTGAAACCAGTGCTCAGCCTTAGAATCACAAAGGCAGTATTAGAGACAGCCAGACAGATGCTACCTTGCAACAAGGACCAAAATGCATAGCAGAAAACAGAGTATAAAGGAATAAGAGGGATATGTATTTAGATCTACTTGGTAGCTCTATGCAGAAAAAGATTTTCATCTGTGCAATACCACAGGTGAATCTGTGTTCCTGAATCCTGACATAAAATGTGGCTTAGAAAGTACGAGTAGTGGAAGAAGTGGTGGGATTGTTTTAGGTACCTTGAACAAAGACAAATACCTAGATTAGCACATAGAGACTTGTATATCTAAAACACGGGTTGGCAGATACAACAGAGGATCTCCAGCAGATTCACAGCTTTCTAGAACAGCAGTGTGGAGGCCATGCAGGGTACACTGGGTACCCCACTGGTGCTAGATGCTTGTCTTTAGGTAAATAAACTGGTAGTTGCTAACGATTCACGCTTTAGCATGCAGAAGACTGAAAATTATATCTGCTGCCTTCTTTACTCCCTTCGGTCATAGCCAATCCAAGAATAAAGAAAAAAACATGCAGCATAAAAGAGAAATACGAACGGATCATTGTGATATATTCTTTTCATTCACCCAGGAATTATAGCCCTCATTTACTCATACAAAAGGTTGGAACAAATAAAATTTACTATCTTCTGTTCTATTTGGAAAGGAAGAGAGTCTTCTGGCTCGAAATAAATTTGGAGTGAGAACTGAGCTCTCCTGCCTATCTGAAATTTGAACTTTGAGGCAGTTTGAATTCAGGGGTTTTAATCAAGGTCGTTGCTAACTCCCTGGGCTCTGCAGGTCATTTCCCTGTCTGAAAATCTAATGTCAGTGTGTTTTTCTACCAGAGAAACACAAATGGGGGTTCTGGTCCTTCATTCACTGGAGCAAAAGTCCTTTTCCCAAAGTCCTTACTGTGGCAAGCTTGCAGCCTCAATGAAGGGCGGTGAGGAACACCTCACACACTCAATGGCTTTACACTGAGGTGTAAAAGAAGTCACAGAGCTGGTTTTAATGAAAGTAGAATCCATCCCTACTGGCTGTAGCTGTTGACTATTGACAGTTTGAAAAAGGGTAAATAGAAACTGTGGCAATGCTTAACTCCAGTTCTGAGTGCAGCAAGTCCTTTGTTTTGCTTGGCTGTTTGTCCCAAAGGGAGAGTGAGGGAGAACGAATGACGCCTCGCTGAAGCAGGAGGATATACTGAACGCACATGCGCGCCAGCAGGAAGCAAACCCTCAGCACTTGCAAGACTTGCAGTTCTGACAAGCACTGGAGTAGCCCAAATAGCATCTCTTGAGGTTGTTCTCAGTCTGATGGCAACGAGTAGAGCCGTGGTGAGGATTTGGTGTGGTGCATGTCCCGTCTGTGCTCGCACCCTGCTGCATGGAACTGGGCGGAGAGGATTATAGCTTCCTTCTCCTTTCTCCTGCTTTCCACTCCTGTCCCAAGCCAACACCCTCCATGGCGGGATACTTTGCTGCTTCCAATCTAGCAGCATCTCCTACATCCACATGGCAACTCACTGCAACTGCCCTTCAGAGCAGGGGCTTCACCACCAGCTCCTGGGGTGAGGGAGCTGTGATGCAAGGGCTGAGTCCTCCTGGCCCGCTTCCTTCCTCACTCTTTTCACAATATTTTGTGAGGAGGAAGCCCTGAATACAAATACAAAAATGTATTCCTAAATCAGAAATTAAAATGTCAATGTCTTTAATGGAAGAAAGAGACAGTGAGTGAAAAGCTGTGACTATCATATGCAAAAGGACAAGATAGTTTGTGACAAGAGGTGGGGTTATGGCAGGTGGAAAGAGGCTATCTCCTAACCCCGAAAAAATGAACAAACAAACAAGCAAAAAGCTTTAAAATCCCCATAGACATTTTTGTACCCTTTTTGTACTGGTCCTTGTGAGTCTCCAGCACATTTACTGAGTTGTACATCCCAGCCACCTTATAATTCTCCTCCAGGACAGGCCTCCTGTGTGTGGGGGGTTTTAAGGTGCTCTCAGTGGTTTCTCAGAGCCTGCCAGTTCTGTCTTGGGTACTTATCCCAGTGCTGCCACAGAAAATAGGCACCATGTTAGTTTTGGCTTCAACTGTGACCTGGATACAAAAATGCAGTTGTCATCTGATGTCTAGGAGTTTGCTTGTGTTCCCATTGTGGCCTTCCGTATTACAGCCACAAGCCCTTTGCTTTGACTCATCCTTGAGTCAAGCTTTGGTCAGCCCTTTGCCTTCCTCTGACAGTCCCTGAAAGCAGCCACGTTGTGGGCTGTCTCACTGTGGTGAGGCTGAGCATGTGTCTTTGGAAAGAGCGGTCAGGTCTAAAAACTACATGGATCCATGTGGAAACACAGAGAGAGGGATACACATGTCCTAGAGTAGATGTATATACTAGATATGTTAATGTCTGCAGAGATGCTACTACTTAAATGTACCAGGAATGTTGTACTTAAACACAGAAGTTGGGCCAAAGTGACCTCAACATGCTGGAGACACAGAAATACCAAGACAGCTTAGTGTGGAAGGAGTTACTAAATGAAAAGTTTGTGGCAGCTGAGTTGCTAGGACCACATGAATTACACAGGGAACAAGCTACCCTGCAAAATGGATTTAAGCCTGTTCTAAGAAGGGATGCTTAGTGCAGCCTGAGGTATTAAATCACTCTGAGAACCAGTCTGATGTACGCACCAGGTACTTTAATGCAAACTAACCGCAGTTAAAGTAGTTCAACAACCCAATGTAGACATGGCCTGAAGCAGTGTAATAACATTCCCTTCTTTTCCAGGCCATTTGTGGTTGTGCTGGCAGGTAATACAATCCTGGAGGTGGAAAAATTACTGTATTACCAACAGAAGGTGGGAGGGGAAGTCAGTTAACAGTATTGTTAGCATTTGTATTGCAGAATCAGCAATTACAGTACAACACTGTGGGTCCGGCAAATTCAAAGTGTGGACAAATGGCCTCAGCCAGAATACTCCATCCCTGAAGCTGAAGAATTTATTATCAGCATGTGAGACATTTTTGCATAATCTATTTTGCAAAGGTTTAGCCAGACAGGCTTCACTGTGTCCCATGTTTGCCAGGTATACACCTTTATTTTTCAACATATTATGGTACTAGGTACTTAAACCTGAGAGAAGTAACTTATTTGAGCACTATATATTTATAGGTTCATAAGATTCCTAAGTGGCACTTTAATAACTTATTTCTTTTTATGTTATCAGTTTCATGATGCTTTCTGAAGGATTGTATTTTTAATCGCTTATGCAGTTCCCTGACGGGTTCAATGTCAGGGTTGCTTGTCATTACAATAAATTAATTAAATGATTGCTATTAATGATTATATAATGCAAGGGAAAAGCCATTTTCAGCCTGAGGCACAGACGATTAGGGATGCAGATGGTTCTGGTGTGATAGCTGAAAGCTCCCAGATATGCTGAGATGAGGCCAGCACCAACCCATCTTCAAACAATAAGGGGGATTTTAAGGATATGGTGATCATCAGGTGTGTAGAGGATATTTGTTTTGCTCATGGAGGACTCAGAGACACTTGTGAATATCACCAAAAAAAAAAAAAAAAGGAAAAAAAAAAAGATTTTACTCCAGAAAGGTAAAAAGTTAATCTAGTAATCTAGGTCCTACAAACTTGTGACTTATTATTGTGAGACAAATATCTTTTATTTTGATATTTCAAAGTAAAAATCCAAATACCGTAGCTGATACTTTCCCACCTGTATAATCTTCTATGTTATTAGCACTGTGTTTTCTAAGACTCCAGTACACATTTACAATTTTTCATTTCATCAGATTTTAGTTATCTTTACACCAGTAAGGCAAGCAGAGTACTTACTCTCAAGTAGTTCTTGAAGAACTGATCCAGCTCAGTGCATCAAGCTTTCTGTACCAAAAGGCTTGATGTCCATAACGCACGCTGTGGAAATTAGTTCTCCTGAATGAGAGAACAGTCTCTCAGAGATAAGCAAAACGCTGGCATTGGGTTTGAAGTATCTAAATCTCACTGGTTTTCTTTAAGGACTTGAAAGCCTAGTACAGCAGGATGGTTCACTGGCCTTTCAGCAAAGGAAGGACGATTTGGGTAATATCACTGGTCATTTAGACCAAATTTTACTCTAAGTTTCTGCTTTCTTCAAAGTGGAATTTGAGGTGGACCAAGGAAAAGGATGAAAGGCGCAGGGGGAGAATCACAGTTACATAAACCTGGTGGTGTGTACGAACTGCTTGCCACTTGTACAAGCTGAAGTGCAGGCTGGAGCGAGGAAAAAGGGCCCACCTTGTCTCAGCTGAGCGTTATGAGTCTTCCTGTAGCTGTGACGAAGACCAACTGTTGCTTCAGTCAGGATATACTGCATTGAGTAAACCTAACGAAAACATGCAACTGTTCTTCCACTTAATTTTATATGAAAATGATATTTAAAACTTCGAGAGACTTTAGAAATAGTTCTAAAAACAAACAAACAAACAAAAAACAAGCTGATGGCTGCCTGCCAGTTACATCACTTCCATTGATTCATCACTAGGAGACCCTCTGTGATCGCATAAGCTGATCTGCTATTAACATTTTTAACCTGAGGTGTTTCGTATTAAGTGTTTTCCATAAGAAAGGAGCCATTGAAGTGACTTCTAAAGAGTCTGGGGGAAAAAAAACACTGATAATTACAGTATTTGAGGTTAATTACTTGGGCCTGTTCCCTTTTAATTTGTTTACATTGTGCATTCTCTAAGTAAGTGCATAAATGATGCAGCTTGTGAACTTACTAAAGCGAATCTCCTTCCTTCTGATTTGTATTTTCAATTCACTTATATTTTAAAAAGTCTATTAGGCTAGAAGAGAATGACTGTAACAAATAAACAAGAAACCAAGAGCAAGAGGGCAAAAATCTTACTAGGTTCATGGAGTAGACAGAGAGAAAGGATGAGTTCATGAATTCATTCCCTATATGATATCTAGATATTGCACTGAGCCTGATGTGGCAATACATGTCATTCTGGGCTAAATATAGCACTGCATATAACATGGGAAGGTTCTCCTTCTCTAAGTGCTCTCCATCAGTGAATGGGATGGGCAGTCAAGCTGGCTTATGACCCCCTCATAAGTCCTTTATACTTGAAATAACATCCAAACCCAAAGAAAGGGAGCCTCCAGTATGAATCTTGAGAGAGGACTGACCTGGCAGAGTAAGAAGCAAAGAGAAGGCCTGTGCTTTGCTGCAGCATTAATTACAGGTGGGGAAGAGAGAAAGTTGAATGAATAATATAGGCCAAGTTATTGATATTTTTCATTTTATACCCTGTAAGTCATATGTGGTTTTCTTTGCGGAATGAAATGTATATGTATTTGTTTGTAGGTTTTCTCATGATTGCAGTCTTATCTCTGCTCTAACACTTAACCACTATGTAATTTTCTTGAACCTTCACTTGCACGTAGCAATAAATTGGATGAGCCAGATCATTAGGCAGCACAAATAGACACTTCTCGAGTCCACTGTCAATGTGGAGCCCTCATGGCTCTCTTGCTGTTTTTAAATTCCCATCCAAATTTTTACATTCAGAGCATCACTCTTCAATCCATTGCTTTAGTAATTCTATAGATTGCTTTTGGATTATGTTCATGAAGGAATAAAATTGTCCAGTAAGAAAAGACATTCAGGTAAAATGCAGGTGAGGGCAGCCTCCCATGCGAGATGATCGTCATGCAGTTCTCCTGCACCAGAGCACTCTGCCTGGCATAGTGCAGCTTTCTGCTCACGTTAGACATTCTCCTTGAAAAAGGACAACATCCTCAGGAGAGAGACACCCTTTTAACAAGTCAGAGTAACTTAGTCACCCTAGTGAAGGGCCAGTGCCACAGGTGCCTGGTGCTTTGCCAGCAATATGTCAGAAGAAGACAGTGAGCTTCCATGAGCCAGGTATCTGGCCTGGGCCTCAAGTCTTTCCTTGTTTCCCATGGGAAAGCTGAACTGGCTAGGCTGTAAAATCCTGGAGCTGCCGTGCTCCTTGAAGAGCTTCAGCCCAAGAAAATGGTTGTTGTTCGTAGCTAGACAATACATGAATAACATCAGGATTTTACTGCCTGCTGTACTCTCAGGACCTTACGGTAATGCAGAGTTTTGGAGAAAAGTTATGACTTGAAGCCAATGAAATCTTCTGGTCCTATTCTTACTTTTATGTAGGTGATCAGATTTTAAAACTGGGTATGTTCAGGCAAACAATTACAGCAACTAAACACTTTCTCACTTGCCAGATGTGTCTGGATTCCAAACAAGAGCTATGAATTTTGGTGACAAACAGTGTCTGCTCTTTGTTTTCTTGTTTTAATTGTTGCTTCTGACTAGCCAACTAACGGGAGCATAAGGTGTTTCCCATCATCTAGTTCTGGCCAACTTACAGTTGGAGACTACTTTTCTTGACATATTTGGGGCTGAACATCTTAGCTGAACCTTAACAGTAACTGTTGGGTCCCCCATTTGCTGATGAACTGCAAGACGGCAGAATTTTTAAAGAGCTATTGAGCTAAAAAAAAAAAAAAAAAAAAAAAAGGAATAAAATGGGAGCTTGTTTCCCTGCACATTGATAATTTGTATATGGAAGTCAAACAGACCAGAAGGGTGGAGCCTTTATTATCAGAATTAGATGCTATTTTGCAGCTGATCCAGTGAATCATGTATCATGGGCATATGAGGCCAGTCTGACTCTGGCTACATTTGCATAAATATACATTCATGGTTCATCCACAGAAATCAATAGACTTTAATATAAATGAAATTCAGCTCACTGCCAAAGAGATCAGACTCAGGCATTATGGTTTCTACACACCTCTAAAGAGTCTGTCTGAGCCCATTTTTGCATTGACTTTCACCTCATATAACCTGGTTACCTTCACTGGAACCACACAAATGTAATTCAGTGAAAAGCTGGCACCGCACTTCCTGAAATTCAGTCTGCAAACTCTAGGTTCTGGGTGGATAGGGACATATTCTAATCCCTCTTCTAAAAATTGCATGTAATTCGTCATGAAAACAGAAGGCCTCTTTTTCCCCCATTGGTATTTATGATCCTCTGACCCTTTTACACAAAAATACGACTTTGCCTTGGTGTCACCACCTAAAACTTTCCTTCCCCACATTGCTATGCATATTTTGCATCTTTTATAAAACAGCGAGATGTGCAAGCCCCACTGAATAATGCAACCTTTTAGTTTTTTTTTTTTAACCAAAATTACTAAATTCGTAGGTGGTTCAGGGTGTTTGATTGATATTCACTTAAGACATTAAAAGTAGATCAGCTCATTTCTCATGACAATCAAATCTAATTGCCCATCCATAGCCATACAATTTACAGAAAACAGTTTGTTGAGTTAAATATTTATTTATGAGGCTTTTATAATTGGAGTAACACATAGTAATTTTAATGCATAAAAAGGTGCTACTTCAAAAGGCAGAAATACTTTTCCATAGCTCTGCACAGTAAAAATAAATACATTTATTTCAACCATATTTCATTCAATATTCAACCATATTCATTTCATTCAATATTCAATATTTCAACCATATTTATTTCAATGCATGGTATAATTTGGAAGCAATTACTACAGTGTCATAAATAAGCATCACTTATCAGCTAATTATTTACAAATTACTTCTTCTACAGAGTAAATAAGGGTATATGCAATGTAATCTATTTATTTTATTTTCTCTAATTTTCCTAGTTGAATGCAAATACATCCTAAGAGTAAGTTTTTCCGACTTTTGCCTTGTGGGAAGCCAAATAATTTTATCTTCGTCTACCTACATAAACTTTTTTTCCACAACCGTTCTCCTTTCATTCTTGTTGCAAGTGCAAAGTTGCACCTGCCTATTTCCTTTTGGTTTGTTTATTTTCTTTTTTTTCTTTCCTTTAATTCACCAGTTTGACAAGAGAGCCCTTTGCACAGACAGCTGCCCCTTCTCAGTCAGGTGCAGGAAGGCAGGGCTCACCTGAAGGCTGCCCTCACTCCATGGGGACGGCAGACGTCCCAGGCTGGTAGTCAGCGAGGGACAGCAGACAGATTCAAGAGCTATCCAGTGTGAGAGTAGGCTTGAGGCTCTTCTGAACAGCAGAAAAATAGCAATCCGTACGAAAATCAGCTCTCAGCAATGGTCATTAATGCAGAATACAAGTCCATAAAAGTAGTGTTATATCCTACAAATACAGACTCTGAAGATTGCTGAAAGCATATGTATTTGGCTACAGCCACTCATAGGAAGTATATGATTAAAGAGAAGAAACAAGCAAACATGTTATCCCAGGTCATGGACTAAACAAGGCAGGATGGAGAGTCGGAGGGTCTGACTGTGGTTTCCTGCAGCACGTCTGCATCGTGGTTCCCTGATGAAAGGTTTTGTCCACATATAACTAGGTTTCACGTTTAAGAAGCATCAAGCACAGAGATTTGGTGACTGCTCTCCAGGGGCTTTCCAGGCTATGGACATAGCAGAAGTTCAAGCATAGGTAGAGGAGCTGTCAGTGGATTATGGAAATGGACACATCACCAGACTCTTGGTATCACAGGTGTTGGCTACACGAGAACTGTAGATCTTCTGATTATATATTTACTACTTAAATATGACAGAAATAAAAATGTTTTATAGCCATACAAAACCAAAACTTTAGAGACAGGGAGAAATCCTGCAGTTTGCTGCTTAGAATCTTTCTACGGTGCACAGTCTGTTTCTGTGGTCCTAGTTTAGTTACCTAGGAAACAGCTGTAGGATGGAATTTATTTATTCTGTCTGAGTAAGTGTCTCTGATATATATACGAGACATCCTGCCTGTGTCTGTGGGAAATTAGTGGGCGCTCTTATGCACTATTAGGCTGATACCAGGTATCTCCAACTACACGAAGGCAATTATTGGCACTACCTAAATGGTTAATAAACATCCCTTGTAATTCCCAGAAGAGAAGGGCAAAGCAGGGACTGCTCAAATGCATTATCAAGCTCATACAATGTTGGGTCAGAGAGAGAAGCCACAGGGGACCACAGCTGTCTGAAGTAAATGAGAATGGGCGTCCAGCTGACCCCTTCCACAGGAGATAGAGGCGTGCATCTGGAGGACACTACGAGCCAGGCGGAAGGCTGCCCGCAGCTCACCAGAGCCAGCAGTGCAGCGAGGAGCAGATGTGGGGTCAAATCACCTTGTCTAAAGCAGGATGACCCCAAGTAGCCGAGGCAGTTTCTGAACTCAGTTGGTCCCTTTTCTAGGGGTTCTGGTAAAACACCAGCACCTGAGGGAGATGAGGTGGAAGTCCACACAGCCTCATATCCTGCCTTTGTTAGCTGTTATCGTACACTGCAGGGTGGATGCCACTCATGGGCTGGCGTAAGGAAGCTCCTCATCTTCCACCCTGGGCCATATGTCCCCACCAACCCCTACCACATATAGTGCCATGCCCCCAAAAAAGCCTGCGATTCCAAGCTAGGAGCAGTCTTCTGATTCATTCCAGTGCCAGTGGGGATTGTCACTATGTTGGCTCCTTATCCTCATCCATT
Source organism: Rhea pennata (assembly GCF_028389875.1). Taxonomy (NCBI): domain Eukaryota; kingdom Metazoa; phylum Chordata; class Aves; order Rheiformes; family Rheidae; genus Rhea; species Rhea pennata. The sequence continues at coordinate 19,510,013 of NC_084671.1, read as the reverse complement.
TATTTTATTTTTTTGACAAGAACGCAATGTTTTGCCTGAGTGTCTCTCCCAACAGTCCTGTGAATTTGGGGAAGAATGAGAAGATCACCTAGCCCATTCCCTCTACCCACCCTCCCCTAGAGTACCTCCATCCCTACTGGCAGGCCAGCTGCCCCATGCTGGTGCTCCCACACAGTATCTGTCCTGCTGGCACATGCTGATGCAGGTTTCATGTTTTATACTATAGCAAAAAGCTAAATGGCAGGCAAATAACAGTACAGGCTTCAGGCAGCATTTCTTAAATGGTTATTTAGGCTTTGTCAATACTGCAGGAAGGGTTCTGCCAGCTCTGGAGAGTTACTGTGTGCACGCAGCAGAGATTTCTCCTTGTGGGCATGGAAGTGGTACTAAGTGAGGTTTTCACTCCTGTTTCCCATTGCAGTTGTTGTAACCAGTATGAAGGCAGAACATCTGTGTCTACGTTTAGTCATTGTCATAGCTGTGGCTGCACTGGACACTAGCAATTTCTAAATTGGGATAGTCCCAACTGAACTTAGGCCCCTAGGTCTCTAAGACTAAAATAAATACCTCCTGCTCTGCAGCCCAGAGAGCCCTGCCAACATCACACTGTGTCATCAGCTGCAAGCACTGGGCCTGCAGCAGCAGTCTGGCTTTTGGCTGCATTGCTTTAGCCAGCTTGTTCAGAAGAAAATCTTGTATTTCAGTTGGATTCAATTAGATCGCCTGGGGGAGGGGAAATGATTTTGTGTGAATAGGTACATTTTAAAAGAAATTGAGAAATTTGAATAGTAATTAAGCCTTTGACCACTACCCACTCTAAGCACTCCTGCAGTATACAGCAGGTGCACCCCTATTTTAAGATCACTCCAGCTATGTTTTACAGTGCTTTCATCCTTCCTTCAGATGCTATGTTGTGATGCTGCTACTGCTAAGTGCAAAGAAAGCTTTCTGTTCTGATTTATACCCTATATAGTTTTGATTTTAATAGGACTGTGCAAGAGCAAAGCAAAAGTGAAATGTGGCCAATCCATGTATTTATTGTATGTGCATCTTCATTGTAGTGTTTTGGTATTTCATGCAAAGATCGTAAAATGCTCTACAAAGACGGTAAAACTACAAGTCCTACTTTATGGGTGGTAAAACTGACTCCACTTAGGAGAGTTGCCCAGGATCACACAGTGAGTCAACAGTAGGAAGAGATTCTAAGTTTTTTAACTATATTGCCTCCTCTAATTAGTATATTATTTATTTAAATTAATATAGGCTTTCCTTGACACTACATTAGCATTAGGCAATCCAAACCACCCTAAGGAATCATTTGAAAAAGCAGCGGAAACTGTAAAACTCATAGTGTGAGCACACAGGAAATTAAAGCATTTAAGAGGTTTATGAATTTAACAGACGGCAATCTCTGCTATTGGTACATATGATGTTACAAGTTTTTTAAGGATATTTATTTGAGAGGAATTCATTACAGTACAAGTGTAGAGTATTCTTAAGACAATCTTGCTTTTGCCTCTAGATAGCTCACCTGGAATTGCCTTTGCAAAAATGTTTTCCAAAAAGGAATTCCTCCAGTACATTCACATGCCATAATGGCTTGCTTTTCCAGCAGCAATGGAGAGTCAATCATGTAAACGTATTATATCTGTGTAAAAACATTCTGCCAAATTGTTTTGCCTTTTGTAGGAACAAGAATAACAGATGGATTAGAGACAGAGCAGATTTATGAGTAAAGTAACTTTCTATTAGTCATTATCATGAGTCACATCCTAAAATATCTCAGGGAGGGCTGTCTTTCTGGCTATAATAAACACTTTCCAGGTGCAATCCTTGCTGTGGGGTAGATGATACATTACACAGGGATCACCTTGTCATCTGTCTGTTGTTTTTCCACCCTGTAAATAAGAAATGGCATTCTCCTCAATGGAGTAGGACTATATACAGTAGTATATTGTCTTAAGATTGCAAATTATATAAAAATAAGATTGAAAATCTGGCTTTAGCCAAGTAGCAATTAAAAGCCAGAGAAGCACTTGGGGAAAGAGCTAACAAGTTCTACCTCTCTTGCTTAGCAAAATGGTTCATATGGATTTGTGAGAGCCCAGCTTAAGTAATATAGTCTTATTACTTCGTAATCATTCACAAAAAAAAAAAAAATGATAGCCAGTGGCTGAGAATGCAGCAAAACCCATCTAACTTTCCTGAGCCAAACTGAGGAAGGGCTGTCTGTGCTCTGCAACTCGCAGGTTTTGTGCTGTGAGAACGGCAGGCTTTAGGGGAGTCCTGTTACCGCGTGCAGATACTGTGAATTCGATTTAGAGTGCTCAGGGGACATGAAATCATAGCAGCAATACAGAAATGAGGGTCCTGTTCTCGGGGCCACCACGTATCTCACTGGTGTGTGAAATACTTTCCCAATATTTTTATTTGATACCTTATACAGATGTTTGGTTGTTGTTGCTGTGTTTTTTCCAATGGTTTCTTTATGGTGCGATAAAAGGAAAAGCAGCTACATCACACCACGTTTCTGATAGCAACGGAGACCGTATTTATTGTTCACCTGCCGGTCGGGAGCCCCCCTTGGCGGCAGCGCCCTGCGCCGCCGCTGCTGCACACGCCAGCCCTGCGCTGCAAGAGGATCTCCCTTTGACGTCGATATGTATTCCACACACCAGGCGAGTGCAGAGCAGGCTACGGATCAGCCCAGGCACTGCAGCCCAGGGAATGGGATATTTCTCCAGACTGTTCCTCGCATTTTAATAGCTCAGTGAAGGCAGAATCTCCATTTTCTGCAACTGTCTCAAAGAGTAAGTGCAGGAGTAAAAGGAGGCTCTGGTAATAAAGTAAGGATTTAACCCTCATGACCTTTTCTTTTTGTAATTCCACTGTTTGGTCACTCCAGCATCAGAGTGCTGCATTAAACATTAAGAGTGATTACATATATGAGACAGGGAGACTCTGCAGACTCTCTTAGTGAGTATCGGGGACATACAAAGGTCATGGCAATTGCTCAGACTGGCAACCTCGGAACAGAACTCAAATATCTTGCAAGGACTTTTCAGCCTCCTCCCTCTCTCCTTGGGCAGAATTGTTGGTAATATATATCAGAATTGCAAAAAGATCAGAACAATATTCCCATCTCAGCCTGACTGCTTATTTGCTGCAAGCTAGTAACAAAACAAAGGTCCCCAAAATGCTGGGGAATGCAAAGGGGGACCAGAGGTGATCACAGAAGATTGTTCTCATGGGCCAGTTGACATCCTGCCCTCTCCCTGGCCGTGTGGGCTCCTAAGAGCCGTACTGTCACAGATCTCTCGATATTGAGCCCTTAGGCAGACTGACTTTCACAGAAGAGATAAAAAAGTGATCATGAAGATTCATTATTTCTGCCAGGAAATTCTCTGTGGAAGGGGCATTGTAGGTCCCCTGTGTCAGTCACCTTCACCCACCGGGTTTCCTGAGCTCTGGCAGCTCACATCCCCGTAGAGAGGAGGGCAAACGCACAGGTTCTTTGGGCTTGGGAGACCAGCTGATGGGAGCAGCCCTATGAGACACAGCCCAGATGAGACAAACTCCCAGCAAAACACAAACATTCCTAACACAGAACAGAGGTGTTGAAAAGATACGTAGTCTCTCTGAATAGATAGCCCCAACTTTGCTGGAAGTGTGTCCTTAGAAATAGCATATATTTCTCGGGGTATTCTAATGGTGTATATCTGTGCACCTGTGTGGTACTCCCTGGACCCAAACTGTTTTCCAGGGCTTTCCGTTTTCTAGGCTTCTTTCTGCAGCTCCTGGTCCGCTGAGCTTCTCTATCCATTGGCACTCACCTCAAAAATGTAACCGTCACCTCCACCTCAACAAAGGGACATTAGATAATTAACGTTAAGTTCAATCCACAGGCTATGATATGAACAACGCTGAATTTTTGGGCCACCCAAGTAATGTGAGATACTAAGGAACACCACCCAGAAGGGGCTAGGCTGAGGTTTTTTTGGTAGGAACTCTATGCAGATGCTAACTATGGCGCCTATTTAATCTCCATGGTCTTTTCTACTCTCTCAGGTCTATAAGTTAGGGCAAGACTTGGGTCAGCTCCAGCTGGAAGAGCAGTAAGTTGAGAAAAGACTACTTTGGGAAAAAAAATCAGTCTCTTCCCCCATTTCCAAAGCACACATCAAAGGTGAAATTAACCCAATGCTTCTTGAAGAATTTGTCACAGTTTAGCACAACTAGCAAATTTAGCTCAGGAAAAGCCCAGCGCTACATTAACACAGAAACCAAATATGTGCTGTGGGGTTGTGTGGAAGGGAGGGTCCACTTAGGTCAAGGGCAAGGGCAACAGCTGAGCAGGGATGTGGCTGCCTGCACAGTCACTGCTGTGGTGCCTTTTGTATGTACATAAAACTTTGGTTTCCAGGGGTTTGCAGGCACAAACATCCCCCTGACACCCAAACAAATAATCAGAAATAAATAGCTCATGAAGCCGCTGATAATAAAGCCAGAGAATGGCCATTCATAGAAATATGCACTACATCACTCCTCCTGAGTTCATGGTGATTCATCACCATTTCCCTTCTTCTGTCGCCTTTTATTCTTTCGATGATCTTAGCTCAGGGATCCCTTAAACACTCTCCACCTTATTTTAGATATGTTTATATGTTTTTGTTTGAAATACTAGATCTTGGAAAAAAAAACTTTTCAGTTGGAGTATTTCCTATAAGTAGGTCACTGTAGTAAGGGGGTTAGACATGCAGTCTTTGCTGACAAGATACTTTGCTTCTAAAGCACTTAATGCTGCTTTACCAAAAAAAAAAAAAAAAAAAAAAGTAAGAAAAAAAAGAAAGAAGAGATACCCATTTGTTGACCTTTGGTGCTGGGCAGAGTGTCTTTCTGACCAGCTCAAGAGAGAGACATTATACCAGTGATGTATAGAACTATATTTATACTCTGAATAAATAGACTAAAAATATCCCTTCAAAGAGGGTAAGCTGTAATTTTAAATTGTAGCACTTCTAAAGAGCTTTCACTGATATCAGACACTCCCAGGCTTGAAGCAGCACGGCACTGCATTTTAATCAAATAACTGTGAAACCATTGCCACAAAATTGCAACCAAAATGTTTGTGCAATGTTATGTAGCTACGGAAACAAACTGGGGCTTCTAGAATTACCTTATTAACTGGTTCGTGGCAATGGGCTCCTCGCAGGATTTTAGCAGTTGCATGTCAGGCTGTGCAATTTCTACCCCCATCCCAAAGGGGAGTAAACCCCACATAGATTCACAAATGGGCAGATATGTAGTGATACCGGAGTCCTATTAACTTTAGACTGATTCTGGACAGGAAGATTCACCAATCACTAGAAACAGGACTAGTAAATTAAAGTTTAGTGAATGCATGCAAATGCCACATGGTATTTATAACAGTATTTCTCAATTATTTTATTATATAATCCTTCCTTTCTGACCCACTTTATTTCAGTTCTAGCTACCTAAGGGTGCAACTAAAGATACAACATCTTCGTTACTTTATGTTATTTACCTCAGAAATCAAAAAGCATAACACCAAAGTAACTGGAGTTCTTTTCAGTATGAATTATTTTAAAAATAATCTATTTATGAAGGCTTACTTGTGTTCTTCCCTACTATCTCCATTTAGGCCTTCTCAAGAACTGCTACTGATATCTAGAAGTGCTCAGTGGTCAGGAGGTCCCTCCACCCTTCTTCTTCTCTCCCACCCCCTCAACTATTTTGTGACGAAGTATCAAAAATATTTGTGTAGATTGTAATCTCTTGCATTATAGTATCACTAAACAGGACAGTTTAGGTCAGAGTATTCATTTGCTCTGTGAAAGCAAATATTAAATGAAGTATTTAGTTCTGCTGGGATAACACAGGGTTACATTTTAGATGAAAGCCATCTTTTATGTACCAATAAGCTGTTACAAAAAGCTAAATATTCTATGGCTCAAATCATGCTGGAGATGAGTTTCAGTTTTATTCTCTGTCATTTTTCCCTCTTTTAGTCTCACATAAGATGTCATCAGGATCTACTGAAATACTTGCATATGGGGGAGGGTGGTAGGGAAAGAGAATTGCATAAAGAAGTAATGCTTTGATCGGAGAAGAATTTCTCAGGTGTTTATCTCATAAAACTGTATTTGGGAAGAAGAGTATCCAGCCTCTGGCACAGTGGCAGGGGTAGGCACTCCCACAGGGTGAGCTGGGACAGTCCCAGTACCCCTGGCCTCCTCCCATGCAGGTCATCTCCACTCAGCCCTGCAGGAAGCCAGCAGTCCTCAGTGACTGACGAACTGCTACTTGTTACTGATCTCCCCAGAGAAGCACCGAGCATCGTAACTCTTTGCCCACAGAGGAAGCTGTGAATGCAAAACAGTCCTCAGACTTATTTTTATTCTTTTGTCTTCACTGTCTTTTGGAGGCTGTTGTTGTGTCACTAGCAAAGAGTATGGATGTTGCTGGTCAAAATCTCTTTATGACCAACTCACGTTAGTCATCTGCTCTGAGCAGACAGAGGTAGTAACACAGTGAGCCTTTGCCAGAGACAATTTGTCAGGGAAATGAGGTGCCTGAGGGTCACTAGGCTCCACTCCTCCTTTCCTGTCCTCTGAGGACAGTGTTCATGTCATCCCTTCTGCTGAAGCCTAAAGCAAATGTCAAATAAAAAATGCTTCCCTCTACCTATTTCATATCTCAGGAGAGCAGAGTAGTGCAAAACCTCTCTCTTTCTCTCTTTCTCCCATAAAAATGAATACCAAGCATCATAGAAAGCCTCTGGAAAGCTGGGCACACCTGGGAGCTCCAGGGAAAGCAACCTTCTGTAAAAGGTCTGCAGATCAGGAGATGGGAAAAGCCCTTTGCACAATATCGCAGAGGAATCCAACAAACTGTCTATTAACTGCAGCTCTAACAATTGCACGCTGAACTCACGCCGCGGGCGTCTGACAGATACCACAGTGCCAATCCTGCCAAGGAAGGCAGACATAAGCAGGGCTCTGAATGAATCCTACCAAGGGGATTAGGTGAGCCTGAGAGAAGGGCTCGCAACATGTACAAAACACCCAGCTCTGGCTGCCCTCGCAGCAGGGCCAGGGACCCCTCAGGAAGACAGGAATGCTGCGAGGATGTTGCGGCTCTCCCGGGGGCAGCAGTGAAGGGTGCTGCATGTCGAGGGCTGAAGGCAAAAGTCAGGGGCAGCTGCAATGGGAACCAAGATGGTCGTTACCCAGCAAGGTCTGAATCTCTGTAATCTCCTTTCTGAGCCTATTTTTGTCGGTTGTGCCAGCAGCAAGAATCAACCATAGTTTGTGTTTGATTCTGAAAGGAACTAAATGTTTGTTCTTCAGCGGGAGTCAGAGGGGCTGAAACATCCGGAGTATGTCACTCCAAACCCAGCTGAAGATCTCTCAGCACAGTGCACGTCCCAGCAGTGCTGATAAACCAAGTCCCACTGACTTCAGCATGCTCTGAATATGAACAAGACCTTAAATATAAATATTTAACCTCTTTAATTCTAGCCATAGAAATCCAACAGGTGGGTCATAATCCATCAATCATGGACTTTTGTTGATGGTCTTCACAAACTCTTATTGACAAGTCATAAAACTATGACCATTAAGAATATGCAAGCCTGCCAAATAATTTCATATAGAAAATATGAAGACTTAGACATTAACATGAAGACTGCCTCCCAAAACTGAAGTTAAGCATTAATGCAAAATCAAAGCATTCAAATTTTGTGAGTCAGGTTCCCAAAAAGTAAGAGATTGGATTACAATCTTTTTTCTTTCTTTACATAAAGATTTGAGGGGTTGTTTTCTTCTGATTTTGGAGATCCTAAAATTCAGATTATCAAGCTTTCTCCACAACCATGAGAACCAGCAATTTACCTTTTGAAATGTGTAATCTGAGATTCCCATCATAAATCCAGGATCTTAGACCTTAAAGAAAACATGAAATATCATCAGTTTTACAATAAAAATCACAAAAGCTGGCAATGCTGTTTAAGCCTGGATTTTCTCAGTTTTCTTATGAACACAGATTACAGGATGTTCCTAAGGTTTTCCTGGAAAGGAGAACTGTGCCAGGAGAATTCTGTGGTGTTTACAATGGTAATATTCAGACCGATTGTTAATCTCAAAACTGATTGTTAGTCTCAATAAATAAAATACTTAAAACCTGATTTTTCAGAAGACTTGAACATCCACAATTGCTATTGATTCAGGCAGAGTTTTGACATGGTAGTGCCTCTAAAAATCTCACTTAAACCAATTATTTTTTGGAATTGGAAAATTGGAATAGCTGAACTGAACCAAAAGGCCCTGTAGCTTACTGTCCTATATCTGACAGTGACTGACAGCCTTACTGAGAGTATTGAGCAGGGCAGGCACACTTTAGTGACGGAAGTGTGTCAGAGGCACAGATTTGACTTAAACTTTGCAGTAAAAAAACACAATTGATCCTATTGATTAAGAAGCCATTGTATAGTGAAAATATCATTAATGGGGGACAAGCTTGCTGTTGCTGCTACATGCTACACCCCTGTGTCTTACAGCCATGCAGGACAGCCTGCTTAATAAACAAGTGTGGTCGGTGGGATATAGGCGTGTGAAGCAGGGCTGCGTGGTTCCCAGTTGGACAGTACAGCAATTGCTGTAAGCTTCCAAAAAATCCATTCAAAAGGACTGAAGAGACTGATTTCTGTGAGTAGCTTGACTTCCAGTTTTCAATATTGCTTATGAAAGTAAGAGAGGGGTCTGAATATTTAGCAGATCATGGTAACATTTTATTCAGGACTGAATATAAGTATTTGTAATGTAGACAGACTATACATTCAAACTCAGTCACTCTGGGACATTTGATCATATTATTCTCAATGTTCTGTATCATTTTGTTCTATAGGCTGGATATATATTCTATAGAGATAAGAGAATGGTTGGATGTAATGAAAGACTGATTGCTTCAGACTAGACCTCAGGAAATGTATGGGAATGATAAGGATGCAAGTTCGCAGCTTCTCTTGCGATGTGTCTACAATAAGATTGTTTCCTCCTTTCCTCGAGTACTTGAAATTGCAAAATTAGCTAAATTATTACCTTCCCTATACACCTGCCACACTTTTATTATCAGTTTTGAAAGATTTGAATGAAGATAGTCTTCTGTATTACATGTAAATACTTTTTGCTCCAAGCTTTAGGAAACATCTTGCAACTTCTTTCTGAGACCAATTTGTTTTCAGTATCCAGTGCTGTTTTCCATAGCCACCACCACCAGCCCTACATTGCACAGCTGGCAAAATCTAATTACCTACTCTCTGTATCCTACATAGGACAGGAGTCAGGCAGTGTGAAGACACTGGCATTTCTGGTACTGCACAGAAACCCAGTTTTAAGTACCAATAGCTAATGTAACCAGAGGAGCTAGGTGCACAGTGTCCCGGCTATATGGGTTAGATGGTATTATTTTGGATTTCTTTCTTGAAAGCACATGCCTATACTATCTCCTTCAGTATAAAGTGCTATTCTTGGATATGATCCTTAGCCTGAAATTACAGACCTTATATTCTTAAAGTCTGGAAAAGGCACTGAATGCTGCTGGTCTTTGCTTCCACACTAAACCTAAACAGATAGTTCAGGATCAATGGTTCAAACTAACAAGACCCAGATTACATTGCTGAGGAGTTACAGGTTGAAAGTTGTTGGCTTAAACTGCTCCTCTCTCTTGTGAGGTGAAATACCCAGCCCAGGAGAGATGGAATTGAAGAAACTTTCTTAGTGTATTGTAGACAAGCTAAAAGACTATGAGGTATCTTGGAGTTCATGGTTTATTAAAGATTGCCAAAGAAAATGCCTGACGTGCTGTTTATCCGCCATAAATTATTTCAAACAATTTTACTAGTGGTATAGTATTAACGTTCCCTGTAATATTTTTATATAAATATTATATTTATTACTAGTAGCTTGAATGGAAGCAATACATTCAGAGATTCTGGAACTCTTACAAAGATAGCTTTTATTTCAGGAATCTGTTTAATTGATTCAATTCAAGTGTTTACAATATATATATTTAAATACGATTTAGATGTCTGTAAATGGATAACAAAGAGGCAAAGTCTGCTACTGAAAATAAATTTCTAAATGTACTGGCCGGTAACAATTTTCACAGTATTTATTCCTCATCAGACTGTTAAAAAGGCAAAAAATGCATGTGGAGAAATTCCCAGTTCTTGTGATTTCACAGAAAAAGTATAAAAGACTGTAAGTGCAATGAATTATTTATTAAAAACAAAATTGATTTTTCAGTTCCTGCAATTTCCAGCAAAAGACAAGCCATAAAATGATATCATTCAAAAAAACGGGAAAGAATAGGAGCTAATGTATATAAACCATCCTTTTTCTTTCAATATTAACAACTGCCTAAGGCACAGATCCTCTAAACACTTATTGTGATTTCTAACTTCAACATAAAACCAGTCACAAAATCTCGAATGGGATTATTCACATACTTACAGTTAGGAACACATATAGGTTTTCAGGTCTATGCATCTTATGCAAAAGAGTTTCAGGCCCTAAACCAAGATTACACTTCCTCTCTTATGGATGAGGTAATTAGTGCTAGATTGCTGTTCTGGGGAAACCATGTATAGAGTTATTTCCAACATCAGTCTAATTATGGGTCTTATTTTGCTTGTTTTGTGGTCCTTTGTGAATATTACCATATGATAAGAGCATTGCAAATGAATTCCAATAAGAAAATGGCATGGCCACAAAAATTAGCTCTGCTTGTCTTTAGCTCTGCGCTGCACAAAAAGCACATCTATCTCATTAGTGCGTAAGAAATCGGTAACTTAGACATTGTCTAAAAGCAGTTCTAAATACCCTTGTTCAGTCTGTGCCAATCTGGTGCTTAATAGCGTGAGAGCTGTAAATCAGCACAAAATGTTATTTCCAGTGAAAAATGGACATAAAATCCCTCGATTTTGACAGCTATGAGGCAACTTAACAGCAAGTGCAAATAGTGCTGTATTAAAAAGAGGCTGAATTTTTAAAAGAGGTTTTCCTTCTTAGCTGAGAGGCAGCACTCAGTTCAGGCACTACTCTGTATCAGGGTTCAAATCAAGAGGCCCCACAGCTCCTGCTCTTTAAGATCAGCATGGTATCAATATGCAAGATGCATGACAAAGTCCTTAATAAAATATTTCTATAGTTCCAGAGAGTCTACAGTGTGCAGTATCTTCCAGCATAAATTCTGCTTTTGAAGGGGAAAAAAAAATAAAGCTACTTCTAATCTAACCCTGCCAAGTTAAAATCAATCATAATTTTCCTTCTGAGAGGAACTTACAATATTGACTATTGACTTCTTATATTTTGTAACAAGTTTCAAAAGCTGGAAAAGGTAGAGGACCAATGTGATACTAGAAGAGGACATTAGTGTGATCCAAGAAATATTTTTGCTTGTCGATCACAGCTTGCTTCAAGAAAATACCATCAAAGGATTGGTGGCTAAAATTGCCACCGCTTTCTAGCAGCGAGTGCTGGCGTATAAACCAGCACGTGAAGGGCAGCACGAGAAGCCTTTTCACCCGGCTCCTTGTCTATACTGCTTCCCTTCGGCCTCGCTCCGTGTGTGCTCGAGCCCGGTGGTCGGGCGTGCGGTCTGCCCAGGGAGTCTCGCTGCTGCTGGGGACCACATCTCTTGCTGGGACTCCTTATGTATCCTTTTTGTTACTTTTTTTCTCCAGGTGACTGCCCCGAGGGTATTAGCAAATTTGTTCAAGGGGGGAAAAATTTACTGTATTGAAAGAATTTTCGTTATATTGAGCTGGAGTGAGGGCCATTTCTTAACTCTTTCCCACTCTGAGTATTCAAAGTCTCTTTGGCAAGTGAGCTGCTGCTGGTACTGAAATTGTGGCATCGCTGTGTCACAGGTAAATGGAGACAGACACACTATGTAGTTTCCCAGTCAGGACAACTTAATCTTCAGAGCTGGCAATACAAATGAAGAATCTTATTCCTCACACCACTGATTAGATATATAAGCATAATAGTTTGATTGCATCTATTCTATCTGCTTATCAAGTAACTTTGGGGTTATTAATACATACCAATGTCTTGCCTTCTCAGAAAATAAATAAATTGAAATGAGGTATGCTAATAACTGTAACTGGGACAAAACTGCTATGCTGGAATTTAGATAAGTGTTGCATATATTATACACAGTCACTGGGACTTGACACGGTGCATATAAAGCAGTATTTCGCTTTATGAAATGGAAGCTCCTGTCCAAATGGGTTAGTTTGTTTAGGAAAGGACAGGCTATAACAAACTGAGTGGGTATTTCCTTATTCCCTCCGTCCTAAGTTTTCTATTTAGGCACCAAATTTCTTTGTTTTTATTTTTCTTCTAAATGATTCTCAGAATCAAAAGCTTCATTACTCTGATAAATGTGTTTTTCCACCTGAGGAAAGTTTTTCCTCTTGCAGTCTGCGTTTTATGTGGTTGTTTGTTACTGAGACCTACACAATGACTAAATCAATACAAACTACCCTCTAGGCAATGAGAGACCACAAGAAAGCGCGGCATCATTAAACTGAATTACAGACAAGCACTTAAGGAGACAAATAAGTATTTTGTTACTATAAAGCTTCACTTTTCTATAGCTGTGATGATTGAAAATGTTTACAAAGTATGCATGGTACAGTGACAGGAGAGGAAAAGGGCTGAAAAAAAGAGCTCTAGCCAAGTGGCAGCAAACTTCTGCCGCACGGTGGGAAACAGGGGTCAGGAGCCTCAAAGCAGAGCTCTGCCCCTGGAGCGTCCAGAGCGCGCCGAGACCTGGCGGGTTCCAGAGCTCCCCAGAAAAGCAGCCCTCACTCAGGGCCAAGGAGGAAGGAGCGCCTCAAGCACCAAAAAAGAAATGCAGTTCCTGGCTGCCGTGAGAGCGTGAGGGTAAACTCAGGGGTGCAAAAATAAATCATGGTCCCCTCTAAGCTTCTGACCCCAGTTGGCTGCCAAGCACAGATAACCCTGGTTCAGACAGTAGGGCTGATCACCAAAGAAAAGGGAATGGGCCTCCAAGGATGCCTTACAGACAGATGAGTAATTTTTACTTTAAATACACTATTGCCTTCTGCTGTTTATTTATTCCTAAAGAGCTCTTACTTAGCTATTGAATATTAATAGCTATAATGACTTCTATTGATGTAACTTTAAAAAGTCATCATCCGTTCTGTAAAAAGTTGCTTGTCTGATTTCCAACATCCTCCTAATCAAGTTTTCCTTTCCTGTTACTTAAAAAAAATAGATAAATCATGCAGTTCATCCAAAATTCCCATGATAGAGCATGGACTTTTCATTCTTCCTCATCTGTCTGTATTTCTGCCAGGATCATATATGAACACCTTCCTTATGAAACTGAGGAGCAATACTGAATTCCCTGTTTGAGTTGATGTAGTCTTTGGCTCATCTTCCTTCGTGGGAGATTAGCTTTCTGCTTAGTTTAGGGTCATATATTTAATCTTTATGGTTTGCAGCTGGCATAATTATTTAGAGCAACAACACACTGAGTAATTTGCAAGCTAATCTTAAAGAAAGCCCAAAGCTTTTTGTAAACTAAAGCCACCTTCTTTCTTCTTCGAGGCTGCATTGCTGGAGAAGAAAGATGTCCTCATAAACAGAAAAAAACACCTCACACAGATAATGTTTTATTCTAGTCCTCTTTCTCTCTCGAAAAATATGTGGGCAATGTGATAATGGCTTATATATGTGCTGAGCACACACCTGAATTGCTCATGCAGAGAAATCAAATGACTGTTTGTGAAAGGATTAGAGATGGGTCCATTTTGGTAACTGCACGTAAAGCACTGTTTGTGCAGCGAGAGCAATTGCAATGCGTTGCAGCTGGGTATCTGCATTGCTTGTGAATTTATACAGGCAGTATTTTAATGGAAATTGAATGGCTGGATAAGATTTTTGGGTGAGTTTCTCAAAACTGTTTAGTATTGGCTTAACTTTGCTTCAATTGACAGAAATCCAAGAATTCGTTATTGACTTACAGGAGACCAAATTAGGCCTGTGATGAACGCTCCAGAAAAAAAAAAAAAAAAAAAAAAAATCTTGGTTATCACACATGTTCAAAATGTGATCCTTAAGCTACCAGTAGCCTCAAGTGTGTGGAAAGATTTGGCTGTACACATGGGTCTGGGCCCTCCTCTTAATTTCTGCTGATTAAACTACATTATGACTAGCTCCAAAATTGTTTCTGCTCGTCAGTTAATGACCCCACACTATGGTCCCAGTTCCTTTCAAATCTCCTTCCTGGTAGAGGAGAAATCACTGGACAAAAACGTGGATTTATAAGGCGAGGACTGGAGCCACAAGAGTTAACCACAAGCCCTTTAGAAAACTACTTGTAAAAACTTGTTTGATTCGACAGAGCTCCATATAAACAGTTGTAGTTGCTGTAGGACTGTTAATTAATCAGCAGGGAGGTGAAGTGACCTGTGCTACGCACCCATGAGAGAGGAGGTGGCCCATAAACAAACTGTTAAGATGTGATTCCTCCTGTGAAAATGTTTGGGTGTCCTCTGACTAGCAAATGCCACACAATAAGGAAGGAACTGTACGTAGCGTGTTTAAATGCAAACAAAAATTGTCATTACTTATCAGCCCCACAAGTTATGGCATCTGTCTTTTTTCAGCTTAATTTGTAAAAGTGAGTTGGCTTAACAATATGATCCGAAGGATCTACAATGTATTAAAGCTGTCAGCTTTGCTAAATATCAGAATCAGATATCCTTAAATCATGAGGGCAGAGAGGCCCCAAGAGGGGGGTGTTATTAAAGAAACCCTCCTTTTATCTTAACTTTGGTTTTCTATTCTCTGTCTGCCACTTCGAAGTGGGTGAGGCATGGTGAGAAAGAGGACAGGACAGGTCCCATTCAAGCAGGCCCTCGGGTGGTCAGCGCAAGCTGCAGGCTGTGTCAAGGTCATGGGAAAGGTCAGTGACCTAATTTGTTTTTCTGCTCTCAGCAGAGCACTTCATGTGCACCAGAAAGGGGGGAGAAAGAGGTGCAGCCCTTATGGGCCACGGCCTGTCGCGGCGAATAAAGTGCTCAGTGTCATCCACCATACCCCTGTGCCAAAATCCTCTCCTATTCTACAGCTACAAATTCTAAAACTGCGGCGATGCCCTCCCATCGCAGTACAACCCCGGCCGCTGCGCTCCAGCAGGTCGTGGGATATGCAGAAGCCTGTAGCTCCGTGATGAGGCTGGGTACAGCAGAACACCCCTTCAGCAGCTTACCTCCTCGGTACGTTCACATCTGGGTAAGACCTGATCTAGCTAAAGTGAGCGCACATAGATAGGGCAATCCTATGAAAACATTTCTCGATTTTAGAGGAAATTGTTGGTATTTAGAGAGAGGGACCAACTCTCAGATCTCTTAAAGTGGTATATTTTTTACTTGTGCTTTCTGTAAATGTAGCCTGGTGTAAATGAAGGTGGCTCAGTTTGTAACTTGCTAGTTTTTCAGATTTAAGCATTGGTTTCACATAGCAGCTAAAGCTTAAGAAGGCTTAGCACATCAGTCCATCAGATACTCAGACCCCGGCGGCCACAGGCTCCCTCCTGCCCTCGCCCAACGCTAACACCTGATCTCGCTCCCAGGGAGACGGCTGTGCAAGTAGGAGTTGCCCCGGGAAGCACAAAAGGTTTATTTTAAATATACAATGAAAGAAAAGCTAGCAGCATTTTTTCCAGTGTGAGAAGAAATGTCTTAAGAAAAGAGGTTTTGTTGTCTGCTGAAGCATTGGCCTGTCTCCCTCTAAGGCTTGGCTGGCATCAGGCAGCGGCGCCATGGCTGAGGAATTAATTGAGGTGGTTCATCTCAACCCCAATGGAAAGCAGATCACATTGGATTTTTTTTTTTTAATCCACATGAAATTTGTTCAATTTGTCTTGTCTGGTAAACTAAACTTAGCGAAGAAATTTAGCAAGGGTTTGGCTAAAAGGTGACACTTTCAGTTCAAAGAAGTCTTGAGGACACTGGTGCAGCAAGCCTGGTTGTACGTTTCCTTATGTCTATACTTTTTACAGGATATTTCTTTTTTCCTTTTTGTGTTTCTGTCTTCCCATGGTAAGATAAAATCTTCACAGAATTACTGTCCTAGGACTATCATTCTTAGCATTATATAGAACTTTATTTTTAAAGTCAGCCATTGCTTCAGATATTAGAAAGCTGACTGAGAAAACATTAGCATCAGGCATTTAAAATAACCTTTCTTTAGTGCATTCATTAAGCCTTCAGTTCCTTTAATTGTATATATTATAACAGCATGTGAATATGTGGCTATGTCCTTTATTTCTTCATGAGCTTCTAGGTAACTGTGAATGTTTTTCATTTCCTTGTGCCTCCTTGAAAGAATATAGTAAACTACAAAGAAGTGGTATGTAACATAATAAATTGTCTCCTCATGTCAAGTGAATGCCTCAGATTTTGTGTGCAATTTACTTTTAGTTTTTCAAAGGTGTAGTTACTGGGACGTTCCCTAGCTATTAGGTAGTTTTGAACTGTGCTGAGCTAAAATAACTTAAGGTGAAAAGTATCTGCTCTTGAAACACATGGCTCAAGGCAGCAAAGCTCCTGGGGGCCAGTTCTCCTATCGGTCCTGTGAGTCAGAAAGAGTCAGAAGTGCCCACCCTAACCAGGCGCCGGTGTCTTGAGGACCTGCCCATACTGGAGAAGATCTTTTGCCTGCACTGGAGGCCCCAGGCGGCCACCGCTCAGCAGCGCGTAAAGAGGAAGAGCCTGGAGCATGCAGAGATCACAGCGCAGCCGAGCAGAGAGGGGGTCACAGGCCTGGGAAGATCAGTTAGCAGCTCAAGGCAGGTCTTTGGCACCTCGGTCCCGCTGGAAACGTGGTGCATTGACTCTGCTGTTAGACACCTCAGCTTTTGCCATTTCAGGGACATACTCTTCTCTGGTATCAGTATTGCTGACAGTCTGTTTCTCAAATCTGCGGTTGTTTGCCATCTGTGAGATTAAGTATTTATGTAGATAGATTAAATAGCTCACTCTGACACGCTGCTTCCATTTCCATTGTGCTGGTGTATAAATTTACATGGTTACAACATTCTCTAATTCAGTGTTAAGAATAACATCTTCAGACACAGACATTAGTACTATTAACTCTTGCCTCCCCAAGTATGGCAAGCAACTATTAGTAGCATTAGTATTCTATTAGCAGACATGTTGCAGAGAATGAAATTCACTTAAATTAGGGCAGACTGAAAAAGGTAATACATGCATTAAATATTAATACAGTTTTTTCATGAAAATATTCAAAGGACATATCAGAATTGTCATTTAGCTTTTCCTTCTGTTTGTGGAATATCTGTGATCATAATTTGCTTCTATTCATTCCTTATTTAATGAATTGATTATGAATATTTGAAAGTCAAGCTGTGCTGTTCAGTTGTTATTCATCAGAGAAGTCACACGCTACTTTTTACATATTCAGGCATTTCTGAGGCAGATCCTCACATGTGCCAGTTTAAAATTTTGTTTCCATAAATCCTCCGTGATGCAGTGTTGAAACTTTATTTGTAAACAGTCGTGCACAACTGATTTTGAATAAGAAAAAGAAACAGGCAATTGTGCATGCTGGGGTGGATTCATCTTCCCTTGTTTTCCACAATGCAGATTCTAACAGGTGAAAATATTTGCAGGCAGCACTGACCTAATAAATCAGAAGGTAGTAATAGAAATGCACATCTTCCAAAGCGGTTGCTTGTGTTCACAAGTTGAATTATACTCTGCTTTTTAGCAAACCTTGGGAGAGATTTTTCTCCAGTAACTTTTGCACCTCCAGAGGTCTGTTCACTCCACCCGCTCTGAGACATCTCCAGAGGTATCAGGCTGCTTGCAATGAGCAGTGCGGCAGCGCAGGCAGCCAGCAGAGACATGCTGTGTTCAGAGCACTGAAGCTGGGGGAAATGAATGTAGCTGAAGGGGTCAAGTCTCAGATGTTGTGCTTGATCCATGCTGCATCCATTGCAATCCGAAAGCGAAGCCAGGGATGCAAAATGCTGCTTGACACAGATGTCATTATCAGCTACTTCTGTGGCTTTTTGTTAAATTTGAGCTCTTAGGGAGCTAATTTATTTATTGCTTGAGTAACTGAGGTTTTCAAGTTCAATTGAATAAAACCATTTCTATGAATCCTCTGGCTTGACTCTTTTTAGTACTAAAAGCAGTGCATATTGCACTTATTCAGACAATCCCAGTCCCATCTTTGGTTCAAAGCATGTAGCATCTTCCAGAAGTACTGGAGGGATTTGCAAAATTGGGACCCTTGGAAAAACATGGAGTGTTCCCTTTTGCTTTTGAAAAAAAGTTTGAGCTTACTATATATTTAAACTTATCAACGGGGCTTTTGACTTGACTAAACAGCTCCAAATTCAAGTTATTTTGAAGTCTCATCCAACCTCTCATGAATTCTGGAAGAAGTAGCAAATAATATTTTATCAGTGCTGGAAGAGATATAATGAGAAGTTAGCTCTACAACATCCCAGAATATTATTAGATAAGGTTTTTCAAGCATTATTATCTTAGAGAGCACTTAAAATATTCATGTATTTAGTCAATTGATAATTTTGGAGTGCCTCCCAAAATAATATTGGATTTTTCATTTAAGGCTTTTCAAAGCAGCACACAATATTCACTCTTTGACCATCTAGCATCTGTAAGGCAATTTAGGCTAATAACCCAAAAGCAGCGGCATCACTAGCCAATATTAAAAATGTATATTTTAGCTACATTATAAGGAATCTGATGAATTGTAGCACACCAAGATGCCAAGCACTGATCTGCACTGATCTATTTTTTAGAACAGATGTAGCCTCATGCTGTTGAATCTTCATATTCAAATAGACACAAGAGAAATGCATAGCATTTAGCACATTCCTTCAGAGCAGCAACTCCAAGGGCGAGTTAAAATAACTAGCATTATTTCTCTGACTGTTAACAAAAATAAATTCATATTGCATATCTTTGTCTCTCTCTCAGTACAGGATAACACATTTATATGGCCTCCCTACTTGTCTCCTTCAAAGAATATGCAGTGAAATGCTTTCTTGTGCAGTCTGGGCAGTGGCAAGGATTGTCCACCTGTAGTTCAGGGGCCCTCTGTGCTGTACAAGCAGGACACAAGGACATGCTGTTAAAATGCAATGAAGCAGACACAGACACTGTTTGAGCTCCACAATACTGTTAATTGTAATAAGCATTTAATTTTCTGTACATCACTGGAATCTGCTACTTGGCTTTAATACTTATGTAGAGCTGAAACTATGACAAGGACTACAGACATTAGGAAGGCACATCCTGCATCCCAAAGGCTTTCAGCTTCACTAGCCAATATAACAGCTCAGGATAAGCGTGGGGAGAAAGACAGTGAGTTTGCCATCCAGCCTGATCACCACCATGTTTTGTTTAACTCCGTATTCTGATTTATTTGTTGTACTTAATAAGGAAATTCCACAAAAAATCATGACCACTTCCTTCATTGAATCTGATCCCTCCTTTTAAAGGCAAGTCATTAGCGAAGGGTCAGCCAGCCAGCTGGTGAACTAGATGATGATAACTCCTCCAGAAATAATGATTTCATGAGCTGTAAAAACACTATGAAAGTTCTCTTCAGAAATATGAAAATGTTAAAAAGGGAGCATCTTACAATTTTTTCCATAATAAAAAAATTTCTCTGGCTTTAGGCATTAGACTGCCAAACTGTAACTATTAATCTGATAAATTCCAGTCTCTATTTATTGCACAGCTAGTACAGACATTGGCCTTGGTAGAATTTATCAACTATTCACAAGTGTTAATGTTTGCAAAGTTGCTAGGTCGGGCTATGCGTCTGCACAGTAAATTTGCCCTACCACGCTGCCATGGTATTATTAGATGCTCAATGGGTGGGTCCTCATTTGTCTAAGGTTGTTTCATGCCAAAGATCTTATGTGTTGTCCTTAAGATATTACTGTCGTTGGAATCAGAGAGATGACAACAGACCATTGTTTTCCTGAATTAAACATACAGTAATGCTTCTCAGCTGCCTATGCACCTCCCGTTCTTTTGCTCTCTCTTTTCCGTGGGTATTCCTTATAACTTCAAGCCTACTTAATAGTTGGCCAGGGAACAACAGCTCTATTCTACGATAACTTTAAAGGTCTCAGGTTCTTTTTGTTCCACCCTGGAACACAAAATATGGTCTTTGGAAAATATCACAAAACAGAACTGTGGCATTTGTCTGTTTTAAATTAGAAAAAAAGTCACATTTTTTGATTCACTGTTTTTTATCCTGTTCTCTTTCTTTGGTTGGAAGTGAGCTGCACCACAGGAATATTTGCATTTGAACCTTTGTTGAATCTGTACCACTTCAGAAACTTTTATGCTTTGACAATGCAGACTAAATACACGGAAATACGTTTAGTCGGAAATTTCTGGCCACTTCTATTGTTTCGACATTGGGGCAAACCTGTTATGGGGAAGGGCTTCTGATATTTGCTGGTACGTCTGCCAAGTGTGATCTCTCCCTCTGATTTATTCATCATGTTTTCCTGCAAAGTCACCAAGCCTTGGGTGATTATATCACCCTGCCACTTAAGGCAGTCCAGGAAGAGTCTTCCCTTTTACAAGTTTACAACAGTTAGGAAAGTGTTGGCCTAGTCACTGGGCTCTCTGCTAGAGGGTGTCACTCCCTAGCACATTAGAAATTGCAGCTCCTCAGAACTTGAGAAAATCCCAGAATTTCTTTCCCAGCTCTGCAGGCTACTCGCTCTGTTGTCTCGCTCGTGCACAGTCCCAGCTCCGAGCAGGGTCTGCATGCCCTGGTGGTGGCACAGGTGTCCAAGTGCTCCGGGCTTGGCAATGCCACCAGGGCTGTCAGAGCAGCTTTCCTCCCATAGTTGCCTCTGCTCTGATGGCTGAGCACACCTTGCTTCTTCCTCTTTGTCACACCTCACCTCCTGAGGCACAAGTAGAAAAACAGGCCCTCATCTGCAGTTCATCTTGAAGGAGTGAGCTGCATTGCTGTGTGCGCAGTGCCTGCCCCAAAGAGCCATCCGAAGGCTCAGACTGGCAGGGATCCAAGGACTGGCACATCTGCACAGTCGTACTCTGCTCTCAGATTTAGCCCTGGCCTTCCATTTACCAGCATCTTCGTTCTGACCTTTCCATTGCTGGCATATCTCGTAGGCCCAGTGTAGCTCCCTAGGCCAGGTGGCATCAATGCTGCTCACAACTTGTCTCTCCGTGTGTGGTTGTGAGGCTTTGGTTTGCATATTTTCTTAGAGCAAGCACTAGAAGGGGGTTGGAAAGGCAACTTCTGAAATAAATCTTTTACAATTTATTAATTACACATGGCAGGTTCACATAGATCTATAAAATAAGGTGCTTTGCAACACTTTCCTAGGACACGTAAGCTCTGTCTCAAAACGATGGCTTCAGTAAATAAATGTATACTCATAAAGCTGCATTGACACTCGTTGATCTCTTGTTGCACCAAAGATTTACATGGCAGCCTCCTGTGTTTCTATCCTGCTGGTTGTAATTCTTCCATAATTTCTCCCAGTCACCCACCCTAGTGTTTTAGTCTTCCTTGAACAAGGGGTGGGAGCCTGGTCTCATTGACGTCAATGGTAAGGCTCCCATTAATGTCATGGAGACAAGAGTTTCCTGGCCCTTTTATGCAGCTCTAAATGGAGGTTTGTGTGTGTGTCTTCAGCAAAGCAGGCTTTTGCATCCCTAACGAGGGCTGTGTTGCAAAGGCAGCACAATGAGAGGCGCTACCCACTGTAAATTATCTAACGGGACTGAAAAGCGGTGGAATGGGGACTGCTAAAGCGAAGCAAAGTATGAAGTTTGCAGCACTTACAGGGTTCAGCTCTGGGCCTGGCCACACAGCTTCCTCCCTGCCAGTGGGAACGGTATTCACCAACAGCAGCAGTGACTCACCAGGTCTCTGCTAAGCTCACTGATTTTGGAGAATACAGTCTATGCAACTCTTGTTGCATTGCATTTCTGCTCCTGGCACGGAGGTTTTGCCCAAGTCCTCCTAGTTGCCCCCCTCCATCTTCTTCTCTTTCCCTATTTGTCTAAATCTCCTGCTGTAGTTACTGCCCTTGCTTCAGGCCACTCCTGCAAATAAAATAAGCCTCTACTGGGCAATTTCTTCAGCTTATTGCTGCCTCTTCAGCTATCCTCTCAAAAAGATCTCTCTCCAGCACAACACCAGTAACATGATTTGCCCCAAAATGTGTTCCTTGCACTCTAGTAAAGCTCTGAGCTGGTTATAGCTGTGAACATATTGCTCTTTGCACCAGGCCCTGTTGCTACCTAAAACACACTGCCCTGCAAGCAAGATGAGACGAGGCAGATGTATCAGTGATCATCAGTGTAATTGCAGACCCTACCTTGTGGACTTGAGAAGAAACTAATAAATGAAAGCTGCAGGAAGACTCTCATATGGCTAGTACATCAGCACACATATCTGAGATTTTTCTTATTTCTCACTGGGCTATTCCTGCATGATGTCAGAAGGAAGTTAGTCTAAATTACCTAAAAAGTGCAACAGATGGAGAACATATTACACATTCACTAAGAAGGAAGAAAAAGGACAGCACTGAACTATTTGTTAAGATAGAAAAGAAGACAACATCTGTGGCTCCTCCTTACAAGAAATGGCTCTGTACTGTGGAATATTTCAGGAGTATATTTAGCTTTGTCCTATGTTCTACCTTGGATTACAAAAAGAGAAAAACTAGTAAATGTTCGAGCCCAGGTGTGTGCTGTGAGGTGATGTCTGAGTAGCAGGGGCAGTTCCCATGTGCCACCAGTAAGATTTCTCACAATGGTGTGTCAGGGACCAAGGCTCTTTGGAAGCACACCACAGAACAGACAAAACAGTGATTTCTATGGAATAGCAGAGCAATAACTCTTCTGATACTGTCAGGCACCAGAGCTCCCAAACTGCACCTATTATTTGTTACCTGCAGAGCTTTATATCCAGATTATGGAAACCTATCTAAGAACAAATTCCTGGAAGCAGAGAAAGTTACAGATAGATATGTCTGAAAGTTCAATGAAAGGCTTTTCTTTTTGTGGCAGAAGGAAGTCTTACAGAAACATTCAGAACCTATTCAGTTCCAAGTGACCAAGTCAAAAATTGTAATTCCCACTCTTCATGTCGCTGAAGTTTCTCTAGTATTACCAGAAGAATCCAGAAGTAGGTAATAAATATGAGTTAATATGTAGAACTTGTTATTGCTGCAGAGATTTATTTTACTTAGATACAATATTTAACTAAATGAGTAAGCAACTGCATTACGGAAATACTGAAATACTGAATCGCTATAGATACTCATTATAATCACTGTT
Source organism: Rhea pennata (assembly GCF_028389875.1). Classification (NCBI taxonomy): domain Eukaryota; kingdom Metazoa; phylum Chordata; class Aves; order Rheiformes; family Rheidae; genus Rhea; species Rhea pennata. Next base: position 19,486,555 of record NC_084671.1, on the reverse strand, counting down.
TCATCATGTGCAATTTTGTCTGCAAGACCTTTCAAGCTTGACAGAGAGACAGTCATTACTGAGAGGAAATGCCAAATGGAACTGTGGTGTCCTAAAAATTTGTAGCCACATCTTGAGGTCCCTGAGCTTTAGCTACAGAAAACAATCAAGCTCTGAGGCAGATGCACATGGAAGTACAAAGGCTCTAGAGTTCAGACCAGGCCTATGTGAAGTTTACTGCATGAGACAATTCATGGCAGCAAGATGGCAAGATTTTCCCTCAAATATACATCAATAGGAAAATGACCATGAATTTTTACACCTTTAATATTAGGAAATAACAAGCAATAGTGGGGAAAAATATCTTAAATAGTTTCCACTGAGGGATTTTCCTAATGCCAAGTCCATGCCCCATGCACACACTTTGTCAGTGCAACCCGTTACTTTGATAGATGGGAAAGCGCTCATGGGTAAGGGCTGACTAGGCCCCCATTTTAAAAGGTCTGACACTCATAGGAGAGTCCCCCCCAAAATACAGTTTGTTCCCCAAAACTGATAAAAACAGCTGCCAAGACTGCAAAATAGTTCTGCATTGAGGCCGCCATGGGCACTTCTGCTAGCTGGCAGAGGAGAGGCAGCACTCACAACAGCAGTCACATGCAGACTCCTGCCCCGAACTTAGCGGAATAGAGAATAAGAGGAATATAAATAGAACTAAAATTTAGCTGCCAGCAGTGCATGAGGATGATTGCTTAACTGATTATGAAATACCATAACTTCTTAACCTCATGGCTTGCTTCATACAGGCTTAAGGAAGGCTGTCTATTTTCAAAAATCAGTTTTGCTGAACATTTTTTAATAATCTGTGTAAAAAGTCATAGTGACTGGAATCACTGGGGAGAGGTGGAGGACCCCAAAATACTGCAGGATACAAATGCTTTAAAGATGATAGGAGACAATCCTGTGGCAATTTGCTTTTTACTTACACTAGAAAATTCAAGGGTTAATTTCACCACAATCAATATTGGCATTAAAATTATACAGACAGAAAACTACTGTGAGAGAAGTGAGTTCACTGACACTTCTACGCCTGCTTTCCTTGAGGCAGAAAGAAAAAAAGGGGAAAAATAGTGTTCAGAAAATAAAACAGGAGTATGAAATTACCAAAGAAATTAAAACACAGAGAAGATTGACACAGAAATAGTAGACTTAAATGAGCATTAAAACAGCATCAGCTTGTTCCTCTGGATCTTGTGCTATTTATTGTATGGTTTGCTAATGAAAGGTGCCAGACTTGCTCTTCTTACAGTATAACAGCACACCATGGGGCTCTGGACAGCGTACAGGATGATGCTGGGGTGTCTCAGAAGCAGAGGCGAAGCCAACTAATGCCATCTGGTAGCCAGGTTTTAGTGAGCAAATGCAAAAGCTAGTGGAAGGTTATGACAAGTGCACCAAAGCTTAATAAAGCAGAGACATTAATCCTTTCTCCCCTGCCTGATTGCCCCAGCAGAAAGTCTGCACCAGTCTGTTCTCTGTAAATGATTCAATTTATCTTCCTTTCTTTCCTGGATGTGTTTGTACAGCACCTAACGTGTTTTCAGTACTGCCCAAATAATAAATTAACAGCTAAATAGAAAAAAAAGATCTACTACCTTCAGCCTTATCTTCCCCAGGTATAATTTGAGCCTGGAATTAATTTTATATGGGAAAACTGTAATCTTTAAAAAGAAAAAAAAAACACACACACACATTCTCACCTCTGAGTAGGTAAGAACATGGCATAAAAAGGTGTGGCTTCCCTCCCGGTGGTTTAGGAAGGGAGTGCAATTCTCTTCTCAAAGCATACCAAAAAAATTTTACTTAAGTCTTTGCCCTCTTGCATGCCTGACGGCGGGTGAGGAGTGGGACTTGCAGAGCCCAGCTCTCCAAAGGCGCGAGCCAAGCAGCTGAGCCAACAGCTGAGGGTGCGTCACCGTGCCCTTCGCAGGGTCGCTGCCACCGCCAGCAGCTCTTCAGGGCAGCCAGGTCATGGTGAAGACAGGGCGTGCAGATGCTCACCCTCCTTCAGGGGCATCATCTTGTGCCCGGCAGAGGGGGTCAGGACAAGGTTTCTCCCCCAAAGGAGCTGTTGGAAAACAAGATCTGCTCGACTCTGGTGTGTGCATAATACAGAATATTGTCTACATAAAGGAGCCAAGACCTTTTCAAGTAACTATCTTGCTCCAAACTGTTCATGATGCCAAGGGCTGGCCCTAAGCAAGTGCTACCTGCGCCGTTACGCCAAGCCTGCACCCAGTCACCTCTCTTCCAGCGACATTCAGTGCCTTTCTTCTCCTCATCCAGGACCATCTACTCCCCCACATGCTGGCCACATGCCAGGCTGCTCGTCTGCTCTCGGCTGCCATTTGGCTGCTAAATGCTCCCTCCCAGCTGCCTGACACACACAGCCAGACGCAGGCACTAACGCGAGCTGAAAGGTGGGGACCTCCCAGAGCGCTCACCACCCGCATCAGCACACCAGGGCTCCCGGGAAAGAGCCTGAGCCCTAAAGGGACAAATTGGCTTCTCAAGATTGGCCCTTCCAGAGCATGAACCCAGGACAGGCAGGAAACACAGACTCTCTAGCATCATCCAGTGCATTTTTCTGAGGATAAAACTCTGTCTGCACCCTAATGAACTCTTTGGTAGACGTGGAACCACCTAAGCTGGTGGACAGGCCGTGAGATCACGCAGTGACAGACTGGAAGGCAGCTCATGAACTGCTCAGTGTGCAGAGGCGACGCCTGCCCATGGCAAGCAGCTCATTACCTGCACCTCCGCAAGCAGGCAAGCCTGCACAAATAAATATAAACCAGCCACACTGTCCACAGAGCAATGAAAATAGGCAATGAAGTCGTGATATACACACTAGGATAGCCATATGTCCTTTACGTGTCCCCTCTGGCTTGCTGGATAAGTCTCTTATGAATAGTTGTAATTAATGATAAGAATAAAGCCAAATACTTCCTAGTGACAGAAAATCGTTTAGAGCCAAGCCCTGGTTTTTAAAAAAGGAAAGGCTGATGCACATGCCTTATTGCTGTGCACACACGTACGCGCGACTGAGGCACGTGCAGCCTACAGCGCGAGCCAGGTGGGTGCTCAGCCCCAGGCCCCAGTTTCAGCACATGCCTCCAGTTGGGTGCCTGGTGGCTGGGAGCTGCGCTGGGCTTTCGCCCCTCGCCCCACAGGCTCAGCGCCCTTGGCAGGGCGCAGGGGCTGTGCTGCTACCGGGGCTCATGGCCCTCCCCAAAGGGGGGGCCAGAAACTCAGTGTATGGCAGTAAAACACAATGAAAAGGGAACACTACAGTATGAACCTCTAATAATTTTGTGTCAAATTTGCCTTTTCCCGGCCAGCAGCAAACTGAGCCAGTGCCCATGGCCCTGTGCTTGTTAATGCAATCTCCCAGGTTAGACCAGCACAAAATAACATTTTCCTGTGTCAATCTGCCAAGCCTCGCTGAAAGCAACAGGTACCCTGTTGCAGGGCGTGGTTGTTGTTGCTTGAGAGGGCTCTAGAAATGGAAATGTCCTCAGTGCTTTTGGTTGCAGTTAAAGTTTTACAGAGATTCCTGCAGCTGAGGCAAGTTTTGGACCCTGCAGTCAAATGGTTTTTAGCATTTATATTGGTAACATGTAAAAATACAAAAACAAGTCTGTTTTGAAGTGCCTTTATGTGTTCACTAGGGGTTGACTCAATTGCGTTCCAGAGGAACATGGGGAATGATGTTGAATTTAACTGTCATTCTCATCACAGAAAAAATATCCTGCTATTTCCAACAACCTACTTAGTTCCATAACAGGGAAGAGCAGCTGGATGCGCCACGTGAATCCATGGAAAGCCTGTAATCTTTTGTTGGCTACTGGAGGAGCTCCTGCATGGAGCATGCTATCTATACATGCATACATGTGTGTGTGTATGCACATATGTACATACATATATATGCACATATACTTTTAAAATCTTTCTAGAACAATATATGCCCAGCTATGATATTGTTCCTCCCCTCCATACTTAGGTACTCTCCATGCTCACAGTCCAAGCACTCCTGCAACGACCTGTTTGTCAGCAAGGTGAACTGCACTGGTGTGCAGTCCCCACAGACTCATGAAAATAAGCCAGGTCTTCACCCCCCTGTTCTCCCATTAATCCCACATCTTGTTTGCCTTGTCCTTTTGTGCCCATTTCATACAATTGCCTTAAACAAGTGTGACAGCAATGCCTGACATCATTGCCCGGTGCCTGGTCAACACTCAACCAGAAAAGGGATGGATGAGGCACCGTCAGCTCAGCAGAAATGCTGGAGCCCTGTGGCAAATACTGCAGTGTAGCTGAGGTGGTGGGATGAAAAAGGCAGCAAAACTGGGATGGGCAGAAGGAAACATTTTTGTTATTTTAAACACATGTACTTGTCTTGATTCATAATGGGAATTTGGGTGGGAAGTGCAGCTGGGAGGACAGAGGGAGAGGCTTATTTTTATTATGAAAATATGTATTGATTGTGGCTCAAAGTGAGGAGGGAGGGTGGGGCTGCATATGATGGAGCCACCTGCAGTGGAGGTGGGGAAGGAAGAGAAAAAGGGCAAAAGGGTACTGTATTTTTCAGATGTGTCAGTTGAAAATATACCTATTTCTCTGCTGGTGACTGGACACCAGCTGGCCAAGCAGCTAGAGCACACTGAATAGCTTGGATTCAGCTCTGCTTCTGGCAATAGCTTTCAGGGACTGGTTCTAGCACCTTTTATTTAGCCTTATGTGAACAATTGATTTGGGTGGAAGAAGATATTTCAGTTGACCCAAAATGGACATTTGTTTTCATTCAGTCCGCTAACAAGCATATTCTTGCCCTTCCAGGCATCAATTTGTATTATGTTTGCCAATTTGTTTGTTCAAAGCAAAGTAGTGAAAATGCAGAAAGGTTTGATTTATATACACAAGAAATTGAAAAAGTTCTCTTCTTTCTCAGCAATAAAAAAGAAGTCCAGCAGTGTCCAGATCACTTACCCATGCTGCAAGTGAACTTTGTTTGAGCCTTTTACCTTCTGAGGAACTTTTAACCCCAAGGGTTTGGCTGATTCTGAGCTATAGTGTATCTGGTCAGGACTCTTATCAAATGCCTGACTATTTATTGGTATTTATGCTGCTATCAAGATTTGTACTCAGTTGTTCCACACCCCAGGTAAATGTCCAAACATCTTTCAGTGGCTACTGTAGAGCTCAGTTCAAAATGGAATGGATTTACCAGGAGAGATCTGTATCACAGCATTAATTAATCTCAAACTCTTTGGCAGAGATACTTCAGGCAGCAACTCCAAAAGCATTATTTAAATTATTAGACTAATTGCTGCTACATTGGGTTTTTTCTTTTTCCTTTTTTCTTTTTTTTTTTTTTTTCATTTTTCTTTTTCTTTCTTGCCTGACTTTATTTTTGTTAATACTGAATATTTAAACATACATCACTAGCACAATGTTATCTGGGTGGCTCAGATGCAACCTTGTCTAGCCATGCTGGAGGGCTTCTGCCATGACTACCAGAAGATACTTCTTGTGCTGCAAGACGGTCTGATGGGCTTGGTATCTCTTCTTAAATAGTAGAAGATGCTCCATTACTTCCAATTACTCTTTCCATTCACTTTCTTCATTTCCAGAAGGTAGGTTAGTGCCACTATTAGTCTCAGAAGGCCCCTTCAGCCCAGCTCTCGATTTTCTCTTTGGCCAGTGAGAGAGTCTGGTCTCACCAGACCGGCAATAAGTGCAGGTGTGGCAATGAGATGCCTGGGGGCCATGCACTGCTGTTAGGAAGGCACTATTTCACATTAAGTGAGCAAAATTTTACTACATTATGCAAATCAGCATCCTGTCACCTTCTATCTCAGTGACAAGTAGCACCACATGACTGAAGAATGACTCTACAAACATGCTCACTCTGGCTTTAAGAATACTTAAGAAATCTTTTGCAAAGTTTTTATGGTTATAGAGACTAAATATCTCCAATGCACACAACAAAAGATGAAGAGGGACTAAGGGGCTATCCAAATTATTATATATACGATACCCACACAGTCTGCAGTATGTGAGAGTGAAAAGAACAGTGTGGTTGTGTGATTTTAAAACTCCTTTTTTTCTTTTTTAATTAAGAAAGTAGGAGCTTTTTTCCTTCACCTACCATTGAATCTTGTAATAGGAAATGTTTGGCACCACCATCCGAATCCAGGCCCCTGCTGCCACAGCAATATAGAAGACTCTTTCCAATGATATGCGCTGAGCACGATGCTATCTCTGTCGGGAAAATGTGCCTGCTTGGCCAAAGAGCTGTCTGAGCCCTTGTGCCCATTAGCACAGCATGGCAAAGCTTGCTTCTGTGGTATCAGCATTTAGCAAAGATTGAAAATCCTGCAAGATCTGTGGATTGCAGCTGCTTCAAGTGCAGATGTTGCAAACGTGCATTTGTGGTGCATGGAGAATTCTGGTTTCCTCTTAATTTAGTCTAAGTGATTCAAGCTTGCCCCTGTAGAAATAAAAGATAAGCTGTAGGGCCAGTGATCTTCCAGAGGAAAAACAGCTTTTGGGAGGTTTCGCTTTATTTTTTTTATTATTATTATTTTTAATATGTGGGCACATGAAAGTAGAAGAGCTCTTAATTCCCATTGAGTACTTTCTGCTTTCACCTTTGAACAATCCTACTGCATTCCTAACTGCGTATTTAGATGTCTAGTACCTTTGAAATCTTGTTCTAAAACACTTCGTCCTCTAAGGAATGAAGTGCAATATTGTGTGCATGGCTGAATGAGGAAAAAGGCACATTAAAGAGCAGATGAAAAGCAAAATACGGGTCACTATTCCCTTATTTCCAAGAACTAATGATTTGGGTGAATGGAGGAAGGCAGAGAAGGAAACAAAATGGGGACAAAGCGATACACTGATTCTCTGGCCAAGTTCTTCCCGTGCTCCCATTCAAACAAGTTTTTCCTGTCCAGTATTTTATGTGAATTATCATTAACTACAACTTCACTGCTCTCTTCTGCTTATCCAGTAAGCGTACTCGACAGCCTCTGACAACACTCATTCCTCCTCTATAGCAACTGGAATAACTTCAGTATGAAAAATGTTGCATAAAAATCAAACTCATGTCCAGCTATTCTGCCACTGTTTGCTGTGAAAACACAGTAAGCACATGGATAGTGCTAGGATTAATAGACAAAGTCTCTCTCAGGCTGAACAGTTTTCTTAGGTATTAAGAAAAAATCAGCTAGTTTTTTTCTTCACATCCAAAAGTTGGCCAGGAGGTATTCTTAAGAGGAGCTTACATTCACTTCATTGAGCTCCACAGTGAAAAAAAGCTCCGAAGGGACCATGCATGAAGCAATATTGAGGGTGAGTCAATTAGAAAGTCATCTGTGTCAAGGGAGGCAGGAAGTTCTGTGGCTGATATATATATTCTACATTTTCCCCATAAACAGAAGTGAGGAAATTGTTGCTTCACAACTTGAAAGTGTAGCTAATTTGAGCGTGCTCTCACAGAGGTTGTTGAGGAGTTCCTAATTGATATTATTTGGTGATGAAGCGTAACTTATGCATCTGAACCTCTTTGTCTATTCACTCCGCTTTTAGACTCGTAAGAGCAGATGCCATACCAATTCACAACAGAAGACGATCCAAGCAGAGATTTCTGTCTGTTTGGGGGATTCGCAAAGGCTTCTTCAGCCCTCATAATTCTGCTCATTAATTCTCTGACTGCTGCCATAAATCTTGCATTTTGATAACTCGCCCATTAGCCCAGACAAGCAATGCACAGCCCTTGGCAGAAATCAGGATGTGTCTTCTAACAGCAAACTCTCTGGCTCCTTCACTGGAAATCTGAGCCTAATACCTCTACAACACATTATGCTCTTCATTGCCCAGAGAAAGGGCTGATATTTGGATTTCCTAGGCCTAGTTCTTTTTTTTTCAATTAAGCTGCATTTTCACTGATGTAGTTTCATTTGACTTAATATGAATTACTGTTTCTCAGTGAATAGAGAATCGTTAATCATACACCGTGTCTTCAAATAAAATCCACAGACATTTTTCTTGTTCTAAAGAAAACTCCCTCCTCCGCCCTTCAAACTCTCATATTTCACAAAAGGTTTCCCACTATTCAGGGACTAACTAGTGACTGGAAAGCTGTGTCTCCAAAGGCCATGGACTCAAGAAAATAAATAATTACATGGCCACAATCTGTAAGGCACAAGTGACATGACTATTGAGATTTGTGCTTCCACACTCACTAGATAATCAATTACCAGTGTTCAGGAAGGAATTTTTCACAAATACAAACATTTAAACATGAATTTTTAGTCATGAAAACACATATGCAGAAAGATTAAAGTTTCCACCATGATTAAACATTGGATCCTTCATGTATAATCGACAGCAGACATACAAAAAGCTGGTAAGAATTTATATGATTCTTTCATTTCAAACTTTAACACAGGCATTACAAGAATCTAGTTAATTGGGAATGCTGACAGCATTTTTTACAGTACTGTAAAAAATGTAGCCTTTTTACAGTATTGTAAAGCAAGTGCTTGCCTATTTGTCTACTACTTTGCAGTCCAAATTTCCAGAGGAAAACTGTAATTTTTTTTCCTGGAATCTCAACATACCAAGCTAGCAAGGCCTTCATTGTCAAGCTGCAAATGAACAAGGTTTTTGCATTTTACCAACTAGCTGCTACTGAGTTTTACCATGCCCTATAACAAAGAACATACTTTGTTTGGGATTTTCAAAGCTGTGCACAGAAGTCAGCCGCAGATACACCAGCCATGCCACCAGTGGGAGGTATGTAGCTAAGTGCTTGTTAATGCACCAACATTTTTTTTAATTATGATGAGGCTTGGAATGAAATTATGTAAGGGGCCTTCCCACCAACGAGCTGAAGGTAGCTTTAGGGAGCGGGGGGGGGGGTTTCCAAACCAGATATCAAGTGATGATTCAGTACACATAGTCCTTTGAGCCACCTGAAAAATCCAAACTTGACAATCTTGGTCCAGTTCCTTCCCTTTTCTTCCAGGTCACTGCTGAGAATATTGGGGAACAACCTGTTTTCTCAATGGAAGTGATATGAACCCCATGCCTTCCTAAGACCTTTTGAGACATACATATAGATTTTATGATTAAGAAAATAATGACAGCTGCATCCTTTCTAGCTTCTTAAAGGTATTCAGCTAACACTATCCCAAAGGACAAACAGCTAGGGTGGAGGGAGCTGGGAAGGGAAGGAGCCTGCACAGCTCAGGAGTAAGCAATGTAAAGGCTTCCTAAATATATTCAACTAAAATCTAATTGCTAAAATGGCCTTGAAAGGAGGGGGTTACATTACAGACTGTGGCTGTGATCATTTTCCTAGTCTAAATTACTCTGGTATAAATGAAATGAAATAGGACTTGGACTCCGCTAATTAACCACCCTACCCACAGGTGATCACAATATGTGCCATGTAAGATTTCTGCAAAAGCAAAATTCATACACTTAGAAATGACAAGTGTGCATATTAAAACCATTTTTGCAGTTTACAAGACTAGCAAAAAGTCCTTTGATATCGAACCAGGAAAATTATGGGGTGGAGGGTGGATTCTGAATACATTTAGAAGTAATGATCTAGACAACATTTCCCTTGAATTAGTTCATTTTAAAAGAGAACAAAGGGTTTGTCCTGCTGGGTAGCTTTTCAGCAGGGATGCCCTGCCTGCCTTATTTCAGATCTGCAACATTATGTGGTTTCAATTAGTGGTAGCACTTGCAAAACTAGTAACACAGACATTTTGGCATGAAATCTGACTCCAAGGCGGTGAAGGGTACTTAAGATCTAGTCAGGGATGGGTGGAGAAATACAGTATATTTGAAATAGTGTTGATCATCCGTCATAATGGTACCATTTCTAAAAACATCTCTGTATTTTTATAGGTTTGACTTTTCATTTCTTACTTGTCTTGCTATTTAGAATTTGCTTTCCACTTTTCTAGCATCCCAATTTCCTGTCTCTTTTATCATCTGACTACTTCCTCGGCCTTCAGTTAAGTTTTTCTTCAGGCTTTTAGGGGAGCCAAGTGTCTAGCTAAGCATCCTCAAAATACTATAGCACTTACAATGCCTAGCATTTACAGAGTCCTCTTCATCTCCGAAGTCCTTTACAAGCCCCAGTTACAGTAATAACCATCCTGTATTGTCAGGGACTGGCTGGTCCCCCCTCCTCCCTTAACGTCCTGAAGTAATTTCCTAAACATCCCTTTAAGGCAACTGTTTTATTCCTTTAACTTTGCAGTCAGGAAAGCTGACTTCTGTTGCTATTCCACATCAATGTAAGTGCCTCTCCTAATACATCTGCTGGCAGAAAAGAGCCTGAGCATGATTCAACAAAATTTCCCAGTCCTACTTATCCTAGATATCTTGATAGGTGACATTTCTGATGAGCAAAATCACAAATGTCACTACTGTGGTGATAGACATATACAATATTCTAAGTATCTATCGAAAGAGAAGCCTTTAATATGGGAATGAAAGAAGCACCTGTTTGACAAGATTTGAACATGTAGCTATAATATTTTTAGCAGTATTGTCAATAATTTGTCTATCATCATATTTATCATGACTTTAAGTAGATTTTACCAAGACTTGCCTAATTATCTGCTACTCTAGCATGGTGACTGTCAATAAACATAGTATATATGAATGAAGACTAAGCAGAGATACGAGAACGTTTGCATTCCTAATATCCACTAAAGGACTTTGAGTGGCACTTTGAGTCACAAATCAAAAAGGCCCCTGAAGATTTTTATCCTCTATTTGGTTTGCTAGCCTAGCTCTGCTAAAGGAAGGCATCAAAAGTCTTGCTTTAAGATCAAAATGTATTTGGCTAAGTTTTGTTTTGATACTTCTTGTTGCTCTCAAGCTGGAACAAAATCTAGGGGCTGCAAACTGAAACAGAATGAAAAGCGTGGAAAATGTTGCTGATATCGAACAGTATTCAACTGCTGAGTTATTTATATGTCTGGTTAACAGCATGCATTTTTACTGGTGTCCATCTCAGCCTTGCTTGCACATGCATCCAGCCTTACTCGTACTCACACTAGGAAGCAGCAACCTGAAGCAAGAAGCAGTGGAGGAAGGAGCAAAAGCACAGGGCATGTTGTTAGTCTTTTTCTTCCTTATCCATTTAACAGAAATGTTTGGAGAATATAAACTTGCAGTTTGACCACTCTGATCAAATTCATATGAAGTCTAGTTCAACTGATTTAGAACCAGAATAACAATTCACCTCACATTTCTTCCAAGTCTCTGCAATGAGATAGTCTTATTTTGGTAACAGTCTTTCTTCTTACATGACAGGTAATCCACAATGATCCACAATCATACAAGCAGGATTTTCCCAATTTCATTCAAACTGCTTAACAGCTTTATTGCAATTCTAGGAATAAAAAGATGATCACATTTCACTGACTTAAGAGAGTGCCATTTGCCACCATCCTGATGGGCTTCTTTTTCTGATCAATACATGTATTAATGGTAATAAAACACTTACAGAGTTTCCCAGATGTAGACATGGCCCCTTAATCCTTCCCTGTTCTGCTGGGGATAATCATTTTTACAACATGAGATCACTTGCACCAGTGAAGTGCATTTTAACACCTTTCCCTGTTGTCGATGTGAACTGATGATCCTAATAGAATCCCAGCAGTGCATTTAAACTTTATTTCCTAGGTTAATCAGGCTAAAAGACAGTTAGCTAAGTTTCCCAAAGGAGGCCTTCTCTACATTAAAAAAAATAAAAGAAGATGCTGCTGGAATTGTTCGTCAGCAGAAATGTTGCCCATTGAGAAAAGAGAGGCAGCAACGCTAAAAAAGAAAGGGTGTTTTTGTCTTATAGTGGACAGCATAGCACAAAAAAAAAAAAAAAAAAGAAAAAAGAAAGGAAAGAAATATTTTCTGAACAAAGAAGTCAGGCCAGTCTCCCTCCTTTTTTGATCTTTAATCCCTTCTCTCCCAAGTAGAATGGCAAAGGAGCCCTTCTCTCTTTCTAATAAATAGCTAGCAAAGGAAAGCATTCAATGCTATGTCCCTTTGATCAGCACAAAGCTGTCAGCTCCTGCCGCTTTTTTTTCTACCAGCTCTTGTTCCTGGTTAAAAAAGTGGAAGTAATACCCACTGAAAGAAATACCCTAGGTGTCCTGCAAATCATCAATCCTATTTTTTTCTTGTTGTTTTTTTCCTGGCCCACCCTCCTGGCCTGAGCAACCTCCTTACTAACACCCCTCTTCCTGTTCCCCCCTTTTTCCAGAATCCCAGTTTCATTTGATACGCAATTCAATGTGCCAGTCTGACCTACTGGGACCTTGCTGTCTGAGACTCTACCACTGCGCAGACAGGGGAAACCTTCCTTCTAGCAATCGACAGCAGTTACTTCCATACATTGATCTTCCTGCAAAGGAACAAAAAAAAAGCTTTGCAGACATGGCAAAGGGATTTTTGGAAATGAGCTTTTATGAATTTGTAATAAAGCCCTACATTAAAACCAAAAGAAAAAAGCCCCAAACACCAAAAAAATTACAGGTTTTGCTTGACCGAGTCTCTGAGATCCCATTTTGATCCAATCTTTAGGCTGCTGCATTTCAGACCACATCACTGCATCTCAGCAGTAAACAGTCTGCAAATATTGCTGCTTTCAGATAGGTCATTCAGCACATTTTAAAGCAGACTCCTTGTTTACTGCCGAGATTATCTGCAATCTGCATTTCTGCTCATCACAGTGTCAGGACCTGATACGCAGTTTGTAAATATTATGCTGCACAGGAAATAATTCACAAAGCCAAATAATTACAGCCAAGCGTTCAACATGCGACTGGCTCGTAATGGGAGAGCAGAGCCGAGGCTTTGAGGGGGGGTGCCTGTGTATGGAGGAGGGAGGGCTGGGGGAGGACGGAAAAGCAGCTATACAAAAGATCACTCTTACTAGACAATGTCATATCCGCAGTGACATGAAATGATGTTCAAATACCTTTGCCATTTCCCCCGGGGACGGCTGCACTGGGTGCATTCTGTGCGCCTATGGAGCTATGTTTTTCGCAAATGGGGATGGAGTGAATGCTGCTCCTTGTTCTGGCTGCAAAATGTCAAACTGCAGTGGAAAGAAATACAGCATTGCAGTGGTGGTGCACTGAGGCCCCCGGTAGGAAAGCAGGAGCTATTAAGTGGAAAATTCCTGCAGAGGACGTGTTTCCATTTCTAATGTGAAGAAAGAGGGTGTTGTTTGAGGCTGGCAGGTCTGTGGAAAATACAGAAAACACAGGGAAGATGAGAAAATGACCTCATTGAACTCCGAGAACTTGAGCAAACAAACAGCTCCAGCCAACATACCACATTCTTGTAGCGCTTCTGCCCAAACAACAAACTGACCTATAAGTTATATAATCGCCTCAGGCCCCACCGAAATGTGGGGAGGGGGCCGGGGGCCCCACTGCAAGGCAAGCAGGCGGGGGCAAGGCAGGCAGACCTGCTCGGCCAGGCAGGAGCGGCCGCGAGCGCTTGGGCGAGCTGCCCCCTCGCCGCCCCAAACCAGGGACTCGCACGGGGTTCGGGTTTAATCACGCTCCGAATGCCAGCAGAATGATGGCACTGGTTGTTTATTATAGTACGAACTATTTCAGTACGGCATAAATTTTCCATTTCAAAGGCTCCCGAGCGCCTGCAGGGAAGGGAAGGGACTGGGCTTTGTGAGCAGAGGGGGCCTGTGCAAGCCTTGGTGGGGTTTCTTCTTCGGGAGGGTTAACGCTGCCTTCTTTGGACGGCGTTAGGGGGGCTCCGGGAGCGTGTCTAGGGCGCTGCGCTTCCCCCTTCTGTGGCCCCCTATAGTGCTGACTCGGACTGCCTGAGTTACCATTTTATGTCAACTTCACAAATCCTAGTGTAAAAACGCCGGGGCTAACCGAAGGCCATGGGGGTGCTGCCGTGGCTGTTGCTGTTCTGCCTAGCTGCAGCCTGGCAGAAGAGGAAGCTGTATGCCACCATCTCCATGCCCTGAAAGATTTGATTCATTCAACAGATGCTTGCCTCAGTTTATTTCCAATAACTAATTAATTGAATATAATGGGAAGAAAGTTATTAATTGGTGGAACTGTAGATAAACCATAATTCATAGTTTGCGATAGTATTACAAATCAGAAAAGAGCATTTCTGCTAACCGATAGTAACTTTGCTGTAGAACGTATTCTCTCCTACCTCAGAATACCCATCCATGTACTTAATGTATGCGGTTTTTTTCTTTTTTACATGCTTAAAATCATGTTCTCTCCCAGTTGCAAGTGGTTTATGCACAACCAAAATCTGCTGTATCATCCAGCATTTTAGATTACATAAATGGACTTTGCCTGTGATAGGCGTGTCAGTGTTAAAAGGTCCTGGCAACTGTAAAGACTGCATGATGCTTTAAGAAGAAGTGTAAATATAAACAGGTAAAAGTGTTTTCTCTCAAAGATGAGTCTTAAAGTATATGCACAGGATTTGAAAAGGTTGGAATACAGGAGCAAATAAAGGCAGCAGGTACAAGTCACAAAATGCAGATACACATTCAAATTTCATATAACTTGCTATTTAGATACATGTTTTGATCCATTCTGCCATTAAATTAGGGATTGCTGGCCATGAATGCACTGAGGTACAGTTCAGAAATCTACAGCAGCTCAAAGGAGCTGATAGATTCGGTATTCTACTTCCTTCACCAAACAATTCAAGAGCAAGATAAAGAGAATTAAAGCTGGGTGCTGAAGACAAAGTAAGACCATCTCAAAATTTATCAAAAAATGCAAACCTTGTCTCCTGCAGGGTTCAAAAAATACATAGTTAAAATACCACTTTTTTTTTTCCAGTTTGACATCTCCCTGAATATCTGGAATTCAAGCAAAAATGACAGAATTACACACTATGAAAAAAATCTGTACATACAAGAGCTTCATCTCTATTTTGTAGGCATAGTTTAAGTTGTTTAAAGATCAAAAAAGGCGAGTGAAGTTTGGGGCACATGAACAAATTAATTTGTCTTAAATTCTCCCATGGCTGCTAAGTATTGCTCTTCAAGGCTTGAGATGTCATCTTTTTTTTAGACTGGAAGGAGATAGCGTTGTACAGAGGAAATAAAAGGATCTAATTCTGGTCTTTAGAGCTCAGATCTTGAATGAAATTTGCCCAGAATCCAACACTATTTCAGTTTGCCCCTGAGTGCCTGTATTATCTACAGCACAATGGCCAAACGAGATTCAAGAGCTCCACAGCATTGCGCTTTTCCCTTTCTGGGAATGTTTAACCAGGGCCAACTGTATAGTGCAGCATTTCTGCACGATGCCATAGATTCTGTTTCTCCTTGCCTTGTGCTGTGTAGCTAAGGGGCACCGTAAGGGGTGCATAACTTACAGACGAGAACAGCTTTCTCCTCCACACTGACAGGAAATAAAAAGCTCCCAAAAAACTCAGGAGAGAAAAACAAACTTTGTGAATGACAAATAGAAGCATTGGCAAAACAAAAGAGTTCCCTTCATCTAATAAAAGAAAAAAGGCAGATTTTTTTTGTTCATCCATACTTTGTGGTTGCAAATGGCAAGAAACAGAAAGACATAAGAAGCACACGGTGTATCATAAGAGCTGTGGAATTTAGCATCCATAGCAGGATTAACCCTTGTGAGGAGTGCAGGGCTTTCATCGTACTTTCTGTCTATATTTTATAGGTTCTGTAGGTATTTTAAATAGCAGATACAGCTCATATCAAAGCTTCTGTTTTGGCTTCAGCTTAGAAGACTGGAGATTTGCAAAGAGACTTCTAAGGGACTACTTTAAATGAAAACATAGATAAATCTAGACAATAAAGTATGAACCAGAGGCAAGAAGTGTGCAGGCAAGCCATGTCCAGCTCTTATCAATGCATCTCACTCCAATCCTACTTTACACTTTCAGAACTGGACTCCTCTTGTGTAGAAATGCCTGGTCAAACTAAACTGTACAGTGGTTTTATGAAGCACAAAAATAGGTAAGAGAATAAACCAAAAATATAATGCTTTGTTAGTTGCCCTTCTTTGCCTGACAGTATCAAAACAAAGGAGTAAAAGGGCCACAAAAATCACTGATCAAGATCTGACCTTTATTTCTTGCTTGTTTTTGAAATCCTCAGCCTCATCAGGAAGTTTCATGGAAGTGACACCAGCACTGCAGTCAGGAGATGTGAGCCATCAGCATGCCCTGGTTAGCTTCAGCACTGTCTGCTTCTTATGACAACAGCATAAATAGGGCACTTGGTCTCTGAACACTGATGGAAGCACTGAATTCTCTCACTCTGATTTTATTATCTCTGATCATTTGTTTTTGTTTTCCTGAATTCTATAGATGTGACTGAAGGAGGTTTTGAGATGACTGTTGAAGACTGGAGTGTGATTCAGCCTCCCTCCCTGTTTTGTTCTTGCAGGACATGCTGAAGGGTAAGTAAGTCTCTTGTTTAATCAGGGTGCAGGAGGAAAGCCTGTTGGTCTATAGTACCATACTGATGCAGGAACAAAAAAGGAAACTTCACAGTAAACAGGACTTTTATGGATAAGATGTTAAGATGTGCATCATCCTCCTCAGCACTGATAAGCTGGAGTCCTGTACTGTGTTTTAGGAGCCATACTTACAGATGCAGACCATACTTTAGAGCCACGGAAGGCAACAAGATTTAGGTGTCTAGAAGCTATGACTTGGGAAAGGGCTGTCAGCCTGCAGAAGGAAAAAGGCAGGGCAGTCTTCAAACACTTGAAGGGCAGATGCCAGGAAGGAGGTAACCTATTTCTTCCATGTCCATTAGAACAAGAACTGACTCAAATTATATTAAAACATATTTATCTTGGATGGTATAAAAAAAACTTGAGTGATAGGAGGAAATACAAGCACAGAACTAAAAGCTCTCCCCTGAATGCAGATCTTTCCACAAACAAACAAAAAAAAATACATAAACCAATCAAAGCATAGATCAATTTGCATAGCAGTGAGCTTGGAGAAAGGTTTGACACAACTAGGAGGTGCTTGCCAGCTGCTCCTGAGAAAGAATGATGGTAACCTAGGACTAGCATTTGAGATTAATGGCACAATGGAAGATTTTTGGAAGGGTTTGGAACTTGCCATTGTTTCCAGCTTCTTGAGAGATCCAAGTCGCAGTAGACCTCTACAGCTGACTTTTCTTTTTTCTTTTTTTTTCCCATAACAATTGATCTGGCAATGAGGAGAGCTTGAATAGTTTTTGTGGAGACAGATCTGTGGGCAGTGTGAGAGCCTAACCATTAAAATGGAAACAAGGCTAAATTTTGCCTCCTCTCCTAAAACAGTTTTAATAACATTTCCTCCAGATTTACGCCAGTTAAACTGAGTAGAAGTACATATGTGGGGCAAGGCAATAGATACTAAAGATTTTTGTAAAGATTAATCAGCCTTATGATTTCTCTTACATAAGTCTTGAGGAGACTTTCTTGAAGATCTTTAATTTCTACAATGCGTATTATTGAAAGCAGTCCGTGGGGTCTAGGGACAAGCAATAAGGGGGGGCTTTGTAATATACTCCTTTTTTTGGTTAAGGTTGTGACTCATATAGGTTATGAGTATGATCTAAAACTAAATCCACCCAGCATGATGGAAATGTTACTGAGTGTCACTAGCAAGTAGCTGGTCTGATCCAGCCCCGTAAGCTCCCCAGCACATAGAAGCTAATTGCAAGGATTAGAGCACACCAAGACACACAAGCTCCGTTCCTGTGGGTCTCAGGAGAAACAACACATTTAAACATTCCAGCTACGGTTCCCTTGGCAACATACATAACAGCAACTCAGTAAAACTATGGGTTTCTGTTTTCTTAACCCTTCAGGACATTGACTGAATGAATACTTCCTTGAGGAAACAGTTCAGTCAACCAGATATACTCAAACACTCTTAAATCCAGCAGCCCTTTTCTCTTTATAAAAACAACAGTTGAATTCCATGTCAAACTGATCTCCTCCCCCAGCACTAAAGGGCTTAATTCAAACAAATGTGTATACCATTAGCAAACCCTCCAAAGAAGTCTGCATTAAAAAAAAAGACAATAAAAATAGATCCCAAACCATTAACATTTCAGATCATTATTAATTTCCAGGAGATATCAGAGGACATAGAGAAAAATACACAAAATCTAAAAAGCACATAAGTACTCTTAGGTAACAAAAAATATTGGCATGTGGATTATAGAACACATTATTGTTCTTGTCAATTGTTATAGCAATAATAATAATATCTGTAGCAACTTTGTAATGATTCCTCTGAGAATTTCGAAGTTCTCATAAATAACTAATACTATGAAATAATGATGTCTGCACCAATTTTGTGAAATACATGAGAACTGCCCCATTGCCCAAAGAACTAGAGCCTCTTCTGATGTTAAACACGTCTGCGCATTTGCAGTGGCCATTCACATTCAATGACAGTTTGGAACAAGACTGTCCTGCTAAGTGCATATGCAGAGTGGCCACAGGTGATGGAAGTCACCAGACCTCACCTGCACCTCACAGAGAGAGTGATAGATTTGGGGCTGTCATTAGTGGGCAGGATTAAAGAACATGCTTACAAGGGCTCAGCTCTGAATGGCTGCTAGCATACTAATTGCATTTTGCAGATTTATTTAAGACAATGGTCCATCCCCCCAACTGTCTTGGTCAGAAGTTTATGTGTATGAAAGCATTAGAGAATGACATCTCCCAGAGACCTTCCACCTTGGGGTGGATGTAATCAAATTCTGTGTAGCAATTATCTGAAAAGAACTCACCTTGTTATCTCAGCATTCAAGACATGATCTAATCCTAATTATGACAGCAAGAGAAACTATCATCAACAGGTATGATAAGCATCTAGCTATTCCATAACTACCAGTGCACACTTGCTCACATGAAGGAAGAGATGCATTGACTCTGGAAGCTACAAAACTGTATCATGGATCAAAGAGGTGGCTGTGCAGTATAAAGCAACCACAGATCATAAGCTGTCTCTTTTCCCGTTTCTCTTTAATTTTGTTATTTTCTGGAGGGTCCTGTGTAACCTTCCCTTAGATCTTCTACCCTGTGATGGATAAAGCCCCTTTTCTCATTTTGTAGTTTCAAGAAGATAAAAGAAAGAGTCAGTACACCCGCAAAATTGTTTAAGGATCTTTAGCAGCCTAACTTCAGTCTCCATCCCTCACCTGTTCCTCTGCAGCAGCTCTTATGTAAATCAGTGGGAAGCAGATCCCCACCCTCAAGCTTAGCACACAACAGTTTGCTAAAGATTATGCAGCATCCCTGCTAACGCGTGGTTGCCAGGGCATCCTTGTTCCCTAGCCAACTACTGTACTAAGGCTTACTGGCAACAATCCATCTGTGCTTCATTTAGGAACCTCTGGAGCAGTAAAGGGTGTTTTTTCCAATTTACAGTCTTCTGGAGAAGTAAGTTGGGTTGTTTCCTGTCTCCTACAGACCCTAAATACTGGTAGGAATAGAAACTTTTCACAGAGGACTGTAAGAAAGACCATCTTCTCCCTAGCCTCTACAAATTAGAATTCAAATCTTACTGCAGAAAGCCTGGGTTTTGCACTAATCCAACTAGTGTGGATCCTAGACACATCAGTGTGGTGCTGTGCCCAGACCAAGAAAGTTGATGAGCTCAGACACAGAGCCACTGCTGTGGCCATACCTTCCACAGCTGAGCTAGTAACTGTTTTGTTTTGTTCTGTAGCATGGAGGTATTGTCTGAGTTTGAGGCGAGCGGGTGTCCTAGCATGTGCTGCTCTTTATATACATCCTATTTCTCTCAAGATATTACAGCATCACTGCAACACGAATGCCTACTAATGCAGCTTCTAATGAAAAGTTTTTTGTGGTCAACTGTACTTGAGAAAGAAGGAGTATGATGGCCCTTGTTAGATATAAGAGGGCCTTGCTTGGCCTTTCTACTAGTGCTGGTGACACCCAAGAAGGTAATTGTGCCATGGCTGATTCCAGGCTGGACTTCCAGGTGACAGTGGGAACAGCCCTCAGTTACACTAGTAGATGGTGATATGGGGTGCCAGTAGCAGGCACACTGTTGCTATTGCAAGAATACAACTCCAGAGACAGGCCAAAGCCAATGTGCAGGCTGATGAAAAGCCAAAGGGAAGGTAACATCAAGAGGACAGCTTGAAAGGTCTTTATTGCTTATGCCATGATTCCTTTGTCTGTTAAAGCCACAAGGATGTCACTGCTCTTCAGGTTCTCATTGCTGTGAGAATTAATGACATTGATTTGTGCCCTTTCAGGCTGTCTCTCATGGTAACTTTATAATACCATCCATATAGTAAGTAAGTGCCAGATAAAGAAAAGGAGGACAGTAAAAGGATGTAGGATATGCTGGGTTGTATATTTCTGCTTTCACCAAATTAGAAAAGGATTGATTCCATGCATTAAGGAAAGGATACTACAGACTGAAAAAAATCAGTAAAACGAAGACTCTAGCACCACTTCAGCTGTCACTGATACATCAAAGGCCCTCTACCTCCTAAATGGCATTTCTTCATCTAAGAATTAATTCAAACTAACTTAATCATACACTGGCATAGGCAAGTGTACAGGGTATGAAGGATTTCATTTTTGAAGCCTCCTATTTTGAAGATGAGGTGAAACAGCCCTGTGTTTAAGAACAGGAGACTTTTTTTTTTTTTTTTTTTTTAATTACCATAGGCAACCTGTTGTAACTACATCTATTCAACTTTTTACTAATTCAGGCAGGATTTTGTAGTCAAATTCTAGTTCCCTTTTTTATCCATTCTGTTTAGACAGTAGTTCACATTCTGGCTGTAGTCAGGGAAATCAAGCCAAGATCACATTCCAGATGGGTAAGCTAGCTGCAGCCACTGCTCTGCAAGTGCAATGTCCTGCAAGGACAGGACAGAGGCAGCCCCAGAGCCAGGAATGGATTCAGAGGTATGGCTGCAGCACCAGTCAACATAGTGCGCCTAGGCAGCATCAGACGTGAGCTCAGAACAACCTGTGGTATTAAAGCAAAAGTAGAGCTTAGGTACTCTAAGGGTGACCAACCTAGCACTTCTTATTTATTTGTGCTATGTAATAGAGGTGGCTGACCCAAAGATGCATCTCAGGCTAGTTAATGGAATAAGGCACTTCTTGATTGGTCTGTATTTTATATACATATATATATATGTATGTATGTATGTATACACACACACACACACGCGCGCGCATACACACACACACACACACACACACACACACACACACACACACACACATATATAATATAAATATGCAGTGCTTCTGGTAGTACCTGAACTATTTATGTCCTATTCTTCTTAGAGGAAAGAACAGCATCCTATTTGCAATTCAGTCTCATTAGATCTCCAAAGAAATAGTAAGCACTATGACTATGCTATAAAATAAAAACATAACAGGCCAGAAAAGCAAAGTAGTATTAAAAGATAAAGATGACAGCCAAATTCTAGAGCTACCTAAAACCTTACACTGATACCACCCAAGAAGGTCTGGTCATCAGTAGTCAGACTTTGGTGTTGTACCTATTGCTTTTGTGTTTCAGACCTGAAAAAAAAAATGACAAGCAAGAATCTGGATTTTGTTCAGTACGTGAAAGGGGAGCGTGTAGCTCCTCACATAGTCCCACAGGACATGCAGAACTCAGTGACTCGCTCTATACAATCTTTCACTAGAGGAATGTGCAGGCAGCAAAATTATTTGTGATACTAATTAAAGATTAGAAAAAAAAAATCCTCATTTAGAAATACCACTTGGCAAGGTATTACAAAATAAACTAAGGATATTTTCCATCTATATTGATGGACGGGGCTGTATTTCTCTACGTAGAGAAAAGAGGATTAAAAAAGGAACCCCGGTTGGGGTGAAATGGGATATAAAATGAGACATAAATCATTTTATTTCAGTGCCTACATCTGTCCAAACTAAAGAAAGGTCAGTCTAAGGAATAAATAAATAAACAAACAAACCTCTGGATAGACAGATTAACTCTCATTTAACATAGAATGTTATTTGAAAATTTTCTAATATTTTTCATAAAACAACACAATAAAAAAAAACACTTTTTTTGTCACAATTAAAAATGTGAAAATGTTGTAACCAATATTATGGCTTATTGAAAAACAGTGTACATTTTATAGCACCAACCTTTGCCAAAAAAAAAAAAAAAAAAGAAAAAAAAAAAGAAGAACAGAGACGTTGACATTCAAGACCTAACATTTTGAGAACATACTGTATCCAAGCCTGAAACCTGGAAATTTTGACCAACTTCATTTTGTATGGACTTTGTCAGATTAGAAAAATACATCAAGGGTGAATTACTATGGTATTTAGGAAGACCTGCATAACTTACAGTTTTGCAGATGAGAACTAATGCAGACAGCATGAACTGATACTATAATAAGTGTTCAAAATCATGTGTTCTCCCTCATAATATCTATGAATGTTGGCTATACATATGTTTTTTGAAAGTACTGTTGTCATGGTTACCACTCAGCTGTCTTTATGTTTTAATATGCCTTGTTTTGTAAGGTTGAGGTTCAATTCAAGTTCATATGAAGCAAATCAACTGAAGTTTTCAGATGTGGTCTCTAATTTAATATGCATCATGTTCTGAGAGGCCACTTGAAATACTCTAAGCATGATTTTAAGAGATGTCAAGCACCTTCAGATGCAGCAGAAGTCAATGCCCTGTATGCAGTGACTGAGTCATGAATAATCTGCCAAACAGTACTGTCTGTAACAGTCTATTTTAAAAAATTATAAAACTATTATTTCAGTTGTACGGGGAACCTTTGTAGACTCTTACAGGCTGAATCTACCTTCATTAGACATTGTAAATGAACAATATGTGCCCTTCTACCAACATCATTTATTTATTTGTTTGAATTTATAGAATATTCACAACTGTAATGTTGTAAAATACAAGCTTAAATCCTACATGCAACAAAGCAAGCTAAAATGATCCAATACTTTTGGTTCATAGAAGTGGAAAACTTCATTTCTCCTTTCCTTTTCCAAATGCCATCATGTTTAAATGCTGGGGGGGGGGGGGAGGGGGGAATGCAAGAGTATGTGAAATACTCATACGCATTTTACTTTCTGTAGTTCACTAAAATACAGCTTTTCAAAGCCTGAGGTGAAAAACCCAACCACTGAGCCCGAGGAGTAAACTCCCTAACTCCTAGCGAGGGTCAGTCAGTAACTCAGGTAACTCTGTGTGGCATTTGCACTGCCCTCTGCAGAGGTCCAAACCAACATATGTAAACTTCCTTTTTGCCAGTCTATAGGAACAGATGGCCCTGCTCTTCAGAGTAGCCTCTTTACTTTATTAGCCTTAAGAAAATCCAACAAGCCACCTGGAACTGCAGACAACTCCATGAATGGCTCCTTCCTTCCCTTCCCTTTTCTCAGTTTCGCTTTAGTTGAGCAGTTGGGAAGGAAGGGGTTGATCTTTTCTGGAGTGCAGTACATAGGAGTGGAGCCTACTTATAGCGAAAGGAAATCTTGTGGCAACAGCTCAGTAGAGCTGATTTCGATATAAGCATGTTACAGCCAATTTAGAATTAATTTTAATGTCTCCTTCTTTTCCCTCTAGTATAAAAATGGGTAAGGGATGTTCCAGATAGTCTCCCTTTGTGTTCTAGGTTCATCTCTGCCACATTCTCTTTGCTTTTAGCATTCCTAGTTCTTCACTCTCTCTCCTGTTTTCTTGAAGGCAGATGCAGGTAACATAGCTGCATCTATTGTGTCCCCCTATGGCAGGTCGTCTTCTGGCATCATCAGCATTATATTTTCCTGGGTGTCCTCAAAGATTTTGGTTGCTTTTCCTCTTGTTTGCTGGGGGGGGGGGAGTGTTTTGTTTTGTTTCTCCTACTTTCCTTAAAGAAATAGTCCGCAAGGCAGTATATACTGCAGTCTGTGGTGCAGAGTCCTCACAAGAACAGGGGTAAAGACCTGCCCCATCCCTCAGGGATATTGCTCTGCAGTGGAGTGACTTAGAAGCACCTCTTTTCAACTAGCTTTTCATGTAGAAATCTCACTAGTGTGTAGGGTGTGACTGTTTGGTAAAAATTCTTGTCTTTTCAGCAGCTCCAGAAAATGTCAGTTGATTTTAGTCAAAATTTCAAAGTGTAGGACAGGAAATTCAGCACAAAACACAAAGAACTGGAGAACCAGGTCAGTGTTTGCATTGTATGAGTATGTGCATGATCATTCATGTATCTATGTGCCCATACACAGTTGCATGTGGGTGTGAGTGACATCTGTGGGGATGGTATCACTGAGCTCAAAGTCATACAAACACATATTATTTATTCATTCCTGTCTTTGTGGGCCCATTCAGACATCTAAATAGGGTTGATGCCTTTGTGTATGTGTGTGTGTGTATATAATCACAGAGAAAAACAATAGTATTCTTAACAGACAGTTCAATGTTATTTTATGATTTGATTTCACACTGTGTATTCTTTATGGCACTTCACTTTTGTTTTGATAACAAACTGGCCAGTAAAGTATAAACTTTTTCTCCTAAACCCTATCATTAAGTATCATCAGAGACCTGAAGAAGAGTTGTAAGCCAATTGGATTGAAGGAGGCCCCTTTGGCCCCAGTTCCAATTCCAGTGTATATTCAGATGAGTGGAAAATGTTCACTGCTAACCTCAGTGCTGAGCTTCCAGTTCATTGCACAAGTGATATACACTTCCATACCCTTGATGATGTGGTCACTGATGTATGTGAGAGGAAGAGGGCACCAGGAAAAACTCTGAATGCCTCTATTTGTTATGCTGTAGGCTCTGGAGGCCTGGCACCATGCAGAGCAGCAGTTCGTAAGTCCCTTTCTAGGCCACAGCATGAGACTGCAGTGAAAACATCTCTGAAAAGGCAGCCTTTACAGAGGACGGGTCAGCTACCTTCGCTCTGCGTTAAACATGGAACTGATCTAGTCTGGCTTTGCAGAATAAGCATTTTCCAATTGAGAATAAGTTTACAATATAGATGTGAGAGAATATTTATCATGAGCCCATGCTTTTAGGTTATTAATGGAGCACTAGCAGGGGACCAGAAAAAGAAAGACAATTATTTTTTTATTTGTTCATTAAAATCAAATAATTATTTACAGCCTAAATGATCAAACTCTATACATAAAAAAAATCCACATTCTGTCTGCTGGATGTTAAATGGTATAACAGCATAGGAGTGAAAATATCCTGGAGCCCTATATCATCTTCATTATCTTCACTGGTGAAGTGAGTGAGTGAGTGGAGAGGTGTGAAATTCCAGCAGAGAGGAACATGCTGTTTTAAGAGGAAGTGCTGACATGCAGGCTACAATTAGACAAAAAATGACTGCTGACATTTAAAAATCATTACCGAGAGGAAATTGTGAGTGTAATTATGTCATCATTGACACTGTTCAAGTGTGCTGATGCATTTTTGCTGATCAAAATCAAGTGTTTATATTTGTAAATAGAATGCACTTAGCAACTCTATCAATGGAAATGTTCCAGCCAAAAATGAGAGAAAATGGAGCCAAATCACTTTGACAAAAACTTTTCTCTTTTTGGTTGTTTTTCAACATTTTTCTTTCCCAGGACAGTTTCTCATTATTTATTACTTTTGATTACTGTTTGATTGGGTTTTGTTCTTAGTTTTTTTGCACCAAACCACAGGAAAGACTATCTGGGTCAGGCCAAAGGACCATCTTGCCAATGTAAATTCTACATCCAATCATGGCCAACAGCAGATGCCTACAGAATGATATAAGAGAATAGTAAGTATATAGTGGTATTACCCACTCCAGTCTCACAGCTTCCAAAATCTGCTTCTCAGGGATTTCACAAACTGCTCAAAAGTAACTATAATAAAGTATTTCTGACTAGCTTTAGAAATAGTCTGACACTGTTCGTGCAAAGGGTAATATGATGTCAGCAGGTGGCAAAATATGTAAATGTTATTTACTTGGAGAAGTTTGTTGACTGTGCTAATCTGAAGCCTTGGCACTGTATTACTTAACACAGTTATGATCTGCCTTAAGCCATAACCTGGTGACAAGCCCTTTACCTATGACGTATTACTCAACGACAGGGAAAAAAGACCAGTCTATGGTACATACAATGATCAGTTCAGAATGGACAAAATCAGTGAAAGTTTACGGCTGATTCTCAAAATAGGCTTTTTATCTTGGGGATTTGGGAGATAAATACACTTATAAATGTGAAAGCAGAAGTGCTTACAAGGGCTCTTGAGGGAAGTAAGAAAAGGTTCTGGCTTCTGCAGTAAAATGTCCACCTCAAAAAACGTCTACAAATGTCGATCCTTCTGAGGATGGCATTTTATTTACAGTATTCTAGAAAATGTTTGTGTAGGAAACTAAGAAAATGATTGAAGTAGGAATCCATGTTATCAACACTATCATTCTTGAAGGCTACGACAGAAATAGAAACATTAATAGTGAATGTCAACTCTTTGGGTTAGGACTACATCTTCTTTAGGCTGCATCTGCTCAGCTCTAAAATTCTCAGTTATTTGTGTCATTTTTATAAGGAAGAAATATGAAGATTGGTTGTCTTTGCCTTTCTGGTTTTTTCAGTCTGTTTATTGCCTTTGCCCTTTGGGAATGGGGTTTCTTACAGGCAACCTATTAATTTGCTGGGTATTCTCCTACATCCCGTTACTTTCTGACATTGGCTCCATCAGTTTCCACCGGTTTCCTCCCTGTTTCCTGGATGTCAAAACATATCCAGTCAAACTGTGTTACCAGAATAATGTCAAGCAACTCTATAGTCACCACATCTGCAAAACAACTGCTTTTGTAATGTTGTTTTATGATTGGATGAAGACTGTAATTCACTATTGGAGTGATAAGAAATTCCATGTCAAAGCTCAGAACTGCTCATGCCATGAAAATAGTAGAAATCAGTAGCTGGGGAACAACTCACACTGAATTTTTCAGGAGGATCCAGTTCCACAGGTATTCTGGATGAACTGCTTATTGCAGCATGGAGTACTGAAGAAACCTCAAGAATGTCCACAGAGATATCATTTTGCAGAACATAGTTTAGGTCAGTAAGACTTTATTAGCATATAAGAATAGTGGCAGAAAGAAGAAAGATATGTTACTGTGTTATGACATTTACTTGTAAAGCTGCTTTCATCTTTATCTCCCTTTTCACTAATTCATACCTTTCTAGACTTTTTCTTCTCTTTGGAGTTGGAGTTCTCTGTATGTGATCTTAGCAGAAGACTAATTACTCCTGGTAACAAGCTGAAGAAAACTCATTTTTCTTCCTGTTATCTGCTTATTTCTGAAAGACACAAGTTGCAAAATTTCATCTTTCTCTGCAGAGTAAACTAGCTCCTCACACTTTTTAAACACAGATCATTCAAGAACAGCTGAGCTTTGAAACTTGACAAAATCTAATACTTGTTTTGTAATCTGTCTTTAAGTGCATTTGAAAGACATTTCTTTTGCTGGAATTTTAAAAACCACAAGACTGACAAGGTATTGCTGAGTATGAGGACTAGCAAGTAGTTAAAGCCCCATTCCTAACAAAGGGAGGCACACACAGACCAGCATCCCCGGACAGTGCCACCCAGGTGAGTGGATTCTGCACCTGGATCAGGACTTACCCAGAAGGTAGAACTCAGACAGGGCTGAGAGAGGTCACCTGGTGCACCCTCAGGAAAGAGTTAAATCTTCAAACAGATTTCACTTTTAACCTTAATGATAGCTAACTGTTGGGCTTTTTTAAGTAAGTTAGCGATAAAGATTCCACAACTTCCCAAAGAAAATGTATCCATCGTCACTTCTTTACCTGCAGTCTAATCTGAATCTTCCTTGCCTATTTCCTCTTAGTTTTGCAGGCTGAATTTTTCAGACTACTGGCTTAGCCCCTAAAAATGCTTCTAGCCTCTGTGACACCACGGTCTGCCTTGTCTACACTTCACCTGATAAGCACAAGCATTGCTGGTTTCAGGCTATTGCTGGGTGATTTGTATGAGGCAGAAGGAAAAAAAAAACAAAACAAAACAAAACAAAACAAAACACACTTCCCTAAATAAAACACTGCTTCAGCATTAAAATTAGAAAGAACATTGTAAGCAATAAAAAAATGCAAGCCCTTAGAGAGTGGAAGTGTCTCCTTGTATTGCTTACATTCCACAGTATTCTGTATAGTTCATGCTTCCATTGCAAAACAGTGCCAGTATCTCACTCATTAAAACATTGTCAATATAATGCAAGTCACAAGCTCTGTTCTGATAAGCCAGTCTTGAGGAAAGCTGTCTCTTTGAAGCACTGAAGCTCCTCTCACAAAAAGAAAATCTGCTTTGCTGGTCTTTCTTCTGCCCTCTCACCGTAGTGAGGTGTGAGCTTCAGAAGCTACATGGAGACTAGTAAACACTAACATTGAACGCTAACACCGCAGTTGCAATGTTGTTATTCTCACATTATGTATTATTAACAGACCCAATGCAAATAGCAGATACAGTAACAATGTTCAGAATAGTAATTCTACTGAAGGACTTTGGTCTAGTAGTAGGAGAGACTACTTTTTACATGTGGTAGTTATAGTAATCATCGCAATTTTCTATCAGTCTGTTTTGATGACATGGAATGAGGGACCAGACTTTAAACCCTTTAATCCCCATTGTCAATTATTATCTATCCAAGTTGTCTTTTCTGATAACCGTACCAAGGTAGAAGATTTATCAGTATGCCTAGACAAGACAGTATAATGCTTAAAACAATGGAGCTCTAGTTCTTGATACTAGAGCTATATAAATGTTAAATAGTAATAATATAAAAGGGAGTTCCCTGATTTTAGTATAGCATGGTATAATAACTATTTCTTGATCCATTCTAGTCTGCAAGGCTTCAACCGAGCCTGCAACAAAGTTAGTCTCATAAAAGACTAGATTTTATAAAACTAGAGTTTTATATCCATCACAGCAGTGAAGCAGGGTTAGGCTTATAGACACAGATCCAAGGGAGAGGGTATAGTTCCAACCTTCAGCTGGCAGAAGCAGCACTTGCAGTGTAACAGATCAGAAGGCTGGGATGTTTTAATGGCAGGGTATTTGTAAACCTGGTAGGTTTGCTATGCTCTAGGAATGTTAATCAGTATTGTTTACAGATGCTAAGAAGCTGTACCAATTTATGCCAGCTGAATATCTGCCTTCTGTTAGCATCAGTTCATCCCCTTCTGCTTTTACTTAAATGTTGAAAGCAGACACTGGTCATCTATGGTGAAAAAGGTCCTACCAGAGGGTAGATCCTACCAGACTGAAAGAACCATAGATCAGCCTTATGACAAGGTACTAGGCACTCATAAGGGTTCAGCTTAAGTATCAGGTACAGTGCTGAGCACATATCTTCCAGCAAGGTGTTAACTAATAGAAGAGAATGCTGTTAGATAAGAACACTGAGAAGAACCACAAATCTAGAAAATAAACCTACAAGGTAAGACTGAATAATTGGAGATAATGATTCAGGAGATGACTGAAGAGAAATGGGATAACAGTCCACACCAATAGAAAAGGCTTGCATAAAGACAAAGAAATGAATCTGATCTCCATGTGCACATACAGTGAGAATTAATATAAGCATAATTTACAAGAAGAAAGGTCAGAGCGGACAATAAGAAAAGCTTTGCAATGCTATGAACCAATACAGAGGCAGTTTGCTCTTCAGGAAGCTTTGGAGGTGCTCCATCATGGAAGTCTTTAAGAACAGGCTGGTCTAACCTCAATTAGAAATGATATGCATGTGGCTGAGCCTGTGTTGGGGCAGTTCTGAATCGCCTCTCAATGTCCTCAGCAGCTTTATCTTCCTAGGCTGCAGAAAATGATCCACAATCCTACTTGCAAGAACTGGCAGTCAGTACTGCACCCCAGGAAGGCTGGTGCTGCAGCCTTCTGTCCTGCTAACCATACACAGCTCCCCCATGAGCATGCTGGAGTGGGGCACATCCTTGTTCCACAGTGACTGATATGATACTAGAGCATCTACTTCTCACTCTGCTGAGCGTATGGTTTATACAGGTCCAGTGTCGGGCTCTGGGTTATGTGATAAACTCAAGGCTGTGGTACTAGCCTTTTAAATATCTAAATCCTAATTATATTTAGACCTTACCCATTAATATCTAGATGAAACTTAAAAATCTCAACAGGTATTTTTCTATTGGCTTCAATGCTGACTTCAGAAAAAAAATGTATTTTCCAACTGATTATGGTGGATTGTTCTCTTCCTACAGTGAGATAAATCCCAAATAATACCACACCAAGATGTGTCATCTTAGACTGAGGCAAAGCTGGTTTAGGTGAAAAACTTGACTAGCACCTATTTGCCACTGTAAAAGGATGGGAAACTGCAGAGCTTTTGTAGCCCCACACTCCGGTTGTCTTGGAAGTTTCCTTTTCTTTCCAGTTAAAACTAAGGAAAGGGGCAGTGTGCTCTTCAAATATGCCCCTACACAAAGCAAAGTTTGCATCACTCTTTAATGTGATCCTGGAGAATGACTGATGTAGTGTGTCTTGTATCTATTTTAAGATCAATCTCTTCCCCACCCTGCCTTACAGCACTGAGTCAAATTCCCTTCAGAGCAACATTAAATTAGCTCTACTTCTTGGGCCAATAGGTCTAAAGAGTAAGATTAAAAATGATAAAAACAAAAGCAAAGAACAGACAAATAAGAAAACCTCAAAATGAAAATATTCTTTTTTTTTTTCATTCACAACTAAGCCAGCAATTCAAGACAGAAAGTACAGAAAGTACAGATTTCAGGAAGAAAGCTCTCAGGTGGAGTAAAGGGTTTACCTGCATCTCAAATTTTCTTCTTTTTAATAGAGTGGCTAACTTTCTAGAACAACTCTACAGCTGATCACAAGATCCACCAACCTACTGACATGACTGGTTAGGTGATGCAGTGTTACACTTCACTGCAGCTGAACACCTCTACCTATGACAGCCTTCTGCAAGAGCCTTTAGAAAAGCTCTTCAAATCATTGTTTGTAGAAAATGTTGGAATGTGCCATGGGTGTACTTGTAGGTAAAACTAAGAAACATTCCAGTTTAATTCTGATTAAAAACCCTGGAGCTTAAGTTTTCAAAATATATTTTCAAAATAAGAAATCCTCTCTAAACACTTCCTGAAGGAGAAAACAGTGAAGACAACTTTGAGTTTAGCTTTGTACTTTACTTGCAATAAAAGTTATCTGACCCAGCCTCACACCTCAGAGCCTCTAATTCTGTAACAGGTCACCACAGCATAGTGTTACAAGCTATAACCTTGCCCTGCCACTCATGCTTAATGTGGTCACAGCTCGATTTCTTATGGCATGCTGGGATTCATGGCCAAATTTCATTGCTAGCAGGGGAAAAAGTAAGACTGGCAAACTGAATATTTCCAGTGTGAGTAAAGGAGGACAGAGCTGCTCTTTACTCAAAAATAAATAAATAAATAAAACATATATATATATATATATAGAGAGAGAGAGAGAGAGAGAGAGAGAGATTATATCTTGCAAGGTGAAGCCTTCATTATATTGCATTTGGGACTTACAGTGTTCCTCTGAGGGAAAACCAACCATTCCCCTTGTCAGAGAGCTGCAGCCCACAGCCAGTTCACTATGAGAATACTGAGTGAGCCATTTGAGACTTGTGCTCTTTTGGCTCCACAAAATCCCATTCATGACATGCTTCAGAAACCTAATATGTAAAGCTGGGAAAAACAGAAGCTGCAGAGGCAAGAAAAATCAATTAGCTGGCAAGCCCATATATGAAGGAAAGCCTAGGCAGAATCTTTTTATGTGATCATTTTGAAGTTTCTAAAGCTTTCCTCTGCCTCCTTTAGAGATGACCACATAGCAGGTATATTCTCTGTATTTGGACGAGAGGATTAGAGTTCTCTAGTCTCGTAATTAGGCACTGAGAAATTAGCAGGACAGAGCAGAATTCAGCGTGTACAAGGTAGCACTAAGCACAAAGTTGGCTTTATATTCTCTTCCCCGCACCCCCGCCCCATCAACAATTTCAGATATGGCACGTCTCAATATGAGGAAAGAGGCTGTTATAGTTTGCAAATAGTTTCCATGCGGGAAGGAGACGCACCCAACAGAATTTAAATAATGTATACTGCAATCTCAGTTACAGTGGCATAAATTAGGATCAATTCCACTGAGGTCAGAACAGTTATATGAGGGTGAGACACATGAGCATTGAGCCCAATTAGCTGCAATAGAGTTAATTCCCATTTACTCTAGTGTAACTCAGAACAGAATCTAGTCCCTGATTTTCAGTTGAAATTAATTCACATAGTGGACCAAATCAGGCTTTGAATTGCAAGAGAATTAACATGGAGAATGATTTTATTGGAACTCTTCCCAATTACAGTAGTGCAACTTTTGGCTGAGACTATTCAGTGCCCAGACATTGAGCAGTGGCCAGCAGCTGAGATCCCATCATATTTTGGCCTAGGTGGATTGGAAAATTCAGAGTGCAGATTGTTAAAGCATTTCTGTGTGATTTGGGGTACTCTAGTTCAAACCTATTTTTGATCACAATTACTTCTCACATGGATGAAGGCAGTAATTCCAGAAATAAAGCAGACATGTGGAAACCACTCATCTACCTAGTTCCTCTCCCACCCCTGGGAATATTTTTTGACTTGTTAACTACTGGAACCTGATCCTCATGTAATACAGGAAATGTGTAATAGCAATACCAATGACCTTAGTAAAGTGCAAGCTGTGAATAGCCCTGGTGAAGTTGAACAGTTTGAAAAGACAAAAATGTTGGTATGCCAGCTGTTTAATACTAATGCAGGTGAATGACTTTTAGAAATATTTAAACCAGTTGAGTATGCTAAACCCAGCCTTCATTAATGGAAAAAAGAAAAGAAAGAAGGCAGGCAATAAATCACAAGAAGTGGAATGACCACATATGCTAATATTTAACAGCAACAGCAAAGATTCTTCCTTTAAAGCTTTATCTAATAGCTCTATAGACAGAGTACTCTTCAAGTTTCCTTCCTGCCTGAAGAGACTTAAATTTTCATTTCATACCTCCTGAAAGAAGACTGCATTTTTTCCAGAAATGAGGATGAGGTGCCCAGAGACTTTACCCTGTCCAGGAAACTTTATTATTGTTTGGGTCTCACTGGTATCACTTGGCACCTGTTTGCCCCTGAGGTCCTTTTCTTGGTTAGTTTATGTAAGCAACACTAGGAAAATTCCCAAGACTGAAAACTCAAAACTACTTTTTTGCTGGATAAAGTTCTCAGACCACAAAATCATAATTTAGAACTATTCCTGTAAAGCCACCTAGTCTTTGAATGTTCCTAGATAGCACTCATGAAAAAAAAAAAAAAAAGAAAAAAAAAAAACTTTTTTGATGTCAAATGTACAACTGGGGAAAACAATGACTCTATTATCTCAGCTTAATGATTACAGCTGGGAACAGAAATGGTAGACATGGGTATGGGAATTTCACTATGCGAGTCTAGGTCTCACATATCTGAAGCACTTTGTACCTGGCCTCTCTCAATAGTTAGTCCTTTAAGGGATTTAGATTTGCACCCCACTTTGCACCTTTCTGTTACACTGCCATTTTACGCACTGTGATAAAACATCTTTCTAGTGAGCTAGTGAGGCTTCTTATAAAAGGGAGACAGCCCCTTCAGCAACACCTCCACAGCTGAGGTAGAGGAGAAGACAGCTCAGGTGCAACTGGGAGGGGGGAAAAAAAGGAAAAAAAAAAGAAAAAAAAAAAAAAAAAAAAAAGAATGAAAAGAATGAGAGAGATTTTCACACCAGCTGAAGGGATAGGTCTGGCTGGATTTTCTTCCTCAAAGAGGTCCGAGGAAATGTCAAGGACAGGGCAGCACTGGGAGGGTTAGACTGTGACCGTTGGCAGAGCCTAGGAGCCTAGCAAAGGGCTGCAGAAAAGCTGATGGGAGGTATAAGACTTAAACTGCTGCATGAAGAGCAAGACTGGCTTGTTTGAGAGAGAGGATGAACCAGTGCTGGCTGAAGGTGCTGAGGTCTTCCTGGCTGCCCTTCTCCTGGAGCAGTGAAAGCTGCCTCCCTCCTCCAACAGCTCCCTGCCCCTGCATGCTCTCCATTATGGTATGAATTAAAAGGCGAGCAAGAAATGTAGCTGCATGTGATCAATTCCCTATTAAGTGTTTTCTCCCAATATTTAAGGTTGACTTGATACAGAGTTAAGTTACAGTACTTTCTGACAAATAATAGATATGCCATGCAAATGAATTTTAGAGGGAGTGAGACTATTCCTGAATTTGAATGGAATTGAGTAAACAGTCACAGATGAAACAATGCAGAGGGAAAAAAAAATAAAATGCCAAACACATCATTTT
The DNA here is from genome assembly GCF_028389875.1 of Rhea pennata. NCBI lineage: Eukaryota > Metazoa > Chordata > Aves > Rheiformes > Rheidae > Rhea > Rhea pennata. Next base: position 19,452,065 of record NC_084671.1, on the reverse strand, counting down.
AGTTGCTTCAAAATGGACTGTTTCATTCTAGAACTGCCAGAACACTTCTACTTCAAAACAAAGCTTTTTAACCATTCATTTTAAAAATGGCCTAAATTTAGAAAGAAGAAAGCTTTAAAAGGTATGAAACAGCACAAGACCAACAATGAAATCATTCCTTTGAAGCTGAAGTAAATATTTTGAGTTGAACTAAAATTAAACTTTTCTGTATTATATTTTGTTTTGCTAAAAAATGGGAGAAGGGAAAAAAAACCTCAGTCTGGATTTGACCAAAACTGCAATATAATTCTGATATATATATTTAGACAAAATCAGATTTTTTGAGACATTGTCGTTCTCTTTGGCACTGTGTAGGACTCTGCATTGGACCAGCCCTTACGCCCATGCTGCTTGGCCAGCCTCGCTGCCTGCATTTGCTTTCCCCTGGGCCTCAGTCTGGCAGGCATTAGGCATGAGGAGAGAGAAATCAGCTCCCGTTCAAATTTGGCTTTACATGCAGCACTGCTGTCGAGTGCTCCTGCTGTTTGGCTGCATAAACTCAGGTCCCAACTTAAGCTGGGCTCTGAAAGGCAGGAGAGATGCAGCCTTTGGGAGCCCAGCCCCTCGCAAGGGGTGTGGAAAGGAAGACCCAAACTGGCATCCTCCAGAAAGGTGCAGCAGCACTCCAAATCAATGTTTTCAGCCAAAAATATTTGGCTTGCAGGTGTTTGCTTTCTGTAGAAAATTCGGGCTGTTCATCAGAAAGCCAGATACTTTTTTTTGTGGAAAAAAAATTCTCATAAAATCCAATTTTCCCTTTAAAGAACAGATAGCAAGGGAAATTTTTTTAACCTATAAGATGTAGCAACACGTGCGGTGGGTGGGTTTTTTGTTTGTCTGTTTGTTTGTTTGTTTTTTCTTCCCAAACAGACTTTTCTGCAAATCCATTGACTTGCCTTGCTACAGCAAAATACACAAATTGTCACTGGCTCTGGGCCCAAAAGCTTGCCTGCTTTCCCCACCTATATAAATGGATTTAATAAACATGCTTACTTGTGTAGGCCTTGCTTTTTCTCATATGCTGAGACAATTTGGGTATCCAGCGATTTGCAGTACTACTGGATGCTGTGGTATTATGACTGTTCCCAGGTCAGCAAGCGGTGGTGAGGAAAAGGGTGTGTAGAAGGCACTGTGGACACAGACAGCACAGAGCAAGTCACCAGAAAAGACCGGTTTGGTAGTTGTTTCAGAAGTATAAAGTGATCGGCAAATACTTTTGTTCCCAATAAACATGCACAGATAGTCTAAAAGGTTTTTATTCATTTGTTTCCAAAATAAAGAGTGAAAGACATTCTATGGTAATAGCAAAAGAAGTTCATCTATGTTCTGAGCTTATTATGATTCAATCAGGAAAAGTAAGGAAATCCAGAGTCAGGGATCACCCCCCTTCCCACTGTCTATCACAACAGGTTACCATCCTTAATTTTACTGAACTGTGTCATATTGTTACCAAATATTGGAGGCTTGATCCGTAACTTTGAAGTTTCTTTCTTTTGTGGAATTAAGCCAGAACCACAACACTTTTGAAAATGCAGTGCTTCAGTGACTTGAATGTAGTTTTCTCTGACAAAATAAAACCAAACAGAGAACTTTCTGACCTTCCATAGGATAGTTTTTAAATCGTCTTTGACCCTTTTTCTTCATATATATATTGGCTCTGGTTATTTGATTAAAACTGTAGGAAATCCAATTCAAAAGATTACTTTTAAAAGGCAAATAAGGAAACTTTGATAATTTTTATTCAAATATCTTCTGTCATTTCTTACAAATGCTTTCCAGATTTGGGCTTGACATTCTTACAGATTTCAGGATTATCTGGAAGTTAATTCAAGTAATAGTTTTATATACTTTGGCTTTGGCTTTTACTATTTTGATGTCTCAATGTTGGGTTCTTTTTTTTATTTTTTTAATTCTCTTTAGGATACTTTATATAAAAGGTTTTTTCAAGATCAAAATTGAACATACATACCTACTTATATGTATCTGTTTTCTTGTGTATTTTATGTATACATATAGAAAACCTACAGAAGTAAATCATAAAAATGTAGTATGTGTTCAATTAGCCAAATACAATAAACAAGTCATTCATTACTTTAAAATTCCATTAATCTTAGTGATAGCTTTTCCTGAATAAAGAATGCAGACTCTGGCCACAGTAAAACGTAAGCAAGTTTAACAAAATATTTTAACAGAGCTATGTCTAATTCAAGAATTTCACAGAGGGAGGCTTTGGTGGTGGATATGAAGGGTGGGAGATTTCATATCAATAAATATGGTGGCATCTGCCAGGTAAAATGTTGTAATAATCCTCTGGGTGCTACTTCCCTCCCACTAACGTGTTGGACAGTTTAGATTAATGCCGTATGCCTGTTAATAGAACGAGCTGGGAACAAATGTAAATAAAGAGAGGGAGAGAGTTCATTTAGCAGCCTTGTTTTTGCTGCATTCCTGCTCTCTCCAGGATCAGGGTGTGCACAGAACAGTGAAAGAGGAGGAGAAGAGTCCCCAGGACAGATGGGATCATGGAGCCACCAGAACAAGGGGAGCAAAGAGGAGAAAGGAAGGAGGGAAGAGATACAGAGAAATTACCAGAACTGGAGCGTAGTGTAATTTGTTGGTAGAATAAATAGGTAAGGGGATTGTCCAGTGATGTAGTGGTGTTCAAAAATGACTGCAGAAGTCAGAAATGGAACGGCTCTTGTGAAGACATGGTAAAGAGAATGGATAACATGAGTTCTCTCTACATGTAGAGATATATGGGTAACGACATCCTCACTGGAGGAAGAACTGGAACGAAAGGAAAAGATTCGGGCCAGCAGTAACATCAAAGAAGTTGTTGCTTACCGTAAGACAGACAGAACTGGGATCTGTGTGTCACACTATCTCTATTGCTGTGCCATTAGACAAAGCATAGCATGGAGAAGGGAAGTAAACATCTTGCCTCTGGATCCTCCCAGGTCTATGTGCCAGACTTGCTGAGTGTCAGTCCCAATCTCCCCTAGTTCCTCCTGAGCTCTAGATGGACAAATAGATCTGTCTCAGCTGCAGGTAGAGGTAAGCTTGCAGCTGAGTCTGAGTACAGCAAGTTTATTTAGGGAAGCTCTGGCAGCACGTTCTGACTGGTCAAGGCTTTCATACCATCTGCTTTCCTCTTCCCCACTTCCAATCTTAGCCCTCTTTCCAGCTTCCTAATTTCAGTTTCCGATTCTTACTTTGCTCTGTTGTCAGGATTGTGCTCCTGACTGCTGAGCCAGACTACCATGTGCTGCATCCCTATCACGGAGTTTCTGTAACGTAGGCAAGTAAGTCTGTGACAATGATTTTATTATAAACTAGGTGCAGCTGAACTTCTTTTCTTTTGGGAAGTGTTTGTAGACAGAGATGGTTGTGCAGCATCTGTAGTTTCCAAGTACAGGATAAACTAGTCAAAAATTATTTCCTGACTCTGGGTTAGACTGTAGACTTCTGGCAATGAAGACTGTTTGTTTGTCTGTAGCTATATAACAAGACCTGAACTCTTATTGTCCATGGGCTTTAGCCAGCAGATAAGAAATAAAAATAACCTTAAATTGATACGAGTACCAGGCTCACTTATGACTGAATTGGAGTCTCCTTCTCCGGAGATATTCAAAACCTGCCTGGATGCAATCCTGTGTAACATGTTCTAGGTGACCCTGCTTGAGCAGGGGGCTTGGACTAGATGATTTCCAGAGGTCCCTTCCAACCTCAACTATTTTGTGAATTAAACAACCGCTTCAGAAACAAATGTCAGAAGGAGCTTGCGCTGTGTTTCATAGTCACTATTGTATTAAAACTTGTAACACTAAGCCTATGCATTGTTTAACTTTGCATAATACACACACACCTCTCCATCAGCAGATATGAGTGTGGCCTTTTGGAGCTTTGGTCCTGGACATGTACTGAGATTCAGAGGGGGTTCAAGAAAATTGCTTCCAAACAATTTCTATGGATTGGCTCCTTTAGATAAAGGGCAGTAATGAATGCTCCGTTATATCAGAGGCAAAGATCTTTTTGTGAAAGAAGATAAAACCAAATGGATAGCCTGTTTTCTTTATAGATGGATGTATAAGGTCTGCTTGCATTGTTTTTCAAGAGGAGCGCTGGGCTGGTCTGCTCTTTGCAAAAATGGTTCGATCTCTTTTTCCTCATGGCTTCTATATTTGAGACTCTAGGATTAATACCAATATTCTTTTCAGCCTTTAAAGAAATATGTTCCTACTGGAGGAGGATGTTGGAACAAACAGCACTAATAAAAGCAAAATATCTGCAGGTCATCATGTTGGTGGTTTTTTGTTGTTGTTGTTGTTTGTTTGGCCAGAAACATCTCAGGGAGAATCTTTACAATCAACCTCTGGGAACATAATGACAAAATACCCCTCCTTGCTCAATTAAAAATACCATAATTCAAACTAAATGTTATTTATAACAAATGTTCCAAGAGGCTGAATCAATGGTGTGACAGTTATAATGAAAATCAGTGATGCTATGATTTTTTTTTCCTCCCTTTCAGAGACTTCCTGATGTGTTTTTCATTAGAGGGAACCCAGTGTTCAAACATGAAGGACCATTTCTGTGCAAGCAATCTGCTGCTGCTGGACTCATTAGGATAAGCAGGCCCATGTCTCTGGGCCACAAACATCCACATTGAGGAGAACTGCAGCTCCAACACTGCAAGTTATCCTGGGGAAAAGGAATCTGTAAAATAAAAATGGTTTAGTAGACTGAAAAGGAGAAGCTCTAAATAACAGTCCAGAATACTACAAACACTGAAGTTTTAGGAAAGTTCAGACTCAGAGCTGAACTGCATAGCTTGTATGCAAAAAACTGAGAATTGTAGATTTTTGTCAAAACTTTACGAGAGTGGGGATTTCAGTATTTTCTCTTAATCTTTGCTCAGGTAAAATGGGCATCCAGGAGTTTGGCTTCAATTCTAAAATAACAATGAAACAGACCCCCAAAAACGGAGAGAAAGCAGGTATTTTCTACCAACGTTGTGCAGCAGCCAAAATTAGGCTGTGAAGCAGTAATACATCATGCAGTTAAGAGAACAAGTCAGCTCCTTGGCTGTAAGATTTCCATTTGAAGAGAACTCGTGCTCATTTTGACTATGCTCCTGAAGTCAACAGGACTATTTCATAGGACAGTGCACTGGGTAAGCGAAATTGCAGTAAATGTGTGGCACTATGCTCACCAAAGTTTCACAGAGCATAGAGACTTACCTGACAACAGAAACAGAACCCATAAATGTCTTACATTCAAATGATCAATGTTTCTGGAACCACTAAGAGATTTTTCACTATAATACATATGATAATTTGGAAAAGGTGAAAACAAATGAGGCTTGATTCTGAGTTTTCATCAGGTTTTCCTTTCATTACTCCTGCTTACAATTTAAGCTCTGTCCTTGCTCCACAACCACAAGTCTTCAATGCCTATGTGAAATCCAAGGGGAAGCATTAGACTTTGGACAGACACAGGACTCTGGATTGGTGGTTCCCAAGCAAAGAAAAGAGCAAAGTCAAATCAGAATCTGTATTTCTTGGCTTACAAAGTACATAAGTAATGTTTCCTAGAGAGACTTAAAAAAATCATAAACAATAATTTTGGTCTCAGTGACTGCTCAGGAATATGCCAGCATTTGTCCCCAAATAATTTTTTTAAAGATATACAGATACCTACAAATAATTATTTAATTGATCACTTTAATAATAAAAGAATTAGAGAATATAACTGATCTCATTCATAGGTGCAGTCCCACTTACGTCAATGGAATAATTTGCTGTGAGTAGGGTTTAGAGGATCAAGTTTGTGTAACAAGCATCTGTGCTCCTTTGGTTTTATCCTCAGATAACACTATTCTCTAGGAACAGAAAGAAAATGCCATGCTGACAGGTAACCCAACCTATGTCCAAACAGCATGCCAAGTCACTGACTGCTTGGGTGTGACATTTGACTGCAGCTGCTTTCACATTTTGATTTGTCCTTCTACTCTCATCAGCGCTCTGTATCCCTTCTGTGAATTCCTGCAGACATATTAGCATAGAGACTGTCACACTGCTTGTCTGATTGTCACAGCTGAGCTCTAAGCTATTCAGCCAACACCCTGAGACTGACCTAACCTAGGAACCTGCAAAACTGATGTTCAAGTACCTTCCAGAGTGAAGTGGAGAATGTCTGGGTAAGAAAGTGACAGAGAGGCAAATTAGAGAGGATCCTGCTCCAACAGCTCAGAGATTTCAGCTTGAGCTAGGCCACACAGAAATTCATTAGCTGAGAATCAGCTACAGAGACTGATCCAAAGGGACTACAAGGAAATAACAGGAGGACACTTATCTATGCAGACAGACTGTGAGTGCTCACTAGAAGCGCCATGATGGCACAAATCTTGCTTGATCTTTTGCAGAAGGATACCTGCTTCTTCCAGGTAGTACTGCTTCCCAAAGGTGACTTAGAGGAAAAGGTTCACCAAAGAGGTGGAATAAGCAGAAGTGACTCTAAATGAAGAACTCTCTATCATGCAGTGCAAGTCTTTTCAGCCATGATTCCAGTTAATGTGCCCGCCAAATTATAAGAGGAATGTGGGGAAAAACATGGTGAGTATTTTCTGGATTGTGGTCAGCTATACTATAGCATCACCATGATATTTCAAGGATTTCAATTAGATTCTGATTAGCATAAATATAAGGTCATCGCAGCAAAATATTGCTGTAAATCTTCACAACTCAATGTTGTAGCACTCCTCCCACTGCCTCCTGTGAACAACATGATGCAGCACAGGGCTCACTGTTGGAATAAAGTAACTCAAACACCATGCATGCATGCTGAGACTCAGCTTTCCCTGTCACATACTTGTGTGGTACTCAAGAAGGAAATAAATCATCAGGAAATAGCAACAGTGACTTTCAGAGAGAGAAACACTGCAAGAAGCCATGAAGTTTTGCAACAATTGGATGAGCTGGATTTCACTGCATGAAGCTGCCAGCTTTGGTCTACCTATGCTTTAGCAAACTTTGCCAGCAGGTTGGTTTGCTTTGCTTGGTTTCTCACCAATGAAGCTTACATTCACATTCACTGGAAAAAACAGAGCAAATACTTAGATTAAGCAAAATTTGCTTATGTCCTCTCTTTCCTTGCACATTCTCAGCACATGGTTCATCTCCTGCTGTCTCTTACAATGTAGGGGAGCAGTAGTATCACATATGCTTAGAATAATCACACAAAATGTTTCAAGGGCAAACAAGCAAAGGTTACTAGGTTACTCTGGCTTACTGCTACAGCACTTTCGAGATGGTTTACCTGTGCCTTGAAAGAGTATACAAGATTTTATGCTTGTATCTTGATCTGTTCCTTAGACAGTGAAGGACTGGAATGGCTGGTGGAATCTTCAAAGCTACAGACCCATGGCTACCAGCTAGGAGCTTTGCTTTGTAAATGCACCCCTCCTATCTGCCAAGCAGGCCACAGTAATCCTTTCAGCTTGTGTGGGAAATACTCCTTTTACTTTGGAATGATTTAGCACTCTCTGTGTAGCACAACTAAGTGGAGGATTTTGCCTTTGCAACATAGACTTCTGCTCCAGCCTTTCTGCATGTCCCAAATTCACAGCCCTATATGACCAAGAATGTATTTTTGAATGGACATTCTGTCTCCCAGCAGTCGCCTATGAACAAGTATTGTGGTTACCAGCCTGCTACAGCAGCTTTAATAAGTAATCATAACTAAAACAGCCAAGTTACTTTTTTTCAAGTGATTATATCATACATTTGGAATGTGCAAAAAGTACTGTTCAATGGAGATATAACCACTAGAAAGAAATATATATATATAGAAGTTCACATTTCCTAAGAATTAAAGAAAGTATATGTTGTCTTCTGGTATCTTTAAACTACGTGGTAAACTAAAGTACTATGCCAACAAAGAAGTCAAAATTTTGTTGAAAAATTGACATGAAAGCTCAAATATACCAAACCATTCATATTCCAGATTTTCCATGGGAACTAACTTAGGCTTGAAGAGGTATCATTTACAGAAGAAAGAGAAATTATCAATCTCCTCTTTTTCTGAAAATCAAAATCCAGAAGATGGAGCAAAAAGTTTTCCTAAATATTTGCTAAGGGAGCTGAATCCATTCGTTACATGTGGTTTTCTTTTTCTTTCTTTCTTTCTTTCTCTCTCTTCCTTTCTTTCTTTCACACTCACCCACAGTTTGGAGAGCAATTCAAACCACAGTCCAATGAACATTTAGTAGCTGGCAATTACAGGCTGCAGACTACCTGCCAAGAAGACACTGTGCATACAAATAAAATGTACAGTATTATACACCTACTTATGCATATGGAACAGAATACATCAAATTTATTCCTGCAATAATATGTATATTAGCTTTTATCATGTTGGAGCAAAGCATCTTCAACATCTACAGGCAATTACTTCAGCAATTAATTTGCTCCTATTTCTCACATTGAAGGATATGTTTCTTAGAGCATAGACTTCAGCTTCCAGTAGCTTTGTGTACTGTGAGTACAGCAATAAGAAGAATTGATCAGATGAATACTGAAAGCACAGTTCAAATGTAGTACAAGCTTCTACCTTGACCATTCTAGTAACATCAACAGACATATTGTGTCTGACTGATTTTCCTGAGTACATGGATCTACTACTGACGTTAGTCTGGTGACTAAGAGAAGACTTAACTACAAATGCACTTTTGACTGTCAGTTCCCCACCTCGAGGCTGGGTTATAGGACAAGACATGACCTGCTCCAGAAGTGGTGGTGGCAGTCTCTGTACCTGATTAATGGAGTACTCTGTTTACTGTTTCCAGAGGCTCCAGAGTAAGGGTATTAACTGTCAGCTTTTACTACACCTTTAGAAAAAGTAGCATGTGTACATGCAGAGCTCTGCAGCTCCTGTCCCAGCACAGGTCAGGGACACTTTCCTGCCTTGTTCCTGAGCTAAAGCTGCTGGTAGCAACAGGATCTAGCAGCTACCAGATTATGATTCTCTGATACAGAAGTATCACCAAGTACTGGGTCTCCTTGGCCCCTTCTCCACTACCCTGGGAAGCCACAGGTTGGTATTTAAATATACAACAAATTGCTGTCAATAATAATTAAAAATGGGTTAATTAAATATGTGGTAGGAATCGAAAATAAGATGAGAGGTGACATAGACCAAGAAGCCTTTTTCAGGCTGTAGAAAAAAACAGCACAGTTTATTTTTCCCACAGCCTGAAGAAGGCCTTATGTCCTAAATGTCATCTCTAATCTTGTTTTCCATTTCCAGTGTATATTATACTGCACTGCTAGTGCCACTATAGTTAAAGCGGTGTCACTGTTTCCATTATAAACCCCTATTTTCAGAGGTTTGTAACTCAACCATAAAAATTTTGCTCTGGGCTGAAACTTGGCAAACAAGTTATAGGACAGGAAAATGTTTATTTTTTTTCTTCCTATAATTCAAAAAAAAAGGTTTTTTAAAAATTAAATTTTGCAAGCCATTAGACTGCAGCAGAAATGCACAATATATAGTGTTTGAAATTACTCCAAAAGTACTGTTAACAGCTTATCAGTATAATTATAAGCTTGTTTCAAAAACTTCCAAATACCTATCTACTATTTTTTTAATGAATAGTTATGCAATCAGGTCAAATCATTTGAGTTTTAAAACTCTGAATAAATATTTATAGGACTGGGTCAATAATCTGCATGTTATAAAAGATCTTAAGTACATATTTACACGATAAAATGTAACAACACTGAATCACAGGCAAACAAGTCAATAATGTGCTTGTAGGAAACTTCATAAATGTAGTTACATGGGCCAATAATCTGCAAGCTTTTTCACATGAAAAGACCTTCTGTTTAGCTAAGAAAACCTTATTCATGCAGAAATAATCAGATCTGGTTCATCTGTCTTTCCTTTTTCCATGTGTCGTGGTAATGAGAGAGTTGTGCATATAGTTTGGCCAAGACGGGAAAGACATGATAGATGGCTACTGAGGTTTGAAGTGCACACTATCAGACTGCAGAAGAATTATTCAGGGTGAGAAAATGGGTTTCTGGCGAGGATAGTAGTGATATGATGAAATTATGAGTACTGGAAAATAATAACCAAGAAATCCTGCCAGATGATTGAACAGCCTACCAACAAGGGGAAACCCCGTCATTTACAACATGAAAAATAACATTGACGCAAATAATAGAAAAATATATTTTACAGGAAAGGAGCCCTACCAGTATGGACTTAGTACTTAGATGCACTTTGTATATCTTTTGTGCACTGAACGACACTATGAATTCAGGCTGGACTTCGATTTTGCAGTAGGATATTTACCAATGAATCCTTTTGGAAAGCTTTCTGAAGAGGAATATCTGACTCAGAATGTACATATGAAGAGTGAGAGACTGCAGCAATTTGCAGGACCCAGGTCTAAATAAAAACCATGAATGGTAATCACACTGGGAGTATTGCAATATTAAGTCAAGGGGCAATCCAGAAGTGCTAATAAAATCAGACAACACATTTCTCTTCATACCAAACCCGATACAGTCATTTGTGATTTAAAGCACATTTAAACCGTCTATATATTCCATTGATGTGTAACACTTAAGATACATTGTACTAATATTTAGTGGCTAGCAAGACATTAGCTATCATTATTCTTTTTAACAGCCTGGCTTGACTTTCGTTGTAAATACTAGTATTAAGCCTGCTTCAAGTATTCTCCCTGATTTAGTTCTTATAAATTACAAATTTCTAATAATGCTACTGTAGCTTCAGTCCAATTTACACCATCAGTTTTGTAGCCCTAATTTAAGCATTATGAGGCATGCTTTTAAAATCCCTGAAAAAACATCCATTGAAGTCAGCAAGAATCACTTAAAGCCTGGTCCGAATACTACTGAGGTGACTAGCCATCTTGGAGTGAATGAATTGGCAATAATTTTTTACTCTCCCTAAAACTCCAATATAATGTCCATTAGTGTTTATGGGAATTGTGAGTATGCATTCCCCTTTATTCAAATAGCCAAGTCATCTTCTGTATCTTTTACTTTAAGATAAGGATCTCTGTTGTATCCGTGCATAGTATAGTTTATAACTGTAAGCTTTATTCATCATAAAGATTTCAGTGTTTTGTCACTAACGGGAAGATTCTAAAACTTCCTGCTGTTTTCCAGTCCCTTACTGCCCCAAGTGTCCCATTAATTTCAGCAGAGCTGCTACAATAATATACAAAATGGACGAATGATATCAGAATTTTGTCCTTGGCATGGGGGGGGGGGGGAAAGAAAGGTATATTCTTTCATTCATCTATGGATGCAATACTTACTCAATGCCAACTGCGTTCCTCATTCTTACAGGAGATGTTACCTCTGCATCATGATTGATCTGACTTGTAACAGTATAATGAGGTAGCTATTGAAAAATCACAGAAGCTCTTTGGGAAAAATTCATTGGAAGTTTGTTTCTTTGTAAAAGAAAAAATGGAAGACTCTGATCCCATAATACAGAGTGTAAGAAATACCTGGGAGATTTTATTGTTTTAATATGCTAAAAGAGTGGAAAGTATGCACAGTTTGGCCTAAATTTCAAAGAACTTTCTCATGTGAGCAACATCACTGGTTTTGAAGGGACCACAATTTTTGATCCTTTTTTTAATATCTTACTTGTAGTTGCAATTTCAGCACTATGTAGCTCACAGTTTAATCACTGCAGCTTTCAGTAGGAACCTCTCCAGTCTTTCAACATTTAAGTGTTTAGTTTTCTAAATTTACGATCATTTCTTTGCCAATAGATAGGAGACAAATCTGGGCTCAGAAAGGAAGATGAATCCCTCCAAAATCATAGTAAACACTTGGTGAATGGAAAAGGCATATGACACCACATTTTGTTAAGGAATTTACAGCAGGTGACCTGCCCCTTTTCACCGTGGCAGCAAACGTATTATTCACTCCGTATAATGAATTGGTAGGTTATGCTAATCTGAAGAGGAAAGCTATCAATTGTCTATGTCCAGACCATCTCTCCCATTGATTTTGTAATCAATGATGAATGTACATTTGGGAAGAGAGAGATTGCTGAGGAAGGATTTTCATGTGCAGAATAAAAATGTTACAGTAACCTAATCAATTAGGCATGGTTGACAAGCGGGTACAGGATAACACTACAAAGTCCTGTGCTTTAGTAATGGTCAAAGGGTCAGAAAGATGTCACATCATGTCTGTATTAATCTTCCCATGGGTAAAATGTGATCCATTAAATCATCTGAACTACGAGAAAACTGTTTGGTATATCAAAATCATGCGTCTGATGCTAGCTTGAAACCTATTTGCTTTGTTCCCTGATAAAAACATTCATAATGCAGTAGCTGTTGAGAAGATAATTTGTCATTATATGCTTGGTTACAGGATTGAAAGCCATGTAGAATATCACTTCAGGTAACAAATAGTTCACTTTGAACATAGACTTAAGCAAGCTTAAGTGTCAAGAGAAGGTATGCCTTTGGAAACAGGTAGTAAGTACATTCTCTCTTTGGCTGTAGCCCATGCAGAGGTCTCTCACTCCCATAAGAGGTCTTTGAACCTTCCACTGCAGCAGGGATTTCCACAGGACGAGGTGAAAATGCATATAACTGGCCTAAAATATTCAGCTTCAGCTATACAATGACATTTGGAGAGCCAATGTAGGCAGCGCAATTTAACATTTTTTTCGCAGTTGAATCTAAAAGCCCACTGCAGAAATGCAGCACTTAATTCCTCAATTAAATGACCACTCCTACACACAGCTCTCCTCTTTCTTGGCTATAATTATTTATAGGAATAACAACAGTTGGTGTAACAGGATCACACCTAGGAGAACAAACACCACTTCTTCAGTTCCTCAGAAAGGTTCTCCTTACTTTTGGGTGGGCTGAAGAGCTTATATATTTGTGTGTGTGTGTATATGTTTATAGATGTATAACCTATATATACATATAACATATACGTACGATTTTCATTCTGTTTCTCTCTTTTCATTTCAGATCATGGGAGGTCTGTTAGTTCTTAACTGAAGGATAGCAAGTGCTAAGTTCTTACAAAAAGCAACTCTTTCCTGATGGTTCAGTAAAATGAGTTGAGAAACAAAGACTGAAAGGTAAAGGGGTCTATTCCCAACTAGGCAAGACTGAATGGGCTGCTGCCTCACTAAAAATGAGAATCAGACTCAGCACATTGAAAATTAGAGATCACTTCTTTCAGTATATATATATCAGGGTTAACTTACCTGATACTTGTAATACCCCCAAAAGATCAGTTCTCAGGTTATCCACAGAGGTCTTCAGAGGACTTGAATTATTAAGTTAACATTAAATTAAAGGAGCAAGATAATCCTCCTCCACCATGGCACTGTTCAAAACTACTTCTGTACATCCCAAGTGAAGAAAGGACAAGTCCAGGGTTTGGGAGGAGGCAGCTGTTTTGCGTGTGCGAGCCTCAGTCTAGCCACCCACACCATGTCTCTGCAACACATTGAAACCAGAGCAGTTATGTATACACATACCCCCTGTGCTTTGCAAACTATATAAATATGTTCATCAATGAGTTCCTGAAGAGAAACAACACTGGAAACACTTGAAGGTAAGAGATCATATTTATGGACACTCAGCAAAAAATGATCTTTCTCCAGTTTTGCTGTGCTTTACATACTTTTCAGGAAACAGTGGCCCAGAACCAGGGAGGGCACAGAAATGCTGGCTGCTTTTAAGATACTGTTTACTATCACTCTGGACAACTGAGCTCTGCCCAGTTTGCAAAGGAAGGGTATGACCAGCTGCAGGCACAGTTTAAAGTCTGGATTTCAGGTGGGAGACATGCTGGGCACTTTAATGATACCTTCTAAAAAGAATTGGTGCTCCTTGAAGTAACACTTCCCACTCACTATAATGTTAATCAGGAGTAACTCATCTCAGGACAGTGCAGTTACACTGTTTAACCACTAAAAAAGAATACAAGGAAGCTATGTGACTTCATCCTTTTAGATCTCTGTGTGCCCCATAACAATGTTGCATACCTTCAAGTGCAGCCTGTAGTAACATATGTCATTACTGTAAATGTGTATTTCCAGCTGGACACCAACAATCATTTTGAGATGTGGGCAGAGAGATTCCCAAAAGCTATTTCTAAGTATTGTGAGGGGATACAAATTGTAGCAGTGTATCAATTCATTTAAGTATTTAAGAATTGTACAAGAATAGTCCTAGAATAGGACTTGGTTCTTCTATGTGTCAGAGGCAAAGGAAATATGCTATATTCACCTTAAGACTTGCATTAAGCTGCGTATTTATGGACTGGAGTGGAATAGGAATTGAACTGAAATGTTTTCTGCTTTCCACAAGCCTAGTACATCACTAGCTTTGTTAAAAGCAGGCAGTCTGGGGATGTTATATTCTTACTTCAAAATCAGTCCTTCTCAGACTATTTTTTTAGTGTACTGGATACCCTTGTTTCCTGGCACATGTTCCAGACTGAGTTAGAGAAGTGAGAGAAAAAGAGATAGTAAGCTTATTTAACACATTAAAGTTCAGAAGTTCAGAAGGTAGGAAACAGTCCATTACAGCATCAAACTCAAGAAAAATCTTTACCCATTAATCAGAAGTAATCAGCAGAGAAATTTAAGGTGATTGTTCTTTATCTGCAAAGATACTTGTCACATGAGGTGATATATAAACAGCTGCAGGCTCAAAGAAGTCTTATAAAGCAGAGCAATATCCAAATCAAACTTTTTAAGGAAAGAAATAAAGCAGAGGAGATAAATACCATCAGGAGAAAGACAATTATTGGTAGATCCTTTCACATGGGATTTTGGGCATGGATGGAAGGATTTGTTGTTATTTGCTTTATCCCTTTAGCCACTTCATAAACAAACTCCCATGTGTCAGCCTCAGTTGTATCTCCACAGGGCAAGTTTGTAAACCGTCATCAAAGAGTTTCGTAAGAGTCCTGTGCTATTTAATTTTCCTTAACATGTTTATTAAAGTTAGATAAATCTATTTTTGACCTTCTGAATTACACAAAGTAGTGAAATGAGCACAAGCCTCAGCTTTCCCTGCAAGCTTAGTTTAAGGCTGAGATGCAGTGCCTGAGGTTACTGCTCCAGAGTGTGCCTGGACTTAAGAAAAGGAAATGAGCACATTACAGAGAAGGGGTAAAAGTTGGGGGGGAGGGGGAGAAACGTGTCTACTTTCAAGAATATCATACAAAAAAAAAAATCAGAAAGGGGGTTAGCACGTTCCCTGCATTTTTCTTTTTCAGTAATGCTTTACTAGCCTCAGCGAAAGCCAACTGAGGTCTCCCTTAAACAACAAAACAACAATGGATTGGGCCTCTTTGAGATCTTTTAGTCTCTCCTTGACACTTCAAATATAAGTGTCAAATATTGTGCAGACATTTTATTTCGTTGGTATTTTGAGATGCTCTTTACTTTCAAGACTGGGCGTCTTTCCAAAAGCTATACTCAAGCTTTTGGCTTGAGTAATTTCATGAATTGCTATAGCCTGTTTTATTCATGGGGTCAGAGTAGATGATTATAGTCATCACTTCTGGTCTTAAAAGATAAACAACCCTATGCTAGCCAAGAAATCATAATGATTCAAGTGGCAGAATTTTTCTGAATAAAACATCTCAGTAGTCTGTAATCTTCCTAACATGTCAATGACAGTCGAAACCTAATGGAAATTCCTTCTGTCTCTTCTTACAGAACACCCCCTCTAATAATGTATTTCGTACCCAGGCAGACGTGTTTTCCCTCAGGAGAGAGCATTTCCAACTGGAATGTCATGAGTCACAGAGCTTTTCTTTCTTTTGTATCATTTAATTACTTTAGAGGGAAAAAGAAATCTTTAACTGGGTGACTTCTTGACATATTTTCATTTCCATCTTCAAGATGGAAGCAATCACACTTAGGAATTTGTATTAACTCACTCTATTCAGTGATTGTGATTTTTCTGATTCATTGTCCATTTTTTCTAAACTATTTTCGAACTTATCACATAAAAAGGATCAGCTCTTTCCAGAAATTTTTCCTTCTGCCTATGCATTGACTATTGCATTTCAAACACAACAAATTAAATTATCTTCTGAAGTTGGTATTTTAAAAGACTAAAAATGCCAGATTTAACAAACAAGAAATAGACACCTGAACTTTGTATTACCTGGTCAAAAATAAGCATTCTGAAGTGATGTAATGGAACATAACAGAATACAATGAGCTATATTTTTCATTTTATTTCAAACCAGCCAGTTAACATTTTAGATTCTAAAATTTCAATTAAAAAGGGACACATTTTTATTTTTCATCTCCTTAAAATATACCATGAAAAAAACTATATATACTGTATAAAAACAAAAGTGATTTCATTCTGTGCAATCCGAATCCTGATTCTGTAAATAATTATGGAGCTAAATGATTTAATTAAGACTTAATTTCTCCATGACACACATTTAAAATATATTTCCCCTTTCTTCAGGTAGAGTGAAATAATTCTTATTGGCTATGATACTTGATGGAGCTAAAAATCTATACATATAGAAAAGATGTCTGCTTCCATAAAAAAATGGCCAATTATATGCATATATATATATAAACCTATATGTATACACACACACACACACTCACAAATATAAATACCAAATACAAGAAAAGAGGTAGGATAGGACAGAGAAATCAAGAAAATGTAAAATCAGTCTGCTGGATAATGGCCCAGATACTGCTGGTAAAATTCTTGCACTTCTTTTTTGGGAAAAATTGCAACATTTTAAACTTTGTTTCATTCTAAATCAGTGTAAGGTCACAAATAAGATCACAAATTTCAAAATGTCCTACAGCGTAGAAACTTTTTTTAAAAGTCTGTGTTAGGTAATACTGAAACTAGTTTTGAAATTAACACAGTATAATTAATACAGTAGAATAAAGTGAAAACCTTAGCATTTTGAGTCCATACTCAAAATGGACAGGGATAATCTTGCTCCTTTTTAGTATTTGTCAAAATCACTATATTACCGATATACTGATATATAGTCACTTATTTAATACATATGAATATAGCCATCATATATTTGTACATGTATCTGAAAGCTCTTCTGGTAGAAAATTTTAAAATGGATTTACTTGCAAGGCAATGTCTACATATCACAAATTAGAACTCACAAGAGAATTCTTTCTTCCAGCAGTACTGTATCTGACATGGCAGGTACGGTCAGCTAAGGACCATGTGAGCATCTGTTGGTTAGCCAAAAGATGTGTGTCAGAGCACCCAAGAACAGGAAAGAAAGAAAAGTTTCCTTCTCCCAAAGCCATTAGTCCACGGCCCAAACCTTCCCTAATACCCCTGAGGTACATACAAGGTAAGAGTGTTGTCAGAGTATAAACCCAGCACTATTGACTCACACTCATGTCCGCAGAAGTTGGTACTTTGTCTCCAGCAGCATCTCTAAAGAAATACCTAGAGAAAGGCAGGAGGATGAGTCTATATGACAGTCCCTGCCCTCCTCATAAGTCTTCCCAGACTCCAGCTATTTTTAGCTGAAGAAATTTTCTGAGTCAGACGCAGTTTCTGTGACTTAATAATTCTTAATGGACTTCTCATCCATGTAGTTGTGCAATCTCTCCTTGAATCCCTGCAAAATTCCAGTAACCCTTCTGCCCTTTGGAACAAGTTACATAGATCTGCTACCTGCTGTATGAAGAACCGCTTCCATCAGTTTGGTTTTTGACTCCTACTATCTTCATTTGATGGTTCCCAATTTTTTTACTGGACAACACAGCAAAGGGCTAATTCCTGTCCATCCTCTCCATTCTGCTCTTTATTTTGTAGGACTATCTCATCGCTCCCACTTGTACTAAGTCCTTTTTGAGATGAAAGGACTAGAACTGCACACCCTATTCAAGAAGTGGCTAAACATTGATTCCTACAGTGGTTCTCTAGTCTTTTCCTTCCTCAACATTTGGTTAATTTTTTGGCTGCCACTGAGCACTGATATATTTTCAAGTAACTGACTATTATAATCCAAGATTTTGATCCTGAATCAAAATGGTCAGCTCAGGGCGTATATGTGAATTTGGGATTGCTTTTTCCCATGTGCATCACGACTGTTACACACACTGAATGCAATTTCCCCATACAGTCTCCCAAGGTCCTTTGCTGGTTACTTACAGATGGTCTTTACCTTTCTGCCCTGAATAACTTGACATCATCCTCAAACTTTATCAGCTCCCTGTTGACCTGCTTGTTCCTCCTGCTTATGGTATGCTGAACAGCACATGCCCCAGCACAGATTCTGCACAACTCCATTTACAGGTTCCAAATTGCATTTTCTTGCTATCCTTAAAAGCATTCTTCGGCATCAAAAGCCTTTCAGAAACACAAGTACAGCAACTAGCTCACCCTTATTCACTTCCTTATTGACCTCTTCAACAGATTTGTAAGGCATGGTTTATGTCCCATCAAAGTCAGCAATGAGTGTTATTTTCACTCAACATTTCCCTTTAATTTTAGTCAACCTAATGAAACAACAGTTAATGGATGATAGCCAATCTATCTGTAAGTGGAAGCATCTCTGCTTCTTTAATAGATTGAGCCCATTTCAATCAAGATAAGACAGAACCACTGAAGCACCAGCTACTGAACAGTTTCTGTCGAAGGTCATCTGCCTCATAGGAATATATGGAGGCATGGGCATAGGAATCCTGGCAGCCAGAGCTTACAGACAGGGTAATTATCACTGAAAAATGAAAGGGAGGTTCCTCAAAAGGGCCTAAAGAGGGTTAGGAGCTCATCAGCAACCCCCTAATTCCCTTTAGATCCCCAGATATCTCAATCAGATTTGTTACAGATAGCACGTGCTAAATTGGGATCACATCTTGGCATGTGCAAGACTGGGGTAAGTGCTAGATTTACTATATTCATTGCTTCCTTGTTTCAGGGGGATGTCCCATGCTGCTGCTCAGGACAAGCACACAAGAATAGGCAAAGTATGTCAGAACAACACATATTTCTGTGATTCAAAGAATATTTGCCACTATGATCTTCACAGGTTCTGTGAACACGCAGGCACAACAGGGAAAAAGAAAAAGTAATCTACAGCCAACACAGCAAAACTAGGTTTTGATCACAATTGGACATTTCAATTTATCCTCCCCTCTATTGTGAAGCATATGCCAAACAGAAAAAATTATTTTTTTCTAGCCACCCCACCCCAGTCATGGAATGATCTATATGTTAATTTATAGCAACATGGAAGAAAATTGATGCAAAAAAATAAGTAAAAGAGAAACAGGAGAACAGCACTTGCAGAACAGGAGCTTGGTGAACAGGAATGCAGTATCTGTAATTAACTCAGAACATGCACATTAAATGGGAAAAGTACTTCTAGGAATAAGTCAGAGGCAGTGCTGGCATCAATCATGCTCCCTCACTGTGAAATACAGGTGCAACAGAAAGAACACTACTCACAACAGTAAACAGATGGGCTTTTTTTCCATTGCAAGTTTTACTGAAAGTGTTTGTACCCTCAGATTACCACAAAGAAGAAAAAAGGTATTTTGCTCTATTTTTTTTTCAGTGTAACTATCTTTTTGAAGAGCCTCATTTTGTTTGTCTCTCTTTGCCCTTCTGTTTTATGGGGAAAAAATAGGAATCATAAAATGAAATTAAGATTATGGAATGTTCATAATTGAAATTATGAAAATAGGATTATGAAAAGGGAAAAAATAAAAACAGAAGAAAAGCAAATGTGGCTAAGTACTCTGTCTAAAATTCGATTATTATCAGAAAATAATGGCACTCCTTTTAAGAGTAACCTTAATTGGCTATTAACAGCAGTAGTTAACAATTTCAAGACAATTAAAAATATTTTAAAATAATCAGATGGCTAATATATTACATTAGAGCATACAGTAAGCAGAAGTCTTGCTAATTATATATATTATTCCCCCTACTTTGCTTAATGAAGGTGTCTGGCTCTTAATTCATTCTCTTTTTTTTTTTTTTTTTATCAGTGTAACTAATCCTCCCACACACTATTGTAACATAAAAGCTGAAAGATGTGGGTGAAGCAGTATAAAAAGCACGACAAGGAACATTACAATGAAGATCTAGTTCGAAATTGCAGAAGCAATTGCACAAAGTAAAGAATTAAGATGTGGAAAACGTGTGTGAAAATGCAAAAAGCTTCGGTCAACACTTACTTGAATACATTCTGCCTAATGCTGAAGATGTACATCTCCACACATAATCACATCTAGATCATTTTTATTTTCAGGACAAAGCAATTTTTCTGATAAACATTGCCTCTCTAGAGCTTAAATGATTTTTTTTCCCTGTTTTCTCCAGAAGCAAAGGGAAGGAAGGGCCTTGGAGAAAGAGATTTGTCCCAAACGGGGAGCTAATCTTTCAGGAAAGAAGAGCACTGAAGTTGTTTAGAGTCAAAATCTTCCATTTATACTAGCCCGTAACTACATTTTGCTCTCAAATATTTGAGCACCAATGTCTGTGTGCCCAGCAACAGTCTGCTGCGGGGATTACACAAGTGAATTACCCCCACCAAAAGCCAGAATGCACAGGCGCTCCTGGTCTGCGTAACAGCAGTGCGCGAGAGCTTGCATTTGCACCTCCAGTAACAGTAATTTCGACCTCGCCAGGACGCGATTCCCATTTTGGGGCAGGGAGACAGAGGACGCGCCTGCCCTGGGGCCTGGTGGGGAGCCAAGAGCTCCCTGTGGTGCGGCTCAGCCTGGGCCACGTCTCGAGATCGCACTGCTGCCTGCACGCACCGCCGGAGCACGCAGCCTGGCACTCGTGCCCGGGCTGCTAGAAAACCCTGCTCTCACTTCTCCGTGAACCTGCTGAATACTGACTCACTAATCTGCTGGAATAGCACAAAGAAACATAAGGTCAACTTATGCGCTTAATTACCCTATTACCTCTCCTACTGCTCTCCTGTGTTCATATAATCCTCTCTAGGATGCAGCAGGAACGAACAGACATGAAAAACAACTGTTCAGTAAATAGGACAGTGTCATAAAAGGAGCTTTTGTAGTGTGGTGAAAGTTTCTCAAATAAATATCAGACCAAGGTCAAATTTTAAATTTGAGCATGCTGTTGACTTATGCACATATGGTATGATGAGAAAAGTTGTCTGTGGCACAAAATTAAAAATCAAAGCCTTTAAGTCAGCAATGTCCTTATTAGATTTGCGTGTTTTGAGACACGTGTAGAAGCACAGTAGATGACCATGCCTATTAAATGAATATACCCATTTGTAAACATCAGAAGACCTGTATGCTCACCCCTAAACCAGCATGCACCTTAAAGAAAGGATGCAGGACTAGATACGGATTCCCAGACAAGGAGTTTGGCATGAAGCAATCCCTCACATGGTTACAGCTCTTCACTTGCACACACCTACGGTCTCTGGTCCTGGATCACATCAATGAGACACATACAGCATCAGTTTGTCCTAGCCTTGCGTGATGGTTAAGAAGAAGTAGCGCTTTGCCAGGGCTCAGATCTCTTAAAATACTGTTCTATCATTTTTATTTATCATGATAATAGATGCTAATTCTCTGGAACTAACAGCCAGGCAAGGCCATGGGACAGATTAATAATAATGAATATATAACTGCACCTTGATTATCTGTAGTGATCAGTGCACTCAGACTGTATACTGAGATTGTCCCAACTTTGTGAAAAATCTTTGCACTCAGGTTTTGAGTTACTGATGGTGTTTTTTCCTGGAGTGCTATACAGCAGATGAACAATTCCTTTGTTCATCAGCTCTCTAACTGGTTGTAAGTAAGTAAATAATGTTGTAAAAGACATCTGAAAGTTAAAAAAAAAAAAAAAAAAAAAAGTACATTCCCTGCTACCTCTGTAGTCATTTCCCTTGGGTACTGATTTGTATAAGATATGTTTTCTTCTCATTTCCGTCGAAGTCACTGGAGCACATAAGACTAACACAAAATATTTAACACACAACCACTTATCAAAAAATAAATATATTACCAGTTCATCAGAATACATTGCACTGTGTACCATGCAGCACAGATAAATCCTAACCTTGGCCCACAAATCACAGGATAGCTTGATAAATAAGCTTTGCAGCTTATCTGACTTTGGTACCCATATATGGTTCCTCAACTTCAAGCCAGCATCCTAACTTCCCAATCATTAAAGAAAAAGAGAGCGGTATAGGCTTGAGGCACCTTTTTGCAGGCTTAAGAGAGAAAGACCCAATGAAGCATCAGTTTCCTCCAGTCGAAGAAGAACTGTTGTAATATTCAGTTTGATTATGGTCTTTTGAGGACTGGCATGAGAATTGCAAAGGGGATAGGAGGGCTTCATATATACATATTTATGTACATATGCACACGTATATTTATATGTGCACCCTTGTGTGTAGGATGTCTATTTCTATATCCTACTTATAAAACAGGCAGAATCCAGTGAAGATGATAAAAGAAGGAAAAAAATGTTTCTATCTCTTGTTCTTTTTGGTGTTTCTGACCACTTAACAAATGCTTGAACTCCGAGGAGAGAAGAGAAACGCTGTTCCCACACGAACTTCAAGCACTGTCATGGGGCTACTGTCTTCCCTTGAAGTAAAACCGGAGAGATGCATTTTATGCTTCCCTCTCCTGGGAAAAAGGCACCAGGATAGGAATATAGGCTTGCAGGCACAGAAGCCTCTTTCTAAAACGTGCAGAGGTAACAGCATGTTTGGGGTTGCCAAGTACCTGATTTCAGGGTTCTTTCTGTTAGTGCATGGAAATTTCTCTGGTGTATGTTTGGCAAGACATGTTATCCTAGACTGATCATATGTTCACAGATTGTGGAGAGTGTGTGAAAGCCTTTTTTGCTGTAGTTACTGGGCGAAGTCACGTCTGTTACCTGGTACTCATGCAGAGAAATCTGTAATCTGGGAACAGATGGTCTGAGTGAGTGAGAGAGAGAGAGAGAGAGAGAGAGAGACTGTCTGGAAGACTGCAGTTTTTCACTCAGAAGAGATGAAAGAGGAATGAACAAACCCACCAAAGTATGACAAAAACATGAAAATATAGAAAAATGTCAGTCCTGAAGGTCATTCCTTTAGAATTCACCAACTGTCTATGCACCATATGTGCATATCAACACAGCAAAAAGAACTCAGCATCCTGTTGCACAGAGCGAGAGGTAGCTTACGCAGCCAAAAAATGCAAGACTGTAGACTTACCATTTAGAAAAGTGGCGCACACTATAGTCTAAGTATACACTCCAAAAAGAATCTGAAAAAATACTGCAAAATACAGCAACATCTGCTCTTTTTTTTTTTTTAAGAAAATAAAAAAAAAGTCAGATCCTGGATTCCAAGTACTGCCTTTATGGAATATGTTTAGATTCAAGAGTTTTGTTCAGCAGCTTGACAGAAGCTGACTGAGCCTGGCTTTGGGGTCTGGGTCCCCCTGGAACGAATGACATCTGCCATCAGAACACATCCATCCTTCCAAGAAAAGAAATCCTAAGAATCCAAGGATCCAAGAAATCCTGAACAGGCTATTTTTAACAAAAAGAAATATTTCATTAGTCCAGTACAAAACTCATTGAATGTAGCCTGTCATAAGATCTTATTCAGCATTATTGACAGTGGGAGTTCTGGTCATGAAGGATTAGCTTCCCTCATATGAAAAGTGCCTTCAAAGTGTAATAACACGTTCATTCTCTTTGTCCGTTTGAAAGGTCCTCACCCAAGAGCCTGTCCCCAAGTTCATGCCATAGTTCACCATTCCTTCATTATTGCCTCTGCAGTTGTTCTGCTCTGACATATATCAGATTTGGGAACTGACTTATGTAAGATAAATAAATAAACAGCCACCTACTGTAAAAGGGCATGAAGAAAGGATTTAAACCAGATCATTTGCATGAGTCATCTCGTGACATAGCTTACTACACAGATTTTTACTACAACTGAGAAAGCAACGAATAGCCTCAGCAGGGAAGAAATGCAGAGAGGTGGGAGACAGGAAGAAGGTATGAAAACTCAACCTTAAACCAGTTTCAGTGCTAAATGGTAGGTTGGTTCCCACAAGATCAGTTCCCCAGACCTAGTTCACAGCATGGATGCCCAAGGGCTTGTGCCACCACAAGGAGAAGGAGGAATCAGGGCCTCAGAGAGTGGGATCACTTTGCTCAGCGAGAATGCTGCCCCAGGCAGCCTCGCTGAAAGCATTCAGTGACCCACAGTCAAACCAGTGTTATCTGGCACTGCCCTACTCATGTGCACACCCACCACACTGGGCCCAAAGCCCAGACCTGCAGCAGGCTGTGCTGATGGCACAGCTACTCTGCAGTCCCATGGGGCAGGAGCACATGCAGATAGAGACCATGTTGCAGCTGAGGCAACACAAATGTCCACATGGTGCAGAAAACCTGGCTGAGAGTCTAACAGACTGTCTGAAGGCAGCAGAGTCCCAGCAAGCCTCGAGCACACTCCTGTCATCATCCATGCCAGAGAGCGTAACGTATCTGCTCAGTCCTGAAGACCACAGTCACATCTTTGGCAGTAGAGTAGACTGAGAAATAAACCTCTCTCTTCCAATCAGGTAAAATCTTGTGAGCATCCAAACCCCCATGTTCTCAAAGATAGTGTTCTGGAATTTCAGCCTGAAGGATAACATTAGCATAAGGAAAAACCTGAGTGGGAAAACAGCAGTAATGGCAACAAGAGATATGGCGTGAGACCCAGGCACTGCCTCACCGCGGCTTGTGGTGCAGTCAGGCCGCGCCACACAGAGTAGGCTGGTAGGGAGAAGCAGAGGAACCATCCAGTTAACACTTTGCTCCTGATACCAAAATACCTCAGTGTGACAGGTACTTAGGGAAAGCTGGACCTTGTCACAAAACCCTCGAGCCCTGTGAACTGCACACAGCGGACACTCAGCACATGCCCTCCAAAAGCTTCTCACAACAAACCTGCCTGCAGAAGATGCAGAGAGGAGACTCAGGCATTGCCCTAAGGGAAATCACTGGAGGCAATCAGTGGCTTTGCCCCTACA
Organism: Rhea pennata; assembly: GCF_028389875.1. Lineage (NCBI taxonomy): Eukaryota > Metazoa > Chordata > Aves > Rheiformes > Rheidae > Rhea > Rhea pennata. The sequence continues at coordinate 19,426,937 of NC_084671.1, read as the reverse complement.
TACAACTGACTGGGAAGGATAATCAAGCCCTAATCGAAGAAGATGATTTCCTCTGTACCATGAGTGGTTGTAGTCTTACCAAATTATTGTCTGAATGAAATCAAATTTTTAGCCACTTCAGCCTACAGCTGAAAACTTCACTTGTAACACATCAGATAAAGCCAATTTTAAGAACACTTCAGTTTTTGGCCAGCAGAAGATTACACATTTGGGTGCTATCCAGGACTTCAAACAATTTTTCACAAGAAATCCACATTGTCAGATACAGACAGCAATGCTGTATTTTACTTTTTTATTTTTCCAGCAATGTGTCAGTCAATTCACAGAGTTAATTTCCAAGTAAGACCAAACATTTGTTAGCATCACAAGAGAACTAAGTGATTTCACTAGAACACTAAAAAGCAAAATCCACATGATCTCCCCTCTTTCCATCCCAGTGAACAGCAGCAGAAGCAGAAGAGAGTAACAAGGTCCAGGATCAAATATGTTGCCAATGAAGTGCAAAATACATTCTTTGACAGGAACAAAGTGATTTATCACACCTCATGGCTAAGCTACTGAAGAAGACAATATCCTTTTGGTCAGTCTCAGTTATTAAAAGTAATTGCTTAGAGCCAAAGCTGGCTAAGACACTTTGGAAAGATATAAAGCATCTTACAGGAGAAATGAAATACAGTATCTCATTGTGTAATATAAAACGAAGGATTCAACTACAGCTTTATGCCTTTGCCTACTAAATTATGCAGATGTTGATCATGCAAACAGATTCACAAGGACAAACATCAACTTAAAATCCCAGAACATGCATCTCTGCTCTACCTCTCATTTGCATATTTCTACCCCTTCTGGGTCAGGATAAATTCCTATCATATGGATACTATGAAAGATGTCATGGCTTTCTTTTCCCTCTATTTCTGTGAAACAGAGGACTCTTTCTTTAAAGGAACAAGTCTCCCAGTCTGTGAATGCCTAGGTAGGATGCAGGGAAGTTCTTGTGATACACAGTCAAGTGGAATTGAACACAGAATAAGACAGATCTCATGCAAGAAGTTTTAAATGCTGACAACTTACTGAAGAGTAAAAACTGAGAGTAAAAAGAAACTACGCAGATGGTACCCTGACTAGGAGAACAGAGCTCCTAAAAGCCCCAGAAAAGCTGCAGCTTTCAGAAGATGAGGAAATTTTCACAGGTTTATACTTTGACAGTGTTCACATATGTCTGTAATGCCTCTCCCTCTCCCCTATGCTTTTTAGACACTTAATTCAGGTAATTCTGCATGAGATTCTCAATCTGGACATTCACCTCCTACCTGCAAGTGGTGGGTGCAGCAAGCGGAAACTAAGCAGAAAGCAGATTTATGCAGGGAAATAGTTGATTCAGAAGCACTGTAATGTTATTCATAATTTGCCATTAATTAGGCAGTGGGATTACAGACATCTCAGTATTGCATGCTGCACTAAAATGAAAGACAGAAGAGCTCTGTTTTTAAACAAAGTGCAAAAAGAACAAGTAAGCAGAAGGGCCGTGATCCTGCTAAGTTAAAGAGTCAGTCTGAGTCCCCGGTAAGAGATCAGCTGCTGACTGTGATGGGAAAAGACACTTAAAGAACAAAAGGACTCCACATTAACTCTTGATATTCAATCCAAATTTGACAAACATTAGCCCCCACCTGGAGCCAGGTCATGGAGCAGTCAGCCTTCTGACACTAAGAATGCAACAAGGCATCCCTAAAAAATCTGGAAGCCAGAGACAAGTGAGGACAGTACTCCAAGCACAAGATAGGACAGCAGGCGCAAGCACTAGTACAAGGCTGGACTAGGAATGGTGTCACTGGAGAAAAGTTTGCATGTCCCAGAAGAGTGGACCCAGAGATGAATCCCACATAGGGGCCATGGACAAAACTGCCAGAGTAGATGAATGGGCTATCAGCCTGGAAGCAAACAGCACACTTTGTACTTTTACTCTGGACACTGGTGCACAAGCCAAAATTTCATTTATGAGAAAAAAAAACAGTGGGAGTATATGGGTAAAACAGTCTTTTTTAAAAAATATATATATATTTATATATATATATATATATAAAATGTGTCTCAGATTTGTTCTTCCCCAAGAAAGAGGAAACGCTCCTGAACTGGAAGCATTTCATACCACTGCTGTGATGAAGGTGATACACATTTCAGAATAGCAAGGAAATTGAAAAGAAGGTGTAAGAAAGTCTCCCATAAGGACACAGAAGCCATCATGAGAGTACAAAACAGAGTTGAGAGAGCTATGCTAACACACTGCTCTGGAAATTAGAGGGAGAAAAAGAACCAGTAAAATATATGTCCTGAACAGGTCAGAGTAAGGAAAAGAAAAACTCCTTGCTGATATAAAAGGAAGGACAAAGTGGTTAAATAGATAATAATAGAAGATCATCTTCCATTATCCAAAGGCAAGAGATCAGAGACACCAACTATTTCTCTATATTTGTCATGCTCAATGTACCAGCAGGACTCTGGCTCTTGGAAACTGCAGAGACAAGGTCTTGGGCAAGCCTGGAAGTTCAACCACTCTCCTATGGGGGCTTCATAGAAAAGGGAGGGGGAAAGGTTTCTGTGGACCTCTTAAAGCTTTGTTTGAAAGTGAAAAGCTAATGGGAGCTATTACCCACAGACTATGCTACTAACAAGCTATATCAAGTCTACTTATCTATTAACCTATAAAAAATGCATGTGATTTGCACCAGTAAGAGCCTAAAAGGACAGAAAGAGACTTACTCTGTATGACATCTTGCAATATGTTTTTCTAGAGCAAACACAGGAGAAGTCAACCTCAGAAATATTGAGCAGGAAGAAATAGGAGAGCCTAGTCTTCCACCTGCTATTTCTGCAATGAAGCAAATGAAGCACAGGTCTTCTAACATCATGTCCTCAGTTCTTTGAACCAGAAGACAAACAACTCCACTAAAGTCCTTCCATCACTGCAGTCAGTATACAAATGACTTCTATTGAAATGCAGCAAAGCCTGAAGTTCTTATAAAACCAGTATTTTCTTGACACTGCTATTTTCTAAAGTGAAAATAACAGGAAAGGCATTCTTCCAAGGGTTCACAGTAGTGCTGCAAAACACGGTATACACATGGCGGCTGAAAGAATACAATAACCTTTAGCTATTACTTTCACAGTCTTTAGGCTAAAATATTAAATGATTCCTGGATTCTTTGTATTTGTTTTTTAAAGATCACACAAGAGTGATCTCTTAGCAGCTGTATGCTTTTGTGTGCCAGTGCAACTTTGGTAGCTATTATGATAGAAATAATCCAGAATATAACAGCAGGATCTAAAACTCTTCACCTCTGGTGCCAGCCAGGCATATACACAAACACCCTGCAAGAATGTACACACTTGTGGAGCTGAATACTCATTGTTTATAAGAAGTTACTTGGCTCACAATATAATGCCAGCTCTTGGCAAGGTCTTGGTGAGCTTGGAATTTGCAAAGGTTTTGTTTATTGGTGCTGGTGATATGGATGAGTTAAATTACAGAAACTGGAAATGTTTTTAACATTATTCAAGGAAAATGTTTCCAAAGAGCTGACTTGCAAAAGCCGACAGTGATGTCTTCTCCAAAACGTTTGCCATTTCTGAGAACTCCAAGCTGCCTATGTCTAAAGTGCAACTATTTCATTAAGGGGCGGAGAGGGAAAAAAAAAAAAAAAAAAAAAAAACTTGTGTTCAGTTTTGAGCAATCTCTACAGATCCTCAATGTACTCAGCACCTTACAGGGTTAAGCCCTTTAAGCCTTAAGCAGTTTGTCCTAGTATTTGTAAATGAACAGCAGAGCCAAAGAACTAAATTTAGGAGTAGCTTTCATTTAATGCATGTTTATATTGAAGGGCACTCCAAACCCATCAAAGAAGAGACCTTTTCTTTCCTGCTCCCCCTTATTTGCATGGTAGTAGCTTCTCAGAGGTGAAGCCATGAAGCAATTGTTCTAGGTGCTGCACAAACACAGAACACAAAGATGATTCCCATCCCAAATAATTATTTTGTACCTGTCTCCAAGAGAGGGTGAAAACAGCAACTGTCATAAGCAAAGAGACAATCACAGACTTGGTTCTTCGGAAGTTCCATGCTTACAAATTAATGGCAAATTGCTGACTAGATGTTGGATTTCATTGGGTGCTTCAAGGTATTTCAAACTTTTATGGAACAAAGTCTTTATTTTTTACCTAAATCCATTCCACTGATGTCAATATAAGCCGTAAAAGATTAAATTCTCCATGTTGCTGTGGAAAAACTACACGTATAAATACATGCTTCAGTGAAAGGAACACTTATCAGTGACAAGAACTGCCACATATTCAGGGGAAGATGCCACTTGTGATGGTATGGAAATGCTAGCATTTGCTAAGACTTTGTATTTTCCCCAAAGGTGCCTATAAGAATGTACTATTCAGATGAAATCCATGACTCTACAAATTTTTACTGTTCTTATCAACAGTGCATGGTAACTGTTTCCTGAAACTTGCCAAACTGATTAGGATAATTCAACTAATACGTAGGATCTCACCAAGATATAGCAATCATGAATCCTCATTTAATTTTATGTGATGACACATCAATAGCAAAAGAGAAATTAAGACCTGAGGTGAAATTTTTAAAGGTAATACTAAAGGAAAAATGAACCTTACTTAGAAATAAAATGATGGCAATATGGGAAAGAGTAATTAAAGGCAAATTGTTCAGCAGAGACTGTGACTGCACTGCTAACAGACAGGATAGTACACTTTCCTCACCTCAGGGATAGTCATTAAGTGGATGCTTTGGGACTTGTGGCCAGCAGGAACACACGGCAAAAAGTCAGAGCATTTGCTACAAAACCATTCATTTGCAGCATGTCCCAGCCTTCAACCTCTCCTCATGCCCAGGACACGTGCTTCAGTGTTTACTTTCATTAAGGCCTTCCCACGGTTCAAAAGAGAATCAACAGAATGGAAAGAAAGTTATTTTGCTACTTCTTGCCAGTCCTAGATTTAAACTCACTTCACTAAAAGGAAGGAGATGCAGAATTTTTTTCTTTTCCCTAAATACTATGAGACAACTGGGGCTAGTGTGCTCCTTTGTATCTTTTGAGGGCACAGCCCTAAGACAGAGCCAGTGCAAGACTGCCCCTGCTAGAGGGGACGACAAGGCGAAGTCTTACCTCTGCAGCATTTAAAGCCCACATTCTACCATACCAACAAAAGTATAGTCAGTATTTTCATTATTCTGAGGGACTGTGAAGCCTCTTCCCCCCTACACACATTAGAGAGGCACATATGTTCACACCAAACTTGCCCAAGTCAGAAAAAGTCCTATACAGAGAATATTGCACTGCCTCAGCACTTGCTGAAGTTGCACATTAAGACATTTTTTTGCACCTGCCATTTTGTTCACTATCGTCTTGGTGTAGTACTTTATATCCAGCCTGTAGAGCACTGTACTTTTAGTGCTCTGCCATGGTTCTTACTATTCATAGAACCATAGAATTGGTAAGGTTGGAAGGGACCTCTGGAGACCATCTAGTCCAGCCCCCAAATGAGTGGCCCATTTGGGGATTGAACCCACGACCCCTTGGCATTATTAGCACCATGCTCTAACCAACTGAGCTAAAACTAACCCCCAAAGTCAGTTTTGAAAGCGTCATAATATCACTCTTCTGTACAAAGAGACAGCTAAGATGCAATCTATAGTAGTTCTATGACTCACCGCTAAGCTGGGATTTAAGAAATACGACCTCTAGTCCCAGCTCTGCTAATATCCAGAGGCAAGCCACTGACAGCTCTTCCTCGCCTAGCAGGCCTAGGAGTTCTCCAGCATGGGGAGAGAAATGACTAGGCGTCTGTGCAGTTCCTAACAAACTCTCTTCATAATAGCGGTGCTGATTAACCTAGGAAAGTAGCAGACATGCAAAAGGTAAACAAGGCTTGCTAGAAGAAGGATTTCACTCACCTGTTCAAGAAAAAGCCTGGATTTTCTTCAGGGGAATTAAATCTTTCAAAATCAGGTGATTTGTCTTACTTGCTAAACTGCTCCCTCCAGTCCTATTCCTATTGCAGGTGTATTGTGAAATTGTGAAATTCTTTTACAGCCAACATAGCTTACCACTCACCCTTTTTGAAAAGTGTCACAGACATTGTTTCAATCTCTAAAGTTACTCCCTGCAATCTTTTATTACTGAGTAGTGCTAGCTTTCCCTGAACTAAGGTTAAATTCTGTTTTTTTCCTTTTATTGGTTTAGTTTTACTCCCATTACCCTTCCAAATTCCCTCAAGGATTTACCTTAAAAAACGGTGTGTGTGTGCATCTCCCTGTTCATGGCTTAAGACATAAAAACATACATACTAATCACAGCTCAAAAATTCTTCTCATGCTCGGTTGTCACTCTAGACAGCAGCAGCATGTACAAGGGACTCCCAGCAGGGCTGATTTCACAGGTCCCGTGAAAGCAATCATGTACACGGCAACATTTGAAAAGTTGAAAAGAGTATTGAAAAAGTTATGTAGAATCCAGTTAAGCACATTAGAACGACAGTCTTTCCAGGAATATTCCTCTAACTTTGTTGATACTTAGAAAACTCTCTGGAGCATTTCTGATCTTAAAAAATCTTGTCAGACTGCTACATCAGGTAGGAATATCCAGCTCCCCTCTACTGATTTTACGTTCCCATCCAAAGGAAGTGGGATACCTATTCTGCTCAGCTGGGAGCCACAGCAGAAGACTGGGTAATTCAGTCTCCAAGCACATGCAGCCCGTGACATCTCTGTGCAGAATGCCAGTAAACATAGCGCTTGTAAAAAGAGGTGTTTAACCCAAGTGATGTAACCTGCTACAGTGCATTTGGTGTCTTGCAGAGACTGTGGCTTCCATTCAAAGCATTACAATCTCTAGCCCAAAACCAATTCAGTCCAATGAAAGAAAGAGTTGTTACAACCACCAAAACGGTGCCAGGCTTGCACAGAGGGCTCCAACACATTCTTTGTTATGATTATTTTTACTTCCACAGCTCAACAATGCTGCTGCATGAATACATGGGACCCACTCTGATCTCATCTGCGCTGCTAAGAGTCAAAAAAGCAAACAGTCAGTGCAACATAAACTGGGATAACTGTACTGACATGATTATTATTTTATGCCCAGGTAGCACCTCAAAGCTCCAGTCAAGACTGGAGCCTTGCTGATATGGCATTATGCAAACACCACAAGGGACAATCCTTGTCCAGGCATGCTTACAAACTAAACAGACAAGACAGGCAATGTGTAAGAGGAAAACAAAGACACAAAAGAATTAAATGTCTGGCCCAGGGTCACACAGCCAGTCAGTGGCAAAGCCAAAAACACAATCCAAGTTTCTAAGTTCCCATCGCCACATCTAGTAGACAGCATGTGGCCCATACAGAGGCTGATTAGTCCACAGTCTCTGGCAAGACCTACTTAAAGTCCTTCATTAATATTTAGGGACATTATTTGTACTCTATTCTATTTTACTTGCCTCCTTTCTCCTCAGAATGGAAACTACTTCTGCAAAGGAAATCTGTGGAGCTGGCTACCTTCTCCCATTCATAGGAACAGGGAATAAGATGATTGATACTAGACGAGCAAGATGAATAAGCAGTTCCCTCAGATGAGTAAAAAAAAACCTCTTCTTATACAAAATATTATACAATATAAAAATATAAAATATTTTCCTCTCAAATGTTCATAACTGTCAGTTGTCAAAATTAAGATGGAAGCTATTGTATCCCTTAAGCATTTTTGAAAGCACTTATTACTAAATTAAGTCAACTATTCAAAGCAATATGAAGAGCAGTGGTTTGACTCAACACAAAGTTTTTTGTAATACAATATATTTTTTTGAAAATAGAGTCTATACTTAGATCCCAAATAACCTTTTTAGGCACCTTCTTGATTCCCAGGTGGTGAGGTGGGGGAGGGGAGAGCAGATGATGAGCATAGATCTATCAGCCTGACTTCAGGCTCTCAGTTTTGAGCCCTCTCACATCCATATTGCTTGCATTAAGGCACTGTATGTGGGATTTTGAAAAGTACTCATCATCCACCTAACTCCAGCTCTCTTGCCATTAATCGTCCTCAGTTTAAACTGGGATACAGACTGAGCCCTTCTGCAATCCCGCGTGACCTGAAACAGTCAACTGATAGGGACGTAACAGAAAAGATGCATCTCTATACCCAGTACTGAGGACACATCAAATCTAAAAGTACCACTTCCAAGCATAACATATATTATGCTAATTACTACCTAAGGAGTATTTCCTTCAACATTCATGAATGTGCTTTATATAGGAATTGAAAAATAAGTCTCCTCCCCTGTATATTCCCACTATTAATTTTTTTTTTTTTTAATTTATGCATCTTCTGGTTGCCAGTCATTTACGGTAAATGAGATTTGAATTCCAGACTTTGGAGGGCGGCCATTGAGGATATGCAGCTTTGCAAAGTATTTTCCACAGTGAAATCTCTGAAGATTTGAAGGTACCTCACATTAACCTGAAACAATTTATTAGTAAAAAGCACTCTAAATTACTGACGTGGCTGGTCTAAGAAAAATATGGTAAAGCTGATGCTAGGATTCATTGTACTGAACTGAAAACTGGATTTTGGAGAAGCTGTCATTTTTTTGATCAATCAATAGGGTTGTTCACAGACCAAAAATTAAATCATGAATGCTTTTGAGGGAAATAAGTGCCAGCTGAAAGCACAGTTTTTATGCAGGATGAGGTTGATTTGGAGTAGCGATAGTTGTTTATGCAGAATAAACCTGCAAGCAATTTCAATGAACTATCTAGATAAAGCCTTAATTCCTTTTGAGAAGACGATTTGCAAAATTTGGCCCTTTATAGCCAGGAAGCATCAACTTTATTTCTGCAGCTGTATCTTTATAAACCTAAAATTCTATTATACAGTATCACATCCCATCTTTTGCAGAAGGGGGCCAGAGGTACAGTTAGGCAGCCTGTAGAACTGCAGACAGCTGAGACTAGTGCAGCAGATAGCTGCTTCCCACCCAGAACCAAAGCTTAAGAGTACTCAGATGAAGCAAGGAATTGAAGTTACTGCACATCAGCAAGACTATGGTAACTGTCCAGATAAGTCCATAAGCCCAATGCAAATTTAATTCAATTTAGCTTAGCCTGCTACAAAAAAAGAGTTAATTAACATGCATTACACTGCATTTGCTGTGATTTAAAAGCACACAGAGACAGACATTGTAACTCAGATGATGCACAGTATCTTGCGAAGCTGCATTAACTAAATGCATTTTTAAGTTCAATGTCTGAACTTCTGTATATACATAGGTGTTACACCCTTACGACAAGATGATCGAAACCTGTAGACAGGAACTCTTTGGAATATTGTTTGAAAACCAAATCTAGAAAATGCATACACATTTTATTGTGGCTTCAGCTCATATCTAATTTTTAACGAATCTTCTATTTCCCACAAAGCTGAAAGCAAATCCCTTACTACTTGAAGGATCTCCCTTTCTCATAAGCTATCTTTATTTTTTATTTTGACAGTCCTTTTTTACTGGCTAATGTGTCCTGTGATGGTGCTTTGGAAAAGACCAGTTATTTTACTCCTCTCTTAAGGGTTTCACCTACATGCAATAATCCTGTCTTTCAGAGAGGCTGATTTCCAATACCCTTAAATAGCTTTAGGAGTCATATTGAAGTGTTCCATTTTAGGGCAGAACTGAAGCTTGCAGTAGCGCTAGTATGGGATGCACCTACAAGGAACGTGTGCATCTACTAGCCTCCTCGGTGCTTCTTGATCATGCACACGTTCTCATGCAGTCTGAGGCGCAAAAGAAGGCAGTAGCTGGAAACAGAACCTTCAGATTGGCATGACTAGCAATTCTCAACACAGCAGGGTAGGAGGTTAATAGGGTTTGTTGTATAAATAGCGAGTATGGCCATATGTATACACTTGAACTTTTCATAGTGTTTTCCATACCTTCCGTAAGTAGCAAACCATGGAACAACTTTCTTCCTTTCTGGCAGACCTATTTATACAGATCTCTGCCAGCTCACTCGGCTCATTCTACAGCTGAGTGCAGTCTTCACGGACCTCCCAAAGTGGGGAATATCAGGAAGACATTACTAGACTGTTTCAAATTCTCATTCTCTGTTGCTCTCTGTGCTTCAGTAAAGTGCATCAAGCCCTGACATGTTAGGGCCTTTTCCTTGCCTATAAAGGCCTGATCTTCCTTGCAGTAGGCAAAGGGGAGGCATCACCAAAACCAACAGCACAGCACCATAAATGAGAGCTAGATTTAAATCTTGGTAGACAGGAACACATTCTTGTGCATTAAGCATGAGATAAACAGCTGTTTGGACTTGGAGACAATATAACTCTACTGTGGGCCAGCTTCCACACATGGTCATGGAGGAGGTGCAGCTTCTTACTCCTTGCTAGTACATTTGCTGGGGGACAGGGTAAATCCTGATCCCAGTGTCAGCAGCATCAATGCCAAGAAATTTCTGGCCTCTGAATCAAAATATTAATTCTCGAGAATGGAGGTATAAAAGCCTCAAGCATGATCTGTGGCTCAGAAAAACCTCAGAAATCAACCTTGAATTTGAAAGCAGCATAAAACAAAATACTATACATTCATACATTTTTTGTATGCAGCTGACTCAATCCACTATAGTGACCTTCCAACAATCAGCCAAATTCTGTAATCCTTCAGCTCCTCAAACTCCTTCTGATTCCAGCTGAGTTCTGTCATTGCTTGTTGTGTAATACTCACCCATTTATCCTTAGCTTTTGATGGCAAAAAGAACAAGATTTCCTCAGAACAGAAGATAGTTACAACAGAATGACAATAGAGCCTCAGGGGGACATCTGGTCTTTATGCAGATGTCCCAAAATACTAGATGACGTTGTTTATCATCAGTCAGTTTGCTTTTTCCCCTAATACCTGTGGGCTGTAATAAGTAGGGGACAAACTAATTACCCCTATTCACATATCAAGCTTGTCCTGATAAGACAAATATTTTATGGGGTTAATACTGCAGAACTCAGCAATGCTATAATTAGCTACTGCAAAGAATCAACTCCAGAGCTGTCAGCACATCCATCTCTTGATCTTCCAAAGAGTTATGTGATATGACTTGGAAAGATACGGACATGTAGGAATTCTGAGTAAGTCATTTCATCTTGAAGGGAAATAATTTGTCTGATAGGAATACCAGGGTATTAACCTTTGTGACACTTGACTACAGCAGACCCAGGTAAAAGCATCTAAACATTAATTCTAAAAAATCCTTGTTGCCTCAACAGTTTCACTCATCTTTTGCTGTCATTTTAATGTGATTTTGATGAACACAATAATTGACTTTGTTTTTCAAACAATACTTTGGAATACTATCTCTACAATAACATTAGCAAATATTACTTCAATTGCGCCTGCCTCGAGCAATGAATTTGCTCCCTAGTGAAATGTAAATCATTGGCCAGCTGATGTAAAACCAGAGAATCAGGCAGCTTTAGACTCTTTCAACCCTAAGACAGTGCAATTGCTGCAACAGAAGTACGGACCACTGAGCCAGGGCATGGGCTCCTCAGCAGCCTCCTCAAGAGACCGTTGAAAAGCCCAGCAAGTGAGCAGGAAGAAGGCAGGCAGGCTTCCAGAAACCCTCCGGCTTCTATCCATTTACATAAAACCAGACCATACTGGCTGCACAGTCCAGTTTTGTGGACTCAGCAAATGATACGTGACTGAAACTTTTCAGACCAATCCTGTACTGTTTTTTTTTATTATTTTTATTTTTAAGAGGCGATTATCACTTTTATTAAATTCATCAGATACATCATATGTTCTCTGACCAGGGTTAGATCTGCGTATAAACTTCACAAAGTCTCTAAAAAGAGTGGAAACAAACTATCCAAACATCAGTACCAATCAAATATTTGAAAAGTGACTTCATAACCAAATTAGTGATATGGACCTACTGTTACCTGTCATATGTTGTTCCCTTTGGATATTTGTTATGTTTCTAGATCAAATGAACAAGTTTTCTAGGGAGAAGCACATCATACATGTAAACTATTCTTGCGGTTAACCTGCTACTGAACCAAACACACACAGCTGAAGAGTAACATACAATATATATGCATATATTGTAAGTAAACTGTCATAGAAAAGTGATCAGAATGGTTTAAGCTATTGAAAGAAGCCATAGGACAGGACTGGTAAAGGTGGAGGACTTTTGACTGAATAGCATAATCCAACAGTAAACGCCAATACAGTTTTTCCCTGTCAGTGCGCAAAACCTTATTAGCTCAGCTTATTTAGCTGTCAGGCAAGCTAAATAAAGCTATCTACAATATCTGTTATCATTTGGAAATATAAGCAAATATGCTCATTTTAATAATACTCCTGTCTTAGCAACACAACATGCAGGAGCAGAAGTAACATGTTTTCACAACTGGAACTTAGGATCTGATTTCCCCTGGCTTAGACGTTGTGCTGTCATCCTACCTGGGTAATGTGGAGGCACAACTTTCCCATTTGAAAGATTTACAATCTGTTTCGCACAAGCAAAGATGGCTATGGAGGCTGAGGAGGCTGAGGAGCAGTGGTGACTCAGCTCTGCTTATCTCCTCAATGAGCTACATTTAAAGCAAGGGTTGAATTTAAAGTGAGGAGCGCCACAATTCTACTGTGCTATCTCACTGCAGCTTGACGTATGTTGCCTATAAAAATGCAGCTATACCACATGAAGACAGCAGAGTAAAAGAAGGAAAGATAAGGAAGGTAACAAAGTTACTCTTTTCCTATGAAGGCAACTTTCAGTAAATATGATCTTGACAACATCTACTCATGAATATCCCAATATACTTCCATCAGACTACGCTATCCTGCTTTACCAACAATCTTGAAAGATTTAAAGGAAAATATCTGTTTACTAGTATACAGATCAATGCACTCAAAAATGTATGTTTGGCACTCACTCACCTCAGTAAGAGGAATCTCCACGTAAAATATTTTGCCTAAGCAACACATGCCTCAGATGTCATTTTGTTTTAAAAGTAAATAATACGAAGTACCTAAAGTTAACTGTCAGCAATAGCTCTCACACTTTCTCCCATTGACACTAGCAGGAATTTTGCCATTGACTAAACTCTACAGTTCTGCACAATTTTAGGCAATGAATGATGTATAATATCTTTCTAAATCAAGAAAAACATTTCAGTCACAGGCAGGAGAAACAGCAGAGTAAGGCCACAAGAACTTTATAACTACTTATTTCCAGCAAATGAGATCTCCTGATACGATACTTTTGTGAGCATGGATATTTACTTTAAACAGCTTGAATCTAATCTCACTTACTCAAATCTAAACAATCTTTAAACAAAATCTGAGTGAACAACACTGGCATTCTAGCTAGGAAAGACAGAGGGAAAAAGGAATAATATCTGGCTCACTGTCACCATTTCTACATGTTTTAATACACTTTACTTTTTACATTTTCATAAAAATGGCTAATAAACATTCAGAAGGCTGCCTACACCTGATAGAACTGCATATGACTAGTATGAATGGGGTAGTTTTCCTGGTTGATGGATGAAATTATTGTCCCATCAGCTAAGTTCATATGTGAAAAAGTTTATATGTAACTATGCAATGAAAAGCAGAAAAGCAGGTGTGGTTAAAGCTTTATGAGTGGCTACAGTTTGTGCCTTTAGTGCTTTTAATTATGCTGGTAGGTGATGTCAGTAGCATCTCATACTATTTTAATGGTAACTTTTAATCATTGTTTTAAGGATATATGGATGGTAATTCATTTTACTCAGAATTAGTACATCAAAATATCCAAATATATAGGGTATTTCTAGTTAACCAAATTAATCATGGAAAGATTAAATCAATCATGCAACTACAATCTAACTACAAGTACAGAATATTAGTTCTCTACCTTGTTAATGCATAAATAAGTGAGAGTCAGTCAAACATTTCAAAATGCCTGACCAGTTTTTCCATCCTGTGCTGACTATGATTATTACCCCTACAAACAAATGATGTAAGCTGTTGTAGTACGTAATAAGATCAGGCTGCACTGTCACAACCACTGCAAAAAATTAAGAGAGTATTTTTCAAAGGGCCTCAGTATTAGCTTTCAAGGTGATGGTGAGAAATGCATGGGAATGGGCAAATGTGGAAATGGATGTGTCAGACCCACACAGATTAAGCAGACTGGTAAATCAACCTCAACATGATGGTAACTGATAAATAGACCATTACTAGATTGAGCTATTTTCCCTGGCTAGTAAGGAAAGTTATGTTCCGCACTGATTTAGGTTCCAGTTGTCATTTCTTCTTTGACAGAGAAGCTGCCTTCCTCTGAGAAATAATCTGCTCCTAAAATGTATGACTCTGTGCTACCTGGAGAACACCACAGGCGTTCATGACATTTTACAAGCAAGTACAAGAAAATGATCATGGCAGAGAAAGTTACAGTTTACACAAGACATAAACCAAAAAACCTAAACCACGCAATACAGTAATGGAAACAGGAAGAAGAGGTGTATTTCAGCAAGAAAGAGAAAAAAAATCAGACTGAGTTTTGGACTGGATCTCATTGCACTTTGTTCTCTGGCTTTATATTCTTACTCAGCTTAGAGACCACTGAACACAACATCAGAAATAGGCTCTGATTCATATAGCTCCATGATGTAGTGGGTTTAAACTTAAAGCATATGTGTGTGTGAAATAACTACACATGATAGAGAGGCACTGGCAGCTCACATACATATTTTTACATGCAGGCACTTGTGTGCAGTTCTCTTACGGCAGAGAAGCCAAGTCCTAGAGCACGGCATCAAACCCTCGAGGTTTCTGTAGCATAGTGCCGTTGGGGCTAAATGGCCTGGACAGGCAAATGCTCTATGCCTGCAGTCACTGCAGATAACCCTGTGAGCTGCATTTCCAGCTTGGCACAATGTCTTGGAGAATCAAGGAATATGTGGCAAACAAGAGGTTAAGAGCACTCAACATCAGACCAAAACCCCCAGGCTCCATACCATCTGAATTAGAGCTTTTTCCAAGCTTATAAAGTCTACTCGTTCATTTCATTCAGGACTTGACAATATGCTAGGGAAGTTATAAGCCCAAGTAAAGGGAGAAGAATAAAGAGAAAGGGAATAACACCTGTCTTTGCAGCTGGTCAACATGCAGATCTTTAATGTGCTGCCTGCTGGGAAGCAGGGACGGTCTCATGTTACAAGGAGCCTTCAGCAAAGGATGGAGTTTGCAGAAAGGGATCCTGCAACTAGAAGATGTGAGGCTTGGGCTTCAGCCAAAAACAATGGAGAACAGCATTAAATGAAAAGTTCCATAAGTCCAAATTCATTCAATCACTGAACAACACACAGCGTTGTGATTTGAAAGAATTTAAAAAAGAAATTTATATCATAGCTGCAGAGCTACCAGTTGTTTTTAATTTGGAAGAACAATCACTATGCTACCCATAACTACCACCAAATGCATCCCAGAATGACTGTAGTCACCCATAAACACACCAAACATCATCATTTAACAACAAAAGCCCAAGTCTGATTAGAGTTGATATGCTGCTCTGAAAATTGCTTTAAGGGCTCAAGAGGAATTTCATCTTTTCTAGACTAAATACACCCCATTAAGTGGCACCACTTTTGCTGTAAGTTACATCCTTCGAAGCTCATTGACTACAATTGAAAAGTCCTCTAAAAAGATTGATACCAAAAGGTCAGTAGAGAAACACATGTAATGGTATTACAGCAGATATTTAGAAAGTATAATGTTAAGAATAGCAAAGAAAGATTGCAGCAGAAAGCAGCTGCAAAATAAAGATAAAATAAAAGCTGAGCTGAAAATCCTAAAACAGTGAAACCTCCATAATTTTTCCCCTGAAATTAAACAGTGCAACAGCTAGGGTAGGACTTCAGCATACCTCACAAAAATGATCAAAGCACTATACAACCAGGAAATAAAATCACATATTAGAAGCCAAAATGCCATTCATTTTTGTCACAATTTCAATAACACTGGCTACTTTCTATAAAGGCACATAGATGTGTTTGCCTGCATTTACAGAAGTGATCTCCTTTTCTGGTTTCACAGGGTCAAATACAGAAGATTTTTTTATTTACTTTATTTTTTTTAAGAGACCTGAAGCACCTTAAGCTCTCCCTGGTTTTGGTAGGAATTCAGAGCATAATAACTTTCCTGATGAGGAAGTCTTTCCAAAGGTGCATGGGGTACATACCACTCCAAAAATATTGAGAAGTGGACTGTTGGAATGGTAATTTCACACAGTTTCAGGAACCTGAGACTATATAAAAGTTTTTAAGGTCCTTTCTTTCTTTTTTAAGTTATTTCCAGAGGAACTTCTTGGATGAGGTAGAATTACTGAGGTGAGCTAAAGTCTGAAGGAGTACTGAATATTTTAAGGCCATATACAGATATAGTTTACACTGGGCCCTTTGGCATGGGATGGGGTTCACATTAACAAGTCTATGTGCTTTCGGGCATTTTTGTTATACGACAGATAACAATGATCCTTTAGAAAAAGAAAACCAACCAATTGTATTTCAGCTCTTTGTTTTCACATTCATTGCTAGTGATTCAATGACCTAACATATCTTTAATTCCTAATTTTATGATTCTATTAAACAAATGATAAATAAAAATTTCCTTTAGACATATAGGGAAAAAAAACTACCAAAATATTGGAAAAGGATCCAGGTTTTCAGTCACTTGAAGTCTCCCTAATTGGCTGGCATGTTTTGCTGCACTTATTACAGTGAATGTTGCCATCTGTTCCTTACTTTAAAAGAAATAGTTGAAATGAGGTAACGGAGAAAGAAGTCTTATCATGCACACAGACCATTTAAAAAAGCATAGTATCCTCTAGCTCCCTGTAGATAAAATATTTTCAGTCTTGACATGATAATTTCTGGTAGAAAAATCATGACAGACCAATATTTAACCAGCTTCCGTTTGTGAATAACGAGGCATGTATAAATGAGATCATTTTGACCGCAGTATTTTTATTACTCACGTTGGGTTTTACCTTTCAAGTATCCCGCGGTAAGTGTGCTTCCTTGCAATGAGCCAGGCTATGTCCTCCCATTAGACTGCAGGTTATTGACAGAAGCAGTCTAATGATATGGAAAAGTTTGCCAATTTAAATCACCTTTAATAGTTCAAAGCAAAGTCTAAAACAACAAGAGAAAGAGAACATAAGAAATGACACAGTCAACGTTAGGGTGAAGAAAAAGACACATAGGAGGGGCAAAGTACACTCACTTCCAATAGACAGCTGACTAACATCTACAATGCCACCATCCTTTCCGATTTCGTAATGCATCAAATATGCACCACTAGCTTTTTCCTCAATTGTTAAGCATCATGATGAAGCACTGGTATTATAGAAATACCATTAAATGCTGGCTGAAGATGCAAAATTGAGGCTTGCAAAATCACTAACAACTATTAAAGGTGAAGCCAATTATTTATTGGATTCTACAGATAAAGTCCACTTGCTCTCACATCAGTGCTGGACAGGCAGTGCGATACAGCCCATTATGGGTGTACAGTAAAGGCAAAATCCTGCCCCAACTTGTATAGGAACAGCCACAATTCCAAAAGATCATGAAAAAGAAATTATAGCACACAAGATTTACAATATATCATGGTAGCTACTGGAGTCAGAAAGTAACAACAGTATGAATGGGAAACACAGGAGAGGACGTCACTTGCATGAAGCCTACATTTTTTTTTTTTTTTTTTTACCTGAGCACTGCAGAGGAGTTCACAGCTTCCCCTTATTCTAATCTCTTTCTGTCTGACCCTAGGATCCAAAGCTGAATTTGAATCTATTTGTACAGAATAGGAAGAAAGAAAAAATTTTGCTCTCTGCATCCCATGGCAGGGATTTACAGGTCCCAGGTTCCCAGACCAAAGGGAATAAAAATCATTTGGAACAAAATTGGTTTTGCATCATTCCAGATTTTCTGTTTGCTTGTTTTGTTTGCTTTGCTTCATTTCACAAAAGGCTTTATTAATCCATCTATATGCTTTTTTTCATATGGCAATGACAGTACCATAGTATTTCCAGTTTTTTTTTTGACTACCCAAATAACAGAAGCACTGAGAGACACTGGCTAGGCTGAGCCATAGCCACTGGTAATCCATTTCACTTTTATCCCTGGGCCACCATAAACAAATGACAATTTTAGAAGGAACAAGATGCCATCATTTATTTTTACCAGATATTCAGACTCCAGAGGTACCTGCTCAGGGATGAATGCAGCAAGCAGGAAGAAAAAGAGCATGAAAAAAACCCCAAGAGCTGACTAAGAGGTCATCCACAAATATTTTACATTAGAGCCAGTGGACCACAAAAAGGTAAAGAAGAAAGGGCATACAAGCCTCAGACCAGGAAAAGAATCATGTTTTGACAATATCACAGCTCATCTTACAAATGTGACTGATGATCACAGTTTGTGTTTTCCATCCACTTTCTCCTGAAAAAAAAAATGGCACATGCACACGTGAAAACACACACACACAGACACACACAGACTGTGGGAAACAGGCGAATAGCCGTCAACTGGTGCAAGAGATGCCTGGATCTCACTACCTTAAATGGGAAACCTGAGAAAGTGCAAGAACAGCAGCACTTAAATTGCTCAGGCAGAGGAGGTGTCAGTGCTATCGCTCTGGAGTGCACTACTGTAACCAAGGAATCAGCACAGTTCTCAAGAAGATGGACCTTTGGAAATGTAGATAAATTCAAAGGAGATACTTGAACTTGAAAACAGGATATAAACAAGCAAGGGAATTCAATCATCTTCTCTATGGGCTTCAGTGACTACCACAGAAGTTTGATCTCTCATAGGGAACTGTGCACCAGAACGCCTAATTTGAGTTCACTTAATCATAGAATCAGTAAGGTTGGAAGGGACCTCTGGAGATCATCTAGTCCAACCCCCTGCTCAAGCAGGGGCACTTAGAGCATGTTAGACAGGGCTGCATCCAGTCAGGCTTTGAATATCTCCAGAGTCACCAACTTACAGAAAACAAATAGCTCTTAAATTAATTTTTTTTTAAAAAAAAATATATAGTTTGGATAAGTTTTTTTTCTGCTTGTAAAAGTGCCATCATTCTCCTGTCAAGAGGGACTATTTAAAATCTACGATCAATCAATGAACTATAGGTCAGCTAGAGCTGCCTAACTCCACTTGTCACAAACGCATACCTATTATGCTACCAGCATGGGTTTTTTGAAAGGAATGGAAGACAACTTATTTGTGTAATAAATAGAAAAAATAATTATTATTATTAGATAATAGTAATATATATAATATTACTAATATATATTGTAATTTATAGTAATATAGCATTTTATATATTACTAATATATATAATAGATAACAAATAGAAAATGCTGTAGGGTGTTTAATGTTCAGCAGACAGATGCCACTGAATGGTACGCTCTCTGCATAACAGTCACCAAGGAAACCAGTCCGACATACATTCCAGAATCTCTCAAGTAAAGGAAGAAATGTCATTTAAGGTAATGTGTAGAACTGGTCAAATCAGTGCTGACAAACACATTTGCTGACAAATTCCGTCCTTTTTCCAATTATCAGTTGTTTGCAAACAGACTACTGTTGTGTTCATTATTGTAATTTTAGAATAGACAATTGAAGTGCCTGAGCCAAAACCCAAAAATCTCATTATCTTCAGTGGGCTATGCAAGACATGAACAAACTTCACTCAAAGAGTTTGTGAAATATTCACTTGGACTGTTCCCCCCTTGTTATTTATCCTGCGCAGCTGGTCATTCAAGACATATAGAATTTTTTTGCTTTCGACCTACATAGCTGACATCTTTTAATTGGGGCATTAATAGTTGAATAGTGAATATTTTTTACACATGAATGGGTAACCATGTTCACATGAGACTAACGCATTATGAAGAACAAGCAACCTCCAAGTATTTATGGAAGTGCAAATACCCATGAGTGTTTGATACCAAAAGGCTGTATTAACAGTTGGTACCGATTCAGCATCCAAAGCAGTGTTTGCCAAGGGTAATCTGATACCACTCAAGAAGCCAGTGCACGGATCATTAATCTGAAGCAGAAAAAGTGTGAACTGATGCATTGACTGTTGAAATCACTGATTCATCTCTACTACCCACAACAAAGAGGAAATCAAACACTGGGATGAAACCTGTAACTGTTTTATTTTTCAGGATCTGGAATGAAATTATATACTTTTACAGGAGGAAGTAGCCGTCTTTATAATTCAGCCCTATTATACTGATATTGCTAACAATAGTAGTAACTGTTTCAAAGCACTGCAGGAAAAATCCTTTAGAGGGATTTACCATTTAATAGTGAGCTTAAGATACATTTACCTTTACAGAGTAATAGCATCTTTTTATAATCCAACTAGCTTTTAATAGATTTGTTTGAGAGCTCATGGGACATGCCAGCTACAGAAGGATATCACAATCTGCTCCTTAGTTGCTGCTAAATGTCTTAAGTAGCAGGGATCCTAATTCCCTCTCTCATTTGAGCATACTAGGAAGTTTCTTCCTGATATTCAGCCATTTGAAAAAAAAAGAATTGCCCACCTCTCCTGTTTACAGAGTAATTTTTCTCCATCTTGGCCTTCATTTTCTAAATATTCAGAGTTAAGATGAGATTCTCATATCCAGACTGTTAAGGAGCAGTAAACGTTCTTTAATGGTGACTTGCACAGTGAAATATAAACTACAGTATGTATGGTGCAGAATTACCACTTAGCAATCCTACACATGTAGACCTTTTGCACCACTTTTCTTTCTTCTGAAATACACTCGGTGCAGATCAGGTATTTTGATTATTTACATGCTGTCTTGCACTGAAATTCCCTTCCTATAAAAACTCCCTCAAAGGCACTTTACCAATCCAAAAATCCCTGAGTGACTGGTTGAGGGTCTGAACAACCACAAGACACCTTGTGGCAGGCACATCACAAAGTTATGCTTTCCATCTCTTTTGACTCCCATGCCTCTTTTCCCAACTATTGAATTATAACATTTACTACAAGAAACATAGAAACAATAAAACCAATCATCTGTTTAAAGTGCTAAATGAACTTAACCTATAGATGCACTATTAATTTGTTCCTCCTTGGTACTATCGTACTATCTTGGTAGCAGCAAGCAATCAATGTGAAGAGAATAACATTGGTTCCAGTGTTCAATATGGCACATAAAAGCATTTTTATAATCCAACTCAAAATCTCAAGGAAAAGGGAACTGGCAAATAACTATGGGTATGATGTGCTGAGCCAAGAATGTGATTTTGGATTCTTTCCATTGCGGTTTTCACTTCAGAGTAATTTGTATGATTTGGAAAGCTAGCAATGTAAGTCTGTGTAGGGATAGGTTATCCAAGGTAACCTCTGTGTTTAAAGGATGGAGTATTTTTATAGCTATGGTCCAAAAATGAGGTCACATGCTACAACTACCTAGAGCTAGTGAGGGAGACAGAGAAGCCACTGTTTTTAATTTCTCACATTATCTTGTATACTACAGAGACATGTATTTTACTGTTCTTAAAATACATAACTAATATGCTAATGGCATGGCAAGCAAAAACAGCAAAGCCTAATAAAACATCTCTTTAGTAAAAATATTAATTTTTCGTATTCTTTAAAGGCTAGTGTTCACACTGAATTCTTCAACAAAGACAGTGAAAAAGAACCATAAAAGTCTAATCCTTTGAAACCTTTAGAATATATTGTATTTTAATTTATTCCTGGATCATGTGGCAGCCCAGCCTGTCTCTAGTGCCAGATTTTCTCTGTGATAAATCTAGAGCTAATTTTTGTAGCTCTAGAAATATTCAAGATGACAAAATTTAAAGATGTAGTTTGCACATGTAAACACAGTAGACTTAGTCTCCAGTTCATTCCTTGGTTCTAATATTCCAGGTAAATTGGCTTCAACGGAGTACACAAAAACAAGGCATGCTATTATTTACCATATGTGGATGTGAGTAATGTTTTCTCAAGCAAAGAAGACATAACATAAAAAATAACAAACTCCCCAAGGAAACTTGAAATCAACCACTAAGGATGAAGTTGTATAGAATTATCCATTAAAGAATCAGGTCCAGATCCTCATCTGTAAAAAAGATTCAGTGAAGGAAGTGGAATTATCTAATTTACAGCAATGAAAAATTAGACCTTTACTCTAGTACATGCATTAGGCTCTCTTCCCACTCCCACTCTTCCACAAGCACACACATCATACGAGTGCTGGATGGGAGAAGAGGCATGTTGGAGGCTGGTGGGACATCACACTGTACTACCAAGACATGGGTATAGCGTTATGCCTGTTGGGTAAACCCAGCAGGCAACAGTAATGTAGATCCCAAGGATATCTGAATTTCCTGAGTATAATGAGTTGAGGATTACAGTATGAGTGTACAAACTCGCACAGTTTGGAGTCACCCAGGCCTCTCTCTGTATCTAGCAGCAACCTGCCAACTTTAGGCTACATCTCTGGTCAAGTACAAACCTGAATCTTACTGTGAGATCTGAAATGTGTGACGCTGGTACAGCAGTGGCTGCTTTGGCTACAGTTAGCTATCTCTGCATTACATAGATTTCCTCTTCAGAGCATATCTTTACATCATTTCACTCTAAAGCTGAATTTTTAGCTACCACTGACCATCAAGAAACTTTCCCTTAAGCTTCCTTCCATTTCTCATACATTCATTATTCATTAATACTTTTCTCATTTCAAATTTTCCTTACTAATGTCCTTTAAGTTCAGCAATTTCCTATACATAGTTTCTCTGTCTTCTCCACAGACATTCAGTTATCTTTCATGTGCTTTACTGGAGCTCCAAGATTGCCTCTCTTTTTTATAGTTGCCACCTACCAAGAACTGAGTGGGTTGTGGTCTGGACCAGGATGTGTATTTATGGTGACAGGATGCATTCACTACCAGACACTAACTAGTGCAGGTTAAAGGTCTAAGGCACAGACGAAGGTCTGATTTTTATATAGGCAAGTTAAAGTCTGCAAGAGAGAAAAGGATTTATGTCACTCACTTGAATGTGCATTGCAATTGCAATAGCTTTCACTAGACAAAGATTTTACTATGTACTTAATCTGGATTGCTTAACTAGTATTTAAGACCATACAGTTTCCTCTGGAAGACAAATTTTACTTTCCTTGTAGATAAATTACTGACATTGCTTTTTGTATTGAAAGAGTTCTTCTAACACAGAAATCAGCTGACAAAAAAAATTGCCAATGGAGTATTATCTAAGAAAAGTAAAAGCAATATAGACCACCATGTGCTTTGCCAGGTATAGCAGCTCCCTTCATCCCTCTTGCCACGTGGCAATGCCACATGATCAGGAATGAACACAGAAGGCAGACCAAAGTCCTTGTAATCCTCCTAGAAGGCTCCTGATACCATCTGCAACACGAAAAAATGAGATTTTGTTGATGATCTGAGCTCAGCTTAGTTCCAAACACCCACAAGGAAAACGTGATTGTAACACGCCACATCTTACACACAGAAAAGACCCCTTGTCTCTCGCTCTCTTCTGGAATCACAAAGCTCGGGCAAGTAGAAATGGAATGATAGTATCTACTCCACTGGACTATTTACTCATACAAGAACAGAAATAAATCCACCTTTCTCCCCTGACTGGCCCCACTGGGGGGCTGCGCAGAAGCATGCTAATAAAGGAGAAAGACAAGTCACAGTTTGGTCCTAATTATAAATCTTGGGTACATCAAAATGTAACATGTCTGCAACTGGACTGCTTGCCCTAGGGTTTATACAGGTGTTTATCATGAGGTCTTCATTTCCAAAACTGGATGAGGACCTAACAGAAAATAAATCAAACCGTTTGGGAACAGACAGGAGAATCTTGCAAACTATGAAGCTATGCAGCACTAACAAAAGGTGATCCTACCTTCTCTTCATTTTTCCCTGGAGTCAATAAAAAACAAGATGAAAAAGCAGACTGTGAAATCTGAATGAGAGAGCTGAGGCAGTAGGCAAGCCCTACTCTCCAGCATGTTCACTGGAAACTCTTCCATTCTTTTATATAAAGTTTCCCTGCTGTCACATAACCTTTGACACTCTGCTGCAGCAGGTTAAGTGAGGGAACACAATTTACAGATACAAGATATTTTCTATGATTTTCACTACTTCACTCAAAGATTCACAGAATTTTCTGGGAATTTTAACACTTGTTTAAAACAATGTGCAATTTTTCATGTTGCTATCAGTACTCGGAGAGAATTCTGCATTGCCTCTGAGTAACTTGTACTGAGCAATTTAATGTAATTTTAACATACTTCTTCAAACCAATAAATCTGCTAAACTGGCTTTAGATACGGACCAAAGTGTTGTTATTAACTATCTCTGCAAAATAACAAGGCTATCGAAGTGGAAGTCCTTAAGTTGCCATGACTGCTGACTATTGTATTTGTTACCACCAACTTAGTAACAAAAAATACTTTCCAATTTAAACTCACAGGAAGAATGTTTGTGTCGATTAGCACAGCTTATATGACCAAGGAACAAAAATTAATGAACCATAATGAACAAGGTCAATATTTGGCCAAAAATATGACATCTATTTATTTAAGTTTAATATCTAGGCTTGATTTTACTGTGGCTCTTCCTGTCTCACCTCCTTTACTAAGCATTTATTAAAATGATGCTAGCTTAAACAAGGCATGTATCATATTTTTAAGTGAACTTCCATTACAACAGTGTTACCCACTATTCCTCTAATATAATTTGCTATCTTCACTGCCAGTAACATTTCCCCACACTACTACAGCTCCAGCAAAGTAGAGGGTGCAGGTGTTAGACCACTACTTCAACAGTCAGATGGAGCTCCAACTGTCTACCACATGACCCAACTTGTGATAAAATCATTCTCCCTCTCTACAACACCTGTAGCAACATTAGAGTGCCTCAGATACAGAAAATACCCAAAACTTTTCTAGTGAAACAGTGAATAGAAACACAGCAAAATGCATTACTGCATTTTTTATTCTATTGTTACCCGAAGTATTCAAAGGTATCCTCCTTTGAGGGACCATTTTGAGACACAGGTCAGATTTCTGAAGGGGGCATGTGCAGCACTGCACAGGTCCTCATCAAGGGAAATATATTTGGAGACGAAACAAATGGACATATTTGTCTATCAAGGGTTACCAGACTAAGCCTAAAATTCAAGAGTGTAAGTATAATTGCAGGAGAAACTTTCTGGGGCCAATTATAAGGGTCAGCATTTTCAAAGTTTTCTGCCACGTGTTAGGCACCAAAATTAGATATGATCTTCAGCCATATCTCCCTGACTTCACTGATAGCAATGAAGCTCTGCAGACTCCCTGCCCAGCACTGAAACCCTGCACAGGGCCTTGAACTCTACACAAAATGCAGGACATGACTGCTCAGTGCAGTCCTGCATGGGAATCTTCCCGCAGATGAAAATAGAAAAACTTACACGCAAGCCTGTCAGTAGTGCTCTGCTAGCCCATGTTCAAGACCAGAGACTGAGCTTTCACTGACATTAAGGGAGTGAGTGGCATTTACTAAGGCATCTAACTCTGCAGTAGGAAGGGTAAGACTAACCTACACATTGATTAGGAAGAACTTTACCTTGGAACAAGGCCCCACGCTTGAACACACTAAAGATCACAAAATGATGCAAGTTCTGCATTCCTTCAGTTTTATGCTTCAAGTAAATTCTTGAAACATATTACTGCATTTTTCATTCTGTTGTTACCCGAAGTATTCAAAGGTATCCTCCTTTGAGGGACCATTTTGAGACAAAGGTCTGATTTCTGCAGGGGGCATGTGCAGCACTGCACAGGTCCTCATCAAGGGAAATACATCTGGAGAAGAAACAAACGGGTATATCCCATACCACCAATAACTTAAAAATTCTGACCACAAAAAATGTGTCTGTACATACAAATGTAAAAAATCTCCTTATTATTCAAACTCCTTGTTTCAAAATATACCAGATAGCATAGCACTAAGCAAATTTACCAGTAAGTCTGAATGTAACCATTCTTGTGCAAAAGAAACAAAACAAAACAACTTCTACATGCTCAGCCTACTTAAATACAATGCCAAATATTTGAGAGTAAATCAAGAATTTGTTGCTATTGAGAAATGAGACATGCTATATTTGGAGCTAAACTGGTCACTGGTGAACAGTACAAACCTAATAATTTCCATATTTATTAAGTAATCTGTCGCTATTTACCCCAGAAATCATTGCACACAAAAAGTCAAGAAAATGAGAAATCCTGGTGTCTGCTGCTATCCCATTTCATTGTTCTGCAAGCAAAATAATGGAAGCTAGCACACAAGAAATGAAAAGATGAGAATTCTTATTTTGTTATAGAAATAATATATGAGCTGAATGATTAGAAAAAGAAGAGAAAGAGAATTCAGGCTCTTTTTACCCTTTTCTCTTTTTCTTTCTTACCAAGAAAGTTTCCAAGATTTCTTGATTTAAATAAAGAGAAGGAAAGGGTACTTTATAAAGCAAAGAGAAGCAGGGAAGGAAGGAGAAGAAATAGCAAAGAAAAGTAAATTTACATGCATTTTTATCTTTCTTCTGTCAAAATAAAAGATCTTTTTTCCTTTAGTACTTCATATTAGTCTCTATCAGGTCTATTCTAGCCTCAGCATGCACCCAATTTCTATTAGCATTAATAAGCAATGTGTGTTCACATCAAAAGGAGAATACAGCTCACATTGTCAAGTCTTAAAACTGGACAATATATTTAAATGAAAAAACATTAAAAAAGCTTGGAGACAAGTGAAGCAGTACATAACAAGTCTATAAAGAATAATAAAAATACTTATTTTAGCATGCTCAAAAAGATTTCATTTCAGTGGCAGAAGGGCTAAATAAATCACACCAAACAATAAAAGAGAACTATAACATCATCTTAATAACAAAAGGAGCAAATTGTAAAATTGTATATAATATTAAATTATTGTATTAAAAAGCAAGCAACTAAAAATAGCCCTGAGAGCTTATAAATACTTACAAGAAAACTTCTGTTATGAAGGAATGAAAATGTTGCAATCAGCAAAACTAAGTCAGAATTACACACTTTTTAAGCCTTCAACTCTTACGTCCTGCATAGTTTTAAACAACTCATTTACATTCTTTGTTTCTTAATTTTGTCTCTTGTATTATAGCAATAATTCTCTCACATGTATGCTACTGTACAGTTAGATACACTAATGTTAGCAAAAATATTTAGGTCCTTGGAAAAATGAATAAAATACAGATTCTCATGAGTGGGAGACTAAAATTCATCTGATACATGGCATACCTCTGTATAGTATTTTCCATGAGAAAGATCCTGATGAAGTATAGTGCCATTAACTTCCATGGAGCTATGACTTTTTAAACTAACTGGAGATCTTTTCTTCAGATTTTAAAGAGGTTTAAAAATTTTTAAGCTGTTAAAATTTGAAAAAAACAGCCTTTCTTTACAATCTATATCTACCTGAGTTTTAGCCATTTTTAACTGATTCCATGAAAAAGTCTGAGAAACAACAACTATTCTATAAAATAGAGCCGAGACATGAGCCATTCTTTTAAGTAAGTTAACAACCGTACCTCAGACCATAGCAAAACTCTCAAGATTTCTAATACATTAAAGATGCCAGAAGCATCTTTAGAACAAATTTCTGACTATTAGCTGTCAGGATGCATTGAGACATATAACTAAGGAAAAGATTGTACAGTTTATTGAAAGATTTTGATAGGCCTAGAGACTTCTAGTAATATTTACTGTTTCATATTATATTTGATTAAATCAGTTGCTGCCTCTGATTACATTTTTATAACAATTAGGACTGGGTATTAGAAACTGAATTCACATCAGCTAAGATTTTTGAGTTTTAGCAAAGATTTTCCTAAGTAAACCATGCCAGAGTTACAACATTCAACTTTGTCATTAACTGAAACCTCTTTCCTTTCTCTTTTCTCTAGTCCTTCCCCAAACAGATATCTGCAGTCTAGGTCCATCAAAAAGTTTGCACTTCAGGTTCCAAAATGCTTCATTTTAATACTCAGCCTTTTAATTTATTATTAATTATTATTATTAATTATTATTTACTACTGTTGACTTCAATTTCAAAAGCAACAGTAGCTTCAAATGTCAAATAAACTTTCTTTTTTTTTTAGAGCGCTGATATCAAACATACTAAGAAATTCAACAGTTCTTCAAAATAATTTTAGAGTTAAAAGAAAAGTTTTTTTTTAAAAAAATTGACCTCCACTAAAAATTTTCTGATGACTTTGCATTTTCTCTTAAAATTGGTTAGCCGAGAAATTTACTTTCAGTCAGATTAAGGATAGCGGGAACTTTTACATAAAAGCTCTTAAAAAGACCATAAAATATCAAGTAAAAACAATCAGTTTTGTTTTTTCTACAGCAATATAACCCACTTCTCTTCATACCCATTTGTTACTAATAGGTTCCATATCCATTTGATACTCAAGGTTCAGTTTTTCCAGCCTGTACAGAAGGCTTACACCCTTTCATTTGAAGATTTTTTTTTTTTTTGCCTAGAGGCACAATGCTCCTTACCCCTCAGTTGGAGGCAGTCACCCTTAGGATTAAGAAAGTAATAATGAGCCAGACTCAGGCTTTTAGGATGTCTAAACTTCCAGGTCAAAATTCATAATCCAGCATCGTGTACTCACCTACTATCTCCTTCTGAAAGCTAACTGTCCTTTGAATATTAGTTTTTACACTATCTTCTTTTATTGATGATCCAAGGCATGTAAGTTTTGACATGGCTGTAGCTATGCTCCTTTCTTATTTCCTCGATATATCAGTGTTCAGAAAGTTGACCTTTCCCAGTTTATCACTGCCTTTTACCTGTCCACGAGGAATACTCCATCTGGATGCAAATGACAAACAGAAAACCTTTCTCCAACAAAGAGAACTGAAACTCTTATCTTAGACCTTAGGGTATTCCCCCAGGGCTGGGACCTCTCAGGCCTTCCTGCTGAAGCTTTGGCTGCTTCCAGTAGCCAAGCCTCTGGTGTGAATCGTTAACCAGAATACACAACTTGCTCTAAAGCATTTAGGGGCAACCCACTCAGCATAAGCGCAGTACGGCAACCACAGAGAACTGAACTCGATTTCAGCAGCATGCTAGTCTGCATGCTCCAAGAAAACACAATGAAATAACAATCTTTTCCTGCCAAGCACTGCTTCAACGAAATGGTAACATCTGGATAAATACATAAATCTTTGTCAAAACTTCTGGGAGAAAATATCCAAAGATGCCATCTCTATAAACTGGTAATATTTCATTTCAGTTGTAACCCACTGCGCTTGTAATGCAAACCAAACTGATCAAATCAAATTGGAATATAATAAAGAAAATTTTTTCATATCTATTTAGGATGAAAATAGATTTCAAGGTCTCCAAATCTCCAACCACTACAAAGTCAGTGTCTTGATTCACTGCAAATTATAGGATTGGTATCTAAGTAAATCTAAATCCGGGCTTTTGAGTGTGACCACTGGGTTTCCAGTGAGACTGAAATTCTAAGAGTTACCTCCTTAAACAAAATTTTCTCTAAGTTAACAGGTGTAGCTAGTTACAAGAATCTAACTGCATGTTAATAGGTTGAATGAAGAATACGGTGATACCCATATCTACCTCCGTAATGCACTGCAACATAGTGTTGAGCTAAAAAGGCTGGCTCTGAGGTATTACTACCTCAGAGAAAAGCCACAGTGCACCCAGAAGCTGATAACAATTTTTTGTTATTACTAAGCAGCTGCTCAGTGATAGAAGTTGTGACAGACAGAGCCATTCAAGCAAACTCATCATTATAACAGTTCTGTGTCCTGACATGCCATGTAAGATTGGCACATTTTTTCAACACAAAATTTCAAACACAAGTAAATCTGTAGGAGCTCACATGATTCTAAATGCAGGAAAAATCAAACATAAACTCCAAGTAACAGCTGCAGCAGTGTCAACAATTTCTGCTTGATATGTGTGCTCAGAAAAAGCCTGTGCTGTATTATATGTATGTGGAGTGAGCAAGGGGTCACAATTATGGCTTGGTGCTCTTTGCCAAGGAGATGAATGCACTACGCATGGCTTCCCTTATCGATTGCCACCAGAAGGAAAGTTCTTGTGACAATGGAGCTTGTTTCTGCCAGCAAGAATGTGCTGTGTAGGTAGTCAGAGACAGTTAAGAAGTATCCTTTAATTAAGTGTATTTGCCCTGTCAGGATTTGTCCAAGGAGAATGCCACATTTAACCAGCCTGAATCCCTTTTCCATGGGGGGTTTCCCCAAGACACAGAGCACAGCGGGACCGCACACTCTGCAGGAGATGGGAAAGGGGTTTACCTAGATGACCCATCTCTTGTACACCCTTGGGTCTTATACACACTGCCTACCTTTCACAGCTGCCATCTACTTCACCCTATACAGCCCAAGTCCCAAGATTGAGAAATGCTTCTTCTTTTTTATTTTATTTTATTTTGCATGGCCCAAGGAATAGAGAGGAGGCTAAGGGAAGTCATTATTCAACCATCCCCAGAGAAATGTTGTCACAGAATCATTTAACGTTAATCAAAAGAGCAACTTCAGACAGGACACCTGGGCTTGTCATAGATCTCAGTATCTCCAAAGAGCAAGGATATGCAGCAATCAAATTCCTTAATTATAATAGAAAACCCACCATTTTTCCTTCCTTCCTCAGGTCTCAGCAGAGATATATCACAACATTTTATTGTGCACAGCAGTGTAGAATTTGTCCATATGGTTTTGACAACCTTAATTGTTTCTTCTATCCAAAACAATCAAGCAATTCACTTAAGAAATCTTCCTTTCTCTTGTCTTGCAAAAATATGTTCTCATAAATATTTTTGGGTTTTTTTTGCAAAAAAAGGAAGTTGTGATAGTTGCTTAGTCACATCTTTGCATGCTCTGACTTTACAGTGAGGTATCAAGAGTCATAAGAATAGGGTAGATGAATTGAGATGTCCTGATAGACTGAAAACTGGCCTTAGAAAATAATGTCCAGATTCAGAACGTAGGGAAAGATTTCACTGCTATTATGTTTAGAAAATATGCAGTGAACTGTCATTTTGCTCCTGTTTCTATGCTGTCACAGGCCTATTCCCATTTATGGTAAAAATATCAGTATTGTTATAAGTATGCCTGATTTGCAACTTCCCAGCCTTTCCTGGAATGACCTTATGGAGACAAACAGTTAGCTGGGAACTTACTCTTTCCCAGATGTTTTCTCTGCACGCCTCACTTAGCGTCACAATTATTTCCGAGAGTCTCCTCCTCGATATACTGGCAAAGTAAAATTCCTATCGAGTTTTATGATGCTGTCCTCATTTATTTCTCTGCAAAACTGAGTCAGCTTATATATCCATAATCAAGAAACTGGTCATGCTAGGGGCCACCAGGCATGCTGGCCAGATGGCAGAAGTAGCAAAACAGCATCACAGCTCCCTGAAATGTTTGCTTCTGTACACGGAGACCTATCACACAAACCTGCACTCTGCTCAGTGCTTCTAACACAGACGAATAGTCTGCAGGTGCATCTATAAGGTCTGCAAATTGCACAGCGTAAGTTGCAACTGCCTTAGGGACATACTATGTTTATGCAGAACTCCCAGTGGAAATCAAGGCAGCAGCAGTTAATTGCTAAGTGTATTTGACAGGAAGCTACAATAACTTTTCAAAAGGTAACATATGGTGCACTTCGCTGTGAAATGGTGCTTAGACTGTCACAGATCTCACTCCAGTCTCGGGGTTGCAGGCATGTTGGGACAACAGGGACAGTAATAGATTGGGGTGTTTATTTAGCATAACATGAGATGGACATTTTTTGTGTTAGGGCATGCTTGTTCCCCACAGATGATCTACAAACCTTTCCGGAGTCAACCTCTCCAGTCATCTTCATCTCTCATCAATATAACCTTAACAGTTTTCTCATAAAAAGAAAAATTTGCCTTAAGAGCAGTCCTACTTTCTGTCCCATAACTCCCACTGGGAAAGTGCCCCAGAATGTCTAGAAAACTTCTCTTCATTTGCAGCCTAAATATATTTGTGATCACAAAGTGATGCCTTTTTCTATTCTTCAAGACAGTAGATAGTACTGAAGATAATTCATACCTTACATATTTGTATGTATCTTCTTTCTATATCCAAACAATTTCTAGAAAAGAGATGTTGTATTATTTGATCACAAATTAAGAGTAATGTTCAATCTGTAAGATTCACCATAATATGCAGGGCAGAGAGCAAAACCAAATAATTAATTGAGTGTCCTTATACTCCAACATGATTTAAAGTTCTGTGGCAAGGTTCTGTCCACAGTTTGCTGTTCCTGAAGGCAAGAGGCCCAACATAATTCAAATAACAATTAGATACTTTCCTCAAAAACTACCATGTGCATCTTCAGGTAAGCATTTTGTATTTAACTGTGGAAAACGGAAAATAGATATTTTGCACAATTTGGAACCTGAACCTTGATAGGAAATGTACAAGATAATAAATACAAAATGCTTTGAAGAACTCTGAGATAAGTCAGTCTAACACAACAGAAGGTAACGCATTGTTGACTTGAGATTTCTGTAGTACACGCAATGCAAAATTCAAAAGTAAAATTGAACAAAAATTGTGAAAAGTTATAAAAGTGAGAGAAGGCTGTGTCTGAAGTTGCAGAAGATAGTAAGGGCAGGACTTTTTCACAGAATATTTCATTAGGTGCCTTTATGTTCTCAGTTCTCTCGCACTGTGGTCTGTGTGTCAATTTTTTATGAGGTTCCCCATTTTTCTGTATTTAAAATCAGAATTAACTCATTCAGTACCTTCTTTGCACCATTTACAGACTAGACTACACTGGCTCATTATGTGTTCATCCTTTCTTCCTACCATTAAAACTGTTCTGATCTACTTGTTCAGAAACAAGTTCACCGTTTTGACAGTACAAATCTCGCCTCCTACAAATACAGACTTAAATAACACGCCCTCTGTATGTGTTATGTTAGACCAGTTCTTCTTTGAACAATTAAAAATTACCTAAAAAATCCAATAATTTGAATTACTCTTCTAAGGTTAATTCATTTAATATCACCAAGTAAAAAGTAAAGATTTAAAGTAGTATCACAATGTCAACCTGAAGGCATTTCAGCTTCTCGCAGTGGGCAGATGGTATTTGTCATATATTGTAGATATCCATACTGTAGGAGAGGACTTTCACATGACAGAAACCTCAAGACTCCACGCAAATTGCTAGGCCTAATATACCTCAACCAAACTGAGCAAATGAATAGGTAAAATATTTAGAAAATATCACAAGGCTAAACTTCAGCACGTGATATGCATGATATGGAAGTATACTGACTGGCACAGAGGATCAAAGTTCCTTTTTCTCCATCCTCTCTCTCCAGGGGCTAGGTTATAGGCATTTCAACATTACTTGAATAAAATTCATCCTTACTCAAACTTTGTTTTTCAATAGAAATTTATATTTGCACTTCCTTGTAGAGGTTTACTTAAAAAATACAGGGTGTATGTGACAAACAATCACATAAATACGTGATTTATGCCTTGTTAATTGCTGAATAAAATTTAGACAGAAAAATAATGCATGCCATTGTCGTTCCTTACATTTACTTTGCACTTAGGACTACAACATGCCTACAAGAAAATTAAACGAAAGAGTTAACACTGCACATGCACTATATGAGCGTATAAATTTCTGTACATACATAGCTGTATCTCTGCCATGGAAGTGTACCTCTAGGAATCTCCAAGTCCTCAGCATTTGGGAGGTATCGGTAAAGGATGCAGAAAAAAAAATGGAGACAGTAAAGGAGACTAAACAAACATGGCAAGAAGAGAGAACTACTAACTGTGAACACTCAAATCCACAGTGCAAGCAAACAGCTCATGAGCAACTACTGATACACTGGAGCGTGTCCACAGAATACAGTAGTGAAATAAGGAGTAAACTTCCACAGATGAATACTACTCACAGTTAAGGCATAAACAGAAAAACTCTGTCAAATTCATGGAATTAATTGTCTGCGGGGGTATTCTTTACCCTGCCCTGAAGGAACCAGCAATACAGTACTAAAATAGCAAAGAGGTGCTCTATGCTCTCAACCCTCTAGTTCATGGGTGAAGTCATGTCCACTACACTCCTCCAGGACATGAAGGAGTTGAATTCAATAGCTATAGCTGTAGAATACATGGCAATCCTGGAAAGCCCTGGCAAAGGGTGCTCAATCTTGCAGGGTTTGCCAGAAAGCATTAAGGAATGGTGTCTGCTCTGATGGGATCACAGCAGAAAACCAAATGTTTTTCTGAAGCCTAGGCCTGTGACATAGATTTGCATCTAACTTTTCACTCTGAAGCCAGTGTACTTGCACCTCAACAGGGCAACTTCTAAGTAGAAACACTTCCTTGTAGGTGATTGTCTTTTTATCGCATATAGAAGCCCAAGCAGCCAGCTTTAGATGGCTGCAGTTAGGTGAGAGAAATCCCACGTTCAGAATCTTCTGCAGATCTTATCTCCAGCCACACTGCACCACAGGTTCATAACATTACATTCTCCTCCTGGCATAGTAACTATGAGAAAATGAGTCCTAAACCACAGTTAATCCATCACAAGCATATTACAGACAGCTTGATTTAAGAAATGCTGTTGCTTAATAATGAGACTTATTTTTCACTGCCTTCAAACAGCAGGAACAATTTTTATTGTATATGATCCCCAAACACTGTTGACTGTAAGATCTTTTTTCTTTCCAGAGGCGGGGAAGGGGGTTCTTCTTCAAAACCCATACATAGCTTGGAATTCTGTTTGGCTTTTTGAAAAGCATACACTAATGCCAAAAGAAGAATGCAAAAGAAATTCAGTGGAAAAGGTTCTAGTAGCCTTTAAGACCTTTTCAGGTGCATCTATTCAGATGCATTGTTTCAGAATAAAAGTACTTTGCAATATGGAAAAATGGGAAACAGAAAACTCATTTGCAGAATTCTAATTCTTATATGAGGATGATCCTATTAATCAGCTTACATATTATTCCCAGTGACCTTTTTCTCCCTGTCACCATAACATTACCCTATTAAGTGGAGACTGCTGATTTTAAATCTTCCTTCCTGCATCACTGAATAGCAAGAAAATAAGTTAGCTTAGAACAGGCCATGACCCCAAATACACGAGACAAGTGCTGACTAATGCTGATTGATTTCCTCTGAGTTACGTTACTGTTACTCTTCAGTCTCTGCCACTTCAGGTTGCAGTGACACATGCACTGAACGCAATCCCCATCTAATAAAAACACTGGAGCGTAAAGTCATGGCTTTTGTACTAACACCCTTACCTTGACCAAGAAAATACATATGCCAAATTTTCTGTTAACTATTCTTCACATCTCACCATGTGCTTGTCTCATTGTTTGTGAGCTTCTATACATGGACATAACTCCATTAAGAGAGTTTCTGAAACAGGTAAGTTGTGAAAAAATAAAATCTAGTTGTTTTAAAAATACTTCTGGCTGTTTAAATAACATGCTTGGAATGGCATTAGTTACCTCTTTAGTTATCTCATTTTGGTCTTCTTGGTTTCACGTGCAGAATGAAGATGTGAAGGAAGAGATGTGATTTTTGTCGTTGTAATTTACAATATGATTAATCATGGACCAAGAAACTTTTTTTTTTCAATTCAAGGCATCGCGAATACCACTGAACAGGACTAATAATTTGTTTTCTGGGGGATACTGTATAACAGATTGGGCTGGGGATTCTACACCGGAATTCTTTCATGTGCTGATGGACTAAACTTGACACTCTTACAAGTTTTCTGTATATGGAGCAATTTTTCTTTGGAGATGGGACCAGAATGTGTCTTCTAATTGTGATAGAATCTTGGGGTTTTACTTACAACAGGAGATATCACAA
The DNA here is from genome assembly GCF_028389875.1 of Rhea pennata. Lineage (NCBI taxonomy): Eukaryota > Metazoa > Chordata > Aves > Rheiformes > Rheidae > Rhea > Rhea pennata. The sequence goes on along the minus strand of NC_084671.1, from coordinate 19,390,860 downwards.
ATTGGGACTGGATTTGGATTGACTATTTCCAATGCCCAAGATCCCTTTGGGGATGATACCTCAGAGAAGACTCAGTAAGGAGGAGTTTATTATTAATGATTCTAATTTTCATTACCCTTAATAACTTTGCTGATTTTTTTTAAGGTCGTCTTCTTTCCTTAGTTTCTTGTAGGCAGAGGCCACAGTGGTCCAATAAGGAACTGAAACAACTAAGAATAGAACAGAAAGAACGAAGAATCTCAACTTAAGGGGTCATATAGACTTATTCTATGAGGTCATACAAAAAACTTTGTGGACTGGAAGGTATTATTTGTCCTCAACAATATGCCTTCCCTTTTAACTGGGCCTCACTGACAAAGTAAAGGGCTCAAGATTGCAAGGAAAAGCACAAGCACTAGACCCTCAGATTCCAAACAAACTTGAAAAAACTCAGAGACTTTCAACAGTGTAATGAGATTAAGTTGCCAGTCCCATTATTTCCTAATGGTCTCATTCCTAACAACAGACCTAGAAAGCCCAAGTCTGATAACGCTCTTTTTTCCTGCTGCTCTTGACAAATGTACTTCAGACAGCCTCAGCTAATTAAGCTTACTTAGCAAGATAAACAGTGTATCAATAACTCATTGTTTCCGTGAACCGTGTGGAGACCGTTCTAGCTGAATGAACATTTGGGATACATGAATTGAGCAGATCTGCTAGAAAAAGCATTTGATTCCAAGCAGACTTATTCCAAACACTTGTTTCACAAATCTGGACCTGAGATGCAACTGTTCATCACATCAGCATTTTCTTTATCAGATGTCAACTTCATGAGTTCAAGAGCCTATTGCTAGCAATAGAACTAAGTGGTTATATAACAAAGCCTGTGCCTGAATTCCTATGTCAAACTGTGTGTGTTCACTGTCTACTCTAAAACTGAGTTTTAATTCTCTCAGATATGGTTTCTAGAGTATCCAAATGAGCACCTACTGTGTGATGCTACTGGTTTGCAGAGCTTTGTAATTCCAAAGAGAGATGTTTAAACAAAGTGTAAGAGGGCCAGGCCATCAATTACAGAGTCAGTATTTCAATAGGATGTCAAACTAGATTACAGAGTTATAGCTATGATTTTACTTCCACATAGTCTATGTTCCAGGGATGCAAATAGCTGGGAATTAATAAAACCCCTAAATTTGACATCAGAGATATAAGTCTGTTAGACTGCAATGCAGATATAAAAGATGTGTCAAGGGGCAACTGAAGGGCTAGATCTAATAAAAAATAAATAAATAAAAAGGCCTCCATTGCAGCCACCTCTCACTAACTTTCAGGCTCTGGCCTAAAGTTAATTACTCAATAAGCCACCTACGCTCCATAAACAGTTGGAAACTATAAGATGAGTTGCCACAATATGATAAGACAAAAAACACCCCCTACACTGAGCACTAACTAGTAGGACACAAGTGTTCCTTGTCAGAGCTGATGTGCTCTAGACTACAAAGAAACATTTCCATTTGGCCATGATCCACAGATCGACATTTTGCCCTTGGTGGTAGTATCTATCCTTTCAGATATCTTAAAAGCAAAGAATGGCTTTATTTAAACCAAGCTTTCTGCTGCTGGAAGATTTGTGTCTCCTTTTATAGTAATCTTCTTTCTATCATATACTTGAATTCAGCTAAGGAGGAGTGAAATACACATTTTCTACCTCATAGTTCAGTGCTCAGGCCAAGAGGTTTTCAGAGAGGATGAACAGAGGCAGCCTACATCCATGCATTGAAAACGTATCCCAGTGGAGAGAGGCATTCAAGATTGCCTCAGCCCGACTGAAGCGGTTCTGAGCAAGCTCACAAGCAAAACTGAAGCATCTAGAGAACACTAAGGTCTCCGGGAGAATGATTACACTTAATTACTAAGAGATGTTTATGATTCCAGGATTACTAACCACATCTTTCTGATAATCCTGTCAGCATAATGACAGCAAGAACATGTAAATAACAAATAAATATCTATTGCCCATCACCATTCTCAGACTTCTGGGTTGTTGATTTAGGCATCTGTAAGCACCAAATTATGTGCAGATCCCATTACATTTACCGTGAACTGATGGCTGCTGCTTGCCTATGAAAATCAGATCACTTTGTTAGATTCACACCTTTCAGATTTGATGTGCACATTTCAGAGTGTTGTTCAGGCTTTTTTTCCATCAGGCTCAGTCTTATTACCACTAGATTTCATGATAAATGGCTCAGAATCAATTAACTTCATGATCCTGAACAACTGATGACATATCAGATCTTTCTAATCCTGTGATTTGATACAGAAACCTCTTAAAAAAAAAAGGGGGGGAACACTATCACATACTACAAAGCATGGCTATGCAGTTCTATCACTTCTTAATATTTAGTTTACTAAACCTCAGAAGGCTTCATCCAGTTCAGAAACATGTCCAAAGCAATCTTAAAGCATACAGAAGTATACAGGAACATCTGAGTGGAAGGCAATCTTACAGTGACAATATTTTTCAAAAAGGTGCAAGTTACATTATTTTGTATTGGACACAAAAAATTAACGTTTGAGGAAATAATAAAAGTCCTGAAAACAGATCACCTTAATCCTCATGTCTGCCAGACTTTCAGTCTGTAGGAAATACTGTATCCTGTTTTATAAAAATCAGTTCATAGTTTGGAATTTGTAAGATCAAACACCTGAAACTGAACTCTCTGCATTTCTTTGCTCTGGATCCACTTCTCCACACCACTAACAGTGGCATTCAGTAATTAACATATACACATATATACACCTATATACACACACACATATATATATACATGTATGTATAAACACACACAGTGTGTGTATATACATATTATACGAATATAAACATATATGTATGAACCATGAGATACCACCATCAGAATTAGCATAATTCTGACTACTCATTACCCTACTAAAAATGCAGTAAAGCCCTTCTCATAGCAGCTGTGGTGTAATATATTTACATGTAACACCTTTTCAAAACTGAAGCGATGCTGTACTAGTGGTAACTTAATTACATAGCAGTCATATCCAAAGAAACTAAAGCTATTTTAAAACATCAAGAAAAACAAGCAAAAATTTCAAGATAGAAAAAGCCACTCTGTAGAAAACAGATACATAAGAATGTGTGCCAAAAAAGACCTTTTGAAAAAGAAAGGCTCATGTAAATCAGAAGTAACTACGAGTGACTATTGCCATTAGTGTGCTGCACTATGCTCTGGAGCTTCTGTGGGTAGCTCATACCTTGCAGGTACGGCACAGGGTTGATGGCAGCCACCCTCTGACCTGTGGAGAGGAGAAGAGGCTTTTGCTCAACATGCAGTTAGGAGCTGGGGTATCCTAACAGCCCAATTCTTGGGGATGGGGGACTACCACCCCCCAGGACACACATGAATCTCCCCTGATTTAACCTAAGAGCATGACAGAGGCGATCCCAAAAGCTCCAGATTACCATTCCTCCATCGCTTGAAAGGAAAGGAGTGATGAATTCTCTGTCTCTGAGGAAGCTCACCCCTGTAAGGAATCTTCTGTCATGGAACTCATGTTTTATAGTATCAATGACAAGCTTTCAGCCATGTGAAGAAAACCTAGGCATCATTGGAAAGCAATGGTGAAAAATGCTACTCACTTTAAAATATCTAATTTGCTGTTAATAAAATACTAATACAAGTGAGGAAATGCCTATAGGGACAGTGGATCACATTCTGTTACTGTTGACGCCAGGCCACTTCACCGATAGAGCCAGTTCTGGAGCACTGACAAAGACCACACAACTACTGCCATACAACTGACAGCAGGCAGCAGCTCTGCTCCGGACTCGCAGCCTGTTCTCTTAGGTGCTGTACATTCACCATGTGCCCCAAGGAGGTCACAGCTTTAGCCAAGAATGTAAAATTTCTGCCTTGAAAATTCAAAACGCAATTCGTTAATATAGGCAGGTTCAGTACGTGACGTAAGATGCCCTATTTCTTTGTGAAACAAGACTCTTTCAGACCATAACAAAAGCATTTAAATAACTTTGAAGCTTTCATTTTTAATCAGTCGTTAATCAGTGCAAAGAACATCAGCTCATCTTTACAACCCTCTGTAATAGGTGACACCTGAAAATCAGCACAAAAGTATTTTTAGCTTCAGTTAAAACTACACACAGAATTCTAAACCAGCGTCTGTTTTTACAGATGCTTTATATTCTTCTGCTAGATCTCCCAGCTGTGAAAAGGTACCGAGTAAACACTCTTGCAGTAATGGAAAAATGTATTTTTTTGTAGTCTGTATTATGTAAATAGATGTGCGTGCAAGTGTGTGCATCCGTATCTGTGTCTGTTTACACATGATTGGATTTATGATAAGTAAGACAGAAGCATTTGGCATTACCTAAACAAACACTTTCTATACACTTCCAAAAACCAAAACAACTTAGTTTCAGTGTGCACGTTCCCACTGGTGGCAGGTACTAGATGACAGAGCTAGGGCTAAAGCTTGATAATGAAGGCTGGCTCAAGTAATGAGCCTGGGTGGTTGTTCTTAGCAGCTTGGTGCAGCCAACACACAGTCGATCCTACCATAAGTCTCAGTGTGAATTTTCTGGTCCATTAATTCCTGAGTTTGCTATCTACCCTAAATCCTTGTTTCTCTGACTTAGGCAGTAGCATTTGTATTGCTTGGGCCAGAGGACAGGTTGTAACACAGTGAGCTCTTTGGTGTGGCTTCTCACATCCCCAGCTTTGGGGTACAGTCTCCTAACTGATGTCAACTGAAAAGCTCCCACTGACTAAAGTGAAACTGGATCTAACCTCTATCTTCAAGGAAGAATCTGTGCAGCTCCCATCAGGGAATGTTTTTCTCACCTGACTTTAACGCCTGCTTTTGATATACTTTGCAATTCAATACATTTTTTAAATAACAGATGTATTGATGCATTCTTCTGACATTATCTGTTTATTATAAACTATGTGCATGCATGTCATGTCATGAATGTGAGAACATTCAAGGTGAACACTTAAGCAAGGGTTACTGGAAATACCAAAAAAAAAATAGACATCTAAACCTATATTAGCGTGAAATTAAGTACTAGGATTAATGTGATGAAAGTCAAGCCCAGCAGATTCGGAGGCAGCCATTCTGCCTCTCACTGTGCTCCCAGAAGGTATCTCAACAGTTGTGAGCCATGCAGGATTTGAGGGGGCATCTGCAGTCTATGAGCTAGCTCCAATATGTCAGTGCCTCATCTGTCAGATTTTGTTCATTTTAATTAGGCCTACAGTCCTAGAAGAGCTTTTTGTTGCATTTAATCACTTTTTTTATTGTTACTTTTGTAATATGAGTGAACACTCAACAAAAATTTTGATTGCTAGCACAGTTCACAACAGCTTCTAGGGGTGCTAAAGCACATCAAGGTAAACAACTTCTAGTTGTTCATTATTTATAGCACAAATCGCACCCAAAGTGATACAACACTACTCTTGGTTTAGCTTGTCAAAGTGTAACAGGTTTCTGAGTGTCACAGCCGTCTACCATACAGAACGTAACTATTAAAAGTGTGCATCAAAAATAGTTCTTAATGTATTTAATGCTAAATACCATGTTAAAGCCATTCACTTGCTTTGATTTTTTTTTAAAAAAAAGAGTAGTACTTATTTGTAAAAGGTATATGGCCAATATACCATGCAGAAACACAGTCATAAAATGTTCATAGACACCAAAGTAAGTAAATGATTAGTTCAGCAGGACTAGGGTGATTATTTTGGCAAATAATACACCAGCAAAAAAATGGTTTTATAATTCAAACTGGATTTAGGAAATGGTTCCAGCTATGAAAAGGGTATGCAAAATAACCCATTTAGGCTTTTTGTTTTAAATGACTTTTCTTAAAAAAAAAAAAAAAAAAAAAAAAAAAAAAAAAAAAAAGTTTTAAAAGGGTAAAGCAATAGGAAGATGGAATGAAATACTAAGTTGCATGATAAATTGAAAGTTTCAAGTCAACCCAAAACACTTCCAGGCCAGAAACCAACCAAAGATATCCAGTGATCCCATAACACTCCTAAATGATACACTATTCTGAATGTATTATCTTGATTTACAAACTATACACCCACATTGGTGTTTTATCTTCATTGGATTTTAGTTTAATTCTAACAATGATGCAGGTTTCAGTGGAAGTACTTGAGGAGTTTATTATAGCATTAACACAAAAAGGAAAGAACCAAACCTAAGTTTCAGGAAATTATCTTTTTAGAGCAAAGAAAGACTAGTGGCTGACAGTTCCATCTGGCCCTCTGACTCTCTGCTATGGCTTTTCTCCAGTCTACTAGTGAGAAATGTTACTATTATAGGCTATTCATGAACCAAAACAGTGAAACACACCTAATATTTAGCCCCAGAAGCTCCCACTGCAGCCACAAAAGCTGTAACAGGGACAAGTATGAAATAGGATCAAGTCTACCTGCTGCTGTCATCCCATGCCAGGAGGTGAAAGTCCCAAATAACTTCTGGAAAAAATCCAGAGAGGCTTAGAGGAAAAGCACATGGGTGTCAGTATTGGCTGGATGATCCTGGGACACGCCAGGGATTAACTGAAGGCACAAAGTAGAGAACAGATAGCTGCGAGGTATAAATATAGGAGGAAATTTGTCTCCTTGTGCCTCTGAGGAGGGATGCTTCACAGAGTGAGAACAAAGCATATAAAAGAGTCATATCTCAGGAATACCTAGCTAAATTACAGCTAAGAACTAGATAAATATTTCTAGAAAGGTCAGCCTCCATCTCTGTAAAGGGAAAGCATCAATGGCAAAATAGAAAAAGTTACTATAATGAAGGCACATGGTTAAGAACTCCAAGAGAAAAAGGAGGAGTTTAATGCAAAGAAATGCAGAGAAAATAGTTGGAAAACAGAAAACAGATCCAAAGATGACCAGTTTGAGCCCCACAGTAGTAAGCAGCAATACACTAGTGTGGAAGTTGATGTTAGAAGAACTCCACACCTAGGCAACAATAATTACTTTAAAAAGGAAAAGAAACTCTTTTAAATATAAAATCTGTAAACAAACACTGGGCATACTTCATTGGTGTCATATATTACAGGAGGAAACGTAGACCTGAAAGACAGAAATCTGAACAAAATTTCAGCTCAACACCACTATCACAAAACTACCCAGTGAAGGTGAAATCCTGCCCGGGCATTCCCAAGCCCACCCACTTCCCATGGAGGCAGAGAGAATGAATCTTCCCCTCTGCCGTGGATCGCAACATGGGATGGCATTGCTGCCTCCCAGCTTGTTCCTGAGATAGAATAAAAGGAGCAAGGGCTTTCATCTGCAGTCTTTCTGTTCGGAATACTTTCAGATCCATGTCACGCTTATCCAAACCATGAGCATTACCTACCGTAACGCTCATGCAGTACTGCTCTGAGATGCCATTTCACTATGTGCTCCTGATTTCATGTCTTCCCTTCCCATCTTCAATGCATTGGTTCCACCTTGATGGAGAACACAGCTGTTGTGTCACAAGGTAAATGTCATTCTAAAAAGCAACTGCTACCCTGTAATATATGAGACATCACTACTTCCTCTAGCAGTGCTGGATGGTTACAAAAGACATCAGTAAGAAACATTGTGCCCTAACATACCAATCTCATGTCACCTCTGAACAACTCTTTAGAGATAATAAAAGCAAAATTCACATGGCTCAGTCTTGTTTTGAGACAAGCCAGTTCCACAAAAGTGCTGCCTAACTGGGAGTAAGGAGACCAAGAAAAACAAACACCATAGGTAGCCTGGAAACTGGAGAGCCTGCAGGGAGCCGTCGAGCTGGAATGTCATCTGATAAGGCAGTGGGAGAGCTCAGGAGCTGTAAACACGTACCAAAAGGTTGGGAAACAATTAAACTGAATTCTGGGTATCCATGGAGAGTGTGAAGTAATGGGAACCTCAGAAGGTTATCTAGCTAGGAATGGCAAACAGCAGCAAAAACAGAGCTATGGCAACCGAGCACATGGATGTGAGCTGGGGGCTCATCAGGAATGTCATGCTGTAATGACACACACATGCCACTGGGGAAATAGCTTTATTCAAAATGAATTATTGGGTAGAGAGGGTTGGAATCACTGTGTAGGTTCTGCCAGTAAAACTAAGGCTTACAGTTTCTGTCCTGTCTCTTAGGGCACATCTACACTGCATATTTGGCCTGAAGCCTTAACTCAGGAGTTTTGCCTGGCAAACCTCCGGACTGGTTGCTGTTAGAGTCCAAATTAGCACACAATCGGCATGCATCCCAGCTGAGCGGAGGCAACCAAGAGCTGAGCGGCTGTCTGGAACCACTTTGTAACCCACCTCCCAGCTGAGATCAGTGTCCGAGTGCGTGAATGTTCCTTCACAGTTCCAACGCAAATTCAGGGCTGGTTAGCTTGAATCCCCATGGCCAGCAGCAGAACCGAAAAAGAGCATTTGGTCAGTCAGGTGTAGCTGAGAGACAAACTGAAGGGCTGCACTGCACCCCCCCACACACACACTGCCACTTTCTGCCTTTAATACAAATTTCTATGTTGGCATGGTATCAAGTCATACGAGGAGACCTCAAGTCCAGGAAGGCTGGATCTTTGCTTCTCAAAAGAGAAACCTCAGCACCTCAGTGTCATTAACCAGGCTTAGGGCAATGACACTATTTATTTAACAGTGTAGATGGTTGGTAAACAACGACATGAACACAGGTTTAAGTCCAAGCCAAACACAGAATGCAAACCTGGCCTGAGAGGGGCCCAACGTACCAATAATCTCACTCTGCCAAGACAGCCAAACAGTAACTAAAGAGGGATGAACTGACAGTGGAAAAGCACAACTAAACAGAAGGACATGTCTACAACACGGCTATTACCACCATAACAAAGGTAGTACCGCTCAAGGCTATAAAATATGCCTCAAATTATGAGGATACTTGTTGGTCACAGATATTTAGTTCACATCAGGATAGAGCACAGCTGAAATAGTTTGTGGACACGATCGCATGCTATTTAACTGAGTACAGTGCCCAGCAGCACAACTACACTCCTTGTAGCCTTTCAAAAGAAACCTCTCCAGCCTGCTGTTTCCTGAGCCCAATAACACAGCATTTGCCTCACCTTGGTGTTCTACAAAAGTTAACAGACAAGAATGTTCCCAATAAAAAAGAACAATAACTAAACGTTGGAAGAATACTAATACAGAGCAAATGTTAGACTGGTGATTATGATCATTCTTGCCAAAAACCAAGCTCCAAGAACCAGTGTTACAAAAGGGGGTTGATAAGTAACATGTGACCATACTAACATTTGAATACAGTCAAAATGCGTCCTATTTCAGGCTTTAAAGCATTATAACAAACTATGTGTTGGCTGTTTACCAATCAGGAATAAGTCATTAAGTAACAGTGAAAAAATAAACCAGTTTCAGAAAATCATGATCTATTTGCACAGAGCAAAGTCACTAAGTTATTTGTTAGAAATTATTCTCCCAGCTCTAGTTATGATAATTAACTACAAAACTAACAGGCATGTGACAAGAGACTGATTAGTTTGTAATGTGCCTACTCTGAAATACAATTAATTAAGGAAAGACAATTGTGATAACAACCGGCTGAGTTGTGCAACAAAATTAGATCTTGTCTTTTAATTATAAGGTATTGCATTCTCACGCATCTGTCCAACCACTATCCAGGCCAATTGCTACACTGTAAAAGATGCAGAGTCAACACGCTTGAGCTAAAAAGGGTACAGAGCATAGAAAACCTCATCAAAGAATACGTACTGAATCTACAAATAGTGCATGTCTCCTTCATTGGCCCTGGAGACTAAGTGTTAAATACAATCATAACAATATTTGAATGATAAGATGGGGGAATGCTATACCTGAGACTAACAATTGTATTTCCTCTAGCTACCCCAGAGCAGAGCTCCAGGAGGTACAGTAATGATGAGAAAGATTTTTGATAGAAATAGGGTCTGCAGTTACTAGCTCATGCACAATGTATCATATGCCTCAGTCTTACTTAGATGATTAACATGAAGCAAATTAATTTCTTGTCAGAAGTAGCAGAAGTGTCCAGTTAACTAAAATACTTTTATATGAGATGTCTGAAATTGGCCTGACTTCTAAAAGGCTCAGCGTCTACTCAGAAAAATCTGCCTCCTCAGATGAGGCAAACAGATACATAAAAACAAGCAGTTCCACCGCGCCAAAACCAGCAAAACTCTGACAGAAGTTTTTTTCTGAATTTGGGACATTTATAAAATGTCTCTCCCATATAGATACTATGTCAAAAACGTATGAGTTCAGCCTGCTGCCTTTTGCCTTGCCAGATATATTACAGGAGATAATTATGAAATCTCCTTTATAAATACTTCTATCAACTACTACACAAAATTTGAGGGTTAAGCTATTTTGGGGCTAAGTTATTTCTCAGATTTCATCCCTGTGAAACTGAAATCAACCATAAAGTGCAATTGTGCAAGCCTTATTTCCTTAGGAAACCAGACTACATAAAGGCATTCAGATTCACCTGCTTTTGAAACTCTCTCCCTTCACCTTTCAAGCTTTTCAGTTAATCTCAGCAAACATAGGAGGCTTGAATATTCACTTAAAAACCAGATTTTGGGGGTTCTGATCAAATCAAAAACTGAGAAGCTTCAGTGATTCATTAAATGCCAATTAAAATATAGCACTATGAAGCCAAGCAAACATTTGAAATGATAGCACTAAAAACTCCTCTATCAAAATGTCCCAGATCCAAAATGTTTGGATTGATGCCACTCCTATGCTGCAAATTCACAACTATCTTAGGTTTTTGCATATTTTTTTTTTTTTCCTCAAGGCTATCAACCCAATAGTTTCTCCTGGGGATCTGCTCATTTTGATTTTTTTTTTTTTAATGGCTCTGGCTTTATACAAATGTTGGATATCTCAGTTTTGCTTACACATTCAGTGCTCAGATGATTTTCTCCTATGGTGCCTGTAATCTGTGAAATTGAAATATGCAATGAAAGGCTCATGTAAAAGCCATTCAGAAATAAATCTGAAAACTGGAACCATGGCAAAGGATGACAGCACATCTCTATCTTTACAGAAAGATGGAAACCGTTGGTGGCCTTCATTAGGCCATCTGCACTTACATGTAGGAAATGTGGTAGCTAGTTTATATTTGGTCCAGCAGCTTCTGAAAATCAGAGGGGCTCCATACCCAGAAAATATTTAGGAAGATCAAGGAGCTTAAGAGAGTCTACTACACCACCACAACAGTTGGTGTAAAGAACTACTGCATCTCCTATTGGCATATAAAACAAATTATTAGCCTCCTTTTCTGTGCTTTCAGAGGAAGAAGGATAGGGGATAAGAATCAAATAAAAATAAAATGTTCATTAAGAGAAACAAATAAACAAGCAGAAAAAAAAAAGCCCAAAGACAGGAACCTGTCAAGAGGCTGCTTTCTGAAAAGTCGAGATCTTCAAAATCATCACACGTTTTAAATGAAGACAAATTGAAATAATACCTGCATGTTTGTTGGGAGTGTGTTTGCCATTTCAGCCACCATTAAAATGAGCAATGGGTCACTTAAGACACTGATCAATGGACCTGACACTAATGAAACAGTACCCCACATTTTTCTTTTTCCTTCTTTTAAGAGTATTGTGACAAAACATCTAGAGGGAGACAGAGAGTGTACTCTATCAATATTATCTGATGATGATGATCATTCTTTGATAAACGCATGAACTGAGAGATCTGGGTATTTCCATGGCAACTTTAAGTCTTTGTCTGTTGTGGGAAAAAAAAAAATCAGGTATATCAATGGCATATCAGCTTTTTCTACTTGCTTCTAGAAAAAAAAAGGGTAGAGAGAGAATGACAGATGTGAAGGTTGTCATATTCAAGATACACATTTTTTGAGCAGTATAAATTCGTTTGTAGCTAACAAAAGTATAATACAGTTGCACTCTCTATGTTATGTGCAACTCGTAACTCCCATCCATTCCCTGGCCATTAAGGTAAAAGTTAGACATGTGTAACCTATCTCCTCAGGCACTGAACTTGACCTACTTGTACATATTCAAATATAGGCTCAATGCTCAAAATGCTGAGCGTTTAAGAGAAAAAGCATTACATCACATTTTTATAATTGTATCACACTTCCTGAAACCCCCCTCATGTTATGACCTGTTACATGCAGCAGTGAACATACAGACTGGTGGCTTCACTGTACACTGTGCTTAGATAAAGGTAAATCATAGGCTGCTTTCTACAGAAGGTGGTTCAAGGCTGCTAGATTTTTTGAAAGTCAGAATATGTGAAATACAAATAATCAGGAAAAAGAAAGCATGCACTGATTGCTTCAGCAAACTCTGGTTTTACCTAGAGCTACCGCTTCACAAAACAGATTTTAAAAAAAAAATGTACTGCTACCATGTGGTACTTGGCAGTACCAAGAGAATGGCTCTGTACATTCTCAGTCCATGTACTAAGTGTATCATGCACCACAGTTCAAACTTTAATTCTGCCATGCACAGCAACACCTTTGGCTGGCTGGCTAGAAAGGAATGCTTCAACATAGCAGAAACATGAACTCTTTAGCAACAGGTATGTTCTTGCACTTGTCATTCTTGCCATGGTAACATTCTACATGTATGTATGTACGTACATACATATCTTAACGGGATTTACCTGCAAAAGAGTCCTAACAAATTTTTAATTCACTTCCTTGTGTTGTGGCAATGAACACATTTGGAGGCTTCCATTAACATTGTCATCTCTGGTTTGATAAAGGAGACATAACCAGGCATATTTCACTATGGTGTTTTTATGCTATTTTGTCACAGTTTTTTGCCTTAGGAGTGGTTGCAGTAAAATTGAAGTAAAAACTGTTTCCTGCCAAAACTCCAGTCCTGCTCCCTATCTCACTTGATGAACCTAATTTATTACAGGTGGACTCCTCATGAATATGCTCTATGTCTCATATTAGTTTATTTTTTTAGTAAGAGCAATACCATTTTTTGAGCACTTGAAAAAGATAAAAGGCCAAGTTGTTCAATTTCTTACAACGGCATCATTCTGCCAGGCTTCAATAGGATGGTGATGATTTGAGAGGGATCAAATTATCCTCCTTAATGGCAGGGTGGACTGAATTTAGTTCAGGTGCAGAATTACTTCAAAATATAGCTTTAACAGCAGCTAGCAGTATTAATTGCCAATTGTGAAAAATCAAAACAAAATACAAGAGTTCAAATCTTTCACTTTAAAACTAATAAGGGGAGCATGATATTAGATACATTTTATGAATTATTAGCAGACAGGGATAGTACCTACACCATTGTAAATATTCACCAAAACACATCCCTGGAAAAATAACACAACTTCTCACAGCCCTGTACAGCACAAGTTCTGGAGAGGGAAGGAGAACACTAGGGGGAACGTAGCCTATAGATTGGTGACAGAAGGTGCTTACAGGGAAGAAATCCCTGGATTTCAGTCCATGATTTAACAGCTACTTTGTATTTTGAACTATCCACTGGCAAAAAAATGCACAAATTGTTTCCAAACAAACACTTAGAAGTCAGATCTCTCTTCCCCAGTGTTAGTATACAGACTATCTGGTGAAGAGTAAGAGTCACTGTTTCTCTCTGACCTATGGAAATATGAAGTAGAACAGTTCTGAAAAAGGGGAAGGAGAGACCTCTAATCCTCACTGCCCTGTACTGAAACAGCTTAGTGCCTGCGGCAGAGGGCAGGTGAGGGAACACACTTTGAACCCTCTGAAACAGGCACAGGATCTGATTTCACATTTTGCAAGGCAGAACACGAGCTCAATCCATTTACAGAGAAAGCTAAATAGGAACTATCATCTTCTTTCCTCTATTCTTCTTTTCTTCTGCTCTTTCCCCACTTCCCTTTGAAGCTTGCAATGGCTACACAGTGCTTTCCCCTCAAATCATGAGGGGAAGGAACTGCACAAGAACTATCTGTCCTATTAAAATTAAAGAGGTAACTGGTAACAAAGAGGGAATCACAGATCCCTGTGTTTTGTGCTGCACCTTTTGTTTGCTGAGCCTTGAGCAGGCAGGTGATCCTGTATTCTTTCAGCTCACCAGGTGTTTAAATTGCGTCAAGGCACAAACACAAGACAAATTTCTGGCTACTTGGCAGCAGCAGAGCTCAACATGATGCATTAATAGAACATTAAGTGTTGGGGAAACTTTCAAATGCCAGAAAGCAGATTTAGGCACCCCCGTGATGCACTGGAGGTAGAGCAGGCAATTTTGAGAACTGCAGTGTGTGATTTAGGAGCTTAAAATTGGTGTTTAAAGGGATATTTAAAGGGCCCTTGAAGACACTATCAGTGGAAACTTAGGCTGCTACTTTGTTAACACAGTCCTTAACAAACCAGCTTGCTCAGCAGAAGTGACACAGGCATTTTAGCATACTGTTCCACCTGAGCTGATTTACCCTGCTTATGCCAAAGAGAATTCAAACCCATCTGTTTCTCCTATCAGGCATGGGCTTTTACTACCAGACTATAACTCTGTTTGTTTTGCCTCTTCAAACTGTTCTTCTTGAAGCTACTGTGTCTATGTACTTCCACCTACCACTTGATAGACAAAATTAGAAACACCAGGCAAGTGACAGAGAGGCAGAGTGGCAAAGTGTCCTGCTATGGATTCAAAGGCTTTGGTCCAAGCTTTGTTCAAGGTTTGCTCACCTGAAAGGCTCCCATTTGATTCAGCTGTTGATGAATACCTGATGATACCAGCTGGCAACACATCATTCTTTTGTGTGTTGTTAGCCTTGATGGGCCTAAGGTGGGTCAGAGAACTTTGAAGAACCATACTTCCTACTTCTCTTAACCTCAGTATGGTCTACTAGGTATATTCTTAAATCTTCTTGTAGATTTTTGTCCTTAGGGATCTACAATCTGTTTTCCAGAACATCTGTTTTGCAGAGATTATTACACAGTCAATTGAGAATACTACCTGCAGTTCCAGAGAGCAACTTGGGCTCAGACTATAGGCTTTATGGGTCTGTGATATACTTGGGGATGAGCTGGGATAATAGACTATTTTATGTGAAGTTGATGAAGTGAGCCTTGTTCATATATTTCTATCTTCTACCTTTCTTCTTGCCTTTCTTCTACCAAGGGCAACATACTTGCATATGTGAATTCTTCATGCAGTCTGAAGGGGAATATCTTCCTACCAGCTTACTGTTGAGGAAGATACTATTATTGTAACAGGTGTGAATATCTGGGTTCTATCTAGCAGAAGATTTCCATCAGTTCATTTAGCTGCTATTCAAAACTCTCTGCACATGGGAAGACAAACAGCAGTTGTTGCTGGGGTCACTGGACAGTCCCTGCACTTACAGACCTACTAAAGTCAAACACAAATACTAGCAGTCAATAGCATCAAACATATTGCAGATGCCCCTTGAAGAATAGTCTTCAAGATGCTATATAGCAATGGCTTCTGCTAAAGAAATAAACCAGTGTATTTACTGTGCATTTCATACTGAACTGCAGGAACATGTCCTCATATTCCTCACTCACTAAGTCCAGACAATCACAGCACAGCCTGAAGACTCTTAGAAACACTGGTGAAAATCATTTTCTATCATCCAAAAAGCATTCACATGTCTGCAAGGAGCTAAATAGGGACACTGCTCTTGGAGACTCCATGTACTGAACTATTGTTTTTAAACCTCTTTCTTAAACATGCACAAGCACAGAAATCTCCTAAGGTGCTTACTGTTGTATTTGACAGAAACAACCCATG
The DNA here is from genome assembly GCF_028389875.1 of Rhea pennata. Classification (NCBI taxonomy): domain Eukaryota; kingdom Metazoa; phylum Chordata; class Aves; order Rheiformes; family Rheidae; genus Rhea; species Rhea pennata. The sequence continues at coordinate 19,375,058 of NC_084671.1, read as the reverse complement.
CCTGTACAAAGGTATGTTTTAAGGAACTAGACAGACATGCCTGCATTCATGAGCCAAGAAAGTTCATGCACTATGTCAGCAAAGAGCACACAGAGGGCAGGTGAACGTGCTTGTTAGGATATAGCGCACACAGTGACAGGCATCCTGCCTACTTTTGGTAGTACCATTGGAGATGTCTCCAGAGATTTGTATACACTCTGCGTTCAAGACATTATGAGGTACTGGTGACTTTTGAAGAATGCAAAGTTGGCCTTTCCCAGCAAATGCACTCAAGAGCCATGGCGTGAATGCAGATCCTCTCATGAAACAGATCCTAGGCCTGCAGCAAATGCTTTCTTTTAGGCTTTTAATGGATTTTTATTTCTGAAAAAGATTGTCTGAACCTTGCAGAATTTTTGCTTGCAAAATCTGCTAAACAAAAGCAGCTGGGTCCACCCAATATATCACTGTTTTCCAGAGCAATTTGAACAGCAGCCTAAGCAGGAAGACTGCGAGGATCCACTGTTCAAAAGCAAAGCTCAGTACATCTGTTTCTATGTCTTCTCTTCTGTTTTTTTCTTTTTTCCCCTCTCTCATTCTTTTATCTTTCATCCTCATTCTTTACTGAATGTATTGCTTTTGTTCCCCTCTCTTTTTACAACTTTTCCTTCATTGCAACCTATGTGTCATCCTCCCTACATATGCTCTACTTCAGGAACAGTTTATGTATACTACAGGGCTGCCCTCACAGTTAGTGTTGTATATATTGGAGACTTAATCTGCTCTTCTAGCAGTCACAGTCTGCTCAGACCTACACTAAAATAGCTATCTTTATTACTGAGATATAATGAGAGGAAAAAATGAGAACAAATCCAGGTGCAGCACTTCAAACAATAAACATGACCCCCTTTCCCCCCTTTTTTTTCCACTGTTTTCTGGAACTATAACAGGTTATATTGAGAAAAGCAACTGAATATAGCAACTAACACTTACAGGGTCAGGCAGGTATAATTTAGGGAAAATATGGTATGCAAGACTAAGGAAGCTAAAAATGTTCATCAAGCCACTACAAAATATTGTAAAATCTTGTTATTTTTTAAGCTAGTTTAATATCCTTTAGCTTTTCTACCTTAAGAATATTTTCTCAGCTAATTTTTCCTTGTGAACATCAGAAACAACAAAAGTACATATGACCAGGCACCATAAAGAACATTTGTGCAACTCCAAAAAATGTCAGAAACCAGCAGAAAATAAGTTTTGCCTGATGAGACCTAGAAAATCTGTTTATTCCTGGTAGCTACCTCTTAGCAGCCATCAGCTCTTCTGTTAAACCAGACATCAAAGGTCTGAAATTCCACAATGACTTTTGATGTCGGCACCAGTTTGGTAGTTAAAGTTGAAGACTTGTCACATGAGGAGTTTATGCGAATTAGAAAGCATGAAAAAGAAATCGCACACATGCAGGCATACGTTCATTATTAAAACAACAACTCCACCAATGTGCTTTCTCTTCTGAACATTCAGCTTATTTTATGGGAAAATAAAGATGAAAAATAGCTCCAGTTTTCAAGGTAAACTGCTGGAAAGAAAGAGACCAACAGCAGAAGCCACTTTGCCTATATGCACAAGCTTTTCGTCTTCTGGGATCCCATTTTCAACCAACCATGCTGGTATATTCCTTCATCTAACCCCACTTGCCCTCTCTGGTTTTCTGTAACAGACACTTTCTCCTCTTCAGCCTTTTTTTTGTTTGTTTGTTTGTTTGTTTTTTTACCATTGTCACATGGACAGGTTGGTTTCTCATGATTCCCAATGACATAAAAAGATTTTTCCTGATGTATTTACAAAAAAATCAGATGGATGACAAATTAACTGAATTTATAAATCAACAAACATCTTTACCTGCACCTTTCTACTAATGCCATACAAGGCTGTAATTATCCTTTAATGAATAAAGGAGCAGACCCCCAGTGGGGGCAAACTAGCATAGCTTTTTGAAAATCATCTTGCAAATGTTTTCACAGACAAAAGCTCTATAGCCCTGAAGTTTACCGGTATAAAGGACAGGAATGAGAGTGATGCCAGGAAGGAGGTTAGCCACAAAGCAAAAATGCAAAACAGATCAAGCTCAATTGCTGTGCTTCCCACCTCAAGAGGATGGGAGACAAGTGCAAGGAAGGTTTGAGCTGATCTGAAATAATTGTTAATTTACTCTTTTTAAGTCCTTCAAGGGAAATGTTCCAAGGCATCACGACAATTTGGTACCCAAACCCCCCTATCCTTCCAACAGTCATTTGTGATTTTTTTTAGCAATATAGCTTCCTATTACAGAATACTGATTCATTAATATCTCACAGAATTGATGTGAGGTCTTCCCAAAGAGGCAGATTCCCACTGGAAACATGGCTGGTTCCTTTCACTTCATCTGATTCACTCTGCTGCAAGCCTGCGTTCCCATACCCTGTTTTGGACAACCTTACCACACTGACTGCTAGAGCAACCCAGACTTGCAAATCCCCAAACTAGCAGCAGAATGCTGGAAAGCCCAGAAACTTTAGCTGACATAGTCAGGGTTTTCAGATCTCCTGCCATGCAGTTTGGAGCCCAACAGCCATCAGTGCTCAAATCTGAGTGATCCTTCTGAATTCAGGGAGCTTCCCGAACTGCCTCCAACAGGTTAGGAGCTTCCCAGGATGCCCTAGGGAGCCATGGCAGAGCCAGGAGTCAAAAGTTATGACAGCTGTTGATTGTTTCATTTAGGAAAACTCAAAACACATTTTTTTTTGATTTTCCTGAACTGAAAACTTTTCCACTTTCCTTTCAGTGGAAAATTCTGAAACGTTACTTTTTGTTTCAACTCAAAACAAAAAACATACTGGAATTGTCTCTCCTCCACCAGCCCTCCTCCTCATAAAATTTCTGAGTCTCAGCTGGATCTTCTGTTTTCAGTGCCCTCATGCCTTTGAAAAACACCCTCTGAGCTCTCTGATGAAATCGTACAAGCAAGCGCATGAAACTGTTCAGTCAAATCCCAGATGTTTAAATGTCCTCATCATACTCAACACACAAATATCTGTTTTGAAAGTTTTGGTTCACAACATTATAGGAATGACTCTTCCTCATACAAATACTCATATTAGAATGGTGGGGAGAAAATTCATGCCTAATTATGAGTGTCCTACCTGGTTATTCATTTGCTAGATTGGGCTCATTATTCTTGCTGTAAAACCATTTTGTTTATCAAAGCAAGTAACAGCCTGGCATTTCTGTGGCCAGTCACATACTACATACGTGTAAGGAACAATGAATGAAGCATGCAGCTAACGGGAGTAACAGTTGGAAACTTATTCCCCCAAAGCGACCTGTAAACACCTAAAAACAACAAAGATACACAAAGTTGGATGAACAGAAAACCTGCAAAAGCTAACTGCTAAACATACTGCTATTCTATATGCTAAACATACTACTACCAGTTCTTCCACACACATTAGTAAAAAGGAGTATGCAACAGTGAGGAATCAGCTGTGGCACCTCCGCCCTCTGCCAGGGCATGGCCTCCCACCTTGGCGGAGGAGAGAGCTGCTTTCCTGCAGCTGCTTCTGCTCTCCCACTGCTCTCTGGATTGTGGGAGCTGCAAGGCTGCTGAGGAACATGCCATTTGTGCTGGAAAGTATTCCAGTGCTTTTGAAACCACAGCTGCCACGGGCAGCTCTTGGGAAAACAGAATGCATACAATCTTGGTGCAAAATTGTGTCACCATAAAACTTAACAAAAAGCTCTTTGTGCCAGAGTAATCAGATCCCATCTACAATCACACACTTTGAGACAAATAGGAAGCGATGAACGAGACTCAAATTCTTTTTAGCATGCACCAACAGCTTGGATTTAGTTAAGACCAGAGATAGTGATAAGGTATCTAGTGGCTGTGGTTACAGCTTCTTTCCCTCTGAACTGTTTTGGAGTGGTTTTCCTTCTAGTATTTCTTTAGCAATCAGTTCAGAACTGCCATTTGTTTTCTGAGCAATAGCCTCAGATAGGCTTACTATGATAGAGGAAGAGACCTCCTTACTAAGAGGAGGAAGAGGTAATGAACAGGATCCTCTCTGCAAGCATCAAGATCAAAAAACACAGGGTGATGTGACAGTCACATCTCTGTGCGCCCTGCTCCACTTCACAGCTATATCCATTCCTGAAATAGTTATGCATTCTTGGCCTCATCTTTCAGCGCTGCTGAAAGGCAGAACAACCTGAAGAGCCTGCTGGCCTTGAGATCAAGGGTGCTCAGCAGTTCAAAGGACTATGCCCTACAAATACAAGAACTGCCAGCCATTAACTAACATTTCCGTTTGCTATACAAGTCCTTTAAAAACTTTTTTTTAAAAAAAAACAAAAAAAAACCTTCCCGTCTAGCAGGAGGAACTACAAGGATCCCCTAGTGCTGGGAAGTTATAAAAGAGTCAATCAGCAGGAGGCAAAAAGCAGGCAATGAGCTTATTTCTCTGCCTCAAATAACACCTGAAAAGTCTTTGGGGGACAAAAGTCAAAGGAGAAATAGCATGTTCCTGTAGATCTTTGGAAACCTTCCAACTTTGGCTTTTCGATTGATTCAGATGCATTGCAGGGAATTAGTTATGGGGTTTAGCAGGGACACGTCAGGCTCCAGGGAGAAGCAGCAGCAAGCTGTGAGGCGACTGGGCCCCACTGTGTTCACCTATCTCACATAAAGCAAAACAGCGTGTGGTGCCGTCCTGGTGAGGCAGTGCCGGCGCCCTTTGGGGGCTTTCCTGCCAAACAGGAGAAAAACACAGCAACTCTCCCAGCTACCACTTGCTGGCTTTTCATAAGAACTATTTCACTCTCAATATATTTATGCACTGTTGGCGCTCTCGTACCACCCTCACACAGCCTTCGTGGGACACCAGAGTGTTTGAAAGCATTCTTCATTGCAATATTCAGGCACATCATTCTTTCCATACTTAATACTGAAAACCTCACCAATAAACTGCTATCTACCCTCAAGGTAAGCAACAGAGTTACCTCTCCAATGTTTTCATTGGGAAGCAATATACAGTGATCTATTTAACAGCGAATTTGTCCTGTGAGATGATTTGTGGTATCAGTCCAATGCTTTTGGTGACGCAGGCATAAATAGCAAAGGCACCAGGAGTGCCAGATAGGACCAGATCCCAATCCTGTGTACTTGTGCCAAGGGACAGCTGTGTTCTGTGCTGTGTCCAAAAGCCCTGGTCCCTAGGCACAGCCTGGTCAGGTCCTATAGTAGGGCATAACCTAAGAACATCCCACTTTGTGCCCTAGTTCCTTACCAAAAGAGCCACGTGCCAAGGAAGGGAACCTCAGCATTTTCCAGCAGGTTGCCCATTCTGACTGGAGGATTCAGGCTGCAGAAAGCTCTGCTGGTGCATTTGCTTCTCTGTGTAGGCTTAATCATTAGTCTTAATTAAGTCTGTGGCATGGATTCAAAGAACCAATGCACCCAAAGCACCACCCCTTTCCTCTAGGAGCCTGAATTGAACTTGAGTACTTCCAAAACCCTGTAGTACTAAAACTTGGCCCTAGCACGTGGTTGCACAACAGACACTTTTGTATGGCCTTTAGCTCACGTTAGCAGCCTAGAATGCCTTGACCCCAAAAATAAACTGCTTGAGGCTGTAGGAGAGTACAAGTGAATCCACAAGGGGGATGGAGCTGCACTGTCGACACTCTGGAATCTGCTTTCAGCGCTGTATGGATGTGATGCCATGTGTCCAGCTGTAGGGCACTGCTCCTGCCTGGGCCTCCCCACGCAAGTCTGCCAATGCAGTTCAGCCCAGCACACATCAGCATGGCCAGTGAGGAGTTCAGTGTGTCAGAAGTCAGGCTGCAACTAAATCCTCTATTTCCTATATGAAACATAAGTAATTTTGCTGCCATTTTGAGAAATATGCATAGCTGTCTGCACCACAGAGGACTGCTTATCAAGAATCAACATGTCCAGGCCAGAACCACAGTCCAAGCACCTCTGGGTTAGTCCTGGCTTGCTGAGGGACATTTTTGACAACAGCTGGGTATTCACCCCTGCTTGAAGGACACCCTCAAACAGACTGCCAGTGTCACATCAGAGACAGCTAGCGCTGAGGAGTATAGCGAAGCTCTCTTGCAGGCTTTCCCAATAGCTCCCTGCTGGTTCCCCACTTTTGTCAGTATTAGCTCTTTAGCAGCTGTGCCTATGGTGACCCCATAGGAAATAAAGGAATAGAGAGGAAGGACTTTTACCACTTGGTGTTCTAAACACTGAAAAGAGGTTCTAGTCCCATGGGGATTTGCAGTTTAAGGCTTTGAATTGTCAATGTATTATCAATCTAGGCATATATTTGCAGCAACAAAAGCAACAATAATACAACGTAAGCCACACACTCAAAATTCAGGTGATAATTAGGCCTGGTGGAATGACAGAAAAAATATTTGTTAAATATATTATTCAGCAAGTTTGATGGATATAATTTCACTGTAATATATTTATTATTTTATTGCTGAAAGAAGTACTTGTTGAAATGCTGTTGTACAAATACTTTTGAATTATCTGAACAATAATATACTCAAGTCCAAAACAATTATTAGAAATCTAATTAGTCTAAGAATTGGAACATTATGGGTTACTAATCTTCACTGTTGGTTACTGCATTTACCTTCTGCTTTCCAGCAAGCTACTTTCAGAAATGTATTAGAGGAGCTTTCATTTTCAGTGTCCTGTTATGACACACAGAGCATACTTTACTCTCGTTAGAGGCAACTTCCCAAAGAACATTGACACGATCTCACTCCAAAAGGATGTTCCAGTTCCCAGAGGATGTTATGCTACTCCTCATTCATTTATATAGCAATTCTATCCATTCATTTATATAGCAATTCTATCAATTTTGTGGTATTCTACTAGTCATATTAGTGTTTTCTAAGGTACTTTTAAGAACAGAGAAGTTCCTTGTGGACTTGGAGTGTTTTTGTTAGTTTCTCAGGAAGCCACTAAATTAGAGCACTTAACATAAAAAATTAGATCCTATGACCTATTTAAAATGTGCTTCTGTTCCATCAGAATAAAGAAATGTGCTATAGATAGTGAAATTCTTTTCATTAGCTTGTATTTATGATCTGAGTGCAGCTGTAGCCTTTGGGCTAGTTGGCATACTTGGAGTGTTTTTTAGGATAACGAATGCATGGGAGAAAAACACAGCAACAGGAAATCAAATTCTAAGACAGGTTCACCAAACGTTACCCTGATTTACTCAGTTAACTTCTCAGAATTGAGCTGAATTTAATCAAAAGCAAAATTTGGGCTGCATACTTAGACTTTAAAGATATGTCAATACAGTAAAAAATAACATGGTACTGAACTGCCCAATGTTACACAGACTCACAGAGCATAACACAACCTGTCATGCCATAAAGACTTAACAGCACAGGTCCAATGCAGTCCAATTGGGATAAGCCTAACACTGCACCCAGGAATCTCAGCAAGGCTTATAGCTAAAACTGCACTGCTGTCAGGACACAACACATGCACACCTGCAACATTAACTTCGGCATAGCTGTCCTCCCCTCTACTTCCAGGTTCATACACATGGAGGCAGCTCAGGTTCATTCCCAACAATGTAGACATGTCCTGAACTCTCAAGAGGCACGAACTGCCTTTCTCTTGTGTGACTACGAAGCACACAGCAGTCCTGGCACAAGGTGACCACTGCAGAGGAAACACCATGTAATACTAAACTTGTGTCACCAATACAAACTTGTGTGACAAATTTACAGTTTAATAGAGATGGCATTAAAAATACTACATTTGCAAAGACAAACTAGCAAAATACAGGAAACATATGAAATAAAGTTGCCCAAGAAGCAAGCTCATTAAAGGAAAGAAACAAACTACAGAATATATTGTCCAGCCACTGGAGGGAAGATGCCTAACACTTTGACAATGGATCTCAACATTCTTATGACAGAACAATTTTTAAAGTCTCAGAAACATCAGATGACACCCTTGAAAGACTCAACTTTGCTATGCTATTCCTGATATCTTGTCCTTCTTCCTCGCTTCTCCTGAACCTAAGTGCCACTGCACCCATCCAAGCTCCTGTCTCGCTATGCTGCCTTCACCTAATCTGTTTCCACCCCAGCTCTTGAGCTCCTCAGCTCATCTCAGCTATCCATCATTCACAGTCTTCCTTTCCATGTCCTCTTCTCGAGCTTCCCCCCACAGTCACTGGTTCTCACTCACAGTCTCAACCTCACTCCATTGGAAGTCAACCTGCCTCTCGGTCCAGTCTCAGCTTTCTCCCACCTTGCAGCTCTCAGTCCTGGTCTCCTCACCCTTGTCCCACCCATTTCGTTCATTTCTTATCCTTTGCACCAGAATCAAACTGCTCTGTCCACAACGCTGCCCCAAACAGGAGCACCAACAGCACTGAAGAGTATCCTCCTGTCTTCACCTCCCAACAGCCCAGCACAGCCAGGAAGGCAAACACGGGGAAATGAACACTGCACCTTGCAGGCCTAGGCAGAGGTGCTTAGGGCAGTGTTCAGTCTTAGGAAGAGTTATCTGCCAAACAAGTTCCTACTAAGTATTTCTGAACTAAAATGTTTTGATACTTTTTTCATTTGGTCAAATGCACAGTTTCTTGAAGGAACAGTCAAAGATATCCCTAATCCCAGAGCCACCTCTTTACCAGTTTTCTGTTCTCCTAGTGACATAAAAGATACTCTAAGAGTGAAAGAGTTGTAAAAACAAATAAATAAATTTTTTTTAACAAGGAAAAATTATATTCTTCACTACTTTACTTTTGGAAAATGGCTGAATCAGTCTAACTGAAATCTTCTGAACAAATTGCAAGAAGTACAGAAGACAAAGTGAACAAATTCCTTTTACCTGAGTGGATGAACTTCAGGAAAGGATTTCAGTTAAAATGCAATATCGTCACAAGGCATTATTAATCAGGTAGCCCAGGTATTATTAACTAGTCAAGACACAATAATATATTTAGAATAGAAGATTGCAGAAAGTTTCTAACCATCAGAGAATCGGGGTTTTAGAACAACTTCCTAGCGGTTATTTTTCTCCCATAAACTCCCAAAATTCTTTAATCAAAAATTATATGACGTGCTTTCTTGAATGGCTTTGTGGAAAATTGGGCTCAATAGTCCAAGAAACGCTTTCATTTTTCCAAGAAATTCAGCCTATGGCAAACACCTACCATGAAAATTTTTACTCTAGCAGATAATGCTCCCTTGTAAGCTGCTTATTACACTATCATGAAGAGCGTTAGACGAGGTGAACTACCAATGCCGTCAGCTCTACCAAGAAGATGCACTGAAGAAAAATACAAATGCAAGAAAGAGGGGGAGAAGGAATACATCAAACCAGCCATGACTTTTGAACAAACCCAAACTGCCAATAAAAACCTCCCTGTACCGCCAGGAGTGTGACAATGCTGTAACACAGCTAAAGCTTATCCCAGATGCACAAATGTCAAGACAGACACACACATCCAAAACAAACAAACCCCCTAAAGGGCCTGGAATTCAACATCAAGCAATGAGTCATAGTACCTCACTGATGGGAAAGGGTCATGTACAGAAGACAAGCAGTAGGTTTGACTTTCACCTCCACATTTGAAGAAGGCCTGAGCGTTTCCTGGATATATGGAGATTGTGCTTCAAGCTCAGGTACTTTAATACCTGGGGGACCATGCAAGAATCAGTGGGATAGTGAACCCCCTGATGCATGACAACAAAAAGCTGAGAAGAAATCACATCTGCTTATATTGAGCAATTTCAAATGGTTAATTAATATTTTGGACAGAAAACACTCTTGATAAAGACTTAGCTGAGGCATAAGAAATCACAACAGGCATGCTACAAGATCTAACCTCTCACTTGCAAAGAATGGGTTTAATATTCCTGATGTTTTTTAGGCAAAACAAACAGGAAGCAGTAGGGAAAATAATGAAATGCTGAATAGAATGCTGCGTTTGAAATATTTTGATTAGTCTGGAAGTTTGTTTCCTTATCCTTAAGAAAACTATTCAGGCCTCTGGATTTGAAACATGCAGTATACACAGTGCACTGATCAGTTTAACATCTGCTTAAATTCCTTGCCTTTCACCTGCACATCCCATTGTGCTGGGGGAAGCACTTCTGAAATGGTCCAGTTTTGATTTTTTAAATGTTCTTCCTGTTTCCTTTAGTTTTTACTACCCATTAGTGAAACAGAAGCCTATATACGCCAGAGTTGACCATCTGGGCAGAGAAGTTGGTACACATACGTGTGAAACTAGCACAATTTACAGTTACATCTCTTGGAGTTTAACCTTGTAAGGACTGGACTATATTTTGCCCACATACTGATGCGCATGAAAATCCTTCACATATAACCATGCATGGCTAAAAACTGCAATCCCCATTTTCTGCCCTCAGAGTAGCAAGTGGTAGCTGTAACTATGGAGTAAGCAAACAGTATCACTGTACCAGTAATCACAGAGGTCTGCACAGAGGGAGGCGTATTGTGCAAAGGGGGGAGGTGTGTGAAAGCAGCAGTTCCAGTGATAGCAAACAAGAGGGGCAAACACGGACTTTGCCATTCTCACCAGGCCTTCCCTACGATACCTCTGGCCACAAACAGCTGTGTGCACAAGTGCCGGTCTCCAAGCGGACTCCTGTTCTGCAAATTACACCCTCCAGCCCTCAACCTCAGCACATCCTTATCTGCCCTACATCTTTCCAGCTTGGGCAGGGGGCTCTGGAGGAAGAGGCATCCTTCCTCGCGCAGCGCAGAGCGCTTGCTGTCCTGTCCTATTTAAAATCCTTGCACTGCTCCTACTGACACATATGGGTGCAGAATAAAACAAGCTTGCTGACACTTCTGTGTAGATGTCATCACAATGATAATGTGGCAGAAAACTTATCACATTCTTAATGTACTTGCGAAAATCCAAATCTTTACGAGCTGGCATTTATACATATAACATTTTTAAGGAAGCTAGTCTGATTGCCGGGGCAAGGGCGCAGTGTTCTGGGGGCAGAGGCTTCCGAGTTCCCCAAAACTACAACGCTCCTTGACCTTCTTCATTCTAAATTTTGCAGACCTGTAACAGAGCCTGCTATCTCATCCCTGCCACCGCCATCTGGAGTCCTTTGCTTCTTTTCATGTTACTCAGGAGACCCTCCGGTATTTTTAGGAATATCAATTTACTTTTTTCAGAAAAATATCCTTGTGTGTATGCCAGAGAAATACTCCACAAGCCTGACAGATGCATTATGCGAAGACACCTTCCAGCCATTAAATGAGGTGACTGCTCTCAAGCCCATCACTTCCCACTTCTTTTCACATCATCGTGATTTTTCAACCTTTCAGTCTATACCCTTTAACAAGAATTTAAAGACACTAACAACAGCACAAAAAAAAAAAAAGATCACCATCAGTTTAAAGAATTTGGATTCCTCTGCCTGTAGTTTGCTTTGTCTCTTTTTCAATTTCCCACTGTAGTTTTCTTTTTATTCTCTCTTACTCCCATTTCTAATGGCTTCTTGGCATCTCGTTTCCTAACAACACACTATTAGCACTTCTCTATTATAATCCCCTCTTTAGCTGCCTAACCCAACATTAGTATTAGCTTCCGCGTTATCGTGTTATCATGTAACATAGCTGCATGAAAAATTACAACAGTTGTGCAGCAGTTAGTGTAATTACTTAGTGCCACTCAATGTGAAGTGTTGCAGTAATAGGTTGCATAAGCAATTAAATTTCTGAATTCTGCTCTCATACGGAGCCTCTGAAACAATATCACCATAGAGGTTTCTCAATCCTGTCTGCAACTGATTTGCACCAATGACGTATGAAAAGGAGCCAAAGCCTGAGGACTGACTGTTTTTCTACTATTTCAGATAGCAAGGGGCACATACTACTTTGGTTCTGTGAACTTCCAAAGTTATTAAGATTGAAGTACATTATTAAGGAAAAAAAAAAATACTTGGCAGAAATCTGACTGTGTTAGATGACTAAATTTACTCTCTCCAGGGGTGTTCTTCATCCTTAGACACAGAAATCAGAAAGGAAAGAGTAAATCACTTTTTCCAGGAGACTTTGAAAATCAAGTTATTGTTTATGAATATAAATTGTATCCAAATGAGGAATGACTAAGCATTCTGATGCTTATTCATTTGATTCTCTTTTACAGGGTTTAGATAGATCTGTAGAACCACTGTAACAGGCTACCTTAATACATGCAACACTTAATAGCGTACTTTCCTAAATAACACAACATCTTCCATTTTCCAGCCACACATCTGACAACAAATACCACATGAAAAGTAAAATATAGTAAGAATTATGGCAACATGAATGCAACTAGACAAGATATTTGGATTAAGATTTAGTTATTTTCCTTACATATTAAAATGTGCTATAATTTTGAAATATATGATTTAAAGTTACACCTGCATCATTCAGAAATATTATAAATATAGTATTGATACCTTGAAATGCATACAAAATTACAGTATTTTTGGAGACACAAACTCCAGTATTCAGATTTTCTTGCCAAGGGGAAGTATACATGTGTATTTTCTCATTACGTCTTTACCCAATTTACTTCTTTATATGTATTTTCTAGTAAGTATATGTAGATATATGTAAGTTTAAACAAATCAAACTTCATTCTTCAGTTCCTTCTGCATTCTTGCTTAATCTTGGATTCCCAGGTAATAACAATAATGGAAAAAAAAATAGTGGAAATTTTATCTGTACCAACTAAAGGTTTATGATCTTTTCTCTCATATTTAACATTTGCCACACGAATTACTGCAGTATTTTCTGGGCTGCATTCAGAAGCTAGGTATTACATTAATCCACCACAAATGCGGTGGGTTCTTTGTGTGGAGCCAATTTTTCTGATTTTCCTCAGACTGGATGAGTTTCCTACGGGCATCTTGGTATAGTTCAATTTTTGGTCTATAAATTTTTACAGTAGACCATATTAAGAAATCAATCTTTATCCTTAATTCCTGCAGCACTATGTTTAAGACAATATTGTTGGCTTCTATTTTCAGAATAAGGAAGTCTGCAGTGTCTATAATGCTACATTATAGAAAATTTGGAAATGCTGACACACCCATTAAGGCTCACAGACTGAAGCATGACTATGGTTACATTTCTGTGATAAGAAATCTGAGGTTGTTGCTCATTTGTTTTTTAAATTCTGTCCTCTCTCTATTGGAAACTGAGAGAGATTTTGTTTTTAACTAAAATAAGGGAGAGGTGGGAATCTTAACATTCCCCAAATAAAAATGAAAACCCAAAACCTTAGGTTTGCCAAGCATCAATTGAGGCAACATGGTTTGTTTGCTTTTTTTTCCAAAATGAAATAAAAAACAACAGCTGGAAAGGAAAATTTGTCTTAGAAACGCCTCATGGAGCATATCCCTATTTTTTCACTAGTGAAATATCCCAGAGGGTAAAAATCTTTCAACAAAGCTTCAGTTTGGCAAGGAAAAAAAAATCACTCCTCTCCCCTTTCCCTCCCATAACAAAAACAGCTTTGAATTATTTGTGTTACTACTTTTGTTAATAATGCCATACTCTAAGGGCTCCCAGTGAATTAAGAGAGGCCAGTTGTGAGGAAACACCATGTAAGATCGGCAGAATTAGCCTGGAGAGTTTAAATCAAAATCAAATTATTGATTCATGCTTTAGGATAGGCAGTCAATATCTGAAGAAATCAGAAAGTGTCAAGAAGGCTTCAGGATTTTTCTCCAGCTGTAGCACTTGCCCTTTTTAATAAAATTCTTCAAGGGAAAGAATCATCCTTCCATGAAAAACAAGATGTTACCTTTTATAAAAGGCTAACACAAGACAAATTTTGAGTCTGGCCTAGTATAGAAACATCTTTTGTTTCTAAAAGTTTTCTAGCTGTGGAATTACTATAGGTCACAGTACATATGCCACTTCCACATCTACTAAAATATAGCAAGGGCTAATGATAATTAAAAATTGGAGGGTGAAACTTTATATCAAGGCACCTTAAGAAAGTTTTAAGTTCAATTTCTACATGAACTGAATAAAATCAGATCCCCATAAATGGGCAAAGAATCAACCTAGTCAGCAAGCTAGTTTGAGCAGTAAATCACAACCTTTACATTTTAAAGTGATCACATTGCTCATTTCTCAAGACAACCCACTGCCCTTTCTGACCAGAGCAGCAGTTCTCAGGAGTCAACTGTGTTGCTTCAGTTTATAGAAGAATATTTGAGCTTTGCATACAGAACAAAAAAATGGAAAAACAAATTCTTTGAAATTCTAACTACTAATTAGCTCAAAGAGCTTGGATATGTGCCTTTTCTAAAGCTGTTCTTTTTCTTAGCGATTATTTCTGAAGAATTTTATTGCTAGGTAAGCTCTCTCCTTGCTATCTCCCTTCTTCATTATCTCTCTGGGACAATATCATTTTCCCACTTTCCAAATCATATTTTAGTTCATTTGTCCTCTGGTCTCTACTGTGTTTACCTGAAAAGTGCTATGTGTCACAGGTATCCGACTGAATGGCCTTCAGACACTACCTTGTCTTTTCAAGTGTACTTCTGGTCATGTATGCCTCTAACCACCACCTATCGCTATGTGCTTATAGGATTCTCCCTTTCTCAAATAAGGCCCAGCACAGTCAGTGGCATTTTCTCTTGATACTAAAGCAGTTTGCCCGCTGTCTCATATCCAGTCTGTAGATCTGCTGCCTGTATCAGATATAGCAGTGGTAGCCCACAAACAGTTTCTTAAAGCTAAGTGTTACTTCTTTAGTACTTTATTTATTATATTTTAATATAATTTTAAGAAAAATTTTAAGAAAATTTTAAGCATTTTAAGAAAACAACAAAAAAAGACATCGGACATCAGTAGTGTCTAGATTCATTAATGTTGAAATCATGTATGAAAACTTATTTAAAATATTCTGTCTCTTGGGTCTAATTTTGTGACACTGAGCTCATCATCTTAAAAATGGGAGATAAATTAAGTCTCTGATTATGCCTGATTTCCGATTTCTTTGCCTTATATAGCTATTTATTCCTATGCAAAATGCAAGTATTATAAAAAGTATAAAGCATTACTAAATGAGAATTCACATCCCTAATGCACATTCTCACAGGTATAATGAGCGAAAAAGAGAACAAATCAGGACCATCAGCTTCAATGACCACTCAGAACACCTCAATGTTATTCCACAATTGAGCACTCATCACTGGTGCAGATAAAGATATTACTATGTTCCTAGGGCAGATTTCTGTGACTGATTTGCAACTTCAGACTCTCTTTAGCTTCCCCTCTCCTTTGGCGCAAATGTGAAAAACATTTTAAAAACAAAACTAAGAAAAGCAGCTCTCTCTGTCACATTGAAGAATTCAGCGAGAGACTTCTGTGATAGCTTATTTATAATATAATTTAATTAGAGCAGTTAAGTTGTGCTGTTGTACAGTTTAAGTGCTTTTACTAATTTTCCTGGTACTGGTGGGGGTTGTTCTGGTTCTGTATCATGTATTTCAAAGAACAATCAGAAACACTCCCTAAGGGGTGCAGGATGAGATCTGGACAATAAACTTCCTGTTACATATATACATCCTGCAACCTTCTGTAGTCACTCTCAGAGTAACCTGTACACTCAGTTTGCTCCGCTTATCATTTGGGATTCTGCTAAGGGGCTTAAATACTAACAGACACTCTTTACAGGTATACTCACACATGCTTGTACTCTTAGCACACGCTTTCATATTTATGATCAAATACACACATGAGAACAAAATTAATCTTTTTCATTGTAGAGGTCAAAAGCAGTCAACTTTACTGACTTGCTGTGGCTCTCTAAAAGCCACACAGACAGCACTACCTCAGAGAGATAAAAGGATGAGGACCCCGACGAGGAGTTTGCTGATTTCCCAGAGGATCCATCATCTGATTGCTCCATGAGATGAGGCTGGGTTGGACATGTGGCTGAATCCCCCCAAAACCCACCAATACTGACCTCAACAACTCTAGCTGGCTCACATCTTCCCATAGTCATTTAGATTTCCTAGCAATCCCTGAGTGTCTCTGTGAACACCAAGGGGCCCATTATGAGCAAAAGGCTCAAAAGTGGTAGAGCATGACAAGTCTCATATAAAGATATGTTCTAGTTCAAGTGGGTCTTATGTGATTGGTCCAAGGTCACCTGTTCAAATTCACAGCCTCGTACTGTGGGAGACAATATGACCATTCAAATGGCTGTAGAGTCTACCAGTAAAGAAGGGAGTAGACACATACATGAATTAGACTAGGAAGTCTCGCCAGTCATAAGGACAGGTCCATAGAGTAACGCACAATTAGTCAAAATCCCCATTACTCCTGACACAACATCCAAAATTGTACTAGTAGCAAACTAGGATATTTTCTGTAACATGTTGAATAGCTAGAGGTCCACTGTTCTAGGCCAAACAGATTCTTTAGGGCAGTAGTGAGACAGAGAAACATTATTTTGTTAATTAGCTTGTCCACAGCTCAGTATATTTCATATTATTTGGAGGGGAACATAGCATCACCTTACTTTAGTTGGCCACACATCCAAAGCCGGAGTTCTAGGACACATACTTAAGGTACGGGAGGGTCTGAAGGGTTAATGCTGCCTCTGAAAGATGAAGGATGTCTGGGTCATTGGACCTTGTTCTTGTGAAAAGACCAAAAGATATGCCAAGGCAATAAAAAAATGCTGTAGCTACATAGGCTAAAGAAGCCTAAAGAAGCTTAAAGTCTCACAGGCAAGATGACATGTAAATTAAGAAATCCTCATAGTGCCCAAACAAGGACTGTGATAACTGAGCTGGTAACTTTATTTAGGTTGCTCTTGTATTGCGCTTAGCTAAACTGTAACTGCATATAGACTGATCCATATGCGAACAGAAGAATACAACGTGGGAAAACGATATTCTATCCTTCAGTTAAAACAACCCAGTAAATCAGCAGTATCCAAATGAGTGTATTAATACACTCTCAATAAATTTCACGTCCTTCCTCATTTTTCTTTTAAAATCCTGTGAAAACAGATAGGCTCTCCCGCATGCCCTTTAGGTTAACAGATTTGCTGAACCAAACAGAAAATTCCAACAAATGCCCTCTAGTAGCTTTCTGTGCTTCTTCTCACTCTGTTGCATCCTCACTTAGAAGCCTGCTGAAAGAACAGGAGATATTTTTCATACCCGCAACGGTTCTGAGTAGTACAGCCTTTGAGCTTAGCAAGAGCCAACTTCTTCCTCAAGCAGCTGCAATATTTCTATTCATCATCTCCTTTTTCCCTGCAGATGGGATGGGGTCAGACCAGCTGGGACCAGGAGCATCACAGTAGAGTCAAAACGTATTCAAAATTCACAAGAGATGTGGCAGCAACACAAGACATCCTTTAAAATTTAGCAAATCCATTGCTTTTGGATATGGCTGTTCCAAAGTCCTGGGAACTTACTTGACCTGTTTTAATGTAATAAGAAGTGCCTGGTATCAACCACTATAAAAAGAAGTCTTATGATTTACTTTCTTCTTTTTTGTGCTCAACCATCTCTATGTAAGTTTTTTTTTCAAAAATTATTTTTATGAAATAATAGGAATTTACATACTGGAATATCTGGGGAAACCCCTCTGTACTTCAGCATGCACTGACTGAGGCCTCCAACATCAAATTCTATCATCTTTAAAGCCTTGACCCTGCACCACTAAAGATTACTGGGAATTACGCCATTGGCTTCAAAGGGAGTAGGAACAGGCCCTAAATAAGCAAAACTTTCAGTTATTACTCCAAAGGGAGTAATCCTGTCAGGCCACAGAATGTATTTACATAAGCCAAAAATTCAACAGTGTTTTCTAAATTATATCCATACACTTTGTATGAGAGCTCTGTGCATTTACATATACACAAACCATTCAAATGTGTGTATCAGGTAACTGTTCAGAAGAAATGCACAGGGGACTCAAAAGAGTGTATCTGTGAACTTGAACCTGTCTGCCAAATGAGGTTCAGATCCCTTCCATGATATTCTCTCTCCAAAATACGCACACAGATAGACAACATAGGCTCCTCACAGACCAAAATGCCACAGCATGTCAAAGGAGTCTTACAATTAAGCTCTTCCCATCTTCTGCCCTTCCCTGATATGAAATCAGTTGAAAATGGGTTGGAAGTATGCACTCTTATATTTAATAGTATTATTTTGACTACAACACTGATCAAGCTGATGTGCTGACAGGCAGTACAGACTGTGTTTGAACTCACTGTCTTAAGCAGTAAAAGGCAGAAGAGTATATGCCCCGTACGTAACTAATTGAATTGCTTTTGCAGGGTGGAATCTAGCATCTTTGCCAAAGCACTCATTGCCCACACAGCCACATGTTTGAACATTATGAGACAGATATGGCAAAAAGTTGTCAGATTTGTATCTAGAGTCTAGAACTGGGGCTATTTGACACTGGGTTTGGAGCTCAAACAGTGGGAAAGCAGTTGTCAGCACTCTGGAGAAGGTTCCAATAGGCAGCTGCTGAAGCTGGAGGTGCTCAAAGCTGACCCCAACTCTAACAAGTACGTTTTATGCTTTAAAATTATGACAAGTTTTGGTTAGCTTTCCCCACACACCCCATGTTATATATGGCTTGCCCTCCTGACCCAAAAGTCACCAAGGTCATGAAGTTTTATTGAACTGAAATCTAAACTGCATCTAAATACAATTTCCAAAGTCTATGATGCTTAAACAATCTAAGCCTAAGTCAGGAGTTACACTTTGTTTTTCTAAATCAAGTTAACATTTCCTCCATTTCACTAACTTCTGCAAGGCTTAAAACATCTCTAGAATTTTGAACATTTGAACCTTCAGCTTTCTTTCAGATTTCCCATTTCACTACAAACATAGCCTATCCTACACAGCATGGATAAATGCCAGGCTAAACTTTCAAAATATCTCATTGTGTTTTTTTTCCTCCTCGTTTCAGAATTCATGACTGCATTTGAAAACCACAGATATGCAAGAGAATGACTCTTCTTGGTATGAAACAGCACTTTCAGGTTCAGTTTTTAACCTACAGAAGTTCAAACCTAGTGCTGAGTTTTGGCATGAACGGTAGTGATATCTAATAATCTGAATGAGGAAAGAATTTCACTAATATAGGAGACAGATAGAGAAAAAGCTTACATATTGCCAAGACTGTTATATACCTCTCTTGGGGGAAGACAGCCACTTCAGTAGGGGAAGAAAGGAAACACAACAGGCTTGGATGTGGCAACTGAGGAGTTAACTTCTAACTAAACAATGAATTCCAGCAAAGATGACAATAGAGACCACTAAATCCAGAGACACCTCCTGCACCAAAACTTAGTCCTTTGCCAAAGATTCCTGCTTGGTTATTGATTCAGTGAGAGTGCAATTATTAATGGAATGAAATCTCCCAGATAAGGACACTTCCAGAACCAGTAGATAAGGATTATTGTGAGGGGAACTGAACAATGGGAAGGGGAACATGCATCCACCCTTAGCAGAGGGAATAGAACAGAGCTGCCTGGGAGACACAGAAAGAGAAAGAGGGAAGAGTTTTGTTTGATGTTATCTGACCTATGATGAAAAAAGTGTGCTCCTACCAGGAGCTCTTGAAAACAAAGAACTTGAACATCTGCAAACATGCCTCAAAGGAGAGGGCCTTCTTTTCCTCACCTCCAGCAAAACACTGAGATCTCCACCCACATCAGTTTAATTAATCAAGATCTTGTTGGCTGACAACAGAAATCTGCCAGCTCCAACTCCTCCCCAACCCTGGGCATCGCCCTGGATACATCCATGCTGCTGGTAAGACGAAGGGCAAAGATTTCCCCCAATAAGGCTCTAGAGGAACCAGCTGGAGGCTTCTTGTGGCAGGAAGTCAATTTATGGACTTGTGACACATGGCAGCTGCTGCCAAAAGCTCCCCATGGTGCTGGAAGCCACTCTGACCATTCTGCTTCCATTCACTCCCTATTTAACAAGATCTTGAAAAGGACGGAAGTTTATGTCCAAGTGTTCAGAGACTTCCAGGCTTTCTCTTTCTGCATCAGATTTTCTTTTCTAAGTCAGATTTCTTGCACAGCGACTGTCACCAGAAGCATCTTTGCCGATTTGTCTGACTTTATACCCCTCCCCAGTACTGTACTCTATTAGAGGAAGTTTAATGCCTGTGCTAGAGGTGATGTTTCACAGAGAAGTGTCATTTAGAGGAACAGAACTGAGGGAGAAGTGGAGAGGGCAGAGAGAGCAGAAAACTTCTGCATAGGCTTTTAAAACTATCACAAAACCAGAGAGGTTTTAACTGCAATTATTTTAACTGCAAGTATTTTCTGAGCAGGCTGATAGTCAGCCTGGAAGGAAGCTAGCCCATACAACAGTTCTGAAACAAACCCATGCTGTCTCCTAGTCAGAACAGACCCATATATCAGTAAGGGAGTGCTTGTCACCCATGCATTTTCCTGCTGCTCTGCATTTCACTTTTCCCCCGTCTGGCATTTCCGCCAGTACCCACTGCATTACGTTTTCAATGGTATCCTGCTTCCCACATTATTTCTCTTGGAACACAAATATGAAAAAAAAAAAAATGAGAGAGAGACAAAAAAAAAGAAAAAAGTGGAATTCTAAGAGCTGCTAATGGTCTCTTTCAGTCTGCAGAAGTAAGAAAGATTTTATCAGTTAGCATTTTTTTGTTATTCCCATCTCAATAAACAGCTGCTTTTCCCCCCTTGCTGGCATTCTGCCAAAAGCCAAGCCACCTAGTTAACCCATAACTGTCAATAATCCATAGACTTTAACCTGACAAAGTAATCTGAGAGGATATCACTGAACCAGGTCCTAGAAACAGTGATAAATAATTGACACTACTAATCAGATAAATGCAGAGGGAATATCTCAAGAATAATCTACCTCAAATTCATGGAACTCTGAGTAAAACCTATTGTGTAGGGCTGAAATTTTTCAGGCAGGTATTTCCCATTACGGCTACTAATTTTTGTGTCATGTTCAATGTGCGAATTAGATGAGAATCTGTTTTCTCTTCTTATGAAGCTGGCTTTTTAAATGCCACAATTTTGCTTCAGTAACATACTAATTCTGGCCGGGTTCTCTGGAGAACCCCATTTTCACTAAAGCTCTGGTGAGAGAGCAAGGAGGATACATCAGCATAACAGATCAAACACAGAGTTTCCTGTAGACTGACCTGAAATCTTCCAGATACAGCTAAGGGTCAGGCATGCTGGGGCATGCACCATTACACTGGAATATGGAACCAGGCAGCTAAGCATTTCCAGCACCTACATCTTTCAAAGAAATTCTTGCATAGCTTGCCAGAGCAAATCAGCAGCATGTGCCTGGTTAGAGCAGTCCTAACTTCATAGTTGGAGACAGTATACTGAAAACTCTACATTGTAAACTAAATTTCTTCCTCTTCCAGAATGACAATAGGGCCACAGTAAAATCTTCTGTGATCTTGTTCTCCACAAACATCTATTTTTTTCTAATCCACTCAGCCTCCATTCCTTTTTTTTCTTCTTAAGTCAGCTAAACTCCTTCTTCATTATTGCTTTTTTTTTTCCTCTTCATCCTTCACTTCTCTGAAAACTCCCTATAAAGGACTCAGTGACTTCTTTTCCTGGCTCTGAAAATACTCTGTCACTATAGCGAAGCATCTTTCTTTCACTTGTTTCTACTTCAGCTTCTCCATATGCAAAATGGAATATACAAGTTGCCCACCATCACGACAGTCCAATTCTTTTGGATAAAAAATGTTCTCAGTGCTATTATTGTAATTTATTACATCCTATCCCTCCCTAAATACCATTTCCTCGCTGCAAACCAAAGACCTAATTTTCCTGGCATCTAGCAGCCCTGCAGTATCTTTGTTGATATCCTGCCAAGATCTTTACAGGTTCTCAGCAAATCTGTTAGTCTCTGCTGGGGCCAGCTGCTGTCTACAACCCTCACATATTCTGAGCTTCGTTCAATTAGAAACACCCTGAATGTATTACGTGCTTCTGACCTCAAGGGTAATCAGATGGAAAGACAACACTTCTGCCGGCCACAGCAGAAACTTTACCTCGTGAGCCCTGAAATTCAATTTGTATAATACCACAAATGGTGAGAAGAGATGGGGTCATAAAAAGGAAGGAATTTTCATCCAAGATTTCATAAAGGTTCAAGCTCAGCGTCATGTCCAAAGACGTTTATCCCAATCTCCCAAAGAAACAAATGAAATCTCAGAAGCTAATGAGATCTGAATTGTTGCCAACTTTTTTAAAAAATTGCTTCAGAGTTGTCAGCATTCCAGTGCCAATCCATCACTGAACGTAATGGATTCACATGATTCAGCATTGTTTCATTAAGATGTCAAATTTTATACACATCAAAAGATTTATTTTTAGATGTGGAAGGGTTATATTAACTTTCTGTTTATTGGCCAGCTAGGCTGCTCTATCTTTTGGAGGCAAGACTTCCCACAGTATGGAAGTGTACTAAACACTAGGCTACTTGACAGAAAGAGGTGACCATTAGGTTATCAAGTATCCACAGGGCATCCTGTGAATATACCAACAGGTTCTGTTGAAAAGGAAAAAAAAAAAAACACCACTAGATCTCCAGATAGTTTTGTGTTTTGAGAGTGCATATGTATGCTTGCAGGAGGAAAGGCAAGCCCATAAAGGACTTCACTTGTAGAAGTGTAGGTGTTACGAAATGCAGGTGCCTCCAAGGACGACAAAAAAACTGAGAAGGATTTTAAGGGTCAGCGTGATAGATTTATATGCCTAACTGGCCACTTCAGTGAGAGAATTGGGTTCTTTCTGCTGAGTAGTAGTGGGGTAAAAGACAAAACCACTAATCATATGCAAAACAGTACCTGCAAAATAGATGAATATGTGTTTACTAGCCAGTCACCAGTGTCACTCAGATCCTCCAAACAATGCTATGGTGCTACATGCTCAAATTTAGGGGAATGGCAGCTCTTGCTGGGGCCCAGTTTTAGGACCCCGCTGTAGCCTTTAAGCTGGCCTTTGGCTCCAAGGTGGCCTGTGCATTCTTGCAAACTGACTAAAATAATTTCAGTATAAGCTGTACCCTGTACATTTTCCATTTCTTGGGTTCTAGTGCTAGCCAGTCCCCTGCTTGCCATCCTTTCCAGCAGCCAGATTTTGGCAGCTTTGCCTCACTCTGTTGTTACTATTCTTTCTGAGTATATTAACAATAAATGAGATGATAAACATAAAACTAAAGGAAAATGCAGACAGGCTGTGTTAGAGCATTGCAGTGTGTTGGAGGAATATGAAAATGTTTACTGAGAGAGACTTTTTTGGACATTCTTTTTTAATGGCTTCAGGTGCGTGTATGGCATGTGATTGTGAGGTTGCTATTACAATTGCTTGTTATTATGGAACAGTGATTATTCCAAACTCCTGTCTAACTTGTTAGCACAGAAACTAAAGCCTTCAACAGGACAGTACCTTTTTTAAAGGTTATTTTTAGGAAAAAAAAAAAAAGTTAAGAAACAGAACTTTCAGATTAGCCATAATGCTTCACAACACAATCTTTTTTCATCCCACTCTTTTCTCTGCTGCTCTACACTGATTCCCACTTCCCACCTCCTCCCCGCTCCCCCCCCCCCCCAAAAAGCCCAACCCAGACACCTGAATTAGAGCTATTCTCTACTTTATGGAACAGAGGGAAAAGAATTACAGGGTGACAATCTCAGTAGAGAATGTCACAAGAACTGCATTCATACACTTATCTCCAGATGATTAGGAAATTCACTGCCCTGTGCATTTGCTTAGTCTTAAAAAAAAAAAAAATGCATTATTGTTAATGATGCATAATACATTATTAGTGGAACTACCAGTAGCAGCGCGTAACTTAATGCATGGCATAACAAACTGCACATCAATAGCTGGTTAGCATCAGCTCTTCAGCACTGCTATGCACATGTACCCTGTAGGTACAATGACTTCATTTGTGCTAAATACCAACTGAACTCCAAACCTCCCTTCAGCTGACCGAGCAACCCCACAGCCTACTCTGGGGTACCAAAGGACACGGACATGCTCAGTCAACTCACAAACCTTTACTAGCATGCCTTCCCCTTCAATACACATTAGTTCCAGTGAGATAGCGTTTTTCTTATGGGAAAAAGAGGCAAGAGAAGTGGGTTAAGGGGAAGATGACTGAACATTTTTTAGTGCTGTCATATCAGTATCATGAGGGTCACTGCATAAGAATTTTTAACCTGATAAGTCAGGTGCAAGACTGAAATATTACTTTTGGCTGCAATAGTAGATCTTAACATTAAGCACTCCACACAGTTTTCTTTTCTAAGCATCTAAAAAATAGCTAGTTTCTTAATGAGGATGATCTATTCCTAAATTAAAAAGCTCTAACAATATCTCTAAGACACAACAAATATCAACAGAGAGTAATGCAATAGTTCTTCTTGTATGTTTTTGTGGAGTTCTGAAATTCTGCATCTTGAAGCATCAGGATGCAAGCTCTTAAAGGAATGCTGTTGAACAGGTCTAATAATTGTCTAAAACTTACTTCACAGTATGGAGAAAGTTCAACAATTAACTGCTAGTCCAAAAGTCTGACCCTTTCAACTCTCAGAAAAGTAATTAAAAGGCCTAGTGACATTCAAGTCTGATCATGTCTGTGTTCATATAGGAATTTATCAAAATGCACATATGCATTTCCACTCAAATTTTGTTTCCATTACTTTGAGATAAGTATCTTTAAAAAGCAGTATGCTGTAAATACTACTACACAAATAGAAGATGGCCCAGATTTTCAGAGTACTGGAATGAACATTTCCACAAGTGCTTAATTCTCCCAGACCATTCTGCAGCTCCTAATTATAAACGCACGATTCTCCACCCCAGTCAATGCACTGACTCTTAACATAGGTGTACAGTCAACAGCAAAAAGGACACAACTCTTAAAAGATTATCACTTCACTTGTTCAACTTATGATTTGATTCCTTGACTATTGTTTTCCGATTTTATTTTTAAATAAAAATTCTAACCCAATTCTCCATACCATTCAGACCACCAAGTATTTAAAAAAAAAAAAAAAAAAACTTTAGAGATCTATAAGCACAATTTTTTTATAAAAAAATTTTAAGAAAATCAAATTTGTGACTGGAATTGGGAGGGAGAGGTGGCAACAGTTTTCTACACAAGAAACTCCTTGTTCAAGTAACTAGCGTATTTCATGCCACAGATTCTATATGCACCAAAACAAATGGATGTACAGAGTAGGGCTCCTTTCTCTTTTATTTAAGAAACAGAAATCAGTTAATAGCAATATTGCCAAGAACCACCCAATTACAGTCTGGGGAAAGAATCTCTGATATTAATTTTCACAAGAGCCTTCATCCAGGAGACAGTCAACCATGTTAACATTTTCTCCGTGTCTCTTCTACAGATATTTTTATCTAACATTAAGCACATGCATTTTGGCATTTTACCCATTGGTGAAGTTGTTCTGTTTGGTCAGAATTTTTCCATTTGAACTGGTGACATTCAAATGCTAAGTTTATACACATGCTTAGATATGCATCCAACCAGGCTTTAAGAGACCAAGCTGTGTGAATATGGTTGGGTATCCAGCATACCCTGCACCCTGATCCAATCAGAATTTAAAAGCTCACGTTTCAGATCAATTGTTCCACAGATTTTTAAGCGTATTAGGAAGATGTCAGTCACACTAATTTAAGTCACCCTGCTGTGCAAAAGAAATAGTTCAAAAAAAGTCATGCTCCCCTTCAATCAAAGTACTATAAAGTAATCTAGCATAGCCAATTCAGAAAATATCAAAACCATAACTATACAATGTGAAATGTAGTGTTGATAAAATGATCTTTAATTAGAACTTAAAGCTCATTTTGCAGTGACTCTGCGAGAACCATTTTGATCTTTAGCCACAAAGTACTGAAAACAAAAGATTTGCTGTATACATTAGTCAATAGGTCAGATACAATGAAATTACAAATGTACTAGGAAGATGCAATGGAGAATCTCTTACTCAGTGAAAAATCAAAAGAAAATACTACCTACTGAGCAGAACTGAATGGGAAATTTTCATTAAAATATGTCTCCACTTCATATTCCTGTTCTGCTCCCACCCCAGGCAAATTAAAAAAAAAACACTAGAGGCAAAATTTTTCAGAGGAAAAGATTAATTGAGCAAACTGCATCTTCTGAAATTAAAACACACACAAATATATATATAAAAGTTTCCAATATTTTCCATTCAAAACTACTTTTCACTTTGAATTTTAAGATTTTAAGTACATTTGTAGTCAGGTGTTCTAAAAGATGAAAATCAAAATGAAGTTTTTTTTAATCAAGTTATTTTTACCAAGTCCATTTTTCTTAGGGGGAGAATAATCAAGGAGGAGTAACATTTTTGGCTGAGAAGAATTCAAGAAGGTGATTTTTATTCCAACTCAGGATATATCTGTACGACCCTTAAAATAATTGCAACTTTTAAAATACATTTTAAATAAATATATTTCCAGTGAATTAAAAAAAAATGTAAGCAGTGGAGTGAACTAATTCAGATGAAATTCAAATCAAAAAAATCCCCCAAAAAATCAAAAATCAAATCAAGCTTTAGTTCATTCTTCTTCTATTCTTTTCCAGTTCTGTTTATTGCTAAGTTTTCACAGGGTTCAAATCAACAGATAATATGCAAAAAAAAAAAAAAAAAAAAAAAAAAAAAAAAAACCTTAAAGGCACTTGAATTTAGCCACTTTAATCAATATGATAAATCATGTATGTCTATTCTTTCAGGATTCCATCCTGCAATCTAGAAACTTTTAAGCAAGCAATTTCAGACCATTACTTAAATCTTAAAACAGACCACACAGGATGTTGTGAAGTAGAATTTAATTACAATGCCCACCTTCTTAAATGCGTATCATTTCACAATGTAATCTGTTTGCACACTTCAGAATCATAAGGTCAAATTCCCTTTTCATCAGTAGGTTTACTAGTCCTGTTAATTGTACATTGACTAATTGCATAATTCATCTGGTCACAAGTAAAAGTAAAATCATTTTGCAATACTGCTCTGTAAAAAGTGTAACCATTTCAAATAAGTGAAAAGATACTATGACAATTTTGTTTTATTTTTTCAAATTTTTATATAATACTTGCAGTGCAGTCTAAATTTTAGAATGTCAGAAATTGGAACTCAAAGTGATTGCTGACGCGCCTTCCATGGTTTGGAATGAGACAATCATAGGATTTTCCCATTAATTTACACTATTTCTTACTTATATAGCTGGAAGGGCAAAAGGAAGGTGAAGAACATGCCTTCTATATCCAACTGCTTCTTACAAGACCAAGCTATCACCTTTTCCCGCATGAGATTTCCTGTTTTCTCTTCCCTACTTGATTACAAGAAAAATGAGAAGTTTTTCCTGTTTCCCATTCCTTAGTTCATTCCATCTATCCTTCTTGCTTCTTGTTACACAAAAGGAGGAGTA
Source organism: Rhea pennata (assembly GCF_028389875.1). Taxonomy (NCBI): domain Eukaryota; kingdom Metazoa; phylum Chordata; class Aves; order Rheiformes; family Rheidae; genus Rhea; species Rhea pennata. The sequence goes on along the minus strand of NC_084671.1, from coordinate 19,347,495 downwards.
GGATTAAGAAAAGGGAGAAGTGGACATGGGGAAAAAAAAACCTTTTCCCCGATGACTAATTCTTTTCAGGAAGAAAAAAAAAAAAAAAAAGAAAACACTAAATCAAATGAAATCCTATATCCCCAAGACCCTTTAATTAACAAGAGAATCTTGTAGGAAATGCAGTGTTTTGGGTCACAGTATTTCAAAACAGCATTTTTCCTACCCCCCAAAAAATACCATAAGCAAAGCATCAATTTTCAAGCTGGCTCTTATAGTTGGGGTTGGCACTTACCTCTACTAGGGAGTGTTAACTCTGCGGAGGCTGAGGCAGCCCTCAGCTTCAACTCCACCAGCGCCCCTGCCGCTGAAGGGAACAGTATGTAACTCCCCAATTCAGGCACTCAGCAGCCCTGTTCTTAACATCTAAGGGCAAAACACATTCACCTTTTATGAGTTGGCACAAAGCCAATGAGCTATTTAAATTTCACTGTAGTTTGTTAGAATTTTTGCAAGAACTCTTCTGGGATTTGCAATAGATGTGATTTCCCTCCTCCTCAAAGTTCCTGTACATCACACAGGATGTATGTTGTGACCAACAGGAGCTTAGAGGAAGATCTCTTTTGGTTTGATTATATCAGAACATCACTGACTGCTCTCTGAGACCATTCCTGCTCTAAAACTTTTAAATACAGCTACTAAATATTGAAAACACCTAGGTCAGCAGACCTTTGTAGCTTCAAGCACTGACTTGCATCTTTCTTTCCAATTTTTTTTCCTTATTACAACTTTAAATGCCCGTGAGGGATTTTTGTCAAAGTGTGTCAGTGGCAAAATCAGGGCACCAGCTTGTTAAATAAACAATCTGCCCTTAAGCCATTCCAGAAAAAGGATGAGATTTCTCATACTTACATCTTTTGTGAGTTAAGGTTTATTTAGGTTTCAAATCCCTCAAGGCAAGCATGCAATGTGTAAAGCAGAAGCCAGTAAGAGAAACATTTTACTCTTGAGAAAGAACATGGCTTTTAAAACAGATCAAAATGCTGCACTTCATTAAACAACATTACCCTTTCTTGTCTAATAAACTTTCTTCTTTATTTAATTTTTCAATTGCATTCATTTGTATCTATTTTTAAAAGGTATGCTTAACTTCCATATAAACAAGACATTTGGAGAGCAATGGCTTTTAATGTGCTCACTGTAAAAGGAACATCTAAGTAGAAGGGAAATTTTCTCTTTTTTTTATTTTTCTTTGTGTGTCTAAGAATGCATGGGTGTTTTATAAAAATAACCTACACTATGTAGTTAAATGCCACTGTTCTGAAAGAGGTAATGAAAAATTAAGAGGGTATTTAAAAAAAAAATAGAATCTCACATGCTAAAAGTTTTACTTAGTTGTCCATAGCCAGATACCTGCAAATTCATACATGATTATTATTAATTTTTTTTAATTAAGGTAGAGCTTTTTAGAAGGCTTGCAAGGAAACCTGACACCAGAAACCTTTCCCTGTTTTAGATTTTGTTAAAAACCTGAAACCTGTGTTAATGGAATGGCTGGCTGAAGTTCACAAAGCTCGAAAACAGCTCTAGACCTGTTCGCAGGCATTTGCGGCTTTTCAGTATCATTAGAGCTGGGTCTGAAACTGCTTCAAGTTGGAGGCTATTCAGAGCCTGAATGGAGAGATAAGAGAGATGCAAAGCCAGGCTGTGGTTCTAGATCTGAACATCTCCAACAGCAGTTGGATCTGGGAGCCTGTACATAAGAGCGCCTCTCTAAATAAATGAAAGATTAGGAAAGCTTGCCTGCCTACAGAAATGCATATATACGTTAGTTGGAATAAAATATTCTTTACCTTTTTTGAGTAAAATTCCCGGGGTAAAATTACAGGTCCAGCAGAATACCTGCATTTCAGGGAAGAAGTTGATGGCAACCCACCCAAAAGGGTGCAGAGTATACTATACCTCAGGGTTAGAAAAATAAATGTTTTAAATTAATGGTATCATTTTGCAGTAAATAATGCAAAATGTCCTCATGCAAGTCTATTGTTCATAAAAGGACTTGTTATAAAGGAGTACTGAAAACAAGCGGTTCTACACAAAAGTCGTACCTATAGTTTTATTTCATTTCTTTATTAAGAAACACTAAGCTTTTCTAGAAGTCTCCCCAATTTCTCTTGTGACAATGGACTAGTCTAGACATCATTATTTTGTGAAATACAAAGAAATTTTTTATGATATCAATACTACTTGCTACTGCTCAGCAGGAATACAATATGGACTTTTTGCAGTGCTGTAACCCAATTTAATTACTCTGTCAGGCTGACTGGTAGATGTATCAATGGAGTTTTTTTAAATGGCAGATAAAACTTGAGTACTTAAGGTAAAATATACTTTCTCTTTCATTTGCTATTTAGGGTTTCAGCCATCACCTGCTCAGCAGGCCTTTACTAATTCAGTTTTCTATTTCTTGAACAATATGTTTAAATTTTATTCATTTAAAATGAAAACATACATATAAAAAGCAAACACACACAAAAATCCTGTACAGGTGAAAGTCTTATTCACAGGCACTCTGAAAATGGCAGTCTATACTGCTCACTGTGTTATCCCTTCACTTTAGCTCACAGTAATACACTGACCCCAAATACAAGCCGAAGCACTACTATTTCAAAGTGTGGTGCAGAGTTTTGAGCGCGGCGTATGAGCCCATAGAAGATTGGGAAGTACCACACGTGCCATTTGTACGAGGAAAAGAAAACATTGGCCCTCAGTCACAAACAAATTGGAAACCATGCTGAAGTCACAGTAGACTCAGAGATCAGAAAGAGCACTCTCTTCTTTCAAAGAAGGTAAATCTGTGAGTGAGATTTCATGGATTAACAGAATCTTCCAGACGAACACTTGTACCAGAAGACTCTCTGAAGAGAGGCACAGATAGATTCACAAGTTCTTCTTTATATAATCCTCTGTATAAGCATGCTAAAAATTTTTCAACCCTTATTGCTTTCTTTATGAAAACTTTTAACTTTAGAATTAAACTTTTAGGAATTGCTGATTGATCAAATACATTTCAAATGATTAATTGCATCAATTAATTTGCATCAAGAAATGCTCAAGTCAAACTCTACTTCACATTACAGAGCCTGACACAGTGCTGAGGAATGAGAAAATTCTGGATGCACACATTTTATATTCAAAATATCATACACTGAGTATTATCTACCATTCCAACTTCAATGCACAGCGAGTAGAGAGAGGCTAATCTTCACATAAGGCAAGAAAGAGCAAAAACAGGATCAGCATTACTGCAGGAGCCATTTTAGGATAGTTTCAGCCGTAGGTTAGTTTCAGGGCCTAGAGAGCAAATTCATTCACTAGACAAATACAGTCAGGGAAGTTTAAACAAGTGAGTAATTTTGTCATCAATACAGATTAATAAGAAGTCTCTAAAGTAACTGCAAAGAGGACCTGACTGCAGAGATAACAGAACATGAACAGCAAGAACCTCCTGCCACCAGGACTCGGTACCATCTGTACATGACGCAACTGCTTGTTGGAAGGGGCAGCAAGCAAAGCTGCGGCAATCAAGTCCAGAAAGTCATTCAACACATGATTCTAGCATTAACATGTTCCTATCCCAGCCCTTTTGATAGGAAAAGCAGGCAGAGCAATGACACAGTATTAACTGAGCAAGAGCAATCATTTCTCAAAGCACTGTGCTGGACGGTCTTTGTGATCACCCAGACAAAACTTTAAAACAGAATGGCAGATACTGAATTACATAAAGGAAACTTATTCTAGGCATTTGTTTTCAACACTGGTAAAGTATTCTTCTTCTTCTATTTCTTGAAGCTTCACCAGCCTTTCAACCACTTTCTCCAAATCTATTCCAACACTACAATGGGATGCGAAAGGTTCATATATGCTTCATTTTTTTCTTATATGCTGCTTGCAATAGTTTTCTAATAAAAGCATAAAAAACTGTCTGCTGTAAGATTACCTCAGTGCAAGACAGAAGGGCAAGCTGTGGATGCATGTGCATGGTTTTGCAGATGCATATATCTGCTATCCTAACATGTGTGTACCCATTAGTAGGTTCATCTCCTTTGGGTGGGCAGATTCCTATGTCCCAGTCTCAGGCGCAAAGTCACAGAACCACCAACTGCAACATCTGGGATGCACAAGAATGCCACATGTGCAATCTAAAGCCAGCAGCTGACCATACTGAACAATTAGATGAGCTCCCATGAAAAACTGTACAAGGTTTTGTTACGAGAAACAGAAAAAAAAAAAAGTTATGGGGAAACACTGATAATACGATGATGAACAACAGTCTTACGTTTATCCACTAAAATGCAGAGCAAACAGCACCACACACAGAAATCACAAGGTGTTTGTGGACACTCAAATCCATTCTTGCCAGCCTGGCACACTGATTAAAAGTCCATCTTGTGCCACTAACACAAATGAATAGCATAAATTTATAAGATTAACCCCTTTGCCCAAAGACTCAGATATTCACATAAGGCTGGAAAAGGAGATCAGCCCTTGTCAAGAGTCATAAAACAAGGATGAAACTGCTCTCCATAATGTTCCAACTCCTTTCTTTTTCCCCTTAACCAGTCCGGTGGCAACACTGGAACTGAATGCAGATCAATCTCTGGGGGGGGGGGGGGTTAGTTGCATTTGAAGGAGATACCAAATAACTCTACCTTTCTCAGATCTGGATCTAGTCTTGTAAATCTAAGAAGATCTGACCCATAGCTTTGTGGGTTATTTTATTTAAATGTTATTGCACTCCTAACTGAGCCAGTGAAAAGAGTCCAACTGGCTTCACTGACTATTAGATCAGATAACACTATTCCACCGTTTTGGATTGCCTACTTTAATGAGACATTTCCAAATATCTTAATGAAAAGGGTAAAGCGGACATTGGCTAATAACGAAAGAGAATCCTTCTCACTAAAAGATTTTTTTCAACAAACAAGTAATTGCCTTCTGTAGCAGGAACTTTTTCAGAGGCCAGAGTTGTATGTACTGTATATGGAAGTCACAACTAAAGTCCAAAAATAATTACTTGTGTTTACACATAAACACACTTACTCAGAAAGTTAATTAACAGATTTACTTGGTAATCCTCAGAAAATGCAAGCTTTACACAAAGAATTTTCTGAAAAATGTGTAGTAGATACTCTGGTTTTCATATCAAAGTCAGATTTGCTGTAAAAGCAAATCATAGTCAGCCTTTATAGTGATATCTCTATGTCTTCCACAGCACACCTGAATGAACATAAGGCGTCTTAGTCCGCAAAAGTTCGGTACTTTTTATACTGTATTTGTTTTTTCATAAAAATATTGCCAATATAGAATCCAATATAATCGACAACTGGATAATCTTCAAATCCTCTCATCTTACAAAGAGATGGAAATAGCACAGAAAAGATGGTTAAGCAATTTTAGACCCATTGCATTAGAGATGACATTGAAAAAATCAGAAAAACTTTAATCAAATTGATTTTAAGTGGTTCAATACATTTTGACCAGTAGTCAAGATCAAAGAGACTATGAAAAGACTGTAGCTGCAGAAAACAAGACAGCACTGATTAGATTATAAAAAGTGGATATTTCTTTCTCATAACACCTAAGGGCAAAACGTATTTAAAATTGAAGTCAAAAAGATATCATGTGAAGGTAGTTTCAAGTTTTCTGGTGTAAACTGAGTTCGGTATACGTAACTACGCCTTCTTTCTGCCAATAACACCTGCCAGTGCTGACAATCCTCCCAGCCTAGGCCTCTCTGGACTCTGTTTTTCCCTTTTGTTTTTTCTATTTTTTGAAACAAAAGTTCCTTTCTCAGAAAGCTGATCTTGCTCTTTGTTATTCTTCTACTCTTTCTCTGAAATGTACTTCTTTAAGGAAATCACTTCATTCTCAGCAGAAATTGCACCTCACTAATTCCCCTCTTAATTATACCTCTTTCTTAATCCTGACTTTAAGTTTCCTGGTTTAGATAGATGGAAATTGGTTCAGCATAGAATGAGTGTCCTAGTTCAAAGTCCTTTTTGTGTGCAAACATGAAGGAAAACCACAAAGCAGCTCTTAAGTCACAGATTGAGTTACTTCAGTAAAAACTTTTGTATCATTTCTATGCAAGAATAACTGCACGCTTTGGAACACTACCAGGTACATTTACAATATTATTAAAAAAAAAAACAAAAACAAAAAAACAATACTCACTACCAAAAACATTATTAGAAGCCTGTAACTTTCTCAAAATTTAATTAAATTACACTATCAATTTTGCATAAGCATGTGTGAAGTTGCATTCAGCATAACGGATAAAACTTAAAATATACTATTTTTTTTACACTTTTACTTCAAAAGCCAAGAACTTTAAGCAATTACCATAATGTGCTTAGAGCTCAGATTTAATGAATCCAAATTTATGAAAAACATACTATTTCGGATTTGAAAAGCCTACAAAAGCAGGTTGCTGATAATTAATAAATAAAGAATACATTAATTAATTTGATATTCATCTTTTTTAAATCTTTTTCACACGGTAAGTCCCATTTTAAGAAGCAGCAGGTTTATTATACTTGGCATGACCAGTTATCTCACAGTTAACACAGAACTCATAATTTGCATTTGAAATGCTATCACAGGAAAAAGTTGTTACAAATTACCCTAACAGTAGGATTTTACAATAGATGAACATGAAAATCATTTATAATGCACTTGATGGCATTAAAAATCATATAAACATTTACAGTCTGTGCTAATTAACTTCATTGCTGAATTAGTAACATTCCTTACTCTCCTTAAATTGAAGAAATACTGCATTGCAAGTATGGCAGTAAAGTCAAACACTGCAGAGAAGACTGATGCCTTTTAAAACTTCTCTCTCGTCCATAGCACAGAGAAGGTTTGAACATTGAGACCTACACACATCAGGCTCAGTGCTGAAGTCTTCCACTACACGTGGGAGGGCAGAACCTGTGTCAGAGCAGTTAAGACCTCAGAAATGAGCAGTTTGAGCACTATACCCAAGCAGACCTCACCAATATGCAGTACGTATTCCCTAGAGTTAAAAATTTCCTCCTGCTATAAAGCTAAGCAGCATGGATGCACATGCACATGAAGGCACATTCTGTCAGCTTATGTCTGTCCATGTGAATGGAAACTCACTTTGGACAAGGAGTAAGGTCTTCAGGTGTTGTCACAAAGCTCATGAGGCTTCTATACATTGTATTAATTAACGTGTCACTGTTTATGCTGTTAGCTTGCCTTCCTGCATACACTGCCAATCCCAGTACTACTCCATTACAAAGGTCACTAAGATAGAGTACAAAAAGTACCCAGCTGGCTCTCATGAGAAAAAAGTAATAAAGGAAATCTCTTGTCTTACCTTTACTAAAGTCAATGGTAACTTGAGGATCAAGCCTTCGTGAAAGCAGAAAAGCAAACGACAGCAGAATAGCTCAAAGGCCCATTGGACAGGTCTGTTTCCTCCCCCAGGTAAAAAGACACAAAGGTCTGGGATGCACAGCCTGTAGAAAAGTGCCTGTCAAAAGAAGAGAAAAATGTATCATAGTTTGTTGAAAGACCTTTGTTCATGCTGCCCATTACAGAAAGAGTTGCTAAACTTTTTGAATTCCTTCTGCTCTCATGAATACCACTTAAGCCATTAGTTAACATACAGAATGAGGTTCTTTCCTATACCAAGAAATAGTTATAGTCTATCTCTCAATATGATGGGTCCCAATTATTCACTCAAAAATGTGTTATCTACTTCTGTTATTTACCTTAGTTTCTCAAGTATTTCTTCACTAAAAACTACCTCAAAAAATTACTTGCACATCACAAACACTGGATGCCCTACTACATCATACAGTAGTAAGAACAGTCTTATTTTAAATATCTCAAATACATCTGCACACTGTGAGAAATCTGGCTTAAGAGTTAACTTAAAATACAAAACAAAACCCAGTTTATAGCACAGCCGTGAAAGTCTTGACTGGCAACCTTATCTGGCAAGAATCCAAAGCTCATCTCTCTGCAATGTATCTTTTTATATTTTCTTATAATTTAATGAATTTAAAGACATCCCATCATCCTCCTCTGGAGATGTCCATATTTCTGTTGTGCTACAATATGAAACCTTGATGCAGACGAACACATTGGCCCTGTTTAGCATGGCATGAAAACGTTCAAGGATTTTCTGTAATCACATATGAAAATACTACAGTTTCTCCCCTTCAAAATTCTTCTAATCTTTTTCAGTCTGCCTGCCCATACATTTCTAAATTCTGTTAATGACAGAGTATTTCAAGTACTCCTCTCTTCTAGAAGAGGAAAAGTATTTACTCTCAGCTTGTTCAGAGATGCTCATTCTGGAAATACCATTTTTTGAGTACTGAAGATACCGAAAGAACTTGCCACAGAGGGCTTAAGAGGGACCTTCAGGCCTTGCACTGGCTCTAAGCACATGGATGAAATGCTTCAAAACTGTATGTATTCATATTGTTTATGTCCTTGTACATGTTGACTGAGATGGCCACATTTTCTTCTAACCTGGCAAAGATATTGCTGTTACCAACACACATACACTGTATTCAATACATACAAATGTAAGTGCATGTGAGCATATATTTATATGGTCATCTTTGAGCAATTTAGAAAACTACGTTTTTCATATTTTACTTTCTAGTAACATATATTGCCTGAGGAGGACAGGTCCTATTAAAAAAGGATAGACATGACTGACTACTGTTAGATTAGACTGTGGAATACTAGGAGAAACTCAAATACAGCAAGCTACTGAGATTTCATTGCTATGCATTTGTTGCATTACTTCCAATTTGCTCAAGTGTGAATGAAACTAGAGTCCTGTCCATCTGCCTAGCAGACTGACGCACTGAGTAAAGGTCTCAAAACACCCCGTGGACCACACAACAAAGCAAACTCAGACTTCCTTATAGCATTCAGGGTTGCAGTTCTACAGATGTAGATACTGACTTGCTGCAAAGGAGCTGATCAACACTAACTGAAGTTGTCAGTCCAGAGGCAGATGGGTGACAGTCCAAACAACAAAGACATTCAAAATACCCAGGCACAGTAAGCCGGCACAGCTTGTTCCTTCTAGGAGATAGTAATCAATGCAAATCTATGCATTAGTTATGAGGCATTTTAATTCCAATAAAAAACATTCTGTGATTGATGAATTTTTCACAGCTGTTGTCTATATAGCTGTTTAATTAGAGCATGCTGGCAGAGGCTGTTAGTTCTTCATCAAGTTGCCGACTCCAGTGCATTCCACTTTTTCCAAGGGAGGATGACAGTTGGTAGAGCGGCTTGGATGGCTGGTCAGGGAACTTGACACTTGGCAGAGGATCAATGCATTAGATGACAAGCCAAATTCCATTGGCTTCCTAAAAATACTAGCAGACTGACAAACAGAAAGCACTATAATTGCTAGTGCTACTGTCTTTACTTTTCTGTTACTGATGGGTGCTAGATCCAACTATGTAAGAATATCTATTTCATGGAGCTGTTGTTCAGAGGAGGGGAGAGCCAGCCAAACAACCTGTGAAGGAAACAAATCAGCTGCCTTAAAAAAAAGCCACCCAGAGTTCTGGCATTTGCTTTAAGTACTCGACCTTCTGAATCCACGTAACCCCCTTGCTGGACTATTCCAGCAGGGGAGGGGAATTCCTATCTTAGGTAAAGATCATGTGACATATGCCTAACCAGGGCCTTTGGAGATGGAGATTCCCAAAACAGGTACAAAACAGGGAGAGCCCATGCTACTCCCTCATTGACGCATGAAATACCTGACTTAGAAGACTTATGTGCAGAGGTCAGCAGGAAGCCTATTTTCATTCACACTGTGCTTGCGTCCAAAGTGCCAATAGTAATGCCCCTTGTAAATATAGCCTCTGTACCACAGACATCTACCCATTAAAAGCTGGGATTACCAAACTTATTCTGCATATGCGACCAAATAACAGTCAAATAGTAGCAGTTTTTAGACACTGTCAGGTTCAACCATATTCACACAGGTCACCTACAGACAGAGACAGCCTATTAACAATTCTCTGAGCCAACAAAACGTCCAGGACACTGTCCCGAAATAGAAGAGAAAGACTTGTTTCATCTACAGGACAGATAGTTACAAAGCACCCTATCATAAACCTTGGGTTTTCTTTAGAGATGCTGATATGGATTTTGAACTATCTGCAGTATGAGAATGTTCAGAATTCAGTCATGAAACTGTATTGTTGAAATCAGACAAAATTCTTGTGATAAAAAAAGATCCATGACTTTTTTGTAACAAAAGGGAAAAATTACCTTTCCGGTAGCATAATCCTTGATACTTAATTGCATGTCTACGTTCATCCTTTCATAATCACAATCTTTTTGAAATGTTTATGTGACATTATTAAAATAAAATTGATTAACACAGAGTCAAATTTAACTTTTCAGTTCTGGGTGTTTAAATCCCAATTTGACATAAAGCAAAGTTTTTCATCTCATAGACACAACTGTAAAAAGCATCAAAAACCTTCTCCACTTTAAAAAAAATAAATTATTATACCCATTTTCAGGAGAATTACTTGATTAAAAAATGTGACTTACTGTTCACTGTCTCACACAATATACACAAACTACATGCTTAAAAGGTCCCTTTTACAATACGAGAGACATGCAAAAATATCTGAATTATTGAAAATGTAATTTGAAATTCCACCAGCTTACTAAAACTGGATCTGATAAAGACATTTACAAAAAAAAATTAACAGCTAAAGTAAATTTTGATAATCTACTCTGTCTTTACCTTGTGCCTGCCTGAGAGCCTGGCATTCAAATTTGAAAAGTTTACCACAAGTCACTGTTCTGCACTGACTTTTTTTTTCCTCCTCTATCAGTTTTCTTCATCCAGTGGCAATACTTGCTCTGTCGCTTCTAGAGGCAAGAATCACTGTCCTATGAATTTGCAAAAGCCTCCCTTCTCTGCCAGGGTGGAACTCTCCTATGATTCAGTGCATACTACCTCATATAAAATACTATACCTACCTTGTGAATGATTTCAGCATGGTTCTGCACATATGGTAGATGTATCAACATAATGAATTAAATTAAATATTAGATTAGTCTCACATAAAACCTTAGCCACCCAGATATCAGGTATTTTGTCCAGGCAGTGTCTTAACATGTATGCACTACATGACTATATACAGAATGAATGGTCTTCAGGACCGGCCCCATCTTAGCTGTCTCTTCCTCCTCTAAGAGGAAGAAGGCATAGCACTTTGCTTTCATCATTATGATTATCATTTTGAACAAGGGTTACAGCAAAAGGTCTTCTGACTCTTTAGAAGTTCATTAACCCATAAGCATCTGAAGCAACTTTGCTGGTTGTCTTTTGAGCATTCGATTTGTTTCCAGGGTGTGGAAAACTAAACCTCACACAGTCAAAGACAACTCACCAGAGGCCTTCATGAAACCTGCAAGAACTGCCATTACCAAAGCCCACCGCACGTGTTCAGTGGCTCTGCTGGCTGCCTTGCTCACAGCAGTCTGGTATTTGCAAGCAGTGGCACACAGTTTAACCTAGCATTTGTCATAAGCCTTTCCTAAAGGGAAAAGATGAGCACACAAGCCTAAGAGGAGAGTGGCTTTCTGCAGCCAAAATCATTTTGCTGTACTTTCTGGCAAACTGAAAAGAAAGAGAGGCTTGAAAAAAACAAAACTTAATCCTATAACCAAAGGACAGACGGCAAAACTTTCACTGGCTTCAGTAAAAATAGGATTCTTAGGCAAAGTCATTTAGCATTTCTCATCTGCATATGACTTGCACATATACATGAAAGCAAGACAAGTCCTATAGACAATCTTACAGACAAGTATTCCAGAAATTTAGTGTCACTACCGTAAACATTTGCACAATTCATGTTTATATTTGCTGGAAAAAAAATGCAAGACTAAACCCATAGAAGCAAAATTATTGCTAGTATTTATTTGCTAGTAACAGATGTCTAACAGATAGAAACTACAGCTTCCTAGACCACCAGGGATCTGTTACAATATAAAACATTATAAAGAAAACCTGGGAGTACAGTAATGTACACGCTTCAGAATTTTTCCATTAAAATCAAAGGCTACTTGGAGTTTCTTCTTACGATTACCACACTGTCATATGCTTCATTTAATATAAACCAATATCTTTATATCAAAATTAATCTTGTTGCATCTTTGCATTACAATTAATTTCACTGCATTCCTTTGTCTTCTTTCCTATATAACAGGAGATTACATATATCTCCACGTTTTCTCAAGTGAGTGAGTACGCAGTAATGCATATTTAAATCAATATGATATCAAAGAAAATACCACTTAAGTTAAAATTTAAAATCTATATAAAGAGACATAATTCTAAACATAATACTTCACATTACCTCTGCTCTTCTCCCACTCCATAAACACAGGTTTATAGAAGAACACTTACAATAAACCATAAAGCAGTGTATAATTTGGGGGGGAGGGGGAGGAGAAAGAGGTCTTTTCTATAACCCTTGCTGTGTAAGTCTGTCTTGCTATCTTTCATTTTTCTGTGTTGAAAAGCACTGGAGTACTATCCATAGGGCCAGCTGTTAGACAGGGGGTGGGCACCTGCCCTGCTAGGGACACCCCTCTGGCCCAGGCCCTGCACATCCCTGGCTAGTCCAGGCAGCAGTAGCCACCCCAGCTTGCCCAGTGATAACGTTTCTCACACTATTTTGAGGGCTTTTATTTGCAGGGCTATTTTGTCACCCTGCTCCAAAACATAAGCCAGAATCTTGTTACTCACCAGATACTGTTAAAAAGCATTTCAGTCCTTGCATCTTTGTACATCCTCATTTATGTCTGTATTCTCAGCAGTCATCTAAGCTCAAGTAAACGCTGATGAAAAGTGTGTTGGAAGGGGAGGAAATAAAGTTGAGTACACTGTGCAATGTTATTGAAGGGTTAGGTGCCAATATTGTCTTCATGGACAACGAGAGGGATAATAATATGGAGAAGCTGCACCTGGTCAATTCCTTCTCTACATATTTAGAAAAATAAAGGTTACTACAGTTTTATCAAATCCCTAATGCAGCTAGACCCTTTGCTTACCTAGTAGCTCCAAGCGTGTGCCCAATCATGTCTCCAACCATGGAAAGGTGAACCTCTCCCCAGAAAACCCAGCAATATAGCGCTGCACACAACAGGCTGAGAACTTCAACGTGAGACTGTTCTAGCATGTGCCCTATGACACACCTTGATGAGAAAATCTTAGAAAGGCTTCTTACCGTAGCTATCAAAAAGCAGAGCAGAAGTCAGCTTTGACCTGGTGTTATCTGTTGGGTTTTTTTTTTTTATTATTTTCCCCTCCTCCCCCTTCTCCCTCCCAACAGAATGACCCAGCTCTTCACCCTCTCCCAGCACAAATTCAGCACAGTTGTTAGGCCAGCTCAAATGGGAGATGATGTTCATCCAGCTCAGAGCCTGGGAAGCCATGTTTTCAGGGGAAACCCCAAGGGACCATCAGGACAGCTGCTCCCTCCAGAAATACCCTTCTATGTTAAGGTTTTTTTTTTCCCTTAATTTCAGACTCTGAAAAGAAAGATCTGATAATCAGCCCAAATTCTGAATTCCCACAGGAGGATAAAACATTCAAGAATCTGAATTAAAATAAACCAGCATATCCAGAAACACCCTGACAGCAGCTCTGTGGAAAAGAGCTTCTGACCTATAGGTAGATTTTACACTAGCACAAAATTTTTTAGAAGGCTATATGTGTGTATATATGTGTGTATATGTATACATATATACAGTGTATGCATGTATATGTACACTTTATTATATATATATATATATATATATTCATTCCTCTGAACAGTGAATAACTATTTGTGAAGAGCAGATAAGCAAAGTTCAAGGCAAAAGCTAAAGTGTTAAGGAGTTAATCCATTGGGATTAACGTACATCAAAATGTTATGTGAAAATCACAATTCATATTTCTAGTTCATTGAAACTTAAGACTCTAAACACTCATACTGGACAGAGAGGGGGAGAGAAGGTCCTGTCAGTCCTACTCCTGAAAGGCCTGTGGCTTGCAAGCAACTCACATGCGTGCACTGCACAACTTCTTTGGCAGCGCAAAGAGCTGTGGGCCAGTGGCAGCTGCAGTTGCTCTCACATTTAGGTAGCACACCTTCCCCTAGAGTAAACCCTTGGTGCTCTGACAAGCTATATTAAAAACCACAATAACCAGCCTGGCCTCGGCTGCCCTCTCTTACATTCTCACAGCTTAGAATAACCCTCTTCCCATGGACGTATTGTTTCAGGTCCCTGAGCTCTGTGGAGAAATCGTCAGCAAATGAGTGTAAAGACAGCAAAGACACTGTCAGGGTGTAAATCTTGAGTAATTCCTTTTGCTGCTGTGGAGCTGCTACAGTTGCAACACTAAGTGCAATCAGAACTTGTTCTCATAGAATTATGATTAAGCAAAAGTGGCAATTCCCTCTAGTCTCTATTTTCTCTGGAACAAGGCAGTACTAGGATTACAAACTTCTATCCATAGTACAGCGTCCTTCTTACAGTCTAAATCCTTTGACATGTTTTTAAGAAATAATCATTATAATTTTTACTTAATTGGATTTACAAATCCATATCTTCTAAATTAACCTAAAACTAATAAACAAAACAGCTACTAAAATTTTCGGTGGAATACAGAAGTACGTAATTGAAAAGATCATGATCATAGCATCAAAATGCCACAGTTTAAAAAAAGAAAAACACAACACAGAAATAAAAGCTGCAAGATTTGAGGCAGGGGGCGAGGAACTCAAACAGCTAGTGCACTTCTCACAATTCATTATCGCAATGGCACTGCAGTTCAAACCCCTTCCAGATGGGTACTGCATGCTGCACAAACTGGCAAAGCTGACACCCAACCACTCTCCATGTTGGAGAAAACATTAAGACTGACATTTCATGCACATATATTAAATGCTTCCAAAAAATATTCTCCTTCTGGGAGGAGCTGATTAGTCAAAATAAATACATATTTGTGGATTGTATTTACTACAGAAAATATTACATATAGATTTATTAATCTAAAGGAGAAATAAGCAGTTAGAGCATATACAGTCTCATATGCCTAAACACATTGGTACACACACACTTTTTTAAAAACATGTTTTTTGTTCTTCACTGCCTACCAACTCACTCTTTTTATAGATCTCCTGATCCAGTCAAAAGAGTTTCGTCCGAGAACTGTAGGCTTTCACTCATGCCATATAAAATACAAAGGCCACAAGCCAAATTCCACTCTCAGTTACATGGCTTCAACCTTTAACGTCAGAAGACTTGCCCCAGTGTATACCAATAATAGATTTTGGCTGCCCTTACGGATCTGACTTTGGCAGGTGGATGGAACAGGACTGGAAAGTTGTATTTATTTACCTCAGCAAAGTAGAATTCACATCCAGCTCAGAAGAGATTTGAAAGGAGTGTTGTGGTCCAAAAAGCTAATCTCCAATGGAATTCCCCACAACATAAAATCACCATAAAGATGACTCCTGCACAATTCATTTTTATGTGTTTAATCCCTGCTTAGAAGTAGTCCAGGAACAAACAATCAGAATACTGCAGAGCAGAGCTAAGGTGTAATTGTAGCAGAGGCCCTGGAGCAGGACCTAGAGCTAGTGCTACTTGTTGTCAGCCTGCCCGCATGCTGAGGGTTGTCATTCCCCTGCAACTTCTGAATTACAGATACAATAGTAGGGGAAGGGAAGGGAAGTAAAAATAAAATGACCATCCGGAGTTTTTAAATAAGCTTTACAAAGAAATCATGCAATTTGGGGAAGATGTAAATCACTTCTCAGCTGAAAAGCTTGTTATTTATGCAACATACATAGTTATTTCAAAATTGCTGAGGTAGTCATGAGGAAGAAATTTTAATGCAGTAACAAATGTTACATAGGATATATATTAATAAAACATACAAAATCAGAATGAAGACAATTTAGCAAATTTTAGTGCCAACAAATCATTAAGTTGCAAGTAATAGTCAAGTCCTACATCATCATCAGAAGATGGGCTGCTTCTTCAAATTAGTGCCTCTGGCAAAAAAAAATACACATATTCAAAAAGGAAGCTGCTGGCAACTGTACCCTAAAGGGTTTAATATCAACCTATGCAGCATCACTGCAGTAAGACAGAGTTCAGCACCAACGGAAACATAACATTACTTCACCAAAACAGATATTTAATACTTGATAGCAAGGGCCCCAACGAAAACTGATACGTTTTAGGGAGAATAAATAATATATATCCTGTATTTTAGGAGAGCAGTTGCAAAGCAGAGAAGATATCTGTAGGACAGCAAGATAGAAGACATGGCTAAGAGGTGTGTGTGGAATCAACAAGGGCATTTCAGAGCTTTCCTCTGAGCTGCAACTGGCAAGCGTGCCATGCTCACAAAACTTTAATGTCTGGATTCATTTAAATAAAAAGCTAATTAGTTGTACCTGGATGGTGATTGTCACCCCCTAAGCAATGATGCATTGAGATTCGATGTTTAAATCAAGAGATTCACAAGGATTATGCAGACTCAATTCTATCGAGAAGGATGGTGTGAAGTTGTTTAAATGAGCTTCTCTAAGACACCTTCTCCACACTGCAGGTAAGATCTGGAAGCAGGTTTGCTTGGCAGGGTTTTGCTACAAGTGAAAGTCATTTAACTTGTCAGCATCAGGAAACCTTAGTGTGATAAATCAGAGTTGTTTCAATAAGTGATCACAATAGACCTTTCAAATTTATTTCCATACAGTAAAGAAACGCCTGTAGCTTCAAGTCACATAACTTGCTAGACCTGGGCAAACCAGAGCACTTGACAGCAGAGCCAAGCCAAAAGGCTTAGCTGGGATCAACGAACCGTTACAGCTGACTATACACATTTGAAAAAAATTACATAAAGTGATATGTATCTAAGGTCACTGTGGGAGCCAGGAAGTAATGCCAAAACATTCTTGCAGACTTCTCCCTTCCTTGGCTTGCCCCACTCACAGACAGTGAGCCCAGCGTGAGCCAGCGCTCAGCGCAAGCTCTCACTGGCTCACCCACCTCTGACAGCTAATGGATCATGTTGCAAATTCACTTATATTTAGATGAACAGGTGGGCAGCACCATTCCAAATTAAATCAAGTTAACACTTTATACTTCTTCATGGCTTTCATAATTCTAATTAACTTAGTGTTGCAAAAGCTAGAGTATGGGCTGCCTCAGTCTGCTAGAAGTTACAAATATTTCTCTACAAAAAATTAAAGCTTCTCTTTCCAGAGAGAATTTTTTATTTTTAATTTTGAATGCACTTGGCTTTTCTTCCTTCCCACGTGGAGATTTATCTGCGGAGAATGTCCCAAACTCATTTTAAAACCAGCCTTAGTGTGACAGGGGCCAATAGGTTAGCATTATTTCCCACTTCCTACTGGGAATCCATAAGGGGATTTGCTATCAATGATATTACTAAGAGGTTCAATCCCTAGAAATTTATGGGCACCTGATCCTCTGTTAGAGATCTCCACAATGACTAGGAAAACATTTTTAAGGTCTCAGCTCCCTATACGCATGGAGAACCTAATGCCCTGGGGTTCTCCCTGCAGCAGATGAAGAATTGGGTCAGTGCTCCTCGTTGCAGCTCTGCAGCCAGGCTGGCAGATGCTGTCACCCTCCACACCCCCACACTGTCAGAACAGCACCATTCACTAGCAGGACTCCCCTGACCCACAAACCAGAGACAGAGAGGTGACACACCTCACCTACACGCATAACAGACCCACTGGCCAGCTCTGTATGTCAGCATAGTCCAAGGTCATGGTTTCCCATAATGCATTCCAATAGTAGAGGCAAATATTTATCCCATTACCCTAATTACCACGACAGATAAATGCTGACAAAAATGAAGCTAGAACAGGCTTTTCACACAAGATTCTGCAGCTATACATAATACAAGAATAACTTCTGTATGGTATATCAGTAATTTATCTTATCTGCATTTGAGCAATATCTCTACAGAAAACAGAACTAGTAGTTACAGCCAAGGGTAGCTTTTCAGACTTGTAAATTTTACTTTTGACACTCTTTCAGGTTCACCCCAGCAAGTAACTTATAAGAGTATCTAAGGTATATATGCCCTATGGAATCTCCAAAGTCTATCTGATGGCTACCAGCCTTTACCCACTTGATTTTAAATTCTTCTAACAAGATATGATCATCTAAAGCATTGATAGAAACCTGCAGGTGACAGTCTGATTCTAATGAATTAGATTTTATAATATTTTAAAATAACATATTGGTAGTAAACATGTTCACAAAATGACCTGATGGAGGTAACACTCTTCCCACAACCCTAATGACAAATAGGGTTAAAGTCAGCAATATACAGGATAATTAATCTTATCTGTCAGTGCAGCTGCTTCACATAATTCTACCCTAATAGTGACTATGATACTCTTTTAAATTAATGTGGCAAAGATGTAAAATCAGAATACTGCATTTAGATTTTCAATTTACTAAAATACTAGAATACTGCATTAGATTCTAGTTTGCCAGCAATCACTTCTGCCTTTGCTGTGGTGAATCTTCTTTATTCATAAATTTAGAGGTTTCTGGCCCATTTTTTGTTCCTGTGACTGTTTGAATAAAGTCTGTACATTTACTGTCTTTAGTGACGTGGAAAAGGGGCCTCCTCTGGGCCTTTTATTAAACGAGATGACCTTCGGGCATCAAAGTTAAGAAGCTAAGTTTCTGTTTGAAGTCTCTGAGGAAGATTTTTTTTTTTTTTTTTTTTTTTTTTTTTTTTTTTTAAGACAAACACAAACAAGGTGTCCAGCTTGTTCACACACTCAGTGAGAAAGGACTTTTGGAATTCTCCCATTCTTGCCGGAGTAGAGATGAACACTAATGTAGTCCAGTGAACCAGTGAAACTGCCTTCTAGCACATGAAAGAACAAGCTCTAATTGCTTCTACCATCCTGATGGAACTTTTTCTTTTTTTTTGTTTTGTTTTGTTTTTGTTTTCTTTTTTTTAAAAAACAACTAAAAGTTTTTCTTCCACATACTGCCCCATGAAAGGTAAGGCGAACTCATTCTCTTCTTTAAAATGCACATACACTTTAGTTAAGGGAAAGATGTGGCAAAAGTTAGAAATATCCACCTTAGGTATTTCTAACCTTAGAGAGCATTTGAAACTCAGTCTTCACAATCCATCCCCAAGAAGCCATAAGCGGCAGTATCCCTGATGACCACTGGTGTTGCAGTTCTACAGGTTTGCAGGAAGGCAGCTACTAAAGATCCCAGTCGCCATGTTCTCTGGGTCATCCTTGGAGCTGACTGCATTTCCCTTGGTAGCATGGTTCCTTTCCACTGTATAATTATGCAAAATACTGAGTCTAAAGCAGAAGGGGAAGCTTAACCCTCTAGGGGTGCAGAGGACTAAGAAAAGGGCTTTGAGGGAGCCTGAGGTGAGGCAAAGAGAGGAGGAAAGGCTAATGAGACATTAACCTATGCAGCTATAGTAGCTCTGCAAAGAAGTAAAGAAGTGGAGAAGAAAGCAAAAAATGACCATCAAGAGCCAGAAATAGAGCACATGGAAAATTCTGCACCAAATGAAAATCTATTACCCACTGGGTGGCCTGCATCCAAGTTCATGGAAAGCCACAATCAATCAGCTTTTGACACTGGAGTTTAATGTTACCCAGCTAAGTGGCAGTTTCATAAGCAAAACCAGCTTACTAAGAAACAGACAAACTTTGAAAGTATATTAATTAAGAACAAATCTGAACAGCATTTTCTGGGAAGGTCATGTTCAAAACTGCAGCACTAGGCATTGCTCCTGCAGGATTTAACTCTGAGCACCTGAAGAATTATGCGGACATTAACAAGCGTCCTCGCAGGTATATACAGAGGTGCTGATGGATCCAGGTCCCCATGCAGACCTGCAGCCACGTTCCCAACATGAGATTACTCCCACAGTTGAACACAAGCAGCGCCAACACACTTGAGAATTCTACCAAATTAATTTGCTAAAGCACAATGTGTTCACACCTGAAGAATATAAGACTAGCTAGCATCATGCAGCAAAATTAGCCTGACTGCCTCTGTAATTTCATTAAAAGTTCAGTATGTTAGAATGGAGTTGGGGGGGGAAATATATGCAGGTATAATCTCCTGTTACTGAGAGTGGGAGGTAATGCAAACAGGAAGTTTGAACTGATGGAGGAGACTGCCAGATATAAAAGACAGATCAATTAAATGCTTGCAGTAATGCTACTGTGAAATGCCAGACTCAGGAAAGGAAACCGAAAAGGTTGCTAAGGAAATACCTGGGCATGTCATTTGGCCTTTTAGAAGTAACTCACAACAGTAAAACCTGTTAAGTATATTCAGAAGCATGTTAAGAAGACAGAGATTTTTTTCCCTCCGTTTTCAAGAACATTCTAACAATTCTAGCTTAAAGGACAAAGTATCTGGTACAGTTGCTATTCCCACAAACACCTGCTAAGCTAATCGAGGGTCAGATGTCACCAGACCTATCAATGAAAGTTATATTACTGTAGCAATCCTTTTTCCTCCCCAAGCAAAGGCTGGTAGCTTTAATATTCTGATCCAGGCTTCTGGTGTTTTGGGGGATTGTTTTGTTTATCTGTTTTTAGAAAAAGATCCCATTCTTCTAGTTAGGAACACACCTTGTTCATTTCTACAAAAAAAAAAAAAAAAAAAAAAAATCTGAACAAGATTGAGAAGTCTTCTAGAGAAATACTGCGCTCTAGGTCAAAACAATGCGCTCTTCTCCTGTCCTGAGGCCCACAGATTCACGAGCCACCCATACACGAGGGACCTGGACTTCAATGAGTTCTCATGCAGGGCAAAGACCAACACACCCCTTATCCTGTGGGGTGTTGGGATGTATTCTAATCTAAGATTACACAAACATGAGGCACAAATATGAATGAATGGTATAGAAGTCAGGGCCCCCTTTTTTCTGTCTTTTACAGTGGATGTTTATGAAGACTGATATACATACATTCTTGTGCTGTGTACTGATTAGCCTGTAGAACTCCCAAACCAAGAGTTTATTAGGAAGCATGGAAAAAAAAAAGAAAAAAGATACTGAGTAGGTAAGCATAATGGTCAATATCTTTTTAAATAAGATGAAATATCTAATTTCTGAAGCATAAACATTTGGCAGTTATGAAGATGCTTCTTCTGCAGGCATGTTATTCTACACTGGCTTTTTTGAGATTTGTTGTACACGTCTAAAAATCATCCTCCTTACTTCTGAAAAATACACTGCTACTCTGCTGGATACAGTTAATATTTAGATGGCTGCCACCACAGCAGTGTTACAGCACCTGGTAAGCGTTAATTACAGCACCTTTCAGGCCTGTAAACACATCGCAGCTAAGAAAATGCAGCACAAGGAGCCCTCATTTCACACAGGAAATCCACACTGGATAAACTGATCCTGGGTCTTCCAAATCAGCTAGTTCCTAACCATCAGACTATACCACTTCCTAAGCCATTGTGGAAGCTGTGCAATTTGAATTACATTTTTAAATATTGATGAAAATGAATTCATTGCTAACCTCACATGCAGCAGGAATACATTACATATTCTTTTGTTTGTACAGTGAACAACAGCCTACTGGGGAAAAAATGCAAAGCAAAAGCTCTTCTCTCAAACTTTTTTTTAAAAGCAGCTACATAAAATATTAGGAATCCTCCCCAATGATAGGAATATGGCATCGCTCATCTGCAACAATATACTATTTAATGAAATGAGAGCAAAACTCTGTCAGTGGTTAAGAAAAAACAAAAGTCAAATATTTTTGTCAGAAATCACCATCAGAACATGAAACATAAAACACTAAGAAAACTTCATTGAGCGCCAAATATTTTGGCTTTCTAAAAAAATTTTAAAAATTCAGTGTGACCTTCTCAATGATAGACTACTTTAAACAAAAAAAAAAATCAAAAAAGTATGTCCTTCAGTAATGGGCAGCTTTTGGCCCATGCAATCAGGACAGTAAAGAGATTGCTAACACTACGTCATTGAAAAAGGTAATGATTTCTGAAGCAGTGAGATTTAATTTTGGCTGCTCCAGAAACCAAGGACAGTACATAAATAAAGTAGCAGCAGTGTTTGTCAGGAATTAATAAGAAACGAGACAGTTCACAAAGTAGCTACAAAAACAGCAAATACAAAGAAAGGAATAAAAGCCATTTGAATGAGAAAGCAAGGAGTTTGCATAAAGCAGAAGGTGATCTCAGAAAGGAAATACATTTGGCAAGACTTACTGCAATGCACATGGAAAGAATATTACTTGAAAACAGCTTATGACCTACCAACATCACCTTATTTGTGAAACAGAAGCCACAAAAACATGAGAGTTACAGCTGAATCAAAGGCAAGCATACTATAAACGCTGCATTTTAGTGTGGCCAGACACAGATTTGTCTAGAGATGCAACAAAAAAATTGAATACAGTAAACTGTAGAGGCAAAAATTGCAACTACTTGTTATGTTGTTAGCCAAGATTCTAGACCAAACAAGAACTAACATTGCAAATAGAGCTCTGGTAAGACATCTAACATAATGGAAAGAAGCAAAGGCCCATACGCAACAGAATTTCCTAAGAATCTATGATAACCAGATGAAATACATCATGAGATCACCAACTAGGCAGGGCACAGAAGGACTCTTAACCCTTTCTTTTTACTGTTTGTGGCAAAGGAAGAGGAAGCCTCTTTACTGCGTCTGTGCACCAGAAAATATTACAGTAGGAGAACAAAGTTTTCCATTTCTTCCCAAGCTTTTCCTATGTAGGAAAACATTACAGTTCTTTTTAATCTCATAGTTTTATCTGTCCTCCTGAACTTCACTTCCAACCTATTTGACTTTTATATTGCCAGCTACAGACTGTTTTCTGGTCTTTATGGAAGGCACTGAATCACCTTTAGTTCTCACTACCCATACAGAAGACAACGTCAACAAACTGAGATTGCTGCCTTTAGAGTTTAAGGTAGTCTCTTTCCACTGTCCTGCCTGAAAGGTTACTGGGTCACCAAGCCAGGAGTCTTTTTTTCCCCCTCTATCTTCCAGAAAAACAATTGAACCTGCCAGAAATAATTTAAGATCATTTTGAGATCACATGGAGAAAAATTCCAAGTTAGAGGTGTCAGCACACATGGAAGAATAGCTACATATAATCTAATTCCATGAAGGTGGAAAGCAATGTGCATGATTTGAATAAATCTTTATTACACATTTTATAAATACATACCAGATGTAAGAGGCGAAATAAAATAAATATCAGGACACATACTCATTGTAAGCAAAGTTGAACTTTACCACTTGGATACCTAGCAAAGGTTTTAATGTTCTTGGAAGAAACTGGGAAGATTTTTTTTTAAAAAAATGATAACATGAAAGTTTTGTTGATGAATAATACGAGCTGACAAACAGCATAAAAGATTATGTTGATAACTGAAATGGATATTTAGAGTGAAAAAGGAATAAAATTTACTTGGGCTCGAGGAGTTACGTATTGAACTTTATACAATCAGTGAAAGTAATTGCATAAGGCAAAAATCACCTAAATAGCATATTTCAAAGCAGTTGGAAACATAATAATGAATCTGCTGTGATGAACAGATAGTAAAAGACTATGATCTTAGGTGCAAATCACTTTTTATTCTGTCTTTTTAATAATAGGCTTAAGGCCAGAATTCCTGTGACAGGAATTGCTACTTGTCCACAGAGCAAGTACGGTCTTTGCAAGGTACCTGAAACCACAGAGAGGAAGAACCACACCACTACAGAGTTTCTCTTTCCTCTTTAGGGTCCAGCAAACATCCACTCAGTGCCAACTATAGAGCAACTGTGGAGACATATCCAAGAAGGGACTGAAGTCACTTTGCCAATTCATATTACCTACTGGATGGTGACCAGCTTGCAAAGAGTTCTAGTTACTCCTGCATTATTATTATTATTATTGCATTATAGCTGATGAAACAGTTGATAATCTGTTTCCGAGATTTTTGTTTCTATTATAGGAATGTCAATACCATATTTTACAAATCTAGCCTTCACCCATGAAGTTCTGGCTGCAGTTCAGAGTGTCTCCCTTATTCAAGAAGTTTACTCCTGAGGTCAGCTTTTAGCATTCTCAACATCCTTCACTGAACAGCCCAGATTTTCTGCATATGTGACAGAAAAAGTAAAAAGCATGCATGAAATAAGAGAATTATTACTAGTGCACAGATTGCTTTCAAACTCCTAGCTTTAAATTAGGCTTTAAGTTAGGAAGTGCTCTGAATATCATTTGTGAAGCTATCCAGGCAAATTCTAAAATTAATTCATCAGGGGAAAGGCTTCTCTGATACGTGGGTATAAAGTTTTCTATGTGTGCTCACACATTCCTACACACACACAAATGCAATCAAGCATTAGAAACAATTGAGAATATTCTTCAGGAAAGCAGGTGGTAGTATTTCCAACAGAAATTCTGCAAGCTTGATGCATCAGAGCAACACTACAGAAACATTAGAGCTGACCACCACAGTCCTCTCAGCTATACTTTCCGCATACATCTGCTAAGTCTTCCACTCTTTTACTAATGGGATATTGACGAATGGGTATATTCCTTGGAATAAAAAGGTAGGTGTTAAGGCTTTGAAAGAATAATAAGCAATAGAGAGAACCTTCTGTAGTTGTTTTTAAGAAGCCTGGAACAAAAAAAAAAAAAAGGGGGGGGGGGGCGCTTAAAACTATTCAGAACAAAATCCACGCAACTCCAGCAGCATCTCCTGAATCTTTTTGCACAGCTCATACAAAGTGAGCAGTGAAATTACAGGGCTACAAGTTTTCCCACTTAAAGAAACCTCAGTTTAAGACCAAAAGTCATATTTCCTCCCTTGAACTCTGATTTAATAATACCTAATTGGCACCATGCAGTGCTAAAGCTCTGAGGTGGACAAAAGGATGAGGAACAGCTACACGACTACCAGTTCATGGTGTGCATTGAAGACCATTAGCCAGTTGTCAGAGTTCAATGAAGTTTTTGAACAAAACCTCCTCTGAGAGCTTGCCCTGCAGGTCTGGTACAGCAAAACTCTCTGGAACTTCCAGATGGCTGCAGACAGGACAGGAGGAAAAAAAGCTTTGCCTGGGTTGCAAATTGCCCAGCAGTCATTCAAGTGTATTAGTCTAGTGCTGAATACATAGTGCTGAAATAACCTCCAGATTTATTAACCTAGGCACTGTGCTGCACTAACATACTCCTAGGCTTGTAACATGATCAGATCAAGCTTGAATCTGCTTCTAAATGATCACATAAATTATATTGTTCCACTGTAATAAGATAGTAGAATTAAGGCCCAAGAACCAGATTTCAACAGCATTTTAACATCTAGGTTCTCCCCCGCCCTCCCCCCCGCCCCGGCCAACAGTTTTAAACATAGTACTCCCCAAAAATCTAGATTCAAATTATTCACTTCTAACACGTTGTGAGAAAATATCTTTCATACAAAAAAACTATCACTTCAATTTCTGGTACAGTGAGAGACAATAAAGAAAGCCTGCATTGTAGCTGCTTAGCACTTCCTCATTTCAGAGGGTCAGAAACTCTTTTCTAGACAAGCCACCCACTACTCAATTCGGAGCCCAGCCTGGGCCCAAAATACGTGGGAGTTGCACAGTGACTCTGCAGGAGCCTACTGATATAATCCAGCTCTTTCCCATCAAGTAAAAGATGATAACAAACCTGTGAAATACACCAGGAAAAACTCTAGGATTCAGCTTGTGTAATGACTGCTGAATGCTTTAACAAATGGGTTAGTATTACATTGCCTTATTATATCCCTTCCCTGTTCACTAGTCTTTAAAAGGTGTTACTTCCAAAAATGAAGCCTCACTGGCAACTGAACAATACATCTGATGCTGAAGCTTGGACATAGGATTTTTAGCTTGTGTTTAGCTTGGCAGTCATTTTAACTCATAGCTTGCTGTCTGCCCAAGAAATTTTTCCCTTTAAAAGCTGACAAGGGTGCCCTCAAAATTGGGACATTCAGATCAAGAGTTCTGGTTAAAGTCTATTTCTGATTGCTGCATATCCTCTTAAGGTGCTTTCTCATGTGAAGGAGAAGATCTGGGGCAGGCCTTATGCATGCACAGCTCACTCCAGGCATGTTAGCAGAACTTAAACAGAAAGAATTAAAACCTGAGCTACATTCCAGTGACTATAGACCTAAGCATGTTTCACATGTTGATCAGACAGTTTTTAGTCAATAAAAGATGCTGCTACATTCCAGTATATTCTCAGCAGAGGAAAAAGTCATCAGTAAGCTGCTAATTGAAAACCCTTTTTAAAGCAAAAAGATTCTTCCCACCTATTTCAGTGCATGCTAAATCACCACTTTGTTGTGGAACACAGCACCTGTTCTATATAGGGGATGTACTAGGAGCTACAGCTCAGACACCTCCTACTAATCTATAAAAATGCTTGTGATGCTTTGAGGTTTTGTTTGGAACTGTGGGTTGTCTCTCCTACCCGTTTCTTGCAGGAGGACATGTTCAGTTGTACCTACCTGAGAAATCCCTGCCCACAGCCTGACACCTCACGCTCTCAGCCCCGAGGCTGACCACCTGTAGAGGGGTAGGGAGTATTGCCCAGTCTCCAGCTTCCTGAAGAATCTGCACAACTGGATGTGGGTAACCTGTTGCCTCAATTAAGACACCATATGCCAAACCTGTCGAGTCTTACCCAGCCTCTCTCCAATGCCCATTCCCACAAAGCACCTAGTAGTTAAAGAAAAGACCTGTCTACTGAGTATGAGTAGAAGTAAATGATTACAAACTAATAAGTTAATGTAATCTTAGCCTAACAGGCATTCTTCCTGCTAGTTGTAGTTGCTACAACATTCATCACCTCAAATATATAAGGTATGTCTCAGGTGCAAGAGCCAGAGAGTCCAGCTAGCAGAACTCACTCCAACTACCAGGTGGTTGCTTGTACTTTACAGGCCTTTTATCTCCACCTATGCTACTTATATTCCTCTGAAGATAGGATTTGAGATTAATGTAGGTACTCCTTTCATGGCATGTAGGCCCTTGAGCACCTAAATCCTCTCTGGTTTATACCTGAATAGCCAGAGGATCTATCAACTATGTTGATGTATTTTTTTTTTTTTTTTTTTTGGTTTGGTAATTTTAGTGGATTAAAAAACTTCTTCACACTCCAATGTTATGGCTATACACTGCTGCAAAGTCAGTAATCAGATTCAAGACAAAAAGCAGCTGTCAATTCAAGAATAATCTTAGGATTCAAGCACTCACAGGAAACTGCCTCTTATCACGCAAGGTAAAGTTTCGCAGTGCAAACAGCAAATATTTTTATGTTTTGAAAATAGGATAAAACTCTTCTTCATTGTTTTTATATAAACCTATCTTGGCTTTTTCCATTTTATCATGTTTTAACTCAGTAAAAGTTTATTGTCCAACAAAAATGGGACTAACACAGAACAAAAATTTTTAATGACAGGTTTTCTATGGTAGTGCAACTGTTGTTTAGTCCATAACACAGCGAAATATAACATGGTAGTCTATCCAACACTACTAAAATCAAGCTTGTGTGTAAATACAAATACACGAATCTAATACAAATCTATAAATCCTATGCAAGTCCAAAATATATATATATATATATATATATATATATATATATATATATATAAAATCTATGGTTTGCGTGCTTTAAATAGCACAGGGAAATATACAGGACATCAGCAATGATTCGCTCAGTCCAGGAATTTAATATTTAATGGTTAGACACTTTTTTCAAGCACAAGACTGTACCTCTGAAGGCTACAGAGGAAATATTTTAAGGCTGATGAGCTTCCTTCTGTCCAGATCTAGTATTTTCATCAGATATTTGGTGAACTTTTCATTTCTTCCTACAATATGATATTGTCTAGTTTGTTACATTATTCCTTTGAAAAGAAATACCCATTTGGGCCTTGAAAGAGACATGTGTAGCACACTGCAGCTTTTTATAATCATTCAAAAATATTTTTATTAAAAAATAGATACTTCATGTTATAACATCTGCATTTGGTCATAAATTGTCCACTTTGAAAATTTAGCTTTTCTTTTTTGCGGTGCTAGAATTTATGTTTGTAGAATCCATTAGTATCAAGTGATATTTATCTGTTTAACAACTGCAAAATCCTAAAGGAAACTTACACTTTTTTTTCTTTCCTTGCCAGTGGGCAGCTCTATCAGAAACAATAGCTACTGCAACTCATTTCATATAATATGGCCTTTCCTCAGCAGAGCACTTAAGCAAGTGTTTAATTTTAAATGACAAGTAACTTTCTGTGGAAAATGATCCAAGTTTCCCATTCATCTGAAGGAAAGGGAAAAAAAATTATTTGCTCTCTCAAACAAAATGCCTGGTCATTTCCATGATGTTCTATCATTTTACAGTTAGAAATGATTCTGAAAGCTCTCACAGAAATAAATAAAAAGGACATAAGCAGCAACAACAGAATATAATTTTTTCTTATTCTCCTAAGAGTCAATCTAACATCACATGAAATTCCCAGTGTACAAAGCAGTACCAAACCAAAGAAACTATGCTGATTCTTATGATCCTCAGAAATAAGATCCAGCTGAGGATCTTTTCTAGTATTTACAAGTCAGCCTCACAACCACAGCTGGTAGGCTGCTATATCCTCAAAAGCCAGTTAAAAGCCACCATCACTCTTCCTCCATGGCTCGCCTAAACATTGGCCATTAGCCCTCCAAGGGCAGAGTCATATCATATTTATTCTGTAAACTAACATCAATACCTCTGCTACTACAAAGAGTGGGAGAAAGTCTCATGAAACTAAATGCTTGTGCAAAGCAGTGAGGAAAAGCCATTTTGGAGGACTGCAGTTTTCATGTAATAGTAGTAACCGGAGGAAGTCATGCACATTAAAACTCAGCTGCTCTGAGAAACTGTGTTGCATTGAAATTGAACACATTTCTCACTCTTTCCTGCAAGTTTGTCACAAAGGGCAAGGAAAATGTTACTCACAAATTTCAGAAGAAATATGACAGGAATCTCATTTTAGTAAAGAGTAATACCTCACAAGGAACTGAAAAAATGAGTAATTCTCCATGTTTGTTGAGGGTTTTGCTAAGTGAAGTAGAATATATTTGAGATATTTCTTGAGGGACTTCAGTTTGTTTTCTGTTTTACGATTCAATTTATTCCATGCATTTATCTATAAAGCAGTAAAAAACCCGGAACAAACAGTATGCATCAGGGAAACAATCAAAGGCAACGTCATCTGTTAGAAATACCAGCACAAAGCTGCTTCATATTAGTTCAATCAAAGGACGCCTACAAGCAAGATAA
The DNA here is from genome assembly GCF_028389875.1 of Rhea pennata. Classification (NCBI taxonomy): domain Eukaryota; kingdom Metazoa; phylum Chordata; class Aves; order Rheiformes; family Rheidae; genus Rhea; species Rhea pennata. The sequence goes on along the minus strand of NC_084671.1, from coordinate 19,318,024 downwards.
TGGCCTAAGATGTGTCTTATGTACGAGAGATCTAAGCGTATTACCTATTTATTATTCCACCTTTGACGATTTAACAGAGTAGGAGTCTTTTTAAAAAAAAAAAAAAAAAAAAAAAAAAGGTAAAGACGGCAAAAAAGGTTAAGTTTCCCATATCAAGTTTATTTACTTACATTTGACTTAAACAATTTTCTACCTTATATCAGATGTAAATCACTTATCTTTTAATACAGGCTACAGATTAGGTGCTATGTAAACACTTCCTAAAGTAACTCCGCTAAAGTCACAGCAGTCATTTTTCTTCTCTAGTGCCTATATGCTGACAGATGGAATGACATGTTTTGGGTCAGGGGGCTTTTCCACCAAGCAGAACAAATCAATTTACATTCTCATCAAGATGTAGCAGCTTGTGTTTGAATTTCCTCTATGATATCGGTAAAGTATCCCACTTTGGAGAATACAAACTTACCCTGTTAAAAAGTAAACACTCAAGCCTCCACAGATCTTTCTTTACAAGGCTCTAGGCTAGACTGTCCTAACCAGAAAACTCTTTAAGTTACTTAATCAGAAGAACAGTAGTTTGATGCTGCAAAAATTTCCACCCAGCTATTTAAGTGAGTTCAAGTGCAACTCATCCACAGCAGATGCCAAATTCAGCCTGCAGTTACACTCGTGTAATGCCACAGACAATAGGACTGCTTAAGCATGAGGGCTGTTCTCCAAACATGGAAATTATTCACACTGTATTACAAAGTATATCTGCAGCTACCCAGCAAATACTATATTCCAAGCAAAGAACAAGCAACAAGCTTACGTCTTAAGGAAAAAGAAACAACTTGTACAAGAACTTTGGAAGTAGAACAGAGCAAATATTTTCTTACTCTTTCCAAAAAATACATAGGTAGAGCTTAAGCAAGTTGGTGAACCTAGATAGATACAAGACAAGACTGGAAAGAATAAGTTAGGCACACACTGGTAGCTGGTCACTATTTCAGAGATGTTTCAGGTCACTGACAGGATTTCATTACTATTTCAAGGGAGGCTATCTAAGGACAGATTGTTTAAGAGTATGCTGGTGCAAAAAAAGAAAAAGAGAAATGGGAGTATTTACTCAGTCAGCAGAGTTATAGCCACAGAATCCGGTTCAAGATGTAAACTGTTGAAGACTTACAGCGCATTTCTACAAATGTTCAACATGTCTTCGTAACATCAAAAAGCACGGTGATCCAGTACAACATTGATCAGCTGGAAAAGAATGATCAAAACATACGGAAGTTTGCTATAAGGAAATGAAAAGGAAAATGTAAGCTGGTAAATGGCTGCAAAAAATCAGGAGGCTGTAGGTGACAAAGATTACTAATTTATTTTGAATTTCTAATATGTCATTTAAACATGTTTTTCTTACAGAGAAACTTACAGACATTCCTAAACCAGTAATAAAGACTATCTCCTGATGACTTCATTAAACAGCACAGGATTCAGAATAGATATATATCAGGAAAAAACAAATGTAGGAACTGCTAGGTAGCAGAGCTAAATAGATTTCATTCTATATAGAATGAAAAATGTAACTTCAAAAAAAAAGGAAATTATGCCCAAACAAATAATACAGAAAACAGCATGCATTCCAGCAAGCTATACTGGGGGCCACAGAAAGTTTGAACTAAAAGCATAAAAGCTAATAAAAATTCACAGCCATATTAGAAGCAAGAATCCCACCATATACTTTGTGAGGCCATCAGATGATCACAGTGGAAGAGAAGCATTTAAGAAAGATTAGGCTGAAGCAGAAATAAAAGGTGTATTCTTTGCACTGGTATTCACTACAGAGGCACTTGGCAGGTTTTCATAATCAGAAGATTACAGTTCCTCCTGAGATCACTGATACCATTTCAAGCCTTATATGATCCACTCAAAACCACTGAATAAGTCATATATACACTTTTTATACCTATTAAAAGTATGACTGCAACCTGAGGAAACACATCTGACATAATAAAAGTTATCACACGTATTGAAAGTAGCATGGTAAAAACCTGAGTTCAATGCAGCTGTGAAAGCCACTAGATATACTAAATCAGGCTTATTTTCATCTTTCTGTTGTCACAAACATATTGTTGCAGTTACCAAAATTTATTTCTTAATACATAAATAAATACTTAAAAGTTGGAATCTTAAGGCTTGATCCTGTTTTATCACTGGAATCATTGTGAAATTTTACTTTTATATCAAGGTGACCAAACCATTCTCTTAAAGTCCAAAAGTGCTCTTCCAGAGAAGCATAAGCATGAAGAGGATAATAAAGCCAAGAAAATTCGAAAGTGTATCTTGCAGACAAAATGGTCAGTCAGGCTGAGAAGAAAGAGATAAGCAGGGTGGCCTGAGAAACCAAAAGATCTCAAATGCCATACAGGTCAATTTTCCTAACTCAAGTTTTATCTGACCACTACATGCCCACCATTGTGGGCAGGCAGACTCACAAATCCATCCACCCTCTCGCCCACCGCCCCTTCTCCCAAGCAACACAGCTCCTGCCTGCTCAGGAGCCTGGGTCCTCAGTGAGTAGGGACATTCCACCTGCACTCAACTTCCCTGGGAGATCTGGAGCACACTCATGTAATAATTGCTCAGCACGAACAGAAAAGTTTTCTGCCCATTTCTATAAAGCACAGAAACCGGCAGACAAAGCCACAGAAGAGAGAAAAGGGAGCACAAAGCACAAAAAAGAAAAATACAACATACCTTAAGTTGAGCAGTATGATTTATGTTGCAACCCTGAGTATCAGCACTAGACCCTCACTCCACAAAGCCAGAGCCTGATGGTCATTGAACAGTCTGACTGTTCCCCATGAATCACAATTACAGAAACACCTGTGATAAATGACCAAAACTCACAGTGCTCAATAACCCTTAACTCCTTTCAATTTTTTTTAAACCTATAGTGGGGGTGGTTTAACAGACACACATTGTTTTGCAAGAAAATCTGCCCAGAGACAGTTGCTTGAAGTTTCTTTACTTTCTCTGAAGGAAAAAAGCAATTTTTCTTTTTATCTGTCCACAGATTTTTTTTTTTTTTTTTTTTTTTTTTTTTTTTGGTGGGGGGGAGGCATTCTAACACATTGATTTATTTACAGTGGCTAGAATGAGCCACTAGACCTGCAGGCTGAGTGTTCGAGTCATCCTTACAGTTGGGGGTGGGAGCAGGAAGGAGAAAACCTCCATTCTCTCCTCACATTGTTAGTGTAATTTAAGGACAGGCTCTCCAGTAGCAATATGCTCATGCCAACACCACTACCCAAATTTCAGACATTACATCAAATTTTCAGGGTTCCTGGGGCAATGTTAATTCTGCACTGGATAGAAAGTGGACAAGAGTTGATTATAGTCTGTGTCAGTACAAGTCTGGCAGTGCTACCAGGTGTCTGTGGCTTTACAGAGGAGTGATAGCAATCCAGATTGCTGTGCAGCCATATATTCTTCCTGCTTCTAACAGAGCCTCAGTATGATAAAGTCCTCTAGGTGTATTAATTATAAATTCATCTTCAAGAACCTCTCATACAAAATCTTAGAAGGGACTAGCGGAAGCAGTGTAACAACACAGAAGAAAGAGTAAAGAAAGACAGAAGGCACCAATCTAACTGTAGATGTACCTATTCATTTCCGCTAGGGAAGCAACTTTGCATGACCTTCCAGCTGTTGGATCCACAATTCTGAGCAAAACCAAGATTTTTTTTTCTCCTACTCATAATCCTAATTTCAGGAGAACTAATATCTAGAAGCAAAAACCTGACACCATTGAGTTTTTCCCATAGCACTCAATGGGCCTTACACACTGAACCAGGTGCAACTGCCTGACTTGTTGATTAATCCTGCACTGAATGGTGGGTAACCAAAGCAACTCAAAGAATAAAGTTCATGAACCCTGGCAAACCTTTCATCAAACCTTGCTTTTCTCTTTCACATGCAGCAAAAAAGTCAATGGTACACATTTCACACTCCATGCCTCCATGTGTAAGTGAGCAAATGCACTTGAGACTAATGATCACAGATAGATAGATCATAATTTTTTCATCTGAAAAATCGGATGTACACATCAATTTTGCAGTTAGTTAATCGGATAAGTTTATTAATAAAAGCTTGTCTTATGGGAGCTTTCTAGATGAATGATTATCTCTAGCTAAGCAACTGCAAAAGCAAGTATTACCAAGTAAATATGAACCGAAACAAGAACCAGGAACACTGTAAATATAAAAGGATTTAAAAAGCACTTTTTTTTAAAAAAACAGGCATGTCTATTTGTATATATATTTTCTGATAACTGAAGCCATAGTAAGAAGCCTGGAATGACTTCTCATTGAAGTTGAGATAGCTCTGTCTCCGGGGCTCTTTCACCCTCTGCCCAAACTCCTCACCTCTCTGCAGATGCCTGTTCCTCATCCCCTTCCATTCCTTTTAGCTTCTTCAAGCTCCTTACACCAGCTGGCTGTGGCTCTGGCTTTCATGGCAGCAACAGCATCATAGTTGCCCCATTTTGTGCTCACTCAGGAGGGCAACAGGGATGTGCATCTTACATACCCCTGTAGTTTAAGCAGTAAGTAGGGCTAGTCTATAAGTATTTTTAAATAATACTACATTGCTACAATATAGATCTATCATCTTTTGATGATTAATCTATTGTGGGGAATAATTTCAAAACTATTTTGAACTATTCAACTCCCTCAGTGAAAAAAAGGGAACTATTCACTGAAACATCAAAACATGCATAGCAGTAATGTTTTAGTTCATCTCACTCCAGTCTTTCATTAAGGAGAGTCTTACTGCCAGGTTTTACCTCATTGCTGAATCTGGGTGAGAGTTTTTGTTCTAACTGCCCAAAATAATGTCTTGTCTGAAATTAAAGGTAGTAGTTCAGAGTTCTTGTCGACTGCCAAGTGTATGATGATCACACACATGGAAATTAACTCTATCCCTTTTAAAAAAAGGGGGGGCACAACCTGAACCTAAGGCCACTTACACAAAAGAGGAAATGTTGTAAAGCAGGGTCTCAATTGCCTCTGCACTCCAGAACCCATGAAGCAGGGGCCAACAAGCACAGCCTGCTGTAGGTTCACTTCCATGAAAATTCTCAGACCAAGGAGAGAATGTGATTCCCAGGTGGGCACTACACACACGGCATGAGAATCAACCAAAACTCCAAGCAAGAGAGAACAACAATCAGCAAGCCTGGGCTCCGAGCAGCAGTCAGGGATGGGCTATATAAGTAGCTTTAAGATAAACTATGCTACAATATGCTTTCCTTAATTCCCTCTATGGGCAAAGACCTAGCATACTGACTAGGAAGCTGAACCTGTACTAAGTAGGCAGGGGATGTTTTTTATTTTAATGGTGGTGTTAGTCTTTAATGCACTGCAAATCCAAGAATTAATTGCTTATGAACAGCCCTGATTCAATGCCATAATTCATATTAAGAGTATCATATATTCAAAAGTTAGCATAGCTTTTCACACTGACAGTCTCTTCTCAGCCCTACATAAAAGAAATATGAGAGAGCTCCTAGTATATGACTTGTTAGATCATTGAAAGCAAAGGGGGGGAAAAAAAGGTTTCTGTTCGCTTTGATCTCCAAATACTTCACTCAGCTGACACCTTTATGGTTCCTGAGTTACACAAACCTCCTGAGAACTAGCTCAGAATTAATTCATGGAGTCCCAAACCTACGGTCTCTTCCTCCACATATCCAACTTGCCTCAGAAGTGAGTGATACTTTCAGTCCCTGACTACCTGCGTATTTACCTTGCTCTTCCATTTGAGGCCCTTTCTGTTGCAAAGCCCACTGAAGCTTCCTCTAACAGATTCATGAGTCAAAATGGGAGCAGAGAGAACTCTGTCCTTCATTTGTCTTTAAACAATCTCAGCAGGCAGTTTGGTCTCTGAGCCCTTTTTATGCTACCTACAACTCAAAGAGAGAAATAATTTTTAAGCCCCAAATGAGACACTTAATTTCACTGTCTATAAAATAAAGTTTCCCTTCTTGCAAACTGCATTAGGATCAAAACTGAGAACCATTACATAACACTGGTAGTTATACTGTAAGTTATATTAATACTATGATATATCACATAAGACATACAATATTACCATAAAATACTACCGCAAGATAGTAAATACTTATGCTGCCAGAAAGGAACATAGCATATATCACAATACTGTATTGTTTACTATGATACAAGACTTGCCGTCCTGCATTAGTATAAGGGCCCCTAGTATTGACTGACACCAGTATTACATGTTTAAGGAAGAAGTCCCTATAGGGGTAATTATAGACTAATTCACCCATGAGGGAAATTCCTTTTTAAATGCCATCAATTAGCCCCTGAGGCACAGGGATTTCTCTCTTATGTTTTTAATCCTTCCTAACATAACTCTAGATTATGTCATTATGCTTATAATTGCTTAACCATTTTCAAAGCCCACTAAGTTTATTTTACTTACTCTAGCAATTTTAAAATGCACAAATTATCTCCAAATATGTGCAGATAAACACAAAGATAAACATTAACTAGCAAACTATTAATGGGAATTGCATATAAATTCATCACCTGTATCATGGACAACTCAATCACTGAAAAAACTATTATGAACATTTAGCCTAATAATGTATTCCAATGAGCTTTTGTGGATCTGATAAAAGCTGTGTCCAGAATGGCAAAGCCAAGCATCAGACTCCACAATCGTCATCTCTGCTATGTTTAACAAATATCAGTAAGTTTATTTTTGTGAAAGTTTTTCCTCTGTTACAGTATCCACTACATCATCCAGCTTCCCAACACAAAATTGCAGATAGATTTCTGTTCTCCATCAGACCAGTAATTTAGCAATTTCATGGAGAGTAACACAGGAGACCACCATGAAATTCAGCAAGAGACCCCACATTCTCATAGAAAGCAAAGAAAATGTCTTTGGTATTCCCCCTCAGTGGCCCCTTGACAGGAAGGCTATACACAGCTAAAGTTTCCTGCTTGCTGCAGAGCTGCTGGGAACAGACTGAGGCAGGCAGGCATGGGAATCAGCTGACCATATTAACAAGCACTTGCCCAGCCAGCCTTAGGAGCTCAACAAGAAAGGTTTACAAAAGCAAGGCAGAGGTCCTGCCTGCTCTGTGAGCACAACAGGACACAGGTCACGTTAACAGGATTTAGCAAAGAAAACTGCTTGTGCATAGGACTTAACACTTGACCAAACTCTGAGTTCTGGATAACTGTTATATTTAAAACTTGGGGAAAAGCCTGAAACAATCAAGTAATTAATCCAACATATGTATTTAGTAGTGAAAATATTACTTTCTTAGTAGCTTTGAGATAGCACATCAGCTTCCTAAAGACAGAAAAGGGAGTTTAGAGTCACATGAGACTACTAGCAACCTTTTTCCTGGGTATGTAAGGCTACCTCAGGGTGGGTGGGAGGGGGAAGGCTCTTCAGGCAACAGTACAAGTACTCTTCAAGAAAGAAACTCAGCTCCCCACCGATCTCTACAATAGCAAGGTTGATCAAGTGTTTCCTCCTGCTTTTACCTAGGAAATTGGTATGCATGCAGTGTTACCACTCCTCTGGGCCATTCATGTCTTCCAAACTCAAGCAGCTCCATCCACGGCTGTTCCATACTCTCCTGTGCACTTAAAAAACACACTCTTCCCATCCAAACCCCAGTCAGCCTGTGCCGACATCTCCTGACAGGCAGGCAGGCACAGAAGATACTGTCTATGAACAAGAGCTATTTACCTTCTTCTACATCTTCTCACTGCTGGTCACTAACTCCTAGTTCATGCTAGGGAGAGTCTCCTTGTCTTGTCCGCACCTCTCAAATGCCAAAAGTTAACATAAAACCTCCCACAAAATGCTTGCCTCTCTAATACAACAGTATTTCCTACCTCTCTCCCCACCCCTCAAAAAAAGCATGTGAATAACTGATGTCATGGCTCACTAGAACAAAAAGTATTTCACATCAGCCCAAGACTAAATTTATCCTGAATTTTATGCAAGATCAAAACATTTGTTTTAGGTCAAAAATCACTTTCTTACTTGCCCTGAACACTGTTTTGGCAAGAAGAAATTTTTAATAAAAGCTAAAGAACTAAATTCACTAAACAATCTCCCGGTGGTTGGAACGATCACAGCAGCCATAGAGAATCCTAGTTCACATTCCCATGCCAAGACAACCAGAGAAGCAATCTGAACTCAGGTCATAGAATCATAGGATCAGTAAGGTTGGAAGGGACCTCTGGAGATCATCTAGTCCAACCCCTCTGCTCAAGCAGAGTCACCTAGAGCATGTTAGACAGGGTGGCATCCGGGCGGGCTTTGAATATCTCCAGAGAAGGAGACTCCACAACCTCTCTGGGCAACCTGTTCCAGTGCCGTGTCACTCTCACAGGGAAGAAATTCCCCCTCACGGTCAGGCAGATCTTCCTGTGCTTCAGTTTCTGCCCATTGCCTCTTGTCCTGTCACATGGGACAACTGAAAAGAGGTCTCTTATATCACACCTCTGAAGAACATTACATCCAGGAGTCTACAAACTGTAAGGAGGAGGAGAACATATCAGCACTACCTCAAACGACCCTCACTGGTCTGTGATAGGCACTCCAGTCCCCAACAGGTTTTTATTTAGCTGCAACCATTTGATGTATAGGAAGGAATCTAAAGATAATTGCAGATGAAACAACACTGGAGTTTTTTGTTTAATAATACATTCATTGGAAAAAGACAATCACCCACCTCAAAACTAAAGCCATAACTCTATGAAACTGATGGCACAACTTTGGAAGCAGTGTAAGAGCAGTAAAATATAAAGGATTTTCAGTATTTTAGAGCATCTAGAATAGAACAGACCATACAGATTGTAATAGTGGGAGTAAGCAGGAAAGGTGTGCAAGAAGCCTCCACACATAACAGTCTCTCCCTCCATACTAGGTACATAAAGCCTGCTTGCACCTGCTCCTCTGTGCCTAGAGAGCTATACACTGAAAAGGAAAAAAGGGGAGTGGGGGAAAAATAATTCAAGGCTTTGTTACCACACTGTCACCCCTAAAGAGAGGTGCCAAGTGCTGAGGATACACACCACATTATGCCAACATAAGCAAGATTACAGCTACCTTAAATGCCACAGGCAACTCCATATACAGCTGGTGTTCTGTTGTTTATAATCAGAATGTTATTCAGGCCGAAAAGCATTTTACATGCAGCATACTTCAATTTCTGACTACATTCTACCTATTTAAAACAGCTTCTGCCAGCCACGAAGAATTAAATAGAAGGCATCTGCTGGCACTCTGGCACTCATGCTCTCTGAAGCAGTAAGAATATTATTTAGGAATGTCATTGTTGGCAAAGTTTCAAAACCACTCAATGCCAGATTTAAAAAACAAAACAAAAAAGTCTCTTGCATAATTAAACATCTCCCTTCCAAGCCTGCAGTGTCAGACAAGAAAGGGAAGTGGTGCAGTCAGATATTCCAGGCTCCTGAGCAAGCAGTCATTGGCAGGCACAGTTCATCCAACCTGTTTTTGAAAGTCAGAATGAACCCCAAACATTACTCCTTTCCTTAGTTATTGCTGCTAGCAAATAGCTTACATTTTGTTGCTTGAACACTCAGATAAAACACCTTTCCCTATAGGATACCATCTCAACCCCAGGTGCCCACCCACTAAGAATGTCCTTACCTTTCAAATACTCGACAGAATTTTGCATTTCCCAGTAGAGAAATCCCTTTTTCAACTCTTAAGTTTTCCTTGCAGCAATCCCACACACTACAGTGGTTTGGCATACTTCCCAATTAATTGCCTGCTCAGGTAGAAGATCCACATTCATCATGATTCTATCAACTCTTACTGCCTCTGACTGTCTTTATAGGATGCCTCGCTGAAACAAGCAATCCTGTCACCCTACAAAATCAACAGGAAGTCTTCTTTAGTGAAACAGGCTTTAAGTGGCTCAAACAATTCTCTGGAGGCAATTCTTTTGTCAAATCTTTACAGAAAATCTCTAAAGCAACTAGGTTCTTTACTCAGGCTCCTCTTTTAAGCTCTTAATCAAGATCTGAGGTCTACAATACACTTACTAGTATCCCAGACAGCCTTCTAAGGAATTTCCAAGGAATTTCCAGTTCTAAGGAATATACCTTCTAAGGAATTTCCAAATAGGCATAGTCTAAGATAGCTTTTTATAAGGAATGAGAAACACAGGTAGAAAGGGCAGTCAGGATATCTCACAGTAGAATGCAAAATTCTAGGGAAGCAAAGGTCCAAATTTTCTACTAAGGGACTAGAAAAATCAGAAAGACAACAACCTGATAAGTCAGACTTGGATCACCTGTGCTGGGCAGGTATATGAGGAGGCGGTCAAGCCTCAGGAGCACTCCTAGGCCTGCTCCATGCAACCAAACTTGCGCAGACAGGTTGTCCACAGGCTGCCCACTAACTGCCTCCAAGGCAGAGGACAGGCAAGCTGGGGAGCATGCTGTGCACACACACTCACTTGCACTCACCTATTGGTGGCACCAAAGCCAAACTGAGGACTGGCAAGAGGGGCTTCCAAAGCCAAATATCACTTCCAAAATTCAGTACTTCCAGGAATTAAAGCACAGTGCAGAATATCTGGTTTGCTGGCATCTAGATCTAATCCAATACCTCCTCTTCCAGGAATAATATCAAGTTTTAATGGATGTATAGTGCCACTGCAATGTTCGTTTCTAATAGCTTTTCATCTGCATGAACACCAGGGATTTAGGTTCACTGGGCTGTCTGTTCCAGAGTTAGCTCCACACTCTTTCTCCACTCATAGTCCAGTAATATTCAGACAGTCTTTTACTGCAGGTATATTAAAATGACTTGATTAATGTGAGTTTGACAAGGTTTTAATTTTAATAGCATGGCATACATGGTATCTTAAGTTCTATCTTATGGCTCTCCTGGTTGTTACAAAGAGAATTTTGATTTCATGAACTTTTGAAATGCAGAATACTACTTCTTGTTTTCTTCCATAGAACTGTTTCAACACACCTCTAGTTTTACTAGATTTTCGAAGAATTCCACTAGTTAAATTTTAATTGAATTTTTACAGAAGATTCCTTAACTTGTCCTTCAATTATATGTGGCTTTCTCACATTTCTTTCCTTCTCTTTTTCTTTTCATGTTTTTTCATTTCTCCAAAATCACTTAAAACTTTGCCAAAGGTTAATGCTCACTGGTAAATAAGATTCCCCTGTTTTAAATGAATTTGTGAGCATCCAGCATAAGAGGGTGGCATGTGATTGTAAATCACACTTTTGATCATTTTAAAAAGTTAGCATATCACAGCTAATCGTATCATTTCATGTGACCATAAATTAGCTCACCTCCAAGTCCCTGGAACCTTGACAAATGTGTGATTAGCTCTGAAGAACAAATATTCTAGACTGACATTATAAGAGAAAAGGTGACCAAATACATGTATATAATATGCAGAAAGTAAGCATCAGTTGCATCAAGGCAGACTGTTGTTTTACTGCTAGTAAAACACAAAGAGGTGCAAAAATCATTATGAAAGCAAATAGATTTCTCCTCTGCTGTACATATACTGCAAAATGTAATGCTGCAGACTGATGACACATTTCAGCAATGCCAATAAGCAGAAAGCTATTTGAGCCTTAAAATAGATTTTTTTTTTTATATTGCATTTTTATTACTTCAGCTGACTAAAGTCACAAAGAACATCATGCTTCCCCCTTCATATACTAACCCCCTCAAAAGGCCTATTAGAGTAACCTTTTTTCCTTTTCATGCTTCTCAGAATCAGATCATTAGTACCAGGACAATCTAACTTTATTCAGGGGAAAGAATCCAGCTTAATAGAATGGATGTATAAAGAGGCTCAGAAACAGTTTACAAAGATGGAGAGATTACATTAATATTTCCTATGTGATTAGAAACCTCCTTTAAGACCTGTTTTAAATGCATCCCTACTACTTTCAGGCAACTGAAAACTTTCTTCATAGAAGTTGTACGTGCTAGCCCTTTGCAGGCCATGTCTTCACATAATGATGCTGGTTTGCACCACTTGGAGCACTAGGTTGATGTCACACAACAGGTCCCAAATTTTTTGATTCTCACTTTCACATAACACATAGGCAGAGATAGGCATTAGCAACAACCCCATCATACTTCCACACGCCATTTTTCCCCTCTCTCATCAGAAAAGCTTTTGAGAGCATCAGGAAGAGAGAAACTAAGACTCAAAGTTACATGCACTTACTCCAGCTTCAAGGCTAAGGATAAGCATATGGCTAAATAAACTGATTGTCTTTAACAGCCTAGAAATTTGAACAAAACACTGTATTGATCTGTATTTAGAAATAACTAAACACACTGTTAACCACTGAAGTTAAAAAGGTAGGCTTGCAAGTTCATGCCATAGCAAAGTTGACTTCTCAGTTTCCTGCGGGGGGGGAGGGGAGGAGCAAAACACCACAACCCACAAATACGGGACACCCGGATGGCCTAATTACTGCTGCATGAGTACTGATTTCAGGCAAGGCTTCCAGCTTACACATGCTACTGCAAAATGAACAGCACCTGCAGAGAAAGCTAACATATCCTGCCCCCCACTATGCTGGGTCACTCAAAATGAAATAAGCCAGTCCCAGCTGTCTTCCCTCTGCTTCAGAGGGACACTAGTTCACACATTCCTTGCAGACCTACAGGAAAAGTGTAGCCCCTTCTCTGAATTTCTGGAAGATGAAAGGGAAGAAAAAAAAAAAAAAAAAAGAGTAGTAGGAGAAAATTGCTCACCAATTGGGGGGGGGAATGGGGTGGGGGGAGAGGATTTAGCAGCCAGCTACACATCCAGTATAGTGCTACAGTTGCCTCTGTCAAATTAAACCTGCTAAAAACCATGATGGGAAAAAACATTATATATATATATACATATATACATACATACATATATAAAATACAATCCATGAAAAGATTGACAGTGACCAGATACATACCCAAATGAAAGTAATCCTTTTATATTTTAGATGCTACAGCTGTATCAGGAACAAAAAAAAAAAAAAAAAAAAAAAAAAAAAAAAAAAAAAGATATGAGGGAATAAACAAGAGGGAAAAAAAATCTGGAATACTCTTACCTTTCCCACTTCTGGGTCCTTAGCATCCTTAGCACACTAAGTAGCAAAGGTGATTCATCACAACAACAGATTACCTTGCAACAATTCAGTTTAAAAAAAGGGGGGGGGGGGAAATAAGGAAAAAAAATGTCAATAGATAGCTATCCCATTTGGCCTGTTTTCTAAAGCCTTAAATGAAGTCACGATAGCTTTGGAAAGTCCATTTCCCTCCTCTCTTTCTCCCTGTGAGAGGAGTTTTACAGACAAGCTCCTGCTCCATTGACAGCCAGAGCTCAATTCCAGAGTGTAAATTCCTGTTGAAATCGGGGCAGATGTACCAATGGAAAATTAACACACAAAAAATGCAGGATTTCACCTCCGATTTCATTTCAACCTCTGATTTCACACAGACAGACTTTGTTGTTAGTAATAAAGACAGAAAAATAAAGCTGACTACTCAAAGACTCTTTCGCCATGTGATATTTGGACCGCATGCTTCTTGGGGAAATAAGGCAGCCTGAGTGCTTTTTTCCCAGCCTCACCTTTACTGATACCCAGTCCAAGGGCTGAGCAGTTTCACACAGGCTGCTGTCTGGGGAAAGCTCTGCATATCTCCATGACACTGAATGCAAGTGCCTTCCTACAACAGCCAGCACAGAAGATGTTTTATTTCAAGGTTTTCTTAACGGGGGACCTATTTAAATACTAATACCACAGTCAGGAAGGTCCACTATTTCCCTACAGACCCATCAGAGTCTCTATGAGAAAAGAGAAGTGAGACAGTCTTGCGCAAAGCACAGTCTGAGAACGACGCACCGCTTGAATTGCGCTGACACTCAGCTCGGAGATTTCAAGAGAGCTGTAAGTGGTACACATGCTGTCTGCTGGCCTTCTGCACAGGGCAAGTGTCATCCACACTAACAGACATATGCTTGTAAAGCAACAGACTACAGAGATGATACACTTGGTTTCCTTTTAAATTTATCTGTAAGCCTGTGAAGTTCCCACATTTTATTCAGGGTAGATGTAGACTTTTCTTACTGAAATGAACATTCAGCACAATCTTCCTGATTCTATCCCCAAGCCTCATAATAAGCAGCTTTATTGACTGAACTTCTCCAGCAGTGCAAATGCAAGGAAATCAAAGATTTTTCTGAGCTTTTTGTTGTTGTTTTCAGGGAGGGAGGGGGGAAGGGGAGGGGATTCTTCCTAAAGTCTAACTCTCATGGCCAGAGTGACTTCCAGACTCCAGTGTACAATACAGCCAAAAAGACCAGAAAGCAGGCAAAAAAAAGACAGCTTTTTTCTAAAAAAAATCTCTTATGATTTTAAAATCCAATTTACTTATGCTATTGGGCAATACAGAGTGCAGTAGTGATGAGTCATAAAATAGTGATGTGAACTTCTTTTAAAAATAAAAAGAGTTTTCACAAGGCATACATGTATGGAGAGAAATGAGCAGTTCAAATGTGGTATTTTATGAGTAGTACATTAGCAAGTCTATGCATTGATGCACCTGCTTTAAATGGACCCGAGTTATTCAGAGCAGTGCAAACCAGGATTAATTCCACACAAGCCAAGGGACCAAATTCTGCCTTGGTAAATCTCAGCTTGATGCCTATGAGCTACCGCAAGAACAGCAGGCTGGTAACAGCCTTCAGGTTTGCACAGCAGGCAGCGCCTCTCTAAACGGGGCAGAGCCTCACCTCGGGGGCCACGGGAATCACGACACTGCTGAACGTGGGGTAGATGGCCCGTGTCCCAGAGGTGCCCTGCAGGAGTGCAGGCGCGTAAGCGGGCCTCCATTCATTATCTGCTATGTAGAAGCATCTGGATAAAGCCAGATTTCAAAACTGCAGTGGAGAGGCACCATCATTCCTGCTGCTTATCTCCAGGAATCTCCCGAGAGTGTTTCATCCTGCATAAGCTGTAATTAGAGGCGCCTAATCAGTAAATTCCATGTTGTATTTCATCTTACTAAAATGCCTGTGTTTCTTTCAATCCTTCCCTCATAATAGATCTGAGCAAGCATGTAGAAACAGAGTAAGTGAATAAATAAGCAGGGGCTCCCCTTTAACTGGGGTAGGCTTGTTTCCAAGGCCACACAGAGAAATAGAGGGAGGTAATACTGTAAATGAACGACAGCTTCAGTCACCTAATACATCTGTAGCAACTGTTCTGGCGCTATGTCGTTGAACCCAACAAAGGTTTTATTTAACATCATTTGTATATACAACTTTTTTTTAAATGGCCTACATAGAGGCTACTATGATATAGTGGCTGCATTTGGACAGAGGAAGAGTTTCAATTATAGAAGCTCTCACTATATTTAAAAATCTTTGTTAGTCTTCTGTCTGCCAGTCTAGCGAAGCAGCCAATTTGGAAAAGCACCGTGTACAAATACCATAGCAGTCTATGAACACTGCTGGCATCTTCCATCACTTAACAATGCATGAAATCCCAACTGCAAAACCAGCCCATCCACAGTACCAGGTTACACAACACTTGTTTGCCTATATTCTGCAATGCATTGAATCTCTAAGCAAGAATCACCTCCACCATGTTTACCTGCTGCAGTTTGGAAAGCAATTCCTTCAAGCTCTTCCAAAAAACATTTTTTTTTCTTCTGTTCCATTATAGATATTCATCTTTCAGACACAGAGACCCCCTCTGTCATAGTTAAACCAGACTGCACAAGAAAGAAAGGGGAGATCACTGGTGGGAATTTGACTTCAAAGATATTTTTCTGAAGATTTCATTTTCTGTTATACTTCTACTTAATAAAGTATTTAAGTGTTTGCAACTAAATTACCAGTACTCAACTTGAATATAAATTACTTGATTTCTAAGAGACATAAGACACAAGTTGGGAGAGATTTGAGAATTTCATTTTCAGCAAGTTTTTGAAAGTCTGGCCATATTCCTGGCAATCTTGTTACTCTCCCATCTTTTCCACAAGGCAAGACATTAGTCAGAGCCTTGAAACAGTCCGCAGAACAACCTCTGCTGCCTGACTAAATATGAATCTACATCTGTCAAATCTCTCTCATGAAGCTGTCCTATGAATGTTTAAATATTCATTTCACACTGCCAGTGCTAGAAAAGCATTGCCTGATCAGACCTGAAGTGTCCAGGACTTCCTTACCGTCCTATGCCTTTTCCCAAGCCTAAAGAAGCTTAAATGAAGATTCAAATCTCAACCAGAAGTTCATGGCCACCAAAGGAGACAGTCTGACAACCTGACCCACATCTGGAAAACAGCATAAGCAACAAAATGAATTCATCCTTTGCAGTTTTTTTTTTAAATGTAGAAGTGCTTAACTTACATTGTGCCATTCACTGTAAATTCAAAAGGAGATATACTCCTTGCTGACCTTTGTGCCTCTGATGTTGTAGAAACAAACACCTTCAGATTTCATAATGCTTAAGAATGGAAAACTAATCTTGAAGGCATTCAAAACATCCAGTATTGAGATGTGTCAGATAGGTCATTTACTCACTGTTCTTCATCCACTATATATTTTTGTTGACTCCTCCCCATAGTCTTCCCCTGTGATGGAGTTCTCACCTCAAGCCCATCCAGCTAGCTGAGCTTTGGGAAGCACACATAGTCAAGTATCTGCAATGTAGACATTGCAAAAAATCTTTCATTTCACTGTACTCCACACCCCAGTATTCTCTGTAAGTCCTTTGTACGGCAAAACATGCAGCAACTAATCAACTAATCAGGATATATTAAACAAACAAATGGCAAACTAGCAAAAAAAAAAAAAAGAAAAAAAAAAAGAAAAAGAAAAAAAAGCCACATATCCAGATCATCCCATGAGATCAGTAATTCTGGAGCTTCTCAGCATATAGAAATACCTGTCAGAGACAGGACAATTTCAACTACACATGATATTTCCCAAACTGAATTGCTGATAGGAAACATTTCTGGAGTAAGATATTCAAACAGTTTCCAGAATCCTTGGATACTACCCAATTATTTATTTATCTAATGGCTTAGCCTGGAATGGACTAGCAGCTACATATAATCAAAAGAGAATTCTTCTGCTTTCTTTAATTCTACAGTTATGTATTCATCCTGTAACTGAAAATGAAAATGCAAGATTGATGTGGGACTCAAGCCACCTCTTTCTTCTCAGACTTGCAAAGTTATAAAAGTAATGACTTTGCAGCACTTATACCTGCAATACAGCTTCATGCAGGCAGGCGGTCTCTGGCCCTCTGAGCCAACCCCCGCTGGCTTTCAAAACCAACAGGCATTACAGAACAAGTCATTAAAAAAAAAATAAATAAAAAGGGGGATGTCAGAGGGTCAAATTCTGCTGTCAGCTACTTCAACAGCTTCTAAGGAATTAAACAAGATTAAATGCTGTGAACTCAAGAAACAAACTGGCCTGCGGACATTTTGCTCACAGCTACTTTCAGTCAGAACCACAGGACTGGTATCTGGTTATTGATTATTGGATACTTTCTACGTTGATTATAGCCAGGTTTGCAATGACAAGTATGTCAAAAACTGGATGGAGCCAGATTACTGAGAAATTGTCACAAGCACACACAAACCCAACAGCACTGAATATAGGAAGATTGCACTGTGGAGTTCTTGTTATAGCTCTCCTCACCTGAAACTCACAGTCATATTCCAAGTGTGTGTGCACGTCTGTGTGTACACACAAACACTGCCAATAGAGGGTCCCCAACGACATACAGAATTACTTCTGACACCAGGAATAGGTTTCCTGGGTTTCACCCTTGATTTATAATCAGAATAAAAGCCCCCCTCACTTTCAGACATGGGAGGAAAGGGGGAAATCAATTTGCTCCAGCTTACTTGAACAGTGCTTAGCCACAAGCTGGCCTTTCTCAGATTACACCATTCCAACTACTACTAGGCAGAACTTTAACTGCTAAGTATTCCACTCAGCAACTTTAAGTCTTTCATTTTTTGTCCAATCATTTATAATATTTATCATCATTTCCCTCCTAAAGAGGGAAGTGAAAGACTCTGGCCACTGTCTGTCAAGAGAACAAATACCTACACAAATTAAGTTGTGCTCATGTTCCATTTAATCTTCTTGTTTTCAAATGCTGCCATTTGCCAATAGGATGTACTTGAACAGGAAGATAAAACCCAGCACTCATTCCTCAAAGTATAGAATTCATTTGAGCATAATTAACTAATGAGAACTATAATTAATGTGCAAATAAATCAAAGGTGAGCATCCTGACAATGTATAAAGTAATATTAGGCATGGATTGACTTCATACTCAGAAACATTTGTTCCATTTAAAGAAACGTTAGTCATGTGTTAGACTCGTGAGGGCCCAAAATGTTCCTGACAGTCCAGAGTGTGACAGCCTTCACAAGCAGCACGTGCAGGTAGAACTTATAATAAAGACACTGCGATAAAATAAGTTGCTAAGTGTTCTGTGTCAAATCAAGAATGAAGTCTCCTGCCAATGACAAAAGCAAAAAAGGAGACAGTCCCTGTTCACTTTCTGCTCAGTACTGTGACTAGGATATGATTTGGGTATGTCTACCTTGGGGACTGCAGGGATACTAAAGTTAGTGGTAAGTAAAGTAGCAGACTACCAGAAAACACGTAGCTAAGGCAACTCTGCAGTCAACATTGATGAGTGCAATGCCAGAGCAGCCCAACTGCTGCTAGTACTTCTCCAAGTTTGCATAAGCCAAAGATGGTATTGCCCTCAAAGGCTGCATTCTGCAAAGGAAGTCTTAACTGCATCTATTGATCTGCTGACCCAACAAACTGCAAGCAACTGAACGTTACATTTTATTAGACAGGAATAGAGAACAGGAAGAACATCAATATGCCTCTGTATGAGACTCTGATGCAACCACACCTTAAATACTGTGTGGGATTCTCCCCCTGCATATACACGCACTCTCAAAAAGGACACAACATCACTGAAAAAGGCTCACTGACAACAAAGAGGATCAAACATATGGAATAGCTTTATACAGGAAACATGACCGAGAGTTCGGTCTCAAAAGAGAAGATTACAAAGGATAACAGAAGTATATAAAATCAGGAATGGAATGGAAAAGACAGATAGGGACCAAACATTAACTGCTGCTTCTACTACAAAAACTAAGGAGGCTGTTAAGTGAAACTTAGAAGCCATGGGTTCCCCATGCACACAAGAAGAGGTGAAGCATCTCACAATTTAGGTTTAAACTATGGAACTTCTTGACACACACATGTTACTGATACCAAAGTTACTACAACTTGAAGAGGAGACTGGACAAGTTAATGGAATAGAAATCCACGAGGGTACAAAAACATAGAAACCATCTCAGCTTTCAAAGCCCCTGATCTGCAAACTGTTGAAAGCTATCAAGAGCGTTTGGAGGAACTATTCCTACACACTTGCTCTATTTATAAATTCTTCTGCAGGCATTCACTTCTGGCCATTGCTACAGACAGAATAACTGGGCAAAGTAAACCTTTAGTTCGCAACTGTATTGCAACTCTTATGTTTATGTCTTTACAAAGGTATGATTGTAGGGCAGGCCATCACAGAACTAGTTTAATCCAGCACAATCAACCAGAGCTTAGAAAAAAATACGTCAGTATGGGCTATAGCACAGAGTTCATACCCACAGTAAATCAGCGAGAGTGGCCAGGAAAATCAGCCAGTGCTAAACTCAGTCCTGCTGTGACTGGATGGTTTCTGGCACCTCAGCAAAAAGAAGGTGGATTTCAGCCATAAATATGCTGAGTTATAAAACACTGAGCAGTAGGAAGCATTCTGTGTGTCTAGCATTGATACAGTGAAAGCACAGCCCCAACTTAACATTCAAGAACTATATGTGAGAAATTGTAAAAAGCACAGAGAAAACAAAAGTAAAGCTTAAGACATTGGGGGGGTTGTTCTGTTGTTTTTAAAAAATCAGACTGTCTTGAAAGCAGAGATTCAAGAAACTCCCCAAGCATGATCTCTCAAGTGTGCCTAGGACATCCTGTTGACATTTCACAGCTGTACCTGAGCAAATACTTGAGACAGTTGGTGATTACTTATTGTTAGGCATACATCAACTACAGAATATTTAAATTAAGAGATTCATTGGGGTTAGGAGGCCTGAGCTAGGAAACTCTATGGGTAATTCAACACAGAAAGCAAAACCTGCATGATTTCCCTGTGTAACCACCTACGGCAAACTATTCTACTCTGATCTTATAAATTATAATGTCCACAGCAATATATAAAGCTATATATTCCCCGAAACCAGTTTCTATATGTGAGGATATTTATTAGTACTCAAGTCAGGAGTTCAGCATTCTGTATCACAGTATAGAGCTCAATCCTGCAGTCTGACCCAGATGAACGTTTCTATGAAAGTCCAGAGGCAATCTACACAAGTATTACCAAGCATGAGGATGAAATCATGCACTATGGTCCCACTATGCTCTCAAAATCACAAGCATGATTCTTCTCTTCAACCATTCTGCTGCCTGACTTCCCTAGACAAGACTTCAGAAGCTTTCTCTGTAAACCTCATTTTTATGCATATTTTATACCTTGAATTGTTTCTTGTGTACTTTGTTTTCAAAGCAGAAGTAGACAAGATGACAATAACAGGTATTGTCTGCAGAGGAAGCTGTAGTGTTATATAGTCGGATGTGTAAGACTAAATCGATGCGTCTGTTGCTTACAGTTTATTCCTGCAATAGGTCTACTCTGGCTTTCTCCTGTGCAATGAGAATTCTGCCATTGGCTTCAGTAGAAATAGATTTAGACCAACATAAATAAATAGATTTAGATTTTAGCAGGATCCACTGACCACTGCAGTCATCAGAAATCCTTCAGCTGACTTAGCCTTTTCATTATACTTTAGTATCAACTCTTGAAAACCTGCTCCAGGTCAAAGTCAAAATAGCTTTGCATGGACAGCAGGCCAACACATTCTGCTTTTATAACCCTCAGTGGTTAATTCCATTATCCACTCCAGTAAGGTATATTTAGTAATTGCTCTTCTATTATAGGATTATTATTATTATGAAACTAAATTAATCTGGCTTC
The DNA here is from genome assembly GCF_028389875.1 of Rhea pennata. Taxonomy (NCBI): domain Eukaryota; kingdom Metazoa; phylum Chordata; class Aves; order Rheiformes; family Rheidae; genus Rhea; species Rhea pennata. Next base: position 19,296,836 of record NC_084671.1, on the reverse strand, counting down.
AAGTGATACAAAAAGTGTGCAAATCTCAGACTGAGATGGCAACATCTCCTAACACAGGCTATGGCCAGCCCTAGGCACAAAATAGGCAGTGTTCTCAGGGAATGAAAACCTGCAGGTAGGACAAGAAAATCATCATCAGATCAGCAGCAGAAAGTGTCCCTCTGGCACCATCTTTCCTAGCTGCCCTGTGGTGCCAAGATTGAGCAAGTCTCAGCTGAATGATAACCAGTAAAAACACTGCTGATGGTACTGCCCTATGCCTGCTTCATTTTTGCCCTCCTGCCACTGTGCAGGGAGATTTTGCAGCAGCAACCTGTGACATGACATGTCCAGAACCAGCTACGTTCCCATCACTTCACCTGCCCCCAGCCAGCAGCCCTTCCCTGGGTTTGTAGGGCCATGCAAAACTGACAGATTTTTGCCCCTCACATAAAATTCTGGTTTTAGCAGTACACTTGGGGGGAGAGCAGCCTGGAGCCCAGCTTTATTAGAGTAAATTTTAAACATTTGTGTACAAAAAGTTAAAATGTACACTTATGGGACCCAAAAGTTAAACATTTAGAGCTCAAGGGCAACACCTAGATCTTGATGTGGCACAAAACATTGCAAACTGTAGCCCAATTAACAGCCCATATAAGCAAAGCTTAAAGAATTATGGCCCTGGTAGAAGCTTTCATGAACACAACCTTAAGAATACATTTCCAGTCCTTGCCTGTGGCCACTACACCTGGTTCTAGCATGATTCCTCATGGAGACATTTCTAAAAATGTGGGTTTCAGAGACATCTTCTGAACTCTAGGGAGGAAGAAGCATCTATAAACTGGTCTTCTAAAGGCAATCAGAAAAAGCAGTTAGTGCTTTACTACCCTATATCTGAAACTCTTCCTCCCAGCCTTCTCAACCTTTCCACACAAAGCAAATGTTCACTATTAGGCCTATACTTGGAAAACAAAGTTAACTTTAGAAACCAAAGGTTTATCATTTCTTTTAGTCTGTTATTTCAGTAGTGTTAATCAATTAACAAGTTATGTCTATTAAGAGATTCATAAGCAGCTACAGAAAACTACACTTAATTACTTGGACTTGGTTCTCCAGCCATTCTTAGCAAGAGGAAGAGAACTGTTACTAGGAAATTGGAAATTCTTTTAAAGAGAGGATAATTCTTGCTTGTAGGAAGTTATTGGTGTATATGCTGCGGATCTCACTCTGTTTTCTGACAAAAAGGCAATATTTTCTTTTTCTTGCACTAAATCATGAATGTAGTATGCAACCTGGCCTGTTTCTCAGGGAGCTGACTGGATTTGCATAAACAACAAAAATCCAATGTTTATCATGTCATTAATTCTTCATGAAAGCATACAGCTGTACAGAAAGTCTTTTCTATCCTTACAAAAATGCAAGTCTAAGTGTAGATCTTGGAGATCAAACATAATCAGAACTAGCAAATAAAGCAAATCAAAACACAGAAAATTTATGGGAAGAGATAGATTTTTCACTGATTTGTTGCTTGTTCCTTGTTGTACAAAAAGTGTGTTTACATTCAGATATAATTCCAGATCAGAAGTAAAACTCTACCTGTTGTATTATAAATACTCTTTTAAATAAAAGACTTGCTCTGATATAAAGTAGTAAAGCAGTAGGAATTCTCACAAACATATGCTTGCCTACAGTTTTTATAACTGAGTCAGTTTGGGTAGAAAAGGTACCTCTACATTTTTCACCTCCATCTTCTGTCTTCCCTCCATTACTACGGCCTTTATATTGCAAAGGGTACCAGGCTAAAAGTGTATAAAATCATCTTTACATACAAGCAATAGAAAGCCTTACAGGTAGATACAAATGGAAGTGACAAAACTTTACCACAAACTTCACTAGTTCACATTTCTCATATTTAGCATTTTTATACTCTGGAAATTTTGCTTTTCTGTGAAATTTTGGGAAGAATAGGAATGCCTGAAAAAAATTAAAAGCTCTTTATGCTTCAGTGATCGATTCTCAGTTTATTGTTGAGATTCCTTTCCTCACTGAGGACCTCAGAGGAGCTCAGAGCTCTGCAAACACTAACCTACGTGGTATGAGAGGATTGTCCATATGCCTCCTGTCAATAAATAAGAACCTTAGCATATTGGCCTGGTATTTTTGAGGGAGACTGTGCAGGATTGAATTTGGGTCCTGGTAGGAGGAGACAGACTAGTTATCATTCAATAATCATTGGGTGCCTCCAACATCAAAAGGGCAAGTCAAGCTGAAGAAACACAGGGAAAATGCAGAGATGACAATTCTGCTGCTGCCAGCATCTCAGAAGGATCCAATGAAATATATAGAGACACATAAAGCAGTCCTCTCTTTCTCACAGTTTAATACAAAAGACTTCAAGACTTTTCAAGACTACAAGAGACTTGGTGGAGGCTTACATCAGATCTCTGCACTGTATTGAATTCTTACTTTATCATCATGTAGAATTCGTCAGTCCAGAGTCTGATCTCCCCACTGCTACTGAATAGGATCCCCCAATATGTCAACACAAACAACTTGTAACAGGATGGCTCAAGAAGTGAATATACAGCCCACTATATCATACTCCAAGCATTTAACTGGCCACATAAATGCTCTGGGATATACGGATAAATGCTCTGGGATATGTGCTGCAAACTTATAATCTAATTTAGCCAGTTTACCTTGAAAATGCTTCTTCAGACATCAACACTAGCATCCAATACAATGCAATTAATATCTTGCAATCAAAAAAAAAAAAAAACATATCTCAAATTTCCTTAAAGTCTCCAGACAGCACAGAAAGTTGTAAGATAGGTGGGAAATGTGATCTTTCTTCTCTTGTTTTATAAAAGGTACTAAACCTTCCTCTACTAGCAGTGAGCCATTGCCATAAATCTAGATGAAGAAAGCCTGTTCACTGAACAAAGATAAAATAAGTTACTGTATATAACAGAAGAGGAAGAATCTAAAGATCAAAGGGTAAATACCATTTCCTGCAATGTGTTTTTCCAAAATACAGCTTACTCAGCTTCTGTGTTGCTCTGCAGTAGAGAAGGAAAAGCTACAGAGCACATGTTTAGGCTCTGGCAGAAAAACATTCAGAAAGACACTAAAGAAAAAAAAACATGCTTATTTAGTGGAATCAATGTCTGTAGCCATATGAAGCAGCCCCATTTCTTCCCCATTGTGTGTCTCCTCTAATATTTTATATATTCTTCCCCCATATTAGCTCTTTAGGCTCAGTCTAAATCAAACAAATGAGAAGCTTGGCCACAAATCCAAAATTTTAACTGCGTGCCTTGTCTTGCTATTCAGAGCAGTGTTTACCCGATGGTTGCTGACTGCCTGTGGATATAAAGGCCACTTCAGTACTCTATTTGTAACACAGCATGTTGCTCTCTTCTTAAATATAAGAAACTTATTGGGTAACGTTACCTCATAATGATGTACAGAGACAAAAGCACAAACAGCTTAAAACCCCAAAATAATACCAATTTTGTAAAAGCTTTTTGAAAGGCATCAAATCCCAATACTCAAAGAGATCAAAATAAGATCTTTCTCCTTGTCAGGTTATATTTCCTTTATCTATATTGATTATTCCTTGGTTTCGCAACACCCCTAGGTTTTCCCAAGAGGTTCTCAAAGAGCATTAGGGACTGCAAGGGCTATGGATTCTAGCAAAAATACTGTGAAAGCGAGCAACAGAAAATATCTAGAGCCCTTCAGGCACATGCTGAACCTTCTGTCAGTAACACCTCCTACACAGTAGCTCTCAAACATTCTTTTCTAGTGCAAAGAGAAAGAATGGGGCAGGAGTATATATGCTACCACTGTGGGAGGGTTAAATACCACAAATAACAGTGCTGGCTTTCAAAACAAGCTTTCAAACCTCTCCATGTACTAGAACAGTTTGAGACTAGGCAGCAGGAACCCCATGCACCAACCACACCTTTGGACACGAGAGACCCCATCAGCAAGCCTCACTAGAGTCCAGCAAGGATGGCACTAGAGCACTGATGGCCAAGAGTAGAAGGCACAATTTACTTCTAAGGCTACCTGCCCAGTTAGGGCTAACCAAACTGCTCTGTTTGCCAGATGAGCACTGTCCTGTAGGCACAGGGAGGGTGTGCCAGCTGATATGCACCACAGGGAGAGAAGGGAGGGAGGATGTGTTAACCACAGGAACACTGGCATTAGTAGCCCACTCAGGTAGGTGAAGTGTGTAAGTTACGAAAACCCAGAGAGCACTGCAAAAGCCAGCCACAATCTCTCCTATGAAAGAAAGAAAACATGATTAGAATAGTCTTTCAGTTTCCTTTTTCTTTCCCCAGGAGGGAAGAACTGAATGTACATCTGCCCTTGCCTGCTGAGGCTAGAAGTCAGCATGGGACACAGCTACTGCTGGGCTCAGGCACACACACCAGCACTGGTCACCATTAAGAAGCCATCATGTAGCCACAGCTCCCACTTTGCAGCCTTTGAGACACTGCTGTAACCATAGGAAAACAGCTATCGCCATGTGGTAACTGCGGGCAAAGTATAACTTTTTCAAATGGTGGCTAGCACAGCCAGCCCAGAGCAAAGAAGGCTCTTTTATTTGTTTTTACCCCAAAGCAAGGGCCTGAGGTTTTTCTCTATTTATTTGTTTTTTCCTTGACAGCTAGGGACTGCACTCCTTTTGTTCTGGAAGCCAAGGGCCAGTTTGTTTTACATTCCCCTGACAACTAAGGCTCTATGGTGCATTTGCCTTGCAAAAGACAGATCAGTTATTTACTTCTGTGAAGATAGACAGCATCAGGCATACCCTGAAGAGAGAGAGTCCCTCTGGTTTAGGATAGGGCATAAGAACAAGGACAATATCTATCCTTGTTTATCTTTGTTGAAGCAACTAGCTGAAGTACAGATCCTTTCTTGACTGCTCTTCACCTTACGAACTGTCCAAATGTTTAGGACTGAGTGGCCTACCCAGCCACCCAGCAAGTCCTTCTAGGCAGCCAGTGAAGAAGCAACACTCCTGCACCTCTGCTGTCCCTCTCTCCAGTGACCAGAGTCAGCACACAAAGCACAACTAAGCCTCCTCACCACTTCAAGTCCTACTTTTAGTAGTCCACAAGCTGATGAGCAGCTTCTTTCTCTCAGCATAACACATGCTGAGAATCCACAAAAATCCACTGCTCTTATCAATTACATTGACAACACCTCCAGAGAGATGGACTGGCTTTACAGTCACCAGTCTTCCTTCACATTCATGCCAAGAGGTCATATCTTGAGCAGGCCTTCTCCTGTCTATGTGATAAATACTAACAAGCAGTTTACTGCTAATCTAGATGGCATGGCATTGCTTCAAACTCCCAAAAGCTCTTCCTCCTTAAAAAGTACACTTTTCTTCTCATTCAGGGGGAACTGCACGTTCTATGACTTCACTTTAGCCAATATCAATATATTTAAATACATATTATCATGTAGAAATCTCTATTCTTTCTTAGTTTTATACAGCAGCTTTCAATCCAGTTCCCTTCATCTGGAAGATTTTTTTAAATTATTTTTATTTTAAAGACTCAAAATCACAGAAACTGAGGGGGGAAGTGAAGTTTCAGCTACATGAAAGGTAATCAAATGAAGATAAATTAAGCAATGAAGTTGTACATTGACATTAAGGTGTCTTTCAAAATATCACAAGTATGATCAGTTTTAATACTGTTTCTCTGTCTGAATCTAAGCTTTCTCCATTATTTTATTTTTAGTATCTTTTCTGAACATTAAACAATTCAGCCAACCACTTAACTCTAAGCATGTGAGTAGTCCCACTGAAGTGAAAGTTAAGTGCTTTCTGAATGTGAATTATCCTTACTTCTCAAAAAGCCATTCAAATTGTATTTAAATGTAGAGAATTTTTATACCTGCAAAAAACTAAAGTAAACAATTTCCTATCAAAGTTTATAGCAAGCACTTCAACTAAGCAATAACATTGACACTCGTTGGCTTAGTTCTTTATTTTATGGAGAGAATGTACAAAAAACTCACTCCATTTACCAGTCCTTTGGGAGTTTTTCATTACTGGCCTTATATAATAGCAATTGAAGATAGAAACAAAATATTATTTAACAAGGTTTTATATGACAACATAAAGAGTGACTGCTAGCTGAGTGTTGATACAGACATATTTCTGCCAGGGTCACTTCCCTGCCAAAATATACTTCCAATAACCATACATAAATTTTATTTTTAATAAATAACCACTAAATGGTTGTATAAACAGAGTAAACTGTGGGTAACTGTAGTTTATAATGAATATCTGTTGTAGCAACATTAACAAATACCTCGTACAGACTGACTGCAAGTCAGTGCCACCATCACTAGTTTGTTGGTTGGTGGCAAACCGAATGATGTTGGAACATATCAGTGGTTTCCCTTGGTAAGAAATCTGCATCCCTGCTACATCAGCTTTCACAGTCTTGAAGTATCCCTCATGTTTGTACTTTTCAGACATTTGGCTTTGGAAAGCTTATAATTTATAAAGGAATAGTCACTGACCCAGAAAGTCACTATAGCAGGACTGTTCCTTATACTCTGCCCAAAACATAAACAAATAGAATACACTTATATGGAGGTGATGTAGCCTAAAGTTTGAAACAGGAGTACAGGATTGGGAGGGGGGAAGGGGGGGGGGGGATCTGCTACCAACTCCTTGGGTGAATCTTCAAACACCTTTACTTTCAGTTCTCTAACTGAGCAATCCAGAGAGTGACGGAGAAAGCCTTGGGAAGGTTATTGATTGACTGCTGTTTGCAAAGCCTCCTAAGACACCACTAGGAAAAGCATTATCCTGTACCTGCTTAAAGAATCAGAGTATATTATTTTAAGTGAAATAATGGTAAGCACATCATACCAAAAAATGGAAAAGGGGGGAAAAAATTAGTTGCAGACCAGTCTGCAGAAGATAAGTTATATTCAGTACAATAGGCCTGAACTTGTAGCACGAAAGTAGGATGAGACCCCTTTGTAAGAAGGGTTGGAGGCTGAGGGCTCTCAGCTCTACCTAGGATTAGGCACTCCATGTCTTCTCAAGGACTTGTTTGGGAGTCACCCATTTAAATCTTCACAGTGGTGACCATTCATGCAGTTTTCTCCAAGTCAGTCACCTGACTCCTTCAAAAAGCTGCCTTTTAATTTAGTTACAAAATCAGTTTTATTTTTATGCTTTCCTCAACCACATGTATGTTTAGGTAACTCTGATTTCCCACCTATGCAAATACAAGAGGCATTTTACACTTTTCTTAAGTACTGACACATTTACGACTCCAATTTCTCTAAAAACATCATTCAGCAAAGATGGATCATTTGCTGCATAGTGAGCAGAAGAAAGAGAAAGAAAGAAGCTGTCAAGCATTCTTCCTTTTTTTTTTTTTTTTTTTAAGGAGGAGGAAAAATAGGCTTATCTTTGCAAAGACAGACCATTTTATTAAAAAGATGAAGTGAGCATTGAACAAACAGTATCTGAAATTCCAGATATGCTGATACTCATGGGGGAATAGTTAAAATGGGAAAGAAAAAAAAAGTTTTCAAAGACTTTAAAAGCATTTGTAATGAGCAAGCCTCTCCCTCTTAAGACTCCATTAATTTCCTGGGGCACTTGAATTTGTAAGTCCCATCTGCATAACCTGAAGGGATGCCTTTGACCCCACTGGTCCTCCAAAAAATTGTTCAGGACATGCTTTTCTGAATTTACTCCATTTTGCATGCTTTCTCTTGCATCTTAAAATAGTACTGCCATTCCTACCTCCATGTGGCTAGTGTACTTTTCCACTACAAATTATCAGTAACTTCTATCAACATATTACCAATGGTGTAATCTAAAGCTATTATATATCAAGATCTGCAATAAGCTACATAAAATACAAAAGTGCCTTTCCTTTAAGATCTCTCTCAAAAACAAAGAAAAATCAGTAAACCAAATATTTGAAGCAACTGTTTTTTACAGGATAACAGGATTCTGTTTACATTTCCTATTATAATCCTCACAAAAGAAAAGGCCAAGGCACAGGTTCTGGTACCTTTACTGGCAGAAAATAGTTTTGAATTCTGAGAGTCATCCTATTGACTTTGACAGCTTGCAGAGTAAAGCTATTAAATTAACCAAGTCACATCTGTGAATTCTAAACAAAGACCCCAACATATGGTCAGACACCTTTGCCACTGCTGTTGGAAAATATATGTATTTACTTATTAAGTTCAGACATTTAAATAGATTTATAGCCTATTCTAACAATAATAAGTGGTGTTTCAGATCCAGTCAAAAACAAAAAAACCCATACAACCTATGTTTGCACAGGTCCAGATATTAGCCAGGATGTGGGCATTTGCAATATAATTATCCCACTAAACATATAATTTCACCTTTAAACAGAGCTGACAATTCTTCCCATCTGTGGTAAGAACTCAGGCTGTTTAACAGTAAAAACAGTGGTTTAAAAAAAAAAAAAAGAAAGAAAAATCTCCACCTGTTACATAAGCAGCCAAAATGCGCTCCACTTACTTGCAGTTTTGTTAAATGAAGTAATGTCCATTGGGGACTGAACAGAAATTATTACACTTCTTTTGCATAGGACCATACAGTTGATATGTGGCCTAACATGTTTTAAACTAGAGCTATATAAGCAAAGTAGAGCAGCCAACTCCCAATATTTGACCTTATTTTTATATAATATATCCAAAAAAAAAAGATTCCCTGAAATTTAACAAGGACTTTGCATTCATTTTGCTTTCCCCCCCCCCCCTCCATGGGTCACTATAGCTGTGCACTCAATGGCTATTATATTAGCTAAATTTAGAATATTGTGTCTGCTTCTGAAGTACATCAGCTCTTTCCAACTCTAAATAAACCTCTGAAAGGCATCAGGAAGCTCTTACGTATTAGAGTGCACACAGCCAGTTTGCAATAATTGGAAAGGGGTTTTGTACTGTATTTTTAATACAGGCATAGGCTTCTGGTAAGGCTTGGGAGAGGGCAGAGAGGGTGGTTTTTTTATTGTTATTATTTTAAGATGTGGTATTCTTTCTCATGGGCAATATCTAAAAAGCTGTCCAACAATCACCACAAAAAGGGCAGAGAAAGGGGAGGAAGAAGAAAATGGATACCGTGCTGTGCAGCAAACATGCTCACAGCGAGGCCAGTGCAATCCCCAGGAACAGCAGCTGGCAGAACAGCACCTCTCCCTCCCAGGGCCACAGCCAGGGAACTCCACCAGGAAAGCTCACCTCTCCCCGCAGCAGACTGTCACCAAGTCTACTCAAGAAGAATAAACTCTCTGAATCCTTTGAACCTGGATGTGCTTGGGAGTTAACTGAAAACTGTGCCTTCTTCTGACCCCCTGCACAGGGAAAGAGTCCAGCCCTTTAGTACAAGTCTATCTTGTATTCAGTGCAACATGACAGAGTAGATAGCACCTTGTTAAGCAATGGCAGAGTTTGTGTGGTTTTGAAAACATCTCTTTTCCATAGCTTCTTTTAAAGGGCTGTAAAACGTTCTTCTATCTCCCCTAGTTCCACTCAGCCTGTTGTTCAGAAGTGATCTGAAGTTTCCGAATCAAAAAGCAAGGTTCAGCTCAATGCAATACAGCACAATTAAACTTTACATTCTACATGTATTTTAAACAGTCACTGCTCCCAGAAATGGCAGTGTTTAAAGTACCAGTAACTGTGTAAGCATCTTCAAGAAACGTGAAGGATTCATGTTTTCTTTTTCACACTTGTATTTTTCAGTCATTTTTAAAATCATTTTTCCATAAGTCATGTAATTAAAACAACAACTTCAAAGTTGCAGTGTATAGCAAGCATCAGAGGCAAAGGAGCTGATATGGGAGCTTAAGTCTAAGTTGCTGCAAGTTGATTTCATACCAAGATTAGACAGAACCCAGCAGTCCTTACAGTACTCCTCCAGGGAGCCACCTCGAGCTTACGGCAGGTTACAGCCTGGCCTAGCTGGCTGACATCCCGCACTCCCCCACCTCTACAGCAGAGCCTGCAACTTGGCAGACAAAGCCTTTCCTTTCAATGAGGTATCCAGCTTTCTTTTTGAGGGTTCAAGCAATCAGGATTAAAGTTCACTTTTGCTGAACAGACATGAATTGATTTGACAAGATAAGTTACCAAGGAAAGGTTACAAATTTAAAGCGCAACACAAAGCGCTGCAGCTGAACGGCCACGAGCAGCGTCCTCGCAGCACAGCTCACGCTGCCAGCAGTCCGGCCCGCAGCTGCGGCCTTGCACTCACCTGCGAGGGCTCCCGTCCCAAAGGGGCAGGGTGCCAGGGCAGCCGCAGCGCCGGGCACTGCCGCGGGTCGTGGGGGAGCCCCCGCCGGGCACGGGCTCGGCATCCTAGCAGGGAGCAGCAGCCCCCACAGCGCTGAGATGGTGCTGGGGCAGGCAGGGCCGTTAAGACCATCAGTGCCCCCAGGGCAGGGCCAGGTGAGGCCGTTAAAACCGTTGGTGCCCCTCCCACCCCGGGGTGAGAGGCCAGGTGGGGCCGTTAAGACCGTTAGGGCCCCTGGGGTGGGGCCGTTAAGACCCTCAGTGCCTCTGGGGCAGGGCCACGACAGTACCAGCCCCATCAAGGACTTCTAGAAAGTGGGTGTGAAATGCGAGGCTAGAGCATCCCCCTCAGCTTCCCAACCTGGCAGCTGCATCCACCAAGTTTCCAGATGACTCCCAATTTTCCCATACTTCAACATATTTTCCCTCTTTGCTCAAACGACCTTACAAGTGTACCTGATTTTACAGGCCTTGCATAAGCTTGGCAACCAACACTTGAATTTGACATTGAGCATAAAGTCAGTCGCAAGAATTGGAGAGGCAGAAAATACCTACCAAATACCCACTTCGTTACATAGTACATCCCGTGCCAATGGGAAATTGTTCCCAAAACTTTTCTGTTTTTTTGAAAAAATCCAAGCAACGAGACTTCCACCAAGCTCTCTTGGGAGGTAAACTGCATGAAGAAATGTTTCCTGATACTCAGCCTAAATTTTCTTTTGCTCATTTTCACGTCTCTATTCCTAATAATACATCCATCAGCCATCCTAAAAGTCCTCTCTCTTCTTTTAATGCTTGGACTCCTGCAGTATTCGAGACAGTTCACATATCCTCTGTAGTCACTATTTCCTCATTCAGATATTTCTTTTGGAAAACAAAATTGGCAAAGACCAGAAGACAGTTCTATTACCATCAAACCTCCTGCGAATGCAACTGGAAAAAGAAAAGCTCCTTGGATAAGTACTTCAATGTGCAAATAAGATACACTGGAATTAGCAGTGATCTTCCTTCTCCAAAGCACCACATGAGGAATTCTCATCCTGGGGCCCAGAATTGGCTTACACAGACTGAGGAATCAGGGAGCAAGATGGCATGTTCCCATCATTAAAGTGCATGAGCTGGATCATCTAAAGCTACTCCCGGCTCTGCCACTGAACTACTGTATAGACTCCTACGCCTTTGTTTCTCTATCTATCAAATGGGTTTACAGGAATTTGTCTTCCTTTCTTCCTCTTAATCTTTATTCTGTGTCTCAGATTTCCACTACAGAGCACGCAAATCAAGGGGGAGAATAGGAGGAGAAGAATACCTCAGAAATGTGTTCCCTGCAAAAGGCTTTGAACCTTTAAGGCATCAGTCTATGTGCCATGCACACAGTCTAGATACTGAAGCAATTAAGTATTTCCTCCTTCTTACTTGATGAACAAGAAGGAAAGCATTTCCTAAAGCCAAGGAAGGTTTTGTGACAAAAGTCTGTCACAATCTGGTAGGGTGGTGCTGACATCCCAAGTTTGACTGGAAAGTGCATAGGTAAAAGGAAATCTGTCAAATGTTATGAGGGACTGCTTCCTTCGTCTCCATTCAGCACACGAGTACTGACGCAGATGTTACCAGAGGTGCAACCAGAATACTTTGTGCATATCTTGGCAACACTGTGTTGTGTTGATATGATATTTTCAGACCAGGGTAGAGAATATGAGAAGCACAATTTAGTTTCCAGAGTCATTAAACAGGTCTAGCAACCACAACACTCACCAGCACCTAACCCCCAGCCATGTTTTGTCCTGATTTTCAGCACATATCCCTGCTTACTCATCGCTTCCCACAGAGAGCATGTCTACTAACCACCTCAGCATCAGCACCCAAAACCAGCTGCAGTTTCTTGTCATGACCCAAATTCCACAGTGGGATTTGGATGAACTGCAAGAAATTGCAGCTGGATTTTCAAACCTACATTGGGGGGGGGGGGGGAAGATAACTTTCTGCAAGCCAAAGGGAGATTTCTCCACTCCCTATTTTCCAAGCCTAAAAGCTAGAACATGAGCTATTTTTTACACAGATGAACATTATAAAGTAAGTACAGGCACATGGACATAACCTCTATTTTCTCCATTCTTTTCTTGGGTTCCTGCTCCTGGCCATTCACAGCTCTAGCTCTCTAGCTCTAGCTCTCTCCTAGCACATGCTACGCACTATCACAGAAAATCAGTCCTACCCCATATGTTCCAGCCTGTACAATGTACCTGGCACACTTCCCTGCTTCCTGTAGAGCCATACTGTGGGTAGATTAAGCTATAGAAGCACCCGCTCTACCATGGATTAAAAATGTTAATGACTAGAATTCCTTTTACGTTTTTTGAAACAATGACATTATGTACAGTGTGATAACATACAGCCATAGCCCAGTGTAAGAACCATAAGACTGTACACTGGTGGATGACAAGTTGACTATGAGCCAGCAATGTGCCCTTGTGGCCAAGAAAGCCAGTGGTCTCCTGGGGTGCATTGGGAAGACTGTTGCCAGCAGGTCGAGGGGGGTGATCCTGCCCCTCTACTCAGCCCTGGGGAGGCCTCATCTCAAGACTGCATCCAGTTCTGGGCTCCCCAGTATGAGAGAGACATGGAGCTTCTGGAGAGAGACCGGCGTAGGGCTACGAAGATGATCAGAGGGCTGGAGCACCTGCCCTATGAGGAACAGCTGCGAGAGCTGGGCCTGTTTAGCTTGGAGAAGAGAAGTCTGAGGGGGGATCTTAGCAATGTGTATAAGTACCTGAAGGGAGGGTGTCAAGGGGACGGGGACAAACTCTTTTCAGTTGTCCTGTGTGACAGGACAAGAGGCAATGGGCAAAAACTGAACCACAGGAAGTTCAGCCTGAACATGAGGGGGGAATTTCTTCCCTGTGGGAGTGACAGAGCACTGGAACAGGTTGCCCAGAGAGGTTGTGGAGTCTCCTTCTCTGGAGATATGCAAAGCCTGCCCAGATGCCACCTTGTCTAACATGCTCTAGGTGACTCTGCTTGAGCAGAGGGGTTGGACTAGATGATCTCCAGAGGTCCCTTCCAACCTTACTGATTCTATGATAGTAGGAGGAGCTATACCCAGAGGATGTATACCCAAAAGGGGACACCAAGATGGACAAAAGGGGATTATGGTACAGCTGGATGAGCAATAGGCAACACAGCTAAGAGTCCTGAAGGGATTGCAGAATCATAGAATAGCTGGGTTTGGCAGGGACCTCTGGAGATCATCTGGTCCAAGCCCCCTGGTCAAGCAGGGACAACAAGGACAGGACTGTGTCCAGTCAGGCTTTCAGTATCTCCAAGAACAGGGACTCCACAACCTCTCTAGACAACATGCTCTAGTGTTCAACCAGCCTCACAATGACAAGTTTTCTTAACTTCAGACAGAATTTCCTGTGCTTCAGTTTGTACCCATTGCCTCTTATCCTGTCACTGGGCACTACTGAGAAGACTCTGACTCCATCTTCTTTACATGCTCCTATCAAGGGGATAATATCCCCCTAAGCCTTCTCTTCTCCAGGCAAAACAGTCTCAGCTCTCTCAGCCTCTTTTCATATGAGAGATGCTTCAGTCACTTAACCATCCGTATGGCCCTTCACTGGACCTGTTCCAGTAATTCAGTGTCTCTGTTGTACTGGGGAGCTCAGCACTGGACACAGCCATACAGATGGGGCCTCACCAGTGCTAAGGAGAGGGAAAGGATCACATCCCTCAACTTGCTGGTAACACTCTTCCTAATGCAGCCCAGGATATTGCTGGCTTTCTTCGCCATGAGGGCACATTGCTGGCTCATCTTCAACTTGTCCACTACAACAAAATTTGGTTAAGCTCAGAAAAGACAGTGGCATCTGTCTCCTCAGACAAGCTGGAGAGAACCACAGCAGCATACTGGGAGTGTACATAGTGCTGGTGCCATAGCAAGACACTACTGCCCTCTTAGATCTCTGGTAATCCTGCTGGTTTTACTATTACCTCCACAGACAGGTAGTGCAGAAATAGGCTAGAAAAATCTTTAAAAGAGAAGGTTGGTAGTTTGGGAGTAATGGAAAGAAAAAGTCAGTGAAGGGCTGATACAGTTGAAACAACAAACCAAATGACTTTTGCAGCTGCATCTTCTGGCATTTGTTGTTTCAGGGACAGAGTGAAGCCCAATTGCCCTTGTCAAGTTCCAAGAAAAAGGTTTCACCGTGGCACAGATGTGAGAAGATGAGGGTCTGCATATGGTCTTTACTTACTGGGACGATGGGGAAGGTCAGGATTTGAACATGTTAGGCAGGAAGAACTTGCAAAACTTGTCACATTCTTCAGGAACCGGAACTCAGGAATAAAGTTGTATGAAATAATACTCAACTTATGAAGCTGAATGATGAGGAGACTGATGTTGCTGTCAAGAACAATTGCAAGAATAGATGACTGACATAGTCCGGAAGAAAGGGATTTCCAGGTGGTCAGTATGTATTCAGGGAATTAACATGGCAGATCTTTAATGAATTAAAAGAAACAGTAGATCTCTCGGAAAGAACAGTGTGGTTCCTATTAAACTTACATCTTTAGATTATCCAGTAGAGTTCCTGAGGAAGTGTCAGTAGCCAGTAATGCCTTTATGCTAAATTATTTCACTGATGCGGAGATTTGAACATAGATACTGAAATGTTTTTAGAAAAATTAAGGTTGGACGGGACCTCTGGAGGTCTACAGTCCAACTTCCTGCTGAAAGCCAAGTTAGAAATGAATTTTGAGAAAGGCAACCTGGTCTTTGTCAGAATACTATTACAATATCCAAAATTTTTAATCCATCTACAGTTTCATTGTACCTCTGGTATATAGATAATCACAGAGTTTATGAGACACAAACTCATATGACTGTGAAAAAATCAAGAATGATAATGAGAGGTAAGAGATTTAGATCATTCTTGCATTAGGAATAAATGCTCCTTGTGCTCCATGAGACTGAGGAAGATAGTCCACAAAACTATTGCAAAATGAAGTATAAAACTGACCCTTTGTATACACCTTCCCACCAGTAGGAAGAAGCAAACAACAAAAATTTGAGGGACACATGGAAGTGAGCTAATCATGGCAGCAAATGAACACTCACAGTTTTCCTTGTTTTTATTTGTCTCTAGAGGAAACTGCTGTGACATTGTATCACAAGATGGCCCTCAGACCACTGTTTTCCAGAAGATTGTCTTTTGTAAAAGTTTAAGGAGCACTCTACTGGAGCAATCTGAGGTAGCAAGAGTTATGTGCACTGAAGTCTTCATACATAGGTTTATATCACTTTGCTGAAGCCCATCCAAGCTGTAACAAAGGTATGAATAACTGAGGCCATACATCATCTGTCAAGATCGAGTTCAGTCTCCTAAACCACTGGAAGTAATAAAGAGTATTGTCTCCTAGCTCTGCTAAGCAAAATGTTAAGCTTCAGAGATGAACCCAGGAGTACTCTGCACCAGAATTAATTGTGAACGGGTTCAGCAGCCAAAGATGATGGTCCTATGCTTGTGAGAGTACTGCAGAAGAAAGAAGTCCTCCTCTGCATCAGCTTCCCAAAGTGTTTTGGATTACCTTCAGCTGATCTCTTCTGACTCATGGCAATTTTGATTGAAGCAATGGGAGGAAACACTGGCCAAACCACACCTCATCACCTTATTAATTCACTTCACACCTCCTTATGAGTTAAGATGGTAGAGTTCATGTAATTTGAGTTCACCTACAGGTTATTTTCTATCATTACTGATTAGCTGAGCCCTTCCAGAAAGTGAATTACCCACTGCCAGTTGAACCAACCAAGTCAGAGCCAGGTATGGAATACAGTCTCTTTAAACACGACTCCTTTTCATGCTTTACTTTTCTTCTTTTTACTGCATCCTGTAAGACTAGGTTTAATTTTGCAGAACTACCAAATTATGAGAACAAACTGGACAATATTTATTGATCTCATACTAATACTTCTCTGTTCATTTCATAAACTACCACGCAAAAACTTAGCAAAAATTTCCATCTCTACCCAAAGGGCACTCAAGTCAATGTTGTTGACTGAAGACTAGCCTGAAATTCAGTGGCAGAGCACAGTGATGAACATTTATAACATCTCTACCCATGATATGTCTATCAAAAATATCATTATCTCATAACTTTCCTATACACAATTATTTCCTATACACAATTATTTAAACAAAGGGAAAAAGCATAAAGAACATTCCTCATCTTTGGGTGGGTTTTCAAGGGGAGACTCGGTTCTTTCTTCAAAAGAATGCGTAGGAACAAACTCATTTGTCTCTACTCTGATATGAAAGCACATATGATTACCTCTCTAATCAATCACATCCTTTGTATTTATCTAGTTTGGTAGGGTTTGTTTCTTCATAGTACTCTTTTTACTGTTGTAAAGAATCCAATCTCCTATATGATATTGAATCTAGTTTACCCATGCATACAAAAAATACTGATATCAATCAAAATCTTGTCTGAAGTAGCAGAATTATTACTGTCCAGTGATCAATAACATTAAGTGAATGAAGTACAGTTCCATGCATATTTCTCCAGATGCTTCTGTGAAACTAATTAGACATGCAAATATGGAAGTACAGTGGCAAGATCTTTAGCTGTGATAAATCAGAGTACCTTTGCTGGACCTATGCTGGTTCATATCTATGGCGCCTTGGCCAGAGGGTGGACCATCACTGTTTTAAACACATTCCTGCCTACTATATGTATAAAGGGTGCTGTATTATCTTAACACGTATCATCAAGATTAAAGAACTTTGTTACATAAATTTCTACTGACATTGGTAGAACTACAACAACATAAAACAAGCATAATGAGGACAAATCAAACCCCATATGGACACAAAAAATTTCTAAGAAAATCAGCTTCTCCTTCTACAAATGTTAACTGACTCATTTGTAAAAACATTATTTACTAAAAGTAATAATTTTAATGAGGGAGGGCAGAATAAATCTCTAAACTAGAACTGAAAGCAAACAGTAGTGAAAGCAGTAAATTGAGCTAAGAAGGTCCAGCAAAAACATGGATCACCCACCCAGCAGACAATATTTGAAAATTACTAAGTGGGAACATGCAACAGAGACAAGATGAGACAAAGTAAACATGTCATGTAGAATGGATGCAGCAAAACAAACACAATAGCAAAAATAATTATATGTTTATCAAAGTCCCAAGAGAAAAAAAAATCAATGTATTGACAAGTTTCAAAACAGCTGCTTCTGGCTCTGGACCACAGAATTTGCACTTGCAAAAATCCCACCTGCAAAGCCAGCCACAGGGGAGATGCAGGTACAATCTTTGCCAGTAATTCATACACAGATGTCTCTAGCTAGCTGACAGCACAACACAGTTGAGTATCTCAAGACTCACATTTGGCTCTTCATAAATAAATTGCAGGTGTATCACTTGCTGCTATGGTCTGCACTAATCAAGAAGGGACTGCTGAACTTTACCTTACCACTTTATACTTTCAAATTCAGAAGACTAAAGTTAGTTATCTCATCCATATCCAATCTTCACTCTTCATATGTTGAAGAGGTTACAGAAACAATGTGAAACATGCACAACCAAGGAAAACTCATCCAGTAATAGACAAGATCTAATCCATGAGGCCTAAGCAGTACCTATTTCAGTGAGGAATTAGCACTAGACATGAGTAAGGTTTCCAGAAATAGAAACTGAGAAAAGAAAAACATTAGAACAGTGCAAAATATTTATAGTTCAGTTAAAGATGTTAGCCATTGTATACGTAAAGACCAAATTTCAGAGGCCATGAAATTTTAAAAAAAATATTCAGATAGTTAAAATTTTGTTTCTCTCTCATTGTGAAACACAGGCAAAATAAAATTGTGGTTCAGTAGGATATAGTCCAGTTTCTTCAATTTCCAGGAACCAGAAACTGGACTAGCCTCTAGCTGTGATGCAACAACAGAATTTTAACCTAAGGGAAATAAATTCTCCTTCGGATAATCCTGCTGCAATTATTAGGTGCACTGAAATACAAATAACAAAGAGACAGACCCAATAACTGGAACTATAAAGACTGAGGTTGGAAGGAACAAAAAATTCCCCTCCTACCTGAAAGCCTGAGAGAAATTTTCCTTCCTAAAACTGATTTGTTTTTACAGGAAACAATAGTGAGTCAGTTGTGATCAAGCGGGAGCATTATGATGCACACACAGTAGGCAATTCCCACTAGGGACCAACGTACCTCAGAAGCGAGAAAGGAATAAAAAAAATCTGATTTTTCTGCCATTAGAGTTCAGCTTCTCTCTCTCTCTCTCTCTCTCTCTCTCTCTCTCTTTCAGAAACCATAGAAAAAAGGCTTTTGCTCAGCTCCGCACTCACCATGGGAAAGGTTCAGCCAATAAAGGCAGAGAGTAACTCTCATGGTAAAAACACAGCAAAAGGCAATGGTGGATTGTTCAAAGTAAGAGGGAAAAAAGACTGGGCCAAACATATCTACTTTAAAGACAGACTCTGACCTCTAAGCATGATGGATTTGGAATACTTATAAGGGTGAAGCTAAGCAATTCACAGAGCTGGAGAAAAAAGCATCATGTGAGCATGCTTATGCTTGCTCTCTACCCACATACACACACATACAAATATATACATATTTGGAGAAAGCATTAGGGTAAGCAGGATTTTGCTGCTATTCTAAGCTGTCTTTAGCAAAATTTTCACAATGTTTATAAAAAACACAGAGACCTCTCAGACGCATGTGTATAAAAACAGAACCAATCCTGCAATGCACTGACCTTAAAGATGTTTAAGTGCTTCACTGAACTAAGGTGAAATAAAGAGTTTAAGAAGCTTTGAACTCCTTCTGTTACTCTTAAGTTTTGTGCTTACAACTGTGACTGGCAACACTGGGAAAATCAGATCTCTATTCACACTAATAATGTTATAAATGGCCTAGGAAAACACAAATAAAACTAATTAAATGCTATAGCTAATTTATTTAGTCACTTTTTGCAAATGAAACGAAAGAACACATTTAGTACATAAACTTACACATAAAAAGTCATCTCTGTAATAAAACTTTTTTTTTTAACCTCCTGGGCTGGACCCAGCTGCTTTTTATACATCTATAACAAACTTTGTGCCAAATGTACTGCTTATATATTTTTCTAAACAAGCCCCACTTTACTTTTTCCAATCAGTCCAGACAGATGGCAAGCAAAGAAAACACTTCAGTGTCATTCTGGTGGAGACCGTCACTGAAGTGCTTTTGCCAAGAAGAAACAGACTAAACATGAATGAGGCCAAAGAGAGAAGCTTGCTTTACAGGCTAGTGGTAGTAGATTTCTCCGGACTTACAGAAATTCAATAGTAGCTTTAAAACGCTTGCAAAGAACAGCTTCTCTACTTTCCCGCAGCATGTAGCAACCCTCTTCTGAGGTAGCAATATCCACTCAACACAAGTAAAAATGGGTACTGCATTTCTAAAAACACTGGTAGGGAAATGCTTGTTTTCTTTCTTTCTCTTAATGTACACAATAGTTTTGGCACCCTTTGCCACAAATACATTCTTCATTACAAGAAATGAACTTTGTGGAATTTGCCTAGGATATTACAAAATAAGCTTTCCTGTTCAAAGATCAGACTGTTCATTATTGGAACAATATCTCAATTAATACCACATTGGTACACATATATCAGCTCCAGCCTATTCATTCTTGTACCTGCTTTTGTGAATGTATTTAATAATGCCAAAAAAAAAAAAAAAAAGAAAAGAAAAGAAAAAAGGAAAAAAAGGAAAAAGGATTAGGAAAATAAGAATTCTATTTGGAAAGTTGCTAGATTTTGCCTACAAGACATCATTCCAGTTTGCAGTATCCAGTGTGCCTTTCACTTCACAGGTAAAGCAGTTCCATTGCTTATCACCCGCTAAGACCTGACCAGATACAGTAATCACTAAAACAAAATTAGGCTAAGCATATACATCTATTATTGCTTCATGAGGATTCAGATAGGTTGGTTAGATCCTTGAGATCCAGGCTTCATGAACAGAAAAAAGAGCAGTTAAGCAAGCAGTACAGAGTGTACAAAACAGTTTTTAAAACAGTGAGTCAGATTTACTTTAAACCTTTATTAGAGCAAAAATACTGTCAGTTATCTATACGCCTCCAAACTTTGGGCTTTTTGTAGAAAACAGTATCTCTTAAGACAATCAAACACTGTTGTTGGTAAGTCTGAGATTCTCTTTTCTACAATGGAAAAAGGCTGTTTAACAATTTGTAGTTCTGTTCTAAACGCATCTAAACTGTCATGAGAAAAGAGGAAATACAGACAGTCCAGGTGCTGTTAACACAATATTGCCTTTTATAGTAACTGGATAGCTGCTATTGTGTCAGAATAAACATGTATAGTATTTTGAACTGCCAATGAAGAACTGCACTGAGCTGTTTCCAATGGCCAAGAAGATCCAAAGTTAAAATGGGCTAACTATTTTGCTTTTCTCCTGGCTTCCATTTTTCATTCCTCAACTTCTATTTTGTAATGCATTTTCCTCACTTATCCTTTTTAGTACAATGGCCTGTAAGTTTTTTCCACTGATACCTATCTATCTGAAGATGAATCACCTGTATCAATTTCATTTTCTGCACATCTTAAGCAGTGGGCCAGATTTTCAGGGAGGTGACCATGCTGGATGGGAAACATCTGGACATCCAAGCTGCTGTGTGACAAGCACTGCTGAGAATTGTGGCAAGATTTGGTGAAACAGTAATTCTTTAGAAAAGTCTTACCCTGATAATACTGTAAATTACTTCTAAGTCTAAACAACAACAGACTGAATTCTTTAATCTGGCTAGAGTATTATAGACTGCTGTTGGTTTACCTTGTTTCCCTTTATCAGCATATTCACCAGTCCCTGTAATTTTATGCCAAAGCAGCTACAAGTCTAAAGAAAAGAAGCTAAAGATATAGATACAGATAAATAATCAGGGATCGGTTTAAAAGATATATCCAGAAGACAAAGCTTCAAAAGATGCTGTTAACTAGATTGCTCTTTGGTAAGGACATTCAGTAAACAGATTATCTCTAATAAGCTTATCCTGTATTAAACCACTAATGAGTCGATGCTGTGATAAGACTGTTCTCAAAGGCAATGAATTATAGACATACAACTACAGGAAGCGACTAGAATACGGTTTCCCTTCTCCTGTAGTGCTGCTCAGTGGCTCCCTACACACTCTTCAACTGCAGATGACCAAAGGCCTTTAGCTTGGCCCACTAGAAAAGTCATTCTGGTAAAAGCCAATCAAATTAAGCCCTAGAAAATTGTTAAGACAAGACAAAAAAAAAAAAAAAAGATCAGGGTTAGTACACATTCTCAAAGCCACCTGCAGAGAATGCCATGGCAGCACAGAAAGAGCAAACCCAGTGGAAACTTTGCCTGAGACCAGAAGTTTTTTTATGCCAGTATTTCATTGTGGAGCTATGACATAACAGTTTCACCAAGAAACTGTTAGAAGCCAGGAACTGCATAATGATAACTGCAGTAACTGCAAAACTCATCCAACAGTTGCACTATAATTTTCGCAACACTAAAATCTTAAAATCAAGAGAAAGAAACAATCTTGAAGGGGAGTCAAAAACAGCATGAACGGAACTTGCCAAAAATACCAATTCAGACTCAAATTCATGGCATTTACAACCATCTCTTTGAACTGACAAATGCGTTAAAACATTGTGTAAGCCACAAGTCACCTTCTAATTTCCTGATGGAAGAGGTCAAACTATTTCTGGGGCCACCAAGTATTCAGTTCCCAGATAAGTCCCCAGACATACTGCTTTGATTTCTGGATAGAGAAAGGATCATCCAATTTGATAAAAATGTTTCTACAACTGCAATAACAAAGTCAGCATTGATATAACATCAATTTTCTTCAAGCTATAAAGAAATCATTTCATCATTTCCAACACATGCCAACACACACTGGATTTATGAAAAGGTCAGGGAGCAAAGAAATTCTCAAACCAGAGGAAAATA
The DNA here is from genome assembly GCF_028389875.1 of Rhea pennata. Lineage (NCBI taxonomy): Eukaryota > Metazoa > Chordata > Aves > Rheiformes > Rheidae > Rhea > Rhea pennata. Next base: position 19,274,496 of record NC_084671.1, on the reverse strand, counting down.
TTTGAACTAATCAGATTGAAGTCGAGATAATAAATATTACAAATGCTAAATGAGCACTAGACAGACACAAGAAAGAAAGGAGGTTGGTGAACAGGAAGATTTAAGAAGGCATTACCATGAAGAAGTAAATTCTTGAGTCATGTTACAAATCAGCATGTCTTACCAAATCTGCGTAGGAATGTGCCAATCAGCAGTGCAAACATTCCAGTTCTGAGACTATCAGGCTGTAATGGTATATTTTGGAAAGCTAAATTGCAGGTTCAAGCTGCAGGTTCAAGACCCTGATGATGATAGCAGGGCTGCAACCAATTTTAAGAGTACCTTTCCAAAGTCAGTTTAGGCACACAGTTCTAATGATGGTTGAGAGACTGGTTGTCATGCAGAGTGGTGAAGAACAGCTTAGTGTTTCCATAAGTCTTCTCTATGTATTTTTCCACCCTCCAGAAAAAGCATGCTTGCTAAAGACAAACCATGTAACCTTGTTGTCATGGATAATGCATTAATTATACAGTTCTACAATTAGCAGCTTCAAGTTAAAAATAAATAAAAAAGTTCACAGGTTTGCAGGCTGTCACAAGAAAAATCCACAAAGTGTTTCTTTCTGTTTATTTAGTCTGCTTGTGAAGTTGCTGTGGAAAGAGAAAAATAATGATGCATAGAAAAAAAATCCCCTGAGAATCTAGTCATTGATTAAAAAAATGTTAATTAAGAATGCATGCCTTCAGAATATCTAATTTAGCATACAGGGAAAAAAGCATCTAAGAGAGAATTAAAGGCAAGTCCCATGATAAAGATGCTTTGGTTTGGATTAAACTGCTAAAAGCCTCAGTCTTTAAAAACTGTAGAAAAAAAAACATACCTACATATACCAGAGGGAATATTAGCATTGTAGGGATAAACTCTATACAGTGTGATAGCTTATATTTGCAAAGACAGTGGAAATAAAAAAGTTTAATAAATCACTTTTCTTCCAAGGATTTGCCTTTCAGAGTTCTCTCTTTTTGCTAAGGGCTTGCAGTAAAAGTGCAGTATAACCAATCCTAATTCCACAAGATTCAAGTTTGGCAAGTCAGAGAATGAAATCTTGATCTATAAACTAGCAAGCTCAAAACCTACATTTCTAAAAGCACATGACATACCCTCAGGCATTTTAATCCCACGGCTGGTACGTCAGGTCTAATTGTTTCCATCATAATCTTTACCTTGAGCACACACAGGATGTTACGAAACTCCTTCCCGATAATGGAAATCTTACCAATAGAGACTACTACGATCCATGAGCTGACTGTGCCCATAAAGAGTATAAGCAAACGGTGAACATACTGACATATACAGGAAGTGAATTCAGGCTTGTGGGTCCAAGTAATGAACCCATAGAGCAGATAAGCAGTACAAGCTGAGAGAGTTTGAACAGGATTCCACTGCTCTCCTAAATCGTACATCAACACAGTACTGTAATGAGCCTCCTGCATGCATTGGTTACCACATCGCACATCGTGCTGACAACCCATATGCATTGCACAAGTGAAAAAGGAAATGGCTGATGGACAAAACATTCCAAGGGTTTCATATCTGTGGAATTTCTCTTTTGCATTAGGCAATTCCTTTATTTCAGTAATTCACGGAGAGGTTAAACATGCAGTCTGAAAGGGCAGACTCAGCCAAAACAAAATGCTCAGCTGAGCGTCTTTATTCAACATCACAGATATAAAAACATTTCCAACCATGCCAGCATGTGCACAGTATCAAGTAGAAATACGCACAGATTTCTTTGCTTCCTGAAAAGTGAGCAACATAGCTACAGATTGGTCTGGCTAAGAAAGCTATTGATTCAATGTATTTCCTCAACATGGGTTTCTGTGGAAGTCCTATCAGCAACTCTGCATGCGTACTTACAGTGATTCATCACCACGCTGGCCCAGGAGGCCAAAATGATGTAAAATAAACTAGGATTCTCAAGAAGTATAAGGTGCATTGGCACAAAGGTCTCATCAAATTTCGTAAGTTCACTAATTCTTTTAGACCCCCTCCAAAACTGCCAACCAAAATTCCCATTTTAAGCAGAAGTAAACCCAGCCTACTTCAACTACTGCCAAAGTAACAACCACTGCATATGCAAATACCCTCTTTGAGGGTATCAATGGCCTCTTGGGAAGCAAACAAACAGATGTGCTAATATTATTTATGCCTGAGAGCAGCCAAACTAAACCCCTTGAATCCTTAATGGCGCTAAACTTTCTGAATGAAGGACTTCAGAAAAAGAAGAAAAGTCCAAATTTTATTTCCAGAGCTAGATCCTTTCTACAGCAAACTGAGCACAAACTAGATCCAATTGTCTCTTTCCTTTTACTATACATGTACATAATCTACAGACTTTAACAGCAGACTTAACATGAAGTGGACTTGCCTGGAGTCAAAGCCTTACACTGCTGGCAGATTAGGAACCTACGGAAGCTATTCAGCCTCTGTGCAAGAGTTGCAGAGACTCTGTTGCAAAAGGAAGGCCCTTCCGAGAAATGAATGAGGTTCAAGAATTTAGGTAAGTCTCTATCTTTCAGGATTTCATTTCTTAAACTCATTCAGTAACTTAGTGGGCCTATAGGTGGATATAGCACTTTTTTTTTTTTTAAGTAAGAAGAGAACTCTTAAGTAAGGACATGTTTAAATGAGGTGCATAAAATGAAGCATCTTTAATTTGCAGGGTATAGCTGAAATACTCTTAAATTAATCTTGTTAGGGGGAAAAAAAAGTGGAAATCTCCAAAATCCATAGGCAAATTAGAAGCTTTCTGGGGCTGATTCTCATTTGCACCAAGATCCTTTTGCATTATTTTGGCTGCATACAGGAAATTTCAGTCTAAGCTCAGCCAGTATAAAATCCTTTGGTACTGCCACAATGCTAATAATTTTCCAAGCATACAAACTAAATACACTTGACTCATTTTTTTTTTCAAATTACCACTGCCTCTTCTTTCTCACTGAGGCCTACAAACAGAGGCCTAAGTTCCCAGCTTCTGCTACTGATAAGTCATATCAACAAGAAAATTTCACTTTAAACTACTATCATAAGATGATAGTAGGGGGGAGTGGGTGCACACTCATAAAACCCCCAAATAGGTCAAACTTTCCGAAAGAAAGAGCGGGCATGAAAAATATTCATAAAGATTTAACAAAGTTTAGAATTTGAAACCCAGACCCTTTTTCATTTTCCACAGTTAAGGTTTTCAGATCTCTAAAGAAAATTTTATAATGCTGTTTCCACTATAATCTCTTTCACCACTCCTCTTCACACATCTTACCTCATTTACATTGTTACATAGGCAAAGACACAACTGTAGGTTACAATATTCCCCAAACACCTTAATACTGGGTACTTTCAAGTAAGTAATTGCTTCTTCATGGGTTAAACACATACAAATAAAACAATCTTAAAACTCCTTGTTCTCTCTGCATTAGTTCTTTTTCTCTAATTTATTCAGATATCTAAGAATAGCAGATGCGATAAAGAGATTCAAATGTATGCAAATGTATATATACATATTTGTACAAACACAGCTGAGGCTGAATAGAAGTGATCCAGCAGAATGGACAGGAAACGAAACATAGCTGACAGCTTCCACTACCGTAATAGTTCCCAATGGCATGGGAAAGACAGAGGAATCAGCGCTATCTTCTCAAACTGAGGGCGTCACTTCTGGGGATATGATCCTGAAAACTGTCCTTTTTTTCCAGCATCAAAACACCCACCATCAACATAAAACTAGCTACTTCGTGTCTCACTTTTTTTAGATCAATCTCACCTTTGCTTGATGGAGTTCATTGATGAAGAATGTGATGGAAACTGTGGCCCTAGGGTACTGCTACATCTATCTACTTTCACAGCCTGAGGGAGGCAGTCCCAAAGTGCTGGGCTGAGGCTACTGCCAGCTTGGAGCCATAGCTTCTCCTCAAAGTTTTCCACTGTTCTACAAATGAAGAAGGAGAATAAAAGAGTTTGCTTGGGATTTTATCCAATTTAAGGAATTATTTTGTTTTGTACAAAAAAAATATTGATTTTAAAAAATATTTGGCTTTTTATTGTTACCAGGTTGTCTACTGCTTTGTCATTGCTTTCGTTACTTCCCCATAGCCTGCACACTGAGGCACCTGGAAAGGCCAGAGTATTCCCAAGGCCCCGAGATCCTGGACAAGGAGATCAAAAGATACAGACAAGCAGAAAAGGTCCTCAGGCCTACAACTTTGCCTCATTAAAAATGTAACCCTTTGAGATACTATGAAGGACTATTCCAGCTAAGAGCATGACAGGAATCACAACAGCTTGATCACAGCTTGCATGAAGTCTGATTTCACAGGAAAAACCCAGTTCAGAAATTTCTCTGATACCTAGTGGATACACACTACTAGTCTCACTTCTCTGTGTAAATCCCACACGTATCTGCCACAGACTTACTTTGCTGGCAGCCTTCACACCACCACCAGCTTTGTTTTGTTTTGCCTCTCCATTCCTTACTCCTGCTTTTTAGATGGATCATATACAGGATCCCTTACTGCTCTCATTACATTTTTAAAGGCATTGTAAAATCCACCACTCCAAAGTCAAAATATTCTTTTTCTTTTTTTTTTTAACTTCAAAAAAAATTGCTGATTTTCTAAACAGCAAATGAAAATCATTACCCCTAACTTCTATGCTTGCTCTACGGAGGAGGCCATACTCACAATGCAGCAAGTATTTACTTCACTCACCCACACTGGCCTTCTCATAAGAAGCAAAGCCAGACCAGACAAAAGCTCTGCGTAGAATTGTTCTGGGACTCGGACACATGCATACCAATAAGCAAAATAAAGGAAATGCCAAACCAGTTGCTGCTTAATACTTTTATATGAAACACACAATTAAAAGGAGAAGAAATGTTTGCATCTTTTGTTCTCACCATTCCTCCAGTTACCTCCTCCGAAACCTCAGCAAATTTATCATTAGCACAAACAGCAGTGACGTTAGCTCTGTGAATGTGAACACACTGAGTCAGCTAAATGTGTGGCAAAGACTCTTTCCACATTATCTGGAATCAAACAGAGGGGAAGAAGGCATGTGTTCCTTCCAAAGGTGTTGGCTTATTCCATCTTACACCAACAACACATGTTCTGTTAGCAGTAAACAGTACTCTAAATATTAAACAAAGCTACAAACAAGCAAAAGCAGTTACTGTTTACATAATACTTAGAATCAAGCCAAGAGTCAGAACACGAGGCAAAGAGAGGCAGTGCCTAATTTCCCAGCAACAGACCCTTCCCTCTTTGCCCTTTGCTCACCGTCCCTGCTGCTGAGTCTCTTGTCACATGCAAGGACAAGCTTAGGGCAGCCTGTCCTTCCAGAAGAAAGAAGGCCACTGCCTCTGCACCTTACTTGTCAAATGCCACATGTATCTTCGGGAGAATGAAGTACCTCCTGCCCCTAAATAGTCTGTTCTCAGTGCCAGGACAATTAAAGACACTTCAGCTTTGAGTAATGTGTTTGAACAACATGCGTACTCGTTCCAGCCCTGGCCCAGCACAGCCACCACAGCCCACTGGCCCAAACTCACAGTCTTCAGATTCAGACTCTGGGAGCAATAAGGCAACATCGCTTCTTGAGGGGTCATCATTACCAGAAACATCACATTTTCTTTGCTGGGCTTTCCAGTACCTCATTTCATGTTACAAAATGGCTTCAAGTATGGCAGATTTCCTGGGCACAAGGTGACCTTTGCAATTCATTCTTGCCTTCAGAAAGAGAGAGAGAGACATCCATCAGCACATACAAAAAGTAAGGGACATTTGAGGAGCAGGACACCACACAATTGTCTGCTGAAGTGGGAAGAGTTATAAATTCACTTACTTTTTAAATTGCTTTTTCCAAAGAAGCCAACAGCTTTGCTTTGTGTTCAGTACACTTTTGAGTAGGCAAACTCAGTCTCAAAGAAAGGCTGCTTTTAATCATGAGACCCCAGGGCTCTGCTGCCCCTATGAGAAGCAACTCCAAGTGAAGAACACTGGGGCAACAGCTGGCAAGAGTAGCCTTCCTCTGCAGCCCTGCATAGGCTCCTGTAAGTGGGAAACTGAATAAAACATTAAGAAAATGAAATGAAATGAAAATGAAATGAAATGAAATGAAATGAAATGGAAAAGCTGAAGAAAAGTGCTCAAATATAAATGAAAAAATTGAAAACAAACTGAAGTCAAAAAATAGTGCAATAGACCACATACTTTTTTCAAAATCCTCCAACATGTTTTGCCAAAGTGTTTGCCAAAAGTACTTGGTTCCAAAAAATCTGTATTTCTTTGGGAAAAACAGATTCATCAAAGGCATTCTAGCTAGTTTATATTCTGAAAGAACAAAGATACTTTTAAAATATCATGTTCACTAAGAACTTCTTGTGAGCTCCAAAGCACTGGAGAGTCATCATCAAGGTTACACCAAAAGGTAGTTTGGGATCTCACAGATTAATATTTACGCCAAATCCTATTTTGATTAAAGCAGCTTCCCATATTCTCTGTATCTTCTTACAGTCCCATAGCACTTGTTCTTACAATGTTTGGGGTATATGACAGGACTAGCATTTGCCACTGTTAAGATGGCAGTTCAAAGCTCTCTGTTTAGATTGCAAATACAATTTTGTTGATGCTGCATGATCTGAATTTTAAGCCTACAGATTTCTGGGTGCTGGCACATACTTAATCACATGTTAAGTCAGACAGCTGGTGCTCCTTTAATCTTTGTTGGGTAGATAACAGTTTTATCTGATAAATAATTTTAGAAATATTAGAAATATATTTTAATAGCAGCTGAGCTACCATGTATCACCATATCCCAAGAAGGATTTGACCTTGGGACCTCACGAATTTCTGTTGCAGGTACTATTTCCACAGATTCTGCTTCAACTGTGAATAGTGTTACAAAAACGACTTTTCTAAAGGAAATTTATCTTCCATGTTTCCAATACCATAGGAATGTAATTGGAAGATATACCTATTAATTTTAAATCATTATATTAGAATATGTTTAAGATGTTTTTCAGTCTCTACTAGTGTATGCTATACTACTGAATGTTTTCATTTAGTTCAAAGTACCACATATGTATCACAATTTCCAGGAAGTCACACAGTGACCAAAGCAGGTATTAAAGTCAAATATACTAGTTTGGAGTAATACAGAGGTTGGAATCAGGAATACAGGAGCTTTGGTTTCTGGTGATTTTGTATCAGCGCAACACCAATAACCCTGAAGAAAGGGAAAAGTAGTACTGAGGTACTCAGTTCCAGCAATCTCAGATTAGACTTCTTGTGTGACATAAGTTACTTAAAAGAAAATTCTGGCACTTAATATCTCCCTCAGTTTCCTCAGCTGTAAAATTGGCATAGTCAGTATTTAATTTCTGTGCTACCTCCTGAGAGTGCTCAGTAATGTTTAAAAAATTAAAATGCCAGGAGTTCTTTAGCAATGAAAGAGGATCTAATGTCTCTCTCTCCCTGACAGACTGCTCTCCCCAGCTCCTACCGTTACACTTCTGGCCCTTGTCTCATTCTTTCAGTCCCTATGGATTACATTTCAGAAGGATTTATATTCCCAATCGGATATTATAAACTTTTCATTATGTACTTCCCCAACATCATGCTGGCCTCTCTCACTGAACAATAAGGATGTACGCACCCATTTTTACAAGGCTGTTCCATGGTTCTGTACATTAAAAAATCATTTAGTGTGCTTGTTGCAGAGACCCACATTCTGGGCGTAAAACACTTTGCCCTGTAGCAGGCATTGACTCCCCCACGACAAAAGCTTGTTCTGCTGGAGCTCTCCACTCATATGCTGTTCTCCTCCCAGGAACTGACCTCCTCTAGCTTACATCTGAAATTATATGTAACTGTATTTCAGATATAAATTATCTATTTCTCACTCCTCCTGTGCCAAAACTTAAAGTTCTTGGGCAAAATCCCACTGGAAGATTTTGCATTTTCTAAGCATGTTGGTTGGCTCACATTGACTGCTGTTTGCAGTACTCTGACTCTGCTGGCCCTAGATCTAGCTCAAATTATTCACTTTCTTCTACTGAGCAATCTAAGGCTCTACTGGTCAGGACTCCAGGTTCAGGTCTGCAATTTCAAGAGCTTCCCATAGCCAGCTGGACCAGAATCATGCTGTGAACTGTCTCTGTGGTCTTTTGGCATCTGGAATCACAGTCTTGGTAAGAGTGAGCTGTTGCAGACAATTAAGACAGCAAAAATAGCAATAAAAGTGTGACTTAAACATTAGCCCCCACCTTTTTTTTTTAAAAAAAAAAAGAAAAAGAATGCTTCAATTTGAATTAAAAGAATGCATCCATTTAAATAGTATCAACTGCTCGATCTACTTGTCCATTTGTTGCTTGTGTTCGAGGAAGGAAAAGAAGAGCATTATTTTTGCATTGCATATATACATTCTTTGTCAGCTGAACAAAGGTAGAAGCTTGGGAGTCACTTTTCTTTCCTGTTAAATTCACAGGGTAGCACAGCAACAAACTGACAAGCTCAACAAGCTTGTTTTCCACAAATACCAGGAAATGGTGTTGAAAAATGACATCAGTAGAAGTTTCTAGGTACTGTGGGCTTTTGAGTACTTGAGTTTGATCCAAAGCCTGTGGCGGGCAATGCAAAGACTTTCTTTGACTTTCATAACCTTTACATTGGATTCCTCCTGAGGGCTATGAATAAGGATTCAGAAGCCCCAGTTTAAACATCTCTTTTTCAAAGTCTCAGACTGTATCTTGCCCTTAGCTCATTTTGCTTTGCTTACAGAGCTGGTGTGAAAACCTTAGGGCATGTCTGCACTGCACACTGCAGAGCTCTCTGCACCAGCTGGTATGAGTACCCAGGATAACACCATGCTGAGGCATTAGCTCGGGTCCTGGGAGTCATATAGATATATTAGCCTGGCACTATGCCCAGGCTAATGAGCTCAGGCTAACTTTGCCTTATCCAGAGCTAGCTCTTTTGCATTTCTGTATAGCCCCACACTGCACAGAGTAAATTTGTCTCTGCACCACTGAGTGTTATTTGTTGCATATATCACAATCCTGCTCCTGTGGACCCATTGCTATTTGAATGACATTTCTTTGTCTAAGCACTCCAGTATTCGAAAACGTCCATTCCTAAACCAAATCCTACTTATCTATCAACACATCTCAACCTACAAATAAATATAACATACACATTTCACCACATTTCCTATTATATCTTAAATACTTCATGTGCTTACATTGTGTCTGAAATAAAAAGTTTTGAATGAATCACAGTACCTACTAGGTAGCTCCTGTGATCTTCACTTTGCGTTGTGAGAGAACTTTGCATTTTTACTCCCATGACCCAGGTCAAAAACTTTGTTTCTTAAAACAAAACTCCTATATTTTTTTTCTCTTTGGCATAATCTGGTCCTTTGAATACCAGGGGATTTGTCTATCTCTGAAACAGAAAAATAACTAAATGGAGAGACATGTTGATTGATTGCCACAGCAATTAACTGGAAGATTTCAATTGTTATATATTTTTGTATCAGTGGCAACAATGACTATTAGAAAGGTATGCACACATATGTATATAACTACTTGTGTCTTACAAGTTATACCGTGTCATCACTCTTTAAAGAGTTCTCTCTTCCTGTTCACCTTCCAAACACTCAAACATATGTCTTTGATCTGCCTGAAAGGATAAGCATTTTACCTATGGTTTGAGCACATGAATAGATACGCAAAACTCCTGATACAGCAGAAAGCATTTGCACACACCTAAAGCAAAGTCTAAACATTGAAATAGAGCAACTGGAATAGAAAACACTGAATGCAGCAAACTTGTAATTACCAACAGGAGCAACATCCTTTCCTCATCAGTCTTCAGGTGTGCTTATATTAAGCCATAAAGAGTTAGAGGATTCTTGAGGGATAGTGTTTCAGGGTTTTTTGTTTAATGCTTTGGAGTTAAATCATGTTTTTTTTCCCACGGGTGCACAAGACAAAGATGAGGCCAGATGGAGCCTCCTCCCCTCCCTGCCGCACATGGGCAGGAGGCAGCTCCAGCGTGGGGCCCAGGAGTGTGCACCGAGCGCCAGCAGCCCAGCCCTGGGGGAGCACTGCGGGCCGGCCGCAGGCTCTCCTCGCCTGTCACTTACCCACAGGCAGGGATGATGGCAGAAGCAAATGTTCACTCTACTGTACGGCCCCCTGTTGTGCTGCTGGATACACTGTGGGGGCACAACGCATCCCCTTCGAAGCGGGCACCTGGAGCCTGTCCTGCCTCCAGAAGGGCACTGCTATAGCAGAGCCTCGAGGGAGCGTGCCGACGGAGGGAGATATGCCTGAGCTCTGTTAGCAGCAACTGCTGCTGCCTTCAATGTTACCCAGAGAAAAGGAGTTGCCAAGTCTCAGCAGGAGACTTCAGAAGGAGCTGCCAGCCACTGGCACGAGTTCAGAGGCGCTACCCTGTGGGAGAGGGGCAGCACTTGTGCGGGGGGCATGCAAGACACACTTCCGGGGTCACAAAACAACTTCTTAGAGCCCTGGCAAACAAGCCGTTTCAAGCCAAGATGGCTTTATCCTGATCCCAGCTCAAGTCATCCAAGTGCCAGCACATCGCATGGCTGGCACTGAAAGATGCCAGTGGTGGAACACCCCACTCGCCCACCACAGCTTGACTGCAATGTCACAAGTGGGCTGGAAAGTTCCCTGGCTAGCCCTGCACTTGTAATCATGGGGAAGTACATGTGAGGGAATATACGGAGAGGAAGGAAACAGTACTGAGTTTTAAGCAGGAGTATTTTAGGGTCAATTTGTCCCTTTTCGAGAGGGAAGAATACATATAGCCATTTGCCACTTAGAAATAGATAAAACAATGTTCTCTCTGCCATTTGTTTCTCTGGTGTATCGCCCTTTGCTCATAAACATCTTTACACTTAGCCGTACTGGAGGGACTCAGTCCTGAAAGCAAAGCTGTGGAAGCTATGCAGTAAAGCTGCAAGAAGCTATGGAGGGCAGCCTTTGACGGCCACGCAGGTGTGGAACGTGACAGCCAGATGTGCACGTTCAGCAGCCAGGTAAGGCAAGGGGAGGACACAGGTAATGGGCCAAATTGTACCAGCAAGGACCACCCTGAAGCACAAGGAGATGTACTGCCCTTGGCATCAGTACACAAAATATTGCATTGCCCCAAGCAGCCAGCTATAACACTGCTTACAGCTACACCACACATCAGTTTGGGGAGATAAGTACACTCCCTGTGCACAGGCAGCCAGATCCACTGCATGCTGCAGAGAGGTCTGAGAACTCTCGAGGACCTTTTGGACAGCTAGAAGCAGCCCACTTTAAATGCAAATGTGAGCAGCATTCAGCATGAATAAGAGTTTTCTTAAACCTGTTAGCTACAACTTGACCATGCAGTAAGAATAAACCAAACTATGAAGAAAAGAAAAGAAAAGAAAAAGCTGGAAAGAGCTACAATATTTTATGTCATTGATTGCATCCACTCATTTTGTTTCATTTTCATGGTACAAAACAGAGAGACTACTTAAAGCCAAAAGAAGAATCTTAGAGTCAGTGCTGACTCTGAGAGATTAAAGAAGCCCTTCTAGCCCCATCCTTCTGTCCTCATTTTAGCACCAGTTCCACTAACTATGTTATCCTCAGTACAGTAGAGTCATGAGCCCAGGGTACTTGGTGCAATTTGTCTCTTCTGTTGCAGAACAGGTTAAAGCTACTCTCCAGATTCTCCTTCTCAGGGATACTCAAGGAGTAATCTGGCAGAAGAGAACTACATTTTATATCTAAAATAGAACGGGCTGACACTTACCCTGTGTGAAACAACACGGGAACAGACACTGCAGTTTGCACCAGCAAGCAGAAGTACCTCGAGTACCATTTATAAAATTCCCAGCTGCTTCTCCTGAGCTGCAGCACTGACTGAGTCTGGAGGACAGCCACCACAGAGCTTGAATAAAGATCCTGCTCTGTTTTGTCTAACATCTCCTCTCTCTAGAGAGGATGAGGAGGTTCCACAGACTCTTTCAAGGACAGTTAAACCAAATGGACAAAACACATCACAAGAAAACTGGGGAGGAAGCCATATATCTCCAGCTTGACACAGGCTGGAAAGAATTCCCAAGTCTGGGTGGCAAATTTTTCCATGTGCTTCATTTGTGCTCAACGATTTTCTTTGCATCAGTATAGCATGAATTTCCACCTATTTGGAGTTCATTACAGGTTCAGCACAGGCCTAACTCAAACCCCCTTCCTTTTTCATTTCCTGATACCAACACACCTTTACACAAAATTTAGCATTTGTACAGCCTTCCTGTTCTGCAACAGCCACAGCATTCATGAAGCACAGGAGCCAAGTCTGTTGCCAGGCACCTCTCAGATGTGTTCCTGACACCGTGACAACTGTGCTGATTATGTTTGCCCAGCCAACTGCCAGGCATGACCTGATGATGGTGGGTTACTCCCACAGAGGTCAGCCAGAGCCTCTGGTGCTCTGCATATATGGTAACTGCATCTGTGCTCCCAGAATGGGCTCCAATGGCATCAGGCAACTCTCACCAGTTCTGGAGGCCTCCCCTAGCACAGTACAGCCCCGTCCCCAGGGATGGAGCTGCTGATGTGCAGCTGACAGAGGAGAAACCAATCTCAGACACACACCAGGTGGGGGGGGGGGGGCTGGCTTCTGCCCCATTACCAAAACAAATGCCACCTTCATATGCACAAACCAAGAGCAAGTTAGTTTGTTCAGAGGTATCTGGGGAAGGAGACTAGCATATGAAGAGGACACAATTCTGCCCACTGAGCATTCACTGAGAAGTGCTTTGCCCATTGCTGTGATTATTTTTTAAAATTCAAAATAAATCTGGTTTCTTGCTGCTGGCAGCATCATCACCCCTATTTCCTGCCCCCCCCCCCTTCCTCAAGACCCTTAATAGCAAAGGTATTCCACAGGCAAACATTTTTTAAAAGGCAGAGCTCATCTTATTTTAGAACCCAGCATCTATGCCAAGACTTCACACTGTGCTGAATGCATTACAACATCTACCAAAAGTGCAAAATACATTTTAAAAATGGACAGGCAACACACCGAATAGCTGTGGTTTCTGAACACTTTCCAGTTACAGTTAGAGGGTTTTTCCCCCCTGCATAACTTATGGGCACATTGAAAAAGATACGTTTAAAGTGTCTTGCAATCTACTATATTAAAGCAAGGAGATTTGCAAATGCTTTTATTCACTGAAACATACTACGTTCAAAATTTCTCCTGTATTTCACTTACCCTTAACATGCTGTTAACCCTTTTCAACCTGAAATACTATATACAGCAGTTATCTTTGACAGTTCCAAAAATCCAGTCAAAGTGTAGCATATAAGAATCAAGTTCTTTTGGGGAATGAGATGGTATGTCAGACGAAGGGAAAGGTACTAATTTTTATGAACCTGAAAAACAAGAGAAGTTAGTCAGAAAATGCGCAGGAATCATGAAGAGTAAAATCTAGCCTGGGATGAGTCAGAGTAATATGACTGCCTTGGGTACTAGCATTACCTGTAAATACCAGTTTGCAGACAGTACTGCAAACACAAATCAGACAGACAATTCAAGGAACAGATGCAGATCTCGTAAGAAATTATGATCTGAATGTTTCCTGAATCTCAGATTAATCCTGATTTGAATTTGAATATAGCTTTGGATGATTTTTCCCCAATTACTTCTTAGTTAAGGGTACTTCTGGTGAAAAGAGCAGAGGGAAAAGCCAGCAAAGCAGCAGGTAGCTTTTGTGAAAGAGACTGAAACAGGACCAGGGTTCTCCCTAAGGAGAGCAAAATAGCTGCAGATGGGTCGAATAAGAGAGAAATCTAGATGAAAGCAGGAGGCAGCTTAGAAGACTTTTAAAAGTCCAGCAGCAAGTACTACTGGAATGTTAATTTCATTAAGCAGATTAAAGATGACAGATCAGAGGGTGTGAAACCAGAGCTGGTTGGGCAGTTTCTGACAAAGTTGTTTTACAACAGAAAACGTCAATTAGTTGAAACCAAAACCTTTGTCAGGGATGTACACACTAACCTTGACTGGAACATTTTCTTGGGTCTGAGACAGGATCTCTCCAGAGAGAGCACAAGCCTCAAGAGCCAACAACCCCTGAGCAGGCTAGTGCCTTGCAATAGCATTCAAACCCCTGCTCCAAAGGTGAGGAAATCTCCACTATAACAGTGACCCTTGATGGTGGGTCTACATGATACCATGCAGCATCTTGTGGACATACCAGCTCAGCAGACCTTCATTCAGGTGGACCTGTGCCCAGGCTAATAAACCCTATTGCTCTACTGAGGTATCTGGATCGTTTTCACCAAACCAACTCACCAATCCTGCCTGGTGTCTCTGCACCCGCCTTCCTGCTAGAACTGCTTGCGTGTGTCTACACCTTACAAACCAAGCCCCCGGCTTTCTCAAGGGTAGGAACAATAGTTTGGAAAAATCTATATATTTTAGCTTGATATCACTAACTGTTTCGTTTATATTTTTTCCATTTTATTTCAAGAATGTTACTAAAACACAAATTATATTCATATGTTCTATTATCATATGCACACAAAATTTATAAATATTCATGTAAAAATTACAAAGCTGACCAAACTTTTTGTCATAACCAAAACAAGAAAGCCAAGAAGAGATTTTTTTACATTTCCTCCTTCAACATCTTCCTTAAAGCTACAAATTCCCGTGAACACTCATTTTACTAACTCTCCATTTTCCAATGGAAAGACATTACAAGTTAGAATTAAATCTGTGGTAGTATCACAGATATATTTTTTATTTTCACTGTGCTTTTCAGCTTCTATTTTATCTTCCTTTTCAATTGTTCAGAGAGCGATATTAACAAACATGCTGCAGTTTCCCATAAGCAGGAGGTAAGGTACACAGCAAAGAGGAGATCTCACATTATTTCAGTACCAGAAATGGCTCCCAGATGCATGCAAACACCTCAGAAAAGATTCAGTATGCATACAGAGAACAAACACTTCCAGATTTCCCATCCTTTTTTTACTCATAAATGCCTGGCTCCTGTGAATCTTTCAACAGGTAAAGCTCCAGGTCTTGGAACAATGACTTTATTAGTCATTTTCTTATATATTAAAAATAGTGCAGCTACTAACTCCTATATCACTATCACTCACTTCTGCAACCTGGCCTGCTACTTATTTACCACATAATTGGTAATTTGACCATTAATCAAGTGTTAAATTATACCTCATGATAAAATAGGGTTTAGATCTGCCACTTGAACAAATATGATCAAACTTAGAAAAACTGAAAGCAGATGGAAAGTTCTATTGCAAAATTGTTGCAGAGGCAAAAAGGAAAAAAATTGATGGTGTAATTTTAATGAAAATAAAATTCAGATGGAATGAGATAATGTGCAAATCATTTGGTGAAAAATACATCTCCAAATATGATTTAAGAGACATTTCAGTGCCATGGTTACACATTTAATTTCCAAAACCATGAAATGTTCCATTATTGTAATAGCTTTGATTGGCTGCAATTCTGCCAGCAAAACTACTACAGTATTGTTATAATGATAAATTTTGCTGCAAGAAAAGGGCTATTATATAAGAATGACTCTTTCAGATATTTATAGAGAAAGAGTTTTTATTTATTTATTTTAGGAGGTTATAATGAGAGAGGCTGGATTGAAAACAAAGAAAGAAAGAAAATTGGGGCCAATGAATATAATGCTCTCAATTAGGCTAAGTTTTTCATACTTTAAATTGTTTCAAGGCTTCAGAAGAACACAGAAGGACTGTATGGCCTTTTTTTTTTTTCTCAGATGTGAAATTTTCACCTCTCTGTTATGACTATTCACTGTTTCCTTTCTTCACTTCTTTCTGCCTCCTCCCTCCTGTCCCCACTTTTCAGCCACCTGATAGCTTAAATTTAAAAATATGTTTTCCTGCTATCTTCCTTCCTTTTATTTTTCTATTACTATTCAGATATGACAAAAACTGCCCAGAAAAAAACTTTAAATATATTCATATCTAGCTTGCCAGCTACCCATCCATGTATATAGACATCAAATAAATCTGTGTGTCTCGGTATAATTAATGACAAAGGTCCTGAAATAACAAACAATCCCACCATAATAAGCCTCAAAAATATCCAATAAATGTAATATTTCATATGCAACACAACAAAAATTTAGTGCAGAGATTCATTTTCATTTAAATTTCACAAGTGTTGTGGGAAATACCTTTCAACACTGGTCCTGAAACCTGAGAGCAAAATCACCACTTTGTGCTAGGAAGTTCAAGTGTAAATTTGTAAAATAAATCTTCTTTATCCCTTTGGGGGTAAATTGTTTTAGTAGCCAAAAGCAGCAGATGTAAAAATAAAGCTACAAGCACATTCAGCAACAAATAAAGGCAATAAACAGGAAGGTATATGGTTGCAAGTAACAGTCTGGTAAAATTATAGTCTTGCTTTTTAGAGTATGACCAAAAAAGTTCAGAATTAGAATCCATTAATAAAGATGTTAATAGATTTGTGAGACAGCCCGGAAATAGGCTCCCTTACGTTAAGCTTTCTATTGGTCTGCTTATGTTGGTATTTGCTATTAACCAAGAATGCGCCTACCTTCAATATTTAAAGGGATTCTCTGTAGCTGGCCGAGGACACCCTAAGTAAACGTCAAGCATTAACCCAGAGACCATTAGCTCTTCTTAAGGCCAGGCAAAGACACAGGCAGAACAGCCTCACAGCTTCTACTGTTTTTTTCCAAGTTCCCAAGCATGTTTTAAGACATAGCTGAGCATAAAAAGCAGAACACACCACACCTCGTGGAAGCTACCAAGTTGCTCTACAGACCTGTCTCTAAACAATTTTCTTCCTGAAACCCTCGTATCACATGGCAGCAGGTTAAGGCCAATTGTAAAAGATCCTGCCAGAGAGGTGATTCAAGCATTCCTTGCCAAAGCTGCCGCCCAGTCCCTCAGTGCTAAAGTAACACAAACTTTCAGTGTACAGACACCCAGCGGAGCCCTGGAGGCCTGGAAGCCCTGGAGAAGCCCCATTACCGCTGCCTTCTTCAAGCTGCTGAGCTTTCTCATTGCCAGCAGGCTGGCTGGCATAAGGCTGGCTGGCATAAGGCTGGCAGGAGGCATAAGGCCTCTACACATTTAGCAGCTCTGCTGCTTTTCACATGGCTCCCACTCTCAGGCTGTAGCACATTCTTGTTTGTTTGGAGAAATCCAGGTATTCCTACACCTGTAGTACCAAATTTGTTGGACTGTGTCTATCTGTTCTTGCCTTCTTCATCTTGCGGCCATTTGGAGCCTGGATAGGGCAAGCTTACATCAGCTCTCAGAAGACAAAACCAGTCTGCAAGGCCAGGACTAGAAGATTTATATCACCACCACCATAAATCTCCAGTCAGAGCACACAGCATGTATGTCAAGTCCATGGAGCAGCACTCTCTCTAGACATTTCTGGGCACATCTTAGGCCATTTGCGTTGCTTTTTTTATGGCTCCCACCAAGCCTTATGCAGAGCTAGACTCTTGGCACCTTGCATTCACAGGTGAATGAGTATGGAAATTTTCCATTAATAGATCTGCATAGACACTTCTAACTACCTGAATAACCATGTACTACCACTGTTTGTCCCACAGAGGACTTGAATTAATGGATTTGCATCCCACCTGCATAGGGTAGTGACAGCTTCCATGGCTGGAATAGTTACATGAACTCCTCACTGAACATCTTCCATTACTATTGCACACACAGCTGACTCAACATCCTTCTCATGCCATGCACATCACGGCAATATTGCAGGGCGTTAGAGGATGATGGTGTGCTGCAACTGGAAGCCTTGAGAGTAAGTTTGTAGGAAGATGATTCAGAACATGAGTAATTCCAAAAGAGCCTCTAGATTCATTCCCATCTGCCCTACTCCCACACCACACTCGATGTGTTCCTTCCCACTCACTAATAACAGCTCTTGCCTCCTACATGCTATCAACACCTGACTGTCTTTTCTCACTGCAAAACAGTAAGCTCATATAAGGCATTCAAAGCACAATTTTGTCTGACACATTTTTTTTTAGTTAATTCTGTTAGAGCAATTTTTTTTCTGTTAGAGCTGTTTCACTTGTACGAACAAATAAGCCTTAATGTCTCCTGCCACATCTGCTATCATCCTATTATTCAATAAGCAGGGCCAAAGCCTGCCAAAGGTTGCAATTCACACAAGAGTGCATTTCCACATACGTACCGAATCTGTTGAGAAAAACTGTGTCCAGTCAGGCACCTCTCCATTCAACCACTCTATACCTACTCAATATGTTGCAGGAAGCAAAAACTGGAAACTGATTCCTTTGTGCGCAATTCTACCTACTTCCAACTCTGCAAGCAAAATCCACAGATGTCAGGCAGTGCTTTTTTCTCCTTCTTGAAACTCTTCCCATTTGGATCTGTGCATGTTTGAGGCCTTAATTTGTCACTTACAGCCACGTTATAGTCCAAAAGATATGCTTTTAAATGAAAAAATACAGTGGAGAGAACACAGTTAACATTCACTCTAACCACGCTCTATACAGTGATCAGCCATGCACCCGATGTAGAGCCTGTTTCCTTTCTCACGTAACATCATCATGGCAAGCCACAAAGGAATCCATCTAGCCAGAATGCTTTAATACTGTTTTAGGACTATAATGAATCAAGCAGTTCTGCCAATACTAAGTTTTCTACAAAAAAAAAAAGAAAAAAAAGAAAAAGAAAAAAGAAAAAAAAGAAAAAAAAAAAAAAAAGGAAAGATCTAGCCAGCAACATTTCCACACAGGCTTCTCTATTTTTAAAGTGTTCTCTTTTCCCACCTAATGATTAAACTCAGCAAAGAAAATTAAGGCAAGATACAGAAATGAATTTTGAAAGAGTTCTGCATCTGCCATAAAAACTTTCAGAAAGCTCCAGGCTGACTAACACCGTCATGCTAGAAAAACTGAGAGAGAAATACAGGCCAGTGTGAACTCTAACCTTAATATTACTGCAACTTTATCCACATATTTTACCATGGTTTCCTAAAGAAATGAGGCTCATGCAGTCACATAAAGCCAGCTTGTCTGTGTTTGATTATAAATTCCCTCTCCTCCAGTAACTGCTGAACCCATTGGCCCATTTCAACCAAATTTGCCAGAAGAGCAGAGAAGACGACACATCCTGCTTCTGATGAGCAGATAAGTGACCCTGGCAGAAGAGCAAGCCCTTTCCTTGTACCCCTACTAGCAAGAAGATGCATCCTGGGGTCTGGAAGTTCAGAGGCAACTTTGTGTTATCTGCTGTTTCACTGAGTCCCCATAGGCGGTGAATAGCTGCAATGCTGGAAAAAACTAGCTGCAAAAGGCACTCTCACATTATGTATATGACCTTGGGTGCCTCCGCTCAATTAGAGGGAGACCAAAGCAAGTGATGAGGGAGAGACACACACAGTCTGGTGGAAAACTGTTGCTGATTTCAGCAGGTTGGGCACAACAGGACCTCAGTAATAATACCGGCAACAACTCCATCCGCTTTCTAAGACATGTCAGAGCTGCGGGGAGATACCCTTGCATCAAGCTTTTTAAAAGCTGCCTTCCTTTGGTTCCATGCCATTCTGCAGCACAAACCCAATGCACTTTCTGAGCATGACATCTGTGCCTGCAGGAGAGGGAAGCCAGTGCTCAGATACACACAGGTGCTCACGTTATAAAGCATGTGTCTGGAAAGCTGAGTGTACAAAAAGCAAGTGCCCTTTGGGCACTCTTCTGGGAGCTCAGAGCCACATTAGCAGCTGCTCAATGGTAGGAGTGTGAGCAAGATCAGATAGGTCAATTAGATGCAGAAGTAAGTGGTGTAACAGCAGCTCTGCATTTCCTTTAGAACCCATGTTCAGAAAGACCACAGGACTTCACCAGTCTCATTACTTATTTAGAATTATGCAGGTTTTCCATGACCAGGATTTTCCAGATCACCTATAATCAGTTTGCAGTGCACTCTCTTACAAGCCATTTGTTTCCTGCTTGGTTAAATAGGCTCATTATTTATTATAAATTCCATGTGTTTGCAACTATGATCAGCTGATCTTATCCCTGACATATACATCTTTTTATAGTTTTATCAAGTGTAGGAATTACCAGGCTCTATACTCACGTACGTAAGGGAGAAGAATACAGAAAAAATTAACGTCTTCTATCCCCACTCTCCAACCACATATATGAACACACACTCACATCCATGTGCCAGAGAGCACAGGGCCATTCAAACCTCCTTTCATTGGAACAAGCCCTCCAAACCATGTCCTGTCAGTGCCATGAAATACTCTGGCAAATGGTCAGACAACAAAAGCAATAAGGTGAGAACAGATGCTGCAATCTGTGCAAGGCAAAGCAAGCAAGCCCCGCGTGTGAGAGGGACAGGAGTGTTGGCCAGGGTGCTGAACCGAACGGTGCGGGACATGAGGAAAACACATAGCTATTTGTGTCAAGAAACTGTGATGAAGAGGATAGAAGTATTCCCCAGCATGACTTCATTTTCTCCTGGTTTATCATTCCCTACTGCCACTGCAACCTTTCCCAGGGGTTCTCATGAGCATTTTCAGGGATGGCAAGGGAAGGGAATGTTCTACTTTCTCATCCTGCTCCCCAAATAGGGCACATATCAACCAACAGACCCACTGCAGTTACTCTGTAAATTCCAGTTGCTAGTCCTTGAAAAGGAAGAATGGAATATAACGCTAAAAATCATCATCGTATTTCTTAAGCTTAAGGCTCAACCAAATACAAAGCTCTCGATGCTAGACGTGGTACAAAAACAGTGAATGAAATCATCCCTGCTTTAGATTTAGAGCAGCCATGATGTGACAATGTTGATCAGGAAGATTCTGTGAAATTTGTTTAACCCCAGGGATATATTTTGGAAGTCTGAGTATTCTGCCCTTGACTTCTTCAGACTCACTGCTGCAGAAGATTCTCATGCCTTCACGAGTATATAGATCTCATATAGAAGCTGGCTTCCTACAAGAAACTCCACTCAAGATACAACCACACAAGCCATGACACTACTGCAGCTAAGTCTGAGCTCTCTAGTTTAAAAGGCTGATGACAGCAGCACAGAGCCCTACAGAGGCTGAAAAACTCCCCCTATCTGCCTGCTACACAAATTTTACTGGGTTAATCTCTGAGCTGCCATGGAAACATTGCTTCTAGCACTTGAGTTAGCTAGCATTCAGGAAGTTCAAGTTTCTCCATACTACACTGCAGTCACCTCTGAAATTTCTCCCTGGCTTTCATTGGCTCAAAGAAAAAGTTACAGAACAGGCCAGAAATAAGGTCACATAAAGTTTTGAATCCAAAGAAACAAATCTGAATAATTAAAAGCACATGGTGAAGTTATAACTGATGCAAGCAGCTGTGCATGCATATCTTCATCATTACATTGAGATTTCTTTTGCTCTTCATATATAAGCTTCTCCTGTACTCTCCGACATTGCCCGGATACTTTCACAATCTCTTTCTTATTGATCTGTACCTTCATTTACCATCACCCTATTTCTGCATCTCCCTTCTCCTCCATCCAGAAGAGTCTCTCATCCCTGACAACTGGCACTACACTTCCTGTATTACAGAGTACCTGACCTCAAGGTTTCCCAGTCTCATGAAGATCACCAGGCAAAGAGATGTTTTTTTGAGATTATCTATCTTTTGACTTTTGCTACCACATGTTCCCACAGGGTTACAGCTTCTCCATCCATAACATTCCTCTCTAAAACACTCCTGGGTTAATCTGGACAGAGCTTTCTTCACTTGAGGCACTGGTTATCTTCCTAGTTGGGCTGTCATTTCTTAGGTAAGCTTTCATACCCACTTTCTTTCAAGGTCAGACAGGCAGTTCAATGCTGTTTTAGCACACTTGACAGCAGCTGATTGCTAGCCATGGTTCTGCCCTAACAATCCTCTCAGTCCAGAGACTCCTTCAGGCCACAGCACCAGATTACCCAGTTACAACCAGGATTAGACTCCAGTCAAAAGTATGGAAGTCACCAACTTTTGCAAAGCCAAAAAATTACCCACATTCGAGCACTGCTTCCAGTGAAAAGGCAAGACACCGCTGCAGCATGAAGACAGTGAAGAAAACTTCCTCTCAGCAGTACAGCGGTGGTGAACATCATCCATTCCAAGGCAAAGGCGTATGCACTGTGGAGAAAATGTACTGAAGACTTGGATTCCTGAACCTGCATGTCCCATCCTTCATGATCCTTCATCCTCTTGCTGGCTACCTCATTTCAATGTCATACTAGCTATATGCCAGCAAGTGGGGTTGAAAGCACCCTTTGACCACTGAGAACCACTACTCCACAAACCTTACACCAGCACAGACCTTGACAGAAGCTGCTATTACAAAATGAAGATAGCAACTCCAGAAATAAAGAAGGAAGATAGGATACAGGAAAAGCAGTGTGCAGTTTGTTATATGACCAAACACCAAGTTTGATTAGATGTTTTTTGAAGAGACTTGCAGTCTTTCCTGCATGCTTGCCTGTGCTTCATGCAAACAAACTCTGTGGCTATAGAGGAAAATCTCTGCAAAGTGCTAAAAGCTGAGAAGTTATTTATCAGCAATCTTTTAATTCAGCACCGTAAGTCATAGGAACATGGAGTGCTCTATTAGACGATATATTTGGTCCAGCAAGGAGTTTGTTAACATCTAACATCTAAATCTTCTATCTGGAGCACTGCTAACTTTGGGATCTAGTTAAGTCATTAATACCATGAAGTTCAGAACTTTACTGAAAAAACAGATTTACAAAATTACAACAAGAAAATCTGTTATGTGATTTAAAATGAGCAAAACACCCCTGCTGCAAACAACTGATAAATAGCAAAGTATCAAACTGGGTCTAGTGAGATCACCAAAGACTAGCAATATAATAGTTTGAGTCTTTAGCACTTTCCTCTCTCAAAGAGAATATGAGGCACCTTTTAAGATTTGCAATAGCAAAAAAAAAAAAAAAAAAAAAAAAAAAAAAAAAAAAAAGGCAACAAAACAACAGAACTTGAGCCTGTAATAGACTTTCTTAGGAAACATTGCTCAATCAGTGGAAAATGTCCAGTGTGAATGAAAAACTGAAAACTGAATGCTTTCATCCATGCACTCCTCTGTAGAGCCTGGAGATAAATGTGAACAATGCTTCATAGTCTCATCCTACCCCATGGGTTACTCTTCTTGCTTCAGTTTTATCACCCAGGATGTTTTGTGGTCAAATAACTCTTACAATTTTGTATTATTCTACACTTGAGTTTTCCCATTCAAACAGTGAATTCTGAAAATAAAGCTGAACAAAGCAGTCCAGTAATGGAGAGTAGGAAAACATGACCAAAAGAACATCCTATCAGCTTAGTCCGTCAACATTTCTTTTTTTTTCCTTCTTATTCTTTCTTCTGTTTTTCAAAAATCAAATAAGAAAAAGAGGCTGAAAACTCTCCATGAGGAGCAGATGCTTTCTGAAATTTCTGAAATATTCTAAGATCCAATTTTTGGTTGAAAAACAACTTCAATAGAAAGTGCTTTATCAACCTCATAATTAGACAGAGGCACTCAGTTTCATTCAGAGTAAAAGCTGTACAAAACCAGACGAAAAAATAAGCCAACTGCATTCAGTGGAAAAACCCAGTGAGAATTGCAATGTCTACAGTGCTTAAAGATGCTGCATATGCAATATGAGCTAAAACTATAGATTAATTTGCCCTTTTAACGTTGAGACTGTGTGCACCTTTGCCAGGTAAGAGGATCAGCTGACCTGTCCTAGATTCATTCCAGGAAGATGGACTGGATGGTTTAACCTTCAGCAGGTGTCAGTCTGCAGCATGGTAATATAGAGACATTGCTCCCCGATAGAGAAATAATTTTTTTAAAAAATGTGCAGCACAATTATGAGTAACATCACCAATATCCCTAGTAAGCTCATTCAGAGCTGTTGGATAGCTCTCCATAATACAGGCCAAAATGACCTCCAGTAGAAGCAGATGAAACTTTATCAAAATAGTGGCAAGTACATCTTAGACAGTGGTTATAGAATTCATTGCTTTATGGATTATACATTTGCTCACACAAATCCTAACGAACATCTGCATATGTTGTAAAGAAACTAGACCAAAACAAATTATTTCATTTCAGTCATTTCAATCTTCCTTCTCCTAATTTTGACTGCTTTCTCTCAAATTTTGCCAAATTCAAGCATTTTCTAATAATTGTAAAACATAAGCAAGTCTTACAGTAAGAAGTGTGCACTTCAAACCACAATCTTAGAGCTAACTAAGGTTAGTCCTACAAAGGACTCCCTGCTTCTACCCTTCAGTAATTCTGTTGCTTCTTAGAAAGTCCTTAAAAAATGTCTTCATTTTTCTCATATTCCAGTTTCTTTACCAGCCTGTAATAATTACCGGTTTCTGCTTCTGCCTCATTTTTTTCTCCTCTGCCAGTTGTTACTCATAAAGTAGATACCTGTCAAACACTCAAACCAGTTACTCAAAAATAAATTAACTGCTATTTTGTAATGGGCATTCATTTGAGGTAAAAATCGTTGCATTTTAATATGTTTCATTTGGTGCAAAGCAAGCGTATTTTAATAAAAAATTCATTTAACAGAGACAAAATTTATTACACTAATACCTTTAGAAATATAATGAATACAATGAGATAGGATGTATGCATACACACATGAACTCAGCTATATTGTATTTTCAGATTCTTATTATTACAATATTCCTTATCATCTCTGATCTGTGAAAGCTCCTGCCTGCAACAGGATAGAAAATGCATCTCTCAGCAAAATTAGATAAGGAAAAGCAGAAGAGAGCATACCATCTCCTCCTTACTCTCTAATTTGGTCAGTTATGCAAATATAAAAGCAGGACTTTAAACAAAATTGTCTTCCACAATTCTGTTTCTTTTCCATTTACCCTGGAAAAGCTAGGCTCCGTGCACACAGAACTGCAGGACTGGGTCTGTCTAGATATATATGCCCAAGGAAAACCTGCAAGTCTTTTTGCATGGGTACAGGCTGTGTAGGCTGTACAGACAGTACATGGTTATTCATAGCACATGCCAGGATCATTGCAACCCACAAAATACTTAAGCATTTTATAGTATTTAAAAATCGTGATGTTAAAATTAATCTATTTGTGAAGGCATAAATAAGTCCCTGGGCACCACTTAAACCCTGATATTGGACAACAAGATAAGCAGAAGTCCACATGCAGAGCAAATACACAGAGAAGAGCACCAGCAAACATGACCTAGGGACCAGGCTATGCAAAATGAATGTGGAGCAGAGGAATCCCCAGTAAGCAGCTAAGACATGAGGGACATGTACTGTCTCCCCTACCTTTTAAGCATAAAATGCATCACTAGACTCGCTCTTAGCACTCCTTTTGCCATTGACTTCAATTAGAAAAGTGTTAAATCCATACTGAAAAATCATATTTTCTACAAAAACTCTATAAAAAGTAAATTGAATTAAAAAATAGAAAATCTGTAAAGGGCAAGTGCTTTCATCTGTTCCTGTCTTCCTTATTATTTCAGCATTGGATGTAGAAGAGTAAATAAATCTCATTTTATATCTGTGACACAATTCCCAGCTGTGGTTTCCTCAAGTCCTTCCAAAGCAGCTTTTTGGCAACTTAAAATTTTTTGGCACCATCATAGTCACAGAAAATATATTTTATTCCTGAAAGGATTATTCAAAGTTTAACTGGCTGTAAGAGTGCCACATCCGCTACGACTCTCAGAAATTGAACCATGAGAGAATTGATTCTCTACTGCCTGACGTACATCCCTCAGACACATTACAGAAATTTCCTCCAGTATCCTCAGTTTGAAAACTGCTGGGTTTTTTTCTTTTCACCCATCCTACAAAAGCAAGTGTTTCAGGGAGAGGGTGAACTGGAAACCAACAGCTTGTCCAAGTCACTTGATGAAATGATGAAGAAAGTACCAGATTTCTGCAATGGCTGTGGAGCACTTTCTTGACAATGCCAAACAGCAGAGATACAGTGACAGGTATTGTGACTGTTTTCACAACTGGGACACTTGTTCATGGGAACTATACCGAAACTCCTTAATCTCCGTCTCACCTAGGCTACTCAACAGCCATAATCCAACTCCAAGGCTGGGCTCGCCTACACTGAACTTGAAGCAGTGCTATAGTGTGAAAACCGGTGTAAACCCTTAAGCAACTTTTCCATTGAGATTGTGATACAGAAGACAGTGTTTCCATTTCAGTGTCTCCAGAATAACTATTATAGACTTCTATAGTGCTCCTCCAGCATTTCCCATGCATCTACCTAATCTTCAGCCCCATCTTGAATTCACTGTCGTAACACTTGATCCCTGTCCAAACTCACTGTGGGATGACACCGAGAACCCCAGCAAACCATCCTTGATGAGCCTCACTTCACTTCTGCAGTTCTGTGTTATTTTTCAATGTCAGGCATATCCTAAACAGTCTAATCTACAATCAGATGGTCAACACCCAGGAGAAGACACTCACAGGCTTTAAAAACAAAGTGCATAAGAGTTACTAATATTAGTGTCTGATGATGTTTCAGTATTTAGGCTGGTCCCTTGACAAAAGAAGCCTGAGAACACATTCTCAGTGTAGGAAACCCAATCTAGAGTTTATTCCTGCCAACAGGTTGGGGTGTGTGTGTGTGAATAAATCCAAAAAACACTTCCTCTCCTCCCCCCCTCCACAACTGCATTATTCATTAAAGCAGGGGATTTTTTTTATTACCTGGGGATTTCATTTTTATTATGTTCAAAGGCTTGTTTCAGTGAGCACTCACTCCCCTGCAGGCAAATATGCAAGGGTTTTTTTACATGGCAGTATAAATTACAGTGAATATCTAAATAATACCGGCAAAACCTCAACAGCATCAAATAGCCAAAAATATTAGGGACAAATTGCCCTTGCACAATTTATTCCATTGTTTGGTGGAGCTCCACAGAGAGCTCTGGGGCCTCTAGAATACTGAATCTAAACTGATTTATTCTTACTATCACAAGGAAAGTCCATAAACTAGTCCTTTGCATAAGTTACATCTACATTAAAAAAACACTAACAAGCTACACAAATGGCTATTTTTCCTAAACTCCTGAACTAAAGAAATTCTACAAAGAGGAGAGGTGCATTAAGATACGTATTTCTTCCTGTAAATCTGATTGGTGAAGGTAAGTAACAACCCCAGTTTAAAACGCAGAGAGAGAGAAAACTATGTTTTTTCTTTCAACGGAGAATATTTCCGATGCTACCTCTGTTTGTTGTAATCAAATTTCAGTCTGAATTAGAAATACTCCAGTAATCTATCTTGTTCAGAACAGCCAAAATATTTATTTCTATTTGACCTCCTGCTAGGTGCGTTCATGGGAAAACAAATGGATTCTACTTGAGGCATGTCCATTTGTGCCTGTATCCCAGAAACCTGAAACCAGGCCAGCATTCTTCCGATTGAATAAAGCTGAGTTCTCTGGGTTAAGTCTGTTGTCAATATGCTTCGTTTATACAGTGAAATAGTTTCTTTCTAAGCAAGACAGAGGTTTACTGCAGGCAAGACAGGGGCTTCAAATGCATCAGCATGGTTGGGGGGGGATGATAGAAATCTATTAATTCTTCAAGAAACACCAGATAAAAGTACTCTATACCTTAGCACGAAGCTCTTATTCTATGAATAATCATGGTCTTGAGTCAACAGACTTTGCCTACTTAAACTATCTCTCACATCAGAATCCAATTATAGCAAAGACTACAGAAAACAGGTTTGGCACACTTTAATATTTTGGTATTGATCTAATTTAGCTCTGGTTTCAATTACAACAGGGTGCATTTTATCAGGAGATAGACTTTGTTTGTTGGAGTTTAAATTGCTTTTTTCCTTATTGTCTCTGATCTAACTATCTGGGTATTTTGCCATGCTTATTGCTGCAGTTTTAGAGGTTTCACCCATTTTACTATGAACTCCTTGCAGGAATGAAATCAAATCCAGCTTTTCTAAATAAAAAGAAGTGAACTCAATACATTTAAGAACTGGGCTGGGGTTTCTGTAGCAACCATTCCACACTGATGCAACTCAATTTGACATCAAAGAACAAATGTATCAAGTCATCCTGACAACCGAAATACTTGCTGTAAGAGGAATGCATACATATATCTGGAACAAAGAGGGATTATCCTAAGCAAAATGAGCATCTTATTTAGTAATATATGTATACCGTATCATCCTACTTGAGGCATGTTTTCTCCTATCAACATTCCTAACTGCCATAAAAATTAGCCAAAGTTATCCACAAAAACTGAGAGGAGAATAGCTCTCTTTATTTAGTTTTCAGACATACAGAAGAATTATCTCATTTTCCATTTAATGACATACAGAAGATATATGGAAATAATTTTCTCTTTCTTCCTGCTGAATTTGGCTTTAAACTCTGCAGCTTTCCTTCTTACATTCGTTGAGGGGAATGTCAGCTGTACAACCCAAAATAGTTGCATATATTTATAAACTGTAGTTAAGTATTTATCCCCAGTTCACAATGTGCACCTTCCAGCGACAAAACCTAGAAGTCTTACACCAAGAGAGTTTTGCTGCAATGTTTGCGGACGTTGGTAATCTGGAATGTTTGCAGAATTAAAGATTGTGGATTATGAAATCACAGCAGTGATTAGACTCTCTGAAGGCAGAGAGTTGGAATGTCGAAATTTTTCAAAAGGAAGCTGTCAAATATTAGGAAGCAATTTGCAATGATCCATAGCTTTGTGAATAAAATTGCAAACACAGTGCTGCTAAGCTGCAAGAAGTGATAAAGTTTGGAGACTGCATTTTAAAACTCTTTGCTGTTGCCAGATGTGAGATACAAGTGCTCTGCCCAAAACAGAAATATGCAGTGCATCCTCCTCCAGTCTTAACAGCAACAAGAACTGTGCGATTTTTTTTGCTCAAGGTAGCATATACCTGCCTCTCTCCTCTGATTTGGAAGAACTAGAAAAATACAACCAAA
The DNA here is from genome assembly GCF_028389875.1 of Rhea pennata. NCBI lineage: Eukaryota > Metazoa > Chordata > Aves > Rheiformes > Rheidae > Rhea > Rhea pennata. The sequence continues at coordinate 19,245,380 of NC_084671.1, read as the reverse complement.
AATTGCAGCTTGTGCTCTTGGGATGATTTGCTGATTTCTTTTCTAGGTAAAGTTTCAAGTCCTTCTCCTGCCAGAACGGTCTTAAAATACAAAACAATATAAATTAATTGTTGGCATTCAAGCAAAAAAGTAACCAATACCCATTTTTGCAGAAACTGGGAAAGACCTAAAGGTCTTGCACAAACTATTAATGTGAAAGGGACCAGGTAAATTTTGAATGTATATAAAAACAAAACAAAACAAACAAACAAACAAAATCTTCTAAAGAAAAACCCCTTGCTACTGCCTCAAAAACTTCAAGCTGGTTCTGCCCTAGAGGGTATAATACTGCACAACAGCAGGTTTATCCACGTTCTGCCAAGTCTGAAAAACACCACAGAACACAAGGTTCTTCCACTAGAAAAATTGAGCTGAACCTCTTGTAAAACACTAAAGCCAAGGAAGGCCAGACTGTATTTTTGGATTGACTGGGCAAAAATCTTGCAGGAATAAAAACCCCCATACATTCAAGGAACAAAAAATGTTCAAAACAGTTTCAGAATTTTTAAAATTTCATGAAAAATAAAAATTGATTTAATGACAAGTGGCTGGTTTTCACTTTAACAATCTTTGGCATGCAATTTTTTAATTCCAGGGCTATGAATTTCTAGAACAGAAGTGAATCCACCTTGGATAGCTTAGGACTTGTCATGGAAATGCCACTGCATGCATAACCCAGTCCTAAGAGGCTTCTAATGAGAAACATCGCCTAACTATACAAAGTTATACTTTCAACTTTCCTGCCCCCTGAACAGGAAAATACCTTTAAATTTGATCCCTAAGCTGAAAAAGAATTAGAGCTGCACCAGAAGTGGATACACCACATCAACATGTGCAAGCCTTCACCCAGCAAGCAGTTATTTCCCTAAAACAAGATGAGTACGGAGCAGCCACAAGCTATGGTGAGAGGCACTAGAGAGAAGCGAGAGCTGTGGTCAAGGTTTCTGTCTCCAGGGCCCGACACGGATGCAGACAATCCTCCTCTCCCCACAACATCTAAACCAAGGATGGCCAGCATGTGCAGCGAGAACTTCTGTGTTCAGCACAGAAGTCTGGAGATCCAACCTTTGAGTCTGCAGACCAGAGTAACAGAAAACACGTTTGGGCTACGCTGCATTAGATGAAAACCAGCACGCTCCCAGCTTGCTTACCTTTAAAAAGAGGTAACACGCCCCTTCCTGAGCCCCTCGAAGGATTCATGTGAACGAGCTGGCATTCCTGAGAGCCAGAAAAAAACTGCCCTGTGGCCTGGTTCAGTCCCTGGACCACCGGTTGGCCATCCCAGATGTAAAACATCAGACTTCTAGGTTCTGTCAGGAGTCCAGGATCTGCTGACCCCACTTTCCGTTAGCTCAGGCAGCACAAGGCCAGCCAGGTGCTTTGTGTATGCTGAGATTTCTCCTGTTGCGGCTACACCAAGCCCACCCTTCAGCAGTAGAACAGGGCTATTAAGCATAAGCCTGGCCTCAATAGAGTTGTCCCAATTTATATAAGAATGTCAAGCTGCTCTCAAGTCAGTAGCATTTTAACACTTCAGCAAGTGCTGGGTATTAAAAGCCAGGATCCTACAAGGTCTCCAAGCTTCCCTCAGCCATGAAGGGGCATTCCCGGCACCTGGCTGGCTCTGTTGCAAATGGTGCAGTTGTACACATACAAGGAGCGAGAGACTTGCCAAGCTTCCCCTGTGCTCATGTGTACTGCTGCCAGGACCCAGGTAATGCAAATGCCACGTAACCGGGGCATTTCTATCCTTACTAGTTTGTGTTCCATAGGGCTTCCTCTGCACAGCTGACGTCTTGGGCAGCCCCAGGCCTGGCTTATGCACAGACTTGATATCTGTATAACTAACAGTCTGAGGGGAGAGGTTCACTTTATTTTAAACCAATCCATTCAATATTGCTTCTAAGACAAACCCTGCTATGAAGATGTCTCGTGGTGCTGTAACATATTCCTCTTCCCCCAGAGGAAAACCCTGCCATCGTTTCCGCAGCACTAAAGCTGAGCACACGCAGGGTTGTGCAGCACTTGCTGTAAGTGCAGTTCAAAAGCCGCAGCTTGCGCATACATAAATCTTTCTAAACTGCAAGCCTGCAGCCTCTAAACCAAAACACGGTCGTGCTGTTTCCTTGCACACACGCTTCCTTTTTTTTCAGCTGGGAGAAATCCTGGTGTGCTCTGTGGGGACAGGAGAGGCAGATTCAGACAAGCAGCCCCTAGGGCGCCGTCCCGGCCATGGGGCACGTGTCCGTGGGCGCAGAGGGCCCCGCCGCCGCTGCCAGGCCTGGGGGCCCCCGGCCTGGCGCGCCGCAGCGCTTCGCAGGCTGCTGGAAGCGGAAGGCCCTTACTGCCCGCGACTGTTTGCCTGAATGCCTTTGCGAACAACAGCGGGAGGAAATATCAGAGCCTGGCAGGGGGCCAGGGGCCTGCGCACGGCTGCGGCGCCCCAGCCGCACAGCAGCCCACAGCCAAAGCAAACACGCTCGCAGCGCGGCCACTATTCCTGCCCGCCTTTCCAGTTGTCCACTGACTTTGCAGAGGGCTCTCCAGCCCCTGCTCTCGGACACCGGGAACGCTCCCCTCCCCTCCCCTCTGCGCTTCCAAAACGCAGGCGTTGGCCCCCAGCGCCACTGCTGGGCACCGCTTGCGGGGGCCAGGTCAGGAACACAGCTGCCCCTTCGGCCCAGGGAGGGTCCGGGGACACGCAGAGGCGCTGGCGGGAAAGCCCTGCCCGCCGCCCCGCAGCACCTCCAGCCCCCCAGGCCGCTGCTGCCGGCAGTGGGAGCGGAGGACAAGGAGAAGCCGGAAGAGGCCCCGGCTCGCAGCAGGTGCCCAGTGCAGGGCACAGCGCCCTGGCCACAGCCCCCGAGCAGGCCAGGTGCCCCTGGCGCCAAGCCGGGGCGAGATTTCACCTTCTGAGGTGCACGTGGTGACAGCACACGTGATATCAGTTAACAGCGCTGCTGTTTGGTCACAGGAATTTACATGCTCAGCTGCTGAAGCAGGAGACTGTATGGTTAACTGGAGATGTTTAATGGACTTGTAGCAATGGGTGGTGGCGGTTTAAGAGCAGCAATCTATTGAGCTCTTGACTGAGAAACACAGCCAGCTTGTACCTCCAAACCCATCAACTTCAGCACAAGGGTACCGGGGTGAAATCCAGCACCAGGCTGAGGCAGGATCAGCCCGTGTTTTACTCCCAAAGTCAGTTATCAGGGGGATTGGTGTGGCATGGAGGACTGGAGCTGACACACTGCCAGCAGATCAGTTCCTCCCACTGCCATTTTCCAAGATCCAAAAGCCAAGCTTGGGAATCACCACTTTACAAATGACAATGTCTTTCCAGTAATTTTCCAGGCTCTACTAGCAACACGTTTTGAGTTTGCAAGAGGCTCCAGCACAGAAAGTGCCCTTTAAAAAGTAAAAATTAGGAAGATCAAGGTAAGAAAATAAATACTGCTGACCCAGCATTTGATTGCTGAGGTTACACAGAGGCAAGTCAGGCATTTCCAGTGGCTCTTCTGCAAACACCGCTTCCCTGGAGGCAGGACGGACAGAGCAGTGGCTGGCACCCAGGACACCTGGGCTTCATTCCCACCAGTGTCACTTATCTGCTGGGTAACCTTGGAACGTCACTGCCTCTCTTTGTAAAACAACACTGAAATCTTCAAAATCTATCAATGAGAGGTGCCACACAGGGACTCGGTTCTCGCCATCTTCCCACAGTGCTGACCTGCAATCCCGTGTCACAGCTGGCATTTCTTTTGCAGCATGCTTACAGTCCTAATCCTGCAAAGAAATCTCTAAGGAAGGGGCTTCTATTAATTAGTGCAATTCCTTTTGCAAGAAGCAGGGCCAAAAATGACATGTGAAGTCAGAATCATACTTCTACTTGGACTTTTATAGGAGGGAGATCTGCGATACATTCAACTCTGCAGGACCAAGGTAGCATTCCAAATTCAGATGTGTACCCTGTGGCATTGACATTATTGCCTTTATTGGCTAAGTCCCATTCACAACTGCAGCTCTAAAAATAAACAGTAAGTGACAAATACATCTATTCAGAGAGAAAAAAAAGTGCCAGTCAGAATCAATTTCCATAAGCCACTAGGACTTTTATGCCATTAAGAACAGTATCCATATGTCTGAAACACCAGTTTTCCCTGCTGTCAGGTAAAAGCTTCACAGAAACCAAAATAAGGGAGAACTTGTTCAATCCTGCCATGTGTTACATACTTGAGGACACCTGTTTTCAAGTCAATTGTTAGCTGAAGCCAGTAAATCTATGTGCCTTATACCGAAGGACTGAGGCCCACATTTTAAAATCTCTGAGAGATACTTAACTCAGCTTTATCATCAAGCTAGGGTCAGTTTAACATCTCATATCTTGAAATTTCCCGGAGCCAAACACATGATTTATCCATTTGAAAGCTAAGCAACTCATCCACCCTAGGGAACAGTGTCTTGGACAAGCCACAGGACTCTTATGTTAAGGTTGCTAAACTATTCATCACCTAATTCTCCAAATATTGTAGCTTCAAAAAGATCACTTAGCAAAACCTAAGAATCACATTTATCTAAATCAACAATATTGAATCCTCTATGATCTGTACTACAGTTCAGTAATCAAATCCTTTTGTGACAAAATCTTTTTCTCCTCATGACACAAATTAAGCTTTTTTGTAGGCATAGAATTTAGAGTTCCATCAGGGTAGATTATAGATCAAAAGAGCAACAAGGGGCTATGTATACAAAATATATATATATATATATATATATATATATATATATATACACACACACACACACACACACACACACACACATTTTGCCTATTTGCATGAAGGTATTTTTTACCCAAACATCACTAACATGTACAGACTGGATGCAACTAGATCATTTGATGATTTTCCCCCATTTGCAATTTGTCCATGCATTGAAAAATTCTCATATGTCTCATGAGAGACCATATTTTGTGTACATCTCAAACAGCTAGAAGTCGAAACTAATGCCAGATATGTGCCTTCAGCTACAAAACATTCACTGTTAGAGAGGAATGGTACCTATCTCACATTGCGCTGTTTACAAAAGCCTTTCACTGGGAAGCAGACTTTTAAGACTGATAGGGAACACAATTGTCAAAAATATCTTCACTGGTAACATTCTTATTCACAGTTACTCTTTTTATAAACGTCTGTGCTGGTAGAATTTAGAAGGAGCAAATGCAAAGAAGGTCACACACTGCAGGAATGGAAATGTTCTCGGTTTATGGTTTTGGTAATGTAGAGGGTTTTGCCAAAGAATATAGTCACAGATGTGGGGCTGAGGACCTGAACCTTCTGAGATCTACAGCTCCAAAGCAGGACATTGTGTAAGACACAAGGAACCTCCCTTCCAGACCACATCTCCTAGATTGGCTGTGTCTGTGCTGTGTACCCAAAATCTTCTGATGCAGGGCAGACCACTATCAGTCGCCCTTAGATCTGAGGCTCCTGGAGACATCAAGATCACATTTCCAAGATAGCCATATGACAGAGGTAAGATTATACTCTTTAGTAAAGCTGAAGCAATTCAGCAAAAATGCATACAATTCCAAACATTTCAGCCTCAACAAATCTGTGTTTGCAGAACTTGGCGTCACTGGAGCATTTCCAGACAGTTCCACTCCCAGCTACTGTGCTCATCCCAGCTCTCCAAATGGTACTACGCCCTCTGACACACAGGTACACACAAGATAAAGACAGCACATTGCAGTGAGATTACAGCCCAAAGTTTCAGCAGCATGAATAACTGAGACAAATGATCAGATCAGACCTGGCTTCAGCAGTGATGTTCAACAGGTCCTGGCTGACACATCTTACTGGGAAATGCTAATAGACAGAGGCAGATGGAAGGGAGAAAGACGAGGACACTAATAGGCTCTTTAAGTAAATACTTCCCTGGTGAAGTCATGAGCAAATCATCAAAGCCATCCCAGTTTGCAACCGAGACTGACAGACTTCTAAAAAAGATGATATGAAAAAGGCTAAGACAGATGATGTTTAAGTTTGATACAGGGATAATTATTTAAGGAAACAAAATAAACAGGCAAAGGGTCTCTCTGGATTAGTGGAGCAGCTCTGCCTCTCAAAATAAAAAGCTCAGATTAGCAAAAATCTTTACCTTGAGCTGGGGGAAAGCATCAGTGGTCAGCCCAAAGCCAATAGGGCAGTTCAAGTCCCATCTTAACTCAGGTGGGAGCACAGACTTTGATTCTGCACATCATTGTGGAATGTGCAGTAACAGAAAATGCTCCTGGTTATTCTAAATTACAATCTGGACTTCACTCAAAGGAAACAAAAAAAAAAGATTAAAGAAACAAGTTTGGAAAGATCACGAGGTGATTCTGCCTTTTGTCCACTAGGAAGAAAGGTCTACAGGTTATACTGCAGATAGTATTTCATCTAATAAAGAGTTTTGTTGCTAGTCCACAAGTACACAAAATGTCATGGAGAAACATGGCTTGCTAAAATTGGTAGCAAGGAATTGAAGAGAGGAGAAAGAGCTCTTAAGCAGTTGGTTTGGTTTTGTCATTGCAGAAAGGCAAGAGCTGCCCAAGTCAGGGCTATTTCCTAGTATGGCACAGGGGCTTTGAAAGTCAGCTGGTAATGTTTACCAGCTACCTAATTTTCCCAGAAATGTCTTGACCCTGACTGATTCATCTGCATCCCACAAGGATGCATAACCATTCTGATTTGTTATGGAGTGGCCCACCAGCCATTTCAGCTTTGTATGCATTTGTGACAGCATAATATTTTATGTAGGTTGACAGACTGAAAATTAGGTTCTGTATAGGCATAGTTACTTCAACTACATTCGAAACTGGGCAATCTTTGGAAAAAGCTGAAACTCTAAAGGATAGGCAAAGTTACAAGATAAGCTAATAAGTTATCCTGAAGTTAGCTGATGATTCTGGGCATCTTCCAATGAAATTACCAAATCTTGAGGACTGCATGTAACCTAGCAAAAAACCCCACGATTATTTTTTACAAGGAAACAGTGAAGTATTGTTTTATGGGAAATAATCTCAAACCTATTAAACTAACAGCTCTGGTGTTGAATGTACTAGAAACCACACTGTGGAATCCAGCAAACAAGCATCTTGAAAAAGCCAGCTCATAGTCTGGAGAGTGTAGACCTTCAGCTGGGTCAAAACTTTATTTTAAATGAAGCTCTGCTCCGAAAAGGTACATGGGATGGGCATTCATCATCCACATGTTGCTTGCTTCTAATGCTGTTATCACCTGTAGGCAGCACTCAAGAAAACTGTCCAGTTCATGAGACTAAAGTAAACTAAGCAGTAGACTCAGCAAAAGCATGTAAAAAAGAAGTCCAGCAGAGCTGATAAAGAGCATTTTTCAGAAGCAACCTAAAATCCATACATAAAATATATAGAAATATCTCACTAGCTGCAATAGTTTGTCTATGCCCACTAGTATTACACTTGAGATTTCAAACTGATTGTATCTCACTGATATTCACATAAGTTGTGCTCATTTTATTTCATTTTGCTTGCTTTAGAAACTCAGCTTGGGATCTGAGAAATACACTGGCAACTTTCTTTCTCCACCCCAACTCATAATAATTGTTTGTGGGACAAATAAAGACATTAATTAGATCAAACTACCATACTGTCAGGTTTTCTGCTCCAGAATTTGATCTAAAAATGGAAGGGAGAAGGAGATTTTACTTGTACAGAACTTTTCTACTGCCTTGTCACAGTACATCCACAAATTGTTCTTCTACCCTGGCTTTAAGCCCAAGATGGAGGAGTTAAAATGCACACTCCCTCCCCAGCCTGCCAGGATAAGCAGCATCGTGGGGAAGATGAAAAGTGGGAAGGGGACAGTGAAGAGTTTGAGTCTCTGGTGCAGATGGAGCTGAGGACATGGAAGTTTCTGCAGCATAAAAACTTGGAGGTCAACATGGACACCTTTTGCCCAGGCACTTCTAACCATCACCTGGCTAAGAACAGGCATTTACTCACAATAATGTCCAGCCAAGTGTTTTCTCACATCCCTGTGAAGACTCTTCACACACTAGACCAGGTTTTCTCTTCCCAACTACAGTATCTTGTCAGAAATGAGTGGCTCGATATCTGCATGTTGTATTCTCAATCACACCCAAGCAATCTCAAGGCAGCACTTTGGTACCCATGAAACTTTGCATACAGTTCAGTGGAAGAAACACAAAATGGCACTGAATACCACACCCAGGTAGTATTTCCAAAATCTCCCAAGGCTAGGCTCCAAACACTTAATATACAAATAATAAGTAGTAAAAATGTCATGAAAATCAACAAGCTTACAATAGAAGAAGAGATATACTGCATAAAGAGCATCACTTCTCAGAGGAGAAGCACAAGTTCATCCATTAATGAAAATTCCTTCAAGCTAGCAGGAGGCATAACAGTCAAATACCACACACACATGGGCACAGAACTGGTTTGTTAGCACCAGCCCCTCAGGGAGCCATGCATTTCAATTACAAGGCACCATGGGGCTGATTCTCCTGTTTCCTTTGACTGTATCAGCCAGAGGTTCTCTCAAAATCATCGGAGTAGGTGATCTCAAAGATTGTATTCTGAATTTGCCCTAGAAAAGAAAAAACGTCTGGGGATAAAAACCTTCAAAAATTGGAAAAAACAAAAAGCAACAGCGCCATATCTGTATCCTAAACTCAAGCTAAAAATTTTTATTTTATTTTCTACTTTTTCCTTTGAGGTCTGCAAGGAATTTCTTACTTTTTTCCCTGCTCATTTTTGTGTGCCTCCGCACTTCCTGGTTCTGGCTGACAGCAACCAGCATACTTCTAGTAAGGCTTCCTTCCTCATCCTACCTCTTATTTCTGGCCAAAACAAAAACAGGAATTTTCAAACCCAACAAGTTCAAATGAAGACTTTTGTTTGTTGTTATGACTAACACTTTACGTTGTTCATGCAACCAAACCATTTCCATCACTCATAGTGATACTCATATGGCCAAAAACAAAACAAAAAAACTTAGGGATTTATCTTAGTTGGCCTCTTGTTTATAAATTAATATTTAAAGAGAATAACAAATTGCAAATTTAAATAATGTGTCCAAAATTTGTAACCCTACACTCATTTTTGAGAGAACTGGATTGCTTACAGTGGCTTTCATGAAAAAAAAAAGGATGCAAAAAAAAAGATGCAAACAAATGTCTGCCAGCTGTGCATGAGAAACAGTCCTTTTATTACACTAAATTCTGTATTATTAGTATTGTTAGTAATGTTTCTAATACACATCTTCAGCCACTGATAAAAAGTATTTTGTATTTTCTCAAATCACTCTCATGAAATGGTCTTTTCAAGTGGATCTGTCATTGCGGTTTCCTGGATTTCTTCAGCCTCATTGGAAAGCTTGTAAATTCCCATGGCTGATAGTAAGCTAAGGCAGGAAATAAAAAATAGTAAATACCCCTTCAGAGGTGTAAGCCCTTTTCTGCTCTTTTTTGACTGAGAGTGCATTTTAGGAGATTATTATCGGCTTTTACACAAACTTCAAAATAGTTCCAGCTGGGAATCCATCCGTATGTCCATTCTGCACCCTCAATTAAACTCTCTTCCACCAGATCAGTCTTCACTAAATATATATACGAGTAGAGCATGCTTGGCTGTATTAAACACTTGGCTGAATTAAACAGGTCTAGACTGTTAGTTTATTTTACAGGAATACTTGAAGATATCAATGCAATAAATAGATGAAGCAACAGGAAGGAAAAAAAAAACCACTCTTGAATATCATATTACTTTCCATAGCTACAAAGAAAAACGTGTGAAACAAAGTAAATTAGATGATCTATTTCCATGTGCAGATACTTAATATCTGCTACTTTCTTTTTTCATGGATGTTATAAAAGACTGGAAAAAAATGCATATTACTATACAGAGGAATGACTGCAGGTTATACCACTTTTTACACTCAGATCATGTACTACAATTGCTTGTGCTACTTGCTATTTGTATTGCTAAAGATGAGATCAGAATACAGTCCAGGATAGTTCTGGAGAGCAGGAAATATGGGACAGGGACTATTATTTAGTGAGTCCAGTTCTACTTTTCCTAAAGCACCTAACTCATATGCTAGAAACTATCCCAGGACTTCCAGAGAACATGAATACTGTTGGAAGGATCAAGCCCTCTGGACAGAAGATCCCAGTTTTTACTACAATCATCCCAAGAGAAGATGTAGGAAGAAACTCTGACTAGCATAATGCTGTTAGAGGAATATTGACACTGAGATGACCTGGTAACAGCACTAAGAGCTGATGAGCTACATGGTGCATTCTGCTGAGGGGTTCAAAAGTCAGAAGTCATAACCTAAAATAATTGTGTATACCGGAAATTCAAACTATTTCACTCAGAGTCAGAATAATGAATTCATAGAATTAGTCGCCAAGTAAGAACATGGAAACAAGTACTGCATTCTAAGTGGCTTGGAGACATCTTGGCACTTTTATGGAGAGAGAAGGGATTAAAGGATGTAGTGACAAAACAAAAAACTTGGGGTTAAGATAAACTTAAGGAAGGGACAAGCCTGTGAGGTCAAGTGGCATTTTCCTCGCCAGCCGTTTCTTTTATGCCACTCTTCCCAAAGACATCATGTCAGATTGAATAAACAATCACTAAAGCTTAGATGAGGAACGGACTTCTACTGGACTGTAACTGAGATGAAGAAGCACTATCTTTTCCTCTGCTCCACAGTAAAACTGCTATCAAATAAGAATAGACTTCTCTATCTATATACAATGCTATGCATTTGACCCACTCAGTCTAATGTGGCACGAGGTTTTCTCATATAAACCTCTTCCTGTAACCTTATCTTCTCCAGTACCATCAGAATACCACAACTAACCAGATAAAAAATTAAACTGAAATAGCTTAATGTCAGAATGCACAACAGCTGTCTAATGTACACTTCACTGGTGACACACTTCTTAAAGACGAGTAGTATTTCTATGCTACCCTATCCATTTGCAGTATTAGCACAGACATGTTACATGTGATACTAGGAAGCTCATGAAATTACTATATCATTGCTTTAAGTGACAAAGCATCAAGAAAGACTCCATTTTAGACATTTGTACAAGCTCTCTTTTCTAAAAGGAATTGTTTTTGTTAAGGGGTTGAATCACATATTAATCCATTTCAATTAGAAGATACATACCTGCACAAAAAGATGTCTAAAATAAAGTCTACTTTTACTTAACATTTTATGCATTAAAGCAAGTCTGTAGCAAAATTTCATACTATTTATCTCTTCCAGAAATTGTTCCTATGAGTAAAATTCTTCTACATTTTAGCAGATTTCCTGTACCTCATGCATGAGTTGACACAGGCTGCAACAATTGAGGCACATGAAGACTTCTCTGCCCCGCTACCTACTGATTTGTCCCCAGGACATGCAAGATGCTCAAATATTCCATGACACCAGCTCCTTGCACTGTTGTGCTATTCTCTAGTTTGTGAAGTTGGGCTCTGAATTCCTTGCTCTCGATGGACCTGCAAAAACGAGGAGAGTAGCGAGATTGTATCAGGAGTGATGCTTATCAGAGTATTAGGAATACATTGATAAAAACTACCTTGGAACGTGACTTTTCCCACAAACATAAATCTTATCACATCTTTCAGAGACAGATCCATCTGGATAAATATCCCCCACCTGGTCATTTCTGTTTCAGAAGGTGTGTGTGTCCCTTTGGTGACATTCTGTGAAACACACAGTTGTGTCTCAGCAAACTCAGTAATACTCAACTAGATTATCTCCAAATCTTGCTTGCTGACAGGCTTCCTCATAGTCAGAGGCACTGAATACATTTCCTATCTTTCTAACGTTGAGAAAAGTCCCTGAACATATCTAATATGTGGTGGTAGCTTGTCAAGCCAGACGGACAAAGATTCTTCAAGCAATGTAGGAGCTGGAGTTGGAGCGATTAAGATCAGGAATGTGTCAAAGCAGAAAAGCAGGAGGCAGGCTTGCATTCAGGCTAGGTCCAGAGATAAGAAAGAAAAATTTCAATAGTTATCATCTGAATTGCACAGGGTCTAACTGAAGCAAATCTCTCAACCTTTGGAGTATCATGATCATTTTACCAGAGGTCCAGTCATTTTAAAAAAGGCGTTAAAAAAGATTGTATCTTACACTTTTTGCATTGAAAGCAGCTTTGTCAGCTCAGATTCTAGAATGTGGCATTAAAGAACATTCCTCTGATTCTTGCCCACAGAGACAGCTCTATAATTGCAATTTCCCACAACTCTTCAGCATTCAGTTACCACTAAAAACTGATGTCAAAATCTTTGTAGATTGTATTAAAACAGGCAAACATTTGTTTTTCCCTCTCTCATCCTATTAAAAACATAGCAGGAGTCAACAGTAGAGTCATACTTCCTTAAAACATCTGAGCTGCCTTAGAATTTCAGCTAACCCACATTTGTTTCTATCTATTGTCAGCCTGACACCCCCTGCTTTTCACCTCTGAACCCTAGAATACTATATAAAATGTACCTTCAAAACTTATCTATGTGTTTCAAGCAATAAAGAAACCTGGTATGTTGGGACTGATAAAAAGACAATTCAATCTGTAATTATAACCTTTTACCCCATGTAATCTTACAGCATAAAACCATTTTCTCAAATGTAAATTTTGTTCTGTTAAGTCTAATTTGGCTTCTAATTTAATCTGCAATAATAACAGTCAGTATTCTGAAATCCCAAGGCAGCAAAACTTCCCTTAACTGAAAAAAAAGAATAATTATAGCTTTGTATTTAATTAGAAGCTATGCATTGGTTTATATGATATATACTGAGAGATCACTATTGTACAGGCAGAAAGACATCTGTGGATGGATGCATCATAAAAGTAGACTCAAGATAGAGTTCACCCACCTAGAATTCTACAATCTTGACTCTGTAAAAATTTATACATAGAGAAGCAGGCAGGGTTTCACCCAGGCAAAGAAGGCAAAATAAATTCTATTCTCCTCCCCTCCCCGACCCTTCCATTAGCACGACCGGGGCAGCACATGGCTCCGAGACTCCACATAGGCCACAGGTACCCCAGAGCTGTAAGCTGGGCACGGCAATGGTGCGGTGGCCGGGCAGTAAGCGCAACTCGCCCATGATGCAGAGCTCATTGCTCCCTACAAGTCATTATCCTATCTGAATCCTTCCATCCCATTGCTATGTTCGAGTGATTCGTAACAAAGGATTTGAAGCTCATTATTCAATAATAAGTGTCATTCAGATTTCAAATTCTAGCAGGTTGTGTTAATTACATGTCAAGGAAGGGGTTTTTTTTCTCCCTTTCCTACAGAAAAATAAGGTGCTGCCATTGGCAGTCTGCCTGAACGGTTCAGATGTCAGGGCAGTAATTTTGAATGGAATGGATTTGATTCAACTGATATGAGAATAAAAATAACTATTAGAGATTCCCTGACAAGTTGCGGTGACAGGCAGAAGCTTAGAAATGCTTCCAGTCTTCTGCCTGTATGCCTTTGGCTCTGCCCTGAACAGTACAGAACAAAACACAAAGCCAGAACAACAACAACAACAAAAAAACTTGGCCTAAAATCTCCAAAGCTTTTCCTATGGCCAAGACTAACGATTCCTTCCCTTCCTCAGACAGGGAGGAGTGACCTGGAGCATCATGGCCTTGCATGAGCCAAGCAGCGAGTGCAGTGCACACAGGCACTAGGGTGGCGAGTCGCAGCCAGCAGGACACAACACTCCTGCATCAGGAAGGACGCCCAGAAAGGGCAGTTCTGCTCTTACGAGGCAAAACTGCAATCCAGATACAGTCACGGCAGCAAAGGATGGCTCCAGGACAGATGACTTAACATCTCTTTACTTGTCCTGGTTAAATATCAAATATATAACAAATGATTCTGCACTGGATAGTTAACACTACTTCTCAATTGCTACCTCTGGCTATCAGTAGAGGTCTGAAGATGGCACTGCTTCTTATCTCTCCTGAAGGCTCACAGACACAGTAGGAAAGTAAGCAAACAAACAATGAATAAAAGAAGAAGAAATAAACTTTGGTTGCTGCAAATAAGCAGAACCTGAAGATTAGGGTTTTAATCTCTGGATGTTATTTAGATCCAGACAATTTAATATCATATAACTCGATATCATATAACTTCTCCTATACACAGAAATAGCATCCAATAGCCCACAGCATTTCACTATAACAGCATTTAAGAAAAATACAGCAGAGAAAGTATTCCCATGAGGCCAATCCTCCTCTTACACATGTTCAGCTTTTTCAGCACCTTCTTTATCTGAAGCTGCTACGAGGAAAACATGTAACTGAGCAATCTCCAAAGAGGCTACAGTCTGCAACAGGTCAGCTGGCCTTTGATGAGCAGAGAGAAGGCATGAGGGAGCTCACCTGCCTCTCACTGCTGTGACAGAGGGCAAACAGCCTCCAAAGACCTTCTGGTGCCAACTTCCAGGCAGGTAGGGTACAGGGGCCAGAAAGAAGAGGATCACTGAGCCTGGGCCATCTCGCCTCTTTACCTCACCCTCCTTACTGAAAAAAGGGGAACAGCCCTCCTGACCTTCACTGTGAAGCACTTAAAGGCGACAAATCAGAAAAGGTAAGTAAGAATTAGCCATCATTATTCAATGAGGATTCAAAGAAAAGGTGAAAACATGGTTATAACAATGTATGGGATGACTTTGAAATTCTTGGAAAAGACTGCCCCAAGGAAAGGATATTTGACATATCGAGCTACATATTCTCTCCCTCCTCCTCCAGGCACTGCGGAGGTGGGAAAGATGCTGACTCCTTCCTCAGAGCAGTGTGTCTTGACTATAAGGATTAGTAACTAAATATTTTTGAATTACAGGCAGATTAGCATGAATACATCTCACCAAACAGCATGAAAAGTCATGCTGTTCAGCCATTTTGTTAGTCACTTCATATCTCCTTAACATTATTACTTGTAGGCCAGTTGAGGTTTTTAAATGAGTAGCTCTCAAAAGCACCACAAAAAATAAACATAGGACATTTACATAGTTTAAAGGTTTCCTGGGAGAAGCAGCTAGCTGCATGAGACTAGTTCATTTGGCCAGAACTGTCACACATACAAAGAAGAGTCTTTAAACATTCAGAGATGGTGAACTGTCCTCTTCCATTATGTGTTTTATTGATCTTTTATGGCTGCCTTCCTCCCTCTAGATTTATCTGTTTTCCATCTACTCTTCTCAAAAATTCTTCCCCCATCTATGTTTTCAGTTCTCCTGCCATATCTCAAGAGTTTCACCGCATTCTAGCCAAGCTGTCACACTAACTTGGCTTCTCTGAAGGCGCTGCCTGCAGCTAATTCTGTGCAGAAAAAGCCACCAGCCTGGCACAGCAGCAGGGAATGTTCAATTAAAGGCAATGCTGAAGACATGCTTCATGTGTGACCTCTCTCCTGCTCTCCACTGACATATCCACTGCCTTGATCACTCCTAGAGATAACTGCAAGAACAACAAATGACACAAGAGAAAGAACCTGTCAAAATAGATGACAACCTGTGTCATCAATTTCCCTGTTAAAGGGATGTTTTTGTTTCTTACTGGCACTTTTTTTCTGCTAGGGGCATATCCAGATTCAAAATTATCAATCTGATTTTGTTGTCAGGCAAGAGATCTTTTTCAACTTTTAAGCTGTGATGAGATACAAGATAAACACAAAATTAACAACCAAAAGCCTTTTATATCTGTAAGGAAAAAAAATGTTCTTGAATATTTCCTATATGAAATCTTTGGTTTACACCTGTTCCTCCCAAAATACATTTTTGTTTGTCTCATTTGGATATCTTCTACCTTCCAGGTTCTCTCTTCCTCTACTCAGATTTTTTTTACTGCAGAAGCAACAATACTTACCCAAAGAGAGCAGTGTAACACTGTTCTCATAAAGGTGAAAGCCCTAGAAGGGCAGTACATTTAACATCTTTGAACCAATCTAAAGAACTTGAGAAGACGAGAAAGAATCATAGCCACCTTCCCTATGAAAACACATTGTTGCAGTACAAGGAAAATCACCTAATGGTTACTGACCTTTAGGCTTACTTGCTTTGGTTACAGGATTATGCCATGGCTAATCCAATACTGTCTGGATTAACTCCCAGGTAAAGTGTTCAGAGTCCTTCTGCTCCCTTACATGGTCTTCCCCAGACAAAGGGGACAGCCTATGTCTACCTGTCTATACATAGAGTCCCTGTGCCTGGCTTTGTGCACAGAGTCCTAAGAAAGTAGTTTCAGAAGCAGAATTCTAGATTTCTTAACCAAACAGTATACATTGGAATAGTTACTGCCAAGGAGTAAAATAATGTCACAGTGATTATTTCCAGGCCCTCAATAATACAGTATTTTTTTTCCATCTAACAGCCTTTCATGTGACATTTTTATACAAAAATGCTTACAGGGAATAGCAACCTTTCCTTTTTTCTTTAGGTTACATATATCCCCATAAAACGCAAATGCTAAGTGAAGTCATCGAACCACCTGACACTAAAAGATCAATTTATCCAAGTATCCTGCTCAACATCAAATGGTGGCTCCCAGTAGCTAAACAAGTATTTCCAACACTGGATAACCGATACTCATCCTGGCTTCCAACTGCCTCTTGTAGTGGGCTGTTACACAGAGGAGCTTTATTAGCAAAGATCATGGGCCTTAGCGGATCGAACGAAGGCAGTTTCCATTCGCACTTGCCTAATGGGATGCCCAAGCCTTCACCTCTGCACAGACTTTTTAAACTTGAGATGTGGACTGGGAGCTGTCACAGAGACAAATCAAATCAGGGAACACAGTCCTACAATACACCAGAGTCTGTGGGCTTTCTACCAGACTTGTAAGAAAAGCTGGCAACAGCTGCTGTGGAGTGCCAGCCAAATAACAGAATTCCACTTCTGCAAAGAATTCTCCAAAGAAATTAAAAGCTTTGCAATCACTTGGAAACTTTCAAAACTGCCTTTCTCATCCAAACAGTTCAATAATGATGTAAAAATGTGGCACTCTGTTTTCCCTTTCTCCCGTCCTCTCTGCAAGGATGGATGGGAGACATTTTACCAAAACAAGAAGTAATCAAAAAGCCATAGAGTTTCTAAATCAATTTGCAAGTGCAGGCATTTGCAATGTCTATACCTGCAACACATACAGAAAGAGGCACTCTGGCTCACTGGTACAACACAGTGAAGTTCCCAAAGCTGAATTCAATGGACATTGGTTGGTAAGGCCTACAGTTTCTGCAGCAGATCCTTAGATTTTCTCATGTGCTAGCAACCTCTAGCTGAGAGGGAGCGACCCATAAAAAAGCAGGAAGTTCCTAAAAAGGACCCATCTTTTTCCTCCTTTGAGGGGTGTTAGGGCTGAGTTGTTCCTTCCCCTGTCCTTCCTTGCATATGATGCTTCTTTAATCATATGATTATACTACCAATTCCATATTTCATTAAAGAAAGAAGGCCAGCTCTTGAGCACACTGACTGAGATAACTGCAAGGACAAGAACCATGTAGAGGTGCCAAGCTGCTGGGCAGGCTCTAGGGAAGACTTTGGGCCCTGAGGTGCCACCGGCTGCCCCAGCTGGCAAGCAAACATGCCTTCTCCCTCAAGGCAACACTGTCAGCTGCCACCGTGCCACAGCTCACCACACCACAGCTATGCGACAGGGACACAAGTGCTCGCAGGGCAGCGTGCATCCTGGCCCCAGTACACATTGCAAGCTAGAAGTCTGGGGACAGTCAATTCCTTAAGCAGCCTTTACCAGGGGAGGAAATCAATCAAAAAACTTCACATTGAGTACAAATAAGCTGCAGGCTCTCCATGTCCCTCACCAACCACATGCATGAGAGCAGCTGCTATTAAAGAAAAGGGGCTTCATATTTTGCCATGTTACTTGTTAGAGGGTTGGGGTTCCCCCCCTCAAGGCCTTATCCTAGTTACTATGAAAGTAAACTGACAGTTTAGCAGTTAAGAAATGCTGACAGTTAGGAGGCCTGTTACTGTGGTGCTCCTTTGCTTCTCAGTGTCACTGGTCAGTGCATTTCACATTTACCATCACAGCAGCACTCGGCCACAACAGCTACACTTTCAGCCTTGCAATTGCAAGGGCTGATATCCCACAACCACAGAGGTGCCCTTGCAGGAGGAACGCTGTTGTGCATTGGCAAGGTGACTGTCGTGGCATCTCTGCGATCACGCCCAGGGAAAATGCAAGGTTCCCAGGCCACTGGGGCAGAGCCTGTTCTACGAGAGCTGATCAGCAGATACTTCAAGTTGTCAGAATTTTTCTAAAGAAAATGCTGTTCATTATCTCTGGAATACCTTGTTCCAAACTTTTCTTAGTTCAAAAGCCAGCTGACCCTTGATCCAACCAGGATTCCAACTGCAAAGCTGATCTTAAAGGACGATCCTAAAAAATCATGTCCAAAATCAAATTTAAAAACATCAACAATAAAATTTGCTACAAACCAGAAATACTGGTTTCTACCACTCTGGAATGTGTTTCATTGAATGCAAAAATGAGAATCTTGGCAAAGATATCAGAATTTTATCACTTACTTTTTCCAGAGGAGCCCTGTAATATTTATTACCTGCATAAGATGAGCATTATGGAAGTCAATCTAACATTTTATCCAGAGGAGAGTTCATGAGAAAGTAAGAACATGTTTTTTAATGAGTAGAACCAAGAGAAACGTGATTGAGACTCAGCCAATTCAACTTTTTTTTTTTTTTTTTTTTTTTTTTTTTTAAGAACTTATCCATTTGCAGCCATTGCAAACTTCATTTCCTCTCTCTCAGAATGTGCACCTGACAATCTGACCACACAACCACACTATACTTTGAAGTAAGGATAAGCCTGCAGTCAGACAAACAAAATGCTTCAGCTCACATCTCTGTTCTGGCATTTTTGTCTTTCTTCGAGAATAAGCTGTGTAAAAGCAAGTCTCTTGAGAAGAAAAATATGCTTCCATTTAGCGATAGACTATCACTTTATCCATTTGCAGAATTAGAAATGGGTAGCTCTGCGACAAGAAAAGGAATGCCCAAATGTTAAACTTGTTAAAAGACAGCATTTCTATGGGAAGGCAGGGAAAATACTACAAAGTAAAAAATTACTTCTGCAGCCCACTCGAGGTGTAATTTCAAAGAAAGTGTATCTTGGGTAAATAACAGGTAAATCCTATTTCCTTTTGAAAAATTTCCTGTGAAAACTGAAAATAGTTTTAGAGCTGAAAGTCCCACTGAGGGAAGAAACAGCACTGTGTGTTGTAAGAGGGATTCAGAGAAACAAGGTAGCAGACAAAGGGACCTAGCAGAGTTGTCTGGATCCAAGTAGGTATTGTCATACCTATAGGCACTCTACAGGCATCTCATCTACCCTTTCAAAATCAGCCCCCACTGGCAGCCAGAAACAGATCTCTAGGATTTAAGAGTGGAATAGA
Organism: Rhea pennata; assembly: GCF_028389875.1. NCBI lineage: Eukaryota > Metazoa > Chordata > Aves > Rheiformes > Rheidae > Rhea > Rhea pennata. The sequence goes on along the minus strand of NC_084671.1, from coordinate 19,225,846 downwards.
CACGCAGAATGCGATGATTTCCCCTCCCCAGCTCAACATAACTGTGAGCTGCCAGTATCTATGCTAAGTGTGTTTGCAGGCATAAGTAGGCAGCAAAGTCTGTGAAGCATATAAGCTGGCTGATGATACAGCAAAGCTTAAAATTAACACTGCTGATTGGAAAATGTCAGCATCCTCTCTTCAGGGCACACTCTTGGGGCTGATTACAAAAAATTCAAAAATTCTGTGTAGGAGGAGTCCAAATCTTGAAAGCAGGATAACAGCAGCAGACTGTTTGGGAGAAAAGACAATTCCCAGGTTTATTGAGTCATTCTGAGGGTATCCTGAAACTGCTGGCTACCTAAGAGCTGTAAAGCAAGAAAACATAGGTCTCCAAAACTTGCATTTGTGCAGACACTTAGGCCTTATTAAAGTCTTTAACTACGTTATCAAGGAACTCAAGAAGGCCAGAATGTTTGGGGATAATATTAATCTCAAAACTCAGCCAGGGATATGGCTGAAGGAGAAGCTGCTTCTACACAATCCAAAAAAATTGTCATTAAATAGTTTATGAAATATCTTGCTACTCTGCATGCACTGAATAATGGGTAATTTCACAACTCCCAATGCCCATACTTAGGAGAAGCTTTTACAAACCAAATTCAATGACTTCTGCTCAAGGGACTCTCTTGCAACACAGTGCAACATGCAATATCCACAGGTATTGCAACATCTAATTGCAAAATCAAGGCTGTTTTCCTCCAAACCTTCTCATGCCCTTCTTTCAGTCAATGCTGACAGTGTCATACAGGGATAATTTTATTTTGGGTTAGTGAGTTGAAGGAGCTCAGCAAACATCTGACAAGCACCCGACATATCCAACTCAAGGGAAACAGCAGAATTGCGAGGCCAGGAGCTAAGAAGGGGAGTAAGACCTCTCCTGTCAGTAATACTGAGCTGTTAGGTCAGCTACTTCTAGACCTGCATGGCTGTTCACAGGCTGTTAAGCTGGCCCCTCAGTTAAAGGGAAGAGTTCTGTGAGTTAGGATGGCGCCCAGGAGTTACAGTACAAACTGGAAAGTGACGCTGCACTCACACCACAGGCACTACAGTCACAGTTATAAAGACCAGGGAGAAGAAATTTGTCATGAATATACATTGACCTGGAAACAGCAATTATCTATGAGTGACAAACTAATAAAGGCTCAGAGATCAAGCACAGCAGTTTGTAACCACTGATGAGAGGACTCTAGGTATCTCAAAACAACTTAGACAGAATGAGGTTTGCTAGCACCTCCTCCCTTTCCTCAACATTCCAGCCAGGCCCCATACCCTCCTCCTCCTCCACACACATGCCCAATTTTTCCTCTTCATACTCTAGGCACTTTCTACCTTTTCCTTCTCTTTTTGTGTGGGCATGAGGCAACTAATCCTTTTTACAGAGTGAGATGGCATTGAAACAATTCAGGTGATAAAGTGAGTGTAGCCCTCAACAATCAAAGGAGAAAAACAGTGTCTTCCAGAAGAGTTCAAAGCTGGTGCCAACCAAACGCTCTATAGGCCTCTGGTGGAACCCACCCAGTCCACAGTTCAACGATATGCTGAGCTGACCTGACGACTGACAACCACCGATGGAGGGGACCTATTCCCCTTCTGTTACTCCCCTTTCCCCCTGTGCTTTCCACCCTAGTTGTTACCTGTGCAGCCCAGTCCACACTGTGGCAGTGGCTCTGGCGATTATCCAGTCTGGCTCATCAACATGGCAAAAAACTTAACTTCAGCTGTTAAATTTTATAAGCAGTGGAGCTGCACCAGAGGTGATGCATGGGAAGCAGCAGGAGAACATAGGGGCACAAGAAGGTAGAAGGAGAAGGATTGTTCCCTCTCACTCGATAAACTGATCATCATCAAACTGTAAGCAGCTTCTGCTCATGGAGCACATAGAAGCCCAGAGAGCTCAGCCTCAGAGGTACCTACAAGGAGGTGCCATAAAGAGCCTGCAGGAAGGCCTCAGTGGCTGACACACAAAGGATGGAGATAGCAAGCAGAACTGCAAAGGAAGGACATTTTGGATGGAAGAAGGCTACAGAAGACTGAAGATAGCTAATGGATGGTGAGGTTCACATACCACTAGCAATCATACTCATCTCATACGATAACCCATTCAGACAGTGACAACTTTTTAATGCGTGGTTAATGTACATAGTATATTTAATATTCATACGATGGTAGGCAATGGCTCTAGGGCTTAAATGTCTGTAAATATTACTGTAGTTTTGGAAGTAAATGAGGAAGGTATTTCAATATATCATTGTGACAGAGAACCATAATAGGAGAGATTTAGCTGCTCCTTTAATAGCTGCTCCTCTGTGTCAAATAGAGACCCTTTCTTATTCACCATACTTACAGTTCTCCTAATAATGCTCCTAGTTTTTACAACCCTGAAGCTACAGAATTTGCAATGCTACAGGCAAAAAGCAACCATCTCCCCACCACGCAGCAGTGGAAAACATAAAACATAATGAGGATATGTTAAAACTTCAGCCAGCAAGCACAGACCAAAGGCAAACCTGAGGTCAGCAGCTCAGGCAGCAGCACTTTTGATCTCACATTCCTACACTCCTTGAGCAACAGGGAAGCAAAACTATCTTAGATTGGAGACTGGCTCAGGGGTCATGTATCTTAATGTCTTCAGGGACACCAAAGTAATACACTTGCTCAGAGACTTCAACTCCATATAGCCTGAAATTACTTACAGAAATGCATCTCTTGATCATTCCTTTAAGAGTATCATCTGAGCATCTCTGAAAGAACATTTGCTTTGAGGAAAGGGAGCAGCTTTCCACATCCAGAGCAAAAAAAAAAGTGTCATTAATACAGGCCACACATGACACACGGACCACCTGAAATAAAAGTCAACATGGCTGCTGATGAAGGATGAGTCCTGCCATTTGCTGCCCACAGCTGTATTAGGTTCTAGATACCACAGATACCAAGCGACTCTCTCCCAACCCTCTCCCCCATGCACATGCCTCACTCTGTGATAATTCAACACCAAAAATGAGGGGAGGGGGGAGAAGAAGAGGTGATAATGTGAAAGCTGTGTGGAAGGCGGTATGCTACAGACACACCAACCAGTAACTGTGGAGTCAGTTGTACCAATTATTCCTGACTATAATAAACCTGTCCAGCACTGCACAGGGACCTCAGCTCACATAAGCATTCAGTCCCGGCACGCTTACTCCTCCAGCCCCAGGACTCTTCCCATTACACAGGAATCACTCTGTTCCCCCATGGTGTAATTATACTGCAGCAGTTCCCAGGGACTTGCGACAGTCCTCCCAATACAGATGTGAGGAGGCAAGAGAACAAAGAAGATCATGCAGTACATTTCTCACTGTAAAAGCAGTACTGCCTTCATCCAAAGCCCCTTCCCCTTCACAAACCTGCTTCTACAAAGTAAGAGGTAGGAGGCCAAGGGAAATGAAAGCAAGGAGGCTGTCATTATAAGTTGCTCTCTCAGAAGTGACTCTTCATATGGGCTTGCTTGGACACTGGAGAGCCCTCCTACAGGTATATATGTTTACCAGCTTATTATGAAGCAGAGAGAAAAAACTGCTGGAATCAGGTGTAGATCTACATACGGTCTGTTAACTCTTCAGTTCATATGTTGTATGGCCTGTATCTACCGCCAGGTAGAAATGGCCTCTACTTTCAGTACTGCAGCTCTGGTTGCACCGATCACAGGACACAAACGCACCACTGAATTTAAGCCTTTGAAATTATGACTACATTAGGGGACTAGCAATGAATTCAGTTTCCGTATGTTTCCTAGGCTTTTTTGTGGCAGTCTGTGGTGAAAATTCCTGTAAACACCAAATGAGGATCCAGCCCTTCTCTTTATATTACTGCATAATTCTGTCATTGGGCACTCAGGTGCTCAAAGAGTAAGAGGAAGAGGTTACCTGACAAATCAAATATTTTCTTCAGCTGCAGTTCTTTCTCCTACAGGAAGCCCTGGTTTGTATAAGCCACTCAAGAAGCAAACATCAAAGGACTTCTCTATCACTTAGTCAGGGTAATAGACTGTACTTGAACTCTACTCAGTGAAGTGAAACTTCTTAAACTGAGAGTTGAAGTTAAATTTGTTATTCCTGGCAAACTGCCCAAGAGGAAATGGATCTAGGTCAAAAGTTTGTTTGTTAGATAGCAGTGAGAGATTGACACTTTTATAACAAGCCACAAAAGCAGGGGGAACAGAAAGAGTTGCTGAAACTACTGATTGTCCTAAGATCTACTCTAATACCATAGCGGTTATTAGGTTCCTTTTGGTAATTGGCAGATAATAGAAAGCAAAAAGCATGAAACATCAGTAAGGAGGAGTTTGAGCAAAGATCCTGCACATGAGGCTGTCTCAAAAGAACCGGGGGGAAGCTCATTCTTGAATAACATTAGCCATTTTAGGTCTTTTGCATATGATATTTGTTATTTCACAAACAGATCAGGATCAAAGATGCTCCTTCACTAAAGACACAAGGTACTGCCTGTCAACTCTGTCCACATGCAGCATTTCAGACCATTCTGTGCCCATGTCCTGCCTGCTAGTGTAAAAAGAAAGTGCAGGGAGGTCAATCATTTTATAACATACACAGCAACGTACAGCTGGGATGCAACAGCAATGCCTAGAGGCATAGTACCTTGTGGATCCTCTTCTGTGCTGTGTCTTTCACAGCCTCAGTGAAGCCAGGCTCCAGAAAGCCAACAGAAAACTTGGACTTTGGTGAGTAAGCACCAAAAATGGCTTCATTGCTCTGAAATTCTTTGTTATGTTTCTCAAGAAACACCAGCTATACTTAACCATCAGCCACACCTTATACAAAAACATCATACGAACTTTACTCAGTCATCTCTCAGGTGGAGTTCAATTAAGATATCAGACTCTCCTAACCAAGAAATCCGAAGTTGCATTTTGACTTTTTGATTGAAGAGGGTTACCTGTACTATAAAGTAACAGTAAAAATATTTCCTGATAATATGACATTTTTGGACTTCCTTTATTGTCAACACCTTATAAGCTGCACTAAGACAGACAATTAAATTCAAAAAACCTGCCCAACAAGAACAGAAGCAGTGCATTTATCAACATACCAAGAGACCTGATCTGCAGGCATTTCTTCAATATTTGTTTCCACTTCACTATTACTGGAGTGTAGCTTAAAGAACTGATTAGGTATATAGATTAAAGAACAACTCCAAGTATGAAAAAGTGATACTGTGCACATTTGGTAATTCCTCATCCAGAGTTTATTGCACAGATTTTGCAATGTGTAGGAATTCTGAATATTTTTATATCACATTCCTCTGTATTTTCTTCCTTTGATAAAGCATTTTATTTGGAAAAGCTAGAATATCCTCTGAAGAAGCAAGTACACCCCACTCTACTGTGATCAAAAGGTGGCACAGCACAGTGGAGCTAAAGACAGGTTAGGATAAAAACATTTGCACTCAGTCTAAGTGAAAGCAACTCAGCTGAACTGTAGAAGACAACCCACTTGCCTAAAGGTTAAACAGTCCCCATGTAATCCATGTATCTGTTTCATTCATTTATGAACGAAAAAAAAAATCATGCTTAGATGTCTGGTCGCAGTTGCTCGTGCTTCACACCTGCCACTCCTCCCAAGCTGCATGGACATAGGCAGCTCTCAGCTCTAAGAGCCCACTTCCTACTGCACTGTGTGCAAGGCAGACCAGGCTCCAAACCATCTGACCTGCCACATAGGAAGGAGGTTCGGCTGTTTGGTCAATGTGTGCTGACTGCAGACAGCCTTCAGCTTTCCAAAGGAAAACACTCAGAGCAGACAGAAGCATCCTAACCCATCAATCTGAAGCCAGGAGCCACCAAACTGACCCATCCTGGTTCTGCCATAAGCTGCAACAGGAGGTGCAACTTTAACAATGTTGAAATGAATTTCCTTTAATTCCTGTCTGGGCCTTGGAAAAATTTTCTCTTGGGAAAGAAAGATCAATCAGAAAGCATTTATCCATAATTGAGTAAGAAGGCCATTGGACAAATTTAATAAAAGAGCAAATGGCTCCTGAATGATTTTTATACCATAAAAAGACAAAAGAAATAAAAAGAAAAAAGCACCCTAAAGAGAAATAGAAAAGCATGAAATCATATTTTGGATTCCTAAACAAGAACTACAGTATAAATCATACACTGTTGATATATTGCTTTAGGATTCTCACCCAATAGTTACTATGATCAAATCTACAGCAACTCTGCATGTAAACACAAAGTATCACGGCTGGTAGAAACTGTTTGCTTCTTCAAAGTCAAGATGTCTGTAACGAGGTAGCATTTTTACCTTTAAATTAACAATTCTAGCTAAGCAGCTGTCATTTTTCTAACCGCAAATTACTAAAGCCTTTGCCTCCTAAATTCAGGGAAAAAGCCTCCAGAGACAGTGAGTCAGTGAATGAAAACTGTTTGGGTCCCATGGCAAAGAAAGTACTTTACATTCAAAAATAGATACATTTCTTGTGGGAAAAAAACAGCCCAACTCCTTCCTCTCCCATAGATAGATAATAATAATGCAAAATGTCAGACACCTCCCACCCTCCATTCCCAGGAGATCAATAGGGATGTAATGATTATTTTTTTTTCCCCCTTAAAGGTCAGCTTGTATCAAATCACAATCTGTGACCCAGCAGCCACCAAATGCAGCTTAGTACTTACAAAGCAAGGGACGTAAGGTTGCTATTGCCACTAGTATTGGACTGCCACAGCTGCAGAGAGACATGGAGGGGAAACCAAAGGCGGAGTGTGAAGGCAAGGACCAGGAGCTGGGGAAGGGCCAGGTGGGTGGGTAGAGAGTATCTGGTTCACCTGCACAACATGAAGGGGCTTGAAAGGGATGGGAAGGAGGTCGCTTGTGTTTGCACAGATACAGCAAGAGCGGCTCTGTAAAATCCCATGGGATTCATTTACAGTGTTTGGACACTGGGGGCTGTACGGAACAATAGTGGATTTGTAAGCTGCTAAACCTGGTTGGTTGAATTATTTTTTCTCCCTTCAGGGCTGAAAGAGTTAAGTAAAGTGGAGCAAGACCCCTTCCTCAAAGTTAATATTTAATAGTAGACAGTATGTCATGTCATGCCATTTTATTTCAAAGGCTTTCAAGTGGTGGGTTCAGTGACTCTAGTATAAGAGCACTAACACCACATGCATCTTAACAGCTGTGACCCTGCAGCAGAGCCACAAAACCCAACGACACTCTTCTTCCTATCTTTTGCAGTGCAAAGTAACACAGGTTACCTTAAGACCCACCAGAAAACTGCAGTCCCAGAAAAGTCAAGCAGAGGGTCTGACATCCTCACACAGCATTATTGCAACAAAACCATGTTGGGCCACAGCGCTGTAACATTGCATAAGGCCCACAGCTAACTGGGAGCCTTCGATAACCCAAGCCACCAACCCTCGACCCGACTGAGTCTGTCGGCACAGCCCGCTACACCTGCACTAGGTTTGTGCAATGTTTGCAGACAGCGATCTACTGGGCCAGGGACACAAGTACAGAGAGATGCAAGGAGGCTCCCCCGACATTATTTTGCACAGTTGTTCCCATTTCCCTAGATATTTCCTACATCAAATAACAACACACACAAAAAAAAAAAACAAATCCAAGACAGGCAGTTAAACTGAACTCTGGGCTGTGTACTATCACAGCGGCCTCTGCAAAGCAATTGCAGTCCCAGGGGAGTTAGGAAAAGGGGGAGGAGATATCACAAGAGATGTCCTTGCTTACTCACATCATTGGCATAGACACACTTGTTTACACTGGATTGGCCTCATCTAAACTTTGCTGGAGGTTGACCATAATATTTACAAGCTAAAAGAACAATTATGTAGCTCAGAGCAGCTAAATGGAACAAAACAAAAGCAGAGAGGCAGAAATCATGTCATTTGCAAAAGTCAAAAAAACAAACTGAGCCACCAGACCACACATCTTTCCCACTCTATATAAATTAACACTGCAGCACTATTTGTGCTGCTTTACTGTAGCATGGATGTCCTTTTAGTTTATAAACACTTACGGTGCTTATATTCTCTATGTACTGATTTGTACCATAAAAATTTGTATGAAAGGATATTTCCTATGCCTCATCTGTTTGTTTACAGAGTCCACCTTTAAAAGACCAATATTCTTTCCTTTGGGGCCTGTTTACAGTCTGCACCTGTGATGCTTTCTTCAGTTTGAATCTCATGGGCTGTATTTATTACATAACTGTCTTCCCTCTTTTAGACACCATTAATCAACTCCCTGCCAAGATCTTCTTCCCACACCAGGCTTTACTGTACATTCCTCACATTTTCATACCATGATGTCAGTCCAGAAGGGGAATAAAGATAAGAATGGCTCAAGATTTTCCTTCAAATGATCTCTTTTCTCCAAAGCTATATATAAAATAAAAACCTAATACTCACCATGGAATTCAGGGAGGACCAGGTTTGAGGATTTATGGCCCTCTCACATTACGTACCCTTATTTCCTAAAAACTAAGAGAACATTTACAGAATGATTTTGGAAAAATAATTGTAGAAATACAGAGACCAAAGCAAGGATAATACAGCTTTCCAATCAATGGTAAAGCAACTAGGCAAATATGTAGATTATGTCTGCAAATCTTTTGAAAATAATTTGTCAATTATTCTTGAGAAATCATGATTCTTTTTCATACTTTCAATGTCCAGGAAAATTAGATTGTTTCCTTGTGTACTTTTAATATTTTTTGCCATTGTAAATGATCTTTTATGTTTTAGAATGCTAATAAGAAAAGAATGCTAAGAGACAACATCCAATCATTTGCATGTTTTAGAGATAAGGTGGACTCTGAATTTTTAATTATGATCTTCTCTTCATGAGAGAAAGAAAACTAGCAATCTTGCAAATTGCTATTTCTGGTAGTAATCTTGCTTTAGTTTTATCTCATCCAAGTACTCAAATAGGTAGCTTCCAACTAAGTAAGGATCTCTGCCTCATTTTATTATTATACTAACATCATAAAGACTAAAGACTCCACATAACATTATAGCAACATGTAAGAAGAGCAGTGCTGTAACATGTCTGGCTGTCAAATATCAGACTATAAAAATACCTAGGCAGCTCTGCTCTTCTCTTGGAGTAGACAGAGCTGTTCAGGCAAAAAAATACTTGTTTTATTGACAGATTTTACTGTTATCTGTTATCCACCAGTGGGCTCCATTTGCAGTGTTCATTGCAGAGTAATTGCTTATTAGAGACATTAGCTGGTTGTTTATTTGAAAACTATTATGCTAATAAGGCGCAATCATATTAGCAAGGTGCGCTCTTTACAACTTTATTTGTTTATCCTCAGGACTAAACTTTTGAAACCCCAAACCTGTTATTATATACTGAAAGACTTGAGTAAGATGTCTGATATTTTTGTTCCATGCGTGAGAAATTTGTCCAATAATACTCAGTAGTTTTACCGCCATCATAAATAAGAGGAGCTGTCTATGACAGAAGGATGTGCTTAGCATTGAAGGCCATTCTGTACACAACCAGTTACTTGCTAAACAGCCTGGAAAATTCATGCTTTTGCTGTATTTGCATATTTTCTTATTAGCAATATGACAATAGCTATAATATCCCAACTTTATTATATTATTAAGCCCAAAGGAAAGCAAAAAACTAATTGTAGCATAACTTCCAAGGCTTCAAAAAACACCTGTTTCCCATATCCTTTGAGCCTCAGGAGGTTTCTGAGCTTAGACTCTCCAACAAAATCCTATCACAATAACCTAGATGAGATTAGTTATATTTACACATCCCAAAATGTCCAACAAATAGAGAAATGCATACAGCATATTTGCACTGTTGTAAGAAAATGCTCTCACCATAGGCACAGCTTAAAGTGTTTGCTGTGCTGTTGCTCATTATTCTATTGTGATGCTGGGGGTTATTTATATTATACACAGCATAATTTCCAGTTAAAAATTAGGAAAACAATCTTACAACAGGTGGTGCCCACAAGTGCAGTAGAGCTGCAGTGATTACAGCATGATTGCATGCCAAAGCAACTACACTTATTATTATTTATATGGCAGTAGCACACAGACCCAAATTTGGGATTAGAGCCCCATACTACTAGGTATAATGTAAACATGTAGGTGAAGTACCTCCTGACCTGAGTAGCTCATAATCTAAAACAATAACACCACCACAACTGTGAGGAAAAAACGAAAAAAGAGCAAACAGAGCAGAACAGGGGAAGAAGAGGAGGAAAGACCAACTTGTAGGGGATCTAGCCATTCAGCTCACCTGCCTGCCTGCTGGCTAGCCTTGGCATTAAAGCATAGGGTAAGACTCCAAATTAAGTAATCTGACAAGTCCGTGTAAGAATGAAAACAGAATACACTAGGTTTTGTTATGCAAATATATGCGTATCAAACACCACAAGTATCACAGTGTATTCCCTATCTGCTTATTTCTGTAGGCACACAAACCTGCATGCATGCATACATATATGAATCATGATATGGTGATGCTTATTTAGCTTTTATTCCAATATAAGCAAAGCACTTAAAAGGGAGGTGATGTTGCAGAGAATCAAACACGTTGCATCAGAACCATACACATCCTGTGGGCTAGCATCCAAAGCCAGCATTCTGTTATATTTTGGAAGCTCTTAGACCTGAAATTGGCTAAGTAAACCTGGCATATCTACCTGGACTTTCACATCACTAACTTCAGATAAAGAACAAGGGGCAGAAGTAGATGAATTCACACAGCAAAACAACTAGTCTTCTTGCAATAGTCTTTGCAACAGTAACAGCAAAGGAAAGAGAAATACATAAAAGTCACAACACTGTCCTGAAGCCTCAGCCACTCTTAGAAGAGAGACCTATCACTTTACATAATACTTTACAAACCAATGCTTACTTCAAAACATGTCTATTAACAGTAAAACCTGCAGATCTGGCAGCCTCCCAATCCTAACACTGCCTTTGTGCCAGAGAAATCTCTGAGTAAAGGCTGCTTTACTTTACAGCGACTCCAGAGAGCCCTTAGGACTGAAAGCTCAGCTAAATCTCTCAGGTGCGTGCCCTTCTAACAAGCCTCTGCTTTTCCAGGCACTCAGGCTCCCCTCCAGCCATGCCAGGAGAGACCCACTTCTTTGCCAATGGACTACCTCTGCATCTGGAGCAACATGACAAAACCCAATTTGGGGCAGCTGAGAGCACACACAAGCATGCAATCTAGTCCTGTATTTTAGGAGGTACTTTCAGCAGCCTCTTAGAACAGGCATGCACCCATTAAATGTCATCTTTTAAACCTTTACAGTAAACTGTGTGCCTGTGCATACACCTTTTAAATGTACTTCAGTAGGATGCAAGGCACTCCAAAGGCTCAGCAGAGATGACACAACAGAAAGCAGAGCACTACATTCTCCACCTCCAGATTTTACAGGTTGTTCTGTTCTACCCTGAAGATGCAGGATGACTGCAGCCCTAAGGGTAACGGCTTTCCAAACTCTCCCCTCAGGTTCTTGCATCACCCAGCAGAAATGCTTCAGAGATGGAAAGAGGACTAGATATTTACAAGTGGTGTTTATTTTTCTGGAATACTACATGTAGTCAGCTACATATTCTTTTTCTTGCGATTTGAATATCCTTAAGCTGGTCTTCTGTGCCTCTTGTCCCTCTAGATCATTGAAAACAAAATAAAAGAACACTCTGCCACTTTATGGTGTGCTCTTACAAGCATTCTTGTTTGTTAGCACATAGTGGGAGCATGGGATGGCTTTCTGAAGGGCTATCTGTTCCAGCAGGTTTATATTTGAAGGTGACAGTAATGAATGGGATCAGCTTGTTCCATGCTAGCAAGAAGTAAGTCTCAGAGAGAGACAGGCAGCATGGCAAGGCGGATTTGTATCCGTTAGTGTTCCAGTAGAAGAGCTTTAAAGTTGGTCTCTTAGACTCATCCCTACTCCAGGTGGTTGCTAAGGGAATTAGAATATGGAGGGTTGTTTTATTTTTCCATCTTTAATGTTTTGACTGTAGTTCAGGTCATAACCTAGCTTAGGGGGAAGAGCTATACTGGCTTCATGCAGAAATAACTATGAAAAACTACCAGTGATACCACAATAGACAGGAACAAATGAACTGAGACTCCATAACATACTCTGAAATGCCTGTCTAAGGGAATTAAAGCCAAGCTCATGCAGTTCCAAACACCTACACTCACCAAGCCAGCCATCACCTCTGTCAGCCGGGGCAACCAGATGCCGTAGCCTGCACACGGGCTAGAATGAGCAAAGAACACATTCCCTCGCTGGAGAACAGAGCAGGGTATGTGTGCAAAAATGAAACAAAGGAATTTTCCAGAGAATACAAGAATGACTTTTTTTTTTCCTCCTTTTCCTCCACATTTTCCAACTTTTCTTTTTTTTGGTTGAAGTCAGTTGTAGTCTTCAGCAACGCTCATTAAAGCCTGTTCCAATTGTTCTCACACTGATAACAAGCATGTGCAAGGAAGAACTGCACAGCTGTATTCACTGGACAACAAATGCTTCAGGCAAAATTGTAGTGCTTCTCCTTAGGACAGCCTGTTCCTGCAAGACATGCCCGAAGGAGCAACAGGCCCTGACCTTCCTCCCCTGGTGAGCTCTGTAGCGCAGGGCTGAGGGCAAGGTGTTAGAAGTCAGTGTCCCAGGGGTGTCCTGCAAGTCTGCTCCACCAGACTGAGATTGTGCCTCCTTAGCAGCCATGTGCTGGGAAGGCAGGAGAGGTGTTTGTTAGTCCTCTGCCCCCCCCCCCCCCCCCCATACTCTCTGATAGAGAGAGAGAGAGGACATGGAAATTTTTCCAGCAGTTAGACTGGACTACATTCTGTAGGGCTGCCCCCAATCTCATCTCTGGCTTTGCTTTATTGCCCTTCTTTTCTGCCTTGGATCTACTCAGTCACAGTATTTGGGTCACATGTTGACTACAGAATTAGTCTTCCTCCCTTCTGCTGTTTCTGTAACTCCCTTAAAATCCACTGTGCATTTGAAAATAGCATTAAGTCTGTGTATACATATATACACACAAAAATACACATATAAAACAGAGCTCTTAAGAGCTCACATCCTGGGAGGAAGCCAGAATTGATTTCTTTAAACTCAGAGTGACTCCTGACTTATGAAGCAGGACATGTGTCTAAGAAACAGCAGTGGAAATTTGTCTTTTGCTGTTTCCTCTTATCACTCAACAAGGTTCTAGAGTACACTCACATCTCTCTGTAAGGGCTCTAAAGAAGCTGTACTGAAAAGCCTTGTTCCCATTAACAAACCTGTGAAATTCTCTAAGAGACTGACATATGGGAATACAGATACATGCATCACGTTCGTTGATCCTTGCTACCCAGCTTCCTTGCGGTCGCATTCTGCTCCCGTAAAGCAAGACTATCTATTAAGGCCTTGATATTTCATCCACTTTTCCACTTGTCACAATGCTGAATTAGTGCATGAAGTCTAAATGCTGTTTGAGCAAACACATGAGCTTCCAGGACTGAAGAGGAGTCTGACAAAGGTGAAATGTGACAGGTTTTTTAGGTGATGGCCTGATCCACCAAAGCGGTAAGGAGCTCAGGTAACAGGTACAGTACATACCTGCAGGTATTCTGCTATGTCCAGGGAAAAAGGCTGCTGCCATAAATCACCTTAGCTGTGAAAACATTCTCAAATGATAATGTCATCTCTAATATTTGGGAGATTAACTATCCAGTCTCTTCAGCCTCCTGCAACACAAAGAAGAAAGAAAAGAGAATGAAAAAGAAATCTATCTGAGGATAAGCCACTGATTTTAATCTGCCTGAACCCGAGGGACACAATTCATGCAATTTCTCCTCAGTACCACTCCCCTCTCAGGAGACATGACACTTAGTCAAGCAGTAATGCATCTGATTTATGTAAGCATAGAAGAACTAGCGATTCCTACGTTTCTGAAAGAGTCGAATACAGAGCTGAGCCTAGGCCACAAAAATTGCACCCAGGTCAAGGTTTTTTCTCAAGGTCAGAATTGCTTAAAATAGCACTTCAGAGATGAATCATAGACATTTGACATGAGCTATTGAGGATTCAAGAAAACGTACTAAAAATGTACCTGGATAAAGCATATTTTTGGTTGATAAATTCCTAGGATACAGCTGTCCTCTGCTCATTGCATTGACAATTAAAGGACGGAAATAGGGAACAAGAATATTTAATTTCAGTGGATGACGGCACCCAAAAACAATTAGTGAGGTTGGTTTCATCTTCACTTACCTTTACTACTGCCTTTAAACATTAAAAGTTCAGTGCAAAGAGATCCTAGGGTCCTGAAGATCTGAGATTCATGCATTAGAATTCTGCATTTTGTACTTGGCAGAACAGTGCTTTTGAATGTTGAAAACTGAAGGCTCTTTGGTGCACCCTTTGGTCCCCACCTCCACAGGCACTCACAGGAGAAGTACTGGTCCCTGCAAAACCTTCTGCTAAGAGAATCTCTCAAAATAGCCAAAGCCACAAGTGTACCTATTTTAAACAGTAAGGAAAGACTGAAAGGTTCCTTTCTAATCAATGATTTAATTTCCACAGTAAATTGCATAGTTCCATGTAAAGATCATGTGACTGGGAACAAAAAGGAGCCTCTTGCTGAAAGCTTTCATTTGGCCTTTATCACACTGTTTGGCTTCATATTCTATAAATAGATTGTGTGCACTGTTTTTCCTTTTGGCCTCATAGCTACAAACTGGTTTCCTATTGGCTTTTGAGAGTCTGAAGAAAATCTCCAGAGAATGCTGTAAGCGTATTTGATGGAAGCTCACAAGTGCATTAATTTCAAAATAGCGCTCAGTTGGCACATTTTAAATTTTGTAATAATCAGAGCTGTTTGTAATAGATTCATCTCCTTCTGCAGTAGAAACCAGGAATCTGAATAACTTGGTTTCTGCAATCTGATTTTAGTTACAGTTAGGCTGTAATCTATTTTTAGTTACAAACTGTTTCCTCAAGACAGATTCTACTGCTCATTAGCATTGGGAGTCTTCTCTACAAAAACATATATTGCAAAATTTCCTTTTAGCTCTGACTAGACCTATCCATTGAAACACAAACTGGGTTCTGCAAAGAGAAAGAGATTTTACAGCTCTTCTTGTCATTGATGGAAGATAAAGACACCAGAAATAAATTACACTTTTTGCCTAAAATTTTTTGTTTCTATCAGCACACAGTATCCCCTTAGAAAAAAATATGGGGGGGGGGGAACAGGAAAATCTGTTAATTTGATATATGAATTAAGAGGTTAAGGTTAAGAAACACAAGTGAAAAAACCCGAATGAAAAATAGTAAAATACCAGTTCTGCCCAATTTCTGATCGCATAGCAGTGAACTACTTCATCAATACACAGCCAAGAGAATGCTCTGCAGTGACTCCTCCTGATGAGGTGTGTTTAAATAGAGGGTTGCTATTCAAATCATCACATTCACCAGCTGTTCTTTCCAAAAGAAGTTTAATCTACTTTGCTTCCCATTTCACCACAGGTGCCAGCCCCTGTTGCTTCAGTCCAGCTGCCTATTTTTCTATAGTAATCAATATTTTGCAGGCCATTTTTTCTACAACACCCATTCTGGGTAACCTCCAGGCACCCAAACTTTTAGCACTCTGATTTCCAGCATCTAAACTGCCAGCCTTGGTGAGACTAAGGACCCTCTGGCCCACCTTCCAACAGTGGCCAGCAATGGATTGGAAGAATAAAACAGGGCACTTCCAGCACGATCTTTCCTCTAACATAGTGTCTGCTTTCTGGAAATCTGCAGTTTAAGAAGTTTCTGAGGACAGAGCTCCTATCCAAGATCATGGTGTTTAATATCTTTGGATGTCTATTCTCCAGATGTGCTTATTATCTCTTAAAGTTGAAAAGATTTCTACAGCAAGCAGAAGAGATTTACTTTAGCTCACCCCTGAAGGCAATGAAAAATAACTCCCACTTTAGCACACTGACAAATACCAGCAGATGGTAATTCTGACACACAGCAACTTCTTGAGCTGTGGTCCTGCAAAAAGCAGCTCCTTACTGTGCCCCAAAGTCTGTGGCAAAGATGACTCACTTCTGCAAAATATTTGCATTACTGAAGACAAACTATTCCAACCTCTCTAAATAGCTAATGCCAGAACTGATAGGTGTCTGAGTCTGGAGGTGCTATTTGGCAAGTTTTGTTGTGCTTGTTGTTGTTGGGTTTTTTTATTTTTAATTCTTTAGCTACTATTAATGATGTATTGCATTAACAATTTTTCTCATTAAAATAATTTTCAAGGTAATTCATTGCCACAGACAAGTAGGAAGAGGAAAAATAAAAACCTTATATGTAGTCCTGGCTACTTTCCCTACTTGCTAGGCAGAGAAATTAGTTAAGAACACAGAGTAACAATTCTATTTTAAAAAGTAAATCAATTTAATCCCCAAGTACCTCAAATATCAAGGCAAAACATTCCTCCTCAGGAGGAAAAGATCCCTGAAAAAAGAAATCAGATAGGGACATTGAAAGGACATCCAGTACCTCCTAGGTCCCAAAGTAGGAACAACTATCTCTGTCATTCCTGAGAGATATTTCTCTAACCTGTTCTTCAAGACCATCAGTGACACCCTAGCAATCTCTTCCAGCGCTCCACTATCCTTGCTTTGGAAAGGCTTCCCCACACACGCTTTTTTAAAAACATGTTCTTTGAATGCTGTAATCTAGTTCTATTAATTCTTGTTTCATCTACCACATAGCTTTTATTCTCTGTGAAGAACAGACTATTCTTCTTTACAGCAGCTTTTTCTGTATCTGAAAACTCCTGTTACGTTTCCTCTGCTCTTTTATTTTCTAACCAACCCAATTTGTTTCAATTTTCTTTGTAGGTTTTTTTTTTTTTTTTTTTTTTTTTTTTAATCATTTACACTTTGGAGCCTCTCCAATCAGTCTACATCATTTCTGAAGCTACCATTCACACTCCAACATCCTCTTCAGACCCTGTTGCTACATGCCACACAGTTTTTCCAGTCAGGTTCTAAAATGACCTTTTTTAAGCTGAGCGCAGTGTCTTTAGTGCACAGTTAACCTGAGTTCTTTGTACTTAGGTTAATACTTCCCCAGTGAGCCTCACGTCAGAGAAGTCACAGGAACAGAGAAGTGGAAGGAATCTCAGGAAGTCATCTAGTCCATATCCCACCTCCGAGAAACAAGCAAGTACCACATATCTATGCTGTCTTTAAAGACTACAGCAACAAAGACTTTATGTCCTTTCTAAGCAGTCTTTAGATTAGAAATTCTAAATCCCTGTTAGCTCATTCATCCCAAGCGTCAAAGATCAACTGATCAGTAGCCATCATATAATGGCTACTTATTTGCAATATTTTTAATATATGGAAGCTGTTCTCAGGACCCCCACATAGTCTTATATGGACCAAACAAATCCAACATTTTTATCATTTCCCCAGGGACATGTTTCTTTGCATCTTATTTCTACTGTTCACCTCTGAACTTCCTATATTTCTGCTGTCAACGTCTTTTCCTGCAGCAGTACCCCAAAACTGTATTGCAGCTCACACTTCATACCTGCTGAATAGAGCAGAAATTTACTCCAAGCTTGTTTTACATACTATATTCCTGCTAATAAACCTCAAAGTGAGGCTTCTTTTTTCTTAAAACAGAACCAAAATGTTGTCTCTTATTGTTTTTGTAAGCCAGTAAAACACCTCTCCATCTTTACCCCCTCCCCCCCCCCTTTTTTTTTTAATAATTTCTCTAGTTGATCATGGGCATTTTAACTCCAAACCTGTAAATCCAAAATGTTCATTACTTTGCTGAATTTGGTGTCACTTCAACATTTTTATAACAGACTTTCTTATACTGCAATATCCAAGTTAATCACCTAATGCTGCTGAACAGCATTAGAATGAGAAGTCTCCCCTTCGAGAATACACTTGTTACAGTGTCCAATTCGGCAGCAAACTGTTGAAAATTGCCCACTAGGTCAAATTTGTCTGTCTGTCACATGCCCATTTTACTATGTTTTAATCTAGCACCCTAATTTGCTTACAGGCATGTTACGTGTGATTGTGTCCTGCCTTGCCTTTGAAAAAGATTCTCCCAAACCTACTAGACCCCTGTCCACATTAACAACACGATAGTTATTTATGGTATTTGTAAGGACAAGAAAGATTTTAAAGTAACATTTAAGCATGTATTCCATTATTCGTTCTAGTTATTAAGAGTTAGCTTCCTGTAAATTCTCCATGGCCTCCTTCCTCTCAGCTGTCCCTGCATTTTCAAATGTAAGTAATATATTTGCCTTCTTGACATCGTGAGGAAACTTATCCATCTACCACCACTCCAAAAGATAAAGGCAGAATGCATTTGCAAATTTCTAATATTCTAAGGTACGGTCTCAAGCTCTGCTGACATGCATAATGTCACTGATCTATCAAGTACACCTGACCTGTTCCTTTTTCATTCCTGCATAGTTTTGTTAAAACTGAGCATTTTAAACATCTGGTCATAATCAATTTTCTCTGTGGCAGCTGAAGGGAGAAAGACATCAAATACTTTTGCCTGGGTCACCTATTATTTGCTCTTTTCCACATTAAACAATAAACTTCTACTTTTCAGCACCTTGATTACTTCTTAAGTATTTCCTTACTACTCTTCCTTCCTTGCTGGTTGTAATTCAGTTTAAGCCTGTGCTTTCTGACTTTTCCCTACATGCTCACACAATCTTTCACATTAGGCAGTAAAGTGCAGCTTTTTCACTTTTTTTTTTCCTTTCTTCTCCTGATTTTCAATGTATTAAAACATGTTTGTCCCTCGCTGCATGCCATCTCTTTGGGATCATTAGCTGAGAGCAGCCGCGTTGCAAAATAACCCTTGCATTGCACAGAGGGATTGGATTACTGCACAGAATAATTGTGTTAGCAGCTGACAAACTGTGTTAACCCGAGCTGTAGCCTATGTGACCAGACAAGCCAGTCAATTCAAGCAAAAAACACCACCGTCCTCATGTTAAAGGCTTCTGCCTTTGAACAGGACTTGAGTTGGGGCAAAACTGAAGTTATAACTCAACTTTACTCTACTAGTCAAGACAAGTCCACAAAGCACTCAGAAGAAATGTGGCAGACACTTCCCATTAAACTCTGTTGAAAATAAAACAAAAGCAATAGGCTGCACAGCACAAAGAAAGGCCTCGCTGCCAGCTCACATTTCAGCTCTAACAACAAGGAGAAGGAGAAGGAAGATCGACTCTTTCAAGATCTGGTTGCTCTAAGAGTTGCTCTCTCTCTCTCTCTGCTTTTGCACTAGATCCCCTGTCACAGACACTACGCAGGAATGCGCTGTGCCCACAGAAAACCTTTAATACACCTGTTAATAGGATAAAAGGTTTCAGGCAAAGCCAGATCAAACACTACAAAGCATGGTAACACAGATTTGGGGGCAGGGAGAGTGTTTGCCCATTTTACAGATGACAAAATATTGAGGAACTAATGCAAATAGAAACAAAATACAACAAACATTTTGCAACCAAAAATATACTAAGAGCATGATAGTGCTGTTTTTGGTAGTTCTGTATCTCATTTAACTCCTCCAGTCATACAAGTCTAAGTGTTTCAGTGGAATAGAAAACAAAATCGTTCAATCCTTAGGGGAAAGTCAGAGTTTATCTCTAGAAAGCATGAAGCCGCAAAACTGAAAAGATGCCAAAGTTGACAGTTAACTGCCACATGCTATTGAAGCCTTTTTTTCTTTCTTTTTCCCCCATCCTCCCTTCCTAAACTCTTTCTTCCCATTCCCAGAAAAGACTCAAGTTTGGAAGTCACTGAATTAATTCCACAAGTACGACAGTACTTTCACAAACTGCTTAAAAGCTGAAGTATCAGATTTCACAGCTCTGTGAAGAGGCTGGAACAACTTCAAAGCACTTCTAAAATATCTGTTACTTTATTATAAAGAGACAATAGTCTCTCCACTGTTAAGGTTGAAACAATCCTTCCATTAGAAGGCTGATTTTGACATATAGAATCTCAACTTCAACAAAACCAAACCAACATGTCTAAAATTATACAAGCAACACTGTATGCCAAGGCAGAACTTACCTGTAAAGTTTGAACCAAATCAGAAAAAGTGTTTGCATGATTTCAAAGTTTTTAGAGAAATTACATGATCTCAGGTCTGCTACAACTCCAAAACGGCTAGAACAGAGAATCCCAAATTTGCTTCAACATGTTGGTCCTGATACAAAGTAGGTGTTTTTAGCAAACTTTAAGTTACTAGAAGTAGTTCTGTATTACACTATCAAAACCAAATCATCTTGAATTGTTCTCTGAACTTTAGTTAACTTTTAAATAGACAAATATGTTCATCCCAGAATTTATGAGGACAGGTTTCATAAAACCTTCCTATCTTGAATAATTTCAGATATATCAATTTTTAAAAATGTCATTTTCTTATCATAGTCTACTTTGGTACTAAAAAAGTCAATCTTTATAACTTCTTACTACACAAAACATGTAGGATTTTATGTACTTTTGGCCCAATGATTTTACAATCAAAGCCTTACACTCCTTCAAAACATCAAGAGTAGTTGCAAACGTCATCTCACATAAGAGCAAGGATGTGACAAAAAAAAATGATGATTACTAGGAAAAACAAAATGAAATAAGAAACAGGGATCAAAACCAGATACAAGTATATTAAGAATGGCAAAACTGACTAAGCAAATACTGAACTGAGAATACCCTTCTAAGCTTCAGGTCAATGGAAAATTTTAATTTACAGCTATATCATGTGGAACAGAGCTGTTACAATTCCAAACATGACAACTGGGTGATATATGTCATTTCCCATGTTCTTATATGTCTTAGTGTTTCAGTTATTATATGACAAGCTGAGAAGCGGTAATGCACAGAGGAGTGACAACAAAGCTGGTCAAAGGATAGTCAAAATTTGTCGAAGTGTGCTGGAAACCATGGGAAGAACAAAATGTTAGCGGCACTGACGCTTGGAAAAAAATAACTCTAGAATTCTAACTAAGGACAAAATGAAACACTAGATGCATTCCTAAGGCAAGGTATCATGTATGTGGATGATGCTTTATAGAAAAGCTTATGTGAAAGGAACAGGAAAGGTCAACTGAAAGTAAGGCAGTCTCATGTTTCATCATTGTCTCTCCATCTTCAGAACCATTGGAACAAACTCTATACAGGAAAAAAGAATCCCACCATTCCAATTTAATCATAACTCTCTTTGCTAAGGAATAAGAGTAGAACCTTTATCTCAGTAAAGAGAACAGTAAAGTTTCCACTGAATTTATAAGGAAAGGAATTTACCCTGATTGCTTAATCCTCTTATCCTGTTGAAGTAGTGCTTTGACTCCGCAACACTGCCATCCAGTCCCTGGACAACAAACTGTTCATGTTTTTCTTTCTGTCACTGTGTTTCTCAAAGCACTTGTATCACCCAAGTATTTCACACGCAAAAGTGAAGGAAAAAAAAAAACATGAACTAAATTAGCACCTGGCTTTATTTACTTGTGCTGGTTGTCCTCTGGGGGGCTGAGAGAGGAGAAGATGCTGAGGAATCTTGCCTGCTCTGCCATTCCCACCCATAACAGACATAAGTCTATTAACCAACTTTAAGTTAGGGACTTCAAGATTATGGAAAGTACCTCCCAGAACATCAGGCTTTAAGCCACCAGAAGCAAAGAAAGCTGTTCTTAGATGATGCTACTAGTTTTGTGACTTGGTCTTTAGTACTGAATGCATCTTTCAGTCCATCTCCTTCCTCTTCCTTTCTAACAATCTCTTCCCCATGTAATCTGTATTTTCTTCTTAGTATTTCAGATGTTGTAACAATGCTTAGAACTGAACTCCCCAAACACTGCCAGGCCAAGAATCAGCTCAATATTCTATGAAGCATCCTATATTCACAAAAATCAAAGGTAAAACGGAGGAAAAGTCTTAGACTGAAATATACTTTGTTTTTTCTAATCAGTTATAATAAGCAGCAATGGAGGAAAACAAAAAAAAAGAAGGGGGGGAATTATACTGAGATAACCCTTTAAAAAATAAATACACAGAATCTAAAAAGACAGTAGGTAATGAACAGCCACAAACCACAGTACTGGCTGTAGATTAAACTTATGTAAATTAGGTACACTTTCTCTTCCCCGAGTATATGATTTGTAAGCTTGTATATTGTTAAGCAAACTTTTTCCCCATGCAGCCATTCCCATTCCAGGTCAGAAACAGGCATTATGACCAAATCAGTGCTTCTCATGATAACGTTTGGTTTTGCAAGTTTTGATGTGGTTATCTTGGTAGATAGATATATCAATCTATGCCATTTATTTGGTATAGCATATTCTAGATTATTTTTAAGAAATATCAAATGTCATATGAAGGAAAAGTCACAGTGGTAAATCACTTGGAAAGTGCCGTAAAGGTACTGAAGGTCTCACCCCACCACAGAATCAAAATTGGGTTGCTGATCTGTTACAAACTGGGAACACCTATAATAAAAGCAACGTCTTTTTTTTCCCCAAGAAGGCAAGGCAACATACACAGAAAAAAAAAGAATAGTAATATGATGCTACAGCAATGCTCACCACAGAACAGAAGGATCATAACTCTTAAGAGCAGTCACCGCTTAAGTGCATAAAGTTACTGAGGTGGTTCTCATAACATTTCCCCTCCCCTGTTTTTTAATATTGTTATTTATGGACATGTACGTGTAGGTACATACAAACACTTTAAAAGATGTGGCTTGTTAACTTAAAAGCGATAGCATATTTCAAGCAAAAGGAGCAGGGAGCTATTTCCTACACAGCACTATCTTCTTTAAACATAATAAAACTAAAAAAGTATTGCAAACTGTAAAAAAATAGAAGAAAGATTTAAATCCCAAAATGATTCATTATAGCTCAGGCAAACAGGATTTTTTTTGTTGTTGTTGTTATTTTCAGGTCTGTTGCTCTTCATTGGTGCCATAACAATTGCTGTATTTTTCCTGAAAACACAAGGGTCTTGCAAGTAATTCACAAAATCAGAGAATGATAAGTCATATTTTACAGTCCAGAATATCTTAAGGTAATTTCAGCAGTGCATAAGTAACAGCAAATGGCCTGGTTTTCAGAACTGATCCTCAACCTCAAATCCCTCTGTAAAAGATAGTATCTGTCATTGTCTCATACCTGTGGAAACCAGGCCACCTCTAAAAGTTGGAAATAAATAATAAAGATACTCTCTATGCAAAAGGAATTGTTAATTTCTTTATACATAAAAAAGTCACCTGTTTTAAAACTGTTAACTCATGGAAAATTTCTAGTGCTTAGTTTTGATTTACATTCATACACTTTTCCCCCACAAATGTTCAAATGTACCATTTTTTAATCTATTCTCAGTGAGAAATGATGGTATTAAATGCCTACTTTTTATCTTCCTCTAAGTCAAACGTTGGTTGCTTAAGAGTTAAGAATAGCAGAAGGAATCTGATAGAAAATCAGCATTTGAAAATTAAAGCTCAGTTCCACTGTACCATCAGAACAGTCTTGACAACTATGACAATCTTACGTATACCTATAAAAACATTACAGTATAACGCTGTTTTGTTGCGCATAGTACTATAAAAACATACAGCACAAAAATGTCCAGGAATTAAAATGCAACGGCTACAGTTAAACGCAAATATTTAGCCACTTAATTTATTTACCACTCCGTACAAGTCTTTCCTATTGAATATATACCTCAAAAATTGCACCAAGAAATGTTTCATAGAAATTCTTCAGATACCATCTAAATAGGGATGCAGATTTATCTGTCTTTGTCTTTTCCAGTAACAGATATCCCTCAAATCAAACAGCAATGCAAAGGGATTATCTAATTTACTAAACAGCCCATTTCAGAAGCAAGAGTCATATCCTGACCTCATTTTCACTGATGTAGTTCCAAGATGGCTATCAATTCCATAAAAAAAGAATCCAAATTTACCTTGGTTCAACAGAAACTGCTGAACCCCAATCTCATATAAATAAGTCCATTACTGAAATTGTGGCCTGGGTAAATATCTAGTACACTTTGAAACCCAAATAATTCAGCATTTTCTCCAATAGATATTACTCATCTTTAAAAACGCCCCACACATGTGCATCACAACTGCAGTATAAAGCAAAACCATAACTTGAACTCCATACAAAAAGCAACATTTCACATAAATCATTAATGAATAAGTATTTACTAAATACACATGTTAAGGCTGTTGTGGAATAAAAATGGAACTGAGTTTACAAAGAGGATTTGCAACTTTTGGTTAGCTGCAGTCAGCGATGAACTTGCCTTAGTTTTGTGCGCGCGCGCGCACACACACACACACACAGATACACGCATGTTTTGTCAGGTTTCAGGCACAGCCATTTTCTGATGACTTTATTTTGTCACCCTTTGTCTCCTGCCGTTCCATCAGACTGCCTTTTTCCTTCTTTATATTTTCTTTTATTTGGCCTTAGTGTATATTAGATGCTTAGAGTAAGAAGTCAACAAATAAATGTACTTTAGACCAACCTTTCCCTGTAGAAGGAACATTCCTCTCAACTCTGTTTTTTGCTTCCAGCAGGTCACATTCTTTACACAGGCTGCACTACACCAAAAGACCAAAAAATGCATCTTATAAAGAAATTATTTATTTTCCCCCAAATTAGATTTTCCTTTTGCATTCTCAAAGTTTTTATCTGTATTTTCCTCTTTAATAATAAAATTCGTTAAAGTCTAATTAGCATTTTGTAGGCACTGATTCACTAAAGCTTTTGACACAGGCCATTCTGGAAGCCTTGGCTAATATGATAGATCATGCTAGTGACACTGCCACGGACTCCAGACACTGTTTGGGGTATAGTTATGTAATGACTGCCAAAAGGCCCATGCAGGCAAATTACAGTCTTTAAAGTTGAGCTTTCAGGTACACTGGTAATTCAAATGGATCTCTGCTGGTGCCTGTACACAGAACCTTTATAACTCTTTGGATAAGGCACAGTTTAATGTGCACTCAGAAATCACTACGTACTGACCACAGAAATGGTCACTGGGAGTAGTTCAAAATGTTTTACGGGAATGCTTTGATGCTATCCAGAGCAGAACTACTGGCCAGTAGCAAAACTATAATTATGTTAGTTGGACTTGAAAGTTGGCGTTGAGTTGCAAGAATTCCCTTCTCAGCTTACCCGTTCCAGAACTTTATCAAGGCCAATGTACTTTTGGGAAAGTTCAGTCCCAGTGAAAATGCAAGCCTACAGCTGAAAACCCCTTGGGTTCAGTATTTTTGCTTTAAAATCTAGGTCATACCATTCTAACAGCAGCGACAGGATTTTACATGCAAGTGGAAAGAAACTGGGGATTCTACATAGGTGAGATGATATGAAACAAGTATCATGTTTACAAAAGTGCTACTATATCTGTAAAAATATTAATATCAGTTCATTACAAGTATTGTGTCTGGCCCTGCTACCGTCTGTGAGGGGGATTTTGTTATCTAGTGCAACAAGATAGAGCTTTAAACAGTGCCTGCAGCACACAAGTCCTGTGTTTATTCCCAACAATACATTCATAAATTATAAAACTGAAAAACAACCACTTTGACTTTGTGGGATGCAGGAATTTACTTAGTCATGACATGTTCTGTCTGCTGCTGTGACCAAAGGAGGCATTCAAAACCTAATTGCAAGCTTAACGTTTGCTGTAACCTGGTACATCACCACCATACACCTGAACAGATCCAAAAGTAGCCTCCAAATTCACATGTCAAGGATGACTGATTAATAGCACTTGCATGGTTTTCCACTGAAGCAGGGTTTGGTGCAGCTACTGCATGGGTCTGAGCCATGGCAGTAGACCCAGTACATCATACTTCCAAGCATGTGTGCTTCGCAGAGACTACTAACGGCACAGTTGCAGATGCCACTACCTGCAGGTGAAGCCCTCTGATGATTCTGCCCACCCTGCTGCTTAAGTCACTTATAGTGAGAGAAGAGCAGCTAAGGTCAGTCAGGAGAGGGTAATCTGTCTGGTGCAAAGAGTAAAGTTCAGTATCTAGGTTTCACTTTCATCATGCTGTTTCCAAAGGCAAAGATCAGAACTGTGAATTTTGTTATGCTTTTTTTTTTCCCCCAATAGTTGTTGGCTACATTTTTTAACCCTCTGCTTCCCTGTATAAACACATGTTCCAAGCTTGAGACTATTGTTTAACTTTCATCTCATTCACACCTTACTGGATCGAGGAATGGTTATCTCTACTCTCCACTCTTCAAACTGGCTCCAAAATACAGGATTGACTAAACAATAATTATAGTTTTAAAAGTCTTTATTTGCTTTGTGCCTCATGACACTGGTTTATAGAAGCCAGTGCACAATGTACTGCCACATAAACCCATGTAAGGTTCCCATTATCATACAAAAAACTGGCAGAGAACTACTGTTTTTCCCCTCACTCCCAAACAAAGAATGTTTATGAAAGAGAATTTCCTCCTCCTTTAAACCAGTCTCATTTCAAGTCTCACTGTTTAAACAGAACACAATACAATACACTCACGCCTTATGGATTATTTTGGTAGAATTCTTTTCAAAATGAGCTGCAGCTCTAGAGAATTATCTATTTGGGATTCAGCTTCCTCTAAAAAATTAGGATTTGTTTCTGTTCTAGGAAGTCAGGATACCTTCTGTGTTTATGTATTTCATTTTACTCTGCAATACATAACCCTAATTACTTTTGGCAGTGACAAAGTTGCAGAAATAATTTAAAATTATGATCACATGGAAACATTCTACCTTATTGCAGCAAAATCAGCACTCATGTTTTAACTCTCCTGACCTTTCATTTCCTGCACAGAAGCACAGGAGGTAAAATCTATTTCTGTTGCCATGGCCTTAGAAGTTCTCACAATGTCATTTTTGAACATCTTCCTTCATGATCAATGAAAATACATACAGTGATACACTTTAAGATACAATGCAGTTAAGAGAGCTATCAGTACTGCAATAGCACCAAATAGGCATATTACAGGTAGAATTAGACTAGAACACTAAAAACATGAAATCAAAGAACGTCAATCTAAATTTCTCCTTGTCATCCTCAGAAAACAACACAGAAGAAACTAAGGAACGTAAACTATAAACTTGAGGAATCTGACTCTTGCTTGCTGGGTAAATATGGCTTTGAAAAAGGATGTGTAGAAGTACTGAAAACAACAAAATACGCAAAGACAATAAAGGAGAATTTGATGACACTGGACTTGTAATTTCTTTCTTTTATTGAGTTTCATTGCTTGTTTCCTTCTTGTTTCATTATAGCTAGTGAAGTATTTTTAAGGGAAGTATTGTAACATAGTGATAGTTATCTATGTAATTTTTTAAGTTATTCATGGCTTAACTCCAATTTTTAGGAATTAGCCTTAGCTATTTTTCAGATAAAGCATGTATTTCCTGTAATTTCCAAAAATAACTTCAGATGATCACCAGAGCTAGAAGAGGTGTTAATCTGTAGTAAGCAATACTTGACATGTCTACATGAAGTTCAAATTTGAATTTATTACAGAGCATCTGATGCATATAGGGACAGAAGTAATAACTAGCTAAAAAAAAAAATAGTAAATGCTGAAAGGTGTTGATCACAGCACTCCTTAAAAGATCTGGCATCAGTTTATATTAGCGTTATATATGACAAACATCTTACCGAAATAACACCACTGTTAAGCAAATGGACTAACAATCCAGCGTTGCTGTTATCAGTGTTATTTGCCTAACAAGGATCCATGATTATTTTATAGAGTGATGGAAGTTTCATTACAAATTAATTTCACTGCACCAGCTAGCAAGATTTTTTATGAATATACTATGCAAAAGAATCTCTGATCCTAACACTAAATTTATTTGTATCCCATCAAAAAGAACATAGCAAGTTCTTTTAACTGTTAGTCTTCTAATTCCTTGCTACTTTTCCTCTAATGACTGTATCAGTTTAATAGGCTACTACCTCCCACATCATAACATGTTGCCTTTTGAGTTGTGTTCTGTCCTCTGTGTTATCATCTTCTAAACTGTATTTGTGAAGTTCGTTAAAAAAAAGAAAAAGTGCTTGCTTTTTATTTCAGAGGTCTTACTTCAAGTGAAATCACTCCACATATCTAGCCAAGAACAGAATTACACAACTAGGCCAAAATACCCAGTATATCCATCAGGCCATTATTTGCAAAGCAAGATATCAAAGTGGGCAGAGCCTTATCAAACCAAAAGAAATCTGTAGTGTGGAATAACGGTTTTATTTTCAAAAACCGAAATGCTAAAACAAGCCTATTTATTCCCATTAAAATTGAAGAGGTTGTAGTTTCATGATCCACTGGTTCCAACGGTAATTTCAAGTTAAGGATTTCATGCCTTCTCCTATCCTTTTGTTACTTAAATGTAAGTCAGTTCAATGGCATCGCTCACAGTATGTCCCCAGAGAGCTTTGCTGGCGTGCTGTGCAGCAAGTATAGCAGTAGCAGTTGTGCAGCCGGAGTTCTCTAAGGCAAGAGTGTCCCCAAAGTCAGCACACAGTGGCCAAAATACATTTGGATGCTAAAAGTGCTTCACAGAACAGGATCCTAATAGAGGAAAGCAAAGAAAAATAGTTCGAGGAAGGCATGAGGCACTCATCAAGCAAGATGGGTGTGAGAAGAAGGAACAAGAAGGAATAAGAAGCTTCCTCCTAGAAGCATCCATGGGAAAAGTTAAGAGGAGGAGGAAAACTAGCTCACTGTAAATAAGTGTCTTACATTTTGACAGGGCACAAAGTCAAGACATTGATAGGAGAACAGCATCATGTCTTCAAGGAAGCTTTGAAGATCTTTATTTCCTAGAGCTTCTAGCTCTTACTCTGCTTAAAATATAACTACGGGGGGAAAAGGGGAGAAAAAAAAAAAAAGAAATGTAGACCTCAAAAGCATTTACGTATGCGTGTATAAATCAATTCTTCATTAATTTACACATATACTGGCTTTAAGCTTCTGTTTGTAGTTTACTGGCTTCATTTAGTGAAGGTTACTTTAACAGGTCTTAAGTAGACACTTTACTGATCTTCTGAATAGCAATGCTTTCCTGAATCTGCATCAAGGGTGACCACTGGTAGATTACAGAGGAGGTTTTAGAGAACTGCAGAATTGGTTTAGATTGATCACTTTCTGGTGAGAACACCTCGATTGTGCAACAGTTCTAAAGAAATACAGAAGTTAAGGGGATTGCTGGACTAACTCTCAGTACAGAGGATGAAACCTTCAGGCAACCAAGTATTTTGGCTAATCAAGATAATATTATAAAGAACAGAGGAAGTACTAAAGTGACGTGATGGCTGAACTCAGGAGAGGTATGAAGGGCTGGAACAATGTAATTGTTCTGCAACAACCATGTTTGCATATATTCTTTACAAGCATTTCTGTGTTGCTCATCATCACAGGATTTGACTACTTCTTGTACTTTATTATCCTTGTAGCAGCTTTATGAGGAAGGAAAAAAGTCATCTTCATTTTATATGCACAAAATTAATGCAGCGATATTAAATGATTTATCCATATTTATACAGTATTTTAGAAGAGTAAAGAACAAAATTCAACTCTCATGTCTCATTGTTAGCTCTAATGTTAACAACACAAAAATGTCTTGCTCCTTCACACAAGTGTCATGTTCAAATCCTTCTCGTTATCTTTCCCTTCAAATGACAGCCGTCAGGATTAGCCACACGGACCCGGAGACTGGCGATTAGATACCAGATTACCAGGCCACTTTGCATAGAGAAAGCCTAACAAGAAAGAAGCCTGAGTAAGTCTTTTCTAGCAGATTTAGAAAATGATTAGAATTTCAGCTTACCTTTTGCTGTGGGATCCTGCTTAAGTGGCACTAATGCCTTGGATGCATGAGGCAGACTGCATGATTAAGAGAAGCTAGTGAGAACTCCAGCAACAGGTTGCATTACAGCCGTCACAGACAGACTATGAAGAAGCTGAAATTAATGCAAAACATGCTACTGATGAAGGTATGCTGACAAGATGAGCTAGATTACTTTGCCATGTAGCTGAGGCAAGCCAAATGACGTGGTATAATAGCAGGTTGGGCTGGACACCAACAATTTCCTACTATGAAGAGATAAAAAGAAAAAATAATGCAGATTCAGTGCACAGGGTCCTCAGGCTGCTCAAAAAAAAATTAGTTATTGAAAGCTTAAGAGTATCTAAGGTTCCAGTAAGTTTTAGAAGACATTCTTTTTCTCTAAAGTTTATTACTACAATCAGGAGCCTAACACTCATATCAGGAAATAACAAATGTTTACTATAACAGGGTAGAGAGCACACATTCAGCCCATTTTAAATACCCACATTTGCCACATAGTAATCAGCCATAGACAGGCAGCCTACACTGGCAAAGCTACAGATTGCCAATATGATTCACGTGATGGTCACCTTTTGTATATAACAAATTTAGTACATACTAAGAAAGAAGTTTGGTTAGCAATGCCGCAGCTATGCGGTCTACTTAAAATGTCCCATCCATATTTAAAAGGCTTAGTATTAAAAATGCAAATAACTTTGTCACTATTTTGGCTCTTTATTGGCTATAACTTTTTGAATTGGAACTGTCTGCAACCACAGGAACTGGAATCTTACCTTATTTAAGTTTTTTAAAGCACAAGCCAACATCTTGTTGCTGATTTCAGAAGATGTGGCCTAAGAGTATCAGGATACATGAGAAATTCTGTTTTGTTCTCAAACTCTTGCCCGTCTTCTTCTGAATAACAGTTTAAAAGACCTGAAACACTGTTCTGAGTTCACCAGCTGAAAGTGAAACAGGAAATTGATAAATGATTATACATATTACCCTTTCCTCTTTCAGTTAACATTCACAACATAGGAAAGAGAGCTTACTGAGGAAACAGAACGGGGCAGCGCACTACTGTTCGCTGTACAAGAAAAACTGAGAAAATCTCTGACGTTTCAACTTTATTGTGTTTTGTTAACATTAATAAATAATTCAGAGGATAACTAACATTTTATTTAGTCTAACAAATAATTAGATATTAAAAAAAAAAAAAACAAGCAAACAAAAAGAGAATGGGAGATAGGAGCTAACACTTCCTATTTAAATGGGATGGGCTCCAAGAAAATTTTCCCAACTATCAACCTCTATATACGATAACCATGAATAGCTAGCAGTCACCTTCAGGTCTCCTCCCATATCAAGAAGGTTCAATTAGGCCATCAAATCCTGCAAGATTTTAAAATAAAAATGTAAGATTATAAAAATATAAAAGGAAGGCTGAGTTTGCAACTCCCACATATACTATACTACAGAATGTACTTATACTTGAATGGCCAAGCAGGAGTAGAACTGTAAGGAAGAACTTTTTAAGAATTATTGGCAAAAGTATGACAGACCTTATCCAATATGTTTTAATTTTTAGCGATTCTGTAGCTTCACTGTTGCTTTAATTTTGTTCCTTGTAACACTACCCTCTACAAACATACTAAGTGAGTTCTCCAGTCACGTCTATTTCCTCCAAAAATTCAGCCTTAGGCTCTGCTTGTATCTGTAGAAATCCTAAGAGAGCCCTTGAAAAGGCAAAGCTGTTTTCTTCAAGTCACTACACTGAATAACTCCTCCTTCTGCTGTTCTGCCCACAAATAACTTGACTTCCACTGGTTTAATCTACAGAGGGCATATAGGGTATATTTTCTTCCCCTCCTCTTCCCCCACCCCCCTTCTCAACTGTCAATCTCCAGATACAACTGTCAAGTATCCCAATATAGCAAAGTGACAGGTGTTGGAGCACCAGCAGCCAGAGGGGCAGCCGCCAAGCAGAACCTTTCTGCAGCTTGTGCAGGATTAGGGGGATTTCCCCAGCAGCCACTTTTCCATGCAAAGCACCGATTTTCTAATCATCTATCAGTGCAAATCAGCAGTCCAGCGTGGCCCAGGACCTCTTACAGAGCAGGTTTTCTCAAAAAGCATCACAAGGGCACAGCGTGTTTGAATCCCCCCTCCCTCTGAGGGGCCTGGCAGAGAGCTTCACCCTGCTTTAACAATGCAGAGTTCTTTAACCACTTTCTGTAAAATCTGAGCCTGCCAATTAATCACAGAAAGTTTTGTCGTCAGCTGCAGTAAGTGCAGAATTAGACACATGGTAAGAGAGTACTTGGATGTACCTAAATTTTTTATTTCTAAAAATACACAGATAGCATGAACATAAACTGAGGTCTCTCAGCTTTTGGTATTTTAAGAATGTCACTGCATTTATCTCCATTCCTACCTCTCAGATAGGGAAAAGAAAATAGAAGCAATTACACATAAATTAAAACCAGCCATTCTTAAGTCACAACTAATTTAAGTCCCAAACTACTTTATCTTCTCAGCTTTGTAAACAGAAATTATGTACGTACAATTTGTTTCAGAAAGAAAAAAGGAAAACTAGAATAGCTTGAAAAGCATCTACACATTGACATTTGATTATCCCATTGCTACTAGCCCAAATTTAGAGTACAGGACTTCTAACCTGGAGATATTTAAATACAAGCAGTCATTGATTAGCCTTTTCTTCTTATATATAATGTTGTCTCAGAATGTGCTTTGGGGAAGAAGTGAATGTGACATACCATGGCTCTTATCAGCTCAGCTAGATTTCTCATTTCGTCTTTGAGAATATCATCACCTTAAGGGCACAAGGACAAAAAAGAAAGCTTTACCACAAACTGAAGTCCTTATCTTCTTTGCATTTGAACCGCTACAGCTTGGAGAATTTCATAGGCATCCAATAAGTTCACAAAACACCTTACTTACAGTATAGTACCTTCAAAGTCATAGCTAAATGAAATTAATAACAAGCAAGAGAATACAAGATGAACTGAGCAAGTGCAAGTAATGTCCACTTTGCACTCATGACCTAGCCTCAGAGCCTGCAAGCTGTCAAAAAATGCAGGCTGCACCCAAAGATAGGTTGGAGGTCTTACAAAGGATTTGCCCTCACTGCACCAGTAAGTGGATTATCGTACTTTCAGCAACTTCTCTTTAATCTAGCTGAGTTAAACTGCAGAATAAAGCACTCAAACATCCAGCTCAATTCAGTTCATAGTTGATGTGCTGTACTTAGGCTGCTACCAGGTACTAGCTTCAGCTAATCATTTCAAAAGCAAACGTGAAAGCCATTCATATTGCCGCATTAATCTCTATTACTGCACAGAATCATATAACTGAAATATGGCATGCACTAAGTTGACAGCACCCATACTACTCATTACACAGCCATTGAGTATAAAAGAGGGCTTGAATAATAACAGCTTCAGCTAAAAGTGAGCTGGTAGTAAGATGGACATGCATGCCTAGTTCTTAAATGTGCAGAAAGTAAGGCAACAGCACTTGAAGTTGTTCCTATGTCTACAATCCTTCTTTCTGCCTTAATATGCACTTTTGCTGGAAAAGTTTAACAAATACTATAAAAGTTAATATTAGAGACTAGAAGGATGAAAATTTATCAGATTTCCACAGCATACATGCCAGCCCAACATCAAATTGTCCTTGAATACAGCAATCCTTGCAAAAATACAAGTGTGCAAGCGCGGCTAGTACTGCTGGAGACCAACCCAATTCATTTTCAACTGATAGGACTACTAAACGCATTCAGTACAGATTTTTTTAAAAAATGAAGCTGCTCCAATAATGGAACCAGAAAAGAACTCAAATAATAATCAGCAACTTCCACTTCAAAACAATTCAGAACAAAACAAACCTCTGAGAATGAGTTTTAACAGCTGATATAGGACTGATGCCATTTGTTCATTATCAAATTTCAAGAAATGATAATCTGTTCTGTGGCAGACAGAACAAAACTATGCATAAAGAATAGGATAGTACCATATCTCTTGAGGACTTTATGCTTTGATTTAAAAGGCTTTGCTTCATAATGGCCAATTTATTAAAGTTTAGAATTCAGAAGTATAAAAAAAACAATGCAAAGAAATGAAGAGGTTCAAGTTTGGTTATGAATGCATTTTGCTTCACAGGTCTTTTCAAAACATATTTGCTGAATATGCATGTTTAAATTTACTAAGGAAAAAGTAACCGCTAACATAAAAACAATGTATGTTAACATCATTAATAAGCTGTTGTGTGCCTATATGTTACTAATGACATGAACGGAAACCAAACTGCCAGACCAGCACTATCCTTCTCCCTACCATTCCTTCCTAACCAACATAATGACCATTGACAAATTCTATATTTTTCTTAATCCATACTTTATAAATATCTTTATAAATAATCCATACTTTACTCACAGATGTATCAGCACAAAATACTTCTATCTGGATTAAATGAGCTCACTGATGCCTTTTAACACTTAATAGCAGCTTCCAGTACCTACAAACCCATTCTAGCAATTCCTGGAGAATGTAAATTATCTGAAACAACACAAAGTGCAGTAGCCACAAATATTGTTCTATCCAAGTTAATTTAACAGCAGCACTGGCTAATGTTCAACAAAAAAAAAAATCAAAATAGTGAACATTTATCTAAATTTGTTAAGCTGGAGAAAGCTCTGGGCAATGATTTCAGGGGGGTAACTGTTTCTATTTTTTACTTCAGAATACACGGAAATTTTCACTGTTAGTTAAACCCCATAAAACAAAAGAGAAAGATCTTACAATAAAACAAAAATCAAAAAAGGTGACATACAAATTTAAGTACTTGTCCAATATGTATATGTGGCTTTTCTTTTTCAAATGCTACCTTGTTAGATGTTAAAGGTTCTTTAAAAAAATACCTACCAACACTCTTCAAGAATAACAGACTAGCTACTGTGGATTAGCTTACCCCTTCCTACATAAAGAGGAACCAGAGACCCACGTCCGTCTCTGGTTGGTAGCAGCCTCTTTGGAGGGAGGCCTTCTGTTGGCAAAGACCAAAATTGCCACAGCCAGGACCATCAGGAGTCACAGGTCCTTCTCAAGCTGCAGCCTCACCATGAGGCAACATCTCAAATCTGCCAGCATCATTACTCACATAATTGTTCCTAGTGATCTGAAAGGATTTAAATACTTTCAAACTACAACTCTTCTCTTAACTTAGCATTTTGACTGAGCAGGGTCAAAAAGTGTTACATGTGCAATGACAGCAGCAGATCTAACAAAATAGTAAACATGCAGCAAAAGAAGTGGAGAATAGCTGGGCCATGGTCCCTTCACCTATACTGCAATCAGAACTGGGCACTATACTAACCACAGCCTGACTCCAGACATCTTGAATATCTCAGGGGAAAGGAACTCCTTTCTTGTGGGTTTGACAGCTGTCCCGCAGGGAGAGCTGCCACTCTGAGCCCTCGCCTCTTCTTTAGAAGATAGATCTTATTGAATATGCACTGGCCCATACAGTTGCTTTGCAGAACATAGACCTGCAATAGTTTCATGTAAGACAACTTTTTATTTGGAAGTGCAGGATCTCAGTATTTCTCTAGTACCCCCAAAGAAGTAAGGCTACCCTAATGTTATGCACAAAATAATTTCTACCTGTACCGAGCCAGTATAGTGACTGCAAAAGACAGTGTGACAGAAGAATTCTTCCTCATACTGCTGCATGCACTGACTTCCAGACGACCATCTGGTCCTTTATTTTTAAATTTTATGCTGAAGTTCTGCTACTGCTCCCACTAAATTTGCTTGCTGTGAACTCTTCCACTGACTTAAATGGAAGGAGGACTGCATCCTGAAGATTCTCCACAAAACTGAAACGAGAGTTTTAGTAAAACAATTCAAGGAAGTATACACCCTACTATACTTGACATTTTTTTTTTCTTATTCTTAAGCTATGATGACCCACAGTCATTCTTAATTAGACACAGTGAAAACAAAGGAACAAGGTGGGACAATTTAAGACAGTCAGGACAATTTAACAGGAAAATGGAAAAAAAAAGAACAAAAGAAGATAAAACAGTATCTAGTTTATTACATATAGAAAGAGATTTCCAGAATTTACAAACACCCACATTCTCATTCCAAGAAGAGAGTCAATTTGAAAAGATCACCCTTTTTTTGTTTTCATTTTGTTTTGTGTTTTTTTGTGTCTTGTTTTTTTATTATTATTATTTTTTACAATATATACAATGGAAGACTTTGATTTCTTTTTTTCTGATTTTTTTTGTCAGTTCCTGTGCAATTGATGAATTCAAGTTGACATTTGTAAATACCATGTACAGTAAAGTTTGTCTTCATTGTAGTTAATACAGACTATTATTTTACAAGGAGTACAAAATTATTTTTCTTTTGGAAAGAACTTAACATCAAGGTTATCTTACAACTGATAGTATCAGTAAATATGACTGTACAATCAAGGCCCAGGGACCAATGACTCATATTATATTACTTTCTGAATTACAATCTTAAAACAAGAATAGTACCCTACTCTATTCTTAGAAGCCTTGTTTTAAGCAGTTTCCCACTCTGTTTACAACAGAATATAGTATACCTCAGTTCCACATCAAAAAAAGATGTGCTGTAGGAAAAGTTACATTTTAATTAAAAAAGTACATGTATAAATCAAAACCTATGTTAAATATTTAATACTCTTCAACCGACATTAAGTTTTGTATGTAATAATTTACAATGATGATTTGTCATACAGGTTTTCAGCAGCAAATGAAGATGTGTAAATGTGCTAGTAAAATACCCATTCTCACCATGACATAGTGGTGGGCACATCAGTTCATTGTGGCCAGCTAAGTCCTTGTGGTAGAGGATGAAGTAAAAGAGACTCATTGTCCAGGTGTCACAGTGCTTCTGCTTGGCACAACACAGGATGTGCAGCTCAGTCAATTAACTCCTGAGGTTTGTGTAAAGTAAACAAACTGAACTGGATGCATCGTACCCATTTACAGAGGGAGGAGGAGGAGGAGGAGGAGGTGAGGTCCTAGTTGTGATAACATGAAACATTTATAGTCTTGATACCCATGAGTTAAAAGAAGGATTTGCTGAGGTTGTATAGGTCATCATTCTGAAATTGAAAGAGAAAGAAAATTAGCATCATGGACACTTCAAGCACTTCAAAAGCCATTTGTTAACTAATTAATTTTGTTATCAGAACTGAAAATGCTAGCACCTTGAAAAATTACAGCATGCACACTTGAACTATACTCAAGCATCTGAATCAAAAAAGCATTTGAAAACAGATGTTGGCAATGAAATTTGAAGCAGTCAGGAACACTTTTTTAAAGTGCAAGAGATTCATCTAAGCAGAAGCAATTTTAGGTAACTATACTGATTAACTCTGACAAGTTCCTGTAACAAAAGAAAGGAAAAAAAAAAAAGTTCAGGCCATTAACCTATTGTTGGCATTTTTATCCATTACAAGAAAGGTTCATTAGATACCAGGCCTCCCTGTAGAGCTTACTGGCCACCTGTAAATGCCAGATTTTGCTCGAAAAGGATAACTGAGGTATGGAGTATTAGGGATGCAGCATCCCCATTCACCATTGTTATAAAAGGTCCCACACCAGGGCACCCTGTCAAGTGCACCCAACTGCACGCATGGCACAGCGGTGGCCAGCTCTCCAGGCACGCACACCCAGTGCCTGCCTCACACCAGCGGTGGGGTGAACCTTGCTGCTCAGAGAGCTCCCAGGTGAGCACGCAAACCTGGAGCTGTCACAGACCACAGCACACAAACCCCCAGTCCCTCTCTCCCCATGCTACAGCAGTTAGTAACGTAGACATACCCACTAGGAGCCAAACAACACAACAGTGAAATGAATACTATTTTTGCCTTAACTAGAGTTAGAGGGCTACCATCATTTCCATTTTGGGACCTTCACATGAAAAGCTCATGAAGCAGGGCTTAGATTTTACATAGAAGTATGTCTATTCCTGTATCAGATATTAACTATGCTCCGAAAAAGATAGGTAAATAGTATATTTTCCTCAGTATAAACAAAGGCTTCCCATAGAGGCACTGGAGTAAAAAACTGAAAAGACCTCCTGTCCTATATTCTTTAATTGCCCAAGAAACAGAATTTACTTTGTGTGGTCCTTCAAGTAAAAGGAAAGCCTATCCTTGCAGATGATGTGTGGTATGCTGTGAAAGCTCCCTGGAGAATTATCTCACAGATCTCTTATTTACTTTCAACTTTCTTCCGAACTCATATTGCAATCTACTGGAATGTTCCTACAGAATATCTATATCCAGCTTAACATAGCTTTGCAGCTTGCAACTATGTTGAACCTAAAATAAGCCAGTAATGCCATACTTTATTAAAGACTAGTGACAAAGAAGAAATTGCTTAATTTAAACTGAGGAGTGAAGTGCACATGATTTGCGCATTTCATATCTGAAGTGTGTGCTTCAGATCTGGCTCTGGTCCAGCAAGGCTGAATGAACAGTTGAGTACAGGAACAAACCATACCCACTAGCACAGTCACATAGTCCAGCCTATGCTGCACATACAGTGGAAGACAGTGGAAGGAGAATTCAGCTCTTCCATGTTGCTATACCTTATTGTGTTACAAGCATTTAAGCAAATAAATAATATCAAGACCAAATATTACATCTCTCAGCTAGTCCTTAGGTAATCCAAATACAAATACTGAGTATTTTAAGCAAAATGATTTGTTCTGTCCAGTTCCTCCCCAGTTCAACCAGTACAGTCATGAACTCATTGCAAATGCTCTTTGTGGGCATTTATTCCTGTATTCAGAAGTCAGAAGAGTAAGGAAGAAAGAGTAACAAGTCTATCTGAAAAAGAAACCAGTTTCTAGAGGAATTCACTAGGCAAATAGTACTGAAGAAAATCATAGTTACTGAAAGCCCAATGCTCACGTATTCAGACTCTGAGCACGTGCAACAAGGATGGAAAATGCAGCAGGCTGAAATATCCAAGAGTTTGAGACTCAGACAACCGGTCAGAATCACAAGGGGCACAAACTGGAATAGGCTCTCTTACATATAAATTTTATCTTTTTATATTACATATAAACTTCTCAAGGGCTGGTCTCAAGCTTGTTATACACCTTCAGCATCTTCAGCACTACAAGGTGGCATGTCCAGATAGATTTTCTATCATCCCTCTACAAAAACTTATCAGTAGCTTTTGTTGGTGAAGTATCAAGTAGAAAAAGCAAATATCACAAGTTAAATTGGAAAATTTCACCAGACCAGAACTCAGCCCCATATCCGTTGTTTTAAAGATGGCAGCGATGTTCCAATGCATAAGCCCAGCATCCTTAAGGGGTACTTTTTAAAAGTTATTTTTAAATAACTCCTATTATTCACTGAGATCTAGAAGACTATTGTACAGTACAAAAGAATATCTTTAAAACTAAAAATAAAATTTTAAAACTAAAAATAAAAAATAAAAAACCCACACTATTTGAGTTATTTGAAACCTATTAAACATTTTCAACAATATTACAAAAACAAGATACACATAGGGAAAGTTTTCTTCTAATTATGTAGGGAAAAAAAAGACATTGAAATACATTAAACTCTTTGCTACAGATCCTCTTAATTATTGATTGCAATGATTCATTTTCATCTCCCTATTTCCTCCTACAAATCTCTTCCCACAAAACAAAATATGGATAACCGCCAATGTCAATGCAGCTGTTACCTTAGGATGGCAGAGCCTCTTCTGCCTGAACACACAAGGATGTCTAGAAAACAGCCATTCTGAGAACAAACCTACTACTCCAAGGTCACTGTAGATACAGCCAACCCAAAAGGTTTTTGATCCAGAAAATTCTCTGTGCACAATTTATAGGGAAAAAAAAAAAAAATCTGTTTTAGTGTAAAATGTTCTTTGCTAATGTAAAATGTCCTTTGCTAGACTTAAAGGAACATTCCTTGATTTTTGACAAAATAACTTAATCTCAGGAAGACTTTTAATTTGGAATAAGCAATAAACAATACTTTGTCTTTTCAGAAAGGGTTTCCAAGGTTTACTTTCAGTAGCATCTCTTAAACACAGGATTAAAACAGCAAACTAGTCTGAAGGCGCCAAAACAAAATACTTAATAATACAAATTTTTAAAAATTTGTATTATTCAACTGGAAATAAAAAGCTGTGCATTAAAACTATCGTTTCTTAAAAACAAAAGATCTTACTCCCTCTCTCTTCACTGAACTATACAGCATGTTTAAAGAGGGAAGTGCCTTATAAGGGATTTAAGTCATCATCTGGACACCCCATTGTTTCTTATCAACAAGCATCAGCATTTCCTTAACAACACATAAAAACAGTGCAGAAGACAAGTGTTTCAACAGAGAGTGCTAGGACTACAGTGACTGAGGTAAGGATCATTAGAACTACTGACATCACTGTTGGCAACTAAAGAAAAGGGAAAACCTGTGTTTAATCTATTTCCTACTCACCACAAGCTTCAGCTGGAGTCCCCAATAATACGGTTTGTGGTTGACTTTATGGAAAAAAAAATCAGTGATGCAAGAAAAATGTACTGAAACAAACAGGAATCTTTAAAAGGTACTACAATGTACCTCTGACAAGCAGTCTCTGCTCAACATCTGTTCCAAAATACAGGCAGATAACACTAACATATGTTCCAGCTGGCAACACTTTCTTCTCAAGACTATCAGTCCAGGCTAGATACAACACAACTAACTGTAGCTCCTATTACAGATGAAGTCCCATTTTTAAATCCAGTAACTAAAAATAATTTGATACTTCATTTTATTTCCATTATTGGGGAGCTGGAGAGGATGAGTACTTAAAACATGACTTCTTCAACAGCAAAGTGTCTAGACTATTTAAAGATACTTTTCCTGAAGATAGCTAAATTTTCATATAGAAAATTAGTGTTTTTAAAATACATTTAGAGTGTAAACCTTATTCTTTCCTTCCAATGCATTCTTGTTAAAAGAAGTAGCCAGAAGAACAACTATCTTAAAGGAATTAAAACAAAAATTCAGGTGATCTTAAAGCAAAAGACTTTCCAGCAACCAAATTTAAACTTTTATTTACAGCTAAGGGCTAACAATGTGTCTTACATGTAAAACAGAAAAGCCCCTGCAAAGGATCATTCCATTTAAAAACAAGAAAGATAATACACAGTTGCTGTCAAAGCTCTATGATTAATTCAACAAACAAATACAACTACTTCTTCACTGATTATTATAACAGGGCAAAACACAGCTCCAAAATGCCAGATTTACCTGGTACATCAGGGCACATTTTTTCAACATTAGCTAAACATCACCAAGGCACAACAAACTGACAGAAATAGGAAGCAGCTATGAAAGTAACCAGGTGGAAATTTACCTTTCCTACTGTATTCATGCTAGAAACATCAGGCAAATGAGCAATAATTGTAAAGGAACCACCAAATATTGAAATATTTTTCAAGGCTAGAGAACTATCTGTTAATTTGCTGTGGTTGCATAAAAACATCCACAGAGCCAGGTGAACGAGTTTGACTGAAGAACCAGCAGAATGGGGAGAGCAGGGCTGATTTTTGTAGATCAGCAGCAGTGGAATCACTTCCTACCTCTCCCCGCAGTCTCGCTAAATTGGATGAATTCCACCAACCTTGCCATCCTGCTCGTGTCTCCTTTGAAACGAGGAGCAAAAAGGAGCAGCTGAAGCTTCTCCGACAAAGTCACTAGTTACAAAGAAGAGGCTTTAAAAGCAAACACGTGCTTGTTACCTTAGGATAGTATTATGTATCTTATTCTGTGTAGATCAT
Organism: Rhea pennata; assembly: GCF_028389875.1. Classification (NCBI taxonomy): domain Eukaryota; kingdom Metazoa; phylum Chordata; class Aves; order Rheiformes; family Rheidae; genus Rhea; species Rhea pennata. Next base: position 19,184,043 of record NC_084671.1, on the reverse strand, counting down.
ATGGTGATTTATTGCATAATGAACACATCTACCTACTAGAAGATAAAAGAGATTAGGAACAAAAGGTCAAAATAAAAAAAAGATGCCTTTACGAAAAAATACCAGAAGATTCATGGAAAATTTCACCAGGCTCAGGTAACCTGATCTGAGCACTCTATGTCTATTCAGGTAACCAAGTTATCTTTAGTAATATAACGCAAAGTAAACACATTTAGTAGCACTGAAAAGCTCATTTACAGCTCTTGTCCTCCTGCTGTTTGCATGCATCATTTTCTAACTGTAGTGAAACTGTGCACTTCTACTTAAAAGCTGAATTCACCCACAGGTTTTGTGTTCACTATCCTCATAAATATTGTCTGTTTACATTCTTCTTGGCATTACTAGCATGCAAACAGATGGGATAGAGGAAGTATCCCATTCAGATAGATTGAAAATTGGCAACTAAACATCACCCAGAAGTTAAACTAGCTCAAATACCTTATTTTCAAAGAGATGCAAACATATGGTACAGTTTCCCCAATCTTAAACGCACATTGAAAGAGTGAAGGAATGCAAGCAGAAACAATGGTTGCTCTACCATGTTAATTGTAGTCCGAGTACTAATAAAAGAAATTCACAATAGAACTAAACAAGGTAATTACAACATTGCTATTTAACTTGACAGGCTGTAATTTACATTTAATAAGCCTAGGGGATGAGTGTTACTTCCTTGTACCCCAAAATGTCTTAGTCTTCCTTATGAATGTCAAAAACAGGGAATTACTGATCAGCTGGTTTCACCAAGTCATCTACTGCCAGACCAAGTAATTGGATTTGGTGTTTTCATCCCCTTTTTCTTCTCCATATAAAGTTGTCATTCATCGACGGAGGATCCTAATGACCAGTAGAAAATGGCAGTCTTTTGTCATTAGTTCAGACAAAATAAACTCCTTTCGGGTACAGCAAATAATAATAAATTCATCTTCTGACAAATTCATCTTCCCCACAGAGCCTTCTGCCAGAAAGAGAAGGGGGAGGGAGAAACTTTTTAGGTACAATGATGAACAGTAAAAGACACTCACATTTAAGAAACTCCTACTCTAATTTCCTGTACTTTAAGCATAGTGGGAAGACACAAACTAAACCATGCACGTACTTTGGATTAGCTTCTGCCTAGCAAAGAATTTATATGTTTGATTTTAACTTAACAATGTGTCAACTTGATTTAAACTCACTCAAGACAAATCTAAGTCCATCACTTCAGTCAGCAAGAAAGGTTGCTGCCACAGGCAGGAAACCAAGGACTGGCTGCCAGCAAAGGGCTGACACAGGAGAGACACATCAGTAGGGGTCACATTTGTGTCTGTTTCCACCAGTGAGGAGCAGCAAAGGAGCCAGTTGTCTGGGCTGGTACATAAAGATACTGGACAAACTAATTCTCCAGGCTTGTGTAGAGGAAAATTATTTAAGGAATCTCCCACTTTATTATGCAGAATAACCAGCAGTTGTAAGTTTGAACACAGTGACTTCCCCTAAAGCACTGAATTTCTGACAAAATAATTTATCTTTTCAATTTTGGAGAAGAACTATTGAGGTTTTGTTTTTCTTGAAGACTAAAAGAAACATATGACAAAGCTTAGAATGAGCTGTAATATAATAGGAAAGAGGGTTTTTTTAAAAAAGAAATGCTGCAACTTCTATTGCAGTGATACAGCTAGGCATTAATGCAAAACAACTGTTCAACAGCTACCCAAGTTACAGAAAATCAAGTGACAGCTTGCAGATTCTGGATTTCTTTAATGAAATGAAAAACACAGAAGAGTATCTCTCATGAAAATGTATTACACTGTAAGTGGGATTCTTGTGTTTGTTTCTTCCTATTTTACAACAGAACAGAACATTTGGATCTTTCCTCTTCCTTTATTAATAATTCAGGCTGAGTAATCAGCTGAAGGTTGAGTCCAGTTTACATCAAGAGAACGTTTTGTGTCAGAATTGAAAATAAAAACATTACTAGGAATTCAGGGAATACAGAGTCTCATTGGATTCTATAATGCAACTTCACACCAAATCCTCTCATAATGCTTCTCTGATGCTCTCGGCAGCGTTGCTCGTGTTTGGTGTTCCCCAGATACATCCACTGTTAGCCCAGTGTCCTCTCCCCTCCCTCAAAATGCAGGATAGAGTATAGATACCAGAGACTAAATGTGGAGCTAGTTAACAGCTTCAGACTTCACAGGAAAAAGTTGTTTCTGTTCCAAAGACTCAGAGAAACCAGCAAAGTCAGAAAATGAGGTCATTTATCCTTTTGGAATTTGTACTGTTCAGTTCACTGAGTCAAAGAGTTGAACCCCGAAAGATCTGGGGCTTTCAAAGCTCCCCCTGAAGACCCCAGAACTTGCTCTCAACTCAAAAAAAAGCAAAGCTGGAGTGCACTTTGCATGGCTATAGCCTTTAAAGAGGAAAGCATTGCTCAGCATTTACTTTTATCAACATAGGCAGTCATCACAGTTTTGCTCCACTCCAGCGGAAAAAACCTCCACAACAATAGTCCAATTTCACTGTTATAAAAAGTCCATTTACTATGTTTTCAAAGCTATGCTTCTATACTTTTTCCACAGTCTGAAGGTTAAAAATGCAAATAATTTTTAATAATCTGTCAAAATAAGCATCATTTATATCCAAGAGTCTAGGATTACTAACAAGTAGCAGCCAGAAACGCTCTTCATCAAACAATTTGTTTCTCAAAGGAGTGTTCTTACCAGAAAAATTTTTTATTACTTTTATGGAAGTTTAGCATTCAATAAAGCTCACCAACACTAAGAACTATTACTACTGCTCTCGTTATGGGGAAGCAGAACACCTACGCGCCTGGAGGGGTATTCGCACACCTCAACTCGTCAGCAGTCTAAAATTGCAATTAAATTTGACCGAACTTCAGATGAGCACACTAAAGCTGTGCAAGTATTATGTCAACCAAACTACGTCAGCAGTAGAGCTCAGCTACATCCAGCGCAGTTATCTCACAATCAGAACAGATCTCAGTTACCGAACTGTTCATTCCTGCCCTCTTTCTGTGAATCTGCATTTCACAGGCCTTTCTGCACTGAGGACTATTTCCCCGTCCCTCCAGCCACATACTGCCACTTCCTCCTCTTTTGACCTTACTTCTTTATAGTGTTCATTTTCTGCCAGATTTACTTTTCTCTGACAATATGTTAGAGAATTACATAATTACAGCTCATCCAACTTAAAACTCTTTTTTGATGCGCATTAAATTGTGCTAGTTCAACCTTATAGCAAAGATTTACATCATTCTGCATACCTGGAACTATTTTCCCCTCAACAGACAAGGAAGGGCAAAAAAGCAGAACCAGCCAGAAGAAAAAATGGCATTTAAGCAGAAGCCCTGCAGGGGATAAACTGGCCAGCTGACCTTGCCTTTGAAATTTTGCCAGTCCAAATTAAGTAGTTAGTCTATGCATCATTTCTGGCAGCAGCATAGGAAGGAAGTTCTCCAGTGATTTTGGATGAAATACTTCCTCAATTCTCAGCAACAGAGCATTAAATATCAAAAAGGATAATAGAAACCTGCTGAAAGGCACATTCTCAAAAACACACCAAACAAACTAAGAAATCAGAGATGATTAGAACAAACAAAATGTCATGAAGCTGACAAAAAATGCAACAGGAAGTATGGAAACAGAGAGATGCAAGCTATCCGTTATTTTGTGATTGTTTACTATGCCTTAATATAAAACCTGTATCATACAGCAGAAATAACAGTTAAAAACAAATTAGAGGTAGAGCTATATCAAAGTAAAAGGAGAAAACCTTTGGTAGGAGGCAAAAAGCTACAGTAAAGTTTGTTACAACTTGAAGCTAGACTAGCAAACAATTATTTAATCTAGCATTTTACTAAAACACAACAATCAGTCTGATATCTACTGATATCTCACTGCTTTGGCCAGTTGTTTTCTCCTTTATCTACCGTAAGATAACAAATTTTGTAAGTCCATGATCTCTGATATGAATTTATTTCAGTAAGAGTATATTTTCATGCTCATCCACATATATCTACACATTTATTTCTAGCAATCTGTACTCATTTGACCTAGAGAAGAGCAGCTTTGACTCATGAGTGGATACAGCCTAACTCAGGGTGGCTGTAGTGGTTTCTGCTCAGTTTCTACATCCAGTCACCAGTATTTATAGTACTAAAACAGGCCAGAAGCAGTTTCGGCAGAAGCTTCTGCTGTGAGTAACAAATGATGTTTTTGTCTGTGGACGTTATGGGTTCATCATGTGAGATGAGCTGTACTTAAGAACTAGTCCAGGTTTACAGAAAGAACAAAGCTAATTTTCTGGTCAGAACAGGTAAGAATTGTCCAGGAGAAATACATCCTCTTCCTCTGCCATAAATTTCAAAACTTCACTAGGTGAATTGACCTGCTATTTTTCCCTCTTCCCAGCACTTTGAACCTGATGTTCAGATTCCTTCAGCACTAAAAATTGACAACTGAAATTCAAAGAATCAGCCATGCTCAAAAACTCAACAGTAAGATGCTGTGTCTGGGGTAGCCAACCTAGGTGTATGTGCATATGCACACAACTGCAAGCAGAGAGACCTGAAATCTAGCTCTGCTTCTCCTACCAATTCCCTCTGCAGTTCTACACAAGTCACTTTGTCTTGGTATCGGAAAAAATATATAACATTTACCTCATCTATTTTCTACGTAAAATTTTCTCCTGAAGAGGAAGCTTTGATGTATCAAACAAACACAGTTACTATATCATCTAGGCAATTAGACATTGACCCTAATCTTCCCTTATCTCTTGGCTGTGAAATGAGAACTGCTACCTGACAGAAGAATTTAGACTGTGTTTAAGAGCCAGACAGGAGGGTGGCAAGTGCCTTGGAAGAGCCCACATGGTGACTGCTCACTCTTCATGGCCCGATGTTGGCAATGTGCAAGTAACGCATGGGGCCAGTCATGCACTGCGTAGGAGGACTCAGGAACTGATCCATTCCCTGAGCACTATCTACAAACCGAATAAGAAATTATTTGTGGAGAAACGTTAGTTCCAAAACACATGGTTGTAAACTACGAGAACGCATGTGCATGGGGGTAAGGGGGAAAAATTAATGCTTAAAAAGCTAAATAATGTTTGACATTTTTCTTAACTATTTTCTCAAGTCTTTGAAAATTTGAGAAAAATTTTCAATGTATTGCCAAGCAATTATTCCACATTAAAAGAGATTTTAAAAATTAAGTAAACTATATATATAAATAGAATTTCTAGCTACAAAAAATAAAATCAATTCCAATATGAGAAAATAAATCTCTACTATTAAAGCAAAAGTTCTACCCTTCTATTCCCACTGATTTAGCAATTCAAGTATTTTGGACTATAATGGGATTAACCTCAAAAACAACACTGAGCAGTTTAATGAGCTCTGAAGTAGTTCATGGCTGAACTACCCATTGTAGTTAAATGCTGAAATTCTTGTTTGTACATAGATTGTCATCCAATCTATTTTCAGAAAGCATAGTAACAGAAAAATATGAAATACAGAGTGATGAAAGGGCACAAAAGAAATGCAATTCTGGTTCAAAACAACATGGCTATCTCAAATTTGAAGTATATGGAGAGAGGAAGCAGCAACTGGCAGGCTCTTGGGTACCTACTTGGATACAGCTGTGAGTAAAATCCAAACTAGTTATGAAGACAGATTAGACAAACCAAGTCCTTCACTGCTGTTTCTTTAGTTTCATTCAGTGAAATTTTAAAAGCCTGAAGAACCGTCAATATGATAATTTAAAGATACTAACAGCATAAATCACTAATCTTCAGTAGTTGTCACTAAAATTGTAATTTCAAATGGAAAATTGATCAGGCTCATTAATAGTCAATATAATTTTAACATAAATCTAGCATTATGAGAGTGTGCAAAATTATATATGCAAAGTTAAAATAGGTAAAAGTTGTTCTCATCACAAAATTTGCAGTCAAAGAATTACTCAATTAAAATGTCAAATTCCTTTAAAACCGTATCAAGTCAGAAGTTTTTCCATATAATGGAAGTTGTCCACAACAGTATCTGTAAATACCCTACTAGATGACAGCTACTATGTTATTGGGACATACAAATCTTTCATTAGCTGTCACACTTAGTATTAAGGATAAACTAACAGTTTCTAAAGGGTTAAGTCAATTCAAAGTAGGCATACAGAAAGATCTGTACATTATATTGTCTTATTAGATGGGATTAAAATACTCTTGGTTAATCAATGGTTAAAAACATCCACTAAACATTAACCTGGTAAAACTATATACAAATTCAGCCTTGTTACATAGTGCCACCATGTTGTATATACTCTCATAAAACCGAAAGTTCTCCATGTTCTCATAACCGAGGGCATCTGCCACCCAGTTTTCTTAACCAAGAGAGGGACTTAAAAAAAAAAAAAAAAAAAAAAAAAAAAAAAAAAAAAAAACTTAGACTGCTCTGCTGACAGTCTCAGGGATTACAAATGTAATCAATGCTACATTATATTAATCATCCTTTCACACCAACTTAATTCATGAAGTTACTCAAAACACATATTAGACAGAACAACAAATCTTCTTGACATGCTAAGAAGGTTAATATTATACTAGTTAAGCATCAGTAACCATTTCAGAAATGGTTTTGACAAAACAATAGCTGACACCTAGTTACTGAAATCACCAGTCTTGCCAATTACGGTGTTGTTCCAGTTACAACCTTAGCGGATGATGGAGTGCAGTTTCCCTGATATCCAAACCTAGGCATAGTTTTGGATTTAGCAAGTCAAAAGCTGAAACGTGCAAGACTGAGAAGCAAGGAGGATTAGGAAAAGCACGAACCTTGCCATATAAAAGCAAAGCTCCTCAAGACAAACTACTAAGCGTGACATTATCTTGTGCTTCTTTTCAGCTTAAAATCTTCTAACAAGTACGAATCCCACCACAGAGATCTTTGCTATGATTCAGCCAGACTGCAAAAAATCTGTTGATTTAAATATCCTGAAAATAGCTATTTTAGGCACATAAACGTTTTCTTTCTCTTCCAAGCAATTGCTCAGTAGATGTCCAACTGATAGGTAAACATAAGCCAGTCAAGGGGCAAGGACATTACATCAAAGCAAAAATACAGTCAGCTAGTGCTTAAAAAATGAAGACGACAAATAAGGGAGGGAGGAAAGGGCAGCACAAGCAACATTGTTGACTAAAGAGAGAAAATGTACTCTGTCATATTCAAGAAAATTATTTTCACTGATTTCTTTGGTTTGGTTTCCTGCTGAAGCTTAAATAATTCGTAGAACAGGGAGTAGAACTTCTAAACCGGACATCAAATCTTGTTCAACTTTTGCAAAGCTGTAAAATTTCAGATACACTAAGTTGCTGTAAGTTAAAAAAAAAAAAAAATCCTCTCTGAGGCAAAGTTTTAACTAACTTAACCTTCCATGTATTCCAATAAACAGCAGAGAGCAGGCTGCTCAGCACCCATCATCACTCCCTGCACATCTCAACAGCCACAGCACAGATCTGGCAGATGCTACAGAGGAAAAGCAGCATAGGGTGCCCTGGAACCGGAGAGGGCTAGTTAATAAGCCAAGAACAAATCCACAGGAAATAAGACTTCATTAGCTCCACTGCTCATAGATCACCTGCTTGTATAAGCAATTTTTTTTGTTGGAGTCATGTTTTATAACTACTATTACTCTTATGTTATGCAAAGAATATAATATACTTTTAAATATGACATGAGATATCATGGCCTGTGTATCATACAGGAGAGGTCAGACAAGGAGGTATGTTCCATCCCTCAAACAACAGAAGCCTTCAGAGAGCAAGTGCAGTCCAACTGTATACCCAAGATGGGAGGAGGCAGACTGAAAAACAGGACAAGCTAGTGATTGTGATGAGCTAACCTAAACCTAACCGCGCTAAAAAGCTCTTGCCAACATTACCTTTGTAGAAAGGTAACTCAAGCCACAGCAATATTATAACCAAGTAACTATGCCATTGATTATGCCTAGTAGGAATTTACTTCCAAAGGCAAGGCTCCAAAGTTAGCTAATTTTACAGCAAGGTCCATCATCACTGGTGGTCTCATTCTACCCTTGTCTTCTCCTAGAACCCCTGCCACTGAATTACATTCAGTCTTTGCTTATTCTCTGGCAAAGATTTTCCCTGATGATAGAAAACTGGCAGAAGCAAAGCCATAGAGGTTTAGAAGAAGATTCTGCCTCTGTGACTAACTTGAAAATCCACAAACTTTGTTAACAGTAGGCACACAATATGCACATAAGAACGTTCTAAAAGTTTTTCAAAATTAGAACTGGAATGCTCTCAAAGATGTATATCAGGCATCATTACATGCTGATACCATAAAATTACGATATTATGTTTCCAGGAACAATAGAGAAGTGGAAGACAGAAAAGAGGGTGGGGGGAAACCACATAACTATCATACAACCTCACTTGCTACCCCATATAAAATGAAGAAAAAAAAATCACAAAGAAAAAATGAAGGCAACACATTAGTGAAAAATACTTTAAATACTTTCAGAAAAAGAAACCAAAATTAAGTTCTTAATGATCAATAAATACACTTTAATGTAACGAGAAGTTGAATAAATCATGCTCTAAGTGAACTATCTAGTTCACTGAACCAAAGCTTTTTCCCTGTCTTTTAAAAACTTTTCTGCTTTCAGAAACTATTTTTTTTAATTCTTCTCGAACCCCTTCTCTTACCAACACAGTAATGCATTTTTAGTTCCTCTATATCCAGGAAACTCTGTGTAGCCCCAGTTGTAGGTACTCAAAGTCCTTGCTATACTTATGAGAATATATGAAGAATGGCAGAGATCATCTTGCCCTCTACTTTGTATTGTAATGCCAGAATCAAAATTAAGTCTAATTTTAGGTCTAGCTCTCTCATATGAAGGCTTTAATTAAGCTAAAACAAGCACTTCTGTTACAAAGCTTCCACTTCCATGGACTTTTGGGGGTGTGTGTGTGGGGGGGGGGAACCCACAACACAGCACTACAACCAGACAGGTCTCAGTATTACTATGTTCTATTCTCCGTCTGTTTTCCCAGTAACAGATAGCAGCTTTCTAGTATTAATAAAAAGGGTTTTTAATGGTACAGTTCATCATTTTAAATCACACAAGGAACAAAAGAAAACAACTTTGCAACTATATCATGATACTGAAAACATATATACCTTGCAGTTCAGAATTTTGTCAGAATCCATATTGCTTATCACTTTTCCTGCAATATGAGTTATCTACTTAACACATCCACAGTACAGAATGTAAGAATATAATGCAACACCGTACCTATAAGCATGCATACATACAAAAAGGAACTGGTGGCTGGAGCTGAAGTAGGTTACAGTTGCATGGAAAAATTAGGTCAGTTACATTACTGGAAAAATAAAAAACCCCAAACAAACCAGGGAAGCTCCATATATTTTTTTTTTAAAAAAAAAATCTCCATACTGTCAGAAACAATTTATGATTCCCAATTCAAATTCTGTGAGGACTATCAGAAATGACAATTGTCTTAGAAGGAGGAGAAGGGAAAAGAAACACACTTATTTTCTGCATATAACGATTTCCTGAATTGCTAATGATACAGTTTTCTATTATATTTTTTCTGCAGTCTCGATAACTGCATCTTCATTTCTCTTTAAGAAAACTGTTTTCTACTTTAACTTTTTTAAAATTTCTAATAGATAGAACTGATAGCATAAAGCAACATGTATTTTAATGTTTCCTTCAAAAGCCTACAGCATGTGCCATCTTTCAAGTCAGTATTAGCTACAAGTATAAATTATATGCAAAGACTTACCAATCATTAGAAAATAATGCCCCCAAAGTATACAATCCAGAAGTTTTCAAAGCTTTCACTTACACTTCTCCTGGAGTTTGTAGGTTAATTGTTTGGAAGATAAAACAGAAACACTAAAATCACTTTTAAACTTAAGAGTTGGGGCACAGTCTGTGTGTGACTGTTAGCACGGCTTCAAAATTAATATACTACCAAATTGCATGCAGTAGCCAAATGATAGCTTGGCTACCGTGTTCCAAAACAAGCTCCTGCTACTAGCTAAATGAGTTACCTACCTACTTGCAAACAGTATCTCTAGTATTGTTGATTACTCAGTATTGTTTTTATTTTAAATTAATAAAAACATAGCTTCTGTAGAAGCTCAGCTCTCTTTTGAGAAAACAGCCCGAGTTTTACTTTGAGTAGTTTTAACCTTTATCAGAAAAAAAGCTTAGAAAAGGCCGTGATGTATATAATACTAAAAATCAAGATATCTCACCAAGTTTACAGTTTTGAAATACTCTTTACAGCTAATGGCGACTATGTTCGTGAAGATCAAATAAAGCATTAGTACCAACATATGCTAACAAAATTTTTTTAAAAGAAGAAATACAAAAAAGGATCTGTTGTCTAGACATGTAAAAAAAATTTCAAAGCCTCTCCATCCAGCATCTTACAGGCTGTAAAGATGACATGAAATCAGCAGCCATTTATAAACAGGTTTAACACCGGTATATGAAGAGGGAACTCTTTGGTTTGACTTTGAAAAAAAAAAAAAATTATCTGTTCTTTGGATTAAATTACAGCAAAGAGGCCCAGCCAGTCCCTCTTCAAGTTCTGTGGATTTGGCCCCTTTCCAGTTTGGGAAACTAACTGTCCTCCCTGCTCCATAACATGCAGCTCCTTGTGCAGCAACTGCTTTATTTTTAAACTTACCAGTTGGATGGTGGGAAGTCAAAACTACTCAAACGGATTACTTCAGAACTTTTAATTGTATTACCATATCTGAAAAATACTATTTATATTTTGGAAAACTATTACTAAACATATCTTTATGTAACAAACCATAAAATCTTTATAAGGTAAGACACCTGCAGCACATATATGTTTTGCTAAGATAGTAAAAGATCTCTCTTGATATTAATCTAAACATTTTTTTTCTGAAAGTAGCTTTGTAAAAAAAAATAAAATACGAACATCTAAGCATAAAGTATGTATAGAGGCATAAACTGTAGCAGCAGGCTGGTTTTTTGCATTAATTAGGAAAAAAAATAAAAATCAATATTATATCCTTATTCTAATACGAGGGGTGGGGTATGCACGTATGTGCCTATGTAAACACTGGAGCAGCTTGTAAACATCCTCAAACATTAACCACTAAGCAGCAGCTGTAGCAAATCAAATTCAGAAACCTTGTTGCACCTCCTAAATATTTTCCAACACGCTAACAGTTATTTCTACGCTGCAACTGAACAAAGATCACATGAACAGAATGTAACTAAGCCAGATATATTTTCCAAAGAAAGCTTTAAATAAATATTAGAAACCCACAACATTGGGGTTTTTTTAATACAGTGTATAATCATTAAATTAAGGATTTTTTAAAAATAAGCAAAAAGATGGTATTCATTCTGTTTCATGTATAGTAAGATATTTATAGTAACAATACATTAAAAAAAAGAACAAGCAAGAGCATCATAGACATCATTAGTATGATCATTTTGCTACAATTTTTCAATACCACGAAGATAGACATTTGCATGAAGTAGGATGAGAGTTCTAACAGTCATACAAAGAAGAAATAACATGAGTTCATGTCACCAAGAACTAATATATCAAACGAGATTCACATTAGATGAATATCTGATACTCACATCTCTTAACTTTCCTGTGGTTCTGAGCACTTTCCTCCACTCATCAACACTTCATTAACTATCCTATGACATACCATCCCCTATTTACCAGTAGGCTTCCTCTAATCATGCACATAAAGTGAATGCAACACTTGAGAGAAAGCTGTAATTACTTGGAATTCAAAGCATACCTAAGAGTCTACTGAGTCTTCTACATGTCCCAACATATCAGCTGGGAACAATTGTTCTAGATGTATTTATTTTTGAAATTTTGGAAAGACTATGAATCTTGAGATCATGCAACTGAACTCTGAGTTAATCAAAACCATTTATTGCTAATAAAAGTTAAAAACAAGAAAATACACAAAACTTCAGACTTTCACTGTAGTTTGTTTTCATACCATTCACAGCAAATTTTGAAGTAAATCATCAACTTTTCTAGCAATATCACCTAAAGGCCCTAAAAGACATTAAGAATACCTATCAATACATAGTATCATGGTTTTTCTTTTTCTTTAAAATTCAAACCCCCCAAAAAACTATGTAATTACACTGCTCTCTTTTACAATCAAAACAAATGTTGGGAAAAAGATTACATCAAGTCAGCATGCTGCAACACAACAGTGTAACGCTATATTCTGCAGTACAGTTGTTCATGCCTATTTCAGCAGAGCTTCTATGTTTGCTGGAGTTTTCCTGTCTGCTTCAGTGAAAACCAATACCTCTAAGTTTCACTGCTGACCGTTTATGTGAAACTAGTTAGAAGCGGAGCTGAGCATCACCAAGGGGGGGGGGGGGGGGGAAGAAAAAAGAAAAAAGAACTGTGTAGCCAAATAAGATACACAGGGAGCCCAATCCCATTCTTACTCAAGCAATGAAGTAAAGGAAGCAAATTAAAGGTCTGCCTATGAATGTTACCAGTCAAAGTGGATTTTGAGAGGATAAAAAGACTGATACACATTTAAGTAATACAAAGTAGTATGAATACAAGCACATTTTCCTTTAAGAAAGATCCACCTACCCTTTTATAGTTAGTCTAAATGCCAATTATAGTAGACAATTTTGAATTAAACATACAACCCCCCCACAAATCTCAGTTTGAAATAACTTCCAAGAAGTTGCTAAAGTTAACTCTGAAACAACACAAGACTTCAACTGTTTCCTAATAAATATAATATTGCAGAACATCCAGGAAAGGATGAGAGCTGTATCTGTCAAAGCACAATGTGATCTGTGGGAACAGAACGGCTGAAAAAGACTATGTGGATATTTTACATATTTCCCAAAAGGAAACAAAAGGATTCTGCTGCTCGCAGAACTTCAGGGTTGAGAACTTAACTGTGCTAAATATCAATGGCAAGACTTCTATTGGCCTCAGTAATCTCTGCATGTGATCAGGCTACAGTCACTTTTAACTGTGGCAGCTGGATTAGTGAAGCTGCCCTGGGAATACTTCAGTGTCTGAAGTTCTACAACATCAGTGACCTAAGAGGAAGAAGAATATAGGAATGCAGACAGCAAACAAAGATTTGTAGCCTTCTACACTATATCTTTTTGTTAAAATAATTCCTCCATTCTAATCACAAACGTAACAGACAGGCTGCCATCCCCACACCAGGCAAAGTCATATCAGAGCTCAGAATGCAGCTTATCTACCATTTGATCAGATGTTCTTCTCCCTTTCTAACAGGTTCCTTTTACATCTGATAAAACCAAGCTGCACCTTTCCTATTCCTGGTCATATGCTTCAGCCTGTAGCAGCAGCTGGAGACAGGAAATCTGTCCCCTCTTTCTGGTCAGCGTGGAGCTGTATGTCTTCCGCCACCTCTAGCTGCCTGCAGGATGCAGGGGCCTACGAGGCCTTCCTGATGTGCTATGTTATGGTCAGTTCCTTCGTCACAGGACAAGAGTATTCCAGACAGCTTTTGCCAACCTCCCAAACCTAAACAACTGCCAATAGGAATACATATGTATTAGGAAGTTGGATTGGATTTCAGTTTCTGCTCTACAAATATAGTTAGGAAAACTTGCATAAAAACAAGAGAAATAGCACAGAACTGCAACAGTTTACAGGCTGAGCACTCTCTTCACTCAGTGAGGATCAGGCAGTAACGTATCTGTAGGCATCCACCTGATGAAGAATAATAATCATTCTTTAAGCAGCAAGGCCACTTGAACGGCTATCAAGAGCAGCGAATCCATCGCTCTCGGTATGCTGGTTGCTGCTTTCCTTACCCATGGAGAGAGTCTCAGCACCTTGTGCTTCTTTTTATGCTGCATTTCTTAAATCCTCCCTCCCTGCAAAGCATATCCAGAGATGTATTTTCAGCTGCCATTTTTTTATTCTTCTCCTTGATCAAAAGAAGTCCTAAGGACTTGCATGCAATGAGCAGGAACAGATCACCAAAAAATTATCCAAGGGGCCTCCATCCATTTCCATGAGCTTTAGAGGTGGGGTCCATATTTAAAACAAATCTGGCAGAAGTTAACCAAGACACCTGTCCCTAAGAGCAAATTGCAGCAATATAGTATTTCAAGGAGTGACAAGGATGCCAATGGACTAGAACAGCAATTTAGCAATTGCTAAATGAGAAGCAATTTACTGTTGCTTCTCACAAGTCAGATTTGAGGAGGACTTCATCTCCCCACTTTCTCCATTTAGCAGCATTTTCACTGCATTGGGTGGAAACATTATACATTCTCAAAACCAAAAGAATAAACATACCAAGTTGGTTCACCAAATGGTAGAGCTGGTTCACAGAATAGTAAATATTAACTTTTTTTATCTACATATTTCATAATTTAGGCAGAAATTATGTCTCTTGTCCAAAGACAAAACGCTGAGGATTTTTTGGTACTGACATTATTGAGCTGGTTTTACTGTATGTAAAACCTGCATTAGATTTTTTTTTTAAGTTCTTTTCCCATATTCTAAGATGCAGAAATGTCATGCTGAAATTTACAGTCTTTTTCAATGAAAGACTCATGTAATTTAGGTTTAATGTATATTTTGAGCTATCAAATTTTATTGTAGAGTTATAAAAAGAAAGGACAAGGAAAGGAGGAAGAGAGAGATGGATGAGCTCTCACAGGACATTCTTCCAAGAGAACCATCCCCCAGCAAGGAAAATTCAGATGCATATAGCCACATGAATAATCAAATATTACTAACATGTTCTAGAGCACCTTCACACTAGACTAGGATCAAGCTTGACAGTGTTCAGATTTAAGCATAACCTAGCCTTATTAATAATATTTTCCTACAGCATAAAGCACATTGTACAGTATTTGACTAAAAATTGGACATTTATTGTTCTGTTGCAAGAAATGCCATCTTAAGAAAAAAAAAAGCTTTGACAGGAAAGCTCTTGCCTTTTTTTCTCCTTTTATTATGCCATTTTTAGTTTTTGTTCAAAGTGCTGTTTTTAGCCTTGCAATCTCCCCAGACTTAAAATTACACAAAAACTCCAAGCTGTCTTTATTAGTTTGTCTTTTAAAAGATTTCTATCTAAACTCATTCTAAAAATATTACAAATAAAACCACTAACAGCATTAGGCACACCATATCCCAGTCACCAGTGGTTACCACCCTACAAGCCACCAGTATACTAAAGTTCACTTTGAGAGAATTTTACAAAACCACATTTACTTGAAAATATTGTAACGCACTCTCCTAGACTCTAACCCAGGAACTACTCACATTCTTCAGATTATGATTAAACGCCTTTTAACTTGTTTTTTTATGGTCTTTCACAGGCAAGCTCCATCCAGCTATCTGAATCAATATGCACTGTGGGAAGCTTTGAGATTAGGCAGAGGATGAACTAAAGGAAGCTTAGATTAAATAAAAACTTACAACCAGTAAATCAGCACTATCCTGAACCTCTGTAGTACGAGAGGAAAATGATGAGTGTGATCCACATGAATCACATTCCCAGATGGGCTTTCCAGTCTGTTTTTCCTGGCTAGAAATAAGGTCTTTTTTTCTAGCTCATTATGAAGCAATAGTCCTGCCAGCTTGCAATGCTGATGAATTTAAATAACTAGATCAAAAGTCTTCCTTGGAGGTGCAGCTTATTTAATATTAAAAAAAAAAAAAAAAAAAAAAATGAGGAGCCTTAACGCCTCCCCATCTAACCCTGCTGCAAACGAGAATATATTTTTAGTGAATGACAGGAAGATCCTATAAAACTTGAGTGGTCGAGAGTACAAGGAACAGCATGCTCGATCAGACTGATGGTTCATCTATTCCAGAATTTGTCTCCAGAAGGCAGAAAAAGTGCTACTGAGAAAGCCTATAAACCATGTTCTGTGGTACTTTCCCCTCAATACTCTGCCTTCACTGACCATGAATTTGCCTAATCCTGTTTTGAACCTGCTTATACTGTGTGTTTTCAAAACATCCTGTGGCTGCAAATTCCATAAATTCACTACCTGCTGTGTAAACAAGTATTCTGTTTTAAACTTGACTCCCAATCAGTTTCATTAAGTGTCCTGTAATTCCAGTACTGCAGGATTTTTGTCAACTGTTCTGCATTCAGCCTGCCCACTGCCTTCATGATTTTGTAAATCTTGATCATATTGCCCCTCTCAGCCTCTCCTGTACAAACAAGAGAGTTCTAGGACTTAAAATTTCTCCTTATAAGGCAGCTACCCTATTCCCTTGGCTGTTTAATTGCCTTTCTCTGTACCATCCCTAACCTACATCTTTCCTAAAACATGGACACCAAAACTACATTCAGCGCTCAAGATGTGGGTACACCAAAGTTTGAAACACTGGCAAAATAACACCTCTTCTCTTGCTCTCAATGACTTTTTCTGATAATGCCAAAAGACACTGCCCATGCTCTTCTGGCTTTTTTGGGCTGCTGCTGCTTCACATTAAGTCAATGTGTCAATTAACTCTAAGACCTCTTTTCCAAACTTCAACCATCAGTTCTAAATTCAGCATCACATAGGCACAGGTTTAGATTATTTTTTTCTTTCCTGGATTGTTCACTTATGCTGAAGTTCACCTACTACATTTCTGCCCACTCCTTGTATGATGTCCCTCTCAAATTCCTTATCACTGATACAGTAGCAGATTGCACAAAAAAAAAAAAAAAAAAAAAAAAAAAAAAAAAACTTGAGTATCTAATAATAAAGCCAGTTTTCATCATAAATCAATTAGAGGTTGGTACCAGTTAACAAACCTAGCTGCTGTTTTGAGTGATATCTAGAATGTAACACATCAATTGAGACCACTAGAGCTAGCGTTATCATAGTGGAAAGATTACAAAAGACAGAAGACATTAAGCAGAACAGAAATCAGCAGCAAAATTAAAAAAGAAAAGAAAATATCTCCATGACTGATGATAGAGAAGAGTCCAAGATCTATTTTTCTATCACATAATGTAATTCTCTGAAGAGGCACTTGGAAGGCTTTTGAGACATTAAAGAGTGCTATCATCAAGCAGAAAACGAAAATACCTTAACTCTGGTCCCAAAGGCATTGTTTAGGCATTCTCTGCAATTCTCTACTTACTGGCTTTAATAGTAGCACCTTGTTTATTCTCCAGGAAAAAAACAAACTTGACTCCCCTACCTATTAAAATAGAGATGTCCTAGAAAAATAGAAAAACGGAGTAGGAACACCATGTTTTTCAGTGAATTTCAATTCATTTCCTCCTCAACTAGCAAATGTTCATTTACAGTTCTCAGAACTCAGAGCTGATTCTGTCTTTTTCAAACTCAAATTCAAAAACAACTTTTTCAATTCCTACACTTCCAACTGAACAATAAAATGATTGGATAAACCGCAGGAAACCATCATGCCTTCCATGGGCTGTGATGTGCAAGGCCAAAAGGCAGTACCAATGACTCCAGAGATGGCACTGTCTTAGAAGAAGACACACTTGAAGTCTTATCACATTAGGTTAAGTCAATATGATTTGGAACAAGTATGCTGAATATGATATTTTAAAGTGTTTTAAAGAAGTTAATTGGAATTTCAATACTTGTAACTCAGAGGATGGCAATTAAGCTATTGTTCTCTTCTGCTACCTCCTACTCAATTTTTCCTTACTTCAAGATTTGACTTTCTTACTTCACAAAAGATTAGAAGAAAAAAGTGAATTGAATTTGAAATTCAACCTTTTCAAGTATTCAGAATCCCAATCAACATATACATACATATAAATAATCTACCACACTGTAATAGACTGTTCATGAATGTAGCTACTTGCTCATTAGTATGGAAGAAATCAGATCTCTTGTAACATCAACTTAGGGGATACTCTGTCAAGATGACCAGACAGCAGGGTTTTGAATGACAGATTTTATCTATCAGTTCACCACTTTCACATTACAATGAAAAAAAAAAAAAAAAAAGACTGTTAAGGAGATCTTCAAAAGTGCCTTTTAAAAAATTAAAGACAAATCCAAATAACATTAGAGAATAAGAAATATTCTAATTAAAAGTCACCCTGAAGCTCAAAGCAGACTTCTTAAACTAAGGAATTTTTTTTATTAGACCAGAGCTGAATCACCATAATACCAACAGAAATTAAACAAAAACTTATTCAAATTACATGGCTGCAAAAACTTATCACAGAAGAGTTGACTAGCAACTATAAACAAAAGTCTTAAGAACTTCTGTTATTACTGTAAGACCTTCTTAAAATGGGAAGTATTTTGGCTCAGCTGCATACTGAGCACTGACCACTGTGCCACCATAGGAATCATCTTCTATCACATACAGCATTGCCAAGAGCTGTCCTCTAAAACATATCATAAACAAATTTTATGTGGAAAATATAGCAAATCTAAAGCTACCAAAAATGTGCTGGTAATTTCCACTTTTGAATACGACTGCAGTTTGCTGTGTGAAAGAAAAAAAACA
Organism: Rhea pennata; assembly: GCF_028389875.1. Lineage (NCBI taxonomy): Eukaryota > Metazoa > Chordata > Aves > Rheiformes > Rheidae > Rhea > Rhea pennata. The sequence continues at coordinate 19,165,464 of NC_084671.1, read as the reverse complement.
CTTTATTCAGACACAAATTAATTTAAATTAACCTCCTCAAAACTGGATTCCCACTTTTGACAGTCAAAAAAACCAAAGACAGTTTTAATTATTTGATGCTAAGAGAACAACCATAAAGTCCAAAAAAAAAAAAAAAAGTTAATCTTAAAAATGAGAGTTTCAGAGTCTGTTGACTAGATGGTGATTTTACAAGAGAAAACTATTTTTTTCTAGCCACAGCTGGTAGATTTAGATAACCTAACACCTGAACTTGCACTCTCAGTACAAATAAATTATCAGTAATTCACCAGGAGTCTTTCAGGCTTGTTGGCACAGAGCACTTCCGATCAAATAACACACTCATTTTCCATTTGTATTCTTCAAAAAACTTGCACATTGTATGTATCAGTTCAGAAATACCCTATTTACTGAAGGGAAAAACAACAACAACAACTACCACCACTTCCAGATTTCAAAGTCTGAATTAATTTCTTACTCCAACAGATTTAGATCTGAAATCTGCTCTTCCCTCTCCTAATGTGGTTAAAGTGGTAATTTTCTGAATGCTCTGTTCAACAGATCTGTTTTAAAAAACCTTTATTATTGCTGTAGAATCCTCCATTTAGGACTAGGTGATGGGTAGGAGCTGGAATTTCCTTTCTTTTCTTGAAATTCTGAATGCTAAGAATGCTCCTTCATAGGAGCCCAGAATAACTGCTTCTGGGCTATCTAGTATCAGTGGGGTGTTCCACTCTTCAAGTGCTGTTTAGAGCCCTGCACTTTCATCAAGACTGATGAAATTCCTCCATTTATAGACAAATTGTCTGATATTTGTCCTTTAGAATAGCTCCCTCATCTTAACTCCATTTTCCACAGCAGAATGTAAAGCAGGACAGAATGCAACATAAAAGAACACGATGCTTGGTTAGAGCCAGGGTAATGTCATGGCACCAGTAATGGATCTAATACAGACTCTGTAACTGGGCAAAGTCACACTGAATACACAGATTAGCAGAGACCACAACAAACCCTCTCCAAAACCAAGACTGTCTAAAGAAGGATACCAAAGTTGTAGACATCCAGAGAGACACAGAAAAAAGCCATGCCAGTTGTCTTTCTCAGCTTTTTTTCAGCTAGGCACCTGCTGCTCTGCTGAATAAACCACTGGCATTTTCTCCATACATCTGTCACCAAATAGCTGGATGTTTAAAAAACTCCAGGAGAAAGAAATACAAAATACTTCCACTTTTACATGGGAAGCAGAGGTATTAAATGACTTTGCTGCTGATAATCTACCTCCATACAAATGAGAAATCTCTTTGCAATGTTTTCCTGCCTGCAAGTTGAAGAGAGTTACACTTCAGCTTCTCTCCCCCTTCCTCCACCAGCATTAGAGGCCAAAGGGTTTTTTCCGTAAGGAGTAACAGCTGGCCTTTGGTTTTCCAGACAGAGGAAAAAAGGCTAACCAGCCTATGGAAGGAGGAAGAAATTTCACAATACAGAGCTAATTAAAGACTATCAAAACACAGAAAGCAGTAATAAGTTTGTGGAAGAAAAAAGAAAAGGAAGGATTTCTGTAATACCAAATTTTACAAAGTAAATTTTAATACTACTACAGTGCCTACTTAGGAAGAATAGTTTGAAGCATTAATCTACATGGTGCTGCCTGTTGCAGCCTCTCAATCTTGACCAAAGAAATCAGCAGTATCAACTTCCTCTGGTCTGGATAAGCAAACTATTTCAATTCAGCTGCTGAAGATTAGGCCTCATCATTTCCTCACCAAGTTTGCCCCTAATTTTCTGTTTCTTAATAGGAAATGGTGTTTGCCTCAATATTTAAATAAAAACTTTTTTTAATATTATTAAAAGATAAAGTTCTTTTGAAAAAAAAAACTTTCCTATTTAATTTCTATCTTCTACCTTTCTTATGATTTAAATATTTTTGCATTTAAATGGTCTGTTTACATTTTTAAGCTAAAGATGCAAATAGTTAACTTAGTAAAACAAAGCTATTCTCAAATACTCTTCCTTTCATCCCACAAATCATTTCCTGCCTTGGCCAACTCCAGCTGTTCTACCTAGTTTGATCACATAAGACATCAGAAAACTTTAAATACAATTTCATAAATTGAAGAAAACATTAAAATTCCATTGCTAACTTCACATTATATCTGCATTTACCTTATGAATATCCTAAGTGACAACACACTCACTTTGAAAGCTTGATGTAGCTTCTACTTCATTTCTTGAAGTTTTATTTCCTTGCAACTTTTGTATGTAGAAACTATTTTAAAAACATTTTGAGAACTGTATACACAAAAACTACTTTATAACAAGCACACTGCCAGTATATACACATTTTAGCTACTGGCATATGCTAAGTCAGACTTTCAGTTCTAAGTTCTTTACCCTGCACATCCCAAATTTGTTTAATGTAATAAAGCAGAAAGACTGCTATCACATATACTTTGGCATGAATATCGAGTTTCCACTAAAAAGCAACTCATCCCACATAAAGCAGAGGCCATACATAACATTTAGAATCTGTTTAAGACAGGCAATGATTATGTGTCAAATATTATAGCTGATATCTCTCCTCTTTCCACTCCCCTGCTCCATTCATTAGATCAGATCTTTTGGTTTCTCTACACTGCATTAGCCATTAAAAACATTAAATTAAGCTCACTTTAAAATACACAGTATTTTGTAGGAGAAAACTGAAGAGCTCCAAAATGAAATGAATTGAAATGAAGATACCACCTTAAAGCTGCACTGTTAACTTCTGATATTTCTTGCTTTATACCTCCATCCACAGTCACAGAGAAACACTTCTACGTCTATTTTAAAGGTTTTTGAGAGTCTCCCTCAGGAACATCAGGAATGTTTCAGCTAAATGTAGTCCACCTAACCATCTTCAGAAAGTGGCCAGCCTACTCTCCAATCTCAGACCAGACAGTAAAGTGCAAGTCACATTTATCCTCAGCTGACATGTTTTCATTCATATCTGTTCTTTTCCATTTGAATTAATTAATAATTTGAAGTTCTCCGAACTGGCACTTTCATCTATTATGGCATTAAATTATTAAGTCGAAGCCCATGATGATGACAGTTTAGTGAATCTAAAATGATAATCTGTTTTGCCTTACATCTTCTACGAATTGGTCATGCCTGACTATGATGATAACAGACACAGTATAGATGAGTAAACTTAAAAACAGTTTCATCCAAGAATTTTAAACAAGATTAAAATACACTGTTCTGTCAATTCTTTAAGAATATTTAATATGGAAATGTTAATGTTCTTTGCTGCTAGATCAAACTACTACACATTTAGAGAGAGGGCATAATAGCGTATCTATTTCAGCCAATGTATGTGCTGGAAAGATGTTTTGCCATTGAAACAATACTAAACCTTGACATTACAGGTATAACTTGGACCACACATTTCACTGCAAGGGGCACAGATCCCACCAGGAATTACGCTCACAGAGGTGGAACACACAAGCTTCCACTACTATGGGTAGCTCTGTCACCTGCTCTGGTGAAATGCAAGTCATGTGGTTCACACAGAAAGAATGTAAGGGTTGGTCATCTGATGAAGTGGCATTTTGTAGCAAGGGGTATGCATTTTAGCAAGTCTTTGGAGGAAGAAAAACAATTACAATTTAAAATAAATTGTCAAGTTGCAAAAGAAATAGCTAGCATATATTTTGTAGTAATTAAAGAACATATTGCACACTTAAAAAGAAGAGTTAATTTAGTTCTTTAGAGGCATTCTGTGCTGACTCAAGAGAATGCAATCCCCCATTTATCCATAGAACAGGTTTTCCTTGAATGGCTGATTCCTCCTACTTGCCTGAAACTCTTTCCGGCCTCTCTAACAGAAGCACCAACAAAGTTACCAGCCGTATTGCAGCCAGGTTTAACATGTGCTGGGATGTTTTTAAAATAAATTAGAATATTAACAGCACACATCTTAATACAACGCAGGGTGAAAATCATGATCTAGCTCTACACAGTCACATACAGGAAAGCATGAAGGCTGCAGCTGGAACTCATTTGGGCTCAGGGAGCAGAGACCGTGTGCAGCAGCTAGCTCAAGGCGAGACTGAACTTTGCTCTATTTACCCAGCTGGGGCACGGGAGTTTCAGGCTGTAAGCCCTGAGCTGCTCAAACAAAATGGTCCCAGCACTCACCCAGCAAGGTATTTTCTTCAGATTTAATGATCAACAAGGTCGTATTTTCAACTTAGGATCCAAGTCAGCTGAGTAAGTAGCACCATCTTCCAAAAAGATATTTTTCATTCTGTCTCTCAACTAGCTACTTTAGCCTTTTCATTAAATAACTGTAAAGGAAAAGCAAAGCTGAGCTGCAAATAAACCCTCATTTAACAGTTTCTCTGTGCTCCTTAGTTTTTGTGATGCTACAGTTCTTGACTTCAGCCATTTTAAAGTGTCTAAATTCACAACAAAAAATTAACAAATCTAAAAGAAAAAGTGATATTTCTAAAACTAAAAATGTTAAAAAGTGATTCTATAATATTTTTAAATTAACTTAGAAAAGCAAGGAACAGGACCACAGACTAAATGAAAGAAAAAGTTGCACAGAAACTGAAGTCTCCTGTAATTCTGAACTTTAAATTGCCTTATACATATATAACTCTTACTCTGCTAGTTCATCCAAAATGTTTTTTCAGACTGATACAGGCTAACAAAGTTGAAATGTTCCCTATAGCCACTGGTCACCTATTCACAACACATGAAATACCCTTCTGCTGCTTCTCAGAACACTGAAACATTTTTCCATCACCTCCATGACCTCATCCTTAAGGACACTTATGAAAACAACGTTCAGTGCCTTCTGACTCACAGCCAGTGGTTTCACAGGCAGCCAAACATGTGCACTCCAAAACACACTCTACGATCTATATTGCAAATACGGTACAAGTATATCCAGTTCCCTTTGCAGCTTACAGATTCATAGGCGAGGGGAAAAAGCCATTCTCAAAAATATACAAAATCAAAGCTATACTCTTATTGTACAAAAAAGGACTTCAGTTATAGAAGAGCTCTGAATGTTTTGTCCAAAAAAGATATCCCAACTGTCTGTCTGTGCTTCATTAAAGCTGAGCGATCAGCTTTCAGCAAAAGCAGAGGGGACAATCTTTAAATGGCAGTGAGAGGAAAAAAAAAAACACTCATACAAATACAAATTAACAAAGAATAAAGTAAATGGAAACACAGAAAAAATAAACCCCTTTTATCCCCTGAAGTGCAAGACGGGATAAAAAGTCCTCTGTTTTACAATGATGGGTTTGGCATCAAAATTCTTAATTACTCTCATATCTTCTCTTTTCCTTTTGCCTTTCTGAAATTCTAGGTTAATTTGAAAGCTCTCTGAACTTCTTCCCCAAGGCAAAGATATGAATAAAACTTCAACTTGAAAACTACCTTGTCTCTTCTGCATGGCAGAGCACAGCTGTGAAAGGAAAGGGTGTGCTCTCTTTGAAGCCTCATTATTAGCACTTCTGTCTGTTAAATGTGGCTCTCCCTCATGCCCTGCCTGCATGATCACGCTGTGCATTTTGATGCCTTTTGCCTGACTACATCAGTTGTCTCATCTGGTGGACTCTGTCTCTCAGGTGCTCCCAAAAGAGGAACCTCCCAAATTGAGTATCATTTCATTACTGCTGAAAATATGGAGGATTTAAATTCAGATGAATGGAGTCAGAAAATCAAAAAAGTTGGGAGTCCTTTCTCCCTTTTTAAAAAGTTTAAGTTTTGGGTTGTTTTATGGAGAGTGATCAAGTCTCCCCTCCATCGCACTGAGAAAAAGCTGCATTTGTAACTCACAAAGTATACAAAGCATACTACACAATCCATAGAAAGGTTCTAGGGAGAAAAAAAAGGGATGACAGATCATCTCTGTTATTTGCTTTTTAACCAAATATGACTTGAAGTTAAAAAGGAATCAATTCTTATCAACTAATGAAAGATGTGCTTTTTAAAAAGCTGTTATTCTTAAATTCCAATCAGCAAGTAGAGACAGTAGAGATTACAGGGTAATGAAAGAAATTACATGTGTGATTCAAAGTTAAACATAGAGGGAAGAAAGCTAGTATACACATCACATGCCTGGTTATAAGTTTTACGATGCAGGCTTGAAAAAAATCCTACTGCCAGCACTTCTGGACATGCTTAGGCAGAAACAGCTACTAGGATGGAGGAGGGGGAGAAAGCTTGACAACTTGACTGGAGTTTTGTAAACAAGGTGAGGCTTCTTGATTTGGGGTTTATGAAGACTTAGCAGGGACAGAATGTTACATATTTGGACAACGCCCAGCCAGCACAGTGCAGGAACTGATGTGATAACCACTGATGATTATTTGTATTGCTTGCACCGCAACAGAGTATAGGAGCCTCAGTCACAGTTGAAGGCTTCACTGTGCCAGCCACTGAATAAACAAAGTAAAATGACAGCCCCTGCCACAGAAGATCTATAGTTCTATAGAAAAAAATAGAAGATAAGTACAGCAGAGTACAGGGAAATAGCATGATATTTGTCAATACGTCATGAGTGGCACGTGCAACAACATATCAAGGATGCAGCTGGGCTATTTCTCATTAATTAATGAACATACAGCTGCAGTTGCATAACTATTCAAAATCCTTCCTACATCCACATCAGAGAACTTTCTTCCAAACAACAAGGCTTCTAATCTTTAGCTATGCTTAGAAGACTTTATTGCAAGACACACAACTTTACAAGAAAGACTGCTTGGATTTGGTTTTGAGTATTTTCTTTCTCCCACTTTTTTGAGTGGCCACCATCCTGTACAGAATGAAGCTTTAAAAATACATCTTCACTATTATGATGATAAATCAGATTAATATTTGGATGGCTAATGATTAGCAATGGACTACACTGGCAGGGTTTCTATACTCAGTGTCTTTGAGGCTACAGGCCTTTGATGATGTGGTTATAGGTTTCAAATTCAGCCTGCTGGGCCCCCTACAGAGGTGACAGTACCACCCATCAGTTATTCCAGATAAGAATTTCTGGTTTTCACATTTTAAGTTAAAGTTTCATTAAGCAGTGTTGGTCTTTGGGACCTATTCTTTACTTGACATTTCCTGAAAAGATTAAAAAAAAAAAAAAGTTTGTTAAAAAAAAAAAAAAAAAAAAAAAACTTCTTCTACCCATCTTTCTAGTGTTGAAATAGGACTAGAGGGAAATCCTTATTGCTCCCTGTTTGAAAGAATGCCTTGAGTTTTAAGTGTTTCATCCTTCCACAACAACAGTTAAACACTCATTTTTACTTAACTTTCAAATAAGTAACAAGATTCTACAAGGTCCAAACCAAAATACTTGCTTGTCAATCTTAGAAATACAACCTATAATCTGCTTTGTGGCATTAAAAAATGCCCTCCCCTTCCTCCTTCCTGCCCCCCTCCCCAACTTAACGGTCAAATAAATGGCTAATCTGTTCACTGCATGTTAAAGTCATATGTTGGGCAACTTAAACTGCCAGTTTATCCATTGTTGATGATGATAGGCTTATAGAAGAAATCTCAAACATCGTATTTGCTCTATTAGCTAACTGTTCAGGAAAGCTTAGAGTAACAGATTTCCCAAGGGGCAAGAGATTTTATGTTTCCGGTTTGACCCCAAGCACTCCAGAGAAGACAGATATCCTTTCAGGATAGCTATTCAAAAGAAAATAAACCAAAACAAAAAAACTCACTATGTAATTCAGCACAATCACTCCCATTTCTGTAAAGATTTCGAATTTGTCCTAAAAAACACTCTCCACAGCTGAAAGACAGAAAAATCACTAGATTAATTAACACTCCTTAGAAGAAACTCAGGTTTCTAAACAAAGGTACCTAGTTTCGGATACTCCATAGCATCCCAGACCTAGCAGAGACAAGACCAAATGACAGACAACAGCCTTCTGAAAGCCAGGAAGCCCTGGAGCTTCATAAAAAACAAAACAAAACAAAAAAAACAAAACAAAACAAAAAAAAAAACGAATCACACTAGACTCTTATCATAAAGGACGGGATGATTTATTTAATTTTATACCAAAACTGGAAAAGGTTCACTTCTAGGCACTATAGTGAGAAACTTTCTAGAATGTAGGAAAAGATCTAATCTCTTCTACTTCATGCGATCAGTATAGTGCCTGGAGGCACAGTTACTGTCCTGTCCCAATGAAATAAGTGCTGTGAAAACTGAATGAATATGTTGCAGGGATAACAAAACCATAGTTTCAGGTCTACTTTAAGCCAGTACAAGCCAGTAGTGCTGCTGTCTTAAATGTCCCCATCTACTTGAAATATCCCTTCCACACACAGCATCCCCTCCTTTGCCCAAGCACAAGGGACTGCGTAGGAGCATAGTGAACTGGATGTGAATTAAAACTTTATTTCTCCCCTCCCCTAGCTAGGTTAGTTTTAACCTGGATTGGGTTCCTGATCTAGCGGTTTACTCAGCTACATGGAATGCTTGTACTCTGATAAAAGAGGTGGCAACATCGGAGCAGGAGTAAGAATAATTCTTTGAGCAGCCATGACAGTCTAAAAAGCAGCTGTGAAACTATGGTGTACAAGTATGCCTGAAGTCTAGTGGAGTCATATACAAGTTCCACCCATGTTTTGAACTGACAGAGTACAAACTCACTCTTGTCCAGAGGTTGTTCAGTGACATTTATGTAATTGTACCTGCTTTAATAAATCTTTCTTCTTCTTTGGCATGATGTCTATCAAAGAACTTAAAAGGGAAGCAGTGCTCCAGAGAAGGGGACTCCTCTAAGAGATGAGCAGCACCAGAGGGAAAAAAGGCACAAATTAAGTAGGAAAAAAAAAAAAAAAGAGAGAGGGGTTTGGAATAAAGGAGAGGAATTGATCTCTTGACTGCCAATTAGAAAAAACAGATCTAATTGGAAAAAAAAAAAAAAAAAGGTTTCAAAAGCATACAAGCAATTTATTTTTGATGCAGTGGAGAAAACAGAAGTCATCAGTGGATTATAGAAGGAGAATAAATATAGCTGACCAACAAGCTAAGAAAGTGATCTTTACAGTAACATATGATACCGGATTAGGTGAAGGAAAATTCAGTAAGTCAAGGCCAAAAAAAGGAAGGCAGATAGTATTTACTTCCAAATATAACATTCTGCACAACAGCTAGACTGGGAAGGTGGCAAGAAGAATACTATATTAATATATACTTATATTAATACAAGTATAAATATTTAAATCTTTAAATACTTAATTCACAGAATTTAGATATACAGCTGGAAGAACAGGCCCAAATCAAAGATGCCATGATCAGAGTAGCAGCCCAATTCACACACATGAAGATAATGTCATATACAGTGATCAAAAACGTAAAAGTCTTATGAAAAGGAGGAAGGGGAAAGATCTCATTTAGTCATATGGAATATTGTATAGGTGTTCATACCTGCAGCTCACATAAGTAAATAAAGTGACTGAACATACTCTAGTTAAAATTATACACAGTTGTAAAAAGATTAATCTGCTGGTGAATGTCTCGGCATCTTCCCCAAAGGAGAAGGGATGAAAAGTTTGCTTTATCCCATGGCTTTCCATTGCCCAGACCCATCACTATTATGCACAGTATTAAAACACTTGCATTAAAATGCTGACTTGTTTTAATTCACACTTTTTGTTTTTCTGTGCAAGTTTGTACACAGGCCAGCCCTTAACATCACAGAGTTTTTTCTTGCTTAATCAAAGCCTTGTGTGTCAGGATACTGACGCACAATAGCTTGGGTTTATTCAGCCAAATCAGAATACTGTATGTTCAAACAGAAGTGTATAAAACAGATTTTACAAATCTATGACACACGTCAGAAATATTTCACAAGTGATTTTCATTTCAAATCTATGATTATCCTTTTTCTTCAGAAAACAATGCTCTTCAGCAAATTAACTCAAATATCACAAAGCTTATAACTCTCACTATAATACATATACACACTTCTGTAGGAGAGAATTATAGGAAAAAAGTTCATTAATATTTGCTATAACTTTTAAACTCTGATAACAAACTTTTGAAAAAGAGCATTTCTGGACATACAGCATTGCACATGCTATTCACATCCATCTGATTTGTCTATAATACTGAGAAAACTCTGCTCCACTGAAGTAAATTGAAGTGTTGTTACTGAATTCTTAATGGGTAGAATTCCTCCATAGTGCGCAAACACATCAGAAAAATCAGCTATTCCTGCTGCCCCCAGGATAATGATGTAAAGTACAACCTCACTTAAAAATGTAACTGTGATACAGAGGAATCAAAACTGAGCTTAATTTTCTAAGACAGTTGAAATTCCACCTGCAAACAGATCCAGAAGGCAACTGCAGATGCAAGGAAGAAACCCTGCGGAAACCCGTCTCCCAATAGAATGCAAAGCTGCTGCAAGTGCTGAATGGCTGGACTGGACTGGCCCTTAGGAAGGAGATTCCACTGCACAACATAACTAAACTGAGCTTATACTAAACACTTGAAACAAGACGTTGAACATTTTGGTCCTGGTTTTCTAATTTTTGGGTTCCTTACTGTTGCTAATAATAAATCACCAGATGGCAAACTAAAAGTGTGCACCTTCACTTGCTAAAGCATAATGAACCCGGGGGAATCCTATCAAACAAACACATTGGCTAAAAGGTGCCAAAATTGCACTGCCAGAGCCCCTTAAGGTGGAAGAAAACTTCTCTTCTATCTGGACTGGTGGATTTTCATGAGTCTGTGGAGAAGAGGTACAAAAAATAAACACAGTAAGTCAAGTTCATGCAAAATTAAATCCAAGTTTCTGTTTATGAAAATGCAAGAAACCTGCATCTGTGCTTTTTTTTCATAATTTTCAGAAATATCTACAACACACTTTTATAAAAAAAGGGGGGGGAGGAGAGAGGGCATAAAGAACAAAGTATCCCTCACTTCCTTGCTCAGAAAACAGTCATTGTTTGGATGAGCCACTAAATTAACTTCAGCTGTACAGAAAATGACTCATGAAATAGAACAATCAAAAATTTCACTGGAGAGAAGGGGAGGCAGTAAGGAGGAACTTTAACCTTCCTCCCCCCCTGCCCTCGCTCCCAAATAAATGACACAGTAGTATTAAATAAACAAACAAAATTCAATAACACTTCTTAACACAGGCTTAAAACACAAAGCTAAAGAAATCTGAGGGGAAAAAATGTCAAGCTACAGATGATTCTGGTAGTTCCTGAAGCACTGCAATTCTCCAAACCGTACTCAAAATACAGCTGGAAACATTCCATGGAGCAGAAGGATAGAGCTATTTTTAAGAGAGAGCTACTTCTTAAAAGATGATCATAATGTTAGAAGTTCATCAAATAGTTAAAAAGCACCTTAATCTGCTGAACAATATCCACAGAGTTGTTGTATCACACCACAGGGATCAACAGGCCAGTCTTACTTAAAAAGAAAAAAATCTTCTCTAGACTTACCTGCCTCACTACTATATCAACAGAAAATGTTTCAGGGAGACTGATGCTTCTATCATAGTCAACTATTTAATGAGCCCTCGTCTACAATCACTAAGTTTGAACTAGAACTGGGTCCAGAAAAGTGGAAATCCTGGAAGTTTCTCATTTGACATCCTGAGGAACCACATCAGAAGGTCTGTAAGACATCTGCATAAAGCCATTACATATATATTTCATGTTCATCTGAAGTTTTCCACATACTTGTGGTTTTATTTGACTAGAAAGGCTAATTTGTCAGTGTGTGTTTTTTGTTGGGAGAAGGTTTATTTGAAAATATGACAGACAGCTATACCCATACGAATCCTATAGTAGTGGATGCAGCTTTCCCAGTGAAAGATGCCTTTTCTTATATACAACTTTTTTTTCCTCACTTGAGCCAAAACAAGCCATAACAGACAAGTGCTTTTCTAAAAGCATAAATGTACCTCTACTGCATTCATACTTTAAAGTGGTACATTGAGAAAGAGCTGAAGCAGCAAACCTGATTTGGCAACACCAGATCTTTTAATCCCACTTACCTGTGACACCTGTAAAAGCTTCTCAGATTGAAGGACTTGAGGGCACCCTTGGTTTTGGCCGACAAAGGAAAGTATTGACACAATCACTGACATAAGAGTCAAGATTATATCTCACCAAAGACACAGTTTCACAAAAGTGCAGGCTGCAACAGGAGAGTGGCCTTCAATTGCTTTAAGCTTTAAGGGAAACTGCACCCTACTTTCAGCTCCTTAAGTGGAACAAGTACCCAAACTCACTACATTCTTTTCTGGCCTTAAAACTGCCATCCATACCTGGATAAACTTAGCATATCTAAAGAGTCAGATCAGAGAGAGTAACAGAGTAAACAGTACAAGCTGTAAGTATAAGACATGCAGATAAAAAAGCTACAAATCTGAAAACAGTGAGTGGTATTACTCCTGACTTCACCAAAAACAAAACAACCTCTTCTCCCCCCCCAAAAAAAAAAAAACTCAAACAAACAAAACTACAAAAAGAACACTTCTAAAATGTACACAGAAGATCAGTAATGAGCTACCAAAACAGTGCATCAGTTAAAAACACAGACAGGGATGCAAAGCTAGAGAAACAATATGAGTCCTATACACAAAAGCTATGATTAAGTGTATTGTAGTAGTGTTTCTTCCGAACAATACTACTACTAGCAATACTACTAGTAGTCTCTAGCTTTTACCTGTTTCTTCAACTAAACACAAAAGCTAAAACATAACCCAGATCTTTAAAGCACCATTAACATGACCAAAGTTATCTGCTAAAAGGATAAAAGCTGATGAGCTATTGTAACTAATGCAAAGATAAACAAACTTGCATCAAAACAAATCAAATGTCCTATCAATCTTCAAGAGAAGAATTTTTGGAAAAGATGAAATACCCAGAATAGGAAATAAATTATATGTCAAATTATGGATCATTTTCTAATACTTCAGAACTCTTAGTATAGCTAATTAAAATTAACTAGGACTTGCTATTAATTCAAACAGAACACTGTAGTAAAAACTTGCAAGAAAAAAACATGATTAAGCTTAAAGGGACACATTCTAAAATGAGGTATGTTGCCCTAGTCCCATTGACTGCAAGTAGGCTACGGCAATTCACATTAATTGAAGATCCTCCTCCATCTCTCAAAGCTGCAATATATTTCATAGCACTGTCATATGCAGAAGAAACACCATTCAAATCTTCCTTCAGTAAAAGGTTATGCAAATATTACCAATATCTTAGACTATTTTTCCCCTCTAACAATTCTTGGTACGTCAATGCCTTTCAGTACTTCAATTTCTAAAATGCTATCAGTATGCTATCAGAAATAACTTCATTTATACCTGCATTGAAGATTCTGTAACAGTCTATGAAGCTAAGAGACTATGAATCATTCAAACCATTAAAGCCCAATTACATCCACTGAAAACTGAGCTTCCTAGCTTTATTCCAACTTCCCCTTCTACTCACTTATGCCTTGTACCCCTTCCCACACAACTTCACCTTCTTTAACTTGTAAGACTACTCTTACAGATGACCCAACAACTGGCCAGCCAACTCATGTAACTCGCCTGTCACTTTTATCTCCAAATAGATTAAATCACCATTTCTCTGTACTTGTGGTTTTGTCCTCTTCTCTCACCCCCCTAGACTCTTAGCATTTCATGTGTTGGCTGCACCTCTTCCTCTAGTTCACATGAGGTCTTTTCTCCAGCTACACTTTATTTCTGCATGATCGTATCCGTTCAAATACATTTAATTATCATGTATGCACTGACACTTGACTTCATGGTGGATTAATTCTAATTAAAGTGATTAAAATAATCAAATTTAAATTAGCAAATGAGGAAACTTATCTTTTTATGTTCTTAATGGTCATTCTCAGAGTGATAACTACTAAATCATACTGATTTCCAATATAACCTTTTAATTTAGCATTTGGTATAGTCTCCTAGTCAGACAATATCATTAGCATAAGATTCTTGACATACTATTTACAAGCAATACAAGTCACTATTTACTAATTGGTTGAATTTTGTATTTATGACTTGTCAAGCTGCATTTGAATGGAAATCAGGATGAAACTTTAAAACATTCTGCATTTAGTTATCAGTTAAGTAAAAACAAATAAGTTGAATACATAAGGAAGCCACTTAACAAAATAAACTTTGCATTTAATTTCAATTTATTTTTAAAAAGCCTCATCTTTATTTAGTAAATGAAATTAACTAGGCTGGGTTACTATGAACTTCAAAATTTCAGATTTAGTAGCATTCATTCTTATCCTCTTTTATCCTGAAAGACTGAAGAAATCCACTTTCTTATCTTTTCAGTTTCAATTGATCTCACTCAATGTTGAATAAACTACTTGTGCAATTATAGTATTCATATACTATAATAAAACTAAGTTTCCCTCTGTATCTCCTGAAGTGGCTGCTGTTCTCAAAACAAGCTTTTAGCACCTGAAACTCAGCTTCTGGATACTTCAACAATCATGTCCATTAGAATAAAGGTTATATTTCTTTTAAGTATTTTACAGAATCACAGCATGGTCAAGGTTGGAATGGACCCTCTGAAGAACATCTAGTCCAACTCCCCTGCTCAAGCAGGGTCACTCAGAGCATGTTACACAGGATCACATCCAGGCGGGTTTTGAGTACCTCCAGAGAGGGAGATTCCACAACTTCTCTGGGCAACCTGTTCCAGGGCTCTGTCCACCTCACACTAAATAAGTTTTTCCTCATATTCAGGTGGAACTTCCTGTGTTTCAGTTTGTGCCCTCTTCTCCTGTCACTGGACACCACTGAAGAGTCCAGCCACATCCTCTTGACACCCTTCCCCTTAAGGTATTTGCAGACATTGGTAAGATCCCCCCCTCAGTCTTCTCTTCTCCAGGCTAAACAGGCCCAGCTCTTGTAGCCGTTTCTCATAGGAGAGATGCTCTAGTCCTCTAATCATCTTCATAGCCCTTTGCTGGACTCCCTCCAGTAGTTCCATGTCTCTCTTGCACTGGGGAGCCCAGAACTAGACACAGTGCTCCAGATGTGGCCTCACCAGGGCTGAGTGGAGGGGAAGAATTACCTTCCACGACCTGCTAGCAACACTCTTCCCAATGCACCCCAAGATATCATTGGCCCTCTTGGCCACAAGGGCACGTTGCTGGCTCATGGTTAACTTGTTGTCCATCATAACTCCCAGGTCCCTCTCTGCAGAGCTGTTTTCCAGTAGGTCAGCCCCCATGCCTGTACTGGGGGTTATTCCTCCCTAGGTGCAGGACCCTGCACTTGCCCTTGTTGAACCTCATGAGGTTTCTCTCCACCCAACTCTCCAGCCTGTCCAGGTCTCTCTGGATGGCAGCACAGCCCTCTCCTCCCAGTTTCGTATCATCAGTAAACTTGCTGAGGAGGCGCTCTGTCCCTTCGTCTATGTCACTGATGTGTAAGCTGAACAAGATGGACCCAATACTGACCCCTGGAGGACACTGCTAGCTTCAGGCCTCCAACTAGACTCTGACAGTATCAACTAGACTTTGATAGTTACATCCACTCAGTGGCTCTTATTTTAGATAATAGTAACACATCAAAGCACATTTAGCTCTGAATATAGGTTTATTTTTGAGAAAACACTACAAAAAGTAATTCAACCCAAGCTGCCCTGCTTTCCAAACCTCAACTTGCCTTTCCCTCCAGGGATGTGTTACCATCACCTCAGGGTCAAAACAGAATTTAAGAGAAATGTAAATATTTATTCCCTTCCTGAGAAAGCACTACAAAGAGAGGAGGTTGGGAAAAAAGGGGGGAATGTGCATATAGGGAATTACATCAGTAAAATTAGAGAGTTTTATTAAGCTGGTAAATCTGTGTAGGCAATTCCTTTGCTCCAAAGGTTATTTCCTATTTAAAAATATGCATTCCATTTTCCAGGGCCTTCCTACTGAAGAAACATCTCAACACCACAGCCTAATTAGATCAAATTGGGTGGCTCGCTGTTTTTGTTGTGTGCATGATAATACAAAGACTCTCCAAGTTCCTGCTCAACAAAGACTTGTGTGAAACAGGCTTTGATGACACAGTAACATTCCTCTTACAAGTTTCAAGCCCTGAAGCTAAAAGTACCAAATAACCATTCATTCTTCCATCTTGAGACACATTCCTAACCTAGTTCAAAGGCCTGAAAAAACATGCCCTAGCTACATGCCTGCACACCTTCTGAAGGGCTTTTCCTTTGTATCAGAGTTTGCTAAAGAAATTTCACACAGAAAATGAAATTAGAAAGTTTGTTTCATTTTTTAAAAAAATTGTTGAAAGTATTCAAGTGTCTTACATATAAACTCATCAGTTATGTTAATCTATTTAATATTAAAATTTCATCATTTACATATTTAAACTACAAGTTAGTACTCAGTATGCTGATTTTAAAAGACATACTCGTTCTCTACATTTTGCTCCTGAGAACCAAAAGTGGGTGGAGGAAACATACAGCAGTTACAGAAGGAAAAGAGAAGGTTTGGAGCGGCCCTGTTTCTATCACTGCTTTTGCCTATGTAGTTTCATCCACCTCTGTTTTTACCTCAAATGGATAAGGTGGATATATATCACATATGGCTATCCACCCATATCAAAATATTCAAAGAATTAAAAGCATAGTCAATGTCATCTTCACTAGATGATTACAAAGTCAAAATACAAGATTATTTCTAAAACAGAAAAAAGATTAACTTTCAGTATGAAAAACATTCAAAGTTTTAAACCTACAGCTTCCTAGATGAAATAAATTCCTCAATATAAGTTTTATTTGGCTGTTTCTCAGAAATCCAAATGCTGTTATGGGGCAAAATGGGGAAATATGAACAGCTGCTAAATAATAAGCAAGCCTAACTATAATTACCATTTTGTATAGAATATGGGTCAAGATATCTGATCTCTGAAGATGAAGATCCACAAGGTGGGCTGGCCAAGTCAAATTTTCTGCTTCCACCAAACGAGGAAATCCTGTCTGTCAGTCTCAGACATTCTCCCCCACTAACACTTCTTTTCCACTGCCTCCTGTGTCCATCTGACCCATCATGTGCCAGTTCAGCTCACGACACCAGCAGAAAAGTAACTCAAAGATGCAAGCGTTATTGTTTTGTGCCTGCCTTCCCAGAGCCAGTGCAAGAGAAACAGCAGGAGCACCCAGATGAGAACAAAGAAAGCTGAGGTGAGACCACCTTTTTCAGCAAAGCAAGCTGTTAAATCTGCCCAAACATCTTGCAGAACCACACCCTAGATATGCAGCAGGCAGCCTGCTTTTTGAGATTCCTGAACCATAGTGGGCAGTAAATTCATTTATTTGTGATTTTTTTCAGGATATCTAAGCTTTAGAAATGCTAGGGCTTTCTTCCATGTACTTCATTTTAGGTATTGTAATCAAGCAGTGAGCTATTAAGTACTTGTGCACCTTCCTCTCATTTCTAAGAGCAACAAATATTTATTATTCTGCAATTTAGTTGTCATTAGGAGAAAAAAAAATCAATTTTGTTCTGCAATGCAGACAACTAAAAATAGACCAACTGCTAAAAATACCAAATCACAGCAAAACAAGAAGGGAACAGTATACCATGCCTGTGCTTTGCAAGCAGAGCAATCATAAAGAGAAATAGGGTAAAAGTAACAAGTAAAAAGAGACAAGTTTTTCACTTTTAACACAGCAGTTCCCAATCAAAATGGATTTTTACCTTCATAAGGATTTCAGTTAGTCACCTGCATTTTCACCAAATGAAAATAGTTCTTTTGAATTTACATCGTCACTGCAAAAAGGTGAGCATTACTCATCTTCCCCTTCACTTAGCCATCATATAGATCTTAATTTCCACCAAAACAAACCAAAATACACAAATAATACACCATCTAACTTTAAGATTTATTTAAAATTCCAAAGGCAAGCTTAGTTGTCCCACCTCTTTCAACTACTAAGCAAGCTGGACTACCTGCTGTTAGCTATTTCCATTAAATGTTACCACACTATAAAAGGAAATACCTTTGAGTAAGTACCCCAAAGAAAATAAGTAAGAGAACATTGACTTAGTCTGAATTGATTAAACAAGTTGTTAGTTTATTTCCTCGTTATTCCACGGAATCCTGCCTCATAAATACTGTATTATGCTACTTCAAAATAGCAAATAATTTCAAATTTGCAATCAAGAATTACTGGAAAGGAATCAGTAATTATGAAAGCACAAATTTATCTGAAGAAAAATTAATCACGTCTTTCAAACACAGTTCTGCCAATGATTCCATCATTTACCTATAGTGACTGCAAGAGTTGAAAACAGAACAGCAGCCTTCAATTCAACAGAAAATATAGAGCAGAATTTGCCAAACTTTGTTTCTCTGGGCATCACCATTAGAGAAAGAAAAATAAACTGCACCACATTGTAGAAGGCAGCAGACACTATCAGCCCTATGTCATGATACACAGAGGTGCAGAAAAAGACATTTTACTGTATCTGTATCTCCTCCAGGAAAAGACAAGACATGATATTTTTAACATCACTATGAAGGACCTGTCATACCACATGCAAGTTAGCTTTTTCCTGTTTTCTGGGGTTAAAACATCCTTTTCTAACATCCTAATCTTCTTTTAAAAATGAAGGACAGTTATTCTGACCTCAGAGGTGGTCAGTGTTTAAATATGGAAGTTACTACTTACATATAGATGTCCAATATCTTCTAAGGAGTTTAGTTAGTGGCGGGTGGGTTTGGTTTTTTAAGTCTACAATTCAATGAAGTAAGGGCGGAAGGAACCCATACAATCACTGACAGTCTCTTCAGCTCCAGTTTTTTGTTCCTTCAGGAAACAATTCTATTGAAGAAAAGCTTCCTTACAGAGATTAGTTATGTATTTCATTAAGCAGCAAAGTCTGCTTCAGGAGTTCCTGCACCATACTTGCATCTAACAACTATTTGTGAGCCACACTGAAAGCCAGATCACTGAAATGGTACAAGAAGCAAGACAAGAAAAAAAGAATTTCTTTAAATTCAGTATTTCAAAGAAAGCTTGTCAAATGCATAGATGTCACAGTAACTTTTAAAAACCTAACCTACACAGATTGGAAATAAAAAATACCACAGCAAATTAAAGTTGTAGATGCTTCCAAACTACTACTTGCCTACATCTTTATATCCTATATCACCAGAGCGTACAAACGTACAAGCACACTTCAACAGTTCTACTAGCTGTAAAGACTAAAATATTTCCACAATATAATTCCATTCTTTCTGAAGTGTATCTTATTTGAAAATGTAATAGGTCATTTTTGCACAGCCTCAGCTTTCAAATAACTGGAATTTTACAACACTTGACAAAACGTATACAGGTCTTCTGTAAGACCACAAGAAGAATGATGCATTTCATCTAACAATTCAGGTAGCTGATGCTAGATCTTTTAACTAGAATCCCAAATTATTACAAACAGTTCTACACAAACTTCTACTGTCCCACCTACATGATCAAAAACTACTCTGAAGAAAACACAATTTGAAATTACCCAAGGTTAAATCTCTAATAATAGTCTTCAGAGAACCTGACCTAGATACGTCAAGTATGATCAGAGAGATATATATCAAAGCATCTTTTAGTTAGTTAAGAGTACTAGGCTTATTTAAATCTCCTTTATCTGTTCACACCTTAATTTTTGTTATATTGCCATCATTTCTGTAAGTGGATAGTAAAGCTGTTAAACTTGAGAATTTTCTTGAGGTTATTGATGTCTCTCCCTTGCTACCTTCATCTTGTGAATACAAACTAATAATTTATAATCATCAGGACCACAATTCACCAAACACACAGATGATATAAAAATAGAATTAATGTTATTCACTTTGATGAACAGGTACACTAGCAAATCATATTACATACAGACGACCAAGAGCCAGCTTTTGGAATTCTGACAAATTGGGATTTCAGTTGTATTTGTTAATAATAATATATTTTTCTTGCAATTCTTTCCACAAAATGGAAAACAGAAGATCTGCTGTAAAATATCACACTTGTTTACTGTTATTACTGAATTTTTTTATTTACAAGATCTAATCTTCCTTAGATCAAGTTTTATAGGAATTCATACTCATTAATCCCTAAGACAAATAATGAAACCAGTGAACTTCATTTTAAATAGATTTATAACAACTGTTTCAGTAGTACAATGAAAAGAACAAAATAGTGCAGTTAAAAATCTGCGTAAACATCATTTTCCTTTCTCTATATATTTTAAAAACAAGACTTTTCATGTTTAGAAATTCATTCATTCTTATTCATCTTGTAGTTAATTTAAATTCCTACGTGTGGTTTACTGCTGTGGTTGTGGCAGGGATGTTACAAGACAAAGAGCTCAGGACAGAAGAGCTGCAGGCAAAATCCCAATCCTACTTACCTTAGCGATGCATATCATTCCATTAAGGTCAGAAGAATATCCAAATATTATTAAAAAAAATAACTCGTCAAGAGTAAGGGGCACATATGCTTTCTAAGCAGAGTAATCTATCTTAAAATATCCCAGTAATGAAGAATATAAGCAAAGTACACAAGTAAAAACACCTTCAGAAAACTGAGTAAACACGCTAGATGAGCACTTCTAGAAAAAACTCACTGCATATATCCAAGCTTTTTACATTTTTTTACATATATATATATATATATATATATATATATGTATCCTCAAACTTTTACAGACCACCATGCCAATCCTCTTCAGATCACTAGTACCTTGTAATTCATTCCACTGTCTCTGTCTCTGTCCCCTAAAGTCATGTCTCTCCATGTCTCATTTCCATCTCCCTCCCATAGTAGAGTTTCCATAACACTTTCCCAGTCAGCACTTCTAATTCCCAATTATCTTATGTCAGCAACCCATAGTTTCTCTTCTAGTCACATCAGGGGTCCTTTAACCAGCCTCCTCCTCTGTATGTGAAAACTCTGTCAATAATATATAAAAAATAGTTTAGAATGAAATTTGACACAGAGATTAAAGCAATCTTCTAATTAGTTTTGGAAAAGAATATCCATCACTCTTTCCTATCACTAGACACTAGCTTACATTCATAAGTGACTTCGTTTGCAAAAAAAAATTTGTAAAATAACCAGTACTGAACATACCCACTTTCAGAGCTTCAATAAATTGGGGGGTGAGGGGGGGGAACAACCTTCTTCAACATACAAATTATTATGCAGTTACAGTGACCTGTACAAAAGAATACTCAAGTTCATCTCTGTTTCAGTATCTGTCTTCACACTTTTATAAAGTCATTATAAATTGTTAAATCCTAATGAATATCAAAATTTCAGCTACGGTAAAGCATC
Organism: Rhea pennata; assembly: GCF_028389875.1. Taxonomy (NCBI): domain Eukaryota; kingdom Metazoa; phylum Chordata; class Aves; order Rheiformes; family Rheidae; genus Rhea; species Rhea pennata. The sequence goes on along the minus strand of NC_084671.1, from coordinate 19,144,110 downwards.
TGTAAAGCAACACAACATACTAAGGATGTTGGTCAAATAACATTCCTACTCCTCAGATGCTTGCTGCATTTAAGAGTTGTAATTCTGAATTTAAGAGTTTTATCTAAAGAAACGTACCATCTCTCAGCAGTTGCTAGATAAAAGAATGAGTATCATCCTTGCACTGTAATGCCCTGTTTCATTTTCAAATTTAAATCACATTCAGAAACCAATTAAATATTGATTATATATGAAACCTATGTGCTAAAGTAGTCTGGATAGTACCATATTGCCTACTACACTGATTTATGAATCACGTAAGTCCAATTCTTTAAGTCACGAAAACAAAAATTAAGTCTCAAAAAAACTGTTTTTAAAATCAAGGAAAATAAACAATACTACAGTAAACACCTACTGTAACTAGATTAAAGGAATCTGTCTAGTCTAAATTACAAATACATATATATACACACAGGTACACAAACACACATATATATTCAAAAACCAAAAACATAAGTTATAAGCTTTGGTTCTGTTAAACAGGAGAACTGCAAATATTCAAGTATATGGAGACACAGATTCAGTTTTGGCAAATATTTAGGCATGAAGAAAAATTGGTATGTGCATATCGTAAGAAATGCACTGTTTTGTCTAGAGTAACAGCCACAGTGCATGAAAATCTTTCGTAACTTACTAGTGTTTATGTTGGTGCTGACCCTAAACTACAAACTTCATTCTTTCAGTTTAGGAAACAACCTTCACTCCCTCCAGAAATTTAGTTTAATTGTACATTTGTTGTTTTGGTGATTTCTGAGTTTCAGTTGTTCCACCTTAAGTTTTTAACACGAGGAAACAAAGCCAGCTATATAAAATTATTAAAAAAAAAAAAAAAAACATACAAGATAAAAAGAAAACAACACCCCATCAAAAAAGTTCCAGGTATATTATACAAGAATTACATGAGTAGAATAATTCTGTTTACCATATTTGGGGGAAAGTCAAAAGCAAATTGTAGCCTTTTGTCTCTGCAGCTCTTTGTTTTAACTGGAGCCAGACAAAACGCATAATGAGCTTACAGATGTCATTGTACTTTATTCCATTTTTTTCACCACACACATACACACAAAAAAGTTATTGGGTAAAATAAGCATTATTAAAGCTGTGAGTGAGCCAAGTTACTACTTGCTCACACTACACACATTCTATCTACTGTTATTAGCACTTACTTTCACAAGTTTTCAGACTCATCAACAAAATGGAAATAAGTCGGGGGGGCATAATGTTTTTGCTTTGAAGCTCCAGAGATCAAAACCACATACCTCAATTCATTCAACCATCCTACTACAGCCTTTCCTGTTCCTCCAGAGCTAACCTTTAATGGTTTCCTTCCTGGAATATTTTGCAACTACTTACTCATAAGACAAGATATCAGCTGTTTATTTTCAAAACCCCTACTAATTTTTTTTACCTCGTAATAATCCCAAAAGGAGGTAAAAAGCACATTCACAACACCTGCTCATACATGGAAGATCCTAAAGAAGGAAGAAAATTAATTACACCTACATTGCTCTCTCCCTTCTTTAGTTACCAGCTCTGTTTCTTCATGTCAGTCTTCCAGCATGATTTGGCCACTGCAGCAATGCGGCCTTCTAACTACAGCATAAAAGCGCACTTATCGTAGGCTCCAAATGCCAAACAGGCTCCAGCTTCACACACACAATACCCAATTATGTAAAGCGAATGGAAACAAAAACATCAAAAACAAACAAAAAAAGATGCAAAGCAATAGTCAAACTGCTCCACTTTTAAAAGGATAAGAAAGAGCACTATAAAGGCTAGGACAGGGACAGCTCTTAGGAAAAAGCCAAGAATGCACAACAGGAAAAGCAGTAAGATTTGAGAGTGCAGAAGAATGCTGTGGAAACGAAAGATTTTTTATCATTAAATTTGGAAATCAAGATGATTATTTCAACCAGCATCTTCAAGCTTAGGTGAAATATGTAACTTGAAAAAGGTTAAAAATACTCAAGACTATAATGCCTGAGCAGCTCTGGAGGGTTTGGGGAGTGGGGAAAAGGAGAGGAACTAGTTTGCAGCAAAGCAGCAAGAGTTATTTTACCCAATAGGAGCTGGATAGAAAACATTTGTGGTCTTTATCTTCAATCTAGAATAAGAAAAATTCCAGAATGGATAGAAGAGTTATCCAAATTGTTTTCACCCTCAGGGGGGTAGAAGGCTTCCCTATGCATGTGGGAGGAGGGGAAAGCAGGTGTAGCCCCTTTGCCACTTCTGAGATTAAAAGCATAGATAGTAACTCACAGTCACTAAAGAAATGAAGAGCAAAGAAAAGGTACTTAAAAAACACTGCCTTCTCTGCCCCCTTTTTCTGATACCTGCAGCTTCACCTCTCCTGCCCCTATGTCCAGATGTTCTCACCTCTCTGCTGTACCCACAGATATACCAAGTAGCTTTTTCCTTTCTCTATCATATTGCTCATACACCTAAAGGAAAAACAATAAAAGCAGTCTCCCTACCCTCAGCTACTGCCCAAACAGCCTCACCTGACAGGAGGAGCACTTGGTGAAGTAGACTGAGCCTAAGAGAGAGCCCACTCGACTGCATGTTGAGAACATCATGTAAAGTTTCAGGGAACTGGAGCTCGACAACTTTGTCAGGCATGTGCAAACAGCCTATTTGCAGGCCTATAAATCACTCATCTCTAAGCAGATTTTCTCAAGAACGGCATAAGGTGTATCCTACACCAGGCCAAATCCCCTGCCAAACTTGAGTTCCATCTCCAAAGCAAAAAAAAAAGCATCAGAATTTGTCAAAAACAACTGTAAAATTGTTTAACATGGACAAAAAATCATTTTCCTTAGTATTTCAACAATAGATGAGCTAGTTGGGCTGAACTTTGCAGAGAAAGTTTCAGTTGATGGCAAGAAATCCAGCATGAAAAATAGCTGGATTAGGGTTAATAACTGGAAAAGAGTTAATACGTGGGAAAGCTACAAGCAATTAACAAAGCCTTAAAATGGAAACAGTGAGGGAACAAACATGGCTAAAAACTCCACCTATGACTTTAAACTGGCTCCCTTCCTCTGCCTCCCAGGAGGGTTATACCTGTTTAGCTCAATCCTAATTTGGGGAAATAAAAGGAACTACCTTCAAACAGAAAGTACTCTATTACACATTACCTTTCACAATGCTACTCTGAAAAACATCTGCATAATACTTTTCAGCATGCTCTAATGGTCTTTTATATCCTGATCCTATACATGCTAGCATAATCACAGGGTACATACCTACTACCATGATGGTAAACTTTGCCATAGCTTTTGTTAAAGTTGCCTACACCAAAAGTAAACACTGCTTTTAAGAAATTTGTGTAAGCAAATGGTTATGACACTACTCTCCCACAGACCTATATTTTCTTACTCTTGCACACGTTTATTGGTGTTCCAGTGCATTTTTTCTCATACATGCCCCCCAGTCTTCGCACAGAACAGAGGAGAAAAAAAAAAAGTGATGCTCCTACTACTATGCATTATAGCACAACACACTGGATCCTCTAGGGAAAATCCCCTCCCTAAAAGTTCAGAGCAATAATAATACTGCCCCCGGCTAATACAAACTCATAGGGTAATGGCAGGCATCACAAAGATAGTCTAGACAGTCTAGACTATCCCTGAACAGAGAAAGGGTGTGGCAGCTTAACTCTCTTCCCAGGCAAAGTACCATGACAGCCAGCACACTCCCATCAGAAATTAATGAAAATAATTATTTCCTACCAGTTAGCATTTGAAACAGACCAGCAATACCTCTGCTGATCTTAAACCTTATCTTGAACTATGAAATTAATCCAATAAACTAATACCTAAATTGTACTGTTCTGACAAGCAAGAGCAGCAAGTGCTAAGTAGAGAATACGGAAAGATGTTTTGCTTTTGTTTGGGTTATAAAAGCGGAAAACAGTACATACAATTCCAGTCTTTTTACTGAGACTCCCTCAGTGTTCTTGTACACAAAGTGAACGAGTAATACCTATAGTAACCTTATTACACTTACAATGAAATAAAGTGGTATGTGATTCATCCTCTAGTTTGTCATTGGATATATTCATTATAATAACCACTTACAAAACTATGATTGCTGCTGTTCAAGAATGTAAAAAACTGCTAAAATCAACAGTGTCGTAACAAAATTCTCAGGGTAGCTACCTACTAGTACTTGTGCTGTGGATGCAAAATATTTTTTTTAATTGAATTTGGAAACTAAGGTGATTATTCCAACCAGTATCTTCAGTCTTTGCTGAAATATGTAACTTAGAAGAGGTTAAAAATACTCAAGAATGTAATGCCTGAGCAGTTTTGAGGAGTTTTGGGGGTGGGGCAGGGCAGAGAATTACTTGTCTGCAGCAAAATCTTCTTTCATCTTTTAGAAAATGACTTGCACACATACACACTGCACATCACAAGCTTCTAAATAAGATATATACAGTAGGTGAAGTACTGAGTTTCTACACAGCAAAAACACTGAATTGTTTGCAACTGTGCTCCTACTCATCTTACGCCTGTAATCAAAATGCAACACTCTGACAAAAGTTTTTCTTAAATTATTTTTCCTTAAACTCTTCATTTTAAAACATGCCAATACCACCAGTGACAAAGCCACAGGTTATACCATTTCTTACACAATTTGCAATACACTTGAAAGCAAAAAGTGACCATATTTAGTATCAGTACAAGTTATAAATATAATGCCTTGAAGACTTTAAAGCCTTTTTCAGTTTAAAAGTACTTTGCAAACAAAATTGGATTAATACCCACCACAACTCTGTGAGGTAAATGACATTAGCCTTATTTTACACACGGGAAAACACGAGTTGGAATGGTTAACTGCCTTTCACTTGGCCACAAGAGTCACGAAACTAGGATTAAAATGGGAGCTTCCTATTTCCAGCTCTATGCTGTAAACTAATTCGTTCATATTTTTACATGCACTTTTAAAGTACACGTAATTCCAAACATTAAACAAATGAGGTAACACGGTAACCACAAAATCGTATCTGCCTCAACAAGAACATTCAAGTGTATTTTGTAAACAATCTCACCATAACACTACACAGACGAGACTCCAGTTGCTGAGGCAAGCTCAGATTTTCTGAGCAGCCAAACTTCAAGGATGCTACGCTCTGCGGTCATTTTGCTACTAAAGGGAGTTGAAGATATTAAAATCACAACGAACAGCAAAAATTAACCTCGTGTGTGACAGCCAAGGGTTTGCGTGGCTGCCGTACTTTCCACAGCATCTCCCGCACGGAGGGAACGTCTCACCTTGTGAGCCCATCGTACCTCACCACAATTTGCAAATTAAAGGCTACAAGCGGGAGCGCTCCACAACAAAAGTCACCACGCCAACCTGATTACAGCAACTGCCTTTATAACGAATTGCCTCAAACCGCCGCCTCGACACCTCACGGTACCTAACCGCCTTCTCGTGAGCGGAGCGACGACAAAGCGCGCCGAGATTTGCCGGTTCCGCCCGCCCCGGTTCGTCAGCGGCGCTCGGAGCCGTTACGCTCCCCCGCGGGGCTGCACCCCCCTGCCCGCCCCCCCGCCGGCGCGCGGCGCCGCCCCAACGGGCCCGCGCCGACCGTTGGCCCGCCCGCGCGCGGGGGCGGCGGCGGCGCGCTCACCTTCGCTGGCCGGCGCCCAGCTCCTACATCGCCTCCCGCTGCTGGAAGCTGATGCTGGCGTACGCGCTCAGGTCGTCGCTGGAGTGGCTGCTGCCGCGGGGCTGGCCCGGCGGGGTCGGCTGCTGCTGCGGCTGCTTCCCCCCGAGCAGAGCGGCGCCCTCCGGCGTGGGGTGGAGATGGTGGTGGCGGCGGTGGCCGTTAAAATCCTTCACTAAGTCCAGGTCGATGTAGTTGAGTCCGTTCTCGAGGGCGGGCGCGGCGGCGGCCCCCGGCTCCCGCCGGGCGGCGGCGGCGCCCGCCGCCTCCCCCGCGGCGGGCCGCAGCCACACGTTCTCGAAGGAGGCCGAGCTGTGGCGCTTCACCTCCTCGGCGCCCCCCGCGCCGCCGCCGGCGAACGGCGCGCCCGGGCCGCAGCCGCCCGCCGCCCCGCGGGCGGCGCTCGGCGTGGACGAGAAGGTCTCGGAGCTGTGCCGCCGCCGGCCGCCCTGCGGGTCGGCGCGGATCACTTTGGCACTCTGGTTGCGGCTGGGGCTGAGGCTGACGCGGGTGAAGGCGCTGCTCGCGCCGGGGCCCCCGAGCAGCGAGGAGGAGCGCGGCGGCGCCGCGGCCAGCTCGGCCGGCGGCCGCGGCAGCTCCGGGGAGGCCAGCGCGGCGGCCGGAGGCTTCTCCGCGGCGGCGCGGCCCGCCCGCACGTCGGCGTAGTTGAGCAGGCGGGCGGCGGAGGACGGGGAAGGGCTGTCGGCGCAGTCCGAGCCGGAGCCCCCGCCGCCGCCCGCCAGCTGCGTGGTCACGTAGTCCCGGCCGCCGGGGGCCGCGCTGCGGCCCGGCCGCACTGCGGGGGCCGCCCGTGCCGCGGCGAAGCCGGCGGGGCAGGGGGCCCGCGGCGGCCCCAGCTCCATGTTCATGTACTCCTCGGCGCCCTCGTCCCCCGGCGGCGGCGGCAGGCCCAGGCCCAGGGCAGCGGCGGGGAAGGCCAGCTTCTCACCGGCGATGAACTCAATGTTCACGTACTCACCCGGGCTCTTGGGCTCCGGGGGCAGGAGGAGCGGCGGCTGTTCCCGGGCCCGCGGCAGGGTGCTGGCCTTGGGGCCACCCAGCGACAAGCGCGTGGGCCGTGCCAGGCGGCTCCTGGTCTGCACGGCTGTGTCCACCTTGCGCGGTGGCTGCGGGCCGCCCTCCGGGCCGCCGCCGCCGCCCAGGCTGTCGCTGCTGGTGGACGAGGACGAGTCTTCGGCGGCATAGAGGAGGCGGCCGGAGCTGAGGGCGATGCGGGGTTGAGGGCTGCCCTCATCGCTGCCCGCCACCACCCCGCCGCCTCGCCGCTGCATGTGCTTGAAGGAGCGTGGCAGGGAGAAGTAGGAGTAGATGGGCTTGTGGTGGGGAGTACTGGCAGCAGCAGCTTCCTCGGCACCCGGCTGCCCCGTGCCCCCAAAGTAGCAGTCCGGTGGGGTGCTGGTAGTGGAGCCGCTGGCCGGGGACATGTTGATGTAGTCGCTGCCACCACAAGGGAGCTTCCCTTCATTGCTCTCCACCGAAAGCTTTGGGTGGTGGCCAGCCTCGTTAGTCCAGATCTTGCCATAGCCCGCAGGGCCACCATCAGGTGAGTAGCTGCCACTGGGGGACATCATCATGTAGCCATTGGAGTCCACCATGGGTGGAGGGTGGCGCCCCCCCCTGCCAGGGTTGATGATCTGCTGCGGGGCCGACACACTCTTAGGGCTCATAGGCATGTAGTCTCCGCCCTTGGGGGGCCCACCACCGCTGGGCACAGGTGCTACACCGGGAGACATCGGCATGTAGCCATCATCCATGTGGGGGGCGGAGTTGGTCCGATGGTGGCCGCTGTCCAGGTGGTGCATCTCCAAACACTCCTCGGGGTAGGAGTGAGTAGGCACAAAGGCCGAGTGCCGGTAGGAGGACAGCCGGCTGCCGCTACAGGGGTAAGAAGGCAGCATCTCCGTATACTCCTCAATGGAGGCCACTGAAGACTGCGAGGGTGTCTTCTGGTGAGAGATGGTGGGCGAAGTGCCTGCAGAGTGAGTCCGTTTCCTGAATGCCTTCTCCAAGTCAGCAACCTCCTCACCACCACCTCGGGGACAGCAGGGCGTACCAGCGTAGCGGGGCTGCTGCTGTGGGTGGCAGGTGCGTGCGATAAAGTGACCATTGGGGGCTGCCAGGCTACAGCAAGATGAGGTGGCCTTCCCCCCCATGCAGATGTAGTTGAGCTCTTCATCACCCCGAGCTGGTGGGGTGTGCCCCAATGAATCTGGGGTCACACTGCGAAAAGAGCTGCGGAAGTCACAGGGGCTAGAGCCATACTCATCAGAAGAAATAAATCCACCATCGCTTGGGGAGCCGGAAACTGAAGCACTAGACCTGCGTGGAAAGAGGCAGTCCGAGGTGGAGCCATGGCCACTAGTGCTGCTGGATGACAGGCTGACTGGACTGGTGGCTGAAGGAGAGCAGCGCGAGGAAGGCATTGGGATGGACCGACTGTGGTTGAGCGGAGGATGGAGCCTGGAGTTGCCACGGTGTCGATGCGAATGGGTCCGGTTGGCACTGGGACTAACTGGACTACCATCCACAGAGGCAGGCCTTGACATAGTGCCTTCCCCATCACTTGATGCTCGTACCCGGAAAGAGCTGGGTTTGCCACCAGTACCTCCTCCGCCACCACCAGCAGGAGAGGTGGCAGTGACGCTCTCAGTCCTGGACCGGCGACTGAGCCCTACTTGACTGGGTGGAGGGTTGTTGATGTGGTGTCTGCTACGAAGGGGCACAGAGATGGGGTTGGAACAGTTTGAAGAGGACTGGCTCTTGCTGCGGGGCCGAAATTCCTCGCTCATGGCTCGCATGGCCTCCAGGATGGTTTCGTGCATGTTCTGCGCCACCACCGAGTCATCCACCTGCATCCAGAACTCACCAGGCCCAGTCACAGCTGAGCGCCCCACCTCAATGAAAAAGAAGTTCTCAGAGTGACCACAGCGGCGGATATTGAGCAGCTGTAGCACCACAGCAGCCGCATCTGAATTCAGTTTCACAAAGCTGATGGTCTTGTTAGTTAGGCACAGGCGGTAGATGCCAATCAGGTTCTTTGTCTGGCCTAGGCCCTTAGGCTTCAGAATGACTTGCCAAACTTCCTTAAAAGCTGGGCCAGGGGCTACCTCACCATAGTTATCCTCACCTGCTTCCCCCAGTCCCACATTGCTGCCCCCAAATGTGACATCGCTGTGGTGGTGGTGGTGATGGTGATGGAGGTGGTGGTGGCCCTTGGCCCTGTTGTGCAGCTGCAGCAGTGCTTGGTACCAGCTCTCCTGTTCAGGCTCACTGTCAGCTGCAATGGCAAAGTGCTCGTCCTTGGTGTAGAGGGCCACCAGGTGCTTGTTCTTGGAGTCAGCTCGTTTGTTGATATTGAAGCAGCTTTCCAATGGGATGGAGCGCTTGGGCGCCCCTGACTTGTGTCTCCATTTCTTCTCATTCTCGTAATACTCCAGCCGGGCGGGTCCTGACTCGCTGGCTGCCCTCAGCACGAAAAAGCGTTTATGCATGCTCTTGGGTTTGCGCAAGTAACCCACCTTTCTGACATCTGAGAAGAAGCCCTCGTTATTATCTGTGGGGCTGGCCATGGTAAAGGGAGAAGCGGTGTTGCTGCTACTGCAGTTAGCAGTCCACAAGACCCCAAAACAGCCAAGCCAGTCAGAAAAGACAACCGTCTAAAATAAAATTCATGCAATAACAATTAAAAAAAAAAAGAAGCAAAATAGCTCAGGATCCCCTTTTGAAAACGGGACGGGGGAGGGACAGGAGCAGGGTGAGAGCAGCTGTTCAGTGGCAGAGGCAGCTTCCAGTACCAAATCAGAGTTTGTGTTGCTGTTTATGCCCAAATCGCCCTTAGATGGGTAAGCGCGTCCTTAAGAAGTCCAGTCCCAATCAGTCCAGACGAAAGTCTCGTCCCAGGAGCAGGCGCCGGGAAAGAGAAACGCATCTTTCACGCGTGTGGGTCGGATTCCTCTGCAGACAGGAGCAGGAAGGGGTCCCCTTTCGCCGCTCCCCAGCACCCTTTCCCTTCTCAAGTTTGCCTCCGCGAGTAACGATTTCTGTTGCAGATTAAATATCCTCTTGGGGGCGGAGATTGTTTTGCAAAGTCCGGGGTTTGCACCCAAAAATACACGCTCTTTCCCTCCCTCCCCCCAAAACGACCAACTCCGAGCACCCACAACACACACACCCCCTTCCCAAATATCAGCGCCGAGGTTGCTGCTGCTGCTCCCGCTGGTGCGTGCGGAGGAGGCTGGCGACCTCATTCAGTCCCATCTCGTTAGGCAGAGAAAGTGCCATTTCGACACAAAATGCGACCAGGCAGCGGCAGGAGGGGAGGCAGCCCGAGCGGAGCAGGAACATCCTCTCTTCCTCCTCCTCTTCATTCCAGGCGGCAGCGCCTCAGCGGCCGGCGGCCGGGCCCCCTCCCGCGCCCCAAGCTGCCGGAGCAGCGGGCACCGCCGCGGCGACTCCCTCTGCGCCGGCTTCTTCGCGGAGTTTCCCGGAGCCCCGCACCAAAGCAGGCGGCGGGGGCCGCGCTCGCCAGTCCAGCCCCCTCCAGCCGCCGCCGCGGCTCAGGCTCGCTCCAAGGAGAACAACACGTGACGGCGCCAGTGCGTGGACCATCCCCGGAGCCGCCGCCGCCGCCGCCGCCGGGCTCCCGGCCAGCCCAGCGCCGCGGCCCCACGCCCCGCCCCGCCCGCCCTCGCTGGGCGCCGCCGCGGGGGCCGCCGCCGCCGCCGCCGGGCCCGGCCCCGCCCCGCCCGCCGCCCGCCGCGCGCCCATTGGCGCCGCCGCCTGCCCGTCACGCCGAGGCCGCGCAGGGGGCGGGGCCGAGGCGCGCGGCGTGGGGAGGGCGCGTAGGCGCCATTCAGCGCCGCGCTACTGGCGGCGGCTCCCCGGGCCCGGCCGCCCCCGCGGGCTGGCGCCGCCGCCCCCCGTGTGAGGAGCCGCCGCCCGAAGGGCGAATTCTGCCGCCTGTAGCGTTGGCTGCGGAGCTGCCGAGCGGGGGCTCTCGGAAGGTTTGTTTCCTGACGCAGTGCCAGGCGGCTGACTCTGTTTCCCCAAATCATTATCTGCTAAATTAGACTGAATATTCAACGTGATTTGCAGTTTGCAGGGCTGAAACGTAGTGCATGCGTAACTCCGTGCGAAACAAGTGTTGCAAGCCAGCGCTGGAAAATAAGTTGCTCAATGCTGCCATCTCCAGGACGGCTCGAAACGGTCCTTGCTCGTCTCTCCCGCTCCACGAGAGGGACTTCCTTCTGGGGGTTATCTTTTCTTTTTTCTTTCCTCTTTTCTTTCCCTCCCAGTGCCAAAGGAGACCTCGTTCGTTCCTGTTGGTGTGTGACTCCGTGTATCCACACAGCCTCCAGCCTGCCCGCTGCCGGCCGCGTAGCCGAGGAGCTGGCTGCTCCCCGGCTGGTTGGAGGCGACAGCGCGCTCAGCGCGGCCGTGCCTGCTCTGTGCGTTGAAATGTAGTGCAAAGTTACACTTTCCTTCGCTTTTGTGTAGGTCCAAACAGAACAATTACCTTAAGAGACTTTTAAAAATGCAGCTGTACTGCAAAAGTTTGATGTTAGGGAGGTGATGGTTGCACAATTATTTGAGACAAGTTAGTTGGTCAGCAGGTGACAAATTCCCCTGAAATGTTTTCAGAAAAATGTGGAGAGCTCAGAAAGGACAAGAGGCAACACTGCAAGCCACCATCTTTTTTTTTATCCTGTAGTAGCACAAAATACAGCACTGCTTAAAGGTGTTCACCAAACACACGATGACGATTTGTAATGTAGGAGCAGAGTCTAGCTAGTAAGAAGCAAGGAGTTAGAAGGAATGATAATGATGATCTATATGATTATAATAATAATCTACATTTTAATCTCATTTTTTCTTCCACATCATACTGTGGTTTACCATGATAGAAACACGTTTCCATTAAAAATAAATCAGTTGATGTGAACCTTGCTTTAGAGCAAGAGGTGTTTCTATCTAGGAAGAGGATGACAGGAAATTGTTTCCCCAGCCCAGGCCATGGAGCTGCTGGACACAATTCCAGCTTTTAGAGAATATTAAGATCAGCTCTCATGGCTGCTATTAATGAGAAGATTGTGTTGGCAGAGGGCACCACCACCATATGTACCCAATGCACAGCACGTGCTAAAGAGCCAGCGTGTCTGTATATGCCAAGTCATTCTGTTGGGTGGCAAACGAATAGCTCCTGAACCCCCTTCCCTACTCCTCCAGAGGCATGGGATGCCCATTTGTGCTCAAAATATATGTAGCACTATTTGTTATTAAAACATTGTGCACATAGCCTGTCAGGTTATTAGTAACAAATAACATCTTGTTGCACTTAGTGTCCCATTCTTTCCTTCCAAAAGATCCTGATGCACTTGGCAAGTGATAAACTGATATGCACAACACCTGTGTAGAACAATCTTATGATGGAGAGTAATTTGATTTGTCATGTGTTGCACAAGAGTGATTACAAGCAGGGGTGTCACGGTAACAGCAGGAGATAGTCTTGTCAACAGTATGTGGTCAGACAGTGAACTTAAATGCGCTCTATTCAGCCTTGGTGCATTCTTTTCAATAATAACATAGCTGATTTTGCAGACCCAATGAAATTTGGTTCTTCTAAATCTGTTTTTCAAGGGAGTCAGTAAGTGTCCCAAAAGTGTTTTCAAACTTTGTGTATGGATTCATGTCCTTCATCCAGCAGAGCTAACAGGCAACAAGTAATACTTTTAGCATATTTTCAAAACTAGTTTTTTGGAGATAGTTTAAATCATACCAGATCACATCTTGGAACAGTTTTCTTGCTCTTTTAATTTGGGTTCCAAAGCTATATATCCTCAAAATATTGTACTTTTCTGTAAGATATGTAAGTGTGTGCAGCAGTACAACAGAGAGGAACGCACCCATGCGTTTTCTATTTAAATCCTCCGCTTGCTTTGACAGTGAACTATTGAGAATTCAGGCTGTGCTATTAATTGCAAAGGGGTTTGCATTCTGGCAGATCCTGGCAGTGAAACAAGACATTTTGTTCCTTGTATAAGTACCCCCAGCTATTACACTACATCTCTATGTCTCTATGGGATAAAGTCAACTTTAGTAAACAGAAATGAAATGGAGGTGCCCAGTTTAGTATCTGTCCAAACCCCGAATTCTACATAGCCAAATTTCTTCAGAACCCTTCATCCCCATCTTCAGATCACACATCTCAGGCTATATTAGAATTAACCTTTCTTTTGGAGACAGTGTATTTATTTGATGTAGAAAAGGGAAAGGAGTGTAATAGATCAGATAAGGATCCAAGTTCCCGTATCTTTATCTGCCTTAGTAAGTAAGTGGTTGAAGATGAAGTTAGCGAAGGATAATCCTTGTGGCATAATCTGTTTGAAGCAGTAAGTTCCTGTCGTGTTACTACCAAACAGAATGGATAGGTCAGGTCCATGAGCTAGTCGAAGCTGGTATTTTTGTAATGCCGGGCTGGTGGGAGAGTGTCTCAGGAAGGCTACTGTGAGCATCCAGAGTAATTAAAGATGTAGAGCTGCTCTGAATTAGTGAGGACTATTTTCTCTTGAAGTTGTCTTTACCTCTGCACATATACATCCCCAACTAGCTGCAAAAATAGAGGGCTTTGGTAAAGTATATTTCTAGTTCATTGTGGGGTTTTCTTGCATTTGAATGAAAAATGGAGTGAAAGTAGGAGTTCAGACTGAACACATTCTTAAAGCAGTGAGGAAGAACCAACTGTACGTTTATCTTTTCAGGTAAATGTCATAGGCTGCTGAGTTTTCTTCTCTGCTTTCACCTGCTTCTATTGCTCTTTTTTTTTCCAGCTTTTCTCTCCTCTGACACATCTCTATGCACTTCACTCACTTTTGTGTTAATTTTCCCTCCCTGACTATTTCCTGTTGAAATGAGGCTGGTTAGTCTAGTCCTTACCTTCTTCTAGACCTCTAGAGTCCACTTAAAATTACACTTGCATGGATACAAAGCAAAAGAAACTTCTCCAAACAATGGCGTTACATTGCTGTAGGCCTGTCGGAAAGGAGGCATGCCTCTTGATCATCAGCTTAGTCTGCTCACCTTCCAGACCAACTAAATGTCAAGCTTCTTATTTTAACTCCAACTCCCAGCTGTTCCTCAAACACTTGATCTCATCCTCCACATCCAACTTTTCAGTTAAAAAAGATGTAAAAAACTCCAGTGCTGGGCAGCATCTCGTGAAAAATAATAGGTCAGGAAATTAAAACTTTCTGAACATTATTTTCTTCCATTTCCCACTGAGTTTGAAACAAGTTGCCAGGAGCAGTTAAAGCGAGCTGCTCCACAAGGGAGGAGGAGCAGGGCACTGAGGATGGCAGCGAGGCAGGTAGGCAGCAACCTTCCTGGCCACAGCCCCATCCCACAGCCCCGAGCAGGACAGGCCGGTGGCGGTCACCAGGACCACAGAATAATTGGGGTTGGCAGGAGTTTCTGGAGGTCATCTGATCCAATCCACATGCTCAAAGCAGGGACAGCTAAAGCAGGTTGCTCAGGACTATGTCCAGTCAATTTTTGAGTATCTCCAAGGATGGAGATGCCACAACCTCCCTGGACAACCTGCTCCAGTGTTCAAGCACCCTCCTAGCAAAAAAATGTTTCCAAATTTTAAATGAAATTTCCTGTATTCAGTTAGTGCTCATTGTCCCTTGTCCTTTCACTAGGCACCACTCAGAAGAGTCTGTTTCCATGTCCCTCTCATCAGGTATTTTTACACATTGACACTCATGTCCTGGCCCTTGTTCCAAGGTTGATTTGATTGCATCTTTTATTTGTTAAGCTCATTTGTTGTATTTACTTTTCCGTGTTCAACAGTGAGGATGAAACTTGCATAACTCCTACTTCAAAAATAGTGTGGTTGACTCAACTAGTTAAATCATTACTTGAGTAAACAAGTTGTTTAATTTCTCTGTTAAAGAAATGGCAGTAATATCATGATTATAGCAGAAATGCAAAACAGCAGATCCTACATCCCCAGCTTCTGCTGGCATCTCTTTGAGGCACATGCAGAACACATCTAGAATGACTAATGAGATCTCCAAATGTATTGCATTAAGAACAGTAAGCTTATCTGATTGCTAGCAGCTGTAGTTGACAGAATCACAGTAATGAGAATGAGAAAAGTCTAAGTCATCTCGTTCATACCTTACTTACTAGGATTGTTTCTACAGCATATTGTCTGTGGATTGTCTAGTTCATGTGTAAAGCAGTTTTACTGGTATCAGCATGTAGGCAGAGCATTTATATTAATAACATGTTTAAATTGCACTATACAAATCAATTAATCATCTCCCCCCTTAAAAAAACCCTAGACTTAATAACAATTTACATAAATCATGTGTTTTTCTATTTTTCCATCTCCCTAGATATCTTCTTATGTTTCTGTTTAAAGAAAAGAGGAAAGAAAGAACATCACCCCTGCAGCTTTGGTTCCCCTCTATCTCACTAGAGTGCCACAACACTAACAGGAAGCCATGCAATACTTTTGGATAATTCCCAAACTGCACTGATCAACCTTCAACTCTGCAACGAATAATCTTTACATTCCCTTCTTGCAATATGTTTAGAAAGATCTCCGTGTTTCGCAGATGTTTCTTTTGCTTTGATTCTGTTTCCTTCTCCACAGACAAAATTGCCTGGAACATAGATTCCGTAAGTGATACTGAAGTTACAGAATCATTTTTCTGATTTATAATATTTTTTTTCCGTGCACTGCTAAAAGCAATGGTCTCAAGTAGTTCTTGACTGAGGAAGGGAATTTTGTAAGTCCACAGTTGTTTTACAGCTGTGCCAAAGTTCACAGAGGCATGAAAATGAAAGCCAGATACAAGGTTTTGCCCATAGCTGACAGGTGATAGCATCTAGACTTGGTCTTGTCCAGATTCAGCTTTACTTCATCTTTTAAGTGTTGCAGTGTTTAACAATGAATGACAGATAAAGCTGATTGCAATGTATGTGCTATTGGCAGTGGCGATATTCAGCAGTTAAGAAAGAAAGAAGAAAAGTGTTGCTCCTTGCAGGGTCCTGTGGGTGAGAGCCTTCCGAGACAAGAATCAGCTACCCATCCACTTGCTTGAGCCTCTGCTGAAGAGAAGGGAATGGAGCCCTGCCATGCTGACCCGTCTACTCCTGCTACATGCCATTTTCTGGGTGAACTGTACTTTGGGGTTCACTGTGTCTGAAGGTGCATGGAAAATGTGCAGCTTGAAGTCAGAGCTCTTCCCTTTGGCCATAAAGAAGCTGTCTTTGTCGTTAACTGTTGTGCTGCGCTCTGGTCTGAATGCTGATCATTGTAATTCCAGGATGATGAAAGGCAGGATATGCTGCTAGAGTTCAGGCATCAATGACTTCTCAATTATGTTAACGAGGAATGAGGGACGGAAAATAAGATAATAGAGCATAAGAGTAAATGATCTTTTCTAGAAAAAAAAAGAATATTGTTGTGTTTTTCAAAGAGTTTAGCAGTTGAGATTATCTAAAGAACACCTAGATTATGTCCAGTGTTAGTGAACAAAATATTTTATCTATTTTTACTGATCTGGGAAGGCAGAGATTCATTTCACTGGCTCTGGCTGTGATTCTGGGTTCCTTGAATTTTCACTTGTATGTTGGGATCAAACTTAACTATGACCTGCTGATTACAAATGGAAAATACTTTATTGGTTTCTGTTCTTTCAAAGAACTACGAAAGGTTCAGAGTTGCAGAAAAGGCTCATAATGCTGTTAGATGCTGAGTAATAAAATGCTAAATGTAAATGCACATAGGAAAAAGCAATTCTAACTTGACATATTCAGCGGCAGGCTCTGACCTAATTACAGCTACTTACGAACAAGCTCTTGGAATGCTAAGAGGCAGTTTTATGATTACATCAACTCAATACTCTTAAATAGTCAAAAAAGCAAACAGAGCATTGGGAATTACCATGTATAGAATAGGAAAAAAAACATAATTTTATAACTGCATAAGTCTAGTGTGCACCTTCCCATTGCCTACTGTGTGAAATTCTACTCCCTGGTCTCAAAACCAAAATAAAGGAATAAGAAAACATAGAGTGTGAATGACCAGAGATAGCTCAGACCGCCAGACTGAGCTAACAGTTTAATATTTTTTCAGACTGAAAAAAAAGAATGACTGAGAAGGGGTGTGACAGATACCTGGAAATATCACTACTGGCATGAGGAGGGTGGAAAAGGATTGATTATTCCAATACAAAAGATAAAGGACATTAGATGAAAGTAGAAGGTTCAAAACGAATACAAAGTTACTTCTTCAGATGATGTCAGCAAAACTGTGAAATCATTTCCACAGGATGCTGTGGCTTGTCAATCAGTGGATAAATACTTGGGAAAAAATCCTCATACAAAGATATCACATCTGGTTCAGGAAGTGCATGAGGTACAGATCTGCAGAAGTTGAGACAGTGTTCTGGGTAAGTGTCACTATTTATGTCTCTTACTCTTACATGCTCTTCTAAGCATCTGCTGTTCGTTGTTGGCGTCAGAATAGTGGCCTAGCTGGACCTTGGTGTGATGCAGTACAGATGTGCTTATGCTCTTAAGATTAATTTTGTAGGTGTTTTGGTTGAGCAGAGCTCACTGATAGCCCTCCACACAGTCCATGATTGAATCCATTGCTGCAGCTGTGCTGTTTCTCAGCTTTGATTGCAGAGAAAGAGAATACATTTTGTCTTCTATACTGTGATGACACATAAGAACCACTCTGTTGTGAACCGTTATTTGACTCACAGTTATCTGCAAAATTGCACCCCTAGTTGAATGGGACCACCAAACTAGACTTTGGACTCTTAAACAATTCAATGACAATTCGTATTCATGATATACTGAAAGGGGATTAGCAATCTAAGTGTATTGCAATTTAAAAAGTTGTATTATTTCAAATGCTTCAGCTTCTTTTTCATCAGGAAGCACAATCTACTGATCTTTACTTCCTAGACAGTAAGGACCACAACATGCTCATATGGAAAAGTTAATGGGTTTACAGTTGTTAATTACAATGTGAGGCTGCATGTAGTATCTTTTGAGATCACACTGGTAATGTAGCATCATTGCATTTCATTGGAATCTACACACTGTTAAATCTGTATTATTTCTTTTGATTATATAGTGCTTATTGATTTTTCGTGTTATAAAAGATGGTCAGTGGATTCCTATTTTCAGAAGGTTTTGCCAGACTAAAGAAATTTTGAATTTGCAAAGCACGAGCTCAATAGGATATGTTGTAGTAATCCTCTGGACACACTGTGGCATGGCATGAGAGGCAGCGTCAAGTGCAGACGCTAAGAGTAGTCTGCAGGGTGAGAGCATAACAAATGATGAAGTAATGCAGATGAGGACATCCCCTCCCATCTTTCAGCAGCTACTGTATTATACTATTTTAATACACAAAATGAACAGTTTCACAAATTTATGGAAATACATACACACATTTGTAAAATAGGCACAGTTTCCTACATTTAAGGAAACATATACATTTGTAAACAGTGATATTAATTCCACATTATTTAAATAGAGACATTTACAAACCTGCCAAATATTCTTCTAAGTTAATGCAGTAAAGAATCCAGTGACTTTTTGAAAGAGCCACTGGAAAGGGAATGACTCAAAATACAAATTAAATAACTCACTTAGAATCTCATACCACTCCTAAACTATACCATCTGAGCAGTTTCTGAGATGAGACCCAGAAAATATCCATGTGCCTGTATGTTATGTGAGCAGCACTGATTTAGTAATTTCACTATTTATATACTGGTTTTCATTACACCTTTTGTACAAAAAGCATCCCTCTTAGGTATAAGTGAATCAATACCCCATAAAATGTAATTATGCTACCTTCCATAGCAGATTGCCTCTCTG
Source organism: Rhea pennata (assembly GCF_028389875.1). Taxonomy (NCBI): domain Eukaryota; kingdom Metazoa; phylum Chordata; class Aves; order Rheiformes; family Rheidae; genus Rhea; species Rhea pennata. The sequence goes on along the minus strand of NC_084671.1, from coordinate 19,125,467 downwards.
GGATGGTTTTAACTGGATTCATCTTGGAGTAATCATAACTGGGCACCGTTGTTACCTCTTCCTATTTGCAGATTTCTGCTTATTATTTTTAACCATTAATCCTGTAAGGAGGCCTTGCTTTGGGGTTCAAGAAGCATCACAGTAAAATGTTCAGACAGAGTTGTCATCCATAGTCTTTTTTTCCCTTGAGTTCTGGATGTACCTCTAGTTGCTTCAAGTGCACATCATTAGCTGCAGCTGTTTCAGGGAGCTCTTTTTAAACTTTAATCATAAAGATAGTGCATAACTGTGCTTAAGCATGCTAATTACTAGTTCCTGCAAATATATTGTAGACTTAGTTGAAAGCATGGAGAGGAACTACTGCAGATGCTCCTCAAGAAAGGCCAAGGTCCCTTGTGGACTACAGGTCATGTCTGCTAGTCTTGTGCAAACAGCTATGCTGAGAGCCTAAAAGAGCAGTAGTCACACATGCTTAGGCACCTGACTTCTACCCTTTAAATATCTCAGAATGCTCACCCCAAAAAGGTAGGTATCTCCAATTAGGACTATAGATCAATACAGCTGCAGTCAGTAGCTAATTGAGTGTGAAGCTCTAGGCTTTGGGGTTTCAAACTTCAGAAATGCCAAACAATATGAATTATATTCCAAGAAACAGGCATGTCAGCCTGGCTTCAGTTTGTGGAAACAGCCCTGTTGGATGTGAAGACAAGCTCAGCAGACAATCAAGTAATTCAAAAAAAATTGATTTAGTAATGGCAGTGGCAACTTTTTTTAATAATACAGACAAGCAAGAATCAAATGTGAAGATACATGAAATGAATCTCTCTTAAAATTTTATTTCTGTTTATTTATATTACGTCAAATGCTCTAGAAATGAGCAAGAAAATCAGTAGCTGGGCTCTGGAAGCCAGCAATCATGCCTACAGGCAAAGTTTTCTAAGATATTTTAAAATTTGTTGTAGGATTGTACATACACTAAATTAATGAAATATTTAAACAGTTTCAGAGTTGGTTTCTTTATGTGTCTAAGAGATCTACAGAACCAGCTAGGTTTTAAAAAAGGATGTTATGATAAAATAATGGCTTTTGTTTTTCATTTGGAATCCTCCATTCGAGATGGTTTGAATTAGAGGTGGCTTTAGGAAAAGCATAAAAAAATCCCCAAAGTCCAATTTTTATCATTTATGAGTATCAAATGAACCTGAATGTATGCAGTTAAAACTTGTAGACCAAACCAGTATGTATGTTTATCCCTAAATAAATCTGTCAAACAGTGCTGTCACATAGTTTGTTTCTAGCAATATTTTGCAGAATTGCTATTTAAGAGATACTGGAGCTTCCTTCAGCAAATTGCCTCTAGAGATTTTGGGGGACTTAGTAATAGAGAAATATATCTTTCTTTCTGATTATCAGAAACAAGAGAAAGGAATAAGAAACAGCCTGTCATCCAAGTAAAGTATTGATCTAACCAGGAAACAATTATTGAGCTCCTTTTATTGAAAATATTTTCTTGTATATCCTTTCTTACTCTTTCATTAGTAAACTGAGGAGATCCAAGTTACTCCTAATTTCAGAGCCAACATAAACTCCATTTCTGTTTACAGTGAAAATATTCCAGCAGAAAGAAAAATGTAGTATATATAGAAAGAAAAGGAAGTAGTAATTTCTGGACATTTGCTTATCTGGAAAAGCTTGTTAATTATATTAAAGAAAGTCTCTTGGGAGTAGAATGAGACACAAAGAGAGAGACAATTTACTGCAAGACAAGCATATTATGAATCAGATGTTCACCTGAGAGTTTAATTAAGTTTTTTAATAATGATGGCTGTTTTAGAAGACCTAAATCATGTCATGTGCAGTTTTTATGGCCTCTCTGAAGTTATGGAATTAGGAGAAATGGGCTCTACTGTCTCTATATGCGAGTTCTCAAATTCTTGCATTCTTTCCTGGATTTCTCACTAATGATCCTGATCATTAGAGATCACTGATAAGGCCTTCATCTTAGCAAACCCTAGGCTTATAATTACAAATAAGAAAGTCTGACTAGCTGCTATTATTGTCAACAGCAATTGCTTTTCTAAAAAATTAAGCCAAATTATCTAAATTACATGACATCTGGTTTCTTTAGTGTTTATGCTAGAATTTTAAAGAAAACTACTTGTTGTCCTAATACTGTACTCAGCCTGACGTAGGTAATAACAGAGCAGGGGCTCCACCTCTTTCTCACATTGCTCCTACAAAATTCAGTAAGAAATTAACCTGACAAATCCATTTCCTTAAAACAAGATGATATTTTTTAATTAACCTTAGGCAGCAAAAGCCAGATCCTTAAAGAAATTTGGGTACTTAATTGCAACAGAAACTTTCTTTGCTCTTTGAAATTAACGAAAATTAAGAGGGTGCCCATATCTTATTACTTGATTCTTTTCCTACATATTCACACAAACACACATACATCTATTAAATAATATTAGAATATGCCCTGTTGTTCCAAAGTTATGGCTTTCTATCAAGTGATTTTCTAGTGATGAAAATGATTTTGCACCTCTTTGGCATGTTGTGAACAACAAGTTCACAATTAACAGTCTATGCTGACAAACAGGAGGTCTCCATGGTTATCCTCTGCTAGCTTTTCCATCCACTGCAGTCCATTCATTCTCGAGGATGTTTTAGTTAGTTTATATAAAGATATACTCTTCTTATTATGTATTACATGCATTAGTTCATTTTTACAAAGCACTGTTGGGGATTACTAGTAGCCTACAGATATCTGTGAATATACTATGTCTTTATCACGCAGTCCAGAAAGTTAGTGAGTTTTTGAGCACTCAGTTTCCCTGGTCACCCTACACAGATTTACATGCTAGTATTTACACTGAAGCAGGTGTTTGCCACCTGAGAGGTAAGAGATGTGCTGTGGTTCTAGAAGCAAGTAATGTCTGCATTTTTGTCCCTGCTTTTAATACATATATTAGAAGAAAATAGTTGTCAATTGATGGATTTCAGCAGAATGAAAGGAACCAGCAGAACCCAACTGTAAAAAAGTAGGAATTCAGAGTTATAAAAAGGGAGTCTGGTAAAATAGGTTGCTTACTTTTGTTTGATTTCCAAGATTTCCCCTCAGGCAACTACAGTATAATTAGGAGATGCATTAGTCAGAGCCCCTTGTGTGGCATGCCAGGACCATGCTCTTGACTTTGCATCCTTTATTTGAAGAAAGACAGATATAAAGCTCCAAACCTCAAGGTCTGAATTGCAGACAAGGCTGAGGATCACTCACTTTTAAATAGTCTTTTTATCTATGAGGCTTATTCCAGCAGGAATCCTTCCTCTTGGTTTTCCTTTTCTTTGAAAGTGCTTATTTCAAGGGTCAGGTATCAAGCAGATATAGAGCAGTTCCACTTATTTCCGCACCCAGGATCCCCCTCAGCTTGAGTTATTTAAACTTACCCAGTTGTTTGTATAGCATTTGTATTTATTGTCAGTTCATCTGTTACAAGAACAAAACTATTGTTGAAACTGTAAAGTAAGATGAAATTTGTTTTTATTCAGTATATTTTGCACCTACCATTTCCAGGATTGTTACTGCCAGTATACACAGAGGCTGCCTCCAGACTGCTCTTCTTCTGTGTGCATTTTTAGTTCCTCTGTTTGCTGTCTCAGAGAGAAATCTTTAAAGATCACACAACTTTCCAATTTAAATATTCTTGCCAAAAATAAAAACTGAACATCCTGCTAAGAATATTCTGATTTATACAGATGACTGAAATTGCCTTACTTCTTTCCCCTTTCATAGGATTAAACCGTAAACATGAATATAATTGCTAGACTGATTTGTGTGTTTCTTCTGCTTTTTCTAAAAATGGCACCCAGAAGACAGGAATAAACGATATGTGAATTTTATATAGGGGCAGGATACCTCCTGGGCTTTTTAATCCTTTAAAAATTATTTGGTAGTGATGATAGATGTGAGATTAACATCTCAATACAATGAAACCCTCAATTTATCCAAGTTATCAACAAGATTCTCATTATTGCATGATTCTGTAGCTATGGAGTTTGTTACTAAATTAATTCCTTCCTATAGAATAGTGATTAATCATCTCAGCTTCTGTTTTTTAAAACAGATGTTCCTGGCCCCAGAATAACAAAGGTCAACTTAAATACATGAACAGAATTTAAATATTGTCTTCCTGATTTTGCAGAACAGCCTGGAAAAAAGTTGAAGGAGAGGTCTCCTTCACCCTCATCATCTCAAAGGATTGTCTTTCGCCTGAAACTGAAAGATAACTTAAAATGTTGCCCTCAGTAATTATTTCTGTATGGAGACTTTCAGCAGAAGCATATAGCTTTTGTTTCTAACTTCCAGTCCAAAGCTGTCCGTGCGTTGGAGAAATTAATAAAAAAGTTAATATCCCAGAGGAATTTGTTCTCGTTATGAAATGCATTTTCATATTTAACTAACTTTTGTAATAATTAAGGTACTGTAGACTCTGATTTCTGCTGTAACCTTAGAGTGCTGCAGAAAGCTCAGTATAAAACATAGTCTAGCTTGCCAAACAGCGCAGAGTGTCCTAGATATATGTGCACCAAGGTTTTGGGTATGTATGCTACAGCAAAGTACAGTTTCACCAATTAACTACAATCTTGTTTTGGTTTTGGGAAGAATTTCTGGGGAGAATTCTGAAAACCAAGGCATGAAAAGATATAGTTCATGCCTTCTGTCTCAGCTGAACCTGCTGGCTCTGAGGACACTAGCAGCAATGACATTTATGAAATACATAGCTACATTTAAAGACTTAAGACTTGCAAGTGGAGTAGATCGGTTTAGAAGTGCAAATCCTCCACCAAAAGGTCAAGTAGAGGCTTGTTGGGGGAACTGGATAACTGTTGTTGGACCTATGGAAACAGCCCAATATAACCAAGATTATTTGATCTGTGATGACAGTCTCCCTTGATAGCTGCATTCTTCAGAAATGATGAAATGACCAACCTCCTGGATGAAGCTTCTGTGAGAAGAAAACAGCACCTCCAAAAACTGTTGCCTTGGAACTCATCACCAAAGGAAATTAGAGTTACCACAAATTCAGATTTAAATGTTAGAACAAATTTTTTCTTCAACTTTGTTTTCCCACAACAACAGCTAATAAGAACAAAGGATATAATACAAAAGTAAAATTAAAATAGAAGAGATAAGAAATATAGGAAATAAAGACACTGATGTTAGACATGCGGAAAACTGTGCCCGTACATATGCCTCCTGTTGTCTTGTGGGGAGTAAGCAAGAAATCAGACCATTAAGTTCTGTGATTTCAGAGAACAGGGATATTACGCTAGCTGCAATTATAACATTTTGTATGGGCTCCCAGGTCATTATGGACACCATCAAGTCTTTCACAGAAGGAATATAAAATTCCAATTGAAGTCATCTCATTGTAAGGGGGATCAGAGATTATATAATCTCCAAAATATGCCATTTCTTTAGCATGCCTGCCTTATTCAGCATGCAAATCAGACTATGCATAATAAAGGAGGCAAGGACATAGGACCACTGACATGTTCGTGGCTAAATCCTTTTCCACAGTGTGTGAAACAGAAGTAGTCTCTGTGGAATCAGCCATCAGTCTGATTTTACAGTGCTGAAATATACAGTAAATGTGTTCTTTAGTTCAGAGGTCAGTGGTGCATCACATAAGAGCCAAGTCGACTGTCAGTGACCTTAATGTCACTAATTGTTGTGCTGTTTGTACCATGTCATGAGCAAGTCAGAAAAATATCCTCTGAAGAAGATAACAGTATATCAATATCTCAACATATTTTCATTAACAAATCAAAAATATTTGTTAAACTCATAGAAATTGCACCATGTGAAACCCTCTTTCATTTCCGTTTTAATGCAACAATTCTCTACAAAGTGATCGCATAATCGAAGACTGCAGGATCATGTATAAGCAATGAGGAAGAGCTAAGGTTTGCGTACATAATCCTAACTTTATCATCTCCTGACTTTTGTGAAACTTTAACATTTTTTTTCAAGAGTTTCAGTCCTTCAAAATCCTTTTCTAATAATGCCTAACTTTAGTCCACTGAGCAATCCCTATGCTTTCATTGCGAGTACTGACTCTAAGAAATTGTTTTCTCCACAAACCCAAAGGTTTTGTGTCAGTACATGAGTGGGTGGATGGTTTTCAATATAACATAGTGCTGAGCTAAACAAAAAAACAAACAAACAAAAAAAAAAACAAAAAACCACTTCTCTCTCTCTGTCAATTACTGTTCCCAGGCTGTAATTTGTATACACATAACTAATGATCCAATATTGACTAAATGAGGAGTGCCACTTCATGTTCGTTGAACATGCAAATGGTTAAGGGCCTTGAAAACTACCGGTTGCAGAAGTCACCTCACTGAGCTCTTATCAAAGCTTGCATAATTAAGCGGGTGACACAGCCATTAACTTGCACATGGGCTTGTATGTGTCACAGCAGACCAGCTTAATCTAAAGGTGCATTCAATAATGTTATGCTGAATTGCAGTCCACAAAGCCTACGATTAAGGGTCATCACATCTGGCTTCTGATTTGATGTCAGCTGCTAACCTTTCTTTGACCTTATCCCCTACAGACTTTTTAACTGACTATTACTGAGGATATTTTACAATGTCATCTTGCTGACTCTCACTATGCTGTGACAAATACCATGTAGTTTCACCTTTGCTAACTTAGTTTCACAATCTCTTCCGTGTATGTGGAAATCTAACATTTTATTTTAATTTCCTAAACCAGCAGTAAATTGTCATCTCACTCAGGGAGGACATTAATGAAAATTATAGGAAAGTTTAGGTTTTTTTCCTTTTCAAAATAACCGTAGCATCTCATCCATTAGCCAGTGATCTACCTATGGAATTGGGTGCTTTTCATAACAGCATTAGTGACTAAAATTTATTCATCTTCAGTGTAGCACTGTGAAACTGAAACAGCAGAAATTTTTGCTTATGCTATATAGGAAATCATTCACACTGCATGAGATTTCCTACTTTACTGACTTTTATTGTCCATCAGTTTATTCATTCCCCTATATTTGGCAGGTTAGTGTCCTATTTCTGTTGTTGATAGGCTCAGGCTTTTTTATGCCCTTGAGTAGGGCAGTCCAAATCTGCCAAAAATGAGGACAAAGTCTGTAGAGGGGCTGTATCTTTCTACATGGAAAAAAAAAAGAGAAAAATATCTCCCAGCTGGGCTTGCTATTTGCATCAAGAAAACAACCTCTTAGAAATAGTCCCTAATCTTAAGTGGTCTTCTAAGCATCATGCCAACTGATTTTCTTTACAACAAATACAAACAAAAATTATAATTTCCAAAACCAAAAGGTAGATAATTACACTAGTCTACCAAGTTATTGTATCATCTCCAAAGATACAAAAGGAAGGAAATTAATAGTTTAGACTATGTTAGCAATAACATAATTTTCTTAGTAAGGATAAATGAACAAGTTTTTCAGTACAACAACTGCCCCAAGATACCCCAAGGATTTACTTCATAGAAGAAATATAAGAATAGAAGGAATAGAAAAATAATAGAAGAAAAAGAAATATATGTAGAATTTGATACCTGAATGTTTTAGAAATACTGATCAATTACAACATATATTGGAATTGTTTGTGAAATGCTCAATTATTTTACCTTTAGAATAATGTATTATGGGCAAATTTTCAGAAAAAAAATCAATTCAGTTAGTATAGTAACAATCATATTTTGTTTTTTTAAATGTACTTAGATTGGAAAAAGCCTCAAAAAGGATTTATCCAATGCTTGGCTTACTCCCTACCTTTACTGATATGCAACATATTAGATATTTCTTTTAGACTGTGACAAATTATCATCAACCCCCTCATTTCACCTCTCCTCCCACATATGGAGCAAATGGGGCTTAATTATGGAAGCTGGCTGCTGTTGCAGCTCCATAATACCCATAAATAGTACACCAAAAGGCTCTGGACCTATGTTGGGGTCCCATTTTAATAAAGCAATATAACACTTCTGGGTTGTTCCACTGTCTGCACTGTACATATCAGTAGTAAATCTCTAATCAGCAAATGTTGTATCATTGAATAGTAAACAAAGCCTACTGGGACATATCTGGAACCAGTGTGAATTTAGAGCTCTGTCATCCATAGCAGAAGCTGCAAGTCCTGAGTGGCATGAGGCTGGGTTTTTGGCTTGCATCATGGCCATTTTGAAGAGGCTTTTTCTCACTTTGCATGTTTTGAATATTGTGTTTGGAAGCTGTTAATCATTTTATAATTCAGCTGCATTGTGCCACACGAGGAAGGCACACCTCCCAGCTCCCTGCCGTCACTCTGCTGGCGACACGTCAGATCTACCAGCTCCGTGCAGTCACTCACTAAACTATTCTAACACATGCAATTTGAATTATTGATATTTTCTGTCGTGGCTCAGTCAGATTGTAATGGGCTGGGGAAGGAGCCTGCGGATGTACAGGAATGCCTCTAGCAAGGGACAACAACAAGCAGCTGGAGCGCAATGGGGCAAGAAGCTTTGCGGCTGGCGCAGCTGCAGCCCAAGGGGACAAATGGGCCTTTCCCTGTTCCCAAGGCAGAGAGAAGCTCCACTTGGCTGGCTGAGCATGCTGCACATTCCCAGGGCATCTGCAATGCCTGCCCCGGGGCCCCTTCCCTTGCGGGGAGCCCTGCGATGCTCCCACCTGCCTGCCGTGGCTTCCTTTTGGTGTGTTCTTCCTTCTCGCCCATGTTCAGCCATTTCTTCTACTGCTCCTTGCTTATCCTTCTTGTTTCCTTTATTTCAGTGTGGCAGAAAGGAAACTCTCAAAGAGTTACTGTTTTCAGAAATACACAGGGAGAATGGGCAAACTAAAATACACATAGCTTTGCAATAAGGTGACTTTATCAAATATTTCTCTGACCTGGAGTTAGCTCCAGAAGTATATGAGACATGTTTGGGTTTAATCAAAAGGCAAGACCAACTTTCTAATCCTACATCCCCTTTTTGTATTTCCCAGCATTAATTCAAATTAGTAGATTTCTACCCATTGGTGTCTAGAATCTTTCCCAAAGTTTTCAAATGGGTTAGCAACAGTGTTTTGGTATGTGCATGGCCAAAAATAAGAACAAAGGAGAAAAATTGGTTGGGCCACATCAAATATCTTGCAGGAAAATAGGGCTCCTTCAAGTACAATATTCATAATTCCTGTGCAGTCAGATACATACGACAGAACACAAATAGTACCAATACTATCTGTCAGAAGGTCACTTTTCTAAGTCTTTTTACTCAGATGTCTCTGTTTATTATTGAGCTATGAAGTATTCCTCTAGGTTGGTCGCTTAATTTCTTAGATTACCATAGAAATGTTTAGGTAACCTACTAACAAGCATATTAAAAGGTGTTGCAGATGCATTCGTATCTTATCCTATACATTGTGGTGGTAGCTGTGCTCACACTTTTTCATTACTCAGTCTATTTATGCTTAATTATTGTATACATAAATTAAAGAAAAATAAATGGCAATAATTTACAATATGACTGAAAAAATAGCTTTCACAAATAGCATTTTTGGTCCAGGTCTGAAAAGCCTAATTCAGTTTCCCTTTATTATTAGTCCCAGCCAAAACTCAAGCCTTCTTTATCACTTGAAGTCCTCCTGGTTTTTGAAACAGGGCTTAGACAAAACCTATGCCAGCATTCTACAATAGATCAAATTTAGTCCCTATTTCATAGCCATTTCTGCTAGATTCTAACTGCCTGTCTGTTTATCTACTTCTCCTGTTAGCTGCGCCTGCCTTGTTTATAAGCAAAGTACTTTTCATATAAGGCAGAGATTAGGTAAAGACATTTGTTGGATGTCATGCTGTCAATGTTTATTCCAAGTCCATAGCAGTAATGCAAGCCTTCCCTAAGCATTAGTAATTGGGTATGCACAAAGTACATGTCTTGCTCACTTCCCATGTCAGCTCTGGTTGGCACATACAGCAGTCTCATTTTGGTTCTGTGAAAGTTCCATATTTTTCCCCATTATGAGTCCCTGCAGCCCAGATTGATAGTAGACCCAGCTGTCCTTTATAATTACATTTTAATGACTTAGGATGGTTGTTTGCATTTTGGCAACTTGTTTAATAGTGATGACATTTAAATTGTCACAACTAGGCTTCAAAGTTATCAATTTATTAGATGATCAGGGAACATCACACCTATGGTGGTGCAATTTTTTGGCTGCAAACTCAGTAATCCATCAGTGCATTGATTAATATAATGAAGGTGATTTTATAGGGATATACTTTAGATAATTCAGCCCTGAAGTGGATTAACTTTCACAAATTAAAAAGGTTCTGTTTATTTATTTATTATTCCTTCAGACTGATATATAGTCTAAAACACAGATATTGCATTTTGGCTTCTGTTGCTTTCCTCATTTCTTTATATTGACTTTTTTTGTGCACACATCCATTTCTATTTCTTCTCCTTCTGCAAATGAACATGGGATTTCACAGAATCGTAGAATCAGTAAGGTTGGAAGGTTGGATGATCTCTGGAGATCATCTAGTCCACCCTCCCTGCAGAATCACATATGATTCCTTCAGAGAAACACTTCTCTCTCATGCAGCAATAGAAATTAAGTGCTCAAATATTGCAGATTATACACTTGGTAGATTTTTTTATATTTAGCTAAATATTTCAGCCCCACAATCTAAACCTGCATCAAAATAGTTGTCAGACTTTTTATATAAAAGTAGAAGTTCTGTGAATAGCAAAAAAATGAGGCTTGATGTCTTGTTCTGAATGTCAAGCTCAAGCACAACACTTGGCTCCCTCCCATGTTCTTTACATGCTTGCTTACTCGTCTCTCTCCCTGCTTCCCATTTCCAACATGATACTTTCAGGGCTGTCTGATGTCTCCTACCCATCTTTGTTTGACCTGCTGTCTGGAAAAGAAACACCCCATGGTTTGGGCATCAAAGCTATACATGTGCTTACTAACAAATCCACCAAGCCACTGTCCCCAGCTGCCTACAGAAGAATGCAGGAAAAGGAGCAGATTAGTGTTGTACAGGCCTGTTCAATCACCTGGATATCTCTAGCTATGTCTATAAGGGGTTGCTGGACTGGCATACACACCATGACCAGGTGATGGGGGCCCAGTAACCTGTGAGAGGGGACTGGGCTGCAGTCTGAGAAGCCTGTTCTTCTCCCAGATATGAGACTGAAATTGGTTGATTTGGTTAACCAAATTAATTGGCTGGTGGGAGACCAACACATAGGTCAAATTGCCGTGTTCTTTTTTTTTTTTTCCAGGAAATCAAAGAAAACACTAATATATTTGATTGATGATCACAGTAAAGATGGACACATCAGTTCTCTCTGAAGAGAGCAACTCTGGCAAGGGGAGAAGTGGGGCTACTGCTTACTATAAAGTCACAGAGGTCACCGAAACACCAACATTGCTGAGCCGCTGCTGGGAGGCACCATGCATGTGCCAGCAAACGTGTTCTGAGTTCTCACCTACTTCAAAGGACTGGGCCCAGTATAGGGTTTGCTGAATAATCTTTCCACTGAGAGAGCGGTCTTTAATGCATAAACTGTGGAAAATTCTAATGAACATAGTTCTCTCTAGGTTTTTGACTGGCTTTTTCCCCTTATCATGGCTATTATCTCCAAGCAAGCAATCATTAAGTAAATAGATCTCAAAGAAAAGTCATTTCAAGTACAGACTTCTTCCACTAAATTCCCTGGAGTGCCCATTGTGTAGCCCTTGGGCAAAATCCAGCATGAATTTATCAAAAGAATAGGCCAATGCTCATTAATCAAGTGAAGCCCTGGCTGAAATCTTCACAAGTGGCTGCGCAGATGCTGAGTCACCTTGTTGTAACTGATCTAGGGACTTTCTGATGCCAAAAGCCAAAAAGCTGCCAAAGACCATTATTTTACAGATAGAAAGCCAGTAAAGGGAACATGTAAAGTAATTAAAATATCTATTTCCCAAGATCATTAGATACAAATCAAAATGAAAAAAAAAAAAAACAAAATGAATAATCAAAATAAATGTGATAGGCAGCAGCAAGATAATATGTATTATTCAGCTGGTGAAAGAAAAGGCTGCAAATATACTCCTGCATATTTTTCAGTAGAGGAGGAGGAAGTCTTCAGGAAAATCCCTTAGGGAATTCATCTCTGACTTTTTGGGAAATGGGAGGGTTCATCTCACTAGCTGAAAAACTTGCTCTTCTACCTACAAAGCTGGAAGATCCTCAGAAGCCTGCTCAACTCCTAAGAGGCTTGCATGAACACCCATGCAGAAACCTGAGCACTGTCTTTATTCCCTTGTCAGTAGTCTCTCTACGCCTCTCGCAAACTGTGCTCCAGACAGCCCTTTCCTCCAGAGAGAGCCTTTGAATTGAGATTCCCACTACGAGGATGCTTTTGAGGGATGGGTATTCTATGATTTGGCTCTGAGCTTGGCTGCCTCCTCGGAGAATATGTAGGTGACAACGGTGATCTTGCCAGCCCCAACCCTGCTCTGATCTGGAGACATTTCTTAGCTGATTCCAAGCACCCAACCTTGTAATTTGTTTTGGAAAAGACTAGAGACCATTCTGTCAGTGGAGCAGTGATGGGGAGTCATTTCCAGGGGAGAGCAAACAAGCAATATGAGGAGGCCGATAACCTCTGAAGCCACTGCAGCTATTTGCAGAGCGACTATCTGCATGATAGCAGGCCGACTTACTGCTTGGTGTCAGCCATATATCATTGGGGCAGTCCCAGAAATGCAGTGGGGAGGCATCTCCCACTTCTATTTCAGATGTTAAGGAGAGCTGCCATCTACGCTTATCAGTCTGATAAAAGGTCCTGCCTTTATCTACGCACTTGTATCAGCATGCTTAGGAGACCTTATGGCTGCAGCAGCGCTACTACTAAAACAGGGCAGATGTGAAACTTGTCTGAAACCAACCTGAACAGTGATGTTGATTTCTGATGCATACGCAAGAAACAAAACCATCTCCAGCCATCACCAGCTATTACCACTCAACTGCTATGTGTAACTTCCACTATGATCTAGAGTTAATAAAGAAAAAATTGCCATCCATTTGTATTTACCTTTGAAGTCTGCTGCTTCTGTTTCAGATCTGAGTAAGCTTTTGTGTGCCTTAAAGCTTGTCTACTCTTCCCAACTGAACTGGCTGATCAAATAAAATATATTACATCTACCTGAAAACTCTGTTTTGCGAGGCTAGGGTAAAATACTTTCTGATGAGCAATATCTGAGTTGAATAACACCTAGCCATGATCTATGAATACAATACAACTCTCAGATTCGATTATATTCTTCAATAATTTTGCATAACTTGATGATAATTCATACAGTATTGGCTATGTTAAAAATGCTTACCATTATAAACACAGTACAATCCCCATTTCATTTACATTTCTCTCTTTTCACAGCAGGTTTGTATTTTGATTTTAATGTTTTAAAGACAGAACAAACATAAAAACAGAAAGAACAATAAGGGAGATTCTCTTTCAGGTTCATTGTCTTGGGTATCATATTTGCAACTTTCATACACTGGAACAACCTATGTGAAGATAATCCCTTTCTCTATTTAGGCTTTTCTTCATTAGCAATACTACTGTCATATTCTACTCTCAGCTCAAGCAGCTATGGTAAATTAAAAAGATGATAAATGCAAATTTGAACTTGGAAAGTTTGGGCATAGCTGAACCCCTATTTGCAAAACTACATATAGATGATGCAGGGCACTAGGCAGGCCAGTGGCTCCCGGGGCTGCTATCGGTGGGGCATCCTTGTGGGGCAGGATCTGTCACACTCCCCCCCAGTGGAGCAGGGCAGCCGAAGGAGCTCCAGCAATCGGCCATGGGTCAGGGTTGTAGTCACTGGGGCCCATGGCTGGGCAGGGGCAGGGCTATGGCGAGGCTGGACACCCACTTTAGAAAGTTAAAAAACAAATAAATAACCCTCATTTCAATATTATGAATATTACATTATATTTTGCCTCCTTACTACTTTTGAGAGTCAAACTTCCAAGGGAATTGTTGCTTCTTTCATTCTACAAAAACAGAAATAAAGAGATTGAATCATAAAATAAAACTTCAGGATCACTCTTCAAATGCTCTCCACTCCTACTTCTGCCTGTCAGCCTCTCTGTAGGGGACACCCTACAGATTCGAGTTAATGAATATATATGTTGAAGAAGCAAGGTTAGTATAAAAAGACAAAAACATACTGAACCCAAATTTCTACTCTATGAGAAAATAGAAAGTAAGAAAAGATTTCCAAAAGGTTGTTATTGTAATTTTTTGAGAAATACCTTTACTATCTTTGACAAATCCTTCTTAACAAGGAGTGGCAGATAAAGCCTTTCAGTATTGCCTCTGGATTAGCCCAGCTGTGAGAGTTGAGAACCTGAGAGTACTACAAATTGACATTTCATCTCCTCAGGGAAGCACACTGCTCCCATTGCCCTGGCAGCTTCTGCTGGTCAGCAGAGCACACAGGATGTCACTAGATCGCTTGATCCATCCTTGCTATAAAGCAGTTAAAATTTCATAAGGATTTGGACCAAAACCATGTTCTCATAAAAGAAAACATCATGTGAATGCTTTATAGAAATGGGAAACCATCACAAAATTTTCAAAGCTACAGTATTAACAAAAATGCTCTGCCAGCAGCAGAATATACTTTAACTTCATGATTTGTGTAAACTGTGAATGATGAGATGAAAATTATGTTGCTACTGTAAGAAGAATGGTATTCAATAGAATAAGTTCTGTGGATAGTATTATTATGTTAACAACTTTGAGACTGTTTTGGTAATGATTGTTTAACACGCCTGCGGTCAAGTAAAACAAAGATAAATGTCTGCATATACACGTTTTTATATCAATTTTAGGTGATAGGTCACTGTATTATACTTTATAATCAAATCACTTTTATATTATGGTATGCTTTGACCAGTGATTTCAAATTATATTCCCTTTGATTTTGATAATATATCTTTACTGATAAAATCTTTTATTTCATTAGAGCATCTTCTTGGCATGTTTCACACGTTCATTTCCTTAACAGCGTTCTTTGGTCTGTTCTGTTCTCTACTGGTGACATACAACAGCTTAGGCTTTTGAGGATGAAAATGCTTTGGTTTAACAGAAGTCACTCTGTGCGATATAGGAGTATCTGGATAAGAAAGAGGTGACTAGATGATCAAAGGCCCCTTTGGCTGTAAGCATTATGAAACCTTTTTGATGTTAGTCCATTTTTCTTCTGGCCCATGTTCAAGCCAACAGACTCTTATTTTCACCAGATGTTTCTTCTTTTCCTTCCGGCAGACTATATGAACAGATCAAGGTCCTCCAGGATATATTCCTTTTCATCTCTACAAACTGGAGAGAAAGCATCCACATTTTTCACTCCATTTGCCCATACTGTATTATAAAGTGATAGTGTTAATGATGATGACAACTGAACTGGAGAAAAGTACAATACTAGCTATGGTGTGGGTGGGCTACACAGAGATGACAAAGTAAATGGCAGATCAAAGACTCCAGAAGGCTAAGCCCTGAATTCATACAAAACATTTGTTAGCAGTTCACATTTTCATACGCATCTCTCACAAGTGCCTTCCTTCCACAGTTTCTGAAGCATTACGCTGGGTTCAGGCCATAAACTGTAGCAGTGGAACCATAGCTGTATGTAAAGCAGCTACAGATTTAAACCGATCCTTTAATGATCTGCATTTTGTTAATTTTCTGAAAGATGCAAATTATCCCATGTATCAAATTTTGGGTTAATATTTCTGTCTTCTTATTTTATAATACAAAAATGCCATTCTGTACTAGCAGTCTAGGAAATTCACAGTTCCTTTGTTATGTTTTGATGTACTCCTAACTTTTCTAGGCTAGTCCTAACTAGTTTCCTCAAGATTGTTAACATAAAAAGTATTTCAAATATGCTGCTATCAGATTTCTGGCATTAATTAAAAAAATATCCTTCAGATATGGATTTAATTTGCATCCATGCATTCCAAAGCAAGTTCTTCCTTCCCATTCATTTCATATATGTAGAAAAGCTTCAATATAAATCTCAGGGAAGTAAGTATTCTGAAACCTGCTCTACTGCTCCAAAAACCTGTTTAAACATTGCGCTGTTAAGCAAAGGAAAGGTTTCAATGTCACTTTTTGCTTATAGGTCAACATATGACTAAGCTGTATGTTTACAGTGATAATAGCTGTAATATAAATATTTACATGGATTATATAGTTAGCAATAAGGCGTAAGCAGTACTAGCTGTATGCGTCACTGTTGTGCTAAGTGTACATGGTTTATGATAATGATGTTTTTATTTATTTCTTCCTTATTTTCTTTCAAAGTATTGAAATCACTTTCCAATCAAGTCAGTCATAAATAGGAAATAGAACCTATACTGTTAGCAGTTGCTTAATTGGAAATGGATATTTCTTATTTGAACTCAAGTAACTTTTTATGTGTAAGCTGTTCAGCCTAACTTAACTACTATTCTTACCAAAAACATCTTTTATGTTAAAGCTTGGGTAATTTCACATATGGAACTTTAACATGTGTGAGCAAGGCTAAAGAAATAAATTTCATCCCTATTTTTTCAGTTTTCCATCAGAAAGTCATTGTTTTCAAACAGTATTTCTTAATTTATTTAGTTTTATTGATAAGCAAAACAAACTCTTTAGGAAAAAAAATAAAAGTAATCCACAGGGTGGAGTGAGATTAAGGAAAGAGATCAGCAGACTTTTTTTCTTTTTCTAGCCAGTTATTTATGTAAGGATAAATAATTGAGAATATCCTTTCTTTGCTTTTAATGAAGTTTTTTGTACAACAAACAGGTATTAACAAATTTTAAGACCTTGATGGAGTATCGAATCCCACATCTGAGTGAAAAAAATGGTACAAGCACAGATTTTTTTTAATCTATCTACTTCTATTATTCCTGTGACTTCTATTACTCCTGCCTTATCAATATGAAATATAATTATTGCTCAGGTTCATATAGGAATTAAACTAGGAATGAAATCCAGGTCTCCTAGGTCCCAGAAGAAAACTTCAGCCTCAAGACTTGTGCCTCCAATAAGATCTGGAACTGCACTCAGGCAATAAGTACTACATTGTTAAGAACTGAAAGAATCATCCTTTCTCCAGTTCACTTGGAATTATGATTGCATGAAAATGTAGGATGCTATTAAGAAAATGGTGCCAATTGTTAAAAAAAATGGTGTATGTTAGAAAAATCTAACAGTCTAGGCATTTATAGCGCTCATGTCCTGTGATTTCTATGAATTATTATGATTAACCTTAACTGAGGTAAAAGATCTAAACGTACCAAAACTAAAGAGTTTAAGATAATGTGTCTAAATGGTGGCACACACTGAATCAGCCCTCCTCTTTTGGCTTCTGTTCATTTTTGGAAGAGAAGACTATACTGAAGTTGCTTGTTTTGGCAAACTCTGCTCCTTCAACTTGATCTCCACCCTATTTCTAGGAATTCAGCCCCTTTCATGCCTGCCAGTCTGCTGAGCTGTGTGCTGTTTTTGGAAGGGCAGAATACAATTTTCATATAAATTCTATGACATACTTGTATGAATTGCCAAAATGTTCCATGAAACATAAGTGCCACATAAATGATGGCAAAATAGGGCCATTTACATGTAGTTTTCGCTATGGATTTTATTTATGATTCATTTCTAGTCATGTATTTCTAGCCACCATCAGCTTGCCAACATTTCTATGATAGCCTATTATTTCAAGCATTTATAATTTGCTCAGTTTATTCCCAAGTGAATATTAATAAAGGCTTACAGTCTACATATCTGTATCAAATTTGGGGAATAATACTTAACACACCCGTCACTAGTACTCTGTATAAGGAACGTCATATGTTCATCTAATTGCCTGTAGTGTTTGGAAAAATGAAAGCAGTTGAACTATTCAACTTACAAAACTAGTTCCTGTTTTGCATGTACAGTAAGAAATTTTCACGAGGAATCTAATTGCATATTTTAACATGAAGCGGTACCAGTAAGTGGTATTTTCACCTATGTTACTGGAATAAACAGAATTCAAAGCCTTCTGACAGGGAAGTAGGTGCCTTTTACAATATGTATTAGTTCTGAAATCAAGTGAAACTGCAGGAAACAAGAGGATTTTACAGGCAGCATGAGAACAAGCATAAATTTTAATAGAATTTTGCAATCAATTAAGTCAAATGAACATTCAAAGCACAGTAATTTCTTGCATGCAAAAAGGCAAGAAGCCTTTTTCTTCATAGCTGGAAAAGAAAACCGCATTTCCTGCTTACGTTATTAAGTCTCTTAAATGGTCGAAATATACCCGCAAAAATCGTGATATTAAATTTAAAGTTGGTTTATCATTGTATCCCACAGCGTTTGCTCAGACAGCCGCCAAGAATTAAACCCGATGCGTGCGAGCAGCAGGCTCAGCCCGCTGTGGAGCGGCGCCTCCGAGCCGCACGGCAGCAGCCCGGGGCGGATCACACCGACTCCTCCAGAGCAGGCGGCCCTGCGGCGCGGCGCCTCTCCCCGCAGCCCCGGGCCGCCGCAGCCGGGCTGCGTGAGGGGCCTCGCTCCTCCTTCCCGCGCCTCCCGCCGGCCCTACCTCATCGGCATTCGCCCCGCCACCTCCCCGCGGCCCGCACTGCGGTACCGCCCGCGCAGGCGCGGGCCGCTGCCCCGCCCGCGGACATGGCGCAGACCGGGCCGCCGCCCGCCGCTGAGCGGGGTAACGGCAGCGCTCCGCCCCCCCCGCCCCCCGCGCTCTGCGAGCAGCGGGCGGGGCCGACCCCGCCTCCCTCGCCGCTGAGTGGCCGTTGGGTCACGTGTCGCAGCCACAGGGCTGCCGTTGCCGGGCGCGCGCGCGCTGGAGAACGTGAGTGGGGGGGGAGGGACGGGGGGAGGGGGCGCGCGCGCCGCGGGGCCGCGAGCGGGGCCGGGAGATGGCGGCGCGGCGGTGCCCCGCTCCCGGCCGCTCCGCTCCCGGCCGCCCGCGCTCCCGCGTGTTCCGCTGGCCCGGCCGGGCCGAGACGAGCCGCGCAGCGCGGCCCCGGAGGCGCCGCCCTGCGTGCGGCGTCGCGCCCGGCGGCCCCCGCCCTCCCAAGGGCCCCGAGGGAAGGGGGCTGCTGCCGGGGCAGGTGCGGCGGCGGGAAGGCGGCCTGGAGGCCGCAGGCCCCCTGCAACGAGCTTGTAGTAGGCTGCCCCCTCCTCCCCCCTCAGGCCTGGCCTTTCGGCCGTTTTGGATGCAGGGTAGCAGGTCAACCTCGACGGAAAAGAAGCGACTTTCAGAAGTTACAGAAATACCTGATGTTCGACGTACTTGCCAAAGTCTTAGCGCTTCACCCTCAGTTTTTGGGGGATTTTGCTCTTTGAAACGCTTTTCAGGTGGCAGAAAAAAGAAAAGAGTTCCTGAAAAAGTATAGAGTGGCCTGTTCAGGAAGTCTGTGGTGCTGGTGGGGACGTGAGAGTGCTGGTTCCCAAAGCACCACCCCGAGATACCCTCGTTTTGTCAGGAAGCTGCCGCAAACGCGTTTTAAATGTGGTGACTCCTTAGGACGTGCTGGTGCTCCTTAGAGCTGTGTGGCTTCAAAATTGCTGTTTATTTTGTTTACTTGAAGTAGACAAAAGGTATTTTTACAGATTACATATGGAAACTGATGTTTTTTCCTATCTTTTTATTAATCATAATTATATTAATTCCCTTCCTTTCTTGAAATAATATTTGATAGCCTGCAAATATCTTGCACCCCTATCAAAGGAGAAGCAGTGACAAGGAGGTAGATAAATGAGTCTGCAGATCTGGGTGGTGTTTTATATTTGTATAGTCAATTTGCATAATTCAGACATATATAAATGTGTTTAATGATGTCTGAGTTGATTTACCTTCCTGACTTAGCATGCTTCTGGGTGCTGTGCTTGGTTATTTCAACAACGTTTGTGGTCCTGAGAAGAGTGGGCATAATACTAATATTAGGAAGTGTATGTTTATCAACTGTTTGTGTAGTTTGCCACTATGATCTAAAATTGATTGGAAAGTAAGCTAATTGTTCTTCCCTTCCCATATAAGACTGCAGACAAATTTTCCCTCAAAATACTGAAAGCTAAGGAATGTTGAATTCACAGAGCCCTTATGCTTCACACTTGCAAAGTGGAGTCGGAGAAGCATGGTTTCGTTTTAATTGCATTATGAAGTTCTTGAGATAAATAAAGGAGTAAAGCCTTTCTGGTGTAACTATCCAATTTAGGATTCTAGTAGTGTGAATATTGCAGTCAAGTGTGTGTGGGGGGGGGGAAGACATTCTGACTCTAAAGTAGTTAAGTAACATTAAAGTTTTAAAAAAAAAAAAAAAAAAAAAAAAAAAAAAGTGACCTAACCTGCAGTCTGTTTTTGTTCTGACACAATTATTTTCGTTACAAATGTGACACCACCCTACCTTTACCAGTACAGTGACAGAGCTATAAGGTTTTGTGATTATTTTGTTTAACTTCAGCTGTATATGTGTAGATGCATCCTAGCGTTTTGAAAGACAGCTGCTAATTATTATTTATTATCTTATGAGAGAAGGATGGTAAAAATATGTATTAAACCTTGTCGTGCCACTTTGACCCCCTAAAACTGGGAAGAAACTTAATATGTCAACTCTAATAATGATATTATTATAGTATATAGTTCTGACTGCGGAGATTCAGCAAGAGGTGATGCTTCAAAGAAAGAAATTACTTATTGACTTCTTGTTTGTCTTTCTAGCTACATTGGAAATGCTTTATCTGTTTGATCGTATGTGGCATATAAATTTAGATGTGCAAAGAAAACTGTTGCTTTTAAGTTTTCTAAGCAGCAAAACCAATAGTAACATTGCTGTTGTGTGGATCCTGTATAGATCCTGTACAGTTTTTTCTAATAAAGAGAAAACTCATATTTTTTAAGGGGAATTGTTGAAATGTAAAGACTTAGTTTTTTTATTCCTGCTTTTTCTGCCTACTCTGCACTAAAATATCTTAACTGATTTGGCAATTGTAGCAGAATTGTAGCAATGGCAATTGTATTTCTGTTACATGTAACTCATATAAGCAAAAAGTATTCTTTTTGATGGTGCATTTATAATCAGCTTCTTGAACAGAATAAGCTATACTCAAGAGAGGGTTTTATATTAGGTTGTTCCATTCCAGGAGCTGATTTATATTGCACTATGAAAAGACTGATGTGACCACTCTCTCTAGAGGAGGAAAAAGGGAGCATTAGTAGTGTTAGTATTACCAGTAAATCCTTTTAAACATGTATGACACCTTGGCTGAGGCACATGGGCAAATTATTTCCACAGTTGTTACCTATCAAAGGTAATAGACTGAAAGATCAGGGAGGAATAAGTTCAGTGGCAGGTTAGTCATATAATATAGATATTCTGAATAATTTCATAGTCTACATTGTAGGGAGATTAGTAATTATTACTTTGATTTTCACAAACTGAAGAGGTTTTAAAGACTTTGTTAGAGCAAATAATCTTTCTCATATTGCTACTACAGGAGTAGCAAATTCTTTTTGTTTTGTTGTTTCTCCTTTTGTCATTTCCTACATGCAATTTGAGATTGCTAGTTGTGATTAGATTTTAGCTGCTTAGAAGTCACTGCTGGGTGATATCTAATTTGTGACTTGCCTGTAATGGGTGATACTACCTATAAGCCCAGCTGGTGTCTGAACTGCAGACGTTATCTGCAATTATATTTAAAATGTGCTTAAGTTCACTATATCTCTCTGCTTTCGTTTCCTATATGGCATTCGTTTCTAACTTAAGGCTTCAAATTACCCAGTCAGCTACTATGACAGTAAAGTCGTAGCAAGGAGCACTATAGGGAGACTCAACCCGAAAATGTTAAATTCTGGGAGAGGTCAGTCTGACTCTCTGAACAGTCTTTCAGTTCTAAGAAACTGCCCCACTACCATGCCAGCTAGAATCAATGGTAAACCCGCTCAATTAAAACTTGCCAACAAAGTTGACTGTGTGTAAACTGAAAGACTTATTCCTGGTTTACTTTCACCTGGAAGGGGACGAGTTCACACATGCTGAGGTCACTCTGCAATGTGAACCTCAGTGAATTTTGCAGGGGCAATGGAGAGATACACTTCAAAAGCATGCTCGTCTGAACTGTAACAGTAAAACTGGGATTTTATCTTTCTGTATATATATATATATATATATATATATATATTCTGTAATGCTAAGGTGCCTCCATTACAAATTATTTTTACAAGGCAACTTTGTAAACCCCTGACAGTTCTGTATTGAAGATTGGTGACAGATCTTTTCAAGATCAGGATCTACCATACAGATAAAAGCAGAATCTGCAGATCATGACTACGTTTAGAATGGATGGAAATGAGGTGTTATATTTCTCTCTCTACATCTCTGTGTCTACATCACAGTATAACTTTTTTCTTTTTCTTTTTTTTCTTTTTTTTTGAGATGAAGGGCAGTGGATCAGATTTCACTTCACAAAAACATGAATCAAAATTTTATGCCAAGGTACTCTGGAACTGCCAAGGTTGTTCTATCCATTTGGGGGGGGGGGAAGAACAGGGGCATCTGGGGACTCTTTTCCACTTGCTTCAAATTATAGCTATAGGAAAAGACAGTATAACATTTCATTTCAACTGATATTTACTAAAATATTTACTTTATTACATGATCTGTCAGTAATATGAAGTCATAATATTTGATGGTTGCCAAGCAAGTGGAGGGGGTTGTCACAGTAAAAATAAAAATTTAAATGCTTTGCACTTGGTTAGTACAAAACAAATAAATTCCGAGAATGTTTAGTTCAGACATTTATCTTGAGTAGGTGACAAAAAATGTGGACACGTGGCAGCCTAGATGTAGGACAAATGTCCATTTCAAGTCTGTTCTGGAAATTTGTACATTTTGAAGTGTGTGGCAAGTTTTTTAAAAAGAAAAAGGAATAAGTACTTCATTGTTTCAAGTCTCATTAGACTTTTAATAAACAGGGTAGAGGGTGAGGAAGAATGTTCAAACAGTTGAAAGCACTATATGTTTAAAATGAATTGCATTCCAGAAGGCTCTCAAATAACCAATTTGTTTTCTTTCTTATATATTTTTCCTTTCTAATGGAACACATAGTATGTTTTGGCTGACATTTTTGATTGCTTCCAATGCATAGCTTTATAATGCTTATAATACATAGCATTACTGTAATCGTGGTAGAGCATTCCCACTCATCTCTGTTGCATGACTGCTGTATAGACATGGGCTATGTGAGGGTTCCTTTTCCTAGGCGTGCATATGTTAAAAGTATTTTAAATGGGAGTTAGAGTATTCCCCCCCCCCCCCAAAAAAAAAAAAAAAAAAAAAAAGGAAGATCCTTTAATAAGTGAGGCTAGGTATAATTTGGCAATCTGGACAGCATGGTATGGCAAGATTTTGGGGTTTTCACACAGCTCAGGTTTAAGTGGTGTTGAATATTCTAACATTTTCATATTTCTAACATTCTCATATTTGTTTTTACTTATTTACTTGTTAAAAACTTGTTTTTAAAGGTACCAGTGTACTTTCAGCAGTGTGGTCAGCAGGCCTAGTATAAAGCCCCTTCCCTTTGTTATTTTGAGAATGCCAGCAGCTTTTTCTTCTCTTAAAGGACTGTAATAAGGATAAGTGCAATTTAAGGAGCAATCTAGAGAACAGAAAAACATAATTAATGCTACTACTTAGATGTATAAACTGATACGGAGGTATATGCTGCTTTTGTTTATGTTTAGCTGTGGTTGATCTTTTCAGGTGCACAACTGTGTAGCTCTCACAATCACTTCTACTGTTAAAGGACAACCTAATTCTGAGGTGATTTTCCTCTTTTCCATGTGTTTGCTTACCTTGTGTGGTGCAACTCCATCAATTTATTAATTATACTCTGGATACATAAAGAAAAATGTGTAATAAAGTATTTTCAAGCATACCAACTGTCTGCATGTAACTTATAATACATAATACAATAACATAATACCGACTAGAAAGGCAAAATTTAGTAAATCCTGGTAGACATAATGTAGAATGTTAAACTTCGGATCTTGAGCTGTTGTTCTCTAATTGTTTCATTTCTTTTTGCTCTCTTCCAGAAAAATCAGATTGCTGCATGTGTTGCTTATTTATCTGAGATAAAGATGTTTGCTGAGGAAATGAAAGAATGTATCACTGTCTTATTTCCTTCAGACGAAGTAGGGGAAGAAATAATCCACCCTCTCTAAAGTAGATCTTGTAGATCTCTCCTCATGCTTTTACTTTGTCTTTATATGTTGGGGCAATCAGAAGCTTTTTTGATGAGAACAACTCAGAGCAGGGAGAGAGAAACATAGGGAAAATGTTTGTTTTGTTTTGTTTTTTAATGTGGGATCTGGTTATGGGGATAACCACATCAGAATCTTGTTATTATTGGTTCTGAAATTGGTATTATTTCAGGCTGGCAAACCTTGAAAAGCATTACTGCTCTGGAGATCTCAGACTGCTTAAGCATCGATTCCATTCAGCTAGGTTGGTTAATCCTTCATCATATGTTCTTGACATTTCACTTTAGCTCAGCTCTGAATTGAATCAGGAAGAATATGAGCCGTGGACATGTAGCAATGGCTGGCTCATGGTCTGACCCACTATAGAAAGGCTGTGCATCTAAGGAGGTGAACGCACAGGTTCTTTCGAATGTTAGTCATTTCTGTACTCATACCAGAGATTAAATGGTGCCCTCAGTTGGCCGAGCTGGTGATCTGCTCTGCATGGTAGATCACTTGCTGTCAGGCAAATCTGAGTTGATCTTGCAGAAACTGGAGTAGGCCGCACAAAAAATGAAGAGCAAAATTGGTAAGCAAGTGTTTTCTGAATGCACGTAGTTTTGGAGCTAGACACAAGTCTGGAGGTAAAAAAGAATCACCTGCAGAGGTGATGGTAATCAGTTTGCAATGGTAATGAAAACTGAGTGCTAGTTTGTATACTAGAAGCATTTTCCCTGTTCTATGCTTTTAAGCTAAAATATGAATTCTGGTCACTGGGAAAGCAATCATATTTTCAAAGCTTATTGTTAGGAATACTTCACTGTTTCTCTGTTACTACTTGAAATAGTAAGTCTTAATTTTCATTCTTAGTTTGTTCTGAATATTTGGAAAAGGTGGAAAGAAATGTCATGAAAAAATGATATATGTAGCCAAAATGGGATGCATGAAAACAGAGGCTCCAGAGAAGTGGTTTTTTGTTTGTTTAAATCAGTTCAATTTCTGAAAGTTTCATTGGTTGTGAGTGAGTCAGGAAGACAATGCGAACGTGTCTAGAACACCCAGAAATCTTGTAGATGAAATGAAACCTGTTCAGGGGCATCAGAGAGGTTACAGACTCCTTTTTATCATGATACTTGTCTGGATTATCTGTATAAATCTCTTATTTGTGTCTCATGCCAATTTAAGAATTGTAATAATCTTATTTAATTTTTTGTTCTGATTAAGGAAGATGTTTGTCTCAGCTAGTTAAAATTGTACAAACTATGTTAAAAAAGTATTGATGAATTTGGAAGCACCCCTATGGTTAATCCTCATTAAAGAGAAAAAACATATATATGTATACACACACACATATATAAAAATATATAATGTCTTTTATCTCTTATTTTCTTTCAGAATTTCCCAAACTTATATGGTTTTGAATTCAAAGAGAAGACTAGGAATGAAATAAACATCAGGTTTCTTTGAGTAAGAAGTGACAATGCAGCGAAGGCAGAGAGGAGTCAGTGCTGGATTGCTTTTGCTGTTTTATGAAATTTATCAAGTTGGATTTCAGAACATTCCTCCTGTTACACTTGGGATACTTGCACTGAATATTTTTCTCTTTTTGAATCCACTGGGGCCACTATCTGAAGTGTGTATCAGTGTAAATGAAAGCTTCTACAGAAAGAATTGGCAGCGTTTACTGCTTTCACCTTTCCACCATGCAGATGACTGGCATTTATATTTTAACATGGTTTCCATGCTTTGGAAGGGGATAATGTTGGAAAGAAAGCTTGGAAGCATTTGGCTTGCATATATAATTGCAATATTTTCAGTGCTTGTTGGAGTTGTTTATATGGTACTGGAATACATGCTTGCAGAAATTCTGGATGACCCTACATATAAAATGAGTTGTGCTGTAGGTTTTTCAGGTAAGACGCACAGTTGATGCAATTTACTTCTATGAAATTAATATTTTTAGATACTGTATAGTCATACTTGTTGAATGTAGAAAATGGAGATGTATGCATCTGTGTGTATGTATATAGAAGCTACGTCAGTAAAGCTACCTTTTTTCTTTTTAAATTAAAGCATATGTTCTGGTATGTTCATGTGGTTGATTTCATATGCTTGTGACCAGTGTCTTTATCTGAGAACACGAAAAATATCATCACCCCAGTAGAATCATGTTTCTTGTTTAGTGCCACTGACTGCTATAAGTTTGTACACTTCTCATTTTCAATGCAAACTATTTTCCTGGTGTAAATGTTGCTTAGGTAGGTTCTGAAAAACCCTATCACTTCACTAGAATTATTATTTCTGACCATCTTTTCTGGTATTAGCTGTGCTTTTTAATATGGGCACCTACCATGGTCTTGACCTCTTATTTGAGAGGTTAAAGGTTTGTAGTGAGTGAACTCTTCCTCTTTAAGGAAGCCTGAAATCAAGGGGAAAAGTAGCATTGCTTATTATCTTATTATGAATAAGTCTATAATCTACTGAGCCACTTGTACAGAGGACAGAAAGTCAGATTTTGTCAGCTTAGAGAATAACTAATTGGATTTTAATTTTCACGTTCTACAAGATAGTTCAGATTTAATATTAATCATTGTGGCCTGTTCTGATGTGTCTTACTTTCTGCAGCGTCTTTGAGTATTCCAGGCTTGGAAATATGTTGGACTGCAGCCTACATGTACATACATTTGACCATTATTGAAGCAGTAAATTAAAGCAGCTCTGACAAAATTAGTATCCATAGTTGATCTTTATAAACCTTCAACATCCTCCCATATATGTCATTGCTCTTGCATTGCAGGGAGTAACGTATATATGGAACAGCTGTTGAAGAGGAAGAAATGAGTATTTTTCTGATAATAACTCCTTCTTTGAGAGCCCATCTGCATGTGTATTTATGACCTATCTATTTTTTCAGCTTTCAAGAGCCTTGGGATGCCTGGATACTGTTTTTTTTTTCTTTTCTTTTTTTCTTTTTACAATTGGATGAAGCAGACCAGCTCATTGCTCCCCAGAGAACCTGTCAATACAACAGGCCTAGATATGGACATTTAAACCTGAAATATTTGAAGCTGAGTGTACAAAGGTGTGGTGAGCCAAGGATGGATTGGGTAGAGCGAACTGCTAAACTACACTGCCACTTTTAAATATTTCTCTCTTCTATTAAATTAATAGTTTCTAAACCAAGTACAGTTTTATTGGCAACAAATAGCGTGAGTCTATGTGAGGGAGTATATGTGTTTGAGCACACACACGTATCTGTGATTAGATATGGTCATAAATGAGAATCTTTCCATCATAGAGTAAGCTGAGGAGTTTGATAGCTCTTGAGTTCCTATGGTGTTAGAAGTGGAGGGAGAAAACCTTTTTCATGTTTTTATTTAGTTTATCTGTATCGTGTTCCACTCAGCTATTTTTCCTGTATCAAATCTTTTACTTTCAAATTTGCAGATTTTTTCAAACTGTTGTTTTCAGTTTCTTCTTGAGAGTAACCTTTTCAAAGCATTTTGAAAGTTCCAGTAAAATAAGTGAACTCATTCTGTCATATCAACTATTACTTACATGTTAAAACAGTTGTATTCAGTTAGTAACAAATGGTTATTTATTATGATTAAAGGTGATTTATGTGATTTTTTTTTTCTTTGCAGAAAGGCAGTGATTCTGGAGTATATGTAAGATGATTTTCCATTGATTTAGAATTCTTGAGTCTAGTCTTCAGTTTCACGAATGCATCTGTTTGCCTTGTTTTCAGTCATGGCTTTTCTCAACTCAGAACATTTTTTGATAGTTAATTTTGCTTTAGTACAACTGGAACTCCCATTTTAAAATTATGTTTGTATTGTTTTGAATACTTTGGTAGCTACACTGGGTACATGAAAAAATAACTTAGAGTTGGCTTTGCTATACAAATGTATACATTGTAATTTTTTTTTTAGAGGCACTGAAAAGTATCACTGAAAAAAGAGTTTAGGACTGCTGTTCTGGCATGTAACAGTGTGCTTCCTGGTGTTGTGAAACTGCATGGTTCTCCAGTTTTAGTTGTTCATTTGAAGTCATTGGCATTTCTTTATTTTTTGGGCCCAAGTATTTCTCTCTTAATGTAACTTTGTTCTTGTTTGCAGGAGTCTTGTTTGCTTTGAAAGTTCTTAACAACTATTACAATCCAGGAAGATTCAGCAGTGTCTTTGGAGTGCAGATATCCAATAAATATGTTTGTTGGGTGGAGCTGGTGGCAATTCATTTAATTTCCCCAGGGTAAGTGCATTTAATACTTCAAAGTCAGTAGAAGAGATCTGGAGTATCTGAATTGTTTGAAAACTAATTATGAGGTATGAGTAGTGCCTGGCTACTATCCAAATTGAGTATTGAGGCTACAATTAAGTGTTGAGGATACAGTTTGCTTTTTTTTCCCCTCAGCACCTTCCAGTGTGACTGTGCTTCAAAACAAACAAAAAAACAAAACAAAACAAAACAACAACAAAAAAAGGAATGCTGTGCTTATGAAAGATAACAAGGGCTGATGGGCAAGAGGCATACACATTCAGCAAAACAAGCTAACCTGAGACAAGCTGTAATGCAAAGGACTTTGTTAGCAAAACAGCATTTCACTGTTTGCTTTGTATTTCTCTCCTAGTCCCAAATATGCATTTGTTCCAGTCACTCCTCTGACTTTTAATAGAACCATTATCCAGTATTCTGCAGCTTTTTGTGCAGTTTCATTGCCTTGCATGCTTATTGATTAAATTGTTCAGTTTTTCTTGGTGCTCAGTTCTGCCAGCACAGCTTACCCACCTCTCAGCCCTGTCAGATTAGTGCCTTCCTTTTCTTTGGCAGCTGATTTTTGGAGTTGCATTTGCAAGTAAATAGTTTGTTGTTATAATATTTTATAACTGTCAGCCATAATGGAGAATGTGTGTGAAATAAAGTCACCAAACTGAGAAAAACAAAGCCACCTAATTTACAAACTACTGAATCATAATTTACAAACACATTTTCCCACTTTTCAGAAAGGTTAAAAAAAAGAGACGGAGTGAGACTGAGATATTTCTTATCAAATACTATTATATAGTGGATGTAATGTTCTTTGGCCAGGAAAAGGAGAAGAGATGTTCAATTATTACCTATTCTAAGCACTATTCATATTGTTTTTATGACTTAATGCCTGATTGACTGCAGCAGGGAATCCCAAGTTAAATGACAAAAGAACTGCAGTACTGAAGTACTCTCTGTTCCAAACACAATTTTAAGTGTGAGCTGAGAGGTCTCTTACATGGTATTACTGCAAGTGTTAAACCAAAGTTTTCAGTATTATATGCATTCTTCTGCAAAGCATAAACTCGTTTTAGCTACATATGTTTTTTTTATTTGACAGTGTTAAATACCCCTGTTCATTTTGTTATTAGAGAATAGTGGAAGAACTATAATAAAGTCTATAATAAAGCTGTGCTCATATCATACCGTATCCAATTTATGGAGAAAAAAGTGAGGTTAGTGATTGCATTCTGTTGTTTGTTTCAGTTATATTACTGCAGAAATGTCATTGATGGGGTAAATGTGTATAGAAGGTACAGAAATAAAGTCAATAACCCTCTCTCAATTTGTGTGGGAGCTTACATTGCTACTTGGTCTAAAGAACCTCTGGATTGTTACATGCTGTCCTGATATTAAGGGCAATTTCACAGCACTTAAACAATATGATAGGTAATAGAAAACAAGTAGTCTCTAGAAGTTCATGTCCCAGAACATGGTGTGTTTAATTAGTAACTGCCTCGAAATGAACCATAACAATTGTAGCGCTCAGAGCAATGCTATTACATGTTCATCTGCCTGTTCAGGGCATGTTGTAGTATTTGAAGTGTCTGATTAAATGGTATTTCTTTGTAGGTCAGATTGCAGAACTTATCCACCTTTTATCTATTCAAAGTTAATTGGGGCAGAATTCTGTCCTGTCAGAAGGACATACATTCAGCTTGGGCGTACCTTAGAGGACTATTGTATCACAGGATCATCTGAGAATCCATAAGCAATGAAGGATTAAAAGTAATACTGAAGGTATTGAAAATCTGATTTGTGCACTAAGAGAACATTTAGGGTTTTGCTGGTGTCTTTTAATTTTTTTCTTTCTCATTTATGCTTTTGTTATGGGGAAATTTTAAATCACATTTCATTTCCTTCTACTCTTCCATGAAGTGAGAAAGTTGGGATGTTGGCTTTTTATAACATTCTTTGGAACGGAACATTTCTTTGGAACAACAGTCACGTGAGATTATCTTCTAATCTCAGTGCCTTTTCCAGAATTGGTCATGTGGTATTTTAGTCATCCATTGGGTGAGCATGCAGGTGCTTTACCTGTGCTCATTACTAAAGGAAACACTTATCTTTCAGGTTGTTTCTGTATTAATTCAAATTTTTATCAGATCAACACAGGCAACACGCCTAGATTAGAGGCTGAACATCATAGTTATTTTCAAATTGTTTTTCCAGATGGCTAAAAATAACAAAGAATGAAGATCATGGGAGAATGGAAAGGTAAAAATGAAAGTGTAGAGGATCTTATTTTTCCAGCAATTCAGAAATGCTGAACTTTGATATTGCGACTGCAGCTCTGAAAACTGGTGCAGGCGTTTCTCTAGGCCTCTTCTTTGACCTGTATTTTGACAGATTTTAACAGTTATTGGCTTCCAGGTGTCTGAAAGTTTTTCAGATCTGTGAAAGATGATATAATCCATAAAATGTAAAAATCTGTCTTATTTGAACTGTTTCCATTTTCTAGATGAGTTCTAGCCTTTAGTTTCTGTTCTAAATTTCTCTTCGTAACTGTTTCTAGATAAGCAATGTTGATTAGTGTTGATTTGAGACAATTTTATCGAGTTTTGTTAATTTATATGTTTATTAGTGTTCTCAGTTTGCAGGGTCTTCCCTTTTTTGAAAAGAAAGAACTACTGCAGTTTTGAAAGAACAAGAGCACTGAGAGAGTGATGGAGCACTTGAATAGGTTGCCCAGAGGGGTTGTGGAGTCTCCTTGTCTGGAGATATTCAAAGCCCTCCTGGATGCAACCCTGTGTAACATGCTCCAGGTGACCCTGCTTGAGCAGGGGGGTTGGACTAGATGATCTCCAGAGGTCCCTTCCAACCTTACCAATTCTGTGATTCTTTGTGATTCTGTGGACAGGTCTACGTTTGGCAGTAGAGGTGCAGATTGCTCATAAGCTAACACTTGGAAATGTGTTGTTCAGTTATAACTTATAATGATTCAATGATGAAAATCATTTTCTTCATTTCACATGGGTTCCAAGAATCCACAGGACCTCAAAATATCTGAATAAATCATAGTCAAAATAGGCAAATGTCATGAGTAGGAATACAGAGCTTTTCATTAAAATGTTGTTTTTATTTTATATGTAAAATATGTGTGTGTGTGTGTGTATGTATATGTATTAGTTATATTTATGGTAATATATAAGAGGCTGGGTCAGTCTCTGATGTAAATACAAATATTTTTTATAGCTCTGATATTTAAATACTTATGTGACCTTTTATATGCATCTGTTTTCCTATTTAGTCTGTTTTTTAATTGCTCATTGCCTAATGTTTAGAGGTATCACTGGGTCATCACCGATTATCAGTCATATTTACTGTTGAACAGTTTTATTGATGAGTTATCTTGCTCTGTTGATACTGGTAAAGTTCATCAACTTTGAATTCAGCAAGTAACACTGAGGGAGAATGAAAATGTTCTTTATGCTGTAACATCTTGACTGTTACAGCTGTTGAATCAATGAATTGGCTTATTTTTGCTTGACAAACACTTCTGTCACTTTGACTAGAGATTTCCTGGAATCCCTTACCTGAAGTACTAGCATATTTTCGTAATAATATCACAGTAATGGAAGCTTTAACAGCAGTGTAATTTGAGTTTGGAGACATTTAAACATGGTATAACCTTCACATTTCTTGGTTTAGTTGTAGACTATCTGTAGTCCTGATGATAAGAATTAAAAAGCAAATCTAAATCATGCACCTTTAAGTCTTAAGCTGCTTGTTTGTTATCTGCAGCAGCTGAACAGTAGTTTTAATGTACTGTTGAGAAACCAGTCTTTATCTGGTGACCATCACTGCACTAATGTTCTTCCTTTTTACTACAACCGAACTTTAATACTAATCTTATTACTTAGAAATCATTAGGTCATTGCAATTCATCAAGAGAATATTGTCAAATAAACACTTCTCATTTGATAACAGATTTGCAGAATAAACAAGCAGGGAGATCTTATTACAGTGGCTGAAGCTAGTAAAATGTGCTGAAGAGCTTGCTCTTTAGAGCTGGCTGAATGGATGTTAGAACTGTTCGTGAGTTATTTCTGGACACTGGAGCAAATCAGTTCTGGTAGTTTGAAAAGTGCAAGTAATTGTGCCTTTTGGAAGGAGGAAGGAGCCGGTGAACTGTAGACCAGTTGAGCTGCTTACTACATGGAGGAATATGTGGAGGAGTAATTGAAGTGCAGTAAGCAACTGAAAGGTATTTGCCACGAAAGATCAGGGCAAATCAACTCCGGCACTCCTTTTGTGCCAGTGTAAAAGGCTTTGTGGCTTGGAGAGAAACTACAGGTGCCATCTGTCTTGACTTTAGCCAGACTTTTAACTTGACATTCTTAAAGCAATCTAGACTAATAGGGTACAAAAGAATAGGTTACATTGCACAGCTGATTTAAAAAAAACATACTCAACAAATTTTTATTGGAAGTCTGATAATCACTGTTGAAGTAATTGTTAATGTTAGGGAACAGGATGTACTCAGTAGCTTGAAAATAAAATCAAAAGCCCCCCTCTCAAGCTCTACCTCATGCATTTAAGATACAGTGCTCTGTGGAATGCCTCTTGCAGAATATTTATGTGATAAATAGTCAGGAATAAAAGAAAAGAAAATGGGTTTGATAGGAATGGCATTACATGGTGAGAACCATTTTCCAGTCTTCTATCAGCATTAAAAAAAAAAAAAAAAAAAAAAAAGGAAGAAGAAAAAGCTATGTTCCCAATTTATAATAAGGTAACTGGAAGTAGGAAACTTGCTAGTAAAGAAACAGTGGTGCTTTCTTATATAGGACTGGGTAAAATGGATTGCATGTCATTCCTCCCCCTCACTCCCATGTGGTCACTTAATTTGTTCTAATTTGTGTTCAGAGAGGATGTTCAGCACTGGTAAATTAACTACATTGCCTACTTCCCAAGCAAGATTTAATTTTATAGCAAAGAGTGTAAATTGTAGGTGACTACCTGCTTGATTTTAATTTGGAAATTAACAGTGTGTATATAAATAAACACGTGAATTTGATCCCATTGTATGAAAATTCATTGTTTTTCAAAATAAATAGCTCTAGATTCTTGCAGTATATCACTTTGCTATTACTAGTTTGCTGAATGAGTATGCACTTTCTAGCATAGCCTTGAAGTAGAAGATGCATGGAAATAAGACCTTGTCATAAAATTCTGCAGTAAGGGCTTAAATTAAAGACTTACTGGCAATGCTACATAAGTGGCTTTGTGTTGTGGTAGCATTGTGTGCATAATGGATGATAGCTATTTGACTTTTGGGTTTACAGTTACTGAGAAATTATCAAAGTTAGATGACAGATATAGGTTTTCTTGTGCTGTTTGCTGTTTCAGGTGTCCTGACTGACATATCAGATTTGAAACAATGCAGGAAAAATTCACTACCAGTGTAAAAATCCCAGAAGAATGTTCGCATAAGAATTAATATAATACTGTAAGAGAGGCCTGTAAGCATTGGGTCAAGATCTCTAATACAAGAAAAGCAGATGACATGCAAATAGTTTTTCCTCTAGTGATACCCATTTTTATGAAAATTACACAGCCAAATGAAAAAAGTTTAATTCTGTTTGGGAGATTTTTTTTAATAATGTGTATATCAGCCTGATGGCAAATGTCTTCAGGAAATAGTATTTAGACATATTGCATAATTATTGTTAGTATGAAGTGAATGGTTGAGACAAACAAGATCTCTGGGGATATCTACATTTTTAAACAAAAATTAAACGTGATATCATTTGAATTTCTTTTTACCAGAGAGAAAAATAGTTAACGTTGATAATGTTCACTGACATTTAGAGAAAAATTATGCAATTTTAAAAGTCAAGAACTCTGATTTTATTCCCACTGAAAAAGCTAGTTTGTATTGTGCAAACCAAAAATTGTACTGTGAAAAAAATAATTATCAATTTTTCTTTATTAGCCATCAGGGAAAAAAAGCAGTAGGTTATTATGTTGTTGTAATCAGGAAGACACTTTTTTGTTAGTCAATCCAAAAAATAAGCCAGGTTTTTGTATATACAAATATACACTGAAGTTAAGGTGTTGTTCTCAAGAATAGTGTAAGAAAATCTATTTTTGAATCTTTTGATAATGGGTGTTGTTTTATGGCTAATATAAAGGTTTTTAATTATAACTGGGGTTATTTTACTGTATACAAAGTAGAAAATCAGCGTAACTTCCATTTTCTGGATGAGACAAGAAAGGTGGTGAAATTTGCAATGCAAATGAAAGGAGACTTGATAATATGTGATTGAACAAAACTTCTTCATACAGAATTTCTTTTGTGCTTTTTGTAAACTATATTTGGGCATTTAGTTCTAGAATTTGCATATAATCCTGCCTTTTGAAAACAATTGTAGTTTTGCAATTAACTTTAATGTTAGCCAAATAAAACTCATATAGCCTGATAGGCAAGAAGTCCATTATGCAAATTTTTTTTAAAGGCAATCTACTGAAAATTAAAAATCACTGTAAAATGTAGTAAAATGTCAAGAAGATTGACATTGAAATATTCTGGGGGATTATGGGTTCAAATATATTTAAGTTGGAAATAGGAGTATCCACTTCAGACTAGGGTATATGGAAGAAGAATGTTAATTGCATGTGTGAATGTTAATTGCATGTGTGAAACAGTTTTTTATGTAGTTTTCTTATGTATCAAAATACTGAATTTATGAATATGAATTCCCTATTGTATCAGAATGAATGCCTTAAGTAATAACTTGAGGAGTACAAACAATTACATGTACATAATATACAATTATCAATATAGAGACTAATATGCTTTTAAAAATAATCACTGTATCAAACTCTAGTTCTTCTTTGTAGGGCCTTAGTAGCCCTCTCATCTTCCCTTGCTAAGTAGGGGCAAATGTGAGCCCTTAAGCCAGCAGAATCGGGGACACCTCTCCATGTTTCTAATGGAGACACCTCCAGTTTCTCCAGGCAGTCTGTTCACAGAATCACAGCATGGTTGAGGTTGGAAGGGACCCTCTGGAGATCATCTAGTCCAATCCTCCTGCTCAAGCAGGATCACCTAGAACACATTGCACAGGATCACGTCCAGGCAGGTTTTGAATATCTCCAGAGAAGGAGATTCCACAGCCTCTCTGGGCAGCCTGTTCTAGGGCTCTGTCCACCTCACAGTAAAGAAGTTTTTCCTCATAAATATTTTCCTCATTTTCTGTTCTAGTGCTTAATTGTTCTCAGATCTCTCCTTGTAATTCATGTCTGTTACTCCTTATCCTGTAGCTAGTGAACGTGGCGGGTTTTTCATTCCTATTTGCGACAGTCTTTTGCATATTTTGAGATGATTATATCCATCACTGTTTTCTTCAATAGACTGAGAAACTGTAATTCCTTCCACCTTTCCTTAGAAGCCATGATTTTTAGACTGTTGTTTTTGTTGCTCTTCCTTTTGTGCTGTTTGAGCCTGGGTTTTGTGCCAGGCTCGATTCTTCAGCTGAGACCTGCCGCTGCTGGGTAGAATGGAAGGTTATTTCATGCATCTTCCAGACAATACTCCTGTTCGTATATTCCAGTTTAAATAGAAGTCTTTTCTTTAGTAGTGTGACATGTTGATCTGTGCATTATCCTGAGATTCACTGTGTACTTCAGATTACATCCCTAAGCTCTTACTTGCCAGCTACTTTCAGCCTGTTTTGTATATTTGATCATTTCAGTGATAAGTTGAGAAATTTGAGTGCTCTTGTTGAACTGAATCCTGTTTTTCTTCCAAATCATTCCTTAATTCAATATAGGTTGTTTTAAATGCTAATCTCCATTGACCAACGCCTACATTTCAGCATATTGCTGTGCAGTAAGTGTCCTCATTTACCAAGATATTTGAGTAGTTTACTTGTTCCTTTTCGTGGCTACCAATAGGTTTGTGTTTAGGGTGATCCTTAATTACTTAGAGAACCTTATCCTCATGATCTTCATAATTTGGTAATAAGTATATGGCACTGTCTACAATACTTCTTGCTTTTCTCATGCCCTTCTGATGTCAATATATGTAAGTACTGCTGTGGCTGAGATTGTAAACAGCCTTAAGAGAAATCCAGTAACATTTAAGACATAAGTTATTCTATACTTATCTTACTCTTACCAAATTTACTCTAGATTTTGCTGCATAGTTATAGTTTAAGTATAATTTGTTCTGGTTTGATAAGTGTGAAAAGTTTTAATAAAACAATTTTCTTTGTGAAGATACTTAGTATCTATACATGTGTTTTAGATGTTATATTTGGAAAATATCTGTATAAACGTATTTGCCGTGATGTATGTAGAGAATACCTAACATTACCAACCTCCCTTAAACCTTATGTAATCATTTGAGGAAATTAAAATATAACAAACTACAAAATATCAAAATACCATTGCAACAAGTTGTGTCTAACTAGACTGTAACAGTAAACATTTTGCTTATGTTAGGGAAGTTGTCTTTATGTACTCTGCAGAGGTTTTTTTTGTTTTTGTTTTGTTTTGTTTTAGTAATTGCAAGTAGCATGCCACTGCTGTTAACAATATTTCAAATCAGTTGTATGACAAAAAAATGGGGAAAATTTGATATGATTTGTCAAATATTACACTTATTTTGTGCATGTCGGTGGTATTTTATCCATGTGACTATGTATCTGATCTTATTTTTCATTTAGAATACCCTATTTAAACTTTTTAGTTGTCATTTTCTTCTCTTTGAATGTAACTTTCAATAAAAGTGAATAGGGATTGAATATCTATTATACTAAACTGTTCGATAGACATGAAATGGAAATTATCCCTTTGAAGACTACTTAAAATTGAATATTTCTGCATGCTTATATTAAATATTTTTTAATTGTATTACATCCAAAGACCTTGACTTCACATTTGTGGAACAGTGATAGATAAATCCAGATGAGCATAAATGTTTTCTAAAATGCTTCTAGAAATATAGGTGAAGCAATAACCTCCTGTTGGTGATATTTTAGAGTAATGCATTCAAAAATATTTAGTATTTTCTGGGTATAGAGGTCACATTTTTCAAATTAGGCAAAAATGTATTTTTTGCAACTTTGAAATAAGCTCCTTGTAAATTATTTATTTTGCTACCTATAAATTCTCACAGCACCTTAAAAATTGCTGGTAACTTGTAGGAGAGAATTGTAGTCCTGCATAGCAGAATACAAGTACATAATTCATAGATGGCAAAAGACTGAATTTCAGTTTGATCTTTATCTCCCTCCAGTGGCAGATGCATTTTCTCATGTATTTCTACCAGTGATGTCTGTAAGTTGTATTGACTTAAGTCAATGTACTATTATTACCATATCTCTGTACCTATTTTGGATTTCTGATCAGAATGTAAAAAAAAAGAAAAAAACATGTTTAGATCTGCTTTTAATTTAGTTAATTAGTTTAGGTAATTAGTTTTCAGTTCCTTCAGGATATCTGTTGGGTACTTCTCTGTAACTGTGTATACCCATGATTCTTAGGGAAGTTATGGAGAAAGCAAACTTGGCACTTTAGCTCATGTTGTCTTGACCATGTTAAATATTTCTAGGAAACATGAAATGTCAAAATTAAAACTTTCATAATGAACACTGAAGTAAACTATCTGCAAGATTAACCTTGTAGCTCAAACTTTAATGTGGTGGAGCTGCAGTTCTCAGACCCAGCCTAGAGGTGGGTCTGCTTGCTGCTTTTGCTCAAAATGAATCTGGTAAAAAATGCAAAGAGGCTTTTTTAAATTGCACATGTAGGTTCAATTAGAGCAATTAATGCTTTAAAATTATAAATTAGGAAGTCTCTTACGTCAGAGCAGAAATTAATGAATTTTTGCATTCCCACGTGTCTTTGCAGGCAAGTCCTTTCTCTGTGGTTGGTCTCAGCTCAGTAACTGAGGAGCTTTCTGGTTTACAAAAAAATTTGCAGTCCCCTTTGTGGATCCCTACCAAATAAGCCTTCCTTTCTATCACTCACAGGTCTTTTCCTTTCTCCTAGGGCTTCTTTTGCTGGGCATTTGGCGGGGATTCTAGTTGGACTGATGTATACTGCAGGACCTCTGGAAAAGATCATGGAAGCCTGTGCAGGTATATAGTTTGGTTCAATTTGTGAAATCCGTATAAGCAACATTTTATTTTTAAAAATCAGTAAATGTTACATACAAAAATTCAGGCTTTTAGGCAATTAAGGATATGCTGTTTATTAAAGAGAATACAAACAAAAAACTTTGCTTTAGTATGGACGATAACCAGTAAGTGTGTTCTTCAGGTGTTTGTACTTGGAAGAATAAATTCTACCTTATTTTTTAAATATGTATTTAAAGTAAAAAATTCAGGTAAGATGTGAATGAAAATGTAATTTTAAACAATTATAGTGAACCCATGGCAATATGCCAGAATACAGTATGTTTCTGTGTTGATTTTCTTGTGTCCATTCTAGTGGAAGTTCCTATCTTTTGAAAAAGATTGAGATGCTTGAGAAATTGTTATAAGGTTCCCCAGTCTTTCCAACAGTGTAATAATACATTGGTTTATACACTCACACATTTTAAACCTGATATTGAGTATTTTTAGGCTAACAATCTGTTTTAAAAAATAGCGCTGCAAACTTTTGTCTGATCAGAGCCATTAACTTCAGTGTTTTAACTAGACAGAAGTTTAAGCCTTGTCATAACAACTGTGCTGGGACTGATTGTCAACGCTTTCTCCTCCACCCCCGCTCCCCCCTCAAGTTCCTCACCCCTTAATACAGGCTTGCCAATGTTATAGTCTATCACCAGTGCAAAAAACAAAAGTTTTTGGTTACCTATGGTTTCATATTTATATCATATGAAACAAAGACTCTGAAAGAAACAGTACTTTAAATTTGATTTTGGCTTTTTAAATGGACAATGTGGTTATTTTATTCTAACAGTACACTCATCATTCTTCTCATATTTAGGTGGCTTTTCTTCATTTACTGGCCCTACCCGGCAGAGGGACTACTACTCACGTAAGTGCTTTCACTGAGTTAGCTAAAAGCTTATTTCAGTTTTAAAGAGTATTCAGACCATTTTTACTAATAATGAAAAGCCTATAGAAGAGCTAGTTAACTGGAAAATCATATAATATACTAAGCATTCTGCATGTATGTATACTTACTAACTTCGTACTATTTCTCTGGCCTTGTCTCACCTTTCCTTTTTCAGGAACTGTGAGGGTATATTTTGTGCAAGAGGCTTTACTACAAATTAAGGTCATGGCTTCGTAAAATGCTGCCCTAGGGAAATACCATCCCTTTTGCAAAGGGAGCAATGAGGGGAAGTTGTGGCTATAAGAAGCAGCTCGTAGAACCTTGATAGATCTGCCCTGTTCTGGCAAATTTTATCTGATCCATTCTAAGATGTTTTTATCCTCTGTCAGAGGATCTTCTTTTGAACACTTGCTCTAAATCAGAGAATTCTCTTGAGACAAATGCATGCAAAAAACAAACTCCTTACTATAATAAATACAGGCCGTCTTCACTGTGTGTAAGATGGAGAGTTAGCTGGAATACTAGGACACTTTGAACATAGCATGTTTGATTTACTTCTCATGTAGAATATTGAGTTTTATGTGGAGTGTACAGTAATAGGTGGAGATCTGGCCTCTGAGGAACAGAAGAGGAACCAGCCTTGAGGTGGGGCTGTTTGTTGGATCAAATCTAAGGTTTGTATAGCCTAGCATATCCAGTCTTCTGCAGTAATTTATACTCTTCCCTAGGCATCTGCTGTATAACAGGATAAATATATAGAGATGACTCCCTTGAATAGTTTCTAGAGTGCAGTGGCTTGTGGCTTAAAGATTCTCCCAGCAGAAGATTTTAAGGGGAATTTTTGTCTTTAATCTCCATCGATGGATTTTCCTTCCATGATTATGTCAAATGCTTTTTGAATCAGTATAAACTTCACTGCCCACAACATCCCAGCAGAACTTCAGTTTACTTTTGAGTGAAGAATGTGTCATTTTTGTTTGTTTTGAACTTGTCAGCTACTAATTTCATTTAATGCATGGTAACGCTTCTATGGGAAGGGAACTTGAAAAATCATTCTTCATGCACCTTCACCGTATTCTTCAAGGTTTTACAGGTTTATGTCATATCTCCCCATAGTAATCTTTTCCCCTGGGCTGAAAAGTTATTGTTGGTGTAATTCCCTCTATGAAAGCCATTTCATGTTTTTGATCATTCTTGCTATTCTTTGATGTTTAGCCATGCATTCTTGTCTTTTTCCTTTTTTTTTTCTTTTTGTAGTCTTTTTAAGTGAGATGCGCTAGTTCTTATCCAAAGTGAGTCAGGTTTGTATGTGTTTTGTCTTTCACGATATATCCTCAATTCTATTACTACTTTTAACAATTCCCCCACGTGGGAATAGAGGCCAAGAGAACTGAGTATTTTTCAAATATTTGTCTGGTAATTCCTAATGGAAAGATTTTAACCTGCTTTCCTTACAAATAGCATCTAAGATTGTTGTAACTAAGATGTATTTACCTGGATTTTCATTTTCCATTTCTAAAATTAAAGCTGGAGATCTAAAGGCCAATAAAGAAATAAACTGAGAAACATATTGAGAAATGGAGTAATATGTGAACATAGACTGTGTAGTGAGCATGAGATACTTTTTTCCGTGACTGGTAATCTCAGGCCAGTTAAAAATGATCACATACCTGCAGTTAATGGTCAGTCCACTAGGGCCTGGGTGTACTGCTTGTGTCATGCTATTTTCTGCCTTCATAAAGACCAAATCTTTCTTCAGTATTCCAACACAGCAGGATATGTGGAAACCCTACGTAGTTCTAATTGATCAGGGGGAAGTAACCATGTTTCTCAACTTCTGTACTTCGAAATCTTTTGTTGGAAGATGCGAAATTGGTATAAAAAATGGAACTTTTCCCTTTTAATTTTTTTTAGTTTAGCTTTTCTGTGCTCAACCAAGATGAGACTGTATTAGAAGGAAGAGACTCTTACTGCCTCAATTCTCTAGCCAAATTATTTTCTTTTAAATCCCATGTGTTTGGGTGAATGATAGTTTGTTCGTGCTTATTTTCAAGAAACTTTTGAAATGGTAGAAGTGGCTAGTGATAAACAATGCAGGCAACAAATAATGGATGTGATGTTAGATGAGATCTACAATGTATTTTTTTTGGAGCAGATATAACCATTTGATAGCGCAATACTAACTGTATATGTTGCTGCAAAAAATTTGCAGAAATGTTTAGCTCTGTGTTTTGTATATCCAAACAATACTTGAAGCCAGGATGACATTTATAGATACTTTTGACAGGCCCTGGGGTGAAATGAGACATGAGTGTGGGGGGGGGGGGGGGAAGCCTGAAATCTACCTGTTTTGCTGCTGCTGTTCTAGTTACATTATTCAGACCTGCTAATATTCACAGCTAAATGTTAGAAGGAGATGATGAAAATTCTGTCTTTTTATTTCAGTGTGAAGCATTTCAATAATGTCAATTCTAAAACATTTATTTAAAAAAATTATACAAGACCCATGTGTCTGATCCGTCTTTCTGTTGTTTCTCTCCTGTTACCATAGTCTGGTTTGTAAATTAGATAATTGTCATATATGTTTTGATTTGCAGCATATATCCTAAATATAATGGAACTTCTAATCACTTGTTTACTTCCAAAATTAGAATAAAATAATATGTGAAAGAAAAACAGTATGTAGATGATATCTTGTTTCACTGTCTCCCAATGAGTAGCAGCATTTTTTTTCCTTTTTTTTTTTTGTTTTATTTTACAGAGTATTATAGTCATCGAGGTTATCAGTACAGTGCACCAAGGAACTATGATGTTTATACAGGTGGACTTACTGAAGAGGAGCAGCTTGAAAGGGCAGTGCTAAACAGTCTTAATGAAAGAGGTAGGACTCTTACAGTATCGTATATTTTAAGTAATGGTTAATACTGAGAAAGAAGTTTTTAAAAAAGTATTGTTCATTATTTTTTTCCAATACTTTCAAAATGTTCTCTTCAGAAACAGAATTGAAGAAAATTTCCTGGTACAATTTTCAGAGAATGCTATGCGAGGATGTAGTATCGCTCTCTTTGTGTAAAATGCATTTACTCATAATTGTTTATTTTTTGATTATGTTGTTACTACAATGAAGTGCTATTATAATGAAAAGATCATTAAATTAAGCTGCTGTGCCGAAATATCCTTTAATACTGTAAGCAGTAGTATGAAGCAGCATAACAGAAAAATTGATATATTTCCAATATTTAAACATCTCTTTATGCCTGTTTTAGCCCTTTATACATAGTAAATTGAGGAGAAATGTACTGGCTTCTTACTCCTCACATTGACTCCTCACTCCTTTTTGACTTTAGAGAAAGCTTATACTCTAGGTTTTAGCTGAAAGACCTAAAAAAATGAAAATGTTAAGAAGTAAAAACTACTGGGTTTGAATGAAATTTGTTGGTTGGTTTAAAATATACTTATTGGGAAATATCTTTTTGCAGTGCAAATGAAGTCAAAAGGGGAAAAAATATTTTCTGTAATATTTTCTGTAAAATATTTCTCAGATTTTGAAATCTTAAAGAACTGAGGGAAAATCTGTTTGTTAAGACTTTAGAGTACATTATTAGAGCACCATGATGTCTCACAAAGCTGTATTTTTTGTATTTATGTGATTTAAAAGGGCAAATATTAACACAGTATACATTCTCTGATATCAAGACTGAAAAGAATAAATATTTGACACAAAAAAATCAGTCTCTTGCATACCAATATGTATTCTATTGGGAATTTGGCCAAAGGCCTCCTTAACAAATTTGAGAGGTTTCCTTTCCATTTATTGAAACTATAACATTTTGTCTTAATAAAAATAGTAGCTTGACTAGGTAACTGCAGCTCTTTCAAGTTCAATGCACCATTCATAAATCTTTGCTCAGAAAATTTATTTACACCACTATTTTATGGCTGTCAGAGCAGTATCAGGCAAAATATGAAAATGAGTATCTTGACAGATCGTTGCTGCTTCTGCTTTCTGGTTTTCATAACAAAGAACATGTCATCTTAATTGGAAGATATTTCAAGAAGGTAATGGTTGAAACAATAACGTAGTGGTAGGGAAAGGTTTTACTGGTTTGTTGGGAAATTCACTAATATGTTTTTAAAGTAAATACAACTTTTTGCTTTAAGTTTGTTTTGTCTATTGTGAGAGGCCACCTGGGAGGGAGGAGTGCTGATTTTTAGGAGGACTGGGAGGGAGGGGAAAAAGTGAATTTTCTAGCCTTCTTCTTTTTCTCACTTTGATCTTTCAGGTATTTTGGATTCTAGCAATCTTCAACATTTTGAAACTAGTCTTAAAAATATATTGTTTTCTACAGCAAAATTATTATTGTAGAATATTTGCTGACTGTCATCTGAACCATTCCATTTCAGTCAAAACTGTACTGAAAAATTTAGAAGATACAGAAGATATTGAGAGCCTTAGATTCAAAATAAATTAATATACAGTTTCTCAGGTTTGTCAGTGAAGGATAGCAAATTAGATAACCTCTATGCTGTGCTAGGAATTTTAACAAAATAGTAATAGTCGTTTCAATATGCCATTCTATTTAAATACTTTTAAATTGAATTTAAAAAAGATTTTGGGAAAGGAGGGATCTAAAACAAGCTTTATTGAAATGAATGCTTTGTATTTTACAGCCAAGCTACCTATTGCATCACTACTAACAGACTGAGTTTAAGGAAAAAAAGAATTCGCAAGGCTTTTGGTATTAAGTAGTTTGAAATCTTTTATCTACAGCAATGTAAACAGTGTTTGCTTTAAATTTTTTGAATACTAGCAAAGAAATGGCAGACTACTGTTTTTACAAATGTTTTTATAAATGTACAAATGATAGGTGTTTGAGAGAGTAGTTGTCTTTTTAAGTGCTGAATGCTTATGGGTATTGAACTGTTAGACCATAGGCAACTAATAGATGCATGATGTGGC
This sequence comes from Rhea pennata, assembly GCF_028389875.1. Taxonomy (NCBI): domain Eukaryota; kingdom Metazoa; phylum Chordata; class Aves; order Rheiformes; family Rheidae; genus Rhea; species Rhea pennata. The sequence goes on along the minus strand of NC_084671.1, from coordinate 19,080,833 downwards.
TTTAAAATCACATTCTCTCCTTTTGTGGTCTGAAGGTGCACTGTAGAAGGAAAAAATACAAATTATTACAAGAATCTAAAAAGCCTGAAGATGTCAAATTCTAATCTTACTATAGAAGAGATATGCACATATGATTGGTGTTATAATAAGATAAGCTGTTTATATTTTCATTGCTGTAAAATGAAGTCAGTTGGTAATAACTGTGACAAAATTATGGTAATATAAATAATTAGGCAATGTGCATTTTAAAGATTTTAATATATCGGAGTGGAATACTTGCAGCTTTCATTTTAGCCCTATATAATATACATCACTAAAAGTTAGTAGCCTCTTTTTCTATCTGCTATTTGGAGTAACATGTTGTATTTGGACAAAGATGAATTTTCAACTATAAGAGCAAATTTACTTTTATTTGGAGAACGCCCTTTGGTGAAACATGAGAGGGAATGTAAGTACATCCTAGCATGAGTATGTCTTGCTGGTAGGTAACTGTGGTATAGCAAGGCACATTTTTAACTTTAGTTAGAGATAGTAGCATTCCCCTAGGCATAATAGTATCTCTTTTCAGTGCTAGTTGCAGTTTTTAAAATTTACGGATAAGCTAGAAAATGTATAATTATGTATGTTGCCTCTGATACAGTTTTGTGCTGTAAAATGTATATAGGTGTAGTTTTCAATGTTTTTGCCACAGTGCTTTAATTTTTTCTCCTACTTGCCATTTTCTTAACCAGCAGTTTACTTTGGAGAAGCTAGACTTGTAGAGCTCAACTTTTAAAATATTTCAAGAAACAAGTTTCATAGAAGATAGGATTCCTGCCTGTAGGCATGCACCTTATTTTCCCAGAAGGTAACGCAGAGAGTGTAATTTATCATAACTGCCTTTGACACAAAGGATGAGATAAAGTTTACTGTTCTAATGAGCAATTAGGATCTTCTTCCCTGTCAATTAGTTTGAAAAATAATTAGCTTGAATGAGCACTGTCCTTTAAACAGGACTTTTTTTCCTGAAAGCATTACATTCTCTGCTGCTTACAGTTACATGGATGATGAAACAGGTACTTACCATGAACAAAATTACATGATATAATTTGAAACAGATAGCTAGATGGATGTAAAAACAGAACCCACAACCAAAGTTTAGTACTTTTTCCTTATTCCTCTTTTTGAAACTCTGAACTATAGATTGGCTGAAAAAAAAGCATTGCAGTAATTTTGATTGTTTTTTTTCTCTTAGTTATACATATGCATTTATTAGGGCTTTCAGGCCACAAAATGTACTGTTACAGATCTGGAATTTTGATCCATTCTTATAACTCACTGTGCTAGTACCCTTGTAGGTTATTAAAAGACTCAGTCAGTGGTACAGTACAGAACTACCTGGTATCAGCTTTTATCCGAAATTAAAAAGAAATTTATGTTAAAAGATGCATCAAGTGTAAGTTCGGTAATTATTCTTATATAATCCCATTCCAGGGTTAGCAAAACCTAGTAAAGGTACTATATTTCTGCTTAATCAGTGTTCAGGCATTTCTAAACTACAATTTTATTTTTATACAGTATCTTAAAGAATTCTTTAAAAAATTAATAATTAGTGCCTGCCAGTACAAAAGAAATTACTAGGGTTGTTTATATGAGATTTATGAAAGCATCTGCTTTACCAGATTGTCAAACTGACAGTCTCGCTTTAGGTCTATTTACTAAAGGAGCTATTTATTTATACTGCTTCCATTGTCAATTTTAGGTGTTGAGTTGCCCCAAACAGAAATCAATGTAAATAGCGTTAATTTATTTTTCTAGATTTTTTTTATTTGTATACTTGTTATTATAATTGCAGTTTTATATTGTTCACAAATTGCAATAATTCTTCCTTTAGTTACATCAGAGAAATAATTTTTAACATAAAAATTGTCTTTATGATATTTAAACTATGTTTAAGAAAAGTATCTATAAATATACATATAGATATTCTTTTTAATGTAACAGTGAAACTTTGTATAAACATTTCTTCAGTTCTAATTAAAAGAATGCCCACTCAAAGTTTTTAAATAGCCTGGGATGGACTAGTCATAGGAGCATCTACTTTGTAGTTGTCAAATATCTAAGCCTCTACTTTCCTGCTTTCTGAATTTTTAAGAGTTCTCATTTTTATTTTGTTGTATTGAGACTGGGCTTTATATAAGTAGTCTATGGGGTTTGCCAAACCCATGGAAGATGGCAAATAGAATGAAAGTGATGTGATTATGTAGCAATTGGCTATAGTATTATTTCCTTTTTTTCCAGACAGTGTTATCTTTTTCCCCTCTTGCAGTAATAAGAATGCCAGTCATTGGATTTGACTATGATGAATTTCTGTTGAAATGTCTTAAAACAGATTATGTGCTCAGCAGTGCACGATGAGGGGAAAAATTAGGCATCTTTTCTGAGAAACCGTACCAAGGATCTTGTTTACCATTACATTGGACAGGAAAAAAATATTCCAAAATATCTTGCTCTTTAGCATCTTGCTGAGAATCATTGTGGTAACAGAGTAGCCAAACAAAAAGATGAGTGTTTATTTCTCAAAGAAAAACTGTTGTTAGTTTTCAGATGTGTATGCATGGGGGGGGTGTATGTGTGCGCACGTGCGCTTGTGTGTAAAGCAGCTGAACATCTGTTGACATCAAATGATTTTACAGCAAATTAACACATTCCCCTTTCCTTTCTAGTAGTCTGCTTTTTGCTTTTTATGCTTCTGTGGACCCTACTGCTTGGTGTAGAGGTGGGAATACTGCCAAATTTAGAACATAATGTATTTGGGGGTTTAGGAGCTATGGTTTCCTAAAATTTTTGTAAAGTATAAGTCTTCCTGAGTTTAGGAAACAAGGTAGTGATGGGAGAATTTTCTTCTTTTACTTTCTTTCCCTATGGTTATATTTTATACAAAAAATAAATACATTGTAAGTTTAAAAATAAAATTTTTTTTTAAAAAAAATCCAAACTTAAATACCTAACAAAAGAAATATTCACATCTATGATAGTCATATTTATTTTTCTTCAGTAGAGAAGAAAGTAACTTCCCAATTCAGATTTTATTGCAAAATTCTATTTTCAGTGTATTTTCATCTGTAAATCAGTTGTTTTTCAATATACATAAAACCTCCAGATAAACAATACCTCGTTGCTCTGTTTGAAAACTGCAGCTTGTGTTTAATTTTGTCTATGATAATTAGGTTCAACCAGTAATTTAAGTATCCATTGCAGAGTAGCATTTTGCTCTGCTGTATTTCTACTTTCTTGACTCACTAATCTAGTGGATAGGTAACAAGTTTCAAATCCAATTTATCAGAACTTTGTTGTTGTTTTTTCTTCCTGTGTGATGTGCATCTTCCTTGATTTTTACCTTTGTCACATTTAATTCTCTAGTTCATATACCACACTGGTATTTTTAAACCAATTAGAGCCTCTTAGTAAATCAATAAAAATGCCAATAGTTGCAAAGTTAAAATAGCACTAGAATTTAATAAATTAGCTAGATATCTCTGGAGCAACATTGCTCAGTCAGAACCTGACACTGCTGCTTTTCTTGCAGTAGCTGATTTTAGTCTTACTGTTAAACTTCTCAGAGAAGGTGTTAGCAATGCATATTTGGAAAAAAAAAATGGCATTCTGTAAATATGAGGAAGAAAAGTCCTGATTCTTTTGGTAGTGGTGGTAAAAGCTCACCAGATGTGTAAGACAAAGCATGACTAAGCCTTTCACGAAGATCTTATCCTTTAAAATAGAATCATCATTTATGAAATACCATGGTGTAAAGAATGTTTTTGAAAAGCAGTGAAATTGTTTTATGGTAAAATCTCTAGTTATATACATGAACAGGTTAACTTCAGACAACAGAAGGAATTACTACAGTTGATTTTCTAAAATGATTTTCATTTAGTTTTGCCCTAATATATTGGACTGCAAATTGACTGTTCAGAAGCTGCTTTGTACGTACTTCAATTCTGTCTGCTACAGGAGCAGTGGTCTAGGGAAAGTAAGATTGGGTAGGCAACTCCAGTGGGCAACTGCTTTGAATCCAGGCCTTTTGTTTTTGTGTGTCAGCAAGGTTTGTTCCTGGCATAGATCAGGCGGAGATCATAAATCAAAAAATATGTTCTAATTTTTTCTTTCTAAAACACTAGAGTAAGTGTCCAATAAGCTTTGTACCCACTTGACCTTTAAAAAGCTACTGCTATGTCTAGATTAGTGTTCTGAAAATACTGGCTTTAGATTTATCTTACTCACTCTCTGTGTTGCCAAAATGTGCTCTGTGATGTAAGTTTTGATTGTTTTAGTGGGTTCATTTTGTTTCTTGGTTTGTTTATTTGTTTTTTACTTTAATTTTTACAGCGGTGTCTACTTGGTTCAGGTACTAAAATGCAGGTATTAAAAGCAGTTTCAGACCAATTATACTTGGTTTGAGAAGAGACATCAAGCCACTTGGTTTAGTTTTGTTTGATATGCTAGTAGTTTATTTAAGATTGGAGATTGTGTAAAGATTAATAGGAATTAATCTTAATAGATTCTTAAGAAAGAAATTGTAGGATAGTCGGGGAAAATTAGTTTCTCCTTTATTTTCACTGTCTCTTCCTCTCATCTTAAGTGCTGCCCATCTTTCTTCATTTGTTCTGTCTTTAGGGCTATTAGTATGTGTGAATCCATGTACTTAAAAGTTAGCCTTTTCCTAGGGGATGCACAACCTTCTCTCAACTGTAGTGCTTGGAGGACGTTTCCTCCGATATCTGGAGGAAAATGTTGTAAGAAAATTCTTTTGATGGATGAATCCACAGTCTAGCAGATGTGCTAGCTGCTAATACGTGCTTCAGTAGTTTGTATTGTCTTCTGCCTTCCCTATTTCCCTGTACTTCATTACTTCCTGACTATTGCTAAGAGCACTCTGTGCCTCCTTTTCCTCTTGTCTTTGAAAAACATTTTGCATACAAAATAAAACTAGTTCAGCAGCTTATTAGTGCACTGGAAGAGCTGAGCTGTGTTTTGTTAAAAGATCATTATTAGAAACCTTTTTTAAAAAGTTGATTATGCACGAGAGGGATTCTGTGTTTCCCATGTCTCTCCTGGGGGGGGGGGGAAAGGACAAAAAAGACAAAAAAAAAAAAAAAACAGTAGGTTCTGCCCACTGTTACATACAACATTCCCTAGAGGTTTCTGGCTTGCCTGTGTGCATCATTTCTGAGTTATTACATATTATAGAGATAAAAGGACAGATACCATTAATTTGAAAGTAGGTCTTCATTCCAATTGAATGATACTCTGATTGCACTTATTAAAGTGAAAAGTTATGAAAATAGAAAACATTGAAATATTGTGATACACATGCTGACAAAGGTTTAAACCATGCATGATTTCAGAGTCACAATGTGATACCCTAATACAGTATGCTTTTTAAGGCTACTTTGCTCTCTGCTTTTGTCTGATATTGTTTGCTTTTCTCTGATTTGTTCTGAATATATCACTGCACTGAGATTATTATACTCAGTATTTAACATTCTTGAGGTTACTCTATTACAATGCATCATATCTTTAATTCCTTCCATCAAACACTTAGTAGCATTTTCTGTATTTTTGAAAACACTGCCTGAAGGGTTAACTTTTTTTAATATTTAAGCAACAAGTTGACAGTGACGTGTCCGTTGCTACATTCTGATTATTTCTTATGAGTGAATCTGAGTGAAGTTCATCTCTTTGCTCCAAAATTTTTTTATCAGGTAAGATAATCATTAAAATTTTTTTAGTGTTTTATGAAATATATAGTACTGACACAAAGTGTTTATTGAGATATTCATGCTAAAATTTTTACAGAATGCTGCTTTTTTTCCTATGACTTCCTAAATACACAAATATTTTTGAAGGTCTTGCCACTGCCACTTGGATCGTTTCCTTCTTGCAGAAGTTTCAACTTCCAAAGAAAATGCAAATAGGAAGAAAACACTTTAATAGTTTAAAAAATACCTTTGACTGTAGTTAGAAATGTTTTTCTTATATTCACACTAGATTTATTAGAAAAACATGGTTTGCATATGGAAATAGAATCTGTTCTTAGTGTTCTGATCCAAGATTCAGTGATGCAAATAGGAATCTTTTCATTGACTTCAGTGGTCTCTGGATCAGGCTGCTAATTCAAAAGTGGGGTTTTTTTTTTTGGTTTTTTTTTTTTTTTTTTTTTTGTTGATGTTTTCTCCAATAACTTGACCTTTTTTTTAAGGAACAAATGTTGTTCCTTCCACAGTGGGTTTGGCAGGGTCACCTTGCTGGAGAACAGGCAGTTCTGCTTAACAGCTGTAGGCATAATTAGAAGAAGCTGTGTGTGGGCTACATAAAAGCACTCGCTTACACTCTGGAGAAAGTGGTAGTTGCTGTGGAGTAGCTCCAGACTGGATTGGTGCTTCCTTCTATCCATCTGGGTTTCTTATTTTTGGCAATGGGAAGCGGATTTTGTTTGGAGTTTCTTTATTATGCATCATTGTTAAGCATGCAGAAATACACAAAGTAAAAAACAAAAATCATTTTTCTAAATATGATTTTTACACATATTAAAAATTTTATGAATATTAACAAACTCCGTTTACCACAAAAATTATCATCTCCAGACTAAGGTTAGTGAATATTCCTAATCTTAGATTTATCCATTGGTTGACTAATTTTAACTGTAGCAGTTTTATTGTTAGATTAATTCTAAAGACATATCATTTACTTTTTGTTCTTTGAGATTATCTTGAAAATAATGTTCTGAATCTTTTCCTAATGTTTGATTGAATGAAATAGATTCTTTTCTGGTGGTTTCAAGGAAAGTATAAGTCTCCACATTACATTTTGTTGGCATTCCTAAACCTGATTGTGTTCTGTTTTCTAATCCTACTTCTCTTCCATAATTCTTTGTTTTCCGTAAGGAGTCTGTAGCTTGCAATTATATTTTGAGTACCATGCACATTCCTTGCTATTGTTTGTCTGCAGTAGTAGTAGCTTATGCTCAAAAGAATATATGCAACAATTCTGTATTTCATATTCAATCTGTCTGTGCAGTCTTGTAGACAGACGTGAGCAAGCTCTGCCTGCCCTTTGAAAGCTAGCTGGATGTGATCCAACTCTGATCAAAAAGTCTTAGTTCTATTAGTTCAAGCAGTTTTTCGCTAATGCAGTTACAAATACTTTTAGCAAACTTGAAGTACAGGCGGAATCAATCCTTTCTGCAAAGGATTCATTAGACATCACACAGCCTCAGTTACATATTTTAAATATCATTCAGAGTATTGCAAGATGGTAGTGAATATGAAGTCTGCGCTTAAGTTCTTCAGTGATCTGGAAGAAGATAAGTAGCACTATTTACCTTGTAGTTCATGAAAGGAATATTTAAGCTAGCACCTAGATTTGAGCTTGAAATAATTTTAATCTTGCTTTATGTGTGTAATTCAGATCAGCACGACTTGGTACTTTTTGTATGCATTCATTTAAATGATTAAATAGCTTATATGTTAAACAGTGCCATGTTTATCACAACATAAATATCTCCTGGTATCAGGAAGGTCAAGAAGGCTGAAGACACATGGGAACACAGGATTGGAATTAAGAGTCATCTTGGCAAATTCGAAGGCTACCTTGGGTGGGGGGGGAAAGTATTTGTGCATGTATTCTGCATGCTTGTAGGTACAATTAAAAGCAAAATACTGAGCAATAATGTCATGTTGTGTAATATTTACCTCTCGATTCAAATGTGTGAACAGGCATGTTACCCGCAAATCCTTCTGTGCTATTCAGTATTAACAAGATCCTACATACAGCATTGTATCCGGTTTTCAGCACTGCTTTTGAAGAAAGTCATAGAGCACCTGGAGAAACAGGGAGGGTGGATTTAAGGAATGATCTAGAAACAAAACCTTAGTAAACATATTTTGTGAGTTTGGGGCAGAGGGCTATTGGTCTACGGGAAAAAATCAGACACAAATTTCCAAATACATTAAAGGTAGCTGCAAAGAGGAAGAAAATAGGAATTTAATTCTGAGCAATTTATAACATGAGAAATAAAGGTTTTATGTCATCAGTGAAAATTAAAGTTAGATATTAGAGAAGAAATTTAATAATGCTAAGTACTGGAATAAATTATCAAAGTAGTTTGAGGAACCTTCATCCTATGAGAGTTTTAAGGTTAAGCAAGTGTTCCTTGTGAATGTGGCAAAGATAGCTGTCTGTCTTAGGGTTAGAAGATTGATCAGGTGATCATTTGAGATCCTTTGTAGCCCTATTTTCTCTGGCTCTGCTAATAAATTATGCTTTATCTTAAAGCATATTAAAAAAATTGTGTATATGATTTAACTTAAGGAATTGAAAGATCATGGCAGCCTGGAAATAATTTTTCAAGGATTTGATGACAAGAAGAATACCAGAGAGTAGTGCAAGTATGTCTTTCTATCAGCTAAGTGCACTAAGCTGCAGAACAGTCTGTGAGGGGAATGAGAAAGAAACCACCTAAAGGTTATTTAAAATCTTTCTGGTTAAGCTATGCACAGAGGAATATGGGGGCTGATGTTTCTGAAAAATTGAATAAGTCTGTTCGTATGACTCTGTTGTTTTATCTTTATGCTCATTTTACTGAGTCCTTTGTGCATTATCAGTATCAGACAAAGGGCTTTCTGTTAAAATATTTAAGGTTAATTACGGAAATGTGACTTTTTTTTAATCATTGAGTAGAGGCACTTTGAGTTCTTTTTTTGTTTGTTTGTTTGTTTTTGTTTTTTTGTTTGTTTTTAGTATCAAAAAATGACCAGAGATTACTTGTGAGCTTTATACTTTAGAAGCAGTGAACCAAGTACAGTAACATCACATGCAGTGTTTGCGAAGAAAAGGCACATTCCTTTATACTCGTAAGGGTAGAGCTAGTAAGTAACTTCATAATTCTAGAGGAACTGTCTAGAGATGATGAAATTTTACCTACCTTTATTCCTTCTTTTTGCTAGAAGAAACCTTAAGCCTTTTAAGTTCTATTTTGTGTAGCTCCTTAGTGTTATCTTATTTATTCTATTCTTGCTCTACTCGTTTTCTAAGATCTCATTTTAGTGCTTTACTTCACTGTATTTTTGACAATGTTCATTACAGGATATTGCACAGACCTAGTAAAAACAATCTAGGATAATAAAATATGGATCATGTGAACATCAAAATAAGTCACTTAATTTCAGAAGGTAATGAATATTTAAGTGTCATTTGGAAAAGAGAATTGTAAAATATGCCTAAACACTAGGGAAAGTGTACTGCTGAATCAGCCAAGGGCATAAACTGCATAGAAAAGAGTATGGACTAACACGATGTCTCCAATCCTTCGTTCTTTCAGTGAAGGATGTACTACAGATGCTTGAAATAGATGAATGTTAGTTAAAGAAATGAGAAAAAGGATAATTTATTTTTAGCTGTACAAAGGACTCTTAAGAATAGATGCCTTTCAAAGATAGATTAGGTAGCACATATGTAGGTAAATGATTTTTTTTAAGTCTGTTTACAAATCCTTTTCATACTTGTTACCAGTGTGATTTTAACACTTTTTGTGATTTTAACAACATACTATTTTATTATACAGCAAAGATTAGACTTTCTGAGGCACAGCTAAACTAAAAAAAAGTCCTCAAGTTTGACGGATATCCATATTAAGTCCCAGCTATCACTTTTCCATATCCAAAGTAGAATATCAGAGCTTTTGGAAAGAGTATTTTGCATATTTCTCACTTTCATCTTATCTTTTTTTTTTAAAAAAATGGAGGAGGGGAGAGAGAGACTGTTCAATGTTGATCTCTCTTGCTTTTAACAGTCTAGTCATCTGAATTCATTGTTTGTTGCTTTTCCTTCTAAGTTCATTAGCCCATGACTAATTTCCCGCTAATTTGATCTTTGAGTTGTCAGCCTTTATAAAGGACAGCCCTTAAACAGTAGCTAAACTTCCTTTCCTCTCACCAGTTTGTTATCTTCTAGTCTGTGGATCAGGAATTCTGGCACCAACACCAGAAAGAATAGTTTGCTTCATAGCGCGACAAAACTCTTTTGTTTACTCACAGAAACTTAAATGGCAGTACTAGAAACATTAATGTGGTCTACTAGGAGATAGATAGAAAAAATAATTAACGGTGGTAAGCGCTAAAAACTATTAGACCATATAGTCTGTTTGTATTTTGTAGAGAGGAGATGAGAAAGAAAAAACAGTTTTGCCATTTTATGATTTACTTTTTAAATAGTAGCTCCTGTTTAGCATTTTTTAGCTGCAGAAAATACACAATTTCAAGAAAGAGGAGGAAATTTGATGAGTTTGTTTACTATCAACTATGACATAAGATCTGAACTTTGGCTCCACCAAGTGCAGGTTTCTTGTCTTTCACACCTTTCTAAGACTGGGAAAATCAAAGACAGGGTTATCTTGTGTACCCTGGACATGAAACAATTACATTCAAGTAATTTCATCCAGATCAGTCTTTGCTATATTCTGGTTTATTGTATAGTACTCATTGTGTTGAAAAGACACAGTCTGTCACATGTCTGTGACTATATTTTACAAGGTGGGAAAGCTTCTACAAGGAGGAGTTTTTGGAATTGAGAGGGTATATATATTTTTAGTATGGCTACTATATTTGCTTTTGCTAGGGCAAACAGTGAGTGATAGTGAAAATCACAGAATCCACAGCATGGTCAAGGTTGGAAGAGACCCTCTGGAGATCATCCAGTCCAGCTCCCCTGCCCAAGCAGGGTCACCTAGCACATGTTACACAGGATCACATCCAGGCGGGTTTTGAGTATCTCCAGAGAAGGAGACTTCGCAACCTCTCTGGGCAACCTGTTCCAGGGCTCTGTCACCCTCACAGTAAAGAAGCTTTTCCTCATATTCAGGTGGAACTGCCTGTGTTTCCATTTGTGCCCATTGCCTCTTGTCCTGTCACACCGTGGGCACCACTGAAAAGAGTCAGCTTGAGATGTTCTAGATTCTTCTTCAACAAGGCTAAAGCTAACATGAAAATGAGGTACAGACACACTGCTTTGTAATACCATCACTATTTACTTGCTACAGTCACTTTTTTTTTAAATCTAGTAGTATAAAATTTATCAAGGGTCTGATGTGCATTTTTCCATCAATCAGGGACTCATACAGTTTAGTAGGTTGATAAACTTCCTAAAGTTTATGGAAACTAACTGTTTTGCAAATCCTATTTATCATCTAACCTAAAACTGAGGCCTTACTTCAGATAGAAGAAAAAGTAAGTGATCATGTTTGATGTAACATTTTTGTGACTTATTCTGTAAGTAGAGGTAAGACCTATCGTGATTTTGTCTGCATTTAATTTGCCCTGTGGGATGGCCAGTTGACTTTTCTTTCTTTTACTACATTTCAGGTAGAGGAGAAAAAAATGCACACTTCAGACATACTCCATATTTTTTTATTATTACACTGGCAGGCTGCAATCTTCAAGTCATCCTCACATCTGATCTTGATGATTAGAGACCAATGTAGAGGTGAAGACTGGGTGGATTGCTCGTTTGCATTGCCAGCTGGCTGGATGAGTTTACCTTTGCTTTCCAATACGACTTGCTGTGTCACAGCTTAATCAATGTCTTTGGCATCTCTCTGAAGTCTGTACGCTGCTTTGTGAGTGGTTTGGTTGCCTTTGCATTATGCAGTGAGTTTGGCTGTGAGTTCAGGTGCCATATTCAGAGGAACAGTTCTTAATTAGCTGTTCAACTGATGTAGCTAGAACTTCTTAGTCCCCTGGTGTGGAGTATTGCTTGTCAGGTATCTGCAATGGGTATTCTCATTGGCATGTGGTCAGGAAAGCTGGTTTCTTCTGCAGCAACCGTGATTCCTATAAATATTGCAGTTAATAGGTATTTCCCAACTAGTTCTTTCTTTTGCACTTGCACGTATTTCAGGTGCAGGAAAACAGAGGGAAAGCAGCTGTAATTATCTGTTTAGCCTCACAAAAGTGTAAATTAGGGTGCATATGTTCTTGTAACATCATCAGCGCAAAAATCATATGCTTGTATGGATAGAGCACTTGTGTATGTTCAGTAGAATCCTCCAGGCCTGTAACATCTCAAAGAACGACAACTAAGGTAGTTCTTTTTTATGGGACACTTTGATATTTATTGGATATTTATTAGAACTAATGAATTTTCACGTTAGAAACCTGAATGATAATTTTCAAAATGATTAACCTTTCATTGGTTTAAACAGGAGGAGAGACTGGCAAACGCTTTGCTTTTATTAAGTCGTATAGTTACTTATGTGTATACAGGATTTTGATCACAGTTCCTATAGTTTTAGTGACCTTGCTATTTGGTAGTAGAATTATTTAAGAGATAAATGTATATTTTAGTTACTGTTGGTAACTAGTGTGAAAAAGTGCTTGAAATATATGCAGAGAGATTTATAAAAATGTTTTTTATATATGTGTATGTCTTAGTCCTGCAGACTGCTTCTCCTGTTTTGTTGCTGAAGGATATTTGAATGTAAATGAATCTTTTGTTTCTTAACATGGTTGTGTATTCATGATGCTTGCCTCAGTACATTTCTTTGAAATGTTATAATTCTAAAATCCACAAAAGATCCGAAAGTTGTTACATACAAATGTTAATTATGGCTTACAGTTACAGAATTAAACATCAGGAAGGTATGAATTCTTCAGAATCAAACTTCTTTAGTAGGACCTAAATTAGATCTACATGTATGTCATACATAGCTTTTATGAATAAGAATAGTGTCTTACAATTGCACATTAGCACACCAATACCTTCAGTAGAACTTGCTGTTGGGATTTCTGGCTGATGTAGACAGATTTTGGGGGAAGATATATCACATTAAAGTCAGAGGTAGAATCTTTACTGACTCATTAGATGTCGTATTTTTGCCTGTGTGCTTCTTGCTATCTTTTCAAGCATCAACTGATTCCTTTCACCTTTATAGGCCTGCTATTTCCGCCAAGAAAGGGGTGAATTGTTGTGGCTGATGTTCTTAGTTTTTCCATGTCTTTCTGTCTTCTTTTCTAGACCATGCACCTAGTAACTGTGTGTTAATACTTGATATGCTGAGAATATGTATAAAAGATCTGGGGAAAAAAGCTTTGAGCTAATCACTATTAGAATAAAAAGCCCAAGAGAAAGAGTGTAATACATGTCCAAGGAGAGCCTTGTGTTGAGGACACATATGCTAAGAATACGGGACACATTTTACTTAATACCAGGACTGACAAAACTTAGAGGATTGTTTTATAGAAGACAGGATGTAGTAGCTCTTCAGTTAAAACACCGGTTATTCAGTTGGTCTTTTCAGAACAAACATTCTGTTACAAAATACTGTACATAATGGCAAATTTAAGTTCTGGATTTAGGATTGGGTTATTACCAAATTGTCTGTCTGCCTGCCTATCTCTGTTCCAGTGGCTCTTACTTTGCTTCCCTTTTGATGAAACCTGATGTGACAGAGAAACTGCTAGAAGCTGGCAAGTAATCCCTGGGTTTCAAACCAGCCAGACAATAAACAACTCTCTAATACTCAGTGCCGCAGCTTCTGTAGAGCCCATCTGTTTCAAAATAACCCTAATTCTGCTTACAGCGCGGAATGCGTTGTTGGCTGGCGATTGTCCTATTTTCTGGGGCGGCCTGTGTGACTCCGGTGCCATCTGCTGGGTAAAGGAGCAATGTCTGCAGACCCAGCAGAGATGTTGACCGAGCTGCCTATCACTGCTGGCAGCAGTCACCTTCCCCTTCTGGCAAGGAATGGAAGAGGCTCCGATCACATTATTTAACCACATTCTTGTTCACGTATGGAGCATTATGCAGTTAAAAGCGTATGTTTAATACTGCAGCTTAATTGTGCCTTTTCTCCTTTTGTTTCCTTTCTTAAAAAGGGAGAGAAACAGTGGCCCAGTTGCAGCTGTTATCTTAGACATCCTTTACAAAACCCATAGATCTACATAAGTTATAAGTTACATTATTGGCTATTAAATTGTTTCCCAAAGCTCCTTCTGAATTGCATAAAGCAGTTTGACATATAAAGCTCTCTAGTTTCTTTACTTTTAACTACAAGATGATTTACTGGTTTTTAATCCATCTTCCAAAATGACGTTTTAAGTGTTGGAACTGTTTGAAAAAGATGAGGTTTAAGCCTAGATGGGATCAACTTATGCCTATATGGTAGCATATCTTCTGTTTCTGACATTGTTTTTGTGACTAGAATTAGTTGCAGGCACTTCTGGGGTAGACCGTGTTGTTAATTTGATGCAATGTTGTGAGCTCTGAAAGTCTACAGTGGAAACTTTTGTTAATTGATAACCAATTTTAATTCTGCTTATTTTAATTACCCTAGAATATGAATAAACACAGGAAAAATCTTGGTAAATTACATTTTCTTGTTGTGATTATACCATATTTTAACATGTATCTTGCAATAAGTATAGAAACAGATGCAAATGTTTTTTCATCATGTAAAAGTTTTTCATCTATTTTCCTTTTGACTCAATAAAATTGTTTTAATTGAAGAATGAACAAGAAGAATCTATTGCTCTTCTGATTTTCATACCAAACTACTCAGTATGATGATACTTAATTTGAAATCTTAATTTATCTGTAAATGACCTGTTCTAGGTAAGATAAACTACTTAGCATCTGTGGAACTGTTTCATCACTGAAATATAGTTCATTATTTACTTTATAAACGTCTCAAATATGAATACAAATGGCCCGTTGAAACATTTATGAAGTTTCATTCTGCTGTCCTGAAGTCTTTAAGGAAGTTTTGGGCATTATCAGCTGTTAGAGTGCTCATAATTACAAGAGCAGAATTGAAATACATAGGTATTTCAAGGTAAGGCTTTCAGCTGGAAGACTTAGATCCAGAAAAACAATCATAACTTCTTGTGTTTGTTCTAGTAGCTGAATTTGTCATGTGCTTTTTGCTGTCTCGACTTGGGTAGAATTTGTAGTATATTTTTGTTATTCTAAAATGGAACTGTGCATAGAAGTGTCACTCTGGTCTTCAGAGACACTGAATATAAGCAGAATTAGAAAAGTTGGTGAAATTTGAGGAGTCTCACCGTCTCTCAGCATCTAATCTTCGTATTAGTTGATACAAAATTGAGGAGAGGGTTGCTTTTTTAATAATTAACAGACTATAAACATAAAAGCATGTAATAGGACTTAAGATATTAAATTAAAGCTTTTCTTAGGAATCAGAAGAACCAAACTGGGTGCAGTCTTTTCAGTGCAAAGTCTCAAATATTCAGTAAGGTATGGCTAGTAGTCTCATATGAAGATATATTTTCTCTTATTGTCTTGTCAAGTTAAATGGTTGTAATTCAAAATGGCCACGTTGAACATGCCAGTAGGTTTTCTTTCTTTTTTTTTTTTTTTTTTTTCCAAAAGTCAGAACTTTACTGGAAAAAACGAGAGCATGACATCAACCTTAATTTTTTGAGGGATTCCCCTGTTTAATCATTTCCAAGAAAAACATGCATATTTAAGTAAGTCTGCAGTTTTTGTTAACTGTCCAAAATGGTCTCATAAATGAGCTTAAACAGTTTTACAGTCCCTTCTCAAGAATCATTGTTGTGGTTACTACACAAGCAGTTTCTCATGTAAATCTTCATAGAGCTCAGGGGTTCCTTGCCCTTGTGCTGAGTGTAAAACGCCTGCTAGTCTTCTCAAATGCAAAATATTTGCTGGCACATGGTGGAAAAAAAGTGTGTTTAAAAAGGGAGGACAAGCAGTGTTGTCTTCATTTCATATTGTATGTGTATGTAATTAATCAATTTTCTGTTTGTGGTGTGCTGAGTAACCTTTGAACCACTGATTAATATATGTTATGGCTAGGAAGGACTGTACGTTCAGAGTGATGTGTCGTAATGCTTAACTACAGTATGTGTTCTAGGCTTGATAAGTAGATTTATTTAACATGATAGATGAAAATGTTTAAGGTTAGCAAATCTCTCTATGCTACACTAAGACAGGTTTAGTCAGAGCAGTTGCAGTTGTTACAGCAGTGTTCTTTGGTTTAAAGTCCTCTAGCTGTAAACTTCAATAACCAAAAAAAAACAAACAAAAAAACACCTCGAAGGACAAGAGAGTTGCTGAGTCTCGGTCTTCATTTGCATGTTTATTCCCAGAACACACTTCTAGTTCGCAATAAAATCTATTAAAAACGATGCAAGTTTAATGTAAGTGTTAATGTTTTGTTCTTTACACCATTTTCTTTGGTTTTATCTATCTTTCAATGTTACTGCTGTTTTTAAAATACTTTAAATCCAATCTTAAAGCCTTTAGTCTTTAATTTTTTTGCTGAAGTGGTGAAAAGATTGTATCCTTTTCTTGCATAGAAGTAGTTGTGGGCAAATCACTATTTCTGTATACTGTGGCATATAAATACGTTTGTTTTTGAAGTATATTATTTTATTAACATTTCTGTTGAATTTAAAAAAAGATGCTAGGGAAGTATTTTGAGGTAAGAGAATTATTTAAATATATCCATAAATATATAAATACATTTATTCAAACGCTCACATTCATACAGTTCTCCATTCTTCATCATATTTTTGTTATAGTGATCTTCAGGGAAAGACGTATTTGTGTAAAGCTTTTTAAAATACATTGTGAGTTTTTTCTTTCTGGGTCAATATATAAAGGAGCAAATTATTATTATTATTATTATTAAGCACTTCTTTATACTTTGCTTAGCAAGATGCCTGGTAAGTTCATCAATTGTATGGCATGCTATTCTGCAATGGAAAAGTGTGCATGCAGGTAGAGTAGGGGGTGATAAGAATATCCAGGAGTTTCACGCAGGATTTGTCCCACAGTGACATAGCACTTTCAGAGGTTTGAGGAACAACTTGCATGCATTTTCAGTTTTGTATTTAGCAAGTTAAGACTTGGGGACAAGTTGAAGATAAAATAGCAAATGCACATTAAGTTTACTTTCTGTATGCTAATGTGGATTTGAAAAATCCTCCTAATTGGTCATCAAATCTCCTTTGATAAATACTCGTGTTAATATTGCCACCTACCAGTGTTTGAGCCACTAGTTATCTCTGGCAGTATTTTCCAAGAGTTTAAGCTCTTAGCAAGTAAAGGAAAAAAAAAATCCTGTGTACATGTTCTAATATTCTCACAAAATCATACGCTTGTTGGTGAGTACTCTACAAATTAAAATCCTCTTGTAATTGAATCAGAAAGTAACAGATCTTTGCAAACTGGACTTTCCCTGACTGTTTAACGTAAACAGGCCCTACGTGTTCAGAATACAGCTGCAATTGAAGTCCAAAAATGAACATAAATGTATGATGCTTGCTTCTTGTTTTCCATATTCATATTGCTAATTTAAATGAGATCCTGAGATTAATACTGAAGAAATGCAGAATATTACAAAGGCTGTTGTGTTATCTTTAAAGCTAATTTGTTTATCCCTAATACTGTACCCAAGCTCAGAAAGCAGTCTTTGTCCCCTGGAGTCCCCCAGGATATAGGCGGCTGTGTTTGTGTGCAACCACAACCTTTTAATCTTTTCTTTGCTCTGTGCCTTTGAATGTGAATTCTGAACAATTGCTGGAATAGTTTGTTCTTCTTTTCCTCTCTTGCAGTGCCAGGGCAGAGAACCTTCAGCCTTGCTCTATACTATTTCTGCTCAGAGTAGTTTACTTGCTGTTTCTCTCAGGCTGAAATGCCACGTGTATTTTACTACTTAATTGCTTGCTGTCAACTAAAAATGGGCATTTTATGTACATCTGGTATGGGTCACCATGTGTTGGATAGCAATACTAATAGCAAATTCAAAAGCATATTTTGCCAGGACTAACTTCTGAGGACATACAAAAAGTTTTAACAATCTGGAGTTTACTGTATAAAGTGAAAAATGTGAAATTCTGAGGAAATATGTACTTGACTTTTTTTTGCTTGTTTAGATTTTTTTATTGGGTGGGGAGGAGGTTGGGATGTTTTTTGTTTTGCTTTTTGTTTTTCAACAATTACTGTAAACTGTAATTGTCCTAAACCATTGGAATTAGAAACATTCAACTCCCTGTTAGCCTCTGTGTTAGCATATTTTGGATTGTGTGAATTTTGCCCAGATTTGAGAACAAAATAACAGTTGCTTTTTTTATTGTGTCTTGTAGATTTTGGTGGAGCAACACACAATGTGCAGCGACCCTATGGTTTTTTGCTTTCGCCTGAACAGCTTTCAGAAGAGGAAATGAGAAGGCAAAGGCTTCGTAGGTTTGAGAGACGATGAAACTGGCAGGGTTGATGTAAATTGCAAAGTGCTGTTCAGAATTAACAAAATATTTGTAGGTTTATTCATTTGTAATCTTTCTTTCCAATTTTTATACTGCTAGTTGCGAAACTGCAAAATATGCAGAGGATTTGGGAAGTTGAGGTTCTCAACTGGAACTTGCATCAGGCGCATGAGGTGGGAGGAATCAAACTGATCTTTAGCATTTCTCAGTCTTGATGCACGTTAAATATGGAAGAAGACTGATAAATGGACTGATGCTTTTACACACACTCGTTCACTCATGCACGCGTGTGCGTGCTCACTCACGCTCGCTCTCTCTTGTGTAGCTGCAAGAATTCCTTGGCTTTTTGGCTGCTTACATTCTCAGTCAATAGGTTTTTCTTTATCTATGACAAAAAAAGCCATTATATTTGTGGTTTTTAATAATTTTAAAGTATGTAAATTTCAGACTTTTCTGTGTTTATACATGATGACTGAGTGTTTTGAGATTGGCATGTAAAATGTCATTTTAAAAAAATTGCATTGATAGCAGCCTATAGGCTTAAGCTTTCTGGCAAAGTCTTATAAGCTGTGTAAAAAATACAGATGCAGCTATTGTTATCCTAATAAGTTATTTAATATAATCTTGAGTGTTGTTGTGTTCCTTAAATCCTGTTGTTTCTGTCTGGAGGTTTTGTGTGATAAAGTTGAGTTTTGGCTAAAATTGTCTAAGGCCAGTCTTAATGATTGTTGCAAATACAAATTTTTTTTTTCAGTTATAGAATTAAAGTAACTTGTTCTTAGGACTTTTACGGAAAGGGAGATGGGTATGCCATGTAAAGAATATATTTATTTAGTAATTTATACTTTTTTAAAAGCATCTATCCCTTTCTTAAAAGGCTATGTATTCTGTAGCTATGAAATTGTATCATCTACGTGTTGTTTGTGCAGCTTCAGAAATTTTACTATTTCTGTATATATGTTTCATCTGAGGTCCAGTAGGAGCTGTGAGAGCAGATATCTTGTCTAAATATGAGGTACCTTGAATTCTCCATTTCCTGGAAAGCATTTCTGTATGTTCCCAACTTGAGAGTAGTTGATCAGGAGACCAAAAGCTCAGTTGTCACTTTGGGCTGACCCTCCACTCGCCGCCTGTCGAGCGATGGCTGTCCTGCTCGTGGCACCGGTACCAGCTGGGCTTAGTTCAGGATGCTCTCAGGCTACCTTTCAGTTTTTGAGCTTAAATGAAAGTACAAAACCAAAATTCATGAACACATCTACCCATATAGTAGCATTAACTAATAAACTGAGTATTTTTTGTTCCAGTATCATTTTGAAAAGCTGTTCTTTGTTCAAAGGTTTTTTTGTTTGTTTGTTTTTTTGCAATGGGAGAATTTCTTCTGAGATTGGGGACACTCACTCCTCCTGTAACTGTTTTCAGTCCCGAAGAGGTGTGATTGCACAAGAAAAAATTGATCATCTTTAGACATAGAGCTGCTGGAATCTCTTCAGCACTGATTTAGTTGGATGTTAGGATGACCAATTTAATGATTTCTTCTCAGGGTCGTGTGATCACTGATAGGTGCTTTATAAAGACTTGAAACCTGTACCTCTCTATAGAGCTAATAGTTTGAATGTAAAATCATAGAGCTATATCTTTTCAGACAGAAAAAATCGTGCAAGTAAATTGTTGAGTATATTGTTTAAATAATGTACATCTTCTGGTTTTCATTAATGTGTATAAGGGAACCTTTTGGTGCTGAAAAATGCAAGGGCCATTCTCTTTTCAGTGCCGTTACCACTTTAACTGTTTTCTTACCCTTCTGGTTGATTTTGTGGCCAGAAGCAGCACAATAGGATTATGCCAGGTATGTGGCTTTCAAGGTCCTGAGAGCCAAAAGACAGGATATAAGGTGACTTTGATTGCACTTATGAAGGGAGCGTGCGAACACTGCCAGTATTATACACAGTATTTTCTGGCAGATTCTAAGGCACTTAGTACTTACAGACTGGTGATGTTTGTTGTCTTCTCCCTTGGTTGTTTTCCAATGTATGCAGTAGCCATAGAATAAAACAGCAGACATTCATATCTTCTAGTAGGCCAATTTTCCTAATTTCTTGCAACTTCTGAAATTGTGTATAAAAAAACTGCATAGGTTTTGAATGTTTTGCTCAATGTGTAATGATCACGTAAATGAGGAAGGAATAGCATTGGTGCCTCAAAGTAATCTTAGTGCTCTGATGGAAAATTTCAATGCGACTTACTGTGTCTGTTGAACTCTATCTTAAATAATTAAAACCATTGGATTAGTCAGTAATCAACTGAAAAAAAAAGAGAATTAAGTGAAACCAAGGACATGATTGCAATTTTAAATCCACTTGCATATTTTCGTAAAGTAAGGTTAGAAATATTGACCACGTACGAACCCACACAAAAAGTTCCTCATATTAGTAAAAAGGAGAGAGCTCCTTAATAGGTTATATCTTATATGGAGGGTCTGTTTTGGTTCCCCTCTTTATTCTTATTTTGTCAAGCACTTGCCATTAAGTATAAAATTTGTCCGTAATATAGCTGTTTAGGTGTTTTTACTTTTTTCTTATATGAAATGAAAATAAACCTTTTTTTAACATTTCAAGTTGTCTGGTTTTAATTACAGTAATTAATAAAGCATGCATTTTAAATTACAGTGCTATCCACAATATTATCAGAAATGAAGGCTTGTAACACTGTGGGGGCACATAACTTATGCTGGGCCTAACTTTGCTGCTTTTGAGTTTAGTGGAAGTTCTGTGACTGAATTATTGGAAAGAAGTTCTGATATTTATAGTATTTTGGAAGCTTATTAACAGAATGATTCTTTAGTAGGCTTTTACCTTTGCAACACCCCCTCCCCCCCCCCCCCCGGGGATCAATTCAGGTTTCAGAGCCCTGATGATGGTAGATGCAAGTCACACATGAATTTCTAACACATGCTCTGTTCCATTTTATCTCTTCAGGGACAAAAATTCAGGGCTGTTTTCATAAATTAATATTTCACACTGAATATTCTCTGTCTCTATTTAGTGGCTGACTTACTCTATGTAAAATAAGGATTCCTCAAGGGCGGGGGAGGGGGGAAAAGTCCTGTATAGTTCTGTGTAAAATATTTTTATATCAGAAATTTGATTACTTTTTCTTGGAAGCTGTGATATCTTGTGAACATTTAGTACTTCCTCTGAACTTTGTGATCAGGTGCCATGTAAGAAATTCCACATCCCTATTTAACCCTAATCAGTGAAGTTGTTAACAGCCTTGAGGGTTGAGTGACCTAACATTTTACTGCTAATGTATATGGGTTTCTTCCAATACGGAAGGAAAATGTGGTGAAAGAGCAGTGTTTAATTTTTTAAATTCTTTCCTGTCCTCTGTTTTGTCTGTAAGCACAGATAAATTATATATTCATAGGTATGTATTTTTTTTTCCTGGCCATGCTGTTGCTCCTCGGGGGAAAAATACCCTGAAAAAATACGGAGAAGATGGTGATCATATGTGTTGCGTACAACAGCAGGACAGATTGTGCCAGATGAGTGTGTGTGAGAATAATGTTCTCAGTACAGGCTGTAAACCAGATCAGAATCTCACCTGCTGTCCGTAAACCTTGACTGGTATCCTGGTGCCGAGGAGAAGCGTTTAGAGGGAAAGCGTGTTGATTCTCTTGTATCGGCTTCCTCTGGAGAGAATTCATTCTGCCTGAAACTTTGTTTTCCATGGCTACCTTTCAACAGGGTTTGCTCATTGGTGAAAATTAGAAAAAAGAAATTTTTATTGTCTTTTTAAAGTTTGATTTGGTGACACCTTGTTTATTTTTCACGTGTACCTTCAAATTCGTCCACGAGTTCTAGTGGTGTAAAGGGCGTAATAGGAGATAGTGAGGAGACTGGCTGTGTTAGAAAACTTTTGCGCTTGGTTTTTATTATCTTTTCTTTGCAGCTGAAAGAGAGAAATTTAAGCTCTCATTAGGTATCATTTCTCATACCTTGTGTGCGGGAAAGGAAAAAGAGCCTAAGCACTGGCTTGTTATAATGATACATTGCAGTGATCCTGGGATGATGATGTGTCTATAGAGAAAAGAAAATTCTTATTAAAACAGATATTGCTAGGAGATGGTTTTGATTAGGCTGAATAAAGCCCAAGATTTGATAGTTTTTATGCTATAAAAGGAGAGAATAGAGCTGACAGAGGCAAAGTCTTTGCATCAGCAGTCTTCATGGCAGATGGCTTAGTTTTATTTTATATAATTAAGGAGCTTGAATTGGAGATGATAGAGCAAAGCTGCAAGAGCACAGTTAGTCCAGTATAGTTATCCTGACCAAATGAAAATAAAAATTGCCTCTTCTCTTATGTATTAATTACACGATTGGAAATACCTGCAGAACAAAATAACTTTCATGTTATCCATTGCTATTTTTACTTATACACTCAGAATGTATAGGTATCATATACTGTTAAATATCAATATATTGACTTTTCAAGAATAGAAAACTGTTGAACCTTTAAGCCTCTTGCTTACGTCTGGGCTGCGTCTGAAGATCGTGTAGCAAGTCTGAATGAAACTTGAATGAAGAACTTGGAAAATAGGGTAAGTACAACTGTTTGCCTTCTCTGTTTTTGTGATGTGACTGTGAATGGGTGTTGCGGTTTGTTTTATTACTTCTGATTCTATGATTAGTGATTTGTAACTTTATTTTAATACTCCAAGCGGTAAAGTGTGAACCACACTTGAACCAAAAGCAGTTGGCTGGCTCCTGATACTAGTGCTCGTGCGCTGTGGCTCCCGAAAGGAGTGCGAGTGGGCAGCAGTGAAGAACAGAGTAACTTTAAGGTTTCGTTGTATGGGGCTAATTGTTCCCTACAGTAAAACTGCCGTAGTTGTATTAACAATGTCCAACACACTTATGAAGAAGGCCAAAGCCTGTTGAAGTCAGGCTTTCTTTTTTTTTTTTTTTTTTTTTTTTTTTTTTTTTTTTGGTGCCATGAAAATTCGTTGCCCGTTTAAGAAGGTGAGGAGTATTTCTGTGACATCCAAGTACCTGCTGTGGGATCCAAGTACCTGCTGTGGGAGATACTCTGCTAGCCATACTTTTACTGTGACAGCAGAGTAAATCAGCACATAAAAGCAGAGTACCTTGTCAGTGAACAAGTGATTGTTGCCCTGAGGGTGCACTAATGTATTCACCTTTGATTATTTAAGCATTTTCTGCTTTATTTTAATTAAAAAATAGAAAAAATCCAAATGATAATTTCTCTTACTTGTTATGAGATTTCAGAGGGTAAACAAATACTGTCTGTCTTCAGCTTTTACTTGTAGAGATGGTTCTAAAGGAAAATTAATCTTTTGAGCATCTAAATCTTGTAGTATTTACTCATATCTGGCTACTTTTTCAGCAGCTAAGAAATTGGAGAGAGACAATTTGCCATACAAATTTAAATAGCTTGGGTGTTTTTTCTTCCCACTTATATGCATGCTTAGAGTAAAGAAATTGCATTAACTCCCATTAGCAAAAAAAAAAAAAAAAAAAAAAGATGTTTATAGATATGAGAGCAGTGGGAAGTTCATCTGTTGCCCATTGACAGGAAGAAATTGGCCTAATTTGCAGCAAAACAAATATAAGCAAAGGATTTTTAAACCATGCAGATAATGAACCCTTGAAATAGGTTAAGGATGTTCTGGAATTTCCTCTGTTCATCTTTCAAGACCAGTTCAGACAACCGGCTGTCACGGGCTGTTGAACGTTTACTGTTTCCTTGCTCTTGCCTTGCTGGGGAGGGTTGCGTTCAGTTCTTCACTGAATTTCTTAGCTCTTTACAGGGGTCGTTTAAGAGCTATTGGTACATAGCTGTGAATCCAGCAACTTTTGTACTATTTTCTTTTCTTTCCAAATTAAGGAATGTCCCTTAAACCTCTACACTACAAATGAATATGAAATGATATTTTTGACTATTTTTCCTTTAATTGTATTTTAAACTAAGCGTACGTGTACTGTTCTGTATCTGAGGATGCTCTTGTGTATTCTGTTGGCTACAGAATCAGGTCAATGATGTTTTTAAGGAGCCAGATTCAACCACTATTAAACGATGTAACTCAGCTGGTGTCTGCAAGAGTTTATTTGCATCAGTATGAAATGTAATTCAGCAACTTCTGATAAAAGTTTGAAATAATTGGTGTGTGCAAGGGTCGAAATTCCCCGTTCATTCTGTCCAGTGTTTAAAAAACAAAACAACAAAAATGTATTCATGTCAGGCCGTGTTTCTGGAAAACTTCTGTTGTTCAAAACAGCACTTAAGTATATGCTTATGTAAACACACATGCTTTCCTGCACCGGGGCCAGGGATATTACGGCCACGTGTATATTACAACATGTCTATTGGAGGAATCAACACAACAGCTGCTTTTTGGAGCTGAGTCTTTTTTTCTGTATTAAGAACACATTATTTGTACCTTTTTCCAGCGCTACGTGTATCTGCGGATCTGAGATACAAATGGAGCTGTTAGCATATAAAAGTATATTTTTAAACTGGATTGTGTAATTGAAACCAGTATGGCAGAGGATAGATGATCATTGATATATTTCATCTCAAACATGCTGTAATGATAAAACTCTTTTTCAGGCAGAGTATGTAAAAGTTTCACTTTCTGCACTGCAAAAATGAAATTTTTTGAACTGAAATTTCATTTTCAGTTTCTGCACTTCATCACCTGGACGGGCACATTATATCTGCAGAGATATACTCCTTTTATGGTCAGAAGTTACATAATATTAGTACCAATTATTGTGTATAGTTCATATATTTGAAAGTTTTTATCAGAGAAATTGTGGTCAGAAAGTTTTATCCTCTCAGAGTCGAGGCAGATCAGCCCAGACCTTGGCTCCCCGTCACAACTTGCCTTTGTGCACTCCTTTTCGGTGCAGACAGCTGTTTCCCCCTTACTACTTCAACCGACTGGTCTCCTTACTGGACTTGAGTCTTTCTTCTTTCTTGCTCAGTCAGTTCGAGAGGGCATGTAAAGCAGGGAAGCAGAAGCCCTCGTTCGCCGAGCTCAGCTGAAAGCTAGGTAAGGATCGCTTCGGGCAGCCGTGGGGCGCCGGGCGTCGCTCTGCAGCGTGGTGCCGCTTACGCTGGGCAGCCTGGAACAGCACGTGGGAAATTGCCCATATAGAGGTCGCTTGTTCCCTGAATTTGGGGCTTGGCGATACTTCGAGAATGGATCAGGGTCGATGCGGTTACATGCCGCACTAGAGATCTTGTGCAGTCACTGTAGACTGGCGACCCTTACCTGTATGTCGAGTGAGGAAGGCATGGTGTCAGACCAAACTGTGTTTCAGCTATAACGCTGTGTTCAAAAACTTCAGGAGAATTTTCTTCAAGCAAACAAACTAAAGCTGGGGTTGATGGATGAGGCATGCCTGTTAACTTGCACCTCTTTCCCCGCCATCCTCCCAAATGTGCCTTAAACACAGGCAGAAATTGTATGGACTACAGAGGTCTCGCACTGTCTGACCGCTTGGTGCGTTTTTGTGTTTATCTGGCGGTTACGAAGGAGCCGCAGTAGAAAGAGTCGCTCTGGTTGCGCGTTTGCCTTGGAGCGCGGTTCTGTTTAAGTTTGTTGCGTGCGATAACGCCGTTCTCGGAACGAGCCCTTGAGCGGTTTTCTGACCCGAGACCGTTCCTCTGTCACCGCGTCCGCTCTGCCGGGGAGGCCGACGGAGCTTCGTCTCCCCGGCCGCCCCGCGGCCAGCGCTGCTGCTCGCCGGCCTTGTCCCGGCCTCGGGTCCTCGCACCTCGCTGGCACTTGCGCACATCCGCAGTTCAACAACAGGACCCTACCTGAGCGCGTACCTGTTCGGTGTGGCGCTGTGTTTTGTTTTCCCTGCTTTGGGACTTCACTTCCGAATCCTTTCCCAAGTAGAAAAGGCCGCTACAGGCGTGTTCGGTACTGAAATAAAACAGCACACGGGAACCCTGTTGCCTGTTCCCTGTGCTGTTTCTCATTGGATTTTTGCTTGTGGCACGCCGTTCCTTTCTGTGCGTTTTGACGACGTAGCTGCTCCTTTTCAAAGGAATAAAACGAAGCGCCCCGGAGCCCCCCCCACCCCCCAGCTTGCGTGGCCAGAGCTCCCGCGGCCGCCGTTGGGCCTCCCGCGGCCGCCGCGCTGCCTCCGCGGGGGCTGCGTCCGGGCCTGCTCGCGGGGCCCCAGCGAAACCCCTCTCCTCTTTGGAGGTCAAGCGTCTTTCCTGGTACCCCCTTCTGGTATCTGCTGTTAGCGTGTGAATTCCGGACTTTAAATAGAGAAATTTTAGTTTAAACAAATGAATTTGAAGAATATAATTTTTTAGAGCACAGCAGCATTGTGATAGGAGGAGTGACAGGTACGTATTCTTAGTTTTGCTTTAGTCTCTCCCTTTTCTTTCTATACCCCCGTAGATGAAAGTCAGTTCAAATGGCATTTTCTTTGCTAGGCCTGGACAGTTTTTTTTTTTCCCCTTTTCTTATGAAGAATTGCAAATGAAGCAAAAACGGCCGCATTTTTAGCAGCAGGTTATGCAGCATTTTCCTTTCGCTATTATCCCCCAGAAATCCCGATGGGGAGAGATGCGAAGGAGGGAGAATATAACACCTGCCCTGAGGGTCTGCCGCGAGTCAGAGGCAGGCGTCCTCTCTGCGTCGTGGGCACGCAGCTGCCGTCGTTTGCCAGCGTGGTCGGAAGGACGCTTTCCTCACTGTCCATCCTAGCTTCCGAAGTTAATTCCAGGGTAGTTCGTCCAGAGCTGTTTTAACGTCAGTGACCTCAGAATGAAGCTGGTGCATTTTTTTTATGTTGCTGTTAATAATCTGCCTGCCGCATAGGATAAAATTCATTTCTCTACCAGGCTTGCACAAGATCTAGAGCTCTTGAATGCAACAGTACAGGTTACCTGGACTATAAGAACTAACCCAAAGCCATCGCCTTTAGGAGTATTTTAACACTTATAAGCAGTTCAACTATTATTTCTTACACATAATTTCATAATTAGGTCCCATATGAATAATTTACCTAATTATTTTCTGCTTACAGTCACTGGACAAGTGATTACAGAATTAAAGCACATATTGCTTTATAATTTGGTCTATATCTTATTTGCTTTATAATATTAAGCAATTTACAACTACAACTTCTTTTTGAATTAGTGTAATGGTTTTGACAGATTTAGCTGAAGCATTAAACAGGAACTTACATAGCTATTACATATTCTAAGCTATCAACAGTAGTCTAAAGATATCTCCTATATAGTATGTTTTTATGAACCATAGTAAACCATTCCTGGAACCAGGAAGTGTTCTACATCCTATTTAAAAGCGAATGTAGGATGATACGGTCCGAAGAAGTGGCTTTAGATTATTAGGTCTCTGTTGGTTTTTTTTGTTTGTTTGTTTTTTTATGTGTATTTTAAGATTCTTCTGTGCACTTGTTAAATGAATAGAAATTCAACTCCAAAATCCTGTTGTATTCAATCTTGTCTTTAATTTGTCTTACTGAGACAAAGCTTTTAGGGACACAATCTATACGGATTTCATTATTATTTACCTAAGTGCCTATAATGCAGTTCTAAGAGCCTCAGCATTGCTGTCTTAGGCACTGTAAATATTTTCAGAAGAGCAACTGCCCTTATCTAAGGAGGTCCCGTAGCCTCAACCTGAGAAGAGACTGCAAATGATAACAGAGAAGCTGGTGAGCGTTGTTAGGAAAATGTCATTTCTGAAACCTTAATGAGGAATTCCCAAAATCCATGAGGAAACAGGGATGCCACCTGAAGAAAACGGAGCATCCAACTTCTATTGAATATAAGCTGAAGTCAACTGTGTTTCAGAAAATACCAGCTGTGGCCTTTTTGGAAATATATTTTGCACAGCTTGAGGAGTAGGTAGCTAAGGCATGGTGCTCCCCTTCATGTGCTGCTTTCTTCTCACAGGGATATGCTCTGCACCCTGGAGAGTTGAGATCTTTTTACTTGTCCATGACCAGAAAGCCTCTTGTGCATGAGGGATGCCGTCTGGGGCAGGACAGGATTAAATTCTTCCACGCAGAGATAAATCCACCTCAAAAATGATGGGACGTGGCAGATAGGAAGGAAAGAGCACACTGGGATGACTGCTGAGCAGCAAGTGGACTGATGCGCCTGTAGGTGTGGGCAGCTGCTGGAGACAGGCGGGGACCTAGATGTGCCCCAAGGACACACTGGGCTCTTCATTACTGTAAAGACTCTTGACTGTTTCCCGGCTGGGAGGGCAGGAGAGTTGACCACCACCTTAGCGCAGCAGATCACATGGCTTAGTTGGTTTTGTCAGGAAGAAGTGATGCAGGCTGATGTGTTTGCACATGAATTGGAGTTACCCTCTGCCCGTCCCTTTTTCCTCCAGCTGAGACTGCAATATATTTCTTTCTTGCTTTTTGAGTCTCTGGATCTAGCTCTCGAATTGATTGGCCTGTTGTACTCATGATATCTTTATGGGAAGTTTTCCTTGAATTAGGACTTTTAGATGTGGTTCTTGGTCTGCTTGAAAATCGCTTTGCTAGGAGACCTCCTTTTGAGAACACAAAAATGCCGGAAAAAACATTTCATTCCATTCTAGTAAAATAGCCCCCTTTTAAGGGGTAAAAAGAGCATTTGTGGCCCTTCTGCACACAATGAATACTCCACCCGCAATCAATGTGTTTTCCAGTAGTTTCACTGTGATTCAAATGCACATATACTATTTTTGTTCTTTTATAGCTGAATGAACTGTGTACAGATGTGTTCAACTTTTTCAAAAAGTAGTGATTTAGCTTATAAACCTTTTAACAATAAACACTTTCAATACTAAAAAGTAAATCCGGAGCCATGATTCCATAAGGCGCTAAAAGGTGGAGGCCCACCTTTCTTTGTGCTATATTTACAGATTAACATGAATGAACAACATTTATTTGCTTTGGGGTTAGGCGATTGTTCAACAACTTCTTTTATGGATCATGCAGATGAATTCACCCATTTTATCACCATGCTACTATTTCTTTCTTATTTAACACTAGCAACTGCTTTGGATTGCAGCTTAACAATTTAGTTTAACAACTGCTCTGAAAAATTAATTGCAAATATAAATATAGCTTTTTAAGGCCTGATTATCTCTGTTAATTTTATTTTTTTACACAACAATCTCTGCTCCTGAGCAGTTCTGTAACTCTTTTTTGTTGTTTATGAAAGCTCAATTAACAGCTCTTTCCCAGTTTGGTTCTGTACTGCAGTGGTGAAACAGACTTTGATCCTCATTTTTTTTTTATTATTTTGTGCAAACATGTGTTCCCAATAAAATTACATTTTTCCCCATCCCACAGAAACAGTGGGCAAGATTCATGGGAAATTGAGCTACAGTGCTTTAAGACTTTTATCTCCACTTTAGTGAGGCTTTTTACACTGTCTCCCGTAACACCCCGATAGACAAGCTGATGAAGTAGCTAGACAGACACAGGCAAGCTGAGGCTAGATAAATGGACAGTGAAGTGGATTGAAAACTGGCTGAACTGCCTAGCTCAGGGGGTTGTGATCAGGAGCAGAAAGTGCAGCTGGAGGTCAGTCACCAGTGATGCCCCCCAGGTGTTGATATGAGGACCAATACTATTTAACCTCTTCATTAATGACCTGGATGATGGGACCAAATGCACCCTCAGCATGTTCGCAGATGATGTAAAACTGGGAGGAGTCACTGATGCACCAGTTGTGCTGCTATTCTGAGAGACATCGATAGGCTGCAGAAATGGGCAGAGAGGAACCTCATGAAGCTGAACAAGGGGAAGCACAAAGTTCTGCTCCTGGGGAGGAATAAACCTATGCAGCACCAGCACATGCTGGGGGATGACCATTTGGAAAGCAGCGCCACAGAGAAGGACCTGGGATTTCTGATGGATGCCAAGTTGAACGTGAGCCAGCAATGTGCCCTTTGGCAAGGAAGGCTGACAGTATTTTGGGCTGCATTAGGAAGAGCATCGCAAGCTGGTCGAGGAGATGACCCTTGCCCTCTCTGCTCAGTGCTGGTAAGGCTGCATCTGGAGTATTGGGTCCATTGCTGGGCTCTCCAGCACAAGAGAGATGTGGAGCTACTGGAATGAGTCCAGTGAAGGGCCACACGTGATTAAAAGCCTGGAGCATCTCTCATACGAGGAAAGGCTGAGAGAGTTGGGACTATTTAGCCTGGAGAAGATAAGGCTCGGTGGTGGGAACTTTATCAATGTTTATAAATGCCTGATAAGAGGGAGTAAAGACGAGTGAGCCAAGTCTCCTCAGGGGCACCAAGTGGCAGGACGATAGACAATGGGCACAAATTGAAAATCAGGAATCTCCGTCTGAGCATAAGAAAACACTTTTCATTGTGAGGCTAGTTGAACACTGGAGCAGGTTGTTGTGGAATCTTCAGCCATGGAGACATTCAAAACCTGACTGGACACAGTCCCGCTCATGGTCTTGCTGTAGCTGTCCTTCTTTGAGCAGGCAGGTTGGACCAGATGATCTTCAGGTCCTCTTCCAGAGGTGCTTACCAACCCCAGCCATTCTGTGAGGGCATTGTATGCTTGTAGACCTTTATCTATGCCTCTTTTAGAGAGTAGTTATTTATAATATGCCATATAAAAACACCTATTTCTCCTGTTCTAAATGCTCTGTGCAGCAGGAAATCTGCTGTCTTGCATAATCATATACGTTTTCCTTGGTATTCTAGAACAACTTAATTCATGCCTCCAAACTCTGCCTGTATATTACAGTAGCAAACTCCAGTGTGACTGAGTTTCATTTTTGGGGGGTCTCAAGTTGTTTACTCCAGATTTTACAATCTGTAGATATCTGTACGTGGGTGGATAAAATTCAATAGATGCACCTTTCAGTCCTATACATCAATATAAAACAAAAGCGACAGAACTGTAGACTTTCAAATATATTCCAATATCAAATAATGTTTACAACTTTAGCACGCTCTTCTTCCCTATGCAAGTCTCATTCAAGCTGCTCAATTTTCTGTCTGTTAGCCGTGCTTCAGGCACACCTGACATCTACTGATTTTTTTCCTCTGCTCTTGTCCTTCTTTGAGAGTGCCTGACAGAGGTGCTGATGCAAACTGCAATTCAGGCATCACTGTTATTAGCCAGAAACTGTATTCATTAGCAAAAAACTGACACGTTCCCCGCTGGCCCTGGCATTCAATGAATGGTGCAGATCTGAAGTCTTCCAGGCAACTTCCAGGTGACATAAGGGACTGTCCACCTCCCTGATCACCGGATCCAGTATGCTATAAAGAACAAAATAAGAACTCGATAACTGCATGTGAAAAACAAGTAAACGATGTTAACAAGTGTTTTGGGGCTTTAATTGCTTCTAATTATGCTATTTTTGGTGACTGCAGATTGAAGTGAACTTCCTTTGCTGGAGAAAAACTTCAGTAGTTCTTTAATAATAAATAATCTTAATATCTATTTTAAAAAGATTAACATTATTGAGATTAAATTAAGTCTAGAATCAGTTCACATGAGTAATCCAGGCGGATACTAAATTATGTTGTTATCTAAACTTGCTTCAGATGTGACTGGAGGACAGCATTAAAAAGACCAGGACTTCAATTCCTCAAAATGCAACTTTGCTCATGAAAATCCTATTGTTTAATTGGAGCAAGCAAAGCAAGTAAAGTATTTTTAAAATTAAGAGTCATGTGTAACTGAGGGCAATGACTTCAGGATATACAGCTACAGATGAGCTCTGTAACTTGGAACTGATCCTTTTTTTTTTTTTGTGGATTTTATTTTGTAATGTTTGCTATATGTTTAAGTTTACTTTTCAGAGCTAAAATCTGCGAACCTTTGAAACAACAAAGCTAAATGAAAGAAACTTCTATATATATACTCATGTGCACAGACTCTTACCATCAAAAAAGAATATCCTATCCAAAGACTCCTCCAGTTCGGTGGGCAGGGAGGAATTGACTGATCTTGGCTATGAACTGCTACAGCTTGTGCTGGGGCCTCACATACAGCACATCTGCTTATATATGGTTGTATTTCTTCTTCAGAGAGTGGCATCATTGGTAACGGAGCAGCACTTGACAACCAGTAAGACTTATCATTACGACTGGCGTAGTAACAAACTTGGTTGATATTACAGTAAGCAAAGGGCATGGTACTAAAAATAGGAAGACAAGATCCTGCCAGACCTGAAAATAATAACAAATGACGAAAATTATTCCACTTTTTTCCAGGTAAGTTCAAATCAGTATTTTGACCAATATTGTCACAAAACTGTATGGCTTACTGGGTGCCACATAATTAACAAATCTTAAATCGCTCACCATCTTATTTACCAAAATGACTAGTAATATTGTAAACAGAATTTTTATTATTATTGTTATGTTTACTAATCAGTATCTTCCTTTGACCAATAACATTTCAGGATGTCACAATCCAGTATTTAAACATGATGTAGTTTGTCACTATGGGAAACAGTTGCAGTAACAAATTTCTTAACTGTGACAACACTGAAAAATAAATTAGGCAAGAGGTGGCAGCTGGTTAAAAAGGAGATTAGCTATTTACAAACTCACTAGAAGCAGTGAGAAACCAAATGCCAACATTGATAAAGCAGATAATTCTTCTAAAGCATGACAAGCTGTTGCTACCAATGAGTGAAGATGAAATCTCAGCAGCCGTTCTGTTGCCTTTCAGGTTGTTGCCTTCCTTGTTTCACAGACTCTCAAACTGAAGTAAAAGGACTGAGAAATTTCACAGAGCCTATCCTGCAAAATTCTCATCAGCTAGACATTAGCAGAAATAAGGAGTGAGTAGTGCATACTTCAGATTCAAGTTCTTCTCCCAGAATTGATTTAGAATAGTTTCATGATGACCTTTTAGTTAACATAATAATTGCTGAAAATACATTCTGCCTTGAACTTCGTGTTTGATGTATTATTTCTGTAATTCCCCAAAACCTTACTGTCTGCTGTAAAGACCTACAACACTTCTATACAAAAGACAGTTGTGCTTATCACATCTAATATTCCATTCCAGGAATAAGAAAGCATCTACAGTAGCCTGGTAAGGAAAAGGCCTGCAAAAAAGAACACCTTTTGGTCATAGGGAACAAGGATTTTATTTTACTTGGCTCTTATTTTCACTGTTGTTATAAGGAACTGTGTTACCAACTCTGGCTATCCTGGGGAATGCCAAAAACATTATAGTGAAAATATTTCAAGTAATGTTACAATTATTTCAGTAATTAAATATCTATTGAAATACAGTGTCTAAACATGTGTGCTTGATTGGTTTTCTGGTTAATAATGTATGTTGAGATTTTTCTTGAGCTGGGGCATTTTTATGTGTAATCATTCACAAGTATCACTGCCAGTGCTTGAGTTGAGGGGGGAAAATAAGCAATGTTTCAACTACTTAATTCAACTAAACTTTTCAAGTGTTTAGTAACACTAGTGTTGCTAAAAACATCTATTACTTTTACTAAGTAATTTAAACACTACTTTTTTTCATTCAGCTTATTCGCTCTCTGACTCCCTGATCTTTACCCCTAAGGGACTTCTCTGCCTCTTGCATAAAAACATGACAAAAATTTAAAGAAATTTCTTTTCTGCTAATTGCAGCCACACAGTTTTTAAGGCTGCAGGTCAGGCCACTTATTTAGACAGCTAACTTTAGTCACGACTGGTACAAATGGCCTAAGGCACCAAAATGGACCGGTCTTTGGGGAGAACTTTGTCTGTGTTGTCCAAAAAAATATTAGCTTCTGACTAACAAAAGCATGTGATTCTGTTGTACATGTAATACCTAATTTCACTTTTAAAGTTTATTTACAGTATCCAACTATAATCACCTAACTTAGCTAGCCATTTTTTCCAAGTTGACAGGAGATACTCAAAGCAGCCAAATGAGATTCCTGATCGAGAAAAATATTTCCAGTGAGTTCAAAGGCAGCCTAAAACAACTAGACAAGATGGGTGAAGCAAACTACTCATCTCTAATGTCTATTCAAAATTATTTAGATGTAGAAATATTTTTTTCATTCAAATATACCAGCAGAAAGCCATTTTGAAATTGGTCATGTAACAGGGCAACATAACCAAGTTGATTATAATCAGCATAATAGGAGATCTTGGAAATTAGTGTAGAGTCTGCAGAAAATAAGTAATTGACGATGATTCTTAAAAGCTTGCTCCATTGGACTTACCTTTTACTGTATATAGAGCACATTACATTAGATCTTAACTGGAGAGTGACTACCATCTAATGCAATACATACCAAGATCTTGATTATGAGCTTTCTCTTGTCCTTCCAGGTACAACAGACTATAGCCAGTCCATAATTTTGGCATCCCCTGCAGACAGAGTGGTTCTCTGTCTGACTGACTGTGAAGAACAAGCAAGAATCCACTTGCAGATCTAATGTGAGGGCCTGGTGGTCCTGGGATACCGGTCTGGCCAGGTGGACCTTATACATAGGAGAAAAGGTAAAACAAATTTGCTTGCATGAACACTTAACTAGTGGAAGCTTTTATCTTTTACTCTACTTCTGTGTTCAGTAATGGGTTCCTGACCAAATACAACACAACTTCACATGGCCAATAAAGGTAGCAGAAGACTCAAATTATACTCATTATTAGAAAGAATTGAAGTAAATTGCCGCTTAATGCTTTGACAGTTGGCTTGCCTCTTGGACTGAAAGACAGTCTAGTCTTGCCTCTGTCCTGTGCTGCATGAATCTTTGCTCACGAAGAAATGAACTTAGGTGGGCAATAATTTTATGGACTTGCTCACTAGAATGATGTTGCTGTCTGGACTGGATTTGAATCCTTGAAGTAACAGGGGTAACAGCACTGACTGTTACTTCAGGGATTCAAACCCAGTCCATGCCCTTTCTCCACAAATGTATTAAATGAATAATTTATTAAACAGCAGTCACAGCTGAAATACAATGTTAATTACTCAGTTACTCCATTAGCCATGACTTAGAAATGCTTATCTATTGATATATGGTGTCTAAACATGTATGCTTATTTGTTTTTCTGGTTAATAATGTATGTTGAGATTTGTCTTGAGCTGGGGCCTTTTTATGTGTTATCATTCACAAGTATCACTACTAGTGCTTGAGTTGAGGGGGGAAAATAAGTGGTATGGTATCTCAGACCAGAGAGTGAACTGGGGTGAATGGACGGAGCAGAGAGAAAACATGGTCTGTATATCATCATCTCACACATCTTCCCTCAGTGTCACGTGACTGGGTTACTGCATGAATAACACTGATGGGTAAACAAACTCCCATCTCCCTGGTCTTGTAGGCTTCCTTCTCCTGCTAAACTTTGGTTTAGCTATACGCAAATACAGTACCCTTGTTGGTCTATTCTACTGCTTTTGTTTGAGCTTGCTGAGGGCAGCACCTCTAAGTTCCTTGAAGGTTTTCACTCCTACCCAAAAGCATCAGTAAGTTTATCTCCAAAATGAAGAAATCGCAGTATCTGCTTTTCCCCTCCCATGGTGGTAAACAGGTGGGAAAAAACAGCCATTCTTACCTTGTGGCCCAATGTATCCTTGTTCTCCTATAATCCCTTGGTCACCTGGAGGTCCAGGTGGCCCAGGTAAGCCATCTTGACCTGGCAGGCCACATGACCCTTCTTCACCTTTTCTTCCTAGGTAAATATAAAGTACGCACTTTTACTTCATATGGCTGTATTTAACGGTTAAACATTGTCCAAACATACACAGTATGCAGTGGGCCAGTTAGCAGAACTGAGACGACCAAGAAATGACACTTAAGGAATAGAAAGGTATAGAACTGTTTTCTGTTGGGAATTTGCTTTATAGCTTATTCTTTTGTTGTGACTGCAGTGGTAGTTCAGAGGCAAGAGTATGACAACAGAGCAACTGCTGGTAAGATTCTTATGTCCTCTGCAAGAAACTTGTGCAATTTAAATTTGAAATCAAACCATCAAACCTCTGACAAGTATCATGCAATCCTCTTGCAGAGCTGCCATCAGTATCTATACTCATGCAATGAGTTATAACTGATCCTATGGCAAGCCTTCATCTTTTAGGGCCCAATTTAGCAAAGTCTTTAAACATGTACTGACCTTCCTGTGAAGCGATGCATGTAATAGCTCTTTACAGAAGAGAGGGACTACTGAACTGGATTACATCCAATGGGGAAGGGCAAAGAAGTCTTAGGCTTTCGATGTCCTCATGTTTTTATATCTCTATGTATTCATGTATGTGTACACATACATAAGTACATATATACATATATATGTGTGTGTTTGTGTCTCTCTCTCTCTCTATTATATATATATATATATTTATACACTAGTAGATAATGCTAATGAGGTGTGTGGCCATGTCAATAATATGTGTGTCTTGTATACAGGCCATAGATGGTAATGGTCCTGTCCAGTGGCTACATTTAAAAATACCTGAATTGAATATCAAGTTTCACTTGTCAGATATTAATGCATTTGGCAGTGATTTCCCTTTATTGGTGAAGAAAATTTTCAGCTGAACATGTTTCTTGCACCTGAGTTGGTTCTCATAAATGGTGCATGCTTTATTCCTTGTAAACTATGCTAATTGTTTAGCCTTCAGACTTGAGTATTTTTTGAAAAGTTGTCTCAAAACATGGAAGATTTCCCATTATTAATTTTTAAGTTAATTAAGAAAATCTAAAACAGTCAAAACACTAACAGCTTTTCAATGTCTGTTCATAGTTATTTTGCCAAATTTCAAGTATATGGAAGTTTCAGTAATAAACTTCAGTTTTGCCAGTAAAATCTCTAGTTGTCTTATCTGTCTGTGTAGCTTTCCCAGCAGGGACAAGATTAGATTCTGCTGTGCTAATGAAAGAAAAAGCATCATTAAGTGATTCTTCTGTCAAACCAGCGTGAGTATGTGTCACTGTACTGCCAGGTTTTACAGAAACTATTTAAGGATGCATACTGGGGAAACACACCATTTCAATGCTAGAGACAACTTTTATTTGGCTTAATTTTAATTGATTTGTCAACTAAAACTAAACAGTTCACTGAAAACTGCCTTGTGTTCACTTCCATGAGAGCTATGAACCTTGCAGGGATTCTCCCGGGAGAATATGATAGGCTTTCTCTCTGGAGACACTGGATGTCCAGTGCAGCCAACACAACAAACCTAAGTTTCCCGAATAATAAATGTCTGAAGGTGCAGGAGGGATTCCACTATCTAAACTGAAAATACTATTGCTACATTTCTGTGAAGACAGACGTTCTGTTGGAATTATCAGTACCTGCAGCACCCGTTGTTTTTTTTGTTGTTGTTGTCTTTTTATACCTATCAGAAGAATGTTTCAGTTGTCAGCAGCTTCTTTTTAAGATCTCTTTGGCCAGTTTTCTTTTGCTATAATCCTTTCCTCCTTGCTTTAAGAGAAAGTGCTATCGTATACGCCTCTCTTGACTTCTGTGGCCTTTCAGGATTTATGTTAGCATAGCTTTTTGAAATATTATTGCTAAATTTTAAAGCATGTGGGTTTTTAATGTCCTCCAAATATATCCCGCTTGGGCCAAACCACCAGTTAGTACCAAATCATACAGAAGGTTTGAGGCATTGCATTTTCTGCTGGTAAAAAAGAAATAACATTGCTGGTAAAAAGAAATAACATTTGATGAGTTTTGTCTCAACCATACATGATGCTTTTGCCTTCCTTTACCTAGGAAAAGGGAATGTAGTGCATGCAGCCCCATGTAGCCTGGTTCAGCCACACTGTGATTAATCATCCTCAGCATTAACCAGTCCACTGTATGTTTCTAGAGAGTGTTAATAAATGCTTAAGAAGAAGAGACAGGATAAAACATGGGGAAGGGACACTGACACACCAACCCTTTTCCCAACCTTGTGTGAATGGCTAAAATAGACATCCAAGCTTTCAAAACATCAGCTTACCCTGGGGTCCAGAGTGACCTATTGGCCCTGGTAATCCTATAGAACCATCATCTCCTCTTTGCCCTGGTTCTCCAGGAGGCCCTGGGATTGCAGGGCATGAGTCGTCTATTTTTCCTGGTTCACCAGGGTCACCTGAGATGTGTAATAGGAAACAAATTGGACAAAAAAATTGAGTAATAACTTCCATGAGAAAAAACAACATAATTGTTAGTTTGGGTATTCAAGTGTATATTTTAAGTGAAGTATTTTAAAAATGAATGATTGGATCTCACTGTTATTAATTTCACTCTCAGTCTTTAAGAACAGCATTTAACAGGATGGTAAGCATGCGTCATAAGCATATGCTAGCTGACATTTTTCAAATGTTTAGTGTGTACTGTCTCTATTCTGTGTTAATGTGCCCAAAACTGATTAAAGTTAAAGCCTAAAGTCTACCCAACTTCAGCCTCAACACTTTAGCATGTGTTAATGTTTATCGTACTTCACCTACACTGAGGCTAAATCTTGAAAACCCCCAAAGAGCAGAGCTAGCAGCTCTATCCTACAATGCTCACTTAAAAAAAAAAAAAAAAAGGTAAACAAAAAAACCCCACCAAAAAAAATCAGGTCAGCTTACTCACACTAAGAGTTAGGTGTCTGTCTGTACTAATTCTGTATTGGATTCAAGCTTTGGATAGGTGTTTGGCTAGCTAGTGTCTGCTGTGACAAGTGAAAACAAAATAGAGTGATAAATAACTTGGAACAAAAGTATTTTACACGTCTCTGGACAGAATTATAAGTAAGTGACATATTAATGTGAGCCTTCTCATACAGTACCATTATGATATTGCTCTGCTTGGAAGTGCAGCTATTTATGTGAAAAATCTATTAGAACTGCATTGTTGTGGCAGCACGCTATTCCTGGCAGCCTAGCTAAGTGGACCTTCTAATTAGAATGGAGTGTATCTAAACAGAAGGAAGCCCAGATGAAAACAATAATCAATAAACATCAACTTACCTATAAAACCTGAGAGATTTGAAAAACAGAAAGCAGATTACAACCATTGTGGTGCAGGCAGGAACAAGTTTCAGGCATGTAAATTAGAATAAAGAATGGAATGAGAACTAAAATCACTTGCATGAGGTGGCATCAAATAATAATAATAAATCCCCCCAGTTCAGAATTTTTTTCCCAACTCATGAGAAATCAATTTATATTTTTTCTGAGGTTGTTTAAATTTTCTGTATCTAAGTAAATGTTAGTAAGAATATTTTATATATTAATACAAAGATCACAGTTATAGTTGAGTAACGAACAGCAACAGGTTCAGAAGTACCTGAAGGACCTTTAGGACCAGGTCTCCCTTGAAAACCCTGGTCCCCAGGTTGTCCAGTAGCACCAGGTGGACCATGTGGGCCAGGGATTCCCATAGGACCTGGATAGAAAACAGCCATGCAATGACATGTGATTGCATTTCAAGATGAACACACAAACAGGACAGACTGGCTGCTTGAGTAACACAAAATACTTGGGGCAGTTCAACTCTGTCTGACAGCAAGACAATGAGAGAAAAGACATTTTCTCTTCTCTGCTTTTGAACTTGATTAAAATGTACAGCTTTTCCTTTTGTAGAAAATGGAAAGGATCTGTATAGATGCATCTTCTCTACTATCCATGGAAGAAGCATAGAATTTAGATCCCTGCTTTCAAACTACGGAATCTGTTGAAAGCCTGCAGCCATTTATATGGTGGATGTGAGACTCTGCATTAGGTCATGCGCATCTGCAGGTTCCATGGTTTCTGAAAATCCCTGCAGACAGAGCCATGCAGGTTCAAAAGTTCACTGCTTCAGAATCTCAGGTTGATGGGGGTATCTTCCAACAAGTTGTTGGAAACAGTACGTGTGAATTTGGCCCTTCTCCCCCAGCTCTAACTTATCAGTAGCTGCAAGGGCAGAACTATGCCAGTCTAGCCCTCCTTTCCACCTGGCTACATGTGACTTGCTCCTCTGTGCTCAAGACTCTCTTGCATACGGCCTGGCTTTTATCAGCCTAAGTGCGTGAGCCAGTTAAAAACTTCACATCATACCCTTTGGGCCACTTCTTCCATGGTTCCCTGGAAGACCTTTGGCTCCTTGTTGCCCTCGTTGCCCAGGAAGCCCAGGTGCTCCTCGAATACCAACATCACCTGGATCTCCTCGCACAAATACAGTCTCTCCAGGAGGGCCAGGATTCCCCGGTGGGCCTACAGTAAAAGCATTTTACTCTGAATAAATGCACAAAGCATAAACATCTAAAAATAGCTGTGTTGCAAGGATTTCTTTTTCATTGTTTTTTGGCAATATTAACCTTAGACCTTCTCCAAGGCACTGTTAAGGAAATCAAGGGAGTAGCACCCAAAACAAAATAGATTCTGTGCAAGGAGAAAGCAGCAAGTCAATGTTACTTGCACTGAAACATTCTTTCTCCATGTTTATTATGGTGATGCTAACTCTTCCCATCTCCATCTCCTATTTCCCAATAGAAAGCAAGTCTTTTGGCTAGGCAAGGAAAGGGTCAGATAATTACCTAAAGTAAATAGGTTAGAGCAACTAAAAAAGCTCAGTCTGGACCAGGGTCTATAGGAACTAACTGGATCCCTTGGCAAGCTCTGCTGGTAATAGAGGAAGTGCAGTCTATATATATACTTACAGAAGAGTTA
The DNA here is from genome assembly GCF_028389875.1 of Rhea pennata. Classification (NCBI taxonomy): domain Eukaryota; kingdom Metazoa; phylum Chordata; class Aves; order Rheiformes; family Rheidae; genus Rhea; species Rhea pennata. The sequence continues at coordinate 19,039,899 of NC_084671.1, read as the reverse complement.
CAACTTTAGCTCTCTTAGGGCTGAATTCAGATCAGAAAGCTTTTTGGGGGGGGTTTACTACCAACTGCCAGTAAAACTGTAACGAAGAATCTGAAGAAAATGCCCACATGAACTCTGGACAATGCATTTTATCCTTCTTGCTAGAAAGGGACACCAGTAATCTTATTGCTATATTAGGGAAAATGGAGACATGCTATAGCAATGGGACAGAATCACCAAACAAGCCAGAAAACTGAATCTGGCGATCAGTATTTTATTCATGCTCCAGTGATCTACCCACAGTTTCCTTTGCTGTGTATTCACAGAGGTATTGATTGGTTTCTTTGGTCCCTATGCACTTTTGTGTGTTGTTCCACAGGCAACAACCCAGTGGCTCCTAAGCACCACGGCTTACATTGGATATTTTTGTTTTTAGTACCTCTGATGCCATCTAAACCAGGTGGTCCTTGATCACCTGGAAGACCAGGAGGAGCACTATCAGGAGATCTTCCCATAGGTCCAGCAGGTCCAATAGCCCCTCTTCTACCTATGAGATCACGTAAGAAATGTGCTGAGTTTTCAGTCCATTTTTATTTTAGATTACAGAAATAAGTTACTAAATAAAAGTATGCTGAAATGTGAACTCATGTACATGGAGGTAACATATCATTGACATAATAGTCACAGAAATTGTAAAAATGCAAGATCAGCAGGGACCCTAAGAACATCTTGTCTGCGACAGGGTAAGTATTCATGGACTGTTTCTAACAAAAGTGAGTTCAGGTATTTTCTAAAAACCTCCAGTAAACAAGATGAAGTTACTAGTCTTAGGTGTATTGTTTTTCTAATGTTTAATCTGAACTTTTGCAAAAAAAAAAAAAAAAAAAGACACTGCCCTATACATGACAGGTAGGAAGAGCTACTAGTCATCATCCTCTGCATAACACTTTTGAATACAGAAAGGTTATTACTATGTGTTGTACCCTGTTACCTTATCTTTTCTACAGAAAACAAATCTAATTTCTTTGAGCTTGTTTTCAATCCCATTCTTCTACTCGCTTTCTAATGAGTGTTCCCTAATCTGTCAAAGCTGGCTACAATATTCCAGAGGAGGCCTTGCCTATCCCATGTCAAGTAGCCTTAATAAATCTCAGAGAAAAACTTCTCTCCTTTTTTAGTCAGCAGCATCATTGTGTTGTCTCCCTCAGTCCATGAGAACTGGTAACTGCTTGAATTGAGAAAACAGCTGATTGTGTGTTCATGTTACAGTTATTCACCTCATCAGAATTCATCTTAGGTAGTTTGCTTTGATGATCCTGTAATCTGTCCATACTTGATGTTGTCTGATTTTTCCTTACATCTTGTACCACTTCTTCATACCTCTCTCTCAAACATTTGCTTCTTCCTATTTCTGTGCAATTCCTTCATCATCAAAGCTCTTAAATAATCATAGTGACCTTGTGATATAGTTCCATCTTTCTTTTACATCAAGGCAGTTGACAGAGTTACTGTATTTCTGTGACTACAAGCTCTCCTGCACATTTTTTCTTTAGGAATTTCTTCCCAAGAGGCAACTCCTAGCAGTTCCCTGAATCTGTCCAAATCTGTTGCCTTCAATTCTCATTCCTTCCTGTCCTATAACATAATAAACGATAAATATTGGGGTATCTGCGCCTAGTTAGGAAGTGCCAGTGTGTTATTGCAGTAGAAATGGTTCTCTTTGTGAGGGAATCTCTTGTATATGTATTCATATTCATGCTAACTGGGGAAGAGCCAGCTCTTCATTTCAAGTCTGCAAGGTCTGATGAAGAGAAAACCTTCCTTACCTGGGAATCCTGGGAATCCTCTTTCTCCAGGGGGCCCTGGAATAGAAATACCTGGCCATCCAGGTTCACCTCTGTCTCCTTTTGGTCCAGCTTCTCCTGAGTATCCTGGGGTCCCTATTTCAATTTGACCTTTATAGGAAAACAATTATGTACATGTAACCTACAGTGAGTACAATTACAGATGTGCACAATAGAAATACTAGCTGCAGATGTTCTTCCTTGCAAGGGTTGCCTAGCACTACTTTTATGTTTTTCTCATGGAAGCTGGGTAGAGCTTTGTTGAATCTGGCCCTTATTCATTCATCTCTTTCAAAGGAATTAAGCTCTTTTCGTTAGGGCCTTTCTTCAGGGGTTATTTTATATGGTATTATTGTCTGTAATTTGAAATGTAAACTGATTTCAGGGTCCTAAATTTAATTTTCTATTAGCATAGATTTGTAATCTCTAGATAGATGGTGAGCACTGATTTTAATACTGCTTCAAAAACATCTTTTGAAAGTTGCAAATAGATTAGCATGAGTGAAGTTCAGGTTCCTCTGAAGTCTGTGGTACAACTCCCACTGACTTTAATGGGGCTGGGATTTTGTTAGTCTCCTTTTAATTTGTTAGTTCATCTTTTACATACAAAAAAAACCTAGAGATTTGGCTTTACTTTAAATCATCTGCACTGAATATTTTCATTGTAGAAACAGCTCTAAAAGTTTCCAACAAAACTGTGTGAGTAATGGAAGTTTAAAAGTTTTCTCCACAAATAACTGCAGGTGTGTTATAAGGCTATTAGCTTTAGGTTCTGTTTGAAAGTTTAGCCTGACCCTTAATGTTCTCTTCTGGACAAGGCAAATACCAAAATAACATGCATCATTCCTTGTACATTCAGTCATTGAAGAGATTGTGTTCCACGTGGCTATTTTCGTTCTTTACCTGGAGCTCCTGGGGAACCCTTCTGACCTTTTAGTCCATTCAAGCCATCTAGTCCAGGCAGTCCAGGAAGACCTGAGAGGTATTATAGAAGTGATTGAATGCCACAAAAATCCTTTAAACAGTCAAAATTAAAAATTATGCAGTTTTTGCTGACAACATTCTGGATCAAGACAGAATAGTTGCTGAATTTGATTCATATTGGCAAGTGAAGGGGAGACCACATTGTAACTGAGAGCAGTCATCTTGGAAAGGGGAGTGTGAAGGAAATCTGAAAATAGCAGCCATAATACCCTTTCATGTCAAAGCAATTAGAAAACATACACGTTAATCCTTTAAGTATTTCTGTACTGCAGCTAACAGCAGGAAGCTCATCATGGGCTAACTAACTCTGTACTGAACCAAATGACTGTGGCTAGATGTAGGTACCACTACCTGCAATTAACTAGTCCAAAGTTAGCCACATTATCACTATGTGACCCTGTAATAGCCAGGTGTTCTTGGGAAATAAATGAGTCAAAATGCTCCTAGTTCAGGCAAAAACATAATTCAGAATTCTGCTACACTTTAAAACTAGAACAATCACAAGTTAGAAAATACATGATGGAAGCCATCCTATTTCTTGTACTTCCTAACTTAAAGCTGTTTAATACTGCAACCTATTAAAGTTCTCTTAATATAGCTTGCTTTTGTACATTAAGATTTCCTTAGTGTTTAAAATAGGGTTTCTCCCCTCCTCTCTTCCAATCAGCTGGACATTCACCTGTATAGGAATACAATGTTTGGATGTGTTGCTCATGCTAAGGATATAACTGGTAATGGAAATAGATTTGACATAACTGATGGGACGCTTGGCAAATAGGTTTCAGAGAGATTTCAGACAGAGGAATAGACTTGAGATGCTTCTTTCTCCGGAGATTAATAGACTATAATGGACACAGGTCTTCAAGGTGTTCAGGGCTACTGTCAGCACCTATTGTCTCTTCACCACTGTTGATTACTTCTGCCTAATTTCCTCCTGCTGCCACTTCCTGATGCTACCATATAGGCCTTCCCATCCAGTTCTGCTGCTTTTTTCTCCACATGTCTTGAGTTTTACCTATCCCTGTCTAGCCATTTTCTGGCAGAAGAGATAGAGGTTCTATATGCCAGTTCCTGTGCTTGGTCCCAAATGTCCTGCACTATACAAATCTGCTGTATATCCAAAGCATGAATCATGGGAGAATTTATTGCTCTACTAAGCACTTATTGAATGGATATGTTTTTTTTTTTTTTTTTTAGTTTAGTTTTTTTTTTTTTTAATTTTATAAGCGGGTCAAATTTGCTGGGGACAAATTGCTGAAAGAACCACAACAGGAACATCCTTCAAGTGGTTCACCAGCAAAATATAAAAGTTAAAGATGTGCTCATCTAAGAAGGGAAAAGTAAAAGGTTACTAGGGTTCTTTCTTTAACTGACACAGAAAAAAATAATCCAATGCATTGTTCTCAGAAACTGCAGAACTATTTTAGTTAAAATTATATATATGTAAAAAAAAGCAGACACCTGCCCAGAAAAAATTCAATCCAGAAGATTGTTTGAAAAACTGCAAGACCTTGATAACATATTCTATTATGTAAGAAAGCCCCTTTATAATATGGAATGCTAGTAATCCAACCTGTATATCTTTTGTGCCCTTATATTCATTGCTCTTTAACTTTTCATGACATTTGTTCTAACTTTCAATACTTTCCATTGCCTGCTTGTGCTTTGCGGATGTTCCCTTTTTCAAGTTTATGTAATAGTTGCATGCCAATTTGGGAAATTTAACAGTGATATTTTAAAAATTATTATGAACTTTAATGATTCCTGGCATCCAGTTCACCATTTAAAAGTGTTTTGATCTTTAGCTTATTCAGTCAAAATTGATGGCCTGGTTTACTTGCTTTCCAGGGAATTTCTAACACATTTGCCAACAATCCATTATAATATCAACACTTGTAATTCTAGATTTTAGACTGCTATAGTTTCATACTTCTAGGTACAGCTGAATTGGCTGACCTATATATGAACCATGGTTTCTGTGTTTTACAGACCAACTGAGCTTCTACTCACACAAGTAATTCTGCTGATGTTACTAATGCTATTTGATTCATCAAGGATTATTCACATAAGTAAGGTTTGTCAGCCTGAATCCCAAAGTAGAATTAGCTCTATAATAAAGAAAATGTGATTGTTCTTTGGTAGATGCTATTTGAGTAAATTTTTTAATCTAAAAATTCTTCAGGCATGAGACACGTAATGTAAATAAGAAACAATTAGACTAATAAGGCTGTGACTTTAACAACAAACAACCAGTTTAACATTTCACTTCCAATGCTAGTTATTTATTAAAAATACTAATTCAATTTAGTTTTTATCATTGTGTAGAATTTCAAAGATACTATCCCTTCTTTTCAACTATACTGGCAGTATAGAGTCTAAGCCTTAGCAGGCAACTTGGTCTCTAATGAATTTCCGTTTGGAACTGAAATTTTGTTTCCCTACAATATGTGTTAATTTGTTATGTTTCCTTTGCAGAATTTGGGACAACTTCTGTGCAGTGTAGGAGAGAAGTGTCTGATCATTCATAACAAGATGGACAGGATTCATCTGCTACGCAGAAGTTTTCCGGGGTACAATGCTTTTCTTTCTTCTTCAAACTTAGATATCGTTGTTTGAGATAGATATTGTTCGAGACAATTAAATGTTGTCTTGCAGATTATGCACCAGCAAGGAATCTGTCACAACAGTTTAAGCCAGCACCACTTACTTTTCTATAAGCAGTCCTAAATGATTTCCATTTTTCATTCAATTTTTCAGTAGCCTATAAGAAACCTTTCCCATTTCTTCTTAGGCTGAAATTGAAAAAGTGAAGCTACTGTCCTCTCTAACCATTTGTCATAGACTCAGGTGTTGCTCTACTGTGATATCTGTATATGGGTCACTAATATTACTGTTTTTACCTAGAAACAGGTTATGAAGCACACTATCACAGTGTATATATAAAATTATAATTTTATTATTAACACTTACTGTACTTTTAATGATATATTTTTCTCCAACAGAAACAACTGTATAGATGAACCAGTGTTTAATCTAAACATAACAAACCTTGTGGAAAGTGTAATTTAGGATTTGGGGGAAATGATTGTACATACAATCGAAAAAAAAAATATATTTTTTTTTTGCAAAAAAAGTTATTTTCATGATCACAACTTGATAAAACAAATTGAGATGTTTCCTGTGTTTGAAGACACTACTTTTTCAGCATTAAAACTGTTCACAGCAGTCTGCTCTTTTTGAAGAGGAACAGTGGCACTCCATGGTCAAAAGGTAAAACGCAGCATAATGGAAATGAAAGTGAGAAATCTGAATTATTGCAGAAAGAGTCTTTTTCTCTGCTTCTCTTCTGTCATCAGTTACATCAGCAGAGCCAGAATACATTTCTGCTTTCTTCCTTACTCAGTTTACATCATAGCCTAATTTGAGGAGGTAGCATTTGCATTACTTGAGTGGAATTTTCAAAGATCCTGGGAACCGGCTTAACTCTTTTAGTGGTCTGTAGGAATATGGAGTCAAAATCATGTTCATATTAGACATGTTTGAAAGCTCTTTTCCATTTTCAGTGCTAAAAGGACAGTAATATCTGATGCTGTTACTTTACCAGTAGAACTCCACTGTATGGTGCTTACCTTTTCTGCCTTGGGGACCAGCTAATCCTTGCAATCCTGGAGGTCCCAAAAATCCATGTTTCCCTTTTTCTCCAGGTTCTCCCGGCAACCCTTGAGGGCCCATAGCACCTGAGGACAAAAAAAAAACTTTAATATGCAAATCCATTAAACTGTTGGGTTTTTTTTTCTACGCTATTCAGCACTAGCATTATTCTCAGGTACCTGAAAGCATATGGGAGTATCTGAAGAACGGACCAACTTTGCTTCTCTAAGAGACTCTGAACAGATTCTATCGCTGCCCACTGTAATATTAAAATAGTCTCCTCCACAGAGGTGCTTCCTCAGCTGCATTGGCCTGTTCTATATCTCTTGAACTGTTACATGACACTGCTTTATAAACTTTGGCATTACCTGGAAATCCAGGTACGCCTGGGTATCCAGGCTGCCCCTTGGATCCTGGTCTTCCAGGTTGCCCTTGGATACCTGATGAACCCTTCTCTCCTGGGAATCCACAGAGTCCTTAAAGAAAGAAAAATCTAGCAGTTTCTCATTTAGTAAGTTACTCTATCTGTATCTCATATTTAAAAACATAAAAATTCAGTGAGGTTTTTCTTGAATGGAAAAAGAATTCTATTCTAAATACTTCATCTACTTGTTGGCACTGAATTTTCTGATCTCTCTAGTGGTATCTTTAAAGAAAGAGTAGAAATGGCTAGCAAGATACAGCCAAGCCAGGTTTTCTTCTGGTAGATCTCAGGATGTTCATCACTGGTGTACTAGACAATAGCATGCTGTACCTCCTATGTTCATGCTAGCCATATTATACATTTTGATGCCTTTCCAACCCCTTGGTTTGTAACTACAGAAACGATAGCCCAATACTTAGAGAAAGCAGAGCTTCTTCCTGATCTCTCCACCCCCCAAAAAAACTTCTGGAAAATTTCTTACGTCCAACTTTTTCCTTAAATAGAGAGAAGTACCTGGTAATCCTGGATCTCCTGGAGGCCCTTTAGGACCACGTGTACCAAGCAGAACACTTGGGTCACCTTTCTCACCTGTTAAGGTAGGACAAATTTCATTTGATACAAGTATTTTTTTTCATCCGTAAAACCAAAACTGGACAATTTTGTAGGCTTGGATAATTTACTCACAGATAATAACAGCTAGAAGACAATTCTGTAACATGGACTGAGAGAACAGAGAATGCAAAATACCTTGGCACACGGAAATTATCTGTCAGTTCAGGCTACCTTGAAGTGCTAACACAGTTTAGTGTGTTTAGTAGTGTCTCTGTCATTTGATTTGACAGATTTAAGAGCTACATGACAAGTGGGTTCTTTTCCTGGTTTTGGTTAGAATTTTAAAACTCCATGAAATTTGACACAAATCTATCTGCTAAACTACTAAGAACTATTTTAAGATGCGATATAGCTAAACACCTAATTGCATTCGGGTGTATCAGACTTTTTTCTAAGGATACTCCCATCTGAATTACGTTCATTTCTGTCCTGTTTTCTCCTGTGCAGTGAGTGCTCAGCATGTATCAAAGTATATACATCCTAACAATATTGTTCTTTTTGAAAAACAAGTCTATATCATATTACCTTTAGGTCCTTTTGAGCCAGTAAGTCCTGGATTTCCAGGGAATCCTGGTAAGCCAACATCACCCTGATTTATTTATATACAAAATAAAAATGTTTCATGTATGACATATAACATGTAATAGGAATGATCTACAAGAGCATTTGATTCTCTTACAGTGGTAAAAAGACTAGCAATCAATCTGAATAGTAATACTATAGATAAACTCAACAGAAAGGCATGCTGTCTTTGTTACTGGTCCAACACTGACCATTAATACTTCCAAGAACCTCTAGATCAGAATTTCTAATCATTTTGAATTTATGCTTTTATACTTTGGGCTAATACTTGGCTTGAACATTTTAAATTTCCTACAAAGGGCTTGAGTAATTTGATTTTAAAGGTACTTTGAAAACGTACCAAACATTATATTTTACGCAAATATTACTATAAACATTAACCAGAAACATGTTGTGATATAACAGTAAAAATGTAATTTTTTAAAATTTTCCTTTTAAATAATGAGCTAGAATAAGCAAAATACAGTTTCTCTTCTAATAAATACAATAAAATACAGGCTAAGCTCAGAAAAAGTAAAGATATGTCACATTTTCCCAAAAGACAGCCCTGATTTATGCTTCATATAATCTCACTGCCTACCTACACAACCTACAAGCCAGGGAAGAATTTTCCCCTGCATCCATATGTGATGTATGCTTCCTTTTTTGTATTTGTTTTTGAGCAATAGTGCCTGCCTAGGTTCTGTTCAGTACAAGTTGCCAGTATGGGCACAGAGGACTCCAAGCCAGTGGCTTGACTGCTTTGTTAAAAGCTTGATGTTAAAGGCTTGATTGTGCATCCACTTTCTTCCCTAAATAGTGACATATAGGCTAGAGTTCTACCAAGTGGCAATATAACATGCATCTAGGAGAGAGGCAAAAGGCCCTTCATTGACACTGACTATAGTTCCTTCACTAGAATGAACTCCAGGCATTGAAGAGTTGCATTAAGAAACTGACTTTTCATACGAGATTGAGGCTCTCTTCTCAAGAGGAAGGTTTAATGCGCAAGTACCATGTAAGTACCCTGTATCATATTTCTTGGAGTCAGGAGAGATGTAACTGCAAAGGACCTTCTATTGTCACTTTCAATGTACCTGGTCACCTGGTTGTCCTGGAAAACCCGTAATTCCTTGAAAGCCCTTTGGTCCTGGAAAACCCCGTGACCCTGGAAACCCTATCAGTCCAGTGTCTCCATGGTCACCTGGCAGTCCTGGGAGACCACTTTTCCCTGGAAGTCCTGGGATGCCTCTGGAACCAGCATTGCCTTTTTCACCTGAAGTTAATTGCAGAAAAATTTACTCAAGCTGTTATTTGACACTGATTTTGAGTATGGTTGTGCATTCACACTTTTTTATTGCCTTGCTAACTGCTCAGAGAAACTAGTCTGCTCATACAGCTTAAGAATCTGTAAATATAATGGGGTAGCTAGACTGTGAGTCCAAATCTGTGAAAAACACCAGCCATTTTTACCAGATCAGATGAATGTGTGCCTGTGCATAGCTTTGTTTTATGGACTTACCTCTTTCACCTCTAAATCCATTCTCGCCAGGAAACCCTGGTTCCCCCTTTTGTCCTTTCTCTAGCCGAAAGGTAATGCAGCCACTGTCTCCTGGAGGTCCTCTTTCACCTTTGAATCAAACATGGAATGTTAAGTAAGTCCTTGGTGACTAAAAATGTCATGAAAAATAATGTTAGTGAAGACTTCCCTCATAGAGTCTTCAGGTATTGATGCAGATACTAGTTGTTTCAGCAGGCTCGCAGCTGATACCATTTTCCCCCCTTCTCTTGCTTTTTGTTTAAATCAGTAGCATCTGAGCCTATGTTAAATCAGAATTGTTCCCTGCTTAGCTGGAATATGAAAGAGGGCAATTGTACTGCCCACTCTGCGTTCTTTGATTTTTAATGACTACATGTTCAAAATGGTTATTTTCTTTTCCATTTTAATATTTAAAGAAGTTATTTTCTGTACACTTTACATAGACTGAGCAACACAGACCATATAGGAAATGTGAAAAATCTGAAGTTTCAGATGTGTATAGGACAAAGTTCAAGGCTTGTTTGAAATGGTGATCTTACTTTATGTTTGATCTACAGCAGTAAATGCATTTATTGATCTGAGTGGAAATAATTTTTTCTTTAGTGAGTTTTCATTATGTATTTGAAAGTGAGAGAACTGGATTTTTTATATATGGAAATGGAAGAGAATATATACTGTTGTAATAAGCAACAAATGTAGATATATACCAAACATAGTAGTAATGAAGCTACAGAGTGAAGCTGATTTTTACATACCTTTTATTCCCAAATCCCCACATTCTCCACCAGGCCCAGGAAGACCCATTTCTCCTCCTTCACCTTTTAAACCAGAGATTCCCATTGGCCCTTGTGTTCCTGGGAGTCCTGGGAATCCCTGAGGTCCTCGAATCCCTTTGCTTCCTGGTAATATTAAATAATTTGTTTACATATTCAGTCTGCTATGTTGTTGCTGTCATGCTCTAAGAAAGAGTATAAAGCAAGAAGTAGGGAGTTTAGAAAGATTCCCCAGGAAATTAGCAAAGCTGGAGAATCAATAATTAGAGCATGGCTTCAAGCCAATTCCAAACTTGTGTAGAAATCCAGAGTGGCTTGAAGAAAACATCCCCTTCACTCCTCCCCCACCCCAAGATTTAGGCTGTGCTTATTACTAAAGCAGCTATCTCCAACATATGCCTTAAATGCAATACAAAATCTAAGCCACTATATGATTTTGCTTGCGGCTGTTAGAAGTCACGAATCCTATTGTCCAGATTGACAGAGGAAAACATGATTTTGCTACAGTTGCTCAAAACTTTTGCTCACAAGCCAGTGATGATTTGGGAGCAAGGCTATAATTAGATGTAATGAAAAGTGGCACCTGAAGCTCCTTGGCACCCTACTAGCCAATCATGAGGAAAGTTAAGTCTCTCTAACATCTTTTTAAAAGTCATGTCCTCCAGTGCCCATCAGCTGTATCCTTCCACAAAAAAGAGAGCGGAGTACTCAAAATATTTTAATGATGCTTTATGCTGACATGGGGCATGAAATGGTTCAGGTGACTTTGAAACTTCCCTGTCAGTCGACATTTCACTTTCTCTTATTCTCATTTTTATGGAAATTGTTCTTCCTTCAGGATTTAAAATCTTATTCAATTCTTAATTTCAAATCAAATAAAATTATTTTAAAGTTTAAGGAAAAGAATTTGGCTATTTCCACATGTACACATTTTAATGCCTCCTTAAGCATCTCTCAGGACGTATGTTCATTTCAGAGTTACTGCCAGGTAACCAGCACTCAGTTTAATCTAGGTATGAATGTCCCCACAATTATGCCTCCTGTCCTTGCTCACCCACGTTTGTTCAGTTGTTATGCTGTAGTTATTTGCATTGGAATAGCTTAGGATTCCTTCACAGATAATGGGAAGGTCGCACAAGAACTTGTTTTACAGAAAAAACTGTGGAAAGGGTGTCTAAAGATAACTGGCACAGTAAGATGGGCTTTTCTTTTTTATTCCTTTCCTTAATTGTCAATGGGATCTAGCCTCAGCTAAACCCAAGCAAACCTCTAACCTGTATCTCTGCTAACTAGGTTAATCCAGCCTTAGTGCACCTCAAATTTTGGATTGTTTTTTCTGTCAGTGGTAAATGTAGTTTTGGATTAAAACCTGTGGAAATGCCCAGTTAAATGCTGCTTTCATATTTGAGCAGCTCTTAACCCAGTGTAAGCAGGGATTTGTTGCACAATTTCTCGCTTTCTAAAGTATTACACATGATGTGAAGCTACTTCTTCCTTTGCTCATCAGCATACATCCTAGGCACAAAATACAAAGACTGTCTTAGTAAAGCAGATACTCTAAATATAGTAACAAGTATATTGTTGTTGTTATATTACAATAACAACCTATTACAAATAGTCAGGAAACAGTACATGGAAATATGTCAGCAAGCTCTTATAAAACAAGCAAAATTTCAGGATGTCCTAGTAGTTCTTTAATTTTCAAACTCCTTTCATTCCTGTATTTTTGCTATAAGAGAAAAAACAAAGGATGCTGTTGTTATTGCCTTTCCCTGCTGCAGAGCCTTATTCTAGAAGCTGGAAAGAAAACAGAGCGCAAAGTATTTCTTAGCAGCAGCAGAAAGAGCTGCAGAAAGCACTATGGAAGTGGTTACAGATGCGGAGGTTTGCACAATGCTCAACATACCTGTTTGGCCTGGGAAGCCGGGCATTCCCCTATCCCCAGGAAGTCCTGGAACTCCTCGGGGGCCTGGAGGACCTGGGGGGCCTGGTGAGCCAGGAGAGCCTTTGAGACCTTTCAGTCCAGGCGGCCCTACGAGGCCTCTGTCTCCTCTCTGACCTTTAAAGCCGGGTAAGCCTGCGAAAAAACAGTTTATTATGGTCTATGTATGTAAGCTGAACATAAATGCAGAAAAAAGTCTCGGCAATTGTGTTTAGAAAGTTGTAGATTTCGGTGTGAATTAGAGTATCATCAACTTGACAAAATGACTTAAAAGTTTTGCCACCATGCTGGACAGGAATCTTGGTTCTGTCTAGACTTTCAGCTGGAATACATTGTTTTCTATGAGTGAAATACCAGTGGAAGCTTCTTGTGAAAAATCCTAACTTTTAATTCAAAAGTACATTCAATACATATTTTTTCCAGCTGTCCTTAAATCACACTTATGCTTAAGAATAAGGATGATAAAATTCAGGAGTAATGTCAGGAGCTAAGATAAGTTAGTCAGGACAACAGTATAAGAGATAATTTACTTTTCTTTTTATTATTCCATAGCAAACACACTGTTATTCAGCCAGTTAAGAAACAGTATTTATGGGAAGGAAAGTTGGGCAAAATCTGAGATGCACATTATACATTCCCAGAGTAAAAGGGAATGTATAAAACGTAACATACACCCCCCACTAAGGAATGGCCTCTGTTTATACTAACTATAGAAACTCTATTTGTCATACTAGCCACAAAGAACGTGGTTAAGTTTGTTAGAAAAGATATGCAAAGCTTAGTGCTGTGAGACAACCTGGTGGATGTGGTCTACCTTGAGGGCCTGGCACGCCCCTGACCCCTCTGAATCCTGGTGGCCCTGGTAAGCCCAAGTCACATGGTAGACCAGGGAAGCCTGGACAGCCTGGTGCTCCTATATCACCTTCTGGGCCTCTAGAACCTTTGGCACCTGGAAATCCTGGGGTGCCAGGCTGACCTGGAAACAAAGAGCATTGTAAAACGTTTCCCTTCCATTACTCACCATCCCTCAGAATTCCTAACTGTAACTCTGAAGTTACATACTCAGTTATTGGAATATTTTACTCCTAGTTTTTGCACAAGTTGCAAAAACTGATGCTTTTCTACAATCTAGAATTAGCTGTTGTGGAGAGCTCCCTTCCCTAATAGGATAAATACAAATTCAGCTCTTGCCTTAGGTGAGGAGAGGCTTTACAGCATGAGACACTAGCTGTTTCTGATGTTTAGGAGAGCAGAATGGAAGGAGCTCACAAGTATGCACCAGCTGCAGAGAGCTGGATTGACTTCTACAGGGGCTCTCTGCACAGAAAGTCACGTGTATGTGGAGGCAAAAGGAGGACCTACTGAAAGAAACAGCAGTATCTGCTATGAACCAGGAAGGAAGTAGTACCATGGAGAGACAGATTTGGGGGTTATACTGTATAACTCTGAGCAAACGAATTCAATGTCTCTCCCTCAGTGTTCTCTCTTCTTTTGCCAGTCTTTTCAGATTTGAATAAGCAATTTCAGGCAAGGATTGCATGTATATATATGTAGCAGAGCACAAGACCCTAATCACAGATGACCTCTAGGAGACAAATAACAGTAGTAACAATAGGAAGCTGCATTGTTACTCCATGGATTGGGGAAAGGCATCCTCCTCCTCCTGCAGTGCAGATCTTCCACAGTGGCTGATCAGCTGTAAAAATGCAAATGTAAAAATATGGCGTATCTTCACAGTCAGCATTATGGATCCATGTAAGGGTAAGTTACATCAGAAGCAGCACTGACCTTGCTCAGACTTTCTTCTCTGAACATATTGAAATGCTTCATAAAAACTGGCTCATACCTTGAAACCCAGGAATGCCTGGATCACCCCTTGTTCCTTGAGCACCAGGTGGTCCTGGCAGTCCCCTATAGCCTGGGATTCCTGGAGGACCATACGTGGTATCACCTGGAACACCTTTCTGACCATCTATGCCAGGTGGGCCTGGAGGGCCATTTTTACCATCAACTGTAGATCCTCTTTCACCTTCATCACCAGGATCACCAGCTTTGCCTCGAAAGCCTGTCAGTATGATTTTTTAAATACAAATAGTGGATACTTCAGTGGGCTTTTAAGAGATGTTGAACATTGTAATGAAAATATAACCAGAACTAAATTATCACTATGCAAAGAAAAATAACATAATACAGTAAACGTCAGCTAATGATACATGAGGAATGAAAGATATTATTCCTGCGGGAACTGACAGTGATTTTGTTTGGGACAGTAACTGTTTATCTTGTGTACTGTTATTCTTTGTTCTGTTCAATCTATTTGCTAAAATGGTACTAATTATTCTCAATTTCCAATGCAAATTTATATACACTGCACTTAATTCCTCCAGTGCACTGAATTTTAGGTCACTGCAATACCTGCTGGAGGAGAGGAAATTGGTAAAGATTCCTCTATCCATCAGCTTTAGTTGAAATATACTTCCCGTTTTAATTTACTATGATAGCTACCTTAGCCTATACGTGTGTATTACAGCCTGACCAGCAGATCTCTTGAACTAAGAAAAGCACATTTTACCTTCTGGCCCAGGGATTCCTGCTCCTGGCCTGCCTGGCTGGCCTTTCTGCCCATCAAAGCCATTTGGTCCAGGACGACCAGGAAGTCCTTTTAAACCCTTTTGTCCTGGGAAGGGAAAGAGAATACACAACCTATTAAACCTCTAGGAAAACAGTACTGCATCTTTATCCAATACTGCTATACAGTATGGGATTTATATGAAAATACATGTACTTTGAAGACAGGTGGTTTGTGTGTTTCTACCATTTTGGGCAAAAGCTGCCACTTTGGCAATCAAATGCATGACTGCTGTTTTTCTAAATGGACTGGTATTCTAATCTATAAACAGCAAACTGCAAATCTCCAGAGTAAATCAGTAAAAATAATCTGTTATATAGCTTTAATGTCATAGGATATCAACAATATTAACCTTGTGAATGATGGTTGTCAACTCAGTTTCATACATATACCTGTGCTATAAGTTTATTCTGGAATGATGCAAATGAACTCAGTACACTAATCCCTCTTCTCTCATCTGTGTGAGATTTAGCTACCACCTGCAATACTGATGTCAGGGAGCTGTGTAACACCATCTTACAGTGACAGCTTGAAAATCCAGTCCCCTTAGCTGTTCTGGTCAGCATCTCTCGTAAGCAACATTTGGCCAGATCCTGGTTCAGTTCTTTGAATTTAAATTAATTTGAACAGGGGAAGTCTTGGTAATAAATGTCCAGATCTTAGGTTCAATCGTAACTTGGCATGAACAATATTCATAACAATATTCTAGAATACTCTAGAAATTACAGGCTTGCAGCATATCTTTACTTAACACTCCTTGCTCTCCTGATATCCCAGTGTAGGTATTCCAGGTCCTGTCCAAATCCAACCATCTGCCTGTTTTACAGCCTCTCTGATGCATTTTAATTAAAGCAGGACAGTTTCACGCAGCTACCTTCACGTAATCATTTCTATGGAGGCAGCCTGCATACCTTCTGATCATGCAAACTGCAGCTGTTAAGCCTTTGGTAATATTAGATAAGCATCCTATGCACTTGCAGTTTCACATTTTGAGACACGTTTCTGTTGAAAAACTAGAATGCATCCTATATGCTTTATAATAGCTTTTTTGTTTGTTTGTTTTAGTTAGCATTAAAAATCAATTTAAATCAGGAAAAACAGAAAATTCCACTATCTGTCCATCAGTAAACATACCTTGAACACCTTTAAAACCTGGGGGGCCTGGACTTCCAGGGTATGGTGGAGTAATACAGACTGTCTCACCTGAAGCAAGAGGAGAAAAAGGAACTGGCAACTTTTATTTGTGAATAATTGGAGTCTGACCATTTACTGTAATATTTCTGTGAAATTAACCACACAATGCACAGGTAAAGAGAAGGGACTATTCATACATATCGTCATATCTGCTATGTTTTTGGTGAAGGTTTGGTGGAGAAACTTAAAACACATTTTTCTTGCAGCTTATTTTATATATATTATTGGTAATGAATTGAGATATTGTAATACAGTTGTATAAAGACAAAGATTGTATTTTTACTTTGTGTCAGCAAAAACTTGTCTTTATAATAGTCTGCAATGAAAGAAAGAAATGACATTTTAATCTTAATTCTGTTTACATTTCTGGTTTACTCATATTGATATCAGTGTAGAACATTTTTTTAAAAGGTATTATTTCTAAACAAAGACTGAGCTTCAAGCACTTCAGGTATTCCTCCTGGTCCTTCAGCAAAAATGCCCTGCCCTGCAAATTCTTATATATAGGAATATTCTTCACTCCAGGAAGTAATTACTCTGACAAGGTGCAAGTAGCAGTTTGCAGGTTCAAGGCCCCTGGTGACTCATAATCTCACCAGTGTGTGCCGTTAAATGCAGACAGCATTCTGCTTTTCAGCGGACATATTTCACATGACCACTAAGCTTGCCATAACTGCTTTTCACTATAAATGAATGAATAACACTGCATATAATACATGTTCGGTAGGATCTGTTATAGTTCCATAAGTATTTCATGATTTAGCTCTTGTAATTAACCAGAATTACCTTTCTGACCCTTTGGACCAGGTGGCCCAACATTCCCAGTATCACCAAAGTCTCCAGGGACTCCTCTGACTCCTGGTGGGCCAGGAAATCCCAAGCCAGGTAATCCCGTGCGTCCTTTTACCCCAGGACTTCCTGGGACCCCAGGGAACCCTTTATCACCCAGCAGTGCTACTCCAGAGTCACCCTAAAAGAAAAGAAATTGTAGATAAGAAGTAACAAGACCTAATTTCTTTCTTCTCTTTGATTATCAAAAGCTGTGTTAGAGAAGTATCTGGGGAAACCACTGTACCACAATTAAGGGACTGCATAGATGATATGAGCAGCTTAAAATATTCAAAGGCAACAGAGGGCAGAGTTTGCATCTTCCTGAATCCCATAACATAGACACAGTATATGCATATATTATACCTAGGAATCCCTCAATGAAAAGTAGTATTTATAAGGAAACATTTTTTTGATGATTAATAACTATGATTTTTGTTTGATTAACAAAACTATAAAAGGAATTAATTTGCTAAGAATTTGGAATAAAATTATACTTTAAGTAGCTAGCCCTTTTGTAAAACAAGATATTAAATGAAACAGAAAAAAATTCACAGAAAGTTAAACATACCTTGGCTCCTTTTTCCCCAGGCAATCCTACTTCCCCATCTCTGCCATCATTACCTCTTTGGCCTGGAAATCCTGGAACCCCACTAGGACCTCTTTCACCTTTTATTCCTTAAAACAATTTTAAAAAATGAAATACAATATTCACAGCAGCTTTTTTATTTCTTTCTGCTCATGTAAATGCTGGGTAACTATTCATTACATCTGGATCTATATTAAAAATGTTCAGTTCCTGAATTCAGGTTTCCTTAATGAGATACACTGCCTTTCTAAGCCCAAAATGTAGTTGGCACCCTATGGAACAACTTGGTCTCTCTGTAAAAGGCATATTTATAGGCACCACAAGAACGCAGCTTCCATTCATTCCATACGTAGAAAGTAAAAGTGTTTTGGTACTGAAGTTTTAATCCTTGATTTCAGTGAAAACAGGATATAGCCATGCCATGTGATGTAGAACATTTGCATCAATACTCCCCAAATTTTTGTGTGCATCTATGTGTGTATTTCTCTTCCAATATGTCCATTATTTATAAAAACATTATTTTTGTATACAGGAAAATAAAGGATTCTTGACACAGTCCTTTGGGTATCCTTACCCAAAGATTCACTTTGCTGCATCAAGAAATCCTTTGCAAATAAACAGCAAATGTTTTGCCCTGCTTCAATGTCTGTAAACACACACAGGCATCCAAAACTAAACTAACATTTCATGAACAGTAAGATGGACTTTATTTTGAATAATTAATTTAGCATTTCTAATTAAGCTTTGCCGTCAGATTACTGTAACTTGTTGTTTTCAATTTCTTTTGTTTTTGCAAATCATAACCGTATCTGTGGAGGTTCTTTGCTCTATTTAACTGCAAGAATTTCAGTTGTGCAACTGGTGGCCTACTGTTTCTCTTCAATGACTGCATTTTTAGAAATGGGAGCAGAAATTTGAATGAGATTTAAATTTTTCCTAGAGAGAATGGTGTTGGTTTAAGGCGGTTAACACCTGAAGTAGTGGCTTATGGCACTTCAGGAGGTATGTTCCTGTAAAATAATATTTCTTCATACTTTGACAAGAACTGTGTTCTGTTCAATCTTAGCTATATAGACCTTGATAGGACCCCGATTATCACTCACAACATGAAAAGTCATTTGTTACCATTAATAGCAAGTTGTTAAACCCGTTTCTTGTCTCAGTTAAAGTAAAAAGCATAACTTGTGTTGAGCAAGGTGATGATGAAAAAGATGGTACCAAGAAAGAAATCTAGATAAACAGGACTTCTAGACTTCAGTAACTTGGCAAATTAGGGTTTTAATATGAGTACATGAATGTGGTTTTTCATTATCTAGACATCATATAGGAAACAAAAAGCCTAATGATAAGATAGAGAGTTACCTTTTATTCTAATTCTCCCTGGATCACCCTTCTCTCCTTTTTCACCATCTTGTCCAGCAGAACCAGGTGTCCCCTTACCGTTGAACAACAACAAAAAAGTGTCAGTTACTCTGAAGTAATGAATCAATAAAAATAATTGGAATTAAATATCAATTTCTTACACTGGTTCTAAAACTAGTCCAGTTAGGGTAATACATGAGAAAAGAAACATTATTTCTTTTGACATCTATGTATGCATGTGAATAGAGCCTGGTCTTTTCAGCCTAACTCTGCCAAATGCACAGAGAAACAACTACAAAAAATTATGTAATGCAGGAAAGAATTAGGCTTTGTTCAGCTGTAGCTTGTAAATGCAAGAATATTAAGAGAATTCACAAACTCTTCCCATTGCAGACTGTGATCCGGAATCCACTGAGGCAAGCGACTGGAGCATCACAACTGCTGAATGAGGCTGCCATCCCCCAGGTGAATGTGCTGGTAGGTAGAGGATGTTCATCTGCTTAGTTAAAACCTGCAAAGCTGCTATATAAAATCTGATCTACATCTAGTTTGGTATCTAGCACTGTTAGAAGAGTCTGACTTGACTGGATTAGAGGGAGGAAAAAAGAACTTTCCTATATTTTTACATTGATTTAGCTCTCGGTTCTCCAAGCAGAGTCTGTTCTATGCATCATGATAGGTAACAGTGGTCTTGCAAAAGTACATGTGGGTAAATACATTTTGCCCTATGAAACTTACACAGAATTAAAAGCCCACCAAGGTTGGAAAACTGGACTATTATTTAGCAGGTTTCCTCTGTTATTCAAAATCTTTCACCAAGAAATAGGTGGAGAAAATGCAATTTACAGAGTGATTGTAAACCATAGCAAATGTAACATATGCAGGAGATTTCTGAAAAATGTGGTATATCTGAAACTAGCAGTGACTAATTGTTAGAATGTCTTTAAGTTGGCAGTGCCCAGTCTTTAATGTTCAAGAAGCTGAGTAAGATATTTGAGAAGAGAACAAAAAACAGAAAAAGTACATAGATGCAAAATGCATTAGACGACGGCACTCCTGCATCAAAATGAATTATTCTTCTCCAACCTGAAAACTTTGTTCCTGTTTTTCACTTAAGTAATCTAAGAGATACCTAAGTGTTCAGGACAAGGCTTCGAGCGTTCCTTCAAAACAGCTAAAGGGCTAAAACATACTTTCAACATACTTTCAGAGAGGATTTTAAGAAAAAGCAAAATAAAAACAAATGGAAAGCTTGCAATGAAATCACTGGAACTAGAATGACAGTACCCCTTCAACTCCTTCCTTCAGTCTCACAAAGATTTTTTTTTTCTTTTTCTTGAAAGTGAATGTTTTGGAAAATTCAAGCCGTTCCTCTAAACATGCTCTGTTGTGATGGACCAATCATCAAAAAGCTAGGTATAGCTGGATGTACAGTCCAAGTGCCAGACCAGAGCATACTGAAGTGGAACAAAATCATAACTGGTCCAATAATTCATTGTAAAATGTATATTAAAGGCAATTAGATTAAGTGGGGTTTTGAATTATTGTTCACAGTGGGAAATAAGATATACTTTATGAAGCATATTAAAGAAAATAAGTTTGTTTCCAGAATTAATAGCTAGTTTCAGTGAGTTAGGCAACAAGCATCATCCAATAAGTTATCAACCAAGGAAATATCAAAGGAAATTTGAGCTCGAGACCTAGATATGTTAATCCTGCTGACAGACCCTATTGCATTGGAAATATGCATTTTATGTAAAGGTAACTTCAAAATGTTATAAGGCCTTCTCCTCCCCTCCCCAGACCCAGCCTTATAAATGCATTTATGAAAAACTGCATGTCAGGTACGTTAAGACCGGAATGAACTGGTAGTAGAGAAAATCAAGATTATGTGCAGATGTGAAATAATTCTTACACTCAAAACCTTTTGTACTAAAAGTTCATTCAATTTCTATTCCTGAGAAACTTTGACCAGAATTATTACATTGTAAGCAAGCTATTCATGCAAATAGAAAAAAAAATATTTTGATGGTTATAGTAATTTTTCCTTCTAAGTACTATTAAATCAAGGGCAAAATCTTGATTCCATTTCAGCTTTGTTGCTAATATATGTATCATTAAGAGACAAGGGGTTGCCTTTAGTGGCAGGTCCTCACAGAGAACAAACTTTGGCTGAAAGTGGGAGATTATAAAGTAACACAGAATAGTAAAGGGATAAACACAACTAAAAAATAACACTGTCTTTCAAAATCTGTGGGAGTGACGGACTCTATATTCAGACTGCCTCATCAAAAAAATTAAGACTGAGGACACTGTTTTAAATATTTCAAGTAATTTATAAAAAAGGGGGAAAATTTGCTTGAAATGTCTGACTAGAATGAAGGGTTTCCTCCCCTGCCACCCTCACATGAATGTTGACATAAAATTCATCTTGACCTGTTGATGTCATGCAATTCTTTGTCTTAATAACATTTTGCTGGAAATCCTTTCCTTTGAAATAACTGAGAAAAATCTTCAGTGAGGAAATTTGTGTGTCAACAATATTATCATGAAAAAATGGTGAGTATTCAAAACTAAAAGTAAAAACAAGTTGTAACCAAAACAAAATGAACACACACCAGTCTTCCCAAGCCTCCTGACCACCCCACAGATACAGCATGAGATTCTGTCCTTCAGTATAAAACTCTGCCCCCTGCTGCAAGGAAAATCATAAGTAAACTATAAAACTCTGCAATAAGGAGAGGCAGATACAACTTTTAGAGAGTTTTTCAGGGCAGTTTCCTCCCCTCACCTCTTGAATATCTCTTGTATGAGAGATGTTATTTATTTAATGAAGCTCATGAAAACTACTCACAGGGAGCCCTGGTGATCCCATTGCACCAGATAAGCCTGGGTTGCCCTTTTCTCCATGTCTTCCAGGGTATCCCATTTGCCCTTTCTTTCCTTGAGTACCTGGAGGTCCTTGTATACCACGGGGACCAGGAGGACCAGGGCTACATGAGCAGAGGCCTTGATTTCCTATGTGAATGTTGCAAAATTACATTCAAATAGTTGCAAAATTAATAACACTGCCTTTGTCTTTTCTGTATGTGTAGTGCACAGACTATTTTATTTCATCATGGCCATTCAGAACTGTCCTGCAGGAGAGCTTCTACAACAAAGGTTTAACTGGCTTAAATCCTCTGAAACGCATCTTTTTTTGTTTAGTTTTGACCTCTAAATTTTTAGGTTCTCTAGAATTCCCCGGAGAAAAGAGGATCCTGCTTTGGACCTTCAAATACCTCTCTTTTCCCTCTCCATTATCCTTTTTTCCAGTCACCTGAGCCAACCTTTTGTTCCTTACACATAGCAAAGTCCACACTTTTGATCATCCACATCACCCTCGTTTATACCTTTTTGTGGGGGTACTGCACAGACTATTTTATTTCATCATGGCCTTCAAAAAAGAAGTGTATCAGTAACCTTTTACAGTGTTGAGAAACTGCTTTATCAGGATGACTCTACTAACTTAGAAGCCACAATGCCAACAGGCCATTTAACTCCCCCTTTTGATAGGCCTGATCCTCCATGTTACCATAAACTTCTGCTTGCAAATTTAGACTTGAAGCACTTGATAAGTCTGGCAAAGGTCTCACATTTAAAATGTTGCTACTCAGGCATACTTACCCTTTTCTCCTTTTACACCTTTTCTTCCTGGAAGGCCTGTCTGACCTTTTGCTCCAAGTTCTCCAGGGATCCCTCTGTCAGTACAAATTATACCTTTGAAGAAACAGAAGTGGTACAGCTAATATAAATCAGGCTTAGCTTACTGTTTCCACAACTTAATATACATATTCTCTTTTCCCTTATTTTGGCATCTTCACACAAGAACTAGAGATCTAGTGAAATGCTTTAAGTCACTGCTTACAGATCATACTACAAAAGTCAGTCTGGCTAGAGTTCATGTTCAAAAAAGTGCTTTTTCCCCTTTCCCACCATTAAATTTTAGGGATCTTGTTTCTTTACTAAGGGATACTGATTTGGGCTTCTCTCCAATTTTCTTTGTTTTTAAATTCAGGTGCTGTATTTTTAAGGGACATTTTTCATATGTGTTAGTCTGTGGGTCTAAGTCACCCAGAAAACTAGGAACACCTTGATATCTCATTGATGGACAATTGATGGGAAAAAAACATGTTTCTATATCAACATGCTACTTATCTATATCAAAAGTGATGGAGAAAGAAAATTTCTGTAAGTGCTCTCTCATTGCACTCTTGAGTCTATTAATGTGCAGACTGAGGTTCTCACAGCACAAATTGCTATTGTTGCTGAACCTACTGGGTAGTCCAGGTAAGCCTGGTCTTCCTGGCTGTCCTGGTAATCCTGGTGGTCCGGGAAATCCCGGTCTTCCTGGGATTGATTCACCTCTTCCAGGGAAACCAGGGTCACCTTGAAAACCTTGCGGTCCTGGTGCCCCACTTGTTCCTGGCAGACCAGGCAGACCTGTAAAGAAAATAACGTCGTATGGCTTATAGCACCACAGTAAGGATTACTACGAGATAGCAAGGAGGAAATTATAGGCCATTCAGGACTGTCCTGCAGGAGAGCTTCTACAACAAAGGTTTAACTGGCTTAAATCCTCTGAAACGCATCTTTTTTTGTTTAGTTTTGACCTCTAAATTTTTAGGTTCTCTAGAATTCCCCGGAGAAAAGAGGATCCTGCTTTGGACCTTCAAATACCGCTCTTCTCCCTCCCCATTATCCTTTCTTCCAGTCACCTGAGCCAACCTTTTGTTCCTTACACATAGCAAAGTCCACACTTTTGATCATCCACATCACCCTCGTTTATGCCTTTTTGAGAGAGCAAATAGAATTTCTGGGCACAGCACTCCAGATACAGGCCAACCATGCGTTTACAGTGGACAACAGTGTTCTGTTTTATCTTTTGTTCCTTTCCTAGTAACTCCTGATGTTCTATTTGAGGCTTCTTCATTCTTTTTTTGGCTACTCCTAAGTGCTGAGCTAACATTTTGTTTACATTTTAATTCCTACATCTCTTACTTGTTCCATCATCTCCCGGTCTTCCTAGCGGGCCTGCAGGGCCAGGTGGTCCGATTGACCCTGTATCACCAACGGGACCTGGAAATCCAGGATCTCCCTGTAGACCTACACAGAATTTTAAAATATGTGAATTTAACATCTTATGCAATTGACAGCTTAAATCTAAATTAAACTGCAACTGAAATTATAATTCAGGAACTACACAAAATACAGTAACTTCTCTTTAGTCTTTATGAAACAGTTTTAAATGTGTAACAGTCTAATTTCAAGGTGGGAGGATTTGGTTGCTTATCTAAGGATTACTGCCCTTTTCACGGATATACAGTTTAAAATCTTTGTCACTCAGTAAAAGTAATATCTACATATTTCAAAACACCTACAGAAGTGTTTGCCCAAATAAATACTTTTAGCATTTCCAATAAATGTGCATCTGATGTTACATGCATTTGAGAAGGCTACCAAGGAGGTCATTTCAGGATGATCCTAGTTGAAATGCTCCAGATTTTAAAAAGTGTATTTTGAACATTGCAATAACAAACAAAAATACTTTTGTAATTACTTAGTGATAAGAAAAACTTGAATCAGACATAAGGGTTTGATTAAACTGGAAAAGCAAAACATTGATAATGAGGCTGCTCTCACAAAACCCTGCTAAAAAACCTGTTTTTCTAAAAAATTTAGGAATATGTCAATATCCATTCACACACTGTGCACATGATTAAATGCTACTTGAAATACTGAAATTAAGCATAGGGTTTAGTCTTTTGCCACCTGAGCTGAAAACATACTGAGACCAATGGAAAACAAATGTAACTATTTAGGTTTGAGTCTCTGTCTAATGAGGAGGTTCTGCTAATCTATGGTTGTGTTGTAAATAAGTTGTGTGTTCAGGATCAGCATTTGCTGCACTAGAACTACACTGTATGGGAAGTTCTTTTTAAACATCTTACGGCAGAGGTTACCTAATTGTGAGATGCCAGCTTGGCTGCCCTCTACTGCTTGTTGCTGTGAAGTAACTTCCACACAGCATTATTATCAACAAGGTGATCAAGGTGTAGATAAGGGAGGTAGAATTTAAAATCCTGTCTGAGGCTGTGGTAGGAAGGTAAGCAGATTAAGAGGTATTCTGTTAGGTGCACTAGTTACAGATGTGTGGGGTAAAGATGATAGGTGGCTGAGGAAGAAAGAGAAGAAAGCATGGTTCCCTCCTGCAAATGAGTGTAAGATAGTACTATCTGGTATTTTTTGATGTTATCAACAGCTACAGTTGCAGCTGCCAGGGCTAGCCAGGCAAAGAATGTTTGGAAATGCCTACTCTAAAGCATTAAAGTTAGGAAATGCATTAATGAGCGATAACACAATGCTAAGGTAGAATTAGTGTGTGTTGATGCATCTTATTTTTTGGAGAGAACCATGGTGTGCACCTGCCTTTTTATACAGACATAGCAAACTTATTGCTTCTAGGAATCATAGGACCTCCTGTACGTGTGCAGGCTGCAAAACATGCACGCAGTTAGTTCAGCACTTCCTGAAAACCAGTGGATGTGTTGTACAACCTTCTGGATGTGTTGTACAATCATGCAACACTTGCTCTGACTGTCCAGGAATTATAGAGGTAGGGTTGAATAAAGTATCTCACACTACCACACACACTCTCAATAGCACAAGAAATTCTGGGTAAACCTAATAATTTCCCTTAATCTGCCCGGATTAGATTTCTAAGGAGGAAAAAACCAGCATATTCAGGGAGAAAGGGGAAAACGATGGCTTATTAAATTCTGAAGCCTTTAATTTTCTTATGTTTGCAGCGCTTACTGATACACTGAAATACAATGGCAATAGCAGGAACTCATGCTAACCAAAAATAGCTTTTAAAAGTGGTGGAACTCAATGACAAAATCCTGTCTGAACCAGAGTTAGAGCTTTCCACAAACTTCAGAGCAACTAGGATTTCACTGAAAGACTAAACTGAAGAACTGAAGACTAAAATCTGTGTGTTGTGGCAATTCTGAAAATCAGAATTCTAAAATACTATGGGAAGCCCAGCTTGCTTAATTGTAGACCATTACCTAGCATGAGCTTTTTTTTTTTTTTTTTTTTTTTTTTTTACAGGTCTAAATATATGTCTAGAGAGTCTGTCTGACAGATCTAGCTATGACTATATGCATAAAGATCTTTAAAGTAAACATTTAATCTGAAATGTGTATTTCTAACCTAGTTCCAGTAAGATCAGTGAGACACAAACAAAATGCAGGATGTGGCAATTAGAGAGACAAAGTTTTAGGATCCCTGGTAAATCCCTAGTGATCACTTTCAAACAAATTAACAAAATATGTCCTATACACTTTAGGCAGCAGAAAGAGTAGTTAAAACTAGCTATAACCTTTTACAGGAAACAGTGGAGTTTCAACAGTTCCAGGAGGACCTGGGGGCCCTTCTTCTCCAGGATCCCCCTGTAAAAATCCAAAATCCATAAAGTTTACAGGTAGATACAAACATGCAATTTGCTATTGCATAACTGAAAATTTCAACAGTAGTGGGTCCACAAGGATGTGACAAATCCAAATTACCTGAGAAACTCAATTCTAACACTTCAAAACATTTAAGAACAGACAAAAAAAAATAAAATAATCTTTACCAATGATTAAACAGTAATAAACTTATCTCACACATCTATTTGACTTTCCAAAACTTGTGACTGCTGTCTGATTTCATTCATGTACTGTAAAACTGAGTCAATTACAGCAAAATCAGTACCATATTTAATTGAAATGCTTTGATTTAAAATTAGATATAATTATTTGTCTTAAAATTGTAAAAAAGAAAGTTACTTTTATGATGACAGAAAAGCACTAAGAAAAGCTCCTTCACAGTCTGATGGATATTATCAATGGTAAGAGAAAATCTTAGCTCTTATAAAAAGTTTAGCATGTCTGCATCATGGAAACATCAAAGTGCCTACTAATTGCAAGGAAAATCACTTCTGCTTGGAAGATTTCTAAATTAGCTTGGATGCTGATGGTTAGGATTGCAAGTGAAATGGACTTTAGGAAAGTTTTTTATGTGGCAAACAGCATTAGACTTTTTACTTTGGTGTAGATTAGTAATTAACCCTGCTCTCTACATCAAATGGGAAGCCGAAAACGTGGATCTGGGAACTGCTTGGTTAGGCAGCATTCCTGACACTGGAATTTGGGGCCTTCTAGGACAGAGATGAGAACTGAGACTGTAAAATTGGACCATCACTCTTATAAAGCAAGGAGTCCATGTCTTCTGGGGGCTTTTTTAAAATATTGGTATCTCTGTAATGTTTGAACAGTACTGGAGCTGTTGCTGGTTACCTCTTAACAGATGCCATGAACTTTTTCCTCTGACTGCATCTTGTTGAATGCAGTAACACAACTGTGTGCTCTTTGGCTATTTTAAACAGGAATGTAAGTAAGTCTTCCCTAACAATATAAGAGAGACTTCTACATGGCAAGAAAGAAAGCAAAAGTAAACTCTAACATTTTTCCTCCTCTGATAAAGCTATAAAGTATTTTGAAATTTAAAATTAACGATCAAAGTAACAATAAATATACATACAATAGATGGATGTCATCCCAGTCATGAATGACTTTTATGTCATTCTAAAATTAGCACAACCAGAATACAAGAAAGAACTGAAGAGTCAATGAGCCAAGGTCAAAAAGTTCAATTCCTGATACCTCCTGAAGTGGGAAGTTCTAATGGTGCTCTTTGAAGATCTCTGTCCTCAGACTTTTAGATTTATGATCATTTCCAGGAGGCAGCTTAAGTACTTGCTAAGTTTTCACTGGGCTGATTAGATCTGTACTTTTCAGCACCAATCTGATTTAGCCGGTCATTTTTCAAGCAGAATGGCAACGTACCTGTCATCTTTCTGAATCTTGCATGAGTTAATCTGATTTTTTTCAGTCGTATCCATATTTGATTCTTTTTTTTTTTTTGCTCCATGCATAAGCAAATGTAATGTCATCTTCATGAAACTTTAATGCAGACATTCACACTTTTCCCTAGTATTCTCTAGTGAGAATTAATTATTCTCTGCTTACTCTTTGCAGCATTAACTGATGGCTTCTGAGGCTATGGACTAAGGAACTGAGACTGAAGAGTGGTTCCTATACAATTTGATATTCCTTCTCCATATATTGTCTCGTATTTGTTAATGATGCCCCCAACTAAAGTAATATGCACATCAGGGTGAGTATTTATTAACAACACAACACTCAGAGTCTGATTCCAGTTTTAAGGGATAATGGACTGCAATGATCTTTCTGTTACTGAATGAGATATGTAATATTTTCATCTAATTAGCATCCGAATGAGCCTGCATTGTTATAAAACTGCCAATACGCAAATAGCAGAAGAATGAACATCCACAGACATTTTTTTTTCCAACTGTGACTACATAAACTCAGGATAACTCTTGGCAAATGAGATTCACTGACTCCTATGGTCAGCAATGTAGAGTTCCCCTTCTTTTCATATGCACCAAGCAGGAAAGTTTACTTCTATAGTTATTTACCACTACTGTACTGAGTAACTATGACTATCGTGAAAACAGTAAATCTTAAAAGTAATTATGAATATAGAAAGGGCAATGATCTGATAGTCAGGTACAGTTTGGAGGAACCATTAACATTTATATAGATATACAGGTGTGTGCATGTGCATTTTTGTTCTTTTTACCTTTATGCCTGGATAGCCAACTTGTCCAGGAAAACCAGCAACTCCTGTTTCTCCCTGGAAAAGATTACATAAATATCTTTGGGTAAATGTCTTAATACAATTAATGTTGAGTGGTCAATTAAGTGGTCAGTGGATCCAGTGTACCTGGAGCACAGAACTAGCTGGAATACATACTAGCAGACTCATAGACTGCATTGGTTTAATATAGCTGATATTGGCTTGCTGCCTGCTGAATGACCCTCTTAAACTAATCCCGCATGCAAAGCAGCAGCATATCAGCTTCTCCTGTCTTTTTATGATCTATTAGTTTATTCATTTATCCAGTATTCAGACTCTTTGAGCTGACAGTGATTAAAAAAAAAAAAAAAAGTAAAAAGTAATTTTGCAGATAATATAGTCAGCTGTCTGGAGAAAAATTCCAGAAGCAAATATCTGTACATTAATGTGATTTATGGATAGTGTGACCATTACCTTAACTAGATTTGGAAATGAGTTGAGGAGAACAGATAGGAAAAAAGGCAAGACATACTTATATCTGCTGTGCTTTAATCCAGTAAGATGTTGTAAGTTCTTAACTAACATTTAACAGACTTAAGAGCAAAACTAGAATTTCATGAGCCAGAAAGGCAAACGAAATATACATAAGTGACAGAACTTGCCATGCTATGTAATTTTTCTATCATGCTATCTTCATGTCCTACTGGTCATCCCTCTTGCACTCAACTATAGATCCCATTGCCAATTTCAGCCAAATTTCAGAGAGAATGAAGGTCCAAGGACAAGGACTTCATACAATTTTAGTTGCAACAGGTAGCAGAGAAGAAATGAGGGAACACAGTATGAGCTACAAAGTTTCAAGGAATTCCAAATCAACACAAATCCATAAGAAATCAGACCTTGCTGATCCCACTGTTCAGGGAGCTGCTTGGACGTTTTTTCTTACCTTTATTCCAGGAAAACCTGCAGGTCCATAAGAACCAGGGCTACCCTGATAAAAGCAAGCAGATTGAAAACTAAACCTATTCAAAATGGCACCCATTCAGAATTGCTGAACACTTAACATTTCTTAGATAATTATTACTTGGTATAATATTTTCCAGTACTAGCACTTGCAACTACCTTGCAAATACTTTATAT
Organism: Rhea pennata; assembly: GCF_028389875.1. Lineage (NCBI taxonomy): Eukaryota > Metazoa > Chordata > Aves > Rheiformes > Rheidae > Rhea > Rhea pennata. The sequence goes on along the minus strand of NC_084671.1, from coordinate 19,010,100 downwards.
GAGAGATGGGCATGAATTTGAACTATAGCCAAGAAGTCTTCACTTAAATTTTTATTACACTGTACCAAGCATAATAACAGACATTGCTCCATGTAAGCACTGTTACACAAATCAAGTGGAAGCTACTGCAAACGCTTGTCACCAGTCTGTACCAAATACATTAAAATCAGTGTGTTAGTACTGTATTACTGCACAGTAGCTTTGCAATACGAAATATTTATTGGATAAGCCCCCAGATTTGTTATCTTTCCAAGGACAGAAAATGCCTATGAGGTTAAGTCTGGGACAGGGTGACTCCTAGGGCAAGACCTATGTAAATATTCTATATACAGACTTGTTCAAACAAACAAACAAATTTTAAAAACTTCTTTTGAAATGCATACTTAAACTAACTGCTAAATATTTGCTAAAATAATTGTGACTTTGTGAAACAATTTATTCTGAAGCTTTCTTACCCGCACTCCAGGAAATCCAGGAATACCTTTTTCACCCTTTTCTCCTCTTCCAGATACACCCTGGAGCATTCAAAACACCTTGTTTAAACAAACTGCTTGGTAAAGTGCTGTCATAAACTTTGTTTTACGTGCATGTTTATTAGCTTATGTATACATTAGGTTAATGGAACTTGTTTCACTTGCTAGGGTCAATCATTGGAGTTTATTTCATACAGCACTTCCTCAATTATTCAGTTAGAGCTTTAGTTATTCAAGGAACATAAACCTGCTGGATGTCTTCTCCTAGCTTAAAGGATCTTTAGCAGTTTGGGTTTTAAGATCTGAGTCTGGGACCTTTTGGGCCACATCAGGTATTTTCCTCAGTTACTGGCTGCAACTAATGAGCATACTGTTATCTATGTGTACAGATAGGATCCTTCTTTTTCAAAGTAAAGCTTAAATGAAAGATTTGTTGCCTTTCCCAGGGCTGAGTAACAATGGTCCATTAATTTGCAAAGGAAAATGGCTTCCTGAAACAGTGCTAGACTTAGAAATGTGATATTCAGGCTTCTTGCTTCTTCTCTTCTTCCTACAAAGTTAAATAAGTATTTAAAATAGATTAACTAGCCTTGTTCTTTTGTGCCCAATTATCTTCTGTTTCTCTGAGATCTGGTAAGCTTCCTGTCTGTGGATTTTTCCCCTCAAAATTTACCAGAAATGCACAAAGTTAAAAGTCTCTCCCTAACATACTTATGCATCGTAATATGCCCCACTAAGATCCCATAAAAGTTAAGTTTTCCATCTTCTCTCGAGAAGAATAAGCTGTGTTTTTATCTTCTTCACTGTCATAGTCACTTATGTATTAATAACCCAGTTGGAAATGACACTGACCTTTCACTACCAGGCAACAGTTGATAGACAGGTATCAAATAGGACAGATTTAGAAAGATTTTTCTGAGGAGTTTTGAAACATGTTTGCTTTCACATTGATCTAGGTGGTGTTTAAATTTCATAACACAAGTGCTATTATTTCTTACATCACCTCATGCTTTAAAGGATTAAATTAACAACCACAGAAGTTAACAGAATTTCGCCAGGACTGTATTCAAAACAAAACACGTTACTTACTTTGGGTCCACGTGGTCCTCTGTATCCTGTCATTCCAGGAAGTCCTTTTTGGCCCTAAGTGTACAGGGAAAGATTTAAGTGTATTTTAATGTGCACAACATGCCTATGTGTCATTTAACTTTTTAAAATCCTGTTCTGAATTACAGCTATTAAAACAGTACTTTGTTAAGCACTGGGCCTGTTCCTGTAGACATACCAGGCATAGGAAAATAGGAAAGATAAACATGTACTGATATTTATTTCTGTTAACACTGCGTAACCAGCACAGCCCCTCTGCAATGAGACATACATCTTTCACATCCAGAAATGTGCTAACTGGGGCTTTGTTCCCACAAAGGCACATGACAGTAGTTCTATTTTGTTTGCTGCTCTATCTAGTTTGATGCAAGTATTCACTGCATCTAAGCTTGTGCAGTACAGCCCCAGTCTGAATGAGAAGCATGGTTGGTAGGCCACATTCAGCAGTAACATAGGGAGTACATACAGGTTCTTGTGGTCCTTTGCCCCTCCCCTCAGGTCCACAGCTGTACATAACAACCATGTGCATGATCAAAAGCTGAGATCCAGCGTGTGAAATTCTTAGCTCCCAGAGTTGAGGCTGAAGGGCTGGCCATGCAAGATTAATCCTTTCATTTGTATATGTAAACAAATTAGACTTGAGAACTATAGAGACTCCACTGTGGGCTCCATAAGGTAATTTTGGTATCTTCTGTTCTTCTTTAACAAGTGTTTCAGTGTTTTAGGGCATAAATGAAGCAAGATTCAGGATTTAAGAACAGGAGTGTTAGTTTGAATCTATTAGGGCATAAATGAAGAAAGATTCAGGATTTAAGAACAGGGGTGTTAGTTTGAATCTATTTTGACCAACAAAGTCCTGTAACTGTGGCTACAGTAAGCATGTCACTGAAGAAGTACAGTAAATAACAGGATCTTGCATTAAAAATGCACAACAGAATCGCACTTATTTTTTCATTTTAGAATAGTAGGCTAGAAGGGTTAGAGTGGATAGTTCAAAATGTTACACTGAAAAAAAAATCAAATAGAACAAATGCCAAAGAGGTAAAGAAAACAGTGTTAGAATTATGAGAAGAGCTACAAAAGATCCAATACCAGAGTAATCAGCTTCATGAGAGATCCCTGAAACATTATGATTTGCTTATGATAGAATGTGAAGAAAAACAAATCAAGAGCAGTATCTCTTTACTGTGTTAAAACAGGCATCTCGCAGGTAAGGAATTACAACTCTCCAGAACATCTGTGAGAAGGGTGCTGAACAGGATCTCTACTGAAATTGATGGTTTATTACTGAAAGGTATGTCCTGTTTTTGCTGTCCTTGTAAGAATTACATCACAGGATTGTAGTTGCCAAGTTGAGTACAATTAAATGCAAATAGAGATTAACACCTTTTCTCCTTTGAACAGTTGAGCTCCAGGAGGTCCAATTAACAGTGGTGACCCTGGTGGCCCAGGAAGTCCAACATCACCCTGCAGAACCCAGAGGAACGGCAGAAAGAAACGGTCTGTTCCGTGAGACTTAGCACGTATCCCTACACTAGTACAGAATTATGTATTTCTTTACTCACTGAACATGTGTTGACACCTGTAGATAAATCAGGCTTTATACTGAGGTCTGTAAGCCTCTCTACATTCTTCCCAGATGAACATGACTGAAAATCTTAATCTCCTTCTATTTTCCCCCCTCATTAAAAATAACATTACAGTTGAGGAAATAAATGAGAGCTCTGAGGTCATAGCTCCTGCTCTGAGCCTGCTACGGAGAGAGTTACATGGTTGTCAAATCTCCTTGCTTTCCATACAGTCTCTCTGAAACCTTTAAGCACATGACTTCATGAATGTACAGATGAGATTTGCTATGGAAAGTTACATATTAGAAACCTCTATGGATTCCAAAAAGTGATTGGACCAAATCACGGAAGAAAAATCAAATATTCTACTTCGGTGTTGGAAGTCCTGAATATGCTAATAGGTGGAGAGTGGGAGAGGAAATATTTTTATGTGCTTGTCCTGAGCTTACGGGATCACTGCAAGGTCAGAAAGTCCAAAGACCCACATGAGACCCACACACCTGTGTATGTCCAAACCAACAAAAGCTTGAGCATGCACTTCTATTTGGGAGATCTTCAATAAATGAAACTTACTTTCTTAGGATGTGCTTCTAATTCTAGAGCAAGGATAGCTTTAATAATATTTGCTTTCTTACCGGCTCCCCCTTTTGTCCATCCACTCCAACACCTGGATTTCCCTAGTTGACAAAAAATGTATGCAATTTGAAGGTAATCAGAAAACGCTGATATTAGAATTTAATTAAGAAATTTCTTGGAGAAAAATTGGTAACAGCCATAAGAGACATTTCAACTATCTGTATAAATTAATGCATTATCTCACTAACAGCTTCAGGAAAAATAGTTGCCTACCTGTTCACCTGGCAAACCTGGGAAACCTGGAGCACCCTTTAAAAGAAAATGAGTAAAAGTTAGTATGTCTCACATAAGGGACAGATTTACTTTGAAAATTACACGTACTTGACAGCATCACACATTGTCAGAATCTCCTCTTGGGGTATACTCCTCCCAGATTGCAATTTACATCACCTGGTTCCTGCTTTCAGAAGGGCTGAAGTCTAGCTCCCCCCTTTCCTGCCTCCCACATGGTAGCCTTGAAGAAAGGGAATAAAGGAGAGAGCACTACCAGCGTTCTTCTGTGGCTACAGACTGCTGGGATCAAATGCATTCACACAGGCATGTGAAGAAACAACGTATACTCCAATTCCTGTACTTCCAAACTCACAAGGTAAGGCAAAACCTCTCTTTTTATCAGCTGCCTCAGAAATGACGTCTAAGCTTGAATCCATACTGCCTTAATTGACATTAAGGCAAGCTCTAAAACCAGTAGACCAGAATTCATGCATATACTGGAAATACAAGACTATAAAACTGTGGTGATCTTACAGGCAAGCCTGGTTGGCCTGGGTATCCAGATGGGCCTGTTGTACCTCTTAATCCTCTAGGTCCCTGAAAAAGATGGCAAAAGGCTTGTTTGTAAAAATACCAATAGCTTACCCTCTTCTTCACAAAGACAGTCTCTCTAAAATGTCTGCATCACTTGGACTCAGTCTACTGGCACTGAACACATTCCACCCATATATCATTGGCCTGAAGTTTATACCACGCCTGAAACAAAATTGTCACTAGAGTAGCTCTGCACTAGTTTCTGGATGGTACTGCACAGATACAGATACTGGCAACGCACAATTATGTAGTATCAATGCATTGAAAGAATATCTTGTTAGCAACTGTGCTAGAGTGTGGGGACTTGATACAGCTCATCAACAAATACTTTTCTGAAAGGCCTAAAAAGAGGATCCTAGAGCCATAAGAGTGTGAGTCTATAAGAGCTCAGCAACCACATTAACTCCTCTCTCCTCCCTCTGACATATTTTTATGGCTAAAATGTGGTAGCATGCTACATGTTCTTGGAAGATCCAAAATATACTTTTGAAGAAGGTATCACACCTCTTCACATCTTGAATTTCATAAATTAGCTATCTGGCAAACTGCATATATTGGGGGTAACAGCCACTCAATGCACTGGCAGTGCTTAGGTCCAAACCACAACGCAGTTTGGCGGAAGGTCCATTTCTGCTCATTTCAGCAAGCATAAACTGGTCATGGGGGCATCTATAGAAAATGGATTTTAGATAGACTCTATTCTGGAATTTTCTTATTTAAGAAAGGCAGGGAGAAACCCTAATGTTGCTTTATTATATCCAAAAAGCATGTATAGAGCCTGCTGATTGTACTTACTGGCATGCCAGGAGGTCCAGGATCACCTCTGTCTCCCTGTAACAACAGTCATTTAGCAGATAGAAGTCAAAGCTTGTGATACTTCAATTGGGAATTTTCTAGCTTTATACCTTTTAAGATCTCAAGCTATCTGTTCTAGTTGTATATTTGCATTTAATTTTGTTTACAGTAAGCTTTATTAAACAGTTAAGATTTTTGAGAACAACTAAATGTGCCATACATATTTTTCTTTGAAATATATATATATATATATTATTTAGATATAGATATAAAGCTTTAGCTATATATATTATATATATCTATTTATATATATAAATAGATAAAAAATTTTTTGTAATCATATACTCACTGGAGGCCCTTTTCCAAAATGGGAAACATATACTGAATTTCCTTTTTCTCCTTTTTGCCCTGGATACCCCTTGAAAGTAAAAAAAAAAAAAAAAAAGAAAAAAAGAAGAGGGAAAAAAAAGTCTTTTAAAACATTGTTTCACTTTCTGATACTATAGATTCATAGATAATGAATCTATGAAATGAATCAATGAATGAAATCTAGGAATCACTTGTGGTTTTTTGGTGCCCCTATGTCATTAGGTAATCCATAGGAATCACCATCACTGCAGTAGCATTTTGCAGTTTTGTCTAACAAGACCCTTAAATCTAAAATTACCTTCTTACTGGTGAGAAAAACAGCTCCTCACAGCTTTTGGACTCCTGCTGTGTTAGGGACTCCTTAGCTCTTAAGTGCGTCAATATTCTAGAGTCTTTCCAAACCTTGCCTTTCTATCGACATTGCCATCTTTTATTTCACTGGGTCAGTGGCTTTATGTATTATGCACTCTGCTTCTCCAAAAGTTCATGCTATATTTAGAAGAAGCTACAGTGATTCTACATACAGTTACAGTGCTGAAAGTGTAGACTGCTTTACATGCATAATATTCAACATTTCCAGACACTAGCAAATATGTTTTAAAGTCTACACAAAAAGTAAATCCAATGCCTAAAGGCCCTGTTTTCCATAAAATTAAGTTCCCCTACTACTTGTAGTGGAACCTTCACATAACTTAGCCTGTTCTAGCACCCTCAAAATCTCAGTCTGACTTAGTTGGAATGATGGTTGCTTTTTCAAAATTTTATTTTAATACTTAATTCACTATTATGAGCATGATGCATACATATTTTAAAATACATATAAATAACAGATATATAAAGGCATTACTTCTGAAGTTTTCTCACAACAAATCCAAGTGTACTGCGTATAATTAATTGGAGTCTGTAACCAATTAGCTATTGGCTTCCATAAACTGGGTAGTGTAATTCACAGAGTTTAACCATTTTAAAACTGTATCGGTTTCCTGATATTTAAATCCTGAATCAGAACAAAATAGGTAAAGTCCTTACCCCTGGAATGCTACAATAAGGAGAAGAGTTACAGCTGCCTGCAGCTGCATGTATCTACAGTAGACTGCATAAAGATTACAGGTCAAACAACAGCTGCTTAAGAACACGTTAAACACATGGAAAGCTGTATTTGTCTTTGCATTATTTAACTGATGTTTCTAAACACATTTTATATGTCATCTCTAACATAATAAAACCACTTTGTTAGATTCAGTTTGTTACCTTATACATGACTTAAGTAACCCTTTTCTTTTCCAAGTTATTGGTGAGGTAAATGAACAGATCTTAACAGATAACAGAAGTAAAGCTGACAAATACATATGCAGTTTTGCATAAAATCATAAGAGATAAAGCTATAAGTATGAAATAAAATGTTAGCTGTAATATATAGTCAAGCTGGTACTTGGTGCAATAAATTGATTTAAAAACAGATAATTTGCATAAAGAGGTTGGAATGACATTCTTGTACACAAGCAAATATGGTTACTATGTCTCCTTTTCTGGGTAGCCAAATTAATTTGCACTGGAATTTTAGTGTGGATATCCAAGGTTACATGCCTATTGTGTCTCCATTCCTTTTTAAATTGCAAATACTTTTCTAGCCCTGCCAAAGAGAATGCTCCTGGAATTGGAGTATTTATGCTATAATTTGTCCAATGTCTCATTTTCCTTTTATGTTCCTTGGCTACTTTAACTAAAGGCAAATTGCATTTTGAAACCTGCAATAAGTGAGGAAAAAGTGAACAGAAGCCATTTTACTGTTTTGGAGAGTAGTGGGTTAGTTTCTAAGAGGTGTAATACATCAGGTTATAATAAAGTTTTTTTTAATCAGGTTACGAGCTTGAAAGTATCTATTGTAGGCCCAAGACTGGAAATGTATGTTTTTTTCATTTACTATATTTGGTAATGTCTTCTCACTATCTCACCCTTTGCACAGTTTTTGATTGTCCAGGGCTGAACCAGCACATCTTTTAGCTCTCAGTGAACACGCTGACTTTCATTTAAACTGCAGTTGTTTTTTTGTTTTGTTTTAGACAATTTTAGGGAAGCTCTTAAATGAGCTATTAATCATTCAGAACTAAATCTTTTTTCCACGGAAAGTCAAAGACTGGGGACTAGATACGTTCAGAACAATTTCTTTAGAGCTATAGCAATTTATATCATTTACTGATATGACAGTGTTTTTTATCTTCACTAGTAAGGCATTGCTAGCCTAAATATTTAATATTGTTCACTTTTCCTATTAAAATAGGAAGCATTTTAAAATTGTTTAAAGTGCTAATTTTAAAAATTTTAACTAAAAAGATCTCTATGTGCGTGGATAATACCCAGGCAAGACTGGGTGTGCACACAGCAGTCATGAGTATGATCTGCACAAGATGTGATGCATGGCCACTGACATTTGTAAGGTCATAAGTTTGGAGGAGATCTGTTGATATAGTTATGTGATCTACCAGTGAGAATCTTCAGTTGTTGCAGAATTAAGTCTTGCTGAAACTTTCACTGACTGCTGAGTCCTCTCAGATATATCTCTGCTATTAAAGCTTTCAAAATTTTTCAAATAGTGACAAAGGGTACAACAGGTTCATGCCACTGCTTCTCAATTATACTTCCTTGACATGGCTTTGGTATGGTTATTTGGTAGGGAAACAAAGTAGAATTTAACTCTCAAGTTAGACAAATACACTTCACAGATTTAAAAAAAAAAAAAAAAAAAAAAAGAAAGAAAAGAAAAAAGAAAAAAAACTTATTTCACATTCAAGTTTAGACTTAATCTGGTAAACTAACAAGTTTCCTTTATTCCCATTAGCCTTAGCAAGAACGGAAGGTGTCTGGAACTTCATGGTGCAGTATAGAAAAAGTTTCTTAGCATGGCAGATGAAGCACCCACAGCCATAAAGCTAGTGTCTAAACACTAGCTGTAGTCTAAAACTCCTTTCATTTTAAGTCCTGTTATCTTGGAGGGGAAATGAAGAAATATGTTGTTAATAGACAGTAAAAATTCTTGTAACATACATAAGGACCTCTTGGTCCAATGTATCCATTTTCGCCTGGGAATCCTGGATCTCCTCTTGAGCCATTGCAGCCATCCAAACCACGTTTGCCCATGGATCCTTCACTTCCTGGTAATCCCTGACAGACAGTTTAATATTTATTACAGATATACCATGATAGATAGGGAACTACTTTTTTACTGAACAGAACAGTTGTGAGACAAATATGCCTGAACTGGAACAGAGTACATCTCACAGTGGTCACAACTTCATACTTTTTAGTTTAGAAATGTTTTCTGTTGTGATCAATAGAATTTTTTGTGTGTGTGTAACGGATGGAGAATCTGGACCTTACGTTTTTTATATCTTGTTTTTTGATGCCTAGCAAATATGACAGGGACAGCACAGAAAAACGAAAGATGAGAATCTGCTTACTTGAGTCAATTAATAACATGCTATTTTCTCCATGAAAGCAGACTCTAGCCTTCAAACTATAATCTTTCTTGTGGCTGTAAAGAAAAAGCCATCCTGCCTAAGAACACATAGAGTATAGCTTTATTATTTCTGAAAGACACACATGGAGGTCATCTCAAGCAGCCTTTTTTTTTTTTTTTTTTAATTGATTAGGATAAAATAATGAAAAACAGAACAGAGCTTGAATCAAGCATACAATAACTGCAGAGAAATATAGCTCTATGTTCCAAAACCGAGGAACTGACTTTTCAATCTAGCGTGAATTAACCAATATCCAGGCTGGTTTCAATTGTACTGCAAATGAGACACTAGACAATAGAAGAAGTGAGGAAAATTCCCTTGGAATGATCTTTCCATGTGAGTAAAAATTACTTTCACAAAACTTAAAATTTTTGTAAGGAAAAAAATAAATTTGCCTCCCCCCCTTTTTTATCTGAAAAATCATCAGGAAAACATTCTGGCCATTTGCCTGACATGCTTTACTTTCTTCCTGTCTTTAAGGCTCTTCAGTCCAATATGTAGAAACTTATTAATTACATTTTTTTCACGAAAAGTATACTTATTCCTGGGAGCTTTTCTTTCTTATGCTAAATTTTGGACTTGCGTATTATATAGACATTCTGGCCGTACTCCCATTGTTAAGTATGGACAGTTGACAAGCAGATGCTAAGGCACTTATTTAGTTTCTCGTTCTCTGTTTCCACATTCAAAACTCAACATTTTTACTTTGTTTGAGCTGCATGAAACCAATAACAGCATGGAATTCAGTTATAGTAAGTAGCATTTTTCAAATTCTGGATCTAACAGATACTGTCTGTCTTCTACCACACCCACTTCCACACTGAAAACCACAGTCGCAAAAATGCGTAATCACACGCACGTAAAGATATACCTAAGACCCACTTTTACTTCTTTAGTCCCTATTCAGGTGAACTCACTGGGATCAGTGGTTGCTTTTTTTTCCTGCAAAAGGACTTCAGGCAAAAATCAAAAGTTCAAACAAAAAAGGATACATGATTTGAGATACTTTTGGAATTAAGAACGCAGAAAGCAGACTGCAGCCTGCTATAGAGCCTGAGAAAATAAACTCACAGTTCTTAATCCTAGCTCTGACGCTTATGTGCTCTATGGACTTAGGCCAGTCTATCTTCACTACTCCACTCTCCAGGAAAATGATTTATTTACTTTATTCAGATTTTGTAAGGTTTATTATTGTTAATAAACATACCTGTTAACATTGTATTTTACATTTTTGTAAAATATGTAATTCTGTAGGTAACACAGTAATAATAGGTATAAAACCAATTGATTTATTGAGTATATGATTCTATTAGAGGACTTGCTATGACTTTATAGACTACAATTCTTATAAAGCAATATTCACTCAATACATACAGGAACACCATCTAAACCAGGAAATCCCGGGACTCCTGTTGGGCCCTAAAAAAATAGGTGACATGGAAAAACAAAGCTGTTGAGGTCATTAACCCTTAAAAGAATGAAAAACAAGAATATGTGATACTATATAGCGAGAAACAAGGAACAGTCTTGTTTTGAAATATGAATCAAACCCACGATTGTATAATCAGAAATAAGTATCTGACAAACGGTACATAGGTTTAGCATGAGACTAGCCAATAGTTATAAATATACAGATGGTCCTGAACAAATGTCAAATTCTCACACTCAAATTCATTCTCTAAAGACTATAAAACTACACATAAGAGGGAGCTGGCTATAACTAATAGAATAACTATGTATGTCATTTCACAACTCTGCTCCTATTCTGGTAATATCAGCAGCACGCTTCCCATCGACTACAGAAGCAAGGCTTACATTTCATGAATGTTAGACATTGACCTTTGTGATTTGAATTACCCACCGAGATCAGTGGAATTAGATCATTAATATAAAGCACCAAGAGCCAAGCACAGGGATTGTACAACTATGAAAGATAAGGATCTGAGGCACTATTCATACTCCCATCATAGAATAAGTGGCAATAATGTTTTGCTTAGTGTACAACACTGTTTTAAAAGCACCATACTCCTCCCCCGAGCTCCACATTCCTTTCACAGCCCTTTTTAAATGTAATAAAAATGATATGGTATATGCCAATCAGAGACTGGACCTCTTTCATTTTATTTGTTCTTCTGACAATTCTAATGTAGCAATCCACAGCAAATATCCCCCCACCATGCATTTTTTTCAAAGAAAACTGTAATTGATTTCAGTGACAATTTTATGTGAGCAGGAGCAGGGTTTGGCAAATATTTTTTTGATCAATCAGGTTCTGTTTCACTTGGCAATATTTACCATTACATATGGCACACATCCAAAAAAACTCCAGTGCTTCCTACCTTATCACCTTTTTCTCCAGCTGGCCCAGGTTGCCCATTCTCACCTCTCTGACCTTTTTCACCTGGCTGACCAGTTGGTCCTGCAGGTCCCAGGGATCCAATCGGACCTTGGGCTCCCAGCTCACCAGGCTGTCCCTGAAAAGAATCCAAAATAATAAGTGAATAATGCTGTAAATCTCAGAGCAGGTAGCATTTTTGGAGATGACTCTACAGATAACAGAAGGCTTGAAATGCACATGTACTTATGAGTCAAAGCAGTTTGCTGTGCAGACTGCAGACCTGTTCCATGCATTAGATGCTACAAAACTTCCAAGTTAAAAATTTCCTCAAGATGGTATTTCTTTTCAGCTTCATCAGGTTTCCAACACCACCTCTGAGATACCTACAAAAAACTGCAAGTCTTCTTGGCTCTCCTAATGTAGGTAGCACCCTCCACAAGCCTAGGACTCCACTGAGCATCATACTTTCCCTACCAGAGAAGTGATGGTTTGTTTTAGGCGAAGGGACTTTGTAGACATTAGAAGAAATTGAGAAAGTGAATATACAATATGATTTTGAAAGAAAGTGTGAACTATCTTAAGGTTTTTTTAGTTCAAATATCTTCTATCATCTCTCTCTGATTTTATGCCTTATTTTAAAAGCTGCAAAGTTTCCAAGAGAGCTCTTACAAATAACGATAGTAGAGGACGTCTTTGAAAAATACCCTTGCGTAACTCATGTTCTAGCTGTCTTTTCTGGCTCTCCATAATGTCACTGGCAAAAATTCCAAGGCAGAATCAGCAAGTTGTCTTCAGCAACAGTTTTGATTTTCTGGGTACTCTAACTTGAACAGGGTAAAATATTATGCAAATTCAGGGCTAGTGGTGGTAGATTCTGCTGATTCTGAATCTTCTTAACAATGAATGGACAGTTAGGATTCTGGGTGGTGTTATTCAGTTTGAATGTTTGCTTGCATAAACAATTGCAGCCCGTCTACTGGCATTTCAGCAGTGCCTTGCACATCCTCTCTTATAAAACTGAACTTATTCATTTAAGAACTCCTAATGCAGCTAGTAAAGCTTTTAAATACTTGATAGAAAAGAGTAGACAGCCTCATTAAAGCATAATTTTGAGTATAAGAAAAACAAAATGTATGAAACTAACATAGTAAAATACAACTGTTTCAATCATTCTTTCTTCTGGGCGAGGTACTGTTTCTTATTATACTGAATTAGCTTTTACTGCATAAAACAGCACTCATCAACACGGAAAAAGGCATTAGCTATTTTTCACTAATGCTCCTGGCATTAACAATGCATTTTGTTGACAAGAAACTTCTGGAGCAATTTAAATATTTTTAATTCATAATGTACATGCTCTGCTTTCAAGAGTTGAAAGAGAAAATTTTCAAATCATGTTACATTCTTTAGACAGTTGAAGACATCCAATTTTGATAGTACTCGGAGAAAACCTTAGATACTGCATGATTTCTAATTATCCATCACAATTAATCAATAAACACCTCCAGGCCAAGTGGACCTTTAGGCTGATAAAATGTCTTAAGTTAGCTGCTACCTTATGAATTTAATTGACTCCAGGTCTTCAGTAGGAGGTGGTGAAGTCAAAAAAACAGATTCACTAAATCCAGAATTCACAATAGATTTGACAGCTGATACAACTTTAGCATGCCATGTGAAGCCAGTGGATTGTCTCTCTTTCTTTCAGCTCAAAGACTGATAATGACTGATAATGACTTTGTAAAGACCAAACTGATACCATGTCATAACATCTATTATCACATCTATTATTTGTGCCCATCCAATGTGACTACCACTGTAAAGGACAGCTGTCCAAATAAAGAGGATGAAGGTAGTCATGCTCATGTGAAAATGACAAATTAGCTCAGTTAAAATGGACAGAATATTATGCCTGCTCTGCCATCTGATGCCAATAAATTCCTTTAGGATTTCACTGCCTTGTTAATTGTCTAGCTCAGGAACTACCCATGCCAAGACTATGGTCTGTTATTTTAGCATTTCCTGGGCTTGACCTGCATTAAGAAACTGACTTTTGACAAAACAAGACTGTATTTTTTTTTAATTAAGCATGCTTATGCTTCCTAAGACTAAGACTGCAAATACTTCAGAATCATGCAGGAAAGCATTTAATACTGTTTAGAAAGTGTAATAGCCAAGTTTATTTGGAATGACTCATCATTTTGGTTGCCTGACTTGAGCTACCTAAAAGTACCTGATTTTGAGTGCCCTGAGCTCTAATTATGTAAAAGTCAGACAATTTAAAGGAATCTTAAACTGGAAATGAAAAAAATGGGCATTTTCCAAAAATCACAAATCACTAAGAAATTTTGGCTCACCCTATTGGATTAATTCTGCGACTCTTCTCATTGCCAGACAAGTCAGAAGTCGTCCAGCTATTCCCTTCAGTTAGAACAGTACCATAGGTTACAGCCTACATGGGTGTTTCAATGAGTTCTGTTCACATGAACAAAAATGAAAATACTCAGCAACTCCACAGAACTGGGTCCTAGGCAAATAATTTCGTGCCCTTTTTCATTCTGCATAAGAGCCTGGCCAGACTGTACAGTCCTTCTGCTATTACCAGGGCAGGATGGAGAAAGGGAAGCAAGTGGAGTAGTTTGAGGGCAACAGAGGAGAGAACACAAAAGGCATTTGTAGACAGATGTTTTCTTATGTAATTTGCTCAGTGGGATGGAGCATCTGCTATTCCTCTAAGCTCCACCCATAGCCTCTCCGCTTTTCGAGGAGTGAGTTTATCACACAGGGCAAAGGCACAGCTTCCAGAGTTTGTAGGGTTGTCCACTCCTCCACTGTAACCATGTAGGATTGGGACGAAAACCGTTTTACTGTAAGTCAGTGTTCCAAAAATTTACCTTCTAAATATTAACTTTATGAAAACATGATACAGATAAGAAAACGGACAATTAATTAGGATTAAATCCACTCTTATTTTTACTAAAACATTTTTTTCTTTGACCGTGAGTTAAACGGAGACAGACTTATTCTAATATATGCGATATACTTTATTTTTGGTTTGTTCAGAAGCAGCAGATCACTTAGTGACTTTTAAATATTAGGAAACTGCTTTCTACGGACAGATTTGGAGTTGGTAAATGCAATAGTAACATTTAAAGTTTGACTGGTCTCTGCATCTGGATCAGCTTGCACCCTGTTGGAAACGTCTATGCTCTTTCAACATATTTTCTAATGAGTCAATATGCTGCAGGAACATGCTATCTGATGATGCAGCTAAGAGTTCATTGTGATAATTCACTAAAGCACCACAAAGCACAGTGAAAAGCTGAAAACATTTTTTTTTTATATACAGCGTACTTTGTTTTATTTTTAGTTCTGTGCAGTCATGAAGAGAAGAAGCATCCAATACGCCAGTGGGTGTCACTAGTGTGTTAGACAAACACTAAGAGAGAATTTGGCACTGAAACTCTTAAGACTGTTAATGGCTGAAAGCAGAGAGCTGCAAATGGAGCATTTTAGACCACAAATAATTACGATCAGATTAGCTAACAAAATCAAAATTACTTTCGTTCTGATTCTGAAAAAAGGCAGTGATTAGCAATATTTGTGTCACTCAGATCTACGAAAATGAATGGATTTGTAGAGCTCTGCAATCCCTTAAATGGCCTTGCTCAGTGTGGAAAAGGTTCCCGTCCTACTGCAACTGAGGAAAAATGCTATATATGGTATGGTGGGACAGACAAATCAAAATTATTGTGGAAAGAAAGATATTCAGAACAGAAGAAGAGATTATTTATCAAGATCAAAACTCTTTAAAATTTGGAAACATCTGATATTAAAAAATGTTAATTTAACATTTTTTAGGTAGACATAGCGTATGAAGAACAGCTTCAAACACACTTTACAGTGATCCTGTTCCTATTCCATATCCTGGCAAGCAGACTCCACTCTGTACCAGCTCAAAACCTAGCTCCTGAATCCAGAGAACTGCCTACTGTTCTGCCTAGTTACAGATTTGTGATCTGCTTCAGATATAGGTCTAGGAACCTAATTTCTTCAGGTCCATTGTTTAAGTCTCTCAGCTAACATATGTAAAATATGATAGAAATACTTCAGAAATGTATAATAAGCTTCAGAAACCTTCAATTTTAAAAATGTATTGTAGCTAATATACTGGGGAAATGATCCAAGAGTATGAAGCAAATAGTGGGACAGATGTGAGTTTCCTTAAATGCTAATGTGTAATGTACCTCTGACAGTGGATTCAGCTAAGATGTGTGTCTGATGTCAAAAATATGAATTATACATATTTGCTTCCTGAGCGTACAGCATAACCTCAAAGACAATGTTGGATGTTCCATGTGAGCAATAGATCAATGTTTGTTTATGTTCTATATATCCAACACTTTAGTAGTGTACTGGCATGCAAATAGGCATGGTTTAACAAATGCCTCTTAGTCCTGAAAACAGACAGAATTTACGCAGCTTCCCAGTTAGGGAATCTTAAATGTATTTACACTATTCCATAACTTGGACTTGGTTAACCCACAGGATCTATTATGGAAATGTGATAAGAGTAGTGATGCCAGAGGACAAATCTACCATAGAGTTTTAAAATTGTCCTTGATACCAGGCCACTTGCTTCATATGCAAAAGAATGAACATTGGTCTTGCTGAGTTATATTTGCTATTCGCTTTGCTCCAGGCATTTCACATGATCTCATAGCAGAAGCTAGATCAGGTCGGGCCATGAATAGAGGCTTGCTTTCTAAATCTACTTAACTCTATAAACAAAGCAAAAAGAATTGAATGGGATAAAACGCCGGGGTCGGCACAGGACAGATTTATAATCAGTCAGTGCTAACTGCAAATGTTTTTTTGACTGTCTAAATTCTGTTAGAGCATCCAGCATTTTTGGATGCCTCTGAAACAGTATTGTAGGAGTTACCAAGGAACTGACTTAGAGAAAGGAGGGAAAATGGAGGAAAGGTGTCACCATCAGATGATGGATGTATCAGGAGAAAATTAAAATCAAGGACTGTAGGAGAGCAAAGAGGAAGAACAAGAAGAATTTATTTGCCTATAATAAAATCAGCTGCTCTTGCCTCTTGAAAGATCATACAACTTGACTGGGAGAGAAAAGGCAGGAGGAAATCTCAGTTGTTCAGAACTGGCAACGTAGCATGCTCATTGGTTTATATATTTTCACTAGTGACTTTCTTTCTTCATTTAACTGTTCCATAGTTCTAAAATTAATATGTATAATGGCACATGGTACATGCAAAGAGATTTAACAGCACAGTTTAACAAAGACCTATGCGAGAAAGAGTCCTTTCAAATTCTGACATAAAAAAAAGAGACAAATAGTATAATGCAAAACTAATTCCAACAAGGGTGCAATCCCAACTAAATATAAGTTGAACTTTCATTGTGATTTGTTGAACTGTAATACTATTAAAATGGGATATACTGCTAGCAATATTGACAAGAATGTTTTTCAAATAGTGGTTTCTCACTAATGAATAATAATGCAAATCTGTTTACTATATAGACAGTGTTATCTAAGAGTGAGAGAAATAAAAAGAATAGGTACATAAGCTCTACTAAAAAACCAACATATCAACCAATGCTTGTGTATGCTTGGTTATATATAAAGTATTAAATAAAAATTCAGATATTTGCTCCTACTTTCTTTCCAACACATCTAGTTTCTCTTCATTCAACTATGGCCACCAGTTCTCCAACAATTATCTTTGCTTTAGCTACAACCTAATTATTCTGTCCTCTTTCAATGGAGAAGACTTCCTATGTTGACACTGTAAGAGATTTTCAAATGGAGAAATAGAAGTTAAACTCTCAATTCTCGTCACATTCACAGTTGGCTGCATAATTTTCTTATACCTTCCTGGTAATCACAACTGTAACTAATCATACTTAAACTGCTTGAAAAAAAAATGCTCATTATGTACTATGCCAAAGATACCGGGGAAAGATCTGAGGCACTGCTTTGCTATAGAAACTTCAGAGTATATGCTATATTTCTGACAACCATTCTACTTACTCAGAAACTTAAATATATTTCAGTCCAACTTTAGCTTTCCATTCTCTTATTGTCCTAGTCTCTCCCTATTTTAGGGGAGATGAGGAATTCTACTCCAAATGTGGAAATAACCGATTTGTTCACTTTACTAGCTAAAGTTCCAGTGGCAATGCTTCCACGGAAAGTCTAAAAAGGAAGGTAACTTTCTAAAATCTGTATAAAGGCAATGTCATCAAATACTGTTATAGTGTTTTGTATGTCAACAAACATCTCTTAAATGAAACTAGCAACAATATTTGGTTCACAGTCTGCTGACAAAGTGAATCCCTTAACAGATGTGCACACTTTAGCTTCGAAGCTATAAAGCTGCTGTCTTATCAGGATATAGAAAAGTATCCTGACTTCTCTAAAAGTCCCCTCTTTATTAGTGTAAGGAGAAGGATGGAGAGAAGTGATCATTAGCAATGCATTGAAACATGCTGCTTTGACTCCTATTCAGATGTCAAGCTGTTGCTTCTAAGTTGGCCTTGTGACATTTGTCTAGCAGAAAGTCTATATGCAAGCAGCATCTTTCCTATGTATGCACATTTCATGCACATTTAACCAGATCTGTTACAAATAATTCACTTTGCCAGATAGCTTCTGCCCCAGGGAACTCTTAAAAGAGAGATGAATGATGTCATATATTAAGGCTAAATTATAAGGCTTCTGTAAACTTGGTTAAATTTTCAACTGAAACTGGAACTGTTTGGAATTACTCAACCAGCAATAAAGGATAACATGAATGGCCATGTTCTAGCTAGTCTAGTGAAGGATTTGATTGCAGGCCTTGGATGAGTTGTCTGAACAACATATTTACTCAATTAAAAATGAGTCTGACCTAATGTGTTTCTAGCATAGATGATACCTCACCAGTATAATAACGAGACAATCTGTTCCTGTTCCCCAGGAAGCCTTATATTGCCACATTCAATGCAGTATCGTGAAGGGAATCCCCTACATCCAACTCTCTGTGGCAAAATCAAAAAACAAAACTCACCAAAACCAAACACCCCCACTCCCACCCCCCCTCCCCAATAAAAAGGAGTCTTGGTTGTGTATACTGATGTGGCTTGGTCAAATCGTGCCTCTCTTATCCAGCCTCTGCACAAGCCTCCAAAACTGCAGTTGGTGTAACAGAGCTAAAAAAAGATTTGGTATCTATGGAGGACTGCTACAGGGCAGGTTTTCCAGCTGGTCTGGATGGGTTTATTATTGCATTGCCTTTTGCCAGCACGATAACCTGAATTTGCTAGAGTCATTTTGTGCTTGCAGCAATCATTTGCTGAAGGGGCTAGCTCATCCTTATTTTTGACAGCTAGCTAACTACTGAAAAAAGAAATCCCAGCTTCTTTACAGAGAAGATTTATTTGATAATCTTCTATATATCTATTCTATAGATATATAGATTATTAGTATATTTCTAAAATTTTAAGCTTGTATACTGTACAATGCTAGAGATTCTTGCACTTCAGAGATGAAGACAACTGGAACCTCAGAGGAACCAGCCTGGCAGCAAAATTCAGACTAAAACGTAGATAAAACATTATGTTTTATGTTCTGGAAAGCTAACAATAAGATAAACAAGTCTTTTATTTTGTAATGGGTAGTCTCCACTAAAGCTAGGAAGCAAAGTTAGTCAGTGTGTCAGAGTGCAAAGACAGAACACATCAGAGTTCAGAAATGAACAGGGTTATAGGCTGAAAGAAAAAGATTAAGCAATCCTATGTAAGAGAACTCATCATTGTGCATTAATATAGAAAATATTTGTAACAATCTGAGGTGATAGTTAAGTCATATTTCCTACAGTTGCTGATAAGTCCTTTTACTCTTGGCATTTTGATGAATGGTAATTATTTGGAATATAAGTTCATGTTACATTGGAAATACTGTACTCATTAGTGTGTATTTGTATTTCAGTGCTGTTTTCAGGGTAGGGTACAATTCCCAGATTTAAATTTGCTTAACTGCACTGTATTTATTTTAAAAATACTTATTGTTCTACTACATGCCTATTTGGCACTGAGATCCAGATCCTTGGAAGTATTTAGAAAACTAACTGCAAATGCATGAACCATCATTCAGTTTAGCTGAGGTGGGGAGGACAGCTTAGTAAAGACCCTTCATGAATTAGTGAGTATATATTATTGATTGAATATAGGTGTGTAATTCAGAACTTCCAAGCTATTGAAAGAAAACTAGAACTGGGAAAAATTTCGTCCTTTTTTTTTCCTCCAGTTTCAAAGTCGGCTGTTTTTTGGCATCCAAATCAGTCTATTCAGTAGCTCTGAGAGACAGTGATGCTGCTAGCCAAAATACTTTTCCTGGGATGCCCCTTTGTTAACACAGTGTTACAGAGATAGACACATCCTAGGCCCTGTATTATGAAAATGCTACTGCACAAGGGACTTTCATATAGACATAATCCTGGAGGATTAGGATAGTATCCAAGGATACCCGGGCAGTGATCATGACACAGCAAAGCATGCAGCTGACTGCAGCAAGCAGAAACACAGGAAGCTAAAGGTGTGCCTTGTTTCTGTGGCCACTTTCCTCAGGCTGGACACAAACAAAGGAGCAGGCAACTGTTCTTTTCAAAACTGATCCACAGTGTTTAAGTAAGTTTTCTAATCCTAAAATCTAACATTAGTGCTTTGAACAAAAACAATTTCTTCCACTAACTGAAATTTTTCAGTTCTCTGTTAATCATGGAATGTATCTAAGTCCTTTCCCTATGTAACACTTAAAATACATTTGCTATTACTATATAGTTACACGTGTTTTGAGAAAGAACTGTCAATATATAAAAACTAGTTATTATATAAAAACTAGTTATAGCTGGACCATATTTCAATTAACAGGTAGCAACGTATACACCCTTCCAAGAGGTGGTATCCAGTTCTTACAGGTGGTCAAGTAAGTATCAGGGCAGGGAAGATGCACAAGGTATTAGTTCTAGTGTGTAAGAAAAATGCCTAGGCCTCATCTCACATTTTACAATTATTTATACAGCAATGACAATTCAGATTTGATTTATATTTAGTGTATTAAGCTAGTAACACGAAAAAACACCAAGCTTTTTCAGAATGACCTTGCCAAAATAAGAAACACCTAAGTTCTCACAAAACTGCTGAAGAGTAGAAGCGGTTTCTTGGGAGAAAACTAGTATAGATTTCTAAATTTAATACATCTTAATAATGACCTTTGTCTAACAACCAGGTTGATGTCAAAGAATCTTTTCCTTAATAATAACAACAAAACTACTAAGATTATTACAAGCCTAATTTACTAGCAAAGCTGCTCACAAGCAGTCTTAATTTCCTTTGACTGTGGCTGTACTTCATACCCTCGATAGAATTATGCTAATTTGCTATATACAGACTTGTTTATTTTCACTTGTTTTTGTTCACCACACATATCGATTTGAAAGAAGAGTGATAAACAGAAAGTAAGCAGTATTTATGAGAGTTTTTAGTAGTTCTATTTATTACTTACTCTTGATCCTTTTTCTGGAAAGCACCGACAAATTGAACAATCCTGTCCCCGACATGGGTCAATATACGCGTATTCTCCCTAAAAATTAAAAGTTTATGAATTTATTAATATGCAGTAGACAACAGTTACTTTATCACATGACATGGCACTTCATTAGTTTTCTTTAAATTGCTAGGTATTTCTGAAAGGGTAAAACATTAGGAAGACATTCCTATTTAAGTAAATCTATCTTAAAGAACTAAACATAATTTGTGGATCCTCTATGTTATCAGAATTAAGACTCTATTACTTCTTTGTATGCAACTAAAATATGCCCTAAAGCTTTTGATCTGTACATATTTTGTCCTAATAGTTGATTTTTTAGATCAAAAAATTTGGCTACCCTTGTATAGTCACAGGGTAATTTCCTGCTGAACAAGAAACTTGGCATAGCAGCAACTCTCAGAATACAGTGTAGCACTTCACTTTGCCACAATAAAGAGAGGATGTTTTGGATCTGAGGGAAAAATCATTATCTTAGAGGAGTGGTGACCACACTTTCAAGCTGACAAGTCTGCTACCTCATCCTAGGAACAGGGGTGATTTGTACGTCTAGCTGTCATTTCCAAACATGTGCCTGTAATTGTCACATGGGTTGTACCTTGGAGTATATGTTTTGTCCCACATTCATTCCCTGGCTTCATTTGCAAGGAAACCCACAGGTGTAGGCAAAGATGTACACTCCAGTAGACCCTCTGGTCTGGTAGTGGGGAACACTGGGAGCACAGGGCACAAGAAATGCACTCCCTCTGCAGCTGGGAGGTAGCCAGAGTGCTTCTGCGAACCATGACAAATGCACAGCACGGACACAGCTCTCCTGTTCTTGGTGAGCTTCAGCAGCACAAAACACTACTGGAGCCTAAAAGCTGTTCTCACATGCTGAGCTTGTCCTTTGTTTTGCAAGTCATGGGGCAAAGTGAGGGTGAATCTCAGTACCACAAGCACGTGATCTGTGTGACTGACTATTTGTAATTGTTCATATTAGTGATACAGAAGATGCAGCAGATCTTCGAAAGTTTACTTCTCTGGAGACTGAAAAATGATGCCTCAGCATCTTTGGTGGCAATCCACAAGTCACGTATTTGCTATGCTGATGTTTATTTAGCTTTGAATTTAGGTTGAAAGGCTTAGAAGTTGTCTATTAGTATCATATAAACCTTTTCCAATACTTAATTAGTAGAACACTACCACCCACATTTAAAATCTCCCTTAACTTCTGGGACATCTTATCAGCACAAACATGCTGGCAAAGTAGAAGTCATAAGCACCAGCATGATGTAGAACATGAAAGATATTAGCTGCAAGTTTCATTCAGTGAAGTTAATATTACACCTAAATACAAATAAGGAAAGAGACTGCACCTAGAAATATTTTAACAAAGTCAGAATTGAACCCATTATAATTTGTAAACCCATTGCCATTAGGTTAGAACATTAAGTAAGATGAAATGATAAAATGCAAAATAGGCTGAATATCAAGAAAACCACTCA
This sequence comes from Rhea pennata, assembly GCF_028389875.1. Lineage (NCBI taxonomy): Eukaryota > Metazoa > Chordata > Aves > Rheiformes > Rheidae > Rhea > Rhea pennata. The sequence continues at coordinate 18,987,392 of NC_084671.1, read as the reverse complement.
GTAGTAAAACCTTATTATTAAACTCTTGTTGTAATAAATAAAAAGGGAAAAAAAGTAGGTGCATGGTGTAATTATGCATTGCCTACCATTAATTTACTTATTTTTTGTATTATAACTTTCCATCGTTATGCTCCTGATAGCAAGGAAGTGACTATTTTATTTCACAAAGTTGAAATGAAGCAAAAAAAAAGTGTAGTTGAGGAGCACCTAAAATATCACAAAATGTATATTTAGTAGATTTGCCTTATGATAAATAAATATGATATTATTATTCTTTTCAATTTCCCAATGACTGGTGTTGGAGTAAACATATACTAATTATACATATCATATATATTTGTATACTTTTTAAAGTGGTTGGAATGTCCACTAGGTCACATTATTTTTTTTCAATAGAATTTAGTGTGTAAATGATCAAAGTAGTTTTAAAAAAGATGACAAGAATTTAAAAGATTTTAAAATAATTTAAATAATCCAATAAACAGTGAAATCAAGAAAATAGTTGTTCAGTGCAGATTTCATTTTTATCAAGGTCAATATTGTTTTATTACTGGTTTTAATGATTAGAGGAACACAATAGGTTCATACTTCAATTTTTCAAGGAGAAAGACACTGACAAATATTAGATAAGGAGAGAAAATTTTGTTCTTTATATCTACAATGTTTTTAGAATATCTAGTACTCCCAAACCTCAGAACAGGAGGGTATGATAGTCTCTCTCACAGATTGCTTCTCTTTCAGACACTGGATTTCCCATGAAATTATTATTCTACTCTACAGTAGTCCCTTTTATTAAAAATTTATCTCTCCTGGCATGTCAATGGAATGCAAGTTTCTAATAACAGGTAGGTTGTTTTCCTTTGTTGTATTAGGACACATTTATTTTAAAAAAACACATCCATCATCTACACTGCAGCTAAAAATGTAAATATCACAGCAGTCACACAGACACCAAACAAGCTGCTTCTACAATCATTCTAATGTATTTGCATTAACAACTAGAGTCGCACAGTTTCTTGAAATTGCTACTTTTAACTACCAATCAAAGTTTATGTACAGATTTGGTATTCTGTTTTTCTATGTTCATTTTCAAAATGAATTTTCAGCCTTTTGATTTATTCCATCTTTAATCATTGCACAGGCCATTGCTCACTTTTCAATAGCAAATGTAATATGGAATAATTTGTGCAGATTTTGAGTGTCTATTTGAAATGACAACTGAAGAATTTGCAAGCTTATGCTGCTCTGAAATGTGACAAAAATATCGTTCTGTCACTTTGTTTGGGAGAAACCATAGAAAAAAGTTGATTTTTGTGTTTAAGATGTTAGCATCAAACTGCAGACAATTAAATAATGTCCTGAGAAATAGTATGTGCTTATCACTTTCAGAGATAACACAACTGAGGATGCTAAAAAGAATAGAAAAAAAAGAGCCTTTTTTTAGCAATATTGTTGGAGGTATGAGAGATTGGTATTAGTACTAAACTTTCAGCTTCTTCTGTAAGCAAGCCAGCCATTAGAAGGAGACAGGATTGACACTGCTAGTGTTCATGCATAAACGTGTCTGTATTTAACACTGCATAAAAAGAAAAGGGCAGGTCATAAACAAAGGCAGAACAATGGCAAAGAGGATGAAATAAATTACTTAAGAGGCCTCTATTTGCTAAGTCTTGGTGGATTTGTACCTGTGACCCATTTTGCTGTGGAAGCCTACCACAAGTAGAGGGGAAGATGGGTGACCCTTCGGAAAAAAGGAGCTTTTAATCAATACTTGAAAAAAGTAAGAGGAAAAAAGTTTCAGTGAGGGTGTTGCAAATATGAGTATAATATAGAGGAGAGCACAGAGTGGAAGATAAAGTGGATATTGAGAATATGTTTATATGAAATTCTGGCTTAAGAGAGATTAGGACACTAATTTAAGATCTAATTTAACACAAAAAGAGCTTGAAAGCTAGAAAAAGTAAAACATACACTAGAGCCATTGAAGGGACTCATAAGGAAGGAGACAGATTCAGTGCATGACAGTATGACAGTTTTTTAGAAATGAGCTTTCTGAATGCATCTAAAGATGCCAAAGTTAGAATCTAAACAAATCCAAAGGTGAAGATAACAAAATAGCTGAATTGGAAAATAGGTGGGGCATGGACAAATAGCTTAACGACAGGAACAAAAGTGAAAAAGAAAAGAGCAGAAATACTGAAAGAAATAGCACAATTTTCCCACGTAGCTACAGGATGTATTAGTGTGCATAATGTTACTTGTTTGAACTATACCATCCTATTTATCAACTCTCTAAAGTAAATATCTGTATCACTTACCCCATCAATTTCTTGTGCTGAAAAAACAATCAAGAGCCACCTGATTTAAAAGAAGGAAAAGCTAAATGAATATTAAATTTCCAGTATCCAACCTTCACAAAAATGTATCCTCTAAAAAGTGAGACGTGTACACCCGATTAAGGCCTGTTGGAGTGATTATTTACTAAACAAATACAATTACAAAAGGTACTACTATTCATCAAGAAATGATTAACACATTCTATATAATTTTATCTTTTTTGATATATGAAACTGACAATAAGCAGACAGGGACAACTACGACTATGTAAGAGCCCTCGTTACACTTCCCCCTCGTAACCTACCCAAGTCCCAGAATTAAGAATGGCCAGAAAGGTTTCTGCACCTCCACAGACACAGCGGGGTGCAGCCTGAACAAAAAGAGACAGTGGCTTGCATTGGCCCCAAAACAAGAGAGAGAATGAAAAGGTGGCTAGTATTATTTTTGAAGTGGGGAGAGGAGGGAGGAGTAGAATGACACTCAGAATAGTTACATGATCCCAGAGCAGCTGCTGGGGAAGCCCAGTTTCATGCCAACCATCGCTAGTGAAGGACTATAAAGTTGAAATCTTGCTCTTTATGATTTCTACATGCACAAGAAAAAGATGAGTTAAAATAGAAATGTAGGCCAAAACTTCTACAGCAATAAAAGAAATAAGCTTGATGTAAGCGCTCACTCATCGTATGAAAAGAGGATTTTTTTCTGGCTGTAATCTGTAGCCTACTGTATATTGTGCTATTTCTACAGACTACAGTAAAACCTGTAACAAAATTACTCCAGTCGTGCAAATATTTAGGCATCAGAATAAATTTCCTAAAGCCCTACTGAGTTCAACCAGACTCTACTTTTCCTTTAACTGTTTGCAGTATTGAGAACTGACCAGTAAATCTAAGCTTACTGTTCCTGACTATTAATTATTCACAGATTCAGAATGTAAATTATACAACCTCTGTATGCACTGCAACATACTGATAAATTCAATACTGACAAATTTAATGTATTTTAGCTATTTATATACACTTACTATATACACTTTTTAAAATTGTTTCCTGCTGCTTTTTTTTTCCAAATGCACATATCTCATAGAAACAAAATATTTATAAAAATAATTAGTGGTAACTGAAGACAGAAACTGGTACTGTCACTTGCTAAATAAGAAACAAATAATTGATTAAACAATATGAGATAACCAGATAATCAGCTATAGTGGTAGCTGGTGGAGAAGTTTTGCATAATACTGTTCCCTAAACACAGCTGAGAAAGTCTACTGGAATCAAATCAGACTTAGAATATATGTTTAAATACCATCATTTTTACAGACTTTTTTCATAAACAAATAGCCTTATAGTTCAAAACTTTGCTAGCAGAGTTGGGCTTCATTAGATTCATTATCATTGGCTCCACATTTAGGTCACTGACATGCATCGCTGAAGAGATGAATTCTAAGAAAGCACTGGGTCTAATACTTTGTGTATAGAGAATTTAATTCAAAAGCCAGTGTCTAAGCTCTAAATAGATAAACCAAATGAAAACATGGAAAGGGAAGAGAGGGAAGGTATAAGAGAAAATTTTGGATTTTGGCATATGCATTATTCTTAGTGACCTTACACCCTATAGATCTACTGGCAGCATTATACCTACTTGATGGGAAACCAAAAAAAATGTGTTCTTGAGATAAGCTGGTTCAGTGGGCCTATTTTTTTTTTTAAGTACATGCAGTATAATAAATATAGAATACTATCCTAATAAGGAATGAGATATGGAGAGGTATGCATTTAATAGGAGGAAAAAAAAAAGAAGGATAAAGAGGATCAGTGGGGTGTAACAGTTATTCAGAAGTTTTAGGTGAAACAAAGTAGCACAAGGTGAGGCGCAACAGCACTGCAGCTACACTAAGGGTTTTCGCCGTGTCCCTATGCAGGTCACTTGCTACAAACTTAGTCCCATATCTGAAACTGAGACTATATAACCAGCGATCGCATGGTAGTCCCAGACCAGGCAGTTTCTCATCTGCTTATATGATGACAAAGGAATACCTTACAGAAGGAAGATCTACTTTGTATTCTGTTCCCACAAAACACAACAGTCTCCATTGCTGCAGGTATTACTAGTGACAAAGGATTGGTAGCCGAAGTGCCCCTGCTATTCCTAATAGTTTCTTAATGTATCAAATGAGTTGGCATAGAAAGGATTTAACTACCTGGGAACGCTTCAACCAAGTAATCGAGAATAACATTGGTCCATGCTGTGACTATAACTAATGTATAAGGCTATTTTTGCTTCTAACCTTCTGAACTTGCAGACAGTCTCTATAAATATGTTTTCTTATGTTAACCTTGGCCAGGTGCAAGTTATTTTTCATTTAAGAAAATGCCAAGTTTTCATGAAACTCTTGCCAATTGAAATGGAAATTTGACGGTGATGTTCTTGATGTACTACGCTGAAGTCTCCTCTTTTTCCAGTCACGTATGGCAGGCAAGTGTTTGCCAGACTGTCAAATGTCCTCTGTCATTTCAAAATCCCTGTCTCCCAAAGACAGGCAGATGTGGTCTGTGTACTGAAATCATCACAAGACCTTTAGAGGTAAAAGTCATTCACAAACAGCATGAAAAAAAGGCAAGAACAGCTGCTTTGGGGAGATGGCTATGATGGGAGGCTGCTACATTGGGGAATGCCTGAGTAACAAGCAGACTAGGTTTACAAAAACCAAATAAACATAAAAAAGACACTGGAGACAGATAAGGCATATTAACACAATTGAACACCACCTAGCAGGAGAGGAGCCTGGTTCAAGCAAGGTACGCTTGCTATGCCACATTCCCAGGTAGAAAAGCATAATTTCATAGTCCTAAAGATCCTGGTGCAAGAAGGTTCATAAAGACCTGATATAACAAGGAAAACTGCATCCACTTTCTCTGGAAGATATTATAGAGATGGAATAGCTGAGTCCACAAAGCAATCTTTGAACACTCCTGACCATAGTGACCCTAATCTCCTCTAGGACGGTTTTTCTCCTGAAAGAACTCCTGCCATGGCTGCTAACAAAAATTTCCACCCAAGCCATGAAAGTTTTCTTTACCCCTTTTAATAATTCTCCCTCATCTGCAAAATTACTGGGGACAGGCATTCTGGTTTAAGTTTGTCGTTACTTTTTCTTCTCCAAACTTCTTATCATCAGACTGTATGAACATCTTTCCTCTTAAAATGGACTCACAGAATTATAGTTCCTGTTTTCTACTATTTAAGTAGTGTCTTACCTGAAATTTAAATGGTATAAACTGTTAGGCCAAGAATCAAGAATAAGATAAACTACATACTACATTGTATGTTTATCAAATTTAGGAGAGTCTACAAATCATTTAACTGGTGATTTTTTTATTGCTGTTAAACTGATGGCTAAGAATATATTTCAGTGACTGTAGTTAAAAATTTTAGTGATCTGTAAAACTCACCAGGCAGCTGTGATAATCCATTTAATCCATTCAGATGAATCCTTTGTTAATGCCATTCACACTGATTGAGGACCTGAATATGCAGCGCTTTTTTTTTCTTTTTTTAGACAGTAGGTCTTCTCTTTCCTTCTGTTAGTAGCTGGTCTATAAACACTGTTCCATTCTGTTGTTGTTTTCCCCTCTGAACCTGTTTGTATTAGAATATACATTTGATGTACAAATATGAATAACTACTCAATGACTAAAATGTGTCTTAATGATTGATGTACGTCATACTACAACAGCTTTATGTTGTAGCTACATTTTATTATCCCTGTTCAGGTAGCATTTTATTTTATTAGCAATTCAATCCAATTATTTCAAGGATTTATTATGTGGGTGAAAGTGTAGTTCAACATAAGAGTATGAGATTTCACGCTAGAAAAGGCAAGTCTTCATTCAATGTTTGAAATGATGAACAAAGAGTACCTTGCATGGTTATTTTTTTTAAAAAAGCTATCACACCCACCATTTTTGATAAAAGCATAAAAGAGATGTGACCCCTTTACTCAGTAAAGACTTAATGGACTTCAGAAACAAATCAAGGAAATATTGGCTGCGCTTTCACGACTCGTCTTAGCAGTATCTTCTGCAAACTGGGCTGGACGGTTGTCCATACATGCATCTGAGCAAAGCACAGCTACTCTGAGTGCAGAATAAGCAATATGCGCTTTGCTCAGACTTTACACATACAACTCCGCTGTGCACGAGTGTCATCTGACTTAGGCCCACCTAAATATATACAGTTCTATGTGCATGTGTTGCAGCAATCTGTTTGTAAGCTCAGGCTCCAGAAATCCAAAGAAGGGGCCAGTGTGCAGATCAGAACCGTGCAAACTTCTCTAAAATAAGAAAAAAAGCTGAAATCCTTTGGAGTAAGGCATATCCAGCAGAAAAGTCACAGAAGATATTCCAGACTGAGAACTTAGAGGCTGAACTTTTCTTTCAGCATAGCACAGATTTCACTAGCTTTTATTTTTTAGTGCTGAAGTCTTCCAGATCTGGGGAGGTTAATTTTGAGGAGATTGAACACTGCTTAGAGTAAACAGACAGGAGGTCGCTTCCTTTGGAGAACTCCCTTGAGTAAGCAAGGCAAACAGTTACTGAGGAGGGAGCAAGAACGTGAACCTACAGCAAACTGGCTACTCTCTCATAGCTATTCAGCAAACAGTTATCTTTTCTTTGTAAAGCAAATAAAAACATACAGTTCCTGAAACATTACTGTATTGCTTTCAATTATTTAGTGTAATTAATACCTGACCACAAAATGATGTAACAGCTCTCTAAGCAGAGCTCATCCATAAATAATATTAATTCCTATGTGTACGCATAATATATCCTTATCCCACAGTAGGAAGAAGAGACTTGATATGAATGAGACTATGCACTCACTAATGAGTAAAAAGCTTATGAGCAGCTAATAAATACTGCAAGTTCACACCCTATCTGTACAATACAGTAATCAGTAAATCTGCCAAATCCTTAGTGTCTTTCTTTGTCCTAGTTTCCCATCTGTAAAAAACAAAACAAAGCAAACCCCAGCACTTTCCTACCTCATTGATTTTATGGTAATAATATAAGCAAGACTGTAAGCCAATAAAATAGTGTAGGGAGGGATGGCCTCAGATAGGAAATTCAAAATCAATCATAAAATATTAGCCTTTACAGAGATTTGTTCTTGTTGTCCGCTACTCATCTCATTGTTTAATTACTCAAACAGCTTCTATCTGTTGGAAAAGAAATGAGAATTTGGTACAAAGTTTGCTTTGTGTTAGTGGAAACCCTTTTACTCTTCCAGTGAAAATCCATTCCAATTCAACTAGTTGACATGGTCTGAAGTTATGCATAATGCACAAATGGAAGATTTAAACCACTGAGCTTGTTATTTTATCATGACTATTTAAAGCTTTAAATGGACCCATCATTTTCTGGACACGCTTTCTATAGTTTGAAGTGTTTGGCAGCCAGTGCAAGAATATAAAGATCACAAAGTTATTTAGACTGGTATGTCAAACTGATCTCATATTTTACATTTTGCCTCCATAGAACACTTACCTAACACAAAAGAAGATACAAATAACCCCAGGATAATACACTCAACACTACCAGAGGAATAGGTTTTATACAAGCATCAAAAAACCTCAGCTTATAGGATTCTGAAAGGTCTGAGAGGAAAAAGCTGACATTTAAACATAACATAGAAGTTTAGTCTCTAGTGGATCAAAAAGAAAGACAATTTCTTATTTGGGGATTGTGATGAAATAGGTCCACAGGACTTGAACCATAGTTTGAGGTAGACACACAGCTGCAATTATTGAGGAACAACATATTAGAACAGCCCCAACTGTATTATCACTACATACAAATAAACCAACATCATGTGTAACAAGAACATTGAAGTTGAAAAGACAAGGATTCAGAAGTTAGGAAATAAAAATTAGGATTGTATGTTCCATTTTAATTTGTTTCTTTTATGTAGATGATTAGATTAGTCGTTTTAAGTATAAGAACAGATGCTATTTTCCACGGGACTCCTGCCTCATTTATGACACAGCTTTCCATATTCTTTTCATCTTTTTCCTTAAATATCTAGCTCCATTCCTTATTTTACAGTAACATATAAAACCTTGCACATTTTATTAAATTCATACAACTGCAGTGTTTCCCACAAAAGAATCTTTTTCTGTAAAGAAATATGATACAAATATCCTTGTTTTAGTATAGAGACCTGAGGAAACAAAATCAAAGCAAAAATTATTAAGTATCAAATACTGTGAAAAAGCCAAATTCTCACTTCTTGCAGCTTTACCTGCTTTCTAGGATTGAGGTTGACCTCTCTGCCCTTCCTGCACTGTTTTTTTTTCTTTTTTCTTTTTTTTTTTTTTGTGAAAGGAGGATGCAGCTTCATATTTTCACACAATGCATGCTGAACCTGCTTAGCATAACATTTGTCAAGCAACATTGTCTCTCTTAGTTCATAGCTTTCTGAAGATGAAATATCATCAGTACAGTCTACATCAAGGGTTCATAAACCTTTTGTGGATTAATGCCACCAACTATGGTTGCAATGAGCAGCAGAAAGAATATCACTGGCAGCTCTTGCCTTCGTTCCAGCTACCTGCTACTTTGAAGTCATTTATTGGTCCGAGAAATACACATACAGGCATGTGCTCTCAGTACTTTCCTATAATGTGAGAAACTCACAAAGCAACATTACTCGGTGTTTCCTAACTATAACACAGGCAGGTAACATGCAGTTGGGCCACACTTCACAGCAGCAAGTTGCTTGTCCTCTGAGGTCAGTGGAATAGTACCGGGATAAGACTGGGCTGAAGAGGACATTACTTAAACGCTTTGTCCTTCTGTTCTATCTCCCTGGTGAGCTTCCTCCCATCTTTGTTTTCTGCTTGCTCACTTCTTGCTAAGAAATTTCTATGCAAGATTTTCATCATTTGAAAACTGACTCAGTATCTATTTATCACAGCAGTACTTGATTCACTAGGTCTTCTGCATTTATTCATTTATTTCTCCTTACAGTGTTTAGTCTACTTTCTTCTGCTTCTCTTTTGTTTTTTCCAATATTTCTTGGGCCTTGTATTTAAGAGCTCTCCTTTAAGTATTCCCTTCTGTACTCAATGAGAGTTATACTGTTCATCTTGCACCTGAAATCACATTTCTGAACACTGACCACTTTCTTCCACTGTAGTCTCATTTTCCTCTAATTTTGTTGTCAGAGAACTTTGTATACTTTGTTTTCACATTTGTGTTAATGACGCTTTGCTGCCTTCTAACACCAGTTCTTCTAATACTAAATTTCAGTTTAACTCTATGAAGGCAGTGTTCACTGTTGCCACTGCTGCTCTCTAATGATCACTATGCCCTCATAGCTTGGACAGATGACCCACATTTGTGTTGATTCACACAAGACTGAGCTGGTATTTTTTTCCTGCCAGAAAAGCAAGATCCATTTTTATTCATGCATGCCTTTCCAACAGAGCAGTGTTTGCAAGGAGTAGGTTGGACAGCGAGCAAGTTTAAATGCTTCCACAATTTAGGTTACAATTTGATTCACAAAATGTATTTCACTATTGGTATTTTCAACTACTGACCTTCTGTTTTGTTTTGTTTTTGTTTCCAATTTTGGCACAAAAGTTGAGCATTACAACAAGTAGGGTAAGCTTAGGTACTTATCAGTTTTAAGTGCCTGTTGCTCATAAACAACTGTAGACCTTATTTTTGTATTCCTGTGTCAAGAGCACAGCACCATTACTGTTGATAGGTTTAGAAATCTGATAAATAAGATGGATCAACTTAGTGATTTTTCCACAGGGTACTATTTCCTCTACATGGTCATCATCTACCTGGCTTGAAAACGAGGGGTTTTCTCTTTTCTTTTTCTCTGCATCTGCCAGCTCGTTGTCACCGATGCTTGGGGTTTTAGAGCCAAGCTGACCACGTCTTTCATGATGTACAAGATCAAGCCTGGCAAGAAACATCCCTCACGAGTTATGTGAAAAGCCTGGGGAGAAACATCTCTCACTGCTCCTCGTTTATGCAGCGGACAGCACTTTGTCCTGCGTGCGATCAGCCACCTGCTCTCCGCGGTTCTCCTTAAGGAGGGCGAGGGAAGCGCTGCTCGAGGAAAGCACCGCTGCGAGGCAGCAAGCCCCGCGGGAGCGCCGCGGCCCGCCGCGAGCAACACCTCCGCCACTCCCGCGCCCCCCCGGCCGCGCTTCGCCCCGGGCCCCGCGGGGCTGGGGCTGGGGCCGAGCCGCTGCCAGCCGGCCCAGGCCGCGGCCAAGCTCCGGGCGGGCCGCGCTCCCGCCGCCGCCGCCGCCGCCGCCGCCGCGCAGCCCCGGGGCCGCTCGCACCACCTGCTCCCTCACGGCGGGGCACCGCGGCGAGGCGGAGACCTGCGGCCGGGCCCGGGCGCGCTCCCCGCCGCCGCCGCCGCCGCCGCCCGGGGCCGAGCCGGGCCGGGCCGGGCCGGGCCGGGCCGGGCGGCCCGCGGCGAGCGCCAGGTGCGGCCCCCGCGGCCCCGCCGCCCGCCCGGCGCAGGGCCCGGCTCTCACCTCCGCATCGCCGGCGGGGAAGCCGCGGCTCCTCGCTCGCTCCGCGCCCGCCGAGCACTGAGGAGCGGGCTGCGGCGCCCGCCGGTGCCCCGCGCAGGCGGCGCGGGGGGGCGCGGAGGGGCGGCGCGGGCGGCCCCGCCCCGGCCCGGCCGGCCCCTGTCCCCACCCCGGGGCGCCGGGAGCGCCGCGGCGGCCTCGGCGGGCCAAAAGCCGCGGGCGGGGGGCAGAGTGCGTGCGCCGCGGGCCGAGCTCCGCGGGACGCCGCGCGGGCAGCGCCGAGCGCGGAGATGGCCGGCGCGGGCTGCCCCGGCCGCCTGGCGCCGCTGCTGCTCCTCGCCCTGCTCGGGCCGGGCCGCGCCGCGGCGGCGGAGGTGAGTGAGCGCCGGGACGGGCGGCGGCGCGGCGGCGCCCGCGGGGCTCGGGGCGGAGCGGCCCCGGCCGCCCACTGCCGGCGCCTGCGTTGCCCGGTCGGGAGCACGAAACGGCGTTTCGCAGCGTTTGGAACAAACGGCCTCGCGCGCGCGTGGAGCCGCTGCCGCGGGCACGGCGTGCGCGAAAGCCCCTCAGGCGCGGGTGGCGCAGCCGCCGCCCGTGGCACAGCGCCGCGGCGCGTGCCGCGCCGTGCCGTGCCGCGCCGTGCCGTGCCGTGCCGCGCCGCGCCGTGCCCGCAGCTGCGCGGCCGGGCGGCCGCCGGGCAGCGGTGCGCGGAGTTGCCGCCGGCTCGCGGCGGCGTTTCGCGCCTTGGAGTCGCGGCCGTGCCCGGTGCGAGCTGCCGTCGCAGCGCCGTCCGTGAAGCGCTCTCACGGTCTCCCACCGTCCCGAATCCCCCCGCGTTACGCGGCAGCCTTTGCCGCCGCTTCCTCCTCTGGTTTCAGTGCTCAGATCATCTGTTACCGCCGGGGAGCAGAGAGTAAACAGGTCAGGGCAGCGCTCAGCGTCTCTCTCGGGCATCAAACCCAGGAAGCTGCCAGCTTCACTGAATTCCAGAGGCAGTTTCTCTCACTGTGGTTAACACTGTTCGTTTCTCCTTGCACACTTGAGTAAAGCCCTAGGCGATTGCCATGATTACATCCCAATCGTTCGCTGCCTTTCAAATTATTTTGCCGTTCTTCTTCTGTAAGTGGAAGTTCTGACCAGCTACTTTGTCATCACGAAAACAGAGCGAAATACTGTTCCTGTTGTAAAGGTTATCAGAAGCAGACCTGTTTTTTAAAAGAAAAACTTTTTTACTTATTGCAGCCCTCTCATTCTTAATCCATTCTGGATAAAGTGTCTAAAAAACAATAAGCACCTCACAGATCATGTTTTCTTTCATGGCACTCTGCAACTAACTTGTAGTCAAGTTTGGTAATTTAACAAAGATCTAATTGTTTTATTTATACAGTAATTAAAATGCCTCTTAGTTCTAATGTAGAACTGCAGACACCAGATCCATTTGCCATTTCAGTCAAGTACAATTTTTTTTTTTTTTTTTTTTTTTTTTTTGTAAAGTCATTCCAGGGTCTAATGTAGAACTGTTCATTACTCAAAGCAAGAGATGAACAAACTCAAGTCCTGTCTCCCCGTGCTTTGCAATTTGCCCCATTTCTCTCTTCCTCAGCTGGAGCCTCCCGTAGCCTTCTCTTCCCTTAGAGGTGAGCATCATAACACGCTTCAGGATGGCTGTTCGCAGTCACGGGCTTCACACTGGCAGCTCCCGCTGTCCCCAGCGCACGCATGCGTTCACACACACTTGTGCTTTCTGTGCCACGTCTGTGCTGCACAGCCGCTTTGATTCTGTCGCCCTGTGTTGAGCTTTATCCGCAAGGCCAAAGAAAAGAGGGTATATGGAGCAGAGAGAGACTGAGTATGTCCCTGTAAAGCACTTTGATTCTATTTCAGCACTTTCAAGCAATTTCAGGAGGATCCTAGAATATTTGGAAGTGTTGCAGGCTCTTGCACCTTAGTTCTTCGGCAGCCTTTCTACTAAGGGTAAATCACGAAGCGCTGAGATACCAGCAGAGTAATGTTGTCATTACTAGAGCCTTTTTTATTCTTAAAGGCAAGATATAGGGCAGTCAGAAGTGTCTTCTAAAGAAATCTTGCTGTCAAGGCAAAGCTTGAACACAACGTATTGATTCAATATTGCTCTAAAAATTCAGTCGATTTCAAATATGTTGTTTGAGATTACTTTAAACTTGATTTGCAACACATAACTGAGGTCAGTTTAAGATTCAGATACCATAATTTCCATTCTTCTATGAGAAAGCTGATCTTTTCGAAAGAGAAAGTTAATTCTAAGAAGTTTTTCAGATGAGGGAGGAAATAAGAACTTTAAAGTAAAATGTACATCAAAAGTCCCGATTAAATATTTCTAGTTAATGTTAATTGACGTGAATTCATTGATGAGTAAATCATCTAATCTTGACTAGACTGTCTATTACATAAAATAGGCATCATTTATGTTTTAAAATCATACTATGCTTTCATATTAAGCTGGTATTTGACCAGCAAGCAATATTTTTGCTGTATGCCTAAACTGTAATATGTTTCAGCACAGCAGGGATAAATGTTTCAGTTCATGTCTCTCAATAACTCAGTAAGTAGCTTATTCCCAAAGACAGGAAAGAAAATCACTAATTTGTGCCTGCTGCCGATTATGTAGCAGATCCTGGGCCTTCAGACCTTTGCAGAGTAGCAAAGAGACATATGTCCTGCCCTGAGGAGCTTGAACTTTCTGGCACCTGCTAGAGTGTGTTATTATCTGCATTCTTGGCCATTGGCACACTCTAATCACATCGTCTGAAAATTCAGCAGAAGTAGCATCTTCCCATGTCAAAGGCTTTTTGGCTTGCTTGATGTATTCCTTCACTCCAAATACTGATGTAATTCTTTGGATTTTTCCACTGTTCATTTGAATACTTTAGAATAATAATAATAATAAAATTGTTAAAGTGTTTCCTCAGGCAACAAGATGGTTCTCATTCCTCATTTCATTTTTTTTTTCATCTCCAAAAAATAAAAGAAGAATTTGCTTCCTGGTTGTTTATTTAATGGCAGCTAGAGCTGTTACTCTCTTGATGCCTATGTATAATGCAGTTAATTCTCCTGCATATATCCTGTCCTGTGATACCAACTGTGTGCTTCTTTTCAGATTTAAAGTGGTGTGTGTCTTGAAGTAAACAAGAACATCTAAATGTTCCCTGAAATTTGCTATTTAGAAAAATACATAGGTAAAGTTTATTATTACTGAATCATTACTTCTTAGTAGCATTGATCATTTTTGTGATGCCATTAGATTAGTGTTTGTTTAAAACAAGATAAAAAAAAGAATTACTATTTGAGTGAGATTTCATAATTGCCGGTTAGCTGCTCATCACATCATATTACTGCTAGTTTTGGATTTGCATTGAACAGTATTGTAGTTAACTCACAGAATAATATTAAGTACTCTCTATTCTGTATTTGTATCGATATGCTTTTTTCATCATGTGCTACTGGCAGGAAAGGGTTGATAGTAAACTCAGTAACTGTAGGACTTTAAAATATCTTTTTTGAATTCCATTTCTCACTTATGCTTATTATCTGTAACTAAATGCAAGTGTTTATATTCAATTCATGTTTTTTTTTTTCAATAATGTTAAAACTCACATGCAATACTTATAAGCCAGTCTTTTCTTCTTCATGCAATAGCTTTTTTCCTAATAATATGCAAATAAACCTGCTGACACAAATAGGTCTTAAAGTACGGCTCTGGAAGAAAAAAGTGCAGTACAGTGTGCTAGTTCAGCTGTGAGCATCTCCTAGTCTGGTAAGAATTTGATGCAGGATGTCTTGCTTTGTTTCACTAGCAATGAAAATATTGAAGGGCCAAAGTAGTGTCAAAGGAAGAATGCTCTTTCTCTGCCTGCCTTTGGAGGTGCCCAGGTTCTTTGTCACACAAGGCAGCTGTGAAGAGAAGATGTGCACCTGAATATACAGAAGAGAGTTCGCTGAGCACGGTGGACAAAAACAAGCTCTTTTTGAAGTGCCTACTTTGATTTGGTTAATATGATCCTGACTCTGAAGTCGATGGGAGTGCTACTCTGATAATTGGGCCCTATTTGTATTAGCCTGTTCTTATCCTGATTGCCTCTATGATTAGTTGTAATTGAGCCATCATCACCATAGAGAAATAGGCCAATGTCAAGCATTGCAAAACAGTATTTTTCCTGTTAGGCCAAGTCACAGTTGGCATAAATAGCAGAGCTGCCTGAATGCTAGTGCATCAAAATCGCTGGTGTACGATCTTATACCACACACAGAGACCTGTTCTGCTGACCAAGAAACATTAAGTATTCTGTTCAAGCTATATGTGCATTTTATGATTGCAAGGAGATAAACCTCCTTTGGAATGTCTATCTTAGTAAAACACCTATGAAAAATTAAGTGGTAATACTTCATGTGTAATTTTTTTCTAACGTGCAAGTTAAATGCACCTTTAAGCAAAACTCTATGATCCAAGTTATTTTATTGATTAAATAATATTCAAATGATCAAGGTAGGCAGGCAAACACTGATTCACTCTTCATTGCTTTGCATTTTATATAGCTATAGCAGCATTTTATTTTGAGATCTGTACTAACAATATCTCTTCTGCAAGACCTAGAGCTGGTTTATCATAACACGTCTTTGAAACAAAATACTTTGCTATTAAGTGGAACTAGTATGAGATGTCTGGTCATCTGTTTTACTGTCACATTCTCATCCTACAGCCTAACAAAGTAATACTAGAAGGCTCAGTTTGTTGGCATGGGTTACAGGAGCCTAGGAAGAAGGTGAAATACAAAAAGGCTTTTCACTTCTTAACTGTTCACAGTCCCAGTCTCTCTTGCATACACTGAAAAAATTCCATTTTGCCACACGTAATATATTTTAGGCTTTAGTTTGATTGTTTGTCATTTTTTAACCTAGCGGTTTTGTGATATGGTACAATTCTTACAAGCCTTCTGCTTGGCCTGGTTCATTGAAGGCTTTTTAGCCAGGGCTCTGTGCTGCATTTTTTCCAGACTACTTTGGAGGAAATTGCAAGAAAATGACTTAGAAAATCTTAGAGCTTTGCAAAGAAACAGAAACCAAAGCATGCACAATAAGCTTTCTCTGAACAAGCTACTGTTGCTTTCATTCCTGTTTGCACCACTAAAGAGAAGATGCCCATTTGGAATTCTGTGAATATATGGGCCTGAAGGGACAATTATGGTGAATACCATTCCTATGCTCACTAGTTAAGAAGAAATACAAGTTGTTTAATGTACTGTTAACCATACTATGGCAGGTTAGCAGAAATTCACTAGCTGATTATATGTATTCTTTGCTCTTTTAAGATGACCCTCTATTAGCAGGCAAGAGCATGGATACTGACAGCTGAATAAGCTAATTAAGCACCTTTAAGAGTTTGCTACAAAACAAAATTCTGTGGCCTTCATTGCCTGGTCTTTTTTGCTTGTGGAAAGAAAGAATATTTATTTGTGGTGTTCTCAGCAGAGTTCTAGGTCAGGAGATGAAATCTGCAGCAGTGCCTCGTTTATTGGAGTGCCTTTGGAGATTTTACCAGCCTGAATACAGCTCATGAATACAGTTTGGTCCAGTTTCTAATCGCCCTAATCACAATGAGTTTAACTCTAGTGAGATTTGTAGAGTAAGATATTGGTCATTATAAATACAAATATCAAAACTTTCCTGTGTTCTAACAGAAGAAAGAAAACCATCTTTCTCTCTGTTTAAAGAGGGAGTAGCTATGAGCCTTTTGCTCTTCAGAACAAAAGCAACACAAAGAAACAACAGAGATTCAGTTGAGAGTCTCAACTGACTGTTCTCCAAAAATACACACAACATGCCAGGTCTAGTTACATAGATACTGAGTAATTTTAGGCAGCTTCTGCAACACAAGCCTTAGTGGACATCACTATACAGTTCACTAACAATTTGAGATAGTGTATGCACCAAGGTGTTTTTTGCTAAATGATAACATTTTACCTGTATTGACCTGAAGTAATCACGATCATATGCAGGCACAGTGGAAGTTCCCAAGCCCCATCATTCCTTCTCTCCCTAACTCTTTACTGTCTGTGAACTGAAGAGAAGAAGTTCCACATTAACGGTACTGAATCTGCCTGGACAAGAATACTGTTGGCACTGTGCGTGGAAGTTGTACGTGGAAGTATGAGCAAGATGGCAGAATTATATACTTACATAAGAATAGTATGAACTACTAGTATCTAGTGTTGAGTTTTTTGTTCTTGTTTTGTTTCTTGCAATAAAAGGCAATGGTTCTAATAAAGAGATCTGGCTAACATTACAGAATAGTTATACAAAATTCCTACTGAATGCTTTTTTACTTTAAAACTAAGTTTTCAAAACTATTTAAGTTTCTGAAGTTAGAAACTTTTCATAGACATGTTCATTTGACATCAGTAGAAAGTTGTCTAAACGTTCATCTGGAGCGACTTCTCTCATTTATCCAATAACAGTCATTCACCATTTGTTTTGAGTTATTTGGCAAACACCATTACAAATACGTCCTTTTATTAGACAGATAAAAGAATAACTCCCTTCCAAAAGAACGCCTGGTAGTCCAAAATTAAGCAGAGAAAGTAAAGAATTTCTAATCATATACAGTGACAGACACATGTTATATACTGATATTGCTTATTTATAAGCGAGGCACAAATCATAAAATGTTATGGAGGTTTTTTCCTATGATCACGAATGCTTAGGACTTCTCTTTTGCACCTCATGTTGCAAGCATCACATATCCAGTAATACAAGGCCCATGTCACAAAGGAGGGCTATTGATTCAGTGGTTATTCGCTGAGCAGGGTTTCCATTGCAAATGTTTAATGAAGTTTATTCAACTGCAGTGTTCTGTAGCATTACAGTTGTCTTCTGCCATGTCCTTTGAGATCAGCTCTCCCTTCAAAAGACATTACAGACTGAGCTGTTAAAGTTGCAGGTGTATTTCTTTTTAATGGAAGGTTAGACTGAAATAATTTTTGTCAAGTGCTAGATGTTCAACTGGTAGGTAAAATGATATGAATTCTGATTGCATGCATTGTTGTTAATAGGAGTCGTCTAAGGTAGGAATGTCTGGCTTCCTTCCAGTTCACAAGTGACTACACAATGTTTCAGGGTTTGGGAACTGACATATTTTCCTTCATCTCATCATCTCCTATTTGTGCTCGATGTTGTCTATATTTATTGAAGGTTTAATAATTTGGTTTGGTTGTACTGGTCCAGCGATCACTAAAAAAACATAAAGTTCATAGTGGTCTTTGATAATTTTGATGAATTCATGTTTGATGCTTAGAATGCATGAAGAACTTCTCGTATACAGATAGTAATTGTGAGACTGGTATTTTGTTTTGATAGCAATGTTTTGGAGTGAGGAACTTGATTCTCCAGTACCTTGTATGCTGTATGGTGATTTACAGTTGTGCAACATAAGGAATGTGCTGCCAAGGTCACATACCTACTAATGTCTGATAATATCACTATTCTCACACAAGTGCACCTTAGACTGAGAAAAAAATTTCCCTACATATTTTTTTTCCCATAGTAGGAACTCTTTTCAGTACAGCCCTGCTCTCAAATACTCTGTCTGAGCAGGTTAGGATAAATTGTCAAAAGCTTAGTTGTGTCTAAGCTAAAGGCTTTAGCTAGCACCATAATTTCTTCAGAAACTGCAGCTTTTCACATTCCTATGCAGCATATCTATCCCAGCACAAGTCTGTAGTATAGAAAACGCTAAAGCAAAGTTTTCCACTTACTGTAATTAGCTTATTAGTTAACTAAATGAAAGTAATAAACAACATTTTGCATTTACTTATATTAGATGTAATAGAAAACATATTGTAGGGAGTGTTAGAGAAATGGGCCCTTTTGTAGTTTTAAGGGATATATCAACATCAACTATTTGAGTAATATTATTTGCTGTGCTTAGTTGTGGTTTATAGACACAGCTGGAATGTGTAAAGTGATTGCATTGCACTGAGAGAGCCAGGAAGAATTCAGAAATCTCAGTGCGTCAGCAGCCCTGAAAATTCGTAATTAAGACTCTTAAAGGAATTGACTCACTGATATTTAATTTTTAATAAATATTGGAATTTTAGAGAAATTACAGAAAACTGGAAATGAGCTGATACTTCTGCTTAGAAAGGACCGTTGTGAAGATCTGCATAATTGTAGGCTGCTGAAAATACCATTCTTGGGCAGAATGATGGAAAAGAAATAAAAATGTATCACAGAAAAACAGATCTTGTCCAACAAATCTAATTTCACTTTTTGGTGAAGTTCTACTTCAATGACCCTAAAAGATAAAGACCTAATGAGAAGATAGGTGATAGGCTGATAAAAATCAAGTTTAAATGAAGAGTCGGACTTGGATTTTTAATAATGAGCCTGATCAGTCATGGGAACTACTTAGGCAGGAAAGTGACGGCTTTAGCATGAGCTTGAGAGAAGACACCTGGACTGTTCTCACTGGCCATTGTAATTAATGGATATCTCTTGTCCTGGGCTTAATTCATTTTAAAATTCATCATGTTGCGTAGTAATTTTGATTTATGTTAACCAGAATTTACCTCTGGAATCAATGGAGTTCGCCCTTGAAATTAAAAACCAATCAGACCAAAAATGTAAATTTGAACCCTACTTCAACCAGATTACTGTATTCTGACAGAATACGTTTAATCGCATCTCAGCTTTCCTCTGAATGTCTTTGTCACGATGACAGTGGCAGAGTAATAATGGTAATACAGCGTGGCACTGTAGCACAGCTCCTGCTGACTACATAGGTTTCATCTGAAACATATTTAAAGAAAATGGTGCTGCATCTTGCAAGAACATCCCTTGCTGGCTGACTGTCCTTGGTGCAATATTTTCAGTATAAATGTATATTTTTTTTAATTATAGTTGACCCATTCTGATCTTCTCTGAAAAGCAAACATATTCAGACTACTTTGTTATAATATATGTCATTCCAAAAAGAGACTAGTTGAAGAATATTGGATTATTACCATCTCTATCTCATTTTGCCTGTTCCTCGTCTTCCTCTGCCTTTAAACCACCCACTGTACCCCTGTAGTGCTCCACAGATGTGAGTGTCACATCTCAGTCGGAGTTATTGATAGAAATGCTTGTTTCCTTTTTTTCCTTGCATTAACAACTTCTGATATCCTTTGGTGTATTCAGGTTTAATAACAACATTCCTAAATACATTCTCTGACATCCTTCGTGTCGTTAGCCGTATTGGCAGTATACGCTGAGCTGTGTGAGATTCACTGTGAGGGCGACAGAGCCCCGGACCAGGTTGCCCAGAGAGGTTGGGGAGTCTCTTTCTCTGGAGACAGTCAAGGCCCGCCTGGATGCAGCCCTGTCTAACATGCTCTAGGTGACCCTGCTTGTGCAGGGGGGTTGGACTAGATGATCTCCAGAGGTCCCTTCCAACCTTACCGATTCTATAATTCTATGACTCCAAAGTAAGTTGCCACAGCTGCAGTGTTAGGAGCAGTGGTGCCGTGCTGAATCTGTGTTAAGCTCTGTGCAAGTGACAGTCAGGCCTGTAGTCTGCGTTTTTTTCTGTCTTTGTCCTTTCTTTGAAGGATTCAGCCTAGGAGAAGACTTGAGCAGTGCTTTTAAAGCAGATGCTTAGATTAGTCTTCGAATTGGGAGCAGGAGGAGGTCAGAGCCTCGCAGGGTCCAACACCACGGTGTAGGATGTGCAGTTCAGCGTTACGGGTGAGCTTAGAGAAGGCCCCGGCTGTGGAGTGGCCTGCTGAGCAGAGTAGGAACCAGTGCGCAGCGTGGGGTGGTGTTTGCAACTGTTGTTGCTTAATGTGCACAAAAAACTACTAGTGCTACACAGAACACTTGACTTTGGAAGGATCTCCTCTATAAATCACTGAAAAAAGCAGAGTTTTGAGAGGGTTTTTGGTTTGCTGGTCACTTCATTTGATTCATGATTCAGCTGAGTATCTGGCTTTGTTCTTTGGCCTGTATATTTTAAAACAAAAATCTAGTTCTGCCTACAGTATCTAAATATTTTAAATTAAATGTAGACGATTATTACAAAAGCCACAGAACTGAAAAACAAAGTAAATCTATGGCAGTGCTGTGACATCTATTTAAGTAGATGTTATTTTGAGATTTTTGAATAAACTGTTGATGATTATTATTAAACTTCCTTATCCTGTGACCTGGCAATATACTGGAGTTTTATGGTGAACCTTTTATCGAGGAGCTTCAGCCATCCTGCAAGGATGTGGAAACATCCAGACAACATCAGCAGTATAAGTGAACAAAGACTTTTTGGTTCAGAGCTCCTTTACAGAAGCTGTAATCTGATCTTATGTAAAATTCACATACCAGAACATTTAGTGTTATCTAATTAACTATGTTATGTAAAGTCATCTGTCGTCTTTTCAGTTTAGTTTCAAGTCATATGCATACATAAAAATGCCTAGATTGATCTGAAAGCTAACTAACGGCAAACTAAAAAAGTTCTAAGCATTGTGACTTCTTGAAGAGCAAAGATTCTTTTTCTTCAGATAATTTAATTACCTTGATGAGTTATACAGCATCATAAATTTCTACATGTTCATGCATTTATCTTCAGATTAGATAATCTGTGATTATAAATTAAAAGAACAAGTTTCTTCTGGATCTGTACAAATTAGATTATACCTATGATGTCTGAAATGTGTGAAGGTCATTTCTTTTGGTGATTTCTCTCTGTGCTGCAAATTATGCTTTGCATACAAATACTGTACAGAATCTGCTTCTGACTTCACTTTCAGGCGAAAAGTAATGTGCAATTCCATGAAGGTCTTTAGAATTATAATGGTAAGTAACCAGTATTAGCAAGATTGCAAGATTGCAAGGTTAGCAGCAATTGCATAATGAAGAGTAAGAGACTGTGTGTATTAATAAGTATTATCACCCACTACCATCACCTACTACTACAGCTACTTTTCTATATGTATTTTGGTTTACTCTGTGCACAGATTTCTTGCCAGATTAGTAATCTCTCACTAATGCATATATAATCTAAGAGTAAGTGCTCAGGTATAAATGGACTTACAGTAGTACAAATTTGAGAGTTGTGAAAAGAGAATTGCAATAGGTATAAAGGCAGTCGTTTGCCCAAAGGAACAGAAATTTTATCTGTGATCGTGGTCACCTATGCAGACCTGCCCAGCTGAGCTATAAGATATCAAACCCTATAACTCAGTGTCAAACTAATAGGCATCACAGAGAAGAGATCAGGATACTGCTTGTTGCTAGTTCTGAGCTACTTTTATTACTGTGTCTCTGCTGATTTAGTTATATTGATAAAAATACTAGTGAAGGTAGTGTAGTCACATGGCTTCTGTTTTACATGTCAACTTAGTTTTCCATATTTCTGATGCAGTGCCACTTTGCTTAAGTTCTAGCTGTCAGATCAAGGTGAAGAAAGAAGCTTCTTTAAATATGCCAAGGAATCAAGTATTTAATGTTTGTAACTTTTTAAAAGTAAAGCTAGAAACATCAGTCACCTATTAATCTGTCTATAGGAATCCATACAAACATAATAAATTCTTGGAAGATTTGTTTTTCATGGCCAGCTGATTCCACTTTGTTTTATTATGTAAATGAATATTTAATAGATGTTCTTTTGCCGAATGCTCTCTACATGGATTCATCTCACTTAACTTCGGTCACCTAAAAGATCAGCAGCTACTGTCAGTAGTTGCCTAGTCAAAAGAGTACAGGTACTGTAGCATCTTCCCTCTTTCTGAAAGAGGACCTAAAGAAGATGAGAAGAAACTGTTCCCAGCTAGATGTTGAGTTTCCTTCCATTGTTGATAGAAAGAGACAGACAAGATCAGCTGTGTAGGAGATGAAGTTTCCTGAGACAGGACATCTCATTTTTGAATGATAAAAATAGATGAAATTCATTCTAGCTTGTGGGAAGAAAACGACTGTCTGCAAGATATTTTACAGTTCTGTAAAATGTTTTACCTGAACATACTGCTATAGGAAGATTCAAATGTAATGACACTGACATTATCCTTTTAAAATGTCATGGAGAATACTTTTTCCTCTCATTTTTTCTTCTGTTCTTTGAGAATGCCACTGGAAAAGTTATAAATTTGGAACAGTGTTGCTGTTGTATTATGACCAGCTGTAGGGTTTAATTAATTCTGTCTTCAAATTTGAAATAGATATTTCATATCACACCATCTGAAAGACTGTAATCTTGTAAGCAAAAATACAGTTCTTCTTTCATATCTGAGCTTTATGCAACTCAGAAAAAATTCTTTATAACCAATATATGATGTTTGGCCCTTTATTGAATGGAGCTATTCCGCAGTTTAAGTCATAGTGGTAGACATGTAGGTACTAAAATTAGGGGATGAACTGAAAAATAACCTTCTTTCTGGAGTGGTACAACTGAAGAAATCATTCAGCAAAATCTTCAAAAATGAATGGAAGAGTTGAAGTATACGAAGAACAGTAAATGCAATTTATTCCACATTTGTGTGAAATACATGACTTTGGTAATCTTAATGATATTTTAGTATATATAATGTTTATTATTTAAAAAGGATTATTATTTTTCTTCCTCCACTCTAGTGACATAGGCATATCTACCTGAGTGTGGAAATATCCTTTGCAGAGTTATCCTAGCAGGATTGGGCTAGAGCACGTGATAGCTGTAGCAGGAGGAGGGCTTGGAGGGGTTAACTATTCTCATGTTCCCCCAGAATCTCAGACGTGTTTTGCAGCGCTGCTGAGTTCCACACTACTAAAACTTCCCAGTACATGTGTTAGCTAATTTAGAGTCATGCTGTCTATCTGTTTACATGCTGAACTTCCCTGTTTTTTTTTTCCCCACTTAACTTTAGTGTGAACAATAAAAAGTGTGTCTTTTTATACTTAATTATTGAATTTTCCCCAATTCTTGTTGCTCCCAAGTAAATGTGTCATATTTTGGCAATTGAGGTCACAGAGCCAAACAGAGGTTGGGATGCAGCTCAGATGCTGACCTCCAAGAAGGGCTTTAAACTCCAGACATCTCATTAAAACCTGAGTTCTAATTTGTCCTTCACCAAAGAAAACAATGAAAAGAATATTTTTCTTATAAATTTTCTCTCTTTCTTTTTCAGAACTGTGTGTGCAAAGGTAAAAGTCCCTGCTTTTGTGATAGCATGAAAGGTAATAAGGTAAGAAGAAACACATTTTTCCTTTCTTACATTAGTTTATACCAGCAAATTGTTACTATATTAGTTGAACTTACACAGTGGGTGGATTTATTTTGTGGTGGTATTCTGTCAACAGAGTCTATGGAGAATTGTAAGAGGAATACATTACCTTACAAAATATCTGTTAAAATAACTCTAGATGCACTGTTTATCTAAGAAGACTTTTACATACTTTTTTTAAATTAGAAAATGCATTAATTCATATTTAAGGTGTTGCATGATGTTCAAATATCAGCAGAACAACTGTCTGAAGCACTAGGTCCCTTTTACAAACTCTAAACAAGTGCCCACAGACAACATTACCCTGGCAGCAGCTTTCCTTTTGCAAATTTCATATTGTCATCAATAGAATCATGTTCAGAGCTTCCCTGTCTCTGTCTTGGGATCTTGTATAGCACCCAGCCTTTACTGGATCCTGAAGGGAAGCTACGTGCGCTGGTATTAAATGGATAAATCTCCTGCAAACTGAGACAAGAGATGAGTTTCTGGGCCCTATTTAGAAATACCTTGCCAGCAGTTAGGGAACAATGTCAAGTCAAAAGTAACAGAGCTGTAGCTCTGCCTGTTGCCAATAGTAGCTTGGCAGAGCTTTTGTGTGGCTTTTAAACAAATCTGAATTACACAAATGCCAAAAATTCTTTCAAACTCTTGCTTGTAGTTGGAAAACAACTGATGCAAAAATGAAGGGGACATTATTAAAGAAATCATGGTTGTAATTCAGGCTAATTCTGGCACAGTGATTGGCATGCTAAACCTTAAAATAGGTCCCAGCCATGCAACACTAGGATGTCTGTATAAGCTTAGAAGTGCAATTAGTCTCACTGACCATAGCTTTGGCTAGTAGAGAATTACTTATATCGTCCTGCTATGCTTTTGCTGCCAGGGAAGTATGTAATATTGCACTGCCAGTCTTGCCTTTAGAAGCTCAATTTCAGTGGCAGAGAAAAGTTATCTAGAAGTAAATGACATCTTCATTACTAAAACATATTTTCATAAGTGGGAAAGGAGAATAATCATGTCATTAATAAAATCTTTGTGTATTTTTTTTCTCAGTTTGTCTAACCTGACTTTGATCTAACCAGTATAAATTCGAAACAACTGAAAAATTAGAAAGAATAATTTAAGCTGTCCACTAAAACAGAAATATTAAAAAAGTTAATACTAGCAACTTATCTTCATCAGCTGCATGTTAAATCAGCTGAGTGCTTAATAGGTAATAGTTGGTCTTTGTTTACCCTGATGAAGGTTTTCAGGTAGCTTGGCAAATCAGAACAATTAAATTAAACAGTATGTTTTAATAACTGTAGAATCTTAAGAAACTGCCCATGGCCATAGCTGATCTGTCAACAAGAAAGCGAGGATAAAATTGTCTGTGCTGTGTGGAGAGGTGGAAGAGCAGACTGCTGCTCTGTAGATGGAGAACACTGTCACTGGTGCTGTGAGGCAGCAGCTCGGTAGAGGAGATCAAGGGCTGGATTCATTTTTTCTGTGGGTTAGTTCCTCACTCCCTCCAGTGGCAGATCTTGGTATAGCTTTGGGTTTTTTGGTATTTTTCTTGCATTTCTTGAATTGTGCTAGGTGAAATAACTAAACTATTTGTTGTAAAAAAAAAAAAAACTGTATCATTTTATAATTCAGAGCTCACAAATGCTTCGTAGTGTACTCATCTTTCAGTTGCATTTAGATACTCTGGGATTATCTTCTGTGCTTATATTTATTTATGTGTGTGTGTGTGTGTGTGTGTGTGTATTTATTTATTTTGAAATTCAGAATCTATATAAAATTTGGTCGATTTGAGGGATTTTGGGAGGAGAGAACTGGTGAATGGACAAGCCAAGGTATTTTCACTTCCCCAAAGCTTCCTTTGAATCCTCTCTCTTGTACATCTAAAAGTAAGATACCAGAATTTCTACATGGTAGCATTTCATATGATTTTTTGTGCAACTCTCCTCTGATAAAGCTATAGGAAATTTGGATCTGAGAGAACTGATAACCCAATCCTCTCTGTCATATGTCATGCTGTGGTGTAAACAGTCTTGAACAGGCAAATCTTCACCAACGTAAAATTGAGCGCACTGACTTGTTGCTACCTGTAGAGTTGAAACTTTTTTCTGTGAGTTTCTAAGCTTGAAGCACTGAATTTTCACAAGGATAAGCCTTGCATATTCCTTATATCTAACTAAAAAGCTAAAACTATCCCAGCAACTATAGCTTAGCCTGCAGTATTATGTTTGTGTACCTTCAATCTTCTGTGTTTCCTCTGCATGGTTTGGTTATTTGAACTTGACTTTAAAAAGACATTAAAACGGGTTAGGTGGTTTAATCTCTGAGACTCATAATTAAAAAAAAAAGTTGTCTTTTAAAGGAAATACCTTTTTATTGTATATGACCAGTTTTATTGCATTTGACTTCTACTGTTTGTTTACATGGTTTGCATAAAGAGGTGTATTGATGGCTTGGAGCTGACCCTGTGTGCAGCATTAAATTTGCCCACTACAAACTGGGAGTACCATGATGGATTCAGGTTTGTGTTGTTCATATGGACTAAATACATTATAGAAACATTAACAAAGAATGTATGTCAGCTGCATAATAAACTTCATGCTGCCAGTTAGCTTCCATCCTCTGCAAAATCTTGAGTACTGGCATCTGCTGGTATTTTCACCCACACTTATTAGCATGTTACTTCAGTGATACCATGTGGCATAGACAGCACATAGATAGGACCACAAGAACAGGTCAGTATATTCAAGAATAGTACAATCTAGTAGTAGGCAAATATAAGTTAAGAGGTACACAAAATAATGAAAATCTTAAAAATAAGTTATTGAAGGACATTTCAAGGGTGTTTTAAGAACTGCTTTCTCTTGATCTTTACAGGGCGAAAAAGGCTTCCCTGGCATTCCTGGTCCACCTGGTCTTAGAGGCTTTCCTGGCCCAGAAGGGCCTCCAGGGCCACAAGGACCTAAGGTAGGTTCTCATCCATGTGTGTGCACATGAGAGAGAAAGACTAGATTTGTGTTTCTCTTTGAAAGAGAGTTTTGGCAGAATTAAAAATTCTGTGGAAAAAATGAAGCCTATTTTCAGAGTCTCCCATTTGGTGAGGTGTGGTATGTGTGGTTACCAACTTCGGTGTTCATATTTGACTGAGAAGCTGATACAAAGGTGGATTTTCATTGTAAGTTATCTGGTGACTAGTACTAAAGCATCTGGACAGACCTGCTAGAGGGAATGCACATGGGTCTAAATGATTTGTAGAAGTATAACTGCAATTTTGTCTTAACAGTGCACTCTGACATCGGTTGCTGGAAATAGAGAAAACAAGCTACTTCTGAGACAAATAATGAAACAAAATAGATTTAAGAAAAATTGAATGGATAGATGAACTTTAAGAGAGATGGTGCTCTGTTTAGTTAATATGAAGTGTCACAGTTGCCTGCAGTATGGGGAGAATGGCTTTGGTGACTCGAGCTTTCTTTCCCTGATCCCTAAAACAGAGGCCTGAAGGAAGAGAAAGAGTAACTATATTACTCATTAAAAATCATTTTATTTATATTTATCTTGAGGAATATCACTCAGGTTGTCATTAATAAATTGGCTTTTTGATGAATAGATTATTTGTGGGTAAGTATAGCCTGAACTCAGCAACAATATAAATAAGGAAGAAAAACAGAGGAACTGCCACAATCGCATCATATCTTGGGCCTGCACTAATATGGCCCCATCCCTCCTAGCTCTTATCCACACCTTTAAATAAATGTTGTTTGTAGTTCTCCTTTGGATGTTGTTGCAATAGTCTGTCCTATTCCATTGTTAATAGCAGTAAAAATTCCTCTTCATTATCGGTAAAGCTGTAAGTTGAAGCAATTCCAGCTAGGTTCTGTCCAAACTGTGCTGTGGCATGCTTCATTGCCTTCCCTGCAGCTCTCCCATCCTGTTTAGCTCCCTTTCAGCCTCTGGATTTCCTTTCCTTTCCACACAGTGGCTGCTGTGTGCATGTACCTGATCACTATGTGAACATGAACCCTGCCTCGGAGCTCAGAAGCTCTCCTGACTACCAGTGAGGCTTCTGGCTATTTCCTTCCAGAGAGGCACTTCCAGGTCTCACAGTCTGAACAGGTTCACAGCAGCTGCTTCCTCAACATACCCTGATAGTTATTTTTTGACCTGTGATGAGATATATAGCCTCTGTAAATACTGAAAGGGAAGGCAAGAGGCCAAGATTTATACAAGTTGTATTAAACATTTGTTTTGGTCGATAGTGCACACATCATGTATTTATTTATATAGTTTTATGTGCACATGTTGGTACTAGTATTAAAAATTGGTGCATATTATATTGGTATATGTGCAATATATCAATTATCTTGAAATATGTTGTTTTCTATTTGTGGTTTAGGGTTCTCCAGGGCTTATGGGCTTACCTGGATCTAAAGGTATACGAGTAAGTATTTCTATTTTAAACAAACTTGTATGTATTAATGTCATGTTAAATGCTAACTTGATTCAATAATTTGTCAAAAATAAAAACAATACTTTATATATGGTTTTAATGTAATTTTAAAACTTATGACTCTTTAGGCCTTTTTTGCTAAACATTATATACCAGGTTCATGCTGTATGGATTTAATATTGCTGTGTGCTGTGAATGACTCAAACTAGAATTCCATAAAGGGCTGATGGGAAGGGGTTGTTTGAGAGGGGGGACTTATCTATGTTTAAAAGTTCATAAACTACCCTTATACTTGGTGAATATTCAGAGGAAGTCAGGTTAAGGAAGATAAAGTAACAAAATGACAATCTTTTGATAGAATCATACTCAAATTCATTCTCACAAATAGAATTAAAAAATATTGCATCATGAGCTTTTCCCTAATACTTGTAATGTTCCTCCTCTGTTTTTATATCATTAGGGAGTCCCAGGAATACCTGGATTTTCAGGTCCCCCAGGTCTTCCAGTAAGTAAAAACAAATCTGATTTAACCAATTTCTCTCTTAGCACAGTGTTCAGTATGCAAATGTCCTCAACTAAACATGCTCACTCTAGTGTCACCATCAGCATTGTCTCTATCAATTAATCTAGAGATAACGATCTTAGTATCAGCAGTTTTTATTCACTGTAATGGTTAAAGAACACACTATGATCTGTCAAGTCTTTGTGAAACTCTCCTCCAACACAAACTGTTTCAGTGTTGCTGTAGGGGAATGTGAATGTGCAAAAACAAACTTGTATCAACTTTGCACTTGTTCGTAGGGTGAGCCGGGAACTGTTGGTCCTCCTGGGCGCCCAGGTGTTCCAGGATGCAATGGCACAAAGGTAGAAATCAAGCTGCATGTTATGAATGTGAGGATTGTGTTTGGCTATGCTTAGGAATGGCCAAAAAGCATTCCTATTTTTTTTTCCCTAATATACAACAATTTTGTTTTGATTTATGACTTTATTGACAAGGACAATATTCAATCTTGCCAATGATCAGAGGGAGAAAGTGCTGCCTTTGTGTGTAAGATGGATCATTTAGTAATACATGTTAATCATCTTTGTTAAAACATTGAGAATAACTTGATAGTTCCTGTTTTGACAGATAAAAATTCTTTTATTAAAAGTTCAGAATATCAATTACTTCAGTCCAACCAGTCTTTCTATTGAAAGAGATTTTAAAAGAGATGATAATTAATTCATTTTCTCACTGATATCTAGCTTGTTGATAATTCATACATCCTGAAAGAGATTACTAGAAAAGGTGTAATGTAACGTTGCAGGCTGTTTGCTTGTTTGGCTTTGCTCATAACTCTCAGCATTTTGGAAGTGGAATTCAGAATAATGCCCATTACAGAGAATCATACTTTTCTCATGAAGCAGTGGTTTGACATAGCCAATAAAGCCTTGTCACTGGGCAACAGATCAAGACATGCATAGTTAGGCTTTGGCCCATTTAAGCAAATTTAATGATAGTGCAACTTATAATTTAGCATGATAATGTAAAAACATTTTTGTAATCTCATCTACTGAAAACAATATCAATATACATTAACAGTCACCCTTACTACTTCCAGGGCGATCGAGGTTTTCCAGGTGCTCCAGGTAGAAGAGGTATTCCGGGTGTTCCAGTAGGTGTCTGTGAAGTTTATGATTGTGTGCATTTCTACCAGATATAGTCATTCACTGAAAGTGCTTAAAGACTCAGATTAACTAGTCTTAACAGCACTTACTTATGGGTTGAAAAATATAGTTATCATGTTTTATTAATATAAAAACTATGGGGAAAAGAAACAAAAGTTAAAAGTCATGTCTAACATGTTGCATGTTGGGCCTTGACTTCTTGGGCAAGGAAAGCATGCAAATTCATCACCTGCTGTTAGCTCTTTAGTGTCTTAAGCTTGCAGTTGAAACTGCAGTCTCAAGAGATATTGATGAAAACTTACCACTCAAATTTCAAAAAGTGTCCAATATGTATTTAATAGATTCCAGTTTCAGTTAATGCCTAAATATCTTTGAGGATATGACCTAATTAAGTCAATAACAGAACCAGGAATCAAAGCCAGGTCTTCTGATTATGGCTCCATTGTTTTAACTCTAGGACTTGTTTTTCCTCTGTAGAAATATATATTTAAAAAGCTTCTGAACAGCAAATGGAAAAAGGAATGCTGCCTGTCAAGTTCCATTGGCTTCAAATCTGATACTTTCTAAACCTGATCTTTAAAACGCTACCAGCTCTCCTGATTTTTTTTTTTTTTTTTTTTTTTTTTTTTTTTTTTTTTTTTTTAAGATCAGGCTTCAAAACTGTTCTGCATTCACTTGTAAAATTGTGACTGCGAGACTGGGCTATTTTTTAAGAATATGCCCTTTCTTCTGAAACTGAAGTCTGACACAGCAAACCTGTATGTGGCTATACACAGAGATCATTGCACTTAGAGAATATTTTGAATATGTCCTTTTACCATAGGCTCTTTTGTCTTTCTGTTTCTGTAATATGATTATTGTTCTTCTCCCTAGGGTATCCCTGGCATCAAAGGAGAAAAGGTCAGTTATTTACAGCATATTATGTGAAATATTTATTGGTGATCCAAATTCTGTGTGTGTATATGCTGTGGATGTCTTCATCCACAGGAGATAGAAAGTTTACTTTCCAGAAGAAGGATCCACAAACTCTGGTGCCTGGTCTGTACTAGTGACATTCACCCCAGAGTACAACACAGTATTTCTTTTTCCTTTTGTTTATCCCTTTTAAAGCACACAAAGAACTAAGCCCTTCTTCAGAACAGCTTATGATTTTGTGTGGAAACTACAGATGCACTAGAGAGTATTTTAAAAGAAAAAAAAAGCCCAACAATTTTAACAAGGTTGGGACTATGGATGAGATAAGTATATATGTCTGAAATGAAGACTGCTTCTACATGTTGGAGTGATATGCCTGAAAATGGTACATGCTATTTAATAAACCTTTTTTTTTTTTTAAAAAAGATAGAACTATCCATAGTGCGCAGTTGCCATTATTATGGAATTTTGATACTACTTTTCCCCTCACATACTGTATTAGAAGACTTGAAGTCTAAGTTCCACTAAAGAGTTCTACAGAATAACCTTATTGTGCTTTTATTTCTAATTGTCCAGGGGTGCCCTGCAGAGGGCTATAACCAAGGCTATGGTGCAAAAGGTGACCCTGGATTGCCAGGAATGCCTGGACTTCAGGTAATTCAGAATTCAGACAATGAGATGTATATTTTTAGATATATATATGTGTGTGTGTGCATAAAATTTTACAAATATGTTATTCATTTCTAAACTAGAAAATAACTCTGTGTTTCTAAATATTATTAACTTTATATAACCTGGTTAATATAACATATACAAAAGGTTTCTTCTGACTTCTCAACACTTAGAGTACGTGAAGGCAGTAGTAGTTAGTTTTGTCATCAGAATCATTCTCCATCACATATTACTAAAGTAGGATGGGAAAGTCAGGTGCCAGACAATGTGAGCAATCATATACAATTATTTAAAGTAACTGAGATGAGTGAAAATTCTAGTATATGTTAAAGTGATGCAGTTAAGCCAAGTAGATGTGTAGCTAGCTATTGAAATTATTTTTCATGAATACATGCTAATGTACTTCAGAAGGAATAATTTGATAAGCTTATACACATTACTGGTTTCCTAATCAGGAAAAACATCTGGGTATGAATGAGAGCAATTTAATAAAGACATCTTAGTCAGTAGGCAGGAGATGACATAAAGAAAATATTAGGATACTTAAAGAAAAGTGTTGGAAAAAATACCAGTTTACAGTGTTGTCATGACAGTCAGTGCTATACCTCTACACAGAATGTTGTACTCAGCTCTGATCATCCAATCTCAAAACAGATACACAAGAGAGAGAGACAAACAAAAATATTTTAGAAATGGAGACAACTGCCACATGAAGTAAGACTGAAAAGATTAGTCTGGCTCAGCATCTAGGGAAGCATTAGTGCAAAGCACTAAAACATAGATTAATGGAAGAAGGCAGAGCAGACATTTCTTCTAAACATTAAAATAAATGGAGGACATTTCATTAAATTAAGAATGAACATTTTTAGTTCTCTAAGTTTTAAAGTATAGAATTTATTGCATACAATATCCTAGAAATTAAGGGATTAATAGGGTTAACAACAGAATTATGTGGGTAATGAAAATGTCCATAGTTGCATTAAATAGGACTTATACTCCCATTTGAGTAATTTGGTTTTAGAGCAGATACATATTTTCATGTTTCAAATCATATACCAACCAAAGATGCAGTGAGGAAAAATTATATTTCTATTTTATCCTGAGATATGAAAAGGAAATCCAAAGACAATGCTGTTCCTCTGATTATGATTCAGTTAATTGAATTTAGCATTGTAAATTGTTCATAATCTTTCCATGGCATTTAATCCTCTTCCTTTTTTAATATACAGGGTTCCCAGGGTATTCAAGGATATCCTGGGGAAATTGGACCACAAGGCCCTCCAGGAGTTTCAGTGAGTATGAACTTGTGGGTGTGTGAAATCCATACTTTCATGAACACATCTGATTTTTTTTTTAATTTCTTTTTATTGTTTTTATACTTGATAATTTCCACATTTTCAAAAGTATTCTCATCCAGTTGGGAGTAAGTTCTCATTTTCAAATAATTGCTCATAAATTCACATTACATACTAATGTGTAGAATAAGAGAGATGCATCTGTTTGCAAACCAGACCACATAAACATTCTGTCCCTTGCTTTCACAACAAATTGCAGTTGTAAAGTGAAAGAATGAATTAAAGTGTGGTGTTAACACAGGTGAAAATTGTGAACTTAGAACCTGCTATGTAGAACTTGGTAGAGTAAGCAGAAATGTCCTGGCCTAATTAAGTGGCCTAAATTGGGGCCGAAGATTGTAGTATTTTACAGTATGCATCTTTTTTCTGCAGGGAGTGCCAGGAAGAGCAGGACCTCCAGGACCTAAGGTAGTCTCAGATTGGTAATAAAAATGAAAAATTCCTATTTACTGTAACATCAGTTTACACATTTTACCAGGATTTTTTAAAACAGAAAGTATTAACATTTGGGTCTCTTTCACAGGGTCTCATGGGAATGAAAGTAATAGGAAACAAAGGAAGAAAGGTAATTTATATAAAATGCTTAAAACATTTTTAAAGTTTTATTTCCACTTTCTGTTTTTTCTGATACAGTATGGTGACAAGTTTGGAGAAGTGAGTAATGTGAAATAAAGAATTTTCGGTAGATAAGTGAAAGTCTTTTATTAGAAGATGGGAACATGACAGTAAATATATAAGGAAAAACTCTTTTCACATAAGTGCTGGTGATAAAAGCTTCCTGACAGAAGGGTAGAAACAGGCTGATAGTTAAGAGAAGCCAGCAGTTAATATTTACTAACATAGCTCATAAATTAATTCACATATCATTAGCACACCGTGTTCCTAAATGCTTATCCAAGCAGGTAAACATTGATAAATACATAGCATCTGTAGACTCCCAACTTCCTTAGGGCCAACATCTTTTCCAGGTGTGCTCTCATGATGCTAGAAAAACTCACGAAGGTCTTTCTAAGAGAACCTTCCAGGATTTGTCTTTCATATTCTTTGACATTTTGTGTCAGATACAACTAACACAAAGATAGAAATGTCTATGAACAAATATATTGTTTCTTAGGACCTGATCCTGTGTTTGTCAAGACTCCATAGTCAGTCTTAATGTCCCTGCAGGATCCTTTTAGTACTTGGAACATCTCATTGTTATGCTAATTGACCTGCACAGGTTCAGCTGCGGGCTGAAATAACATTGTCTGAAAGATGGATTGATGTTAGTATTGTAATTACTACCAGGAAGAATTTTCCTGGCAAAATTTCTATAAATAGAATTGAAGAATATCCATAGCTCAGTGGCTATGGAGTGTCTTACTTCCTTATGGAGTGTTGCTTTCTTTGCGGTTAAGTTTCAAGTGCACACTTAAAATCCCTTAAAACTATGAATGACCTTTGAGCTCCACAGAAAGATCCCATTTAGGACTTTTACTGTTCTGTAAGATCCTTAATGAAAAAATATACCATAATTTTAATGTTTTAGGTCAAGATCACACGAAAGCCAATTGTACCTGTCAATGATATGTTACAATCATCTACTTATAGTATATAGACTGCGGTTTTGCAGATGTCACTGAAGACACTGCATGTATTTTATTGACTGACTTGATCAGATGGGAGAAAAATGACAATAATGGTAAGGGGATATTTTTAGGTGATTTAGAGATAAAATGTTCATATAACTTTTAAGTAAATAATATTAAAAATACTTTCTCTTTAACCTAATTCTAGATACTTTAACTATAAATGATAAATAAGTATAGGCATTTTTTAATTTCTCACCCAGAAGATTATTGTTGTAGAAGCCTTAAATCCTCCATATGCCTTTTTATGGAAGATAAATAACAAGCAAAGAGAAATAGTAAATTCATTAATGACTAAGTGTAACGAGAGAGAAATTTTCACAGATTTGAAAAAATAGGGATAATAATTTGAAACAAGAACAATACTTTACTTCCAATTGCTTCATTTTTCTTTCTGTTTTCAGGGTGATACTGGATTAACTGGACCCCCTGGACCACCAGGAACTGTTATTGTGACATTAAGCGGACCAGACAACATGACGGTAGTAAAATTTGTCTAAGATCAGATACAGATAAGCCATCTTACTGTTTTTCACTTTGAGAAAAGACATCTTCATCTTCGCAGTTCTGGTAATATTTCTTTTTGCCCATTCTAACTTTTTTGTGACTTGTTTATTTAGATAGTAATCTCTTCTTAGAGCATGTCCATGCAGCCAGCTCAGCTGAGTCCTGTGCATTCATATGCACATCTGCATGATGCCAGTGGAATGTTAAATGCTTATTAGTAAGCCACCCGTTGTGGAAACTCTTGAGTACAGGGAAGTAAATCACTTTTGGCTTGACCAAATCAACATGGATTTTCTGAATAGCCATCAAAGCCACATCTGTGTTGACTTCTGGAGCTTGTCACTAGAAGTGTCAAGACTCTCAGCTGCTAGATCCATTTCAGAAAAGCTTACAACATACTTGTATACATTTACAGAACTTAAAACTATATATTAACTACTGCTATTTTAAGTCTTCACATATTTACTGAACAACTCCTCTCCTTGATTTTTTCTCTGTTTTTCTGATCTAATTTTCCTGAAGTTATCAATCCTTCTTCTCTATTATGGGCTAAAAGAAAAAGTGAATTGTACATCAGGACATCAGTGAAGAAGAGAGAGAAAGACCGTAGGAGTAAGCAAGGTTCGATGTTAAGGAACAGCAGCTCTTTCCTATTTAAGTCAAGTGTTGACCACTTAGAGCACTTTTCAGTCAGAGCTGTGGCAGTGTATCAGGGGAGAATGACAAATTTTCAGAGGCACAGAGCACAGCAGATTTAAAAGCAAAATAAAACAACCGCCCTCCACACACACACACACACACACACGCAATCCGCCAAATTCCTGACATGCACAATTTGGGGCATAATTCCAACCAGGTAGACGGTGGATAAACTTTGGTTTTACAAGGAGCGTAGGATGTGGCCCGCTACATAATAGTACTACATAATAAGGTAACTTAATCTTGAGCCAACAGACACGTGGGTAGTCACTGGCATTTCCACACTGGAGGCAACTGTTCCTCCAGTGAGCAACTAAGGTTTACTTATTTTTCATTTGGGATTTAATACTAGTCCTTTGAATATTTACTGCAATGCTTCTGTGTACAACTCCAGATGGGTCCTTGTGAAGTCTTCACAAATAAGAGAAGTAAGTGCAGAGCCAATTCCTTGCTCAGGCAACATGGACTGAGCACTCCTATGAATTTCTCCTCTCTTAGTCATTTAAGTAGAACCATCTCTGCTTACATAGACTTGTTGGTAATATAAGGTTTTCCTAGCTGTAAAAATTAAGTTTTTTGGTAAGCACAGAAAAATCTGAGAGAACATATTAAATTTTGGCTTTCTTTGTGATAGGACTTGAAAGGAGAGAAAGGAGAAAAAGGATCAAGAGGACTCTCGGGGCCAGTGGGGTTTGCAGTAAGTGACCTGAAGTAACTCCCTAAAATCTAGACATTCAGGCAGTATCACCTAGTAAATGGTACTCTTAGGAGTCTGGTATTTACACTTCTTATTCTGACATTTAATGAATAGCTATTAATAACAGTTTAATTGTAGTTAATTTTTATAATTTCTGAAAATAGCAAAGTGCTAGAAGATTTATTTAATTTAGAGTCTCAAAATAAGTGCATTTTGGGGGCATCTTTGTTTCAGGGGCCAGTTGGTGATTCTCAGAGTGAAAAGGGTGACCGAGGAGAACCTGGAGCACAGGTGAGTGTAAACAACTGAAAATATTGATATGCTGGTCTTCCCTGAAAAGCAGCATTGCACTGATGTTGCTTTCCAGAATTTGTTTCAACACCATTCAGAGCAAATTTTCTATGGCTGAAAAGTTCTTTTGTCTGGTAGTCAGACTTGAGATCTGAAGGTCAAATAGCTGTTCATGTAGCGCGAGTACATGAGGTAAAGTTCGGCTGATGGTGAATGCGCTTCCATTTGTTTTGTTGTAAGGATTCTGCTGTTAAAACTTAGGCAAAAAATGTACTCTTCTGGGCACAGAAGAGTGGCCAGAAGAGTACTACTGCCTTTGTAGTGCCAATGTTTGAGTAAAAGAGAATAAAAATCTTTGTTTTAATTGAGGTAGCAGATTTGCATAAATATACTCAATCAGCAGGTATGGGAAGATCTGAAGGAAGTTATCACGAGAAAGTTATTCTGTTAACAGGAGACTATTTTACAGTATTTTACTGTCAGCATTAGAAAATTGTTACATTTACTTTTAAAAGTATATATATTAAAATATAATTTATTTGAGTATATCTACATTTTGAAAAAGAAAGTGGCTTTGAAATTTTTGGATAAAAACTTCTGACCAAAAGATGCAGATTCTTATTAACTAAACCTGATGTGAATTCATATCAGTTTATCTAATATGTAATCAGGGGACAACCATAAAATATCTGAATAAATCAAAATGTTTTGTGACATTTTCTAATCAAAACATTTTGATTCCTCAATTCCAAATACAGGTTTATACATTTTAAAAGCAATATTAAGAAAAATAATTTTAAAATTAAATACTTAATTCAATCCAAACATATGTTTGTTTGTTTGTTTATTTATTTATTAACTTTTCCCATACTTCTTGCATTTGCAATAAATTTACTTACACAAGGAAGGGTAGCAAGACAGGACCAGTACTATCTTTAGATTGCACTTTTTTTTTTTTAAGTTATAGTGAAGATGCTATAGTACAACTTACTATTTTTTATTACTCCTCTAGATTATGAAAACTACATTTCTATTGAGTTACTGATGTAAAGCACTAAAATTTCATGTTACTCAGTGTGCATTATACTTCTTCTATCTACTGTTCTTCTGTATCGTGTTACCTGTTTGTTACCAAGAGCCCTCTCCTGTCAGATAGTATATTTTTTTAATGTTTCTTAATAAACCTCTCCCTCCCTTATCTGAAGAGAAAGTAGCAGAGCACCCTTCCTTTCCTACCTGTTGACACAGAATAATGCTAAGGGAATACACATCATGTTAATATATTATGACCGTCTGTTACAAAATTAAAACAAAATGTTTCCTTTTGTATTTTAACAAAAAGAAGCGAACACAAAATATCAAATAATTGCACTGTTTATGTGCTAGAAAGTAAAAGTATGTTTTGCTATTGACTTTGAGATGCTTCTGTCAGCTGTGACAGTGTTGTTATTGTCAACTCTGCCACTTCTCTTACCATTTGGTAGGTTCTGCCATCTTTCGAGTATTGCTCTTTCTTCTAATGTTTAGATTTTAACTCATGGTATGGCCATTTCTTTCAAAACTATTTCAACTTTTTCCTCGATATATTCTGTGCAAAAAACCTTTTAAAATGTACTTTTGCCTCTGTTGTTCTGACCTCATAAGCTTTCATTCTCCTTTTATCTTGTTACTACCCTCCTACTGTGTGTTCTAATGAACCAAGTTTTCTACATTTCCACTTTTAAGATGCCAAATAAGGTACTTTTATCCAGAATTATGTTCTCATTTTGTTCTGTTTTCTCCCTGTTTCCCTCCTACTGTCCCTTCCCATACCATTATCGTCTGTTGTTGTTGTTATTCTGAATTATTCAACGTGCATTGCAGCCGTGCTAGAGGCCAGGATTCCAGCAGAAGGCTGCCTGAAGTGCTGTGTGCCACAGAAAGCAGCAGATGCCTCTGGCACAGTCTCCTTCCATTCTCACTTCTCCCTTCACTGCTCCACTTCCACTACTTTTGAAGTAGTGCACTCCCTATCATTTTTCATTAAGTAATTTTTCTTCAAGGCATTTTTAACCCCATTTCCTGAAAGCTTTTTGTACTTCTTTCCCTTCAGTATCTTTCCATGCTCACCTTTATAGGGCTTGCTAGCTGCTATATTGTTTCATTGTAGTTTGTCTTGCTTTTGCAGAGACCTAACATTTTAATGACCTTTCTGCACCTGAAACTTTGTGCTGATGAAGTGTCTGCCTCCACTAATCCTTCTTAGGAGGAGGCTCGCTCATTGTGAGCTTTTCACACCAAGGAACATCTTACTCTCTGTTTTGTAAAGTTCTATGAGCAGTAGTTAGATTAGATTAGAATGAGCATTTTTAAAGTAAACTAACTTGCTTTTCTAAATTCATAAGACATAAAATACAATTGTATGCATATCATTTATTTGGTGTGCTCTTAGAATACAGTGACACTTCTCTTGACTATTTCTTTCTTTCTTTTTTTTTTTTTTTTTTTTTTTTTTTTTTTTTTTTTTTTTTTTTTTGTAGGGTAAACCTGGAAAAGAAGGTGCCCCAGGTCCACCTGGCTTACCGGTAATGAAGGAAGCCTTCTAAATTTTTTATAAGTAACATATGTTGAGGTAGTTGGTACTTAAGTAACAACATATTTATCAGGGTCATATCTCACTATATTTCCTCTCCAAACCCATACAGCTTTTTTCCCATTGCTATATGGGTTTGGAAATGTCCATTTGTGTACCTTGTGAAACATTTCCTTTCGTACAACTGGCTTTGGGACTCGTCATATCCCCACAGATTTGTGCAAAAGAGAAGCTCAATATATAAACCTTGTCTCTTCTCTGTAAACAAGAGACTAGTTACTTCTGACTATCAGATGAGTTTGAGATGGTGTCCAATGAACACTAAGTTGCACAAAATGAACACTGCTGAGTTTAACACTGGTCAGTCACACTGGAATTTTTGCAAAAGACTCGTATGTTCACTTCAGCAAAAATCAAGAAGCAAAATGAATAATTTTTAAGCATTAGAATCAAAGACCTTCTTTTACAAAGAAAAGTTATTGCTACACTCATAGCCTTTTTGGCCTGAACCAGGATGACTGATAGATACTAAAATGGTCATCTCAGAGAAAGTGCCAAAATAGGATACTTTAAATATGCCATTTTATAACCAAAATGATCTCATTTATTTACTAATTTAAAAGCTAAAGTTGTCCAAATATATCTGAAATACTTTATCCCATTGTTTAAATATCAATTCTTCTATATTTACTTTGCTTCCACTTTAACATCATTCGGTCACAGGGACCTTACAAATATCTTATCAAAACTTTTTGTCAGAATAGCCCAATTTCGTATATGTCGTACTGAAACCTCCTCTTTATTTTGTAAAAACAGCCTCAGTGCCCAGTGTAAACACATTTTAGTCCAATAAAAAATATGGAATGACAGACCACAAAGCTTCATTGTGTTATTACTCAGCTAACAGAAAGCAAACTTTCTGTCATGTCAAAGGCAAGTCAAGGTTCCGTTCCCATTTCAGCTTTGCTAACTAGCGGTCCATTCACACCTCAAAGGCTTACGCCTTTGAGGAGCTAAAGTCCCTTTTCCTCACGTATATACTATTGCAGAAAGCCTTAGCAGCGATCTGCACTATTTTCCATCCTGGCTTGCTGAGACCTCTCTCGAGAGATCTGCATCATCCTGGAGACTGGATAAGTTCTGGGAGAGGGAGTGGCTGAATGTGAGAGTTTCAGATTGTGTTCAGTTTCTGCTCTTCCAAAAACAGTAGTGTTCAGAGGGAGAACAAAGCAGAACCTCCTACATTTGTGCTATCCTTAGTGTTTCCACCATGGGAATGGTGGAATGTGCTGTGATAAGCCAAGCTTGGATGTTAGCCCTGTGGTATTTCGCATAGACATGGAACTTTATCCCAAGTGAGGCATATCGCACAAGTCACGTGAATGAATTTCCGTAGGAATTCCTCACAGTTTTCTTTTCCTGAGCATATCACATTCATCTTGCCATCATCATGAAAGACTGAAGCTTTCAATTTTGAATCATACTGATGACAGTAGTAAAAGATTAACCCTCCCAATAATTCTGTACTGTCACTTGCAGGGAGAAAAGGGCGAACAGGGCAAACCAGGGCTGACCGGCAAACAAGGAGCTAAGGTATTGTCTAATGGTTTTGTCGTCACTTACGAGGATGAACATAGGGTATGTTTTGTGGTTATTATATTGCCTTATCTATCACTGCATATACAGTATGTTTACTTTACTTAAAAGCTGACAACTAATGATATCATTGAATAGGAAATAGATCAGCTGAAATAGATGATGTGTTTGAGCAGGGGTTTATCTATGCCTGCTATTGGGCTCTTCTAGTTTTTGGCTTGAGTAAGTCGTGAATTGTTGGGCCAGGAACAGAGACAGATGATGATGAAAGACTTGCAGGAGAAGTCCTTCTTGTATGTTATGAGCAATGTACTGAAGTAACCGGGGGTATCAAATGTCGTATATTTTTTGTTTTAATAAATAAACTTATAGACTCATTTCTGTTTCAAATGAAGGGGACAAAAGGAAACACTGGTCCACCTGGAGCTTGTGGTCGAGTAAGTGTAAATTATCTTCATCCTTTTTTTTTTCTTTTTCTTTTTGACTATTAGACTAAATTTAAGCCAACCTGACTGTATGTTGCAATAATGGACGCCCCCTGATGCTATAATCAAGGTATAGTTTTCTCAAAGTAGTGGCAGTGCTGGAGATAGGACTTCACAGAGATATCACAGAGATAGAACTTCCCTTCATGTATACCTGAATGCAAGATAAAGGCCCCACCTCAGTTCCAGCAATTTTT
Source organism: Rhea pennata (assembly GCF_028389875.1). Lineage (NCBI taxonomy): Eukaryota > Metazoa > Chordata > Aves > Rheiformes > Rheidae > Rhea > Rhea pennata. Next base: position 18,945,498 of record NC_084671.1, on the reverse strand, counting down.
ACAGAAGGCTAGACTGTTACAGAACAGTTACAGAAATTCACAGGAGTTATTTTTTAAGCTGATACTCTAATAAGAATTGTGAATTTTAATTCTGATCATATTTATATTACATTTAATGTTTTTGTAGTCATCCATTTAAATTTCAATGTGATCTGTATATACTGGGGCATAAATAATACTTGTTCTCAAGCAGTAGTGCCCATGCAAAATAATCCAGAAAAGAGCAAGAAATCTCTAATTATAAAAAAGTAGAGTTATAGCTAATTGCATTTTGATTATGCCTGTCATTTATAGAAATTTTGAAACATAATAAGCTACCATGAATTAATTACATGCATATATAAAACAGATATTACAAAAAGCATTAATATTCTTAAAGTAGTTGATTTTGTCCCTTTTTGTTTATGATTTAATTAAGAGTGGTTTAGATATAGCTGATGCTACCTGGAGGCAGTAGAATAGTGATTCCTTCAGGTTCCTTTCAAGGATTTTTTTTTTTTATTTCATTATATTAATATTCATGATTGGGTCTTCATCTTGTACCTGGCAAGTATGACTGCACCCACAAAGTTCTCTGGGAGCTGAAGTAATGAGCTGAATGTTTTAGACCCATCTGTTTGTACAGGTCTGTAGTGTTATGCACATATAGCAATTTCTTTTCTAGCTACTTGTGAAAAAATAGTATATGATTAGAGAGGCCTCGTGTTGTCACAGTATCAGACGGATGAATGAAATCATAACATTGTTCTAAATAGGTGGTCAGTATGAGGCACTGTGCTTCTCTCTTCATTCTTACTATTCTTTCTTTTTCTTACCATCTTTCTATTAAGACAGAGTATTATGATAAAGTAGTTGGTGAAAAAGGAGATGAAGGACTCCCTGGACCTCCAGGACCAAAAGGCCAACGTGGCATGCCTGGTGAGTGACACATGAAAACTAGACAGCAAGAGCTGTCTGCTCAAAGGGCTTGTTGCCAGCTAGCTTCTACCAGTGCACCTGGTAATCTGCCTCTGCCTTTCCAAGTTTGTTTCTAAAATACTTCCATCAAATTGCAGAACTTAAATTTATCCAGAGACTTTCATTTATGGCCATATTTCCCATTAAAAGTAATGAAGCTGGTATACTTTCCTTGCAGATAATTGAGATGAGCACCTAAGCTTGTTTTACATCCTGCTTCATGACCTCAGTGGGATCCTACAGCTGCACGTTATTTGTGTATGCCATAGACTAACCATCAGGGCTGTAGTCTCTTGTTAAAGATCAAACTAAGATTTGTTGTGGCCTTCACAGTTTGTCTTAAACCATTTTTATTGCCTACCCTTTGAAAATAATGAAGATCTGTGAGTTTTTGTTTTGTTCATTTTTGGCCATACTGTAAAATTAAAATTTATTATTTTGGCCATATCACATAACAAAGATTTATGGACTGAATTCTGAGGCAGCATATTGTAAGCTGTTTATCGCATGCTCATCCTAGTAAATGCTTACTTTTCTTTGAAGTTACAGTTTTATGAATATTTATGTACGTGAGTGATCGTCTGCCTTCGCTCGTTGCTGTTATAAATCTGCTTGAATGCATATATCCAAGGGACTGCGAGAGGAAAGCTGGGCCTTGAAAAGATGTGAATGCATTGTTTACTGAGGATTTGTAGGGGAAGTTATTATCTTTATTAGAGTAAATGCAGAATGGTGGCAGAAAAGAAGACAATTTTCAGGTCTGTAAGTCCTTCTCAAGTAACTGAGCGGCACCCTCACCTAAGATAAATGTGATGGATGGTCTGCCTATTACACACATCTGTCTTTTTCTGGGTTTCAGTGAGAATTGTCTGTGTGCAACAATTACATAAATGGTAGATGCCTACTCAGACAAAAGCCAAGTTCTTAAAAGGTGAAATGAGCTTAAAATGCTGAAGCCCAAAGTTTGCAATTAATATTGTTGTGATTTTGCAGAGTATACAGTGGTCTGAGATTCTAAATACATTGCTTTTGCAGGGCCAAGCGGTCCTCCTGGAAATGCTGGTAGACAAGGTATGTGTAGTGATCCAGCAGCACAATAAAATACATTGTTCATCCTGTCTGTTACACCTGATCAGCTTTGTAAAATCCTTGTTTCAAATGACTTTAAACTAAGTGGCAAAAACTCATTACTCAGAAGTTTTGATGTGCCAGCTATTTAGAGAGATTATTGTGATTCTCATTGTGATTATTTAATATATCACAATACAGAAAAGATTTTTTTTGGCTGAACTCTGAGCCTTGTTTTGTACTCATTCTACTAAATGCTTGCTTACTTCACTTTGAAGTTCCAATTCTTCAATTCTTTTTGTGTTTTTTTCTCTTTGGTTAGGTGTGTCAAGACCTGGTCTGAGAGGTCCCCCGGGGTTTCCTGGGCCCAAAGGAATAAAAGGAGAGAAAGGACAATCTGGCTTGCATGTTGTGGGCCCTCCAGGACTACCTGGGATTACTGGCAGACCTGGTTCTGTTGGGTTACCGGGTCCCCCTGGAGAACCAGGTGATGTTCCGTTATTGCACAGTTGTATATTCAATGGTTCAGAGCCATCTAAGCATCCGATGAATGAAAATATATAAATACATTACATAAGGAGCATGTTTTGAGTAACATGGTTGAACTGACTTTCTTTATGGAAATTTTATGCTTTAAAATATTCATGAAAAAGCATACATAAACAAGGGCTGTTTTCCATTGCTAATATGAAGTTCTATAAGGAAGAGACAGTGATTTTCCCATATAAAGAGAACTAACCTTTTTGAGTAACTGTGACTGTAAAAATCTATTGAATAAAAATAGGAAAGAGTGATGAGAGAAAATCTGTTCTTCAAAAATTTGCAGTAAATCTGTAAAAATAACTTTAGAAAGGGCTAATCTAAAAGCCATAGAAAAAACAAACTTCTACTCTTAGTAGTGGACTGTAAAGCAGGTTTGAAGTTCCAGCAGCCTGTAAATAAAGTGGTAGCAAAAGAATAGGTGAACCAGTTGAATAAATGCAGTTCATAAAGCTTCTAGAAAGAAGTGTATTAACTTCAACTCTTTACCTAGGAGTACTAATCGCATCATGCTTCTTTCATAGGTAGTATAGGCAGAACAAATTCTCATGAATGAATATCAGTGTCATGCTTCTCTTTTCTCTCTCTCTTTTCTATTTTTTTTAATTTTATCTACCCTTCAGATATATTTCCATAGGAAGAGGTTGATGTATTTTATGCTGTTCCAAAGTAATAACAAATACCTCAGAATAATACTGCCAAAGACATATGAGCAGCATTAATAGCTTAGAATTAAAAGAAAAGTTTCCCTTTTGTTCCCAGAAGAGAAAGAATCCTTTTTATTTTCTGTTGCTTCAAACAAAAAGTAAATACCTAGCAAGAACTATGCTTTTAAAGGTAGCATATTGGTTACACAGATGGATCCAGGAGTCTACTGATTACCTCTGCATTACCAAATTTATTCTTGAGTACTTCCAGCTGCAGGTAGTTTGGGTTTTTCCAGGTTGCTTTTTTTTTTTTGTTTTTTGTTTTTGTTTTTGAATGAATGAATGAATGAATGAATATTGAATATCTGATCACTGCACCTTTTTCCTCTGTCAGCAAATAGAGAATTGTCTGAGAAGTCTAATGATGTAATGGTGCCACTCTCATTTTCTGAACAGGTAGAATAACATTTAGAACTGGCCTACCAGGACTTCCTGGAGAGCCAGGGTATGTGGGACCTCCAGGACCTCCAGGAGATTCTGGCATGAAAGGTCAGTTATTGTGTTTACAAACAATGGTCTTGGGATTGGCGCAGTGTTCACTTGGATGTAGAGAAACAAGATGTCACCATTAACTCTTACTATAATGCAGCAAACCCTTCCATATTCAAAGGAGCTGTTCTAATTTAGGAGAAATAAAGACAGGAGTAGAAAAAAGATTATGTTCAATCTCAGTACAGGGCTATATATATTCTCCTCTTCTTTGTCAGGTCTCATTTTGCTTCCATGTACCATATTTTTCACATGGAAGTTCTTTCTTTGAGTGAGATCAGGACTGGGTTATACTGGTAGCTACTGGTCCTTCCTTTTCAACTGAAAACCAAGATACATAGCCATTTCTATGAGTGGAAAAAGTACTTTTGCCATTTCTACATCCTTCCTTAAAACTAGCACTCAGAAGTAAATGGGGCAGCCTGGCAATCTTCATGAGTCCTCGTGAAATTCAGAAATTAATTGACCTCTCATGACATGTGATGAGTTCAGAGGATGAAGAAAATCCTTTAAGGGTAGCAGGATGTCTTCCTGTCTTACTGAACAGCAACTTAAAAAAAAGCAGTAAGTATGCCAGTCCTGCTCACCAGTTGTCCCACGTTGCACTTGGACAAACAACAATTACAGGTGGATGAGGTTTTCATGTTCCCCCAACGATATGTCTGCTCACTAATAGTTGCTCTCTGAGAGAATGAACTAGAAATAAAATGTTTTACCAACCGCTAGAAGGACATCAATCTCAAATCCTTTAGTTTCCTCCTGCCACAGAAACTACCGAATCTCTATGCCACCAGCTAGTCATTAAAGTCTCTCAGGCTGTTATTGCACAGTGTTAGTTCAATGCCTGTGTGCCTTTCTTCTTCTGAGAGAATTTGACCTCTCAGCAGAGTGATTGTATCCAACTAGTTCACTGAAACTGGACTTCAAAAAATCAAGTGACTATTCCTATACTTTCACTTAAATGTAGTCAGCTATGGTGGTGACTCCCTGACCACAGGAATATTTATACTGTACTGGAACGTGGGTTTTTGTTTGTTTGTTTGTTTGTTTGTTTTTGTTTGGTTGGTTTTTGTTTGTTTTTTTTTAAGGCATCCAAAGTTTGGTACACAAACAGAAGTCCGTATTCATACAGCTGTTTGGCCAAAAAATATTAGCCATCCTCTATACCAAATAATGCAATGCATTACTTAAACTTGGGAATAACTTACTATAAAACAATTAATGAATATGCAACTTCATTTTAGGTGATGAAGCTTACGTGTGTACTGATTGCAGCTATATCCCGGGAACACCTGGTCTTCCTGGTTCTCCTGGGCCACATGGCCAAGATGGGATACGTGGTAAATTATCTTGGTGTTCCTAAGGGGATAGTGGGACATGTCGATGCTTTTGATTTCAGCATGAGAATCAGGACTGGTGTGGGCATGTCCACAGCATGCAATACAAGCCTATGTTCATGATCTAGCCCTGAGGATGTGATGATTTAATATAGCATTAGACTGCTCTGTGCACTGATACAAGCAGAGGTCCTAAAAGGCTGAAGCTGGACTACTCTTGGGCTCAGGTGCAGCCTGAAGCCAGGTCAATCTGTGCTCATGCAGTAAATGGAAGAGGCAGTAATGTTCAGGGCTAGGTGTGGTTATCAGAGTTTGCCAAAAATCCATTTCATTGTTCTAATTTTTCTGTACAAAAGATGCTGTCTCTCTTGCAGGTAGAGAAGGAACACCAGGTCCCAAAGGATCTCCAGGTTCTCCGGGAGCACCAGGGTTTCCAGGGCCTCAAGTAAGACTTGAGTTATTTATGACTTTCAGTTTATTTTACAGATTCTACAAAAATTATTTCAGGGAAACTTCTTGGCTGGTATTACATGTGGTGGCATACCAGCTGATCACAACAGTTGTCTCTCCTTAGTGATGAGGATGAAAGTGTCTGCATGGATAGGCCTAAGCAGTGACTGTAATGTGAACATAGCTGACCTATCTTTAAATGAACCTGGTTTGCTCAGTGCAGTAGAAAATTCAACTCATGGTACAAGCCTGATCATGAGGCTGGATTAACCTGTGCTGTATTTCAGAGTGGTTAGACTACTTCTATCTGATCTGGCTAGTTTACAACTGGCTCATGTACATCTGCATAATGCTATAATCATGATAGTGGCTGTAAAAGCAGATCATTCGTGTGGTCTTTATGATCTCAGTCAGACCTCTTACGTATCTTGTGTCCAGCATACTCGAGGCTTCCCAGAGCCCCAGCTGTGCGGAGGAACTTGCTTCCTTGAAATCAAGGATGCAAAGGACACTGCTTCTTGGGGAACTTACTGAAGAGAGAAGGCAGACACCTGCCACAAACATACCACTTGGATCTTCTAACTTGTGCCTGTAGTAATAATTATTCTTGAGGAGTTACTATCGTAACTCTTCAGTACTGCCCAATGTAAGAGTCGCACACAAGAATTCATTGTGCTCAGTGCCATACAAATGCAGAATGAAAGAGCCTGCTAACAAGCTTTTCCTGAAGGCTCCCAAGAGTTCATTAGCCCAAGATCACCAAGTGTGTTTTCAGCTCCACATTGTACCCTGATGGGGAAAGAAGAGAGACCAGGAGTTAACAGCAGACAGGGCCAGCTGTGGCAGCTTTAGTCCCTGGCAGATACTTCCATGTGAAAGAGAAATCTCTGATCAGATACATTCAAGGTGTTTTCTTGCCCTTTCTTTCATGCCACAAAAGCACAAACACATAGTCAATAGTCTCATCCATTAAATGATCCTGCATTATTCCTGTTTACAGTAATAAAAATGAGATGACAATCAGGGCCAAAAAGAGTCAAGTCAGAAACCCCCCCCACACACACACACACACTGAATATGCAGTTACAGCAAATACAAGTGAGAATAAAGAGAGCCATCCTCGGATGTTTACTTTAAAAGGAAAGCTTGAAAACAGTTGACACATATCTAGCACAATAGTTACCTTGATCACTTTGTTCCAGGGACTTCCAGGGTTTAAAGGATATCAAGGACATAAAGGATCAAAAGGTGATCCAGGATATGTGTATCCAGAAGGGCCAAAAGGTGAGCAAGGAGATCCAGGGGCTGAGGGAGACAAAGGAAGAAAAGGTTCAAGTGGATTTCTGGGAAGACCTGGCTCTAAAGGCTCAAAGGGTTCTAAAGGTGAACAGGTGGGTATGCAGTGTTCACAATTACTACAAAACTCAAGGAAAACATCCGTCTCTGTACAATATCTGTTTAATCTGTTCAGATATTTTAACTAAATATCCTTTATCTGACTTAGTGACAATATATTCAGCTATAGCAGCCAATGGTAAACAGTGCTGTTTGTTGAAAAACTGTAAAAATGGTTCAGATATAAGTATCTCCAAGCCTATATTCAAGGAGAATCAGAGCTGAGTTTTGGATTTTTTCCCTCCTAAAATTATAAAAAAAGGTGTACAGAATACTGCCACAGGAGTTGAAAATCAAGCTTTTTATATTTATTTGAACTCTTTCTCTTTTAATAGAAAGGATGAATAAATGCCCTATGTTTGTTAAAATACATATTTGTTAATCAGAAGTCATAAGTAAATCAGATGAATAATTCCTCTTAAATTAGCAGAGCTACTTTTTTGTTAAAATCTGAGGTTAATCCGATAAAAACCTCTAATCTGAGGTTATAGTCATACAGAAAATCAGACATTTTGTTATGAAAGCTGGCATGGAAAACAAGTAATGCTTGATATATGCATATGTGTAATCATTAATAGGGATTAGCTGGTTCAAAAGGAGACAGAGGACTACCAGGATTGCCTGGTAATCTTGGTCTTGCTGGAGAGATGGGGCTTCCTGGACCACCAGGATATGGACCACAAGGAACAAGAGGTCTCAAAGGCTCTAAAGGAGTATCTGGTCCACCTGGATTACCTGGAGAAACTGGTTTGTAACTTCTGATTTTACCATTCTTTACCTGTTAAAGAGCACTTGTTTGAAATTGCAGAGAGAGATTGAAGCACAGAAATGATTTATGAAACATAGGAAGTTTATCTTGGAATGAGATTTCCATCCAAGCATTGTTCCAGACTTGAGTCCACTGAAGACAATAGGGAGCCCATGAGGTGTTTAGTCCAACTTCCAGCACAGAGCAGGATCAGCTATGAGATCAGACAAGGTTACTCAGCAATTTATCCAGTAGAGTCTTGAAGACCTCCAGGGATGGAAGTCTACAAAGTCTCTCTGGGCATCCTGTTCCACTACTTGGCTGTCTTTACCATGGAAAAAAGAAGTATTTTTAATACAGATCCAGTCAGCATTGTCAGTATATGAGCTTAAGTCATCAGGGGAAAATACAAAAGATTTAATCACTTTTGAGTGCCAAAAACATACTAGTGCATTTTTAGGCAAGTACAATCTGGAAGAACTCAAGGTTAGACAGACGAGATATAGTCAAGACATCTTAAAGAGATTTTTGAACTTTAAATCCATGGGAGTGTGGGTTTTAGTGCTTATAACTGCTGTGATAAGTTGGACACCATATGTCTGTGCTATTGACATCTGATTTAAGATGCGAGTTTGCTATCCTATGGGATGAAATTATCAGTGTATGTCTATTTGAATGTTTAGAACAAGGCATCTTTGAGACTCATTCTGATGTTGTCACATTGCTTCCAATATCTGACAATCTACAGCAATTTGTTGGATATATTGTTAGTTGTGAGATTTTTTGTTTCTTTTTAGTTTCTTCTGAGGGCTTTCAACAATGACTCTTATTCAGCGGCTTGAAATCTTTCCAGTCCAAACCAAATGTGGAGTCACTGATGTGTTTCCACCACCATTTCGTCCAGGAGGACATGACACCTATTAAATCTTTATGGAGTGGAGCTGCAGATTGAGCATCTCTTAATTACATCATTTTTTTGCAGAGGCTGTGCTTCCTTTTCTGGATCTCCGCTAGGCTGCATGCAGCAGGGCTAAAAGGAGAGCTTGAAATTGGCTTGGTATCAGTAAAATACTTTTGCTATTATGAAGCCAGGATGTGAAGGCTTTTCAAATTCTGTTGGAGATTCAGATATATGGAAAGTGTGGAAGACTGCATTTTTAAATGAGTAGATTGCTCACTTATATTTTTAAATGCTTAGGATTACACATTTCCAAACCATAAACCTCTGTAAGCTTTGATTATGTATTTGCTGAAGGTCTGAAAGGAGAGACCAGTATAATAACTCCGTTACCTGGATTACCAGGACCACAGGGACCAGCTGGTTTACCGGGACCCCCAGGAGTACCTGGTGAGTGTATCTACACTAAAAACAGCAAAATTCAGAGATAATTTAACTGGGATGTCTCTCCCAGAACTAAAACTGATCTCTGTGGTGAAGAAACTGTGGAATTGGCCGTGATATTCCCTTTCAAGAAAACTAGAGAGAGAGAATGTAAGTGTGAACAGGAAGGGCGCAGGGGACATGTCCATGGTCTGCAGTATGGAAGGGATTCTAAGAAGTGCTAAGTTACGACTCCGTTCCTCAAAGAATCAGAAACCTCTGGTGCACATGCTCCAGCTCGTATATCCAGGAAGGAGCCTGTGGCATAATTTTGACAGATTCTATCCTCAATTATGTTGGGACTGCTGCAGCCCTTGAAGAAGGAGGACCAAAATTAGCTTAAAGCAGTCCTAAGCTTCCTGAAGCCCTTGGGCTGTCATATGCCTTATAGGGGCAGTCAGAAAATCTCATAAAGGTATTTGCAAGCTTGCTAGAAAAAGTAGCTGTATGACTGAGTTTCCAGGTTCTTTTTCTAAGTGATTGTTACTAACCATTGCTCTAAGATATTATGAACCTGGGTTTCCTATTTGGATTGGTTTGGGGAGGGGTTCTTTTGTTGCTGATGTCTCACACGTTGCAGGATTTGTAATGCCTAGAAGGAAAGTGAACTAAGGCCCAATTAACCATAAGGTCTCTTTGCTTTGGTTTTATAGAACAAGAGTCCTTAAAGCTGCCCTGAATAGCATGGGAGAATCTTATGTCAGCTTTATGGTAGCTTCTATTCTTACACTTGCTTCCTTTCTGAGCCTGTAATATGTGTTAGCATGTTCTCAACTAGTAGAAAATTTGTATCTGCACGTAGTTGTTTGTTTAAGTCTGAGACTTGGGCAGATTGCATAAAGGCTTAACTTAGAGACTTGTGCCTGGTTTGATGATGCTAACAAGAGATCACAATTAGTGTTTTAATTATGAGAACCTGTTGTGGAGGAGAAATAGTGCCTATGTTCTAATGAACTTATCTACAGTGGTGTCCTAATTAATAATGATAAACTACTGAATGCCCAATCATTATATTTTGAAGTTCTGTGGCAAGATGTATCAGAGCTCACTTATTTTATTTGTACAGGCAGAGTTGGAGCTAGAGGTCAGCCAGGTGATTCAGGACAGCCAGGGCCAACAGGTGACACAGGCTTTCCAGGGCTTGGATTTCCTGGAAACCCTGGTCTAAAAGGTAAAATACTCTTTTGATCTTCCCCCCCCCCCCTTTTTTTAAACTGTCTTCTACTAGTTTAGCTTTTTTTTTCCCTCCAGATTGGAAACAGCCAACAAGCTTTAAAAAGATCAATTAACATTAGTCAGACAGGCAGGTGTTTTTAGTACTCTTAAAATTTTCTGATTTGGGTTTATAAATGGTAAGTTTACAACATTTTGAAGTATTTCAAAGAGTCAGCTGTCAGCAGTAAAATATTTTAAAAGATGCTTTTAAGGCTTTTCTGGGAAGAGGTACCCTCTGGAGAAGTGCAGGGATACCCAAAACATAGACTCTTCTTCAAAAAGAGCCTGCTCTTGTCAGAAGAGGGACAGGACACTGATGCTTCTGGCAAATCTGGCCAAACAGTTGCTTTTCATCTGAGTGCCACACTTATTTCAGATGAATTATCTTTACCTATGTATGTATTACAGAGACAGAGTTGCATAAGTGCTAGTACTTTATTTTTAATCAACTTTGGTTACGTACAACGCAGTACCTGCTCTAATGTGCAGGTAACAGAAAGTGTTTTGAATGCTGTGAATGTGGCCATTCCTCTTGCTGTCATGCCCCACTGCTAAAATGTCTTTGGATATATTTAATATCTGACATAATATTTGAAGCCATTTCTGTAATCCTGCCAGGAAAAAATATGAAATTTCTGACACCAAAACCACTATCATGTTGCTTTTTGAAGAAAACAGTAAGGAATAGATATCAGAAATGCTTAATCTATCAATTATTTAATCTGTTTGGTTTTTGTTTGGATTTTTTTAAGGCAGGTAAAAGAAAACAATAACTGAGCGATCTTACAATCAATGTTGAGTGAATATGTAAGGAATAAGATTAGATTCAGCATGTCCCATCAGCTCTGAAATCAGGATGCTGTCTTCATGTAACCTACATTAGTGTCAGAGTTTCATAACCACATCCATACAAATAGATAATTGCAAAAAAAACCTCATGGTGTCCACAGCATTTTTACCGCCATTTGATTCTCCTTTTTCAGGAGATAAAGGACTTGCAGGAGGAAGAGGGTCACCAGGTTGTGAAGGAAAGATTGGAGATCCAGGCCAGTCTGGAAATCCAGGACTACCAGGAGGAAAGGTTTGGTTAGAAATGCAGCACAAACTTTTCCATAGGTCCCATTCATTAAGTGTGACACTAAGCTAAGGAAGAAGAGGTGTGACTGGTATAAGCTTGGCTCCACTGGCATGCTTTAAGATTGTATTCACTTGTCAGCACTCAAAACTCCACCAATCAGCAGTTTAATCAGCCAGTAAGAAAAAGCAATCCAAGCTTTCCTTTCAGGGACTTCAGATATTTGTCATAAAAACCAGGCATTTTTTCATGGAAAAAAATGTTCAGAAGAATGATAGAAAAAAGTAAACAGTAACTGAGTGTTCTGAGACATATCTGGATGCTGACTTTGAATATTTAAACAAATATTTGGATGAAAATAGGACTATCAGGAGAAATAAAGGAAAAATTGTACTTGCACGGATTTCAATCCATTTTTCAGATACACATCCAAAGCTTCTCATAGTTACAGCAAACATCAAAATGCAGTGCAGGCCAAATGAAGGGAAGTGCATTGCATTGCTCAGTAGCAATTTCTGTAGCAGAGTGAGGAGGCAGTGTTCAAAAAGTGGTTGGAAGAATTATGCTTCTGGTGTGGGATTTCCAGCTGGACAGCAGGAAACGTCCAGTGCTCTACTGGACATTACAAATGGTAATGTGAAAGATCCCTAGGGAATGGTGGTAATTACCTAATATAGGAAACCATCTGTCCACAGGATGGAGAAAGGTATATTTGTTAGAGCTACAAAATATGCTGCATGTGGCTTGTTTACGTTTCTCTGTGTGTTGTAGGGTGATCCAGGCATGGTTATTCCTGGAGCGCCAGGAAGAATGGGTTCACCGGGAGGTAGTGGCATTCCTGGCCCAAAAGGTGATACAGGATTTCCAGGACTTCCAGGCCTACCAGGGCACACTGGGCATGATGGTGATGATGGCCTAAGAGGTACTGTGTTTGAACAAGCACAAGGAACACAGCAAGTTACATCCATATTTTAAGGAAAGGGGAGTTCAGTGTTCCCTCAAAGCTTCAAACTGTTGTTTTAGCATTATGAAACCAATCTCCTTTCTTTTAGGAGACCCTGGCTTACCTGGAATTCCTGGGGATCCAGGTCTTCCAGGGAAACCTGCAGAATGTCGTATTGGCCTGCCAGGTTTGCCAGGTGGCGAGGGAGCTACAGGTCCACCAGGTAGGACCTTCTGAATTAAATGTGCTCTTTGGCTGGGTGGATCTGGATGTTTGTGCCTTCCGGTGGTCTGAAGGAACTGAAGTTTTTTATGGATATTGGTTATACGGTAGTATGCAAGAAAATGTGAGCTCAAGTTTAAAGATCCTTTGTCTGCAGATTGGAGGGAAAATATGAGGTGAGTGGGCTTCCTGGATTAAGATTCAGATTTCATTGTACAGCACAAAGAGTAATCACAAACTGGCCCAAATTTTCCCACAAGAAAACGGATATTTTAGTGACTACTTCTTATATGGGTCTGAGCTGAGGTTACTTAGTGCAGTGTAGCAGAGGACAGAGGAAGAACAGGGAAAGAGCTCAGCCATGTGGAAAACAAATTCAGGGACTCATAGTACCTGCATATATTGTTTATTATATCCCTTCCAAGGTGGGATAGTCTTAGGCACCTAGCTCAGTCCTTCCCTTATGGATAATCTTAGATGGATTTTTTTTTTCCTGGGTGATATATGAAAATGCAGTGTTTGGAGGATGAATGTGGAACTATATTTTTTTTCCAAAAACCAATAGGTTGTCTGCTCTGTTTTTGATTTGGGTTTTTTCTTGGGTTCGGGGTGTTTTTTAATCTCTTTAAGATTGCCTGAATAAGCATGTTATCTTATAGATCTTCTGTATAGCCTTCATGCAGGCAAAAATCCCAGAATTCAAGAAAAGTTTCATGTTTGTGATGGCGAGATGGAGATGATGGTTATTTCTTTTCCAGAGAGATGTGCCATACTTACTATGTCATGCGTTTTCCTTAGGAGGAAGAGGTTTGCCAGGTTCAAAAGGAAAGATAGGCCCTCCTGGCCTAGGTATCCCAGGGATCTTCGGAAACCCTGGGGAACCTGGACTAATAGGTCCTCAGGGAAATGCAGGATTTCCTGGTCCCAAGGGACTGTCTGGAAGGCCAGGAATCTCTGGTGTGCCAGGTAAGGATTCTGAAAATACATATTTTGACATATAAATTAAATCAATCTCTGCAGAAAGGTGTCAGTCATGCTTTTCCAAAATGAAGATGCAGAAATATTTTTCCATTAAAAGACTGATGTTCAGTTTTCATGTATCATTGAGATCTTTATGGAAAACAAGTTGATCAGCATTCTCTGACAGGCAAGTGCATCTTGAGGTTGTCATGACATAGTATTGAATTTTCTGAAACAGCTTTTTGAGAATAGAAGGATACCTGCCATTGTTTTCTGGACAGTAATGTCCTTGCAGCAGGACATTAACTAGCTATCATTCAAGGTGATTCCCCAGCATAATGGAGCATTAGTAGAAGTACTGAGTGGAAGTATTTAGTATCTAGAAGAAATGGCTTCTAATATTTAGAAGAATGTTAGTAGTAGCAGTCACTAGTACTGAGCAGAAGTTCTTATTCAGCCTTCCTTTTCAAACAGTAGCTTGTCAATGCTATCTTCTTTTTCTAAAAAAGGCAAGTTCAGATCTTGAATCTGACAGAGTTGTGGCTCAGATCGAACTCTGACATGTTAAGTAGAGGTGATTTTAAAGACGGCAGATAAATCCTTGTAGTTTTCTTCAGAAATTTGTTCAAAGTTACTATTGTAGAAGAAAATAAGTCAGGTATGTTATGCTTATTATTTCTGAAAAAGTTTTTTTTTTTTTTTAGTATTCTTAAATCCTTCATTTTTCTGTCAGAAGGAGATGTTATATGCCTTTTTAGATATACAATCTGTAAACAAGTTTTAGATATACAACCTGTGAACATGTAGAGCTTGACTCAGCAGCCTAAACATAGGCATCTAGTGTCATTTGAGATGAGCTGTCATATTCCAGCTGGCCTCTAACTCCTGTGCAGAAAGGAATAACTTTCCTGTACATCCTGTAACAGATCTCCCAGCCCTGTGTGGATGTCTCAGACGCGCAATACTCGCTGTCAATTAGATTGTTGTTGCTTATCTAAGTTGTTTGGGGTTTACCATGAAATGCTGTTCCTGTGGTTAAAGACTACAAAACTGGCTTCTACAAGTATGTTAAAGAAATGGAGGGGCAGAACGGAATAAAATGAAAAGGAAAAAAGACACAATTAACTGCTGAACTGACAGGCACATATGTAATTTTCTAAAGTAATGTTCTCTTTCACTAATCAAATACTAACAAGATATATTCCTGTTGCTTCATTTCCATAGGTCCAAGGGGAGAGCCAGGTATCATGGGCCCATTAGGAGTTCCTGGACCCCCCGGTGCATTTGGAAGCCCAGGCAACCCGGGTAGCAGAGGCAAGTGGCCGTAGTGTCTGCCTTCACTATTACTGAAGAGTATAGGAACTTTAATGCTGATGTAGTCTTGTAATCCATCCTGTTGTGTGTTATCACTCCTGAATACTCCTGCTCTGCACTTAATGACTAAAATTTCTTTGAGTCTTGCTGAATCCTTGATTTTAGTATGTTTTGTAGTCTGCGGACTAAGTGACAACACATCTTCTTTAACAGTTTTGAATTACCACCTTTTCAGTTTCATGGGTAATTGTGAAAATGGCTGGGAATATTGCTAGATAAAGAAGAGAAATCTTTTTTGCTCCATTTTTGTCTATCTAATTTATTTTCAACTTATTATTATACCTATTTAACAGATTTAATACTATATTTTTTCTCATTATAAGAAATAAGTTCAGTCTCTTGCCATGATCCATCATCATAGAGGTTTCATTGATAACTGGAGTAATGAAGAAGCTGTTTTAGGTTGTTATCTGGCATTTATATTTACATATTTAGTCACTCTTAAAGGAATCGATGAAACTCCTGTCTTTATGTATGTTATCAGGTGTTAAGATTTCCTCAGAATAATTATTTATATTTTATTACAGGTTCTTATGGTTTCCCAGGACTAAAGGGAAGAAAAGGATTTATAGGACAAAAAGGTGAACCAGGTGATAAAGGTTTTCCTGGACCATCTGAGACCTTGGTTAGTATTGGGAACAAAGGAGAACGAGGCTCAAAAGGTATGTGTTGTTGCTCTGTCATTCAAAACTGTGTTGCAGTTCTAGTGGGCTTTAACACTTGAAAGAAACTAATTCAAGTGCTCAGAGTATTCACAATGCTTTGAAATAATTAGTGCGTTGTAAATGTCTTTTTATGAATTGGATAGTTGGATATTGCGCTGAATATTTATTTACATTTAAACAAGTCCATATTCCTTAAATCCTTATTTTAATTCCTTATTTTAACACATTCAGTAGACCATGAGTACAAAAATGGGTGTGCTCACCAACTGGATCCTGGACTGCAAAGAAAATGAGTCTGTTCAAAAATAATTGACTGTCAGAAGAACTCTTTTTTTTTTTTTTTTTTTTTTTTTTTACAGTGTTAATATAGACTCTCTGTGTATGAGTTGTACATGCTTAAAAAATGCTATATGGCTTTTTCTGTAGACTTCTCTTGTAGAAACTTTCAGAAACTTACATTTATTTCCATATGAGGAACACTAAAAACATTAAGTGTGAGCTTGTGTCTTGCTTTTGTTTGTTTACAGGCTGAAGATCCTATGTTCCATTCTGCTTCTCTGTTATTTTTGAAGAGGCTTTTGCCCATGTTCTGAGATACTGTTTTTTAGTTCTATTTTTATGAAACTTTATTTTAGGATTTCAAGGAAGGATGGGTCTAAGAGGAGAAAAAGGAGATGCAGGTGTGCAAGGACCACCAGGTCTTGTTGGGTCAGAAGGAATACCTGGCCTACCAGGTATGGAGTATCTATATTGAAAACTACTGTATCAGATGGAGAGTAGAGATTATTATTACCTCAACACTAACACATAACATCTGCTTCAATAGCAAAACTATGTTCTTGGTGTTAGCTATATTTGCTCTGATTGTGCATCTATTTTCTCAAAATATAGTTAATAAAAGGTCTTTCCCTCTCTGTAGTCTGTATTTTTGATTCTTTGAGATAACTTATTTCTAGAAGTCATATGATACATAGTATCTTATAGTTACTTATAAATTGTGTCAGTTAGATAATTAGAAATAATTTTAGACTGGTAATCAAAATGGCCCTTGTCATGGTAATAACCCATGCTATATGTCACTGTAGCGTTACTACTATATTTTTATTAACATCTTTTGTAATCACTGCCATGTAGCCATCACAGGAAAAACTGCAAATGCTCCAGTGCTCTCTGACTTCTTGTGGAAGAAAATCAGACTGATCTACCTAAACATTTAGTTGTCTCTACCTTAGACATCTGGACGCTCTAAATGCAACCAGACCTTACAATCATTAAAGTGAAACAAACTGACATTGATACAAATCTAAGCTAAAGAGAAGTGAATGGAAAAACAGCCCGAGACAAAGAAAAAAATTTTTAAATATATAGTCATGAGAAGCGTATAATGACTAAGTAATGATGTGATTGTGACATGCTCAGAAACTGAACTGAACTCAGGTGAAAAAATGAAATGTTGAATGTGTAAACACACATTTCTGGTCTTGATTAAAATTTGTAAAGGAATATTGCAGTTACTACCCATAAATGCTGTGAATGATCACAATCCTTATTACATTAATGTTGATACATGAGATGCTTTTTTTTTTGCCTTGACTTTTCAGTAACAATAATGATAATTTTATATATGTCTGGGGCAAGAGGAAGAATTATACTTCACCTCTTTGTTGCTATATGAAATAATAAGATACCATGTCATGGTGTGAGGTCAAATACAAAGTACCTTGTACAAATAAAAATACAAAGTGTTTGTATTTATGACAGCTCTACTGGCCAGCCAATGTCTAACCAAAGATGTGAAAATAGTATCTATAGACAAAGATGTGAAAATAGTATCTATTTCTTCATCTTACAGGTGTTAAAGGATTTATGGGTCTTCCAGGGATTCCTGGAGGACAAGGATCCCCAGGAGCACCAGGAAACAAAGGGGACATGGGAATTCCAGGTTATTTTCTATCAAGCTATGTTACAAATTCATAGAATTATGTAGAAGCATTTACACAGATCTGAATAGTTATTGTAAACAGACTACACAGTACTTACTCAGACTAGGACTTACTCTTTTCAGTACCTGTAAAATTCTATGCATAGTTGCCTGAACTGAAGAATGTAGTTCTTCCTCTCCAGTTAAGATGTTAATAAGTGCATTCCAGCTGTCCATCTCAGCATATAGTCGGTAATCATTTTTTGGAGAGTACAGGGCAAGAATTAGTCAGGATATGGCACTATATATTGCTCATACATGTCTTTGTAATCAAGTGCTCGCCCAGTGGTCATAAGTCTTTATTTCTGTAAGCTTTATTTATGATTATAAATAATAAATGAAATATAACCTCTTTATATACTGTTAAATGTAAGCATTTCTTTTAATGTGCTTAGAATTAAAATAATTTACTGTGTGAATCACTTTAATGAAAAGTCAGTATCTGAAAATACAAGCAGAATTTTACAAAACACAATGTGTTTTGTGCAATTAGGATCCTTGTAAGAATGATATCAATATCCTTGTTTTTCCAGGTCCCAAAGGACAGAAAGGATCTCCAGGCTTTCCAGGACCATCAGGTGACTCTGGGCAAATAGGCTCTGGTGGCTCTGCAGGTGACAAAGGAGACCCTGGGTACCCCGTTCCTGGGCCACCAGGAGAACCTGGTCCAAAGGTATAAAAATGGTGGACATATTGTCATATTGGCCTATAAGCAGAGCATTTGACTGTAGAAACAAAATAACATGTAAGCAAGACCTGGATAGTCTGCAGCAGAGAAGTAAATTATTTATTAGTGATGAGAAATTCTAAAATCCTATCATGACCTCCTTATATTTCATTCTTCTGTATGTACAAGAATGTCTTATTTGTAAAGAATATCTCGCAAATAACTGATGTTTCTGAAAAAGATATTAATCCATTGAGAATATGGGCTTGCACTTAAAAAACCAACAGTAGGTATACTTGTACATTAAGAAGTGCACAGAAAATTGTTTTAGAAAATGCAAAAATAATACCTAAAATTGTATTGTCAATTTTGACAGTTTAGTAGTATGATTACACAAAAATTAATTGTTGTTTTCTTAGCAATATGTATTTATTGTTGAATGGAAGTTAGATCAAATTAATAAAATTTTACTCCACATATTCTGATTGACGAACAACTGGAAATCTCTTTATATGAGATTTTCTGAAATGATGTGGTTCAAGCTGTAAGCTATGCTACAATTCACTCTATCTATCTATCCATTTAGTTCCTGTATTATCTGGGTAGCTACAATAGGACTGAATTTGCAAGTCAGTCTTAAATTTACATAATCAGACCCAATCATCTGTCTGCCTCTGTTCTAATCCAAATGACTGAGACAAAAGTAGGAATTTAAAGAAAAAAGTGCATTTCAGTGTTTTGTGTATATGTCTATTAGGCAAGAAATGTATTTTGGGGTTGTTAAAATACAGAGGGGCTGTTAAAATGCAGTTGGAGGGAAGTCTGTGTATTTGTACAAAGCACTGGCAAAATGAGCATCTAAAGACTGAAGTTGTCTTTGTACCGATTAAACAAAGTTTATAGTTCCTTATCCAAATGCCCAGTGGTATTATGAGAAGACTTCATTTTTTTTCTAAAAATCATATTGAACCATGGTTGTATTCACTTAATCTTTAAAATTATATGTAATCTTCTGTTGTACAAATTTGGAATATAATGTATTTAATTATAAGTGATTCTTCATCTGTTTGTGTTTGGCTGCTATTTTTCAGGGCGATCCAGGTCCTCCGGGAAGTTTAGGCAGCAAAGGAGAAAAAGGATCTCAAGGTCAGCCAGGACATACAGGAGTACCAGGACCAGATGGGATCAGAGGGGAATCTGGAGGTGCAGGAATCCCAGGTATGTTTTGTTTTAGAGAGGTAGTGAGATGCTGACGTGCTTTTAGAAGAGAGTTTCTCAGTAGACCACAGAAGGTGCCTGTGACATGGCACATTTGTACTCAGCTGTTGTAAACTTAATCATCTTTGTAGTCAGCACAGCCAGCCTGGCTTATATCAGCTAAAGATCTGTCACAGCTCTCCAAAGAAGAAATGATAGCAAAGTTATCAAACTGAGTCTGAGTCTTGTCCTGAACTGAATTCCAAGTGATAATGTCTTTTCTCCTCTCCCAAACTCTTTTCTTACAGGGGAAGTAGGACTTCCTGGAGGTGCTGGTGCTAAAGGACGTCAGGGCTTCCCAGGACAAATGGGCACTAGGGGCCCTCCAGGTATAGTTTATAGCATCTCCCCCAAATCACTGTCCCCTGGTTTGTTATTCACTTCATGAATTGTAATGAGAGAGTTGATATTCTTGCTCTTGCAGCTGAAGTTGGAGTCTCTGTTCATGTGGGTATGAGGCTCTGTTCACCTTCTCCAGTTTCAGCTAAGGTCCTTACCAGCCTGTTTTTAAAGTATCAGTTCAGCTCAGGCAAAATGTTTTAGTTTTGTTTTCATTATTGCAAAACTTTTCATTTTTTCTTTTCAATCAGAAGTCTCAAGGAGATGTAATATCCACATTAATAGTAAGAAAGGCTTGCTCTACCTCCTAGAAGAGAATAATAGAGATCTAACTAGACAAGGAGAACAAGAAAGTCAGTTAGAGGAGAAAGAGGGAAAAGACAGTGTTGCTGTTATTAGAGCAACAGAAAAGATCAAGCTGTTTAAAATATATGTAAGGGGAAATGTATAAATGCCATGACAGACAGGTATACAATACAAACTTTAATAAAGTGAGTGCCGGCTCTTGTCTTCAAAAAGAGCATTGAATTCTTTCATATTCAGATGAACATCTAAATTATGTTGTAGTTTTCTAGACTTGATTGAATTTGCACTAGTTATCAGCAGAGTCAGCAAAGATCACAATCTACTCTTTGCTTAGAGAAATCTTGAATTTATAATAAACCTAGAGAGAAAAACTCTACTGCCTGTCTCAGCAGCATGGATCAAATCAAAGACAGGGTCCTAAAATGTCTCTGAAAGACAGGAAGGTATTGCTTGTGAAAATAGTGAGGATCCTAAATCCATTGAAGTCCAGAGAGCTCAATAAAAATGAGATGCTGCTCTTTACTAATGTTTATATTACCACAACTATTTTTGAAGTAGCTGCACTAATAAAATTTTAATAAAGGAGACTCGTTTCTTCTATTATTTTGCATTTTAAAGGGAGATGTGAAAATGATATTCTGGCCCATTATAATTCACAGGGGCTGTTGGAGACTCTGGAGAAAATGGACTTCTTGGTGCAAGAGGTAATCAAGGTCAAGATGGTATGCCTGGCACCCCAGGAAATAAGGGAGAACCAGGTACAGCAGTGGAATATTTTCATTCTGTTTTAAAATTGCTTTTTTCTTTCTCTACTTTCTCTTGTCAGTTTTGGGAAGGATCATTAAGGAGCTTCTCTGGAGCAAAAAATATGTTGATAGGCAGAAGGTGCTTAACTTTTATATAACTCACAGGCTTTCTACACTACTGTTGTATATACTATCAACATCCTAAATGCATTCATTACTTCTCTATTATACATATGATTTGTCATAATTTTCCCCCCAAATGTTAATGTCTGCAAGAGCCTGAGTATTGATGTTAACAGTTAGGGGTTCAATTTCAAATTGATGAAAAGAACCAAAATCCTTTTAAAGAAGGAGCGTTGGATCTTATCTAGAAATAGGATAAAAGGGATCATAGTGATGAATGATCACACTCAGATCAGCAGTCAAGTTTTATATGACCTGACCCTTGTGTTGTAAAATCTTTCCGTTAAATGTCACTCCTGATGTCATCAATGTCCACAGATTTATTTCTCCATTGCATTCTGACAGAAGATGTTTTCATGTTTTACAGTGAAGATGTTTCTTTGTATGTGAGAATAGAAAAGGATACTGAGCAGATATTCACTAGTATATAGTAAGCTTTTCCATATTATGTTTTCAGTAATCACTATTATGTCATTTCTTTTTTAAGTATTCATGTTTCTTCTCTTATTTTTCTTAGTAACTAACTTAAATGAACAATTTTTCCTGCTCCTTCCTCTGAAAGAAAGACAAAGCTAGTATTACAGAATCTATCTCAAATATGACAAGGAAATAGGAGTTCTCACTTTAAAGAAAAGCTTAAAAATTCTTTTGTATTTCTAGCTAGAACCAGTAGAAAATAAGCAATAAAGATGTTCTACATTTAACCAAAATATCAGTCTTGACTCAGTGAACATTGAAGAATGTATGAAATTTTAAGGAACTATGATGTTTTCTAGCAGTTATTCAAGATTGTTGAGTATAATATGACTTAATATCTTGTAGGGGTACCAGGCAGAGGAATCCCTGGCTTACGAGGTATTCCTGGTCGTAAAGGTGAGTTGTCTTTTCAGAGATCAGAAGCTTAATTTTTAAATACTAGGCTTGTCATCTTTGTCCTTAAGTTGCATCCTTCTTAAGGAATGGCACTGAGGGAGCTGGAAGAAATAAAAGGTGATTCTGCGCTTATGATCAGTGATTTGGTTCTATATATTAAATGCCAAGAGTTATTGCTTGTAAAGTTAAGACTTTAAAAAAAGGTACAGTGATGGCATTTTAATTTGTTACCATCTGTCCTTTTCTATTGACACAGTCCCAAGAAAAAACAATTGACTAGGGAGTCACTTCCTAGTTTTTAGGTTTTGTACATCTAGAACTGGTAGAAATCCAAATCTTTTTGGATTACATTGTAGTTTTCTAGACTTGATTGAATTTGCACTAGTTTATCACAGAGTTGGCAAAGATCACAATCTACTCATTGCTTAGAGAAACCTTGAATTTGTAATAAACCTAGAGAGAACTCTACTGCATGTTTCACCAGCACAGGTTAAATCACAGTCAAGGTATATAATATAATATAAAGTATATACTATAATATAATATACAACGTTATGTTTTATATATGTGATGTATATGATGTATATTATATATGTGATATATAATATATAGCATATAATATACTTTGCTTTACATAAAAAAAAAAACAAAACACAAAAACCCCCCTCCATACCTTCCATATATAAACCATTCTCCCTAAGAATAACATCAGAATGAACTGAGTCTGTCTGGAGTATTTTCTTATTTTACAGCACTCATATTGATACTTTTAGCTGGAACTTAATTTAATAGAATTTGCAAGTTCTGATGTCCATGGTAGCTTTTTTCATTGCTGCATAAGGAAATAGTCCATACTGTGGTCTTTCTATCCTCTCCTTTTAAGTTTATTCCTTTGTACAAACAAACTCTGAAGCGGAGCTTTAGAAGGAAAGCAGTTTGTACACTACATTGCAATAAGTCCTGTCTTCCCACAATCTTTTTCCTTTCCTGCCACAAGTTGCTTTTGTGGCTTCTCTGTACTAAGGAAAAAAAAAAAAAAAAGCTGAATTCCACCTTGGCAGCACAATAAATGCACATATTCTGTGTATTCCTGTTCTTAAAAGCTGTCACACTATCTCAACATTTTAACAGCACTTCTGAAATGCATTATGTAATATTTAAACTCTACAGGAATCAAAGGGGACATGGGGCTGCCCGGTTTTCCCGGGCCACCAGGTATGAAAGGTTGTCGGGGGGATCAAGGACCCATTGGACCGCCTGGCTTGATGGGATTCCCTGGATTCCAAGGCGCTACAGGCATGGCAATTCCTGGCCAGAAAGGGAATAGAGGTATTGCTGGTACAGATGCAAGACCAGGTGTGTTGTGATAACTCCTTATTTATCTGAAATGGTATACTGATAACTGAAAGCAGAATTTAGCCTGTCCAACATTCAAGATTGAAAGAGGTTCTGCCCAGAGGGCTTCATAATTAAACAGGTAGTTTCTTTATCAGTTGATGCAATGTTACCATTGTGAACATCACAGTTATCTGTGCATTGTGGTGTAAATTAAAAAAAATAAAAAATAAAAAAGCTATAGTTTGAAGCTCATCCACTTCCATGGTTCTGCTTTCTTCCTCCGCAGTCCATAGGGCAGCTGAGAGCCAACTTTAAAGCTGTGAGATAGCAGGAGTGTTTTGTAGACATAATTAGAACTGAAGGACATTTTAAAACTGTAGTGCTTTAGAGGACTGAAAGAACTCAACTCTGATCTCAGATTAAATTAATAGGCTAGTGAAAAAGCAGTTAAATTTTGTTTTAAATCAGTATATTTCCTTGGGAATCACTGAGTGACAGTAAACATAAAGTACCCTAATAGTCATTGCATGTTGTACTGTGTTGTATACAATGTTTGTGAAATGCCATTAGCAGTAGTGCTTACTTACTTTCATGTTTCCATATAGGTGCTCCTGGTTTTCCGGGGCCTCCTGGTCTCCCTACTCCCAGCATGAAAGGAAGCAAAGGTGTTAGAGGGGCAGATGGCATACCGGGGCCAACAGGCCCAAAAGGCAACATTGGTCCTCCAGGTCCAAAAGTCAGTAGAAGGGAATACTCCTTATTTCTAACTCCATTGCTAATTTTCTCTTACCATAAAAACTACACATGGGAGGACAGGGGAAACTATCTTGTAATAGAGAAAAGATATTAAACTGGATATGAAAAGTAGTTTTTGTGGGCTTTTATGGATTGAAAAGGCATGTTATTGTGAATTTCTCCTTGTCCGTTTTTTGTTATAGAATAATATTAACAGTGGTCTGGCTATTTCTAACATTGTCACAAACAGAGCAAATAATGCTTCTAGTTGAAGACATAATGCTTTGAATATTTTGAATGAAAAGAAAATATACTTTATAGTGTGGAAATGCTGCTTCCTGTTTATTTATTGATGTTACCTGACTTGCAGGGAATGGAAGGTCGATCAGGTTTTCCTGGTGCTAGAGGGGATCCTGGATATGTTGGATTCCCAGGTGTAAAAGGTATTCATACATTTATACACTTCTATATGCCAAATACAGTCATATACATGTTGTGTTATTGTAGTAGTGCCAGGTGAGGTCCTACAGACATAAGCCTTTTCTATTAAGAGAGCAAGATATGGGTCAGCTATAAATGAGATGCTTCATAAAGGGAGCAGGTTTGATCAATCATCATTTTCTTTGAATTCATTTTTTTAGGTTTGCCTAAACTAATGTTGCCTAAACAAAATGAGGAAGGGCTAGAATTTTAATGGCCTCCATTAAAGGCAACATCAAAACAAGTTTGTCCCTGGGGCTTACCAGGGACTAGTGCTGTGTAAAGACTTTGGACTGAGTCAACTAATGTGAAATGCCACACCATCATGAAAAGATATGGTTTTTGGCAACCCCTTAGCTACAGAATTCAAAAGCATTAATCGTATTTGCAGTACAAATCCCTGGGTCCTCTGTTTGCTATCATAATAGACCCTGTTATGATCTCATTCTCTAGATTATCAGCAGACTAACTGTTAAATTCATTGCCTTCGTTAACTTTGTATTCCTGAGGCTTAGCTAGATCAGCAAATGGCTGGAAAATCCTTGTAATTTAGACATTTTTCTAGTCAGCGATTTAAATCTGATACAGATCTGCATCACTCAAATATTTTCATTTTCAATTACAAAAATTACAATGATATAAAATTGTCTTTACCTGTTTAGCCCATTGGTTTGTGTTCCATGTTAATTTTTGTTTATTTTTAATTTGTATTTCTAACATTAAAAGTCACTATGTGGGTAGTAATTATACTTTCTTAAGCAAAAACTCTCATTCCATAGCATAGTCAGTCAAGTCTCCTGACTTGATGACAGAACTATTTTTTAAATTCCAGCACCACTGTGGAAGAATAGTCTGGATAAAACTTCATATTTTGCACTTAGAAATAATTGTTTATTAAGACTCACACGTTTGAAAAGCTTTACATGCCTCTCAAAAGCCATCAGCACAACTGACAGTTGGGTTTGAATGGAGTGGAACTGCACAGAATCACTGAAGCTGTTATATGGAGACAGGCACAGAAAAATCTTGTAAACTGACTGTACTTGACCTATAAATAATAGAATTAACAGAGAAGATGTAGAGCTCCACTCTACTATTTCAGATGAGTCTGCTTACTGTGTTATTCTTTGGGAAGGTTGCATGGACTATGCAGGACTCAAGTAAGCCTCTGAATCTCTGGCAATTGTTTTAGCACTTCAAACCAGATATGTCTCCAATCTCCTTTTCTAGGAGAAAAGGGTGATCAAGGACCTCCTGGACCACAAGGTGCAGAAGGGCCAAGGGGACCAAAAGGCCAACATGGTAACATGCTGTTACAACACTTCTTGTTATAATACAAGCTGACTTGCTTAGTTGTGTGGACTGTTTCTGTGATTTGGGGGGATTTTTTTTGTTTTTAGTATAAAATGACCAACTCTTCATTTTATTTTTGCTGCTAGGTCCACCTGGAGTACCTGGGAGAGTATTCTCTGTTCCAGGAAACAAGGGGTCTCCTGGACTACCTGGAAGACCGGGAATACCAGGTGATCAAGGAATTCAAGGGATTCCTGGACTACAAGGTGAGAGGATTTTTTTTGTTTTTTTTTTTTTTTTTTTTATCCCTATATGTATTTGTCTGTGTTACTTAATGAAACATTTTGGTTTGGCAGGAAAACATGTTTCTGAACAGAAAATCAACTTGTCTTTAAAAATATCTCTCTCTTTAAAGGAACTGTTGGTGCCTTGTTAACTGCCTCATATTCAGAACTTGTCTCATTCCATTGGTCTACCACCCCCACAGTCTGCAAGTGAAAAAGTAATTCCCTCAACATAAGACTAGGCAAAATAATGGAATAAAACATAAAATTTGGACAAAACATTCACCATTTTCTTATGAGCAGGATCCTGCTCCATATGTTTATCATCTTGAGGGGAAAAATACCACGGGTAATAATAGTACTGTAGATAGTATTATAAACTGATAGTCCCTTTGATTGTCTGGGGAGGTAGAAGGGAAGAAGAGGCCAGCTACTCCTCCAGTGGCACTAGAAATGAAGCCTACCAGTGCTGTGAGGAATGTGGGAGTGAGGAGCAGGTAGGAGGAGGTGCATTTAGAGCAAGCAAGTGCTCAGATGCTCTTGCACACCACAGCTCTTCTCAGCAGGAGGGAGCTCCTCAGGGAGCCAGGCCTGCTGGAAGGTCTGCACCACTCAGGAAAGACAACCCCTAGGGATAACAGAGAGGGCAATACAGAATTGTTCTTCTACACTTTTACACTTGTTTTACAAAGGACCTGCATTATTTGTGGAATTATGAACAGTTACTGAGATGATTATGGCTTGTTACTATATTTTTAGTTTATTTCTGTTGTACAACAAATGCTGAAGGAGAAAGCTATTTCCTTTGAATTTTTTGCAACTATTCTTTATAAGAATATTTTTCTGCAGCACCTTCCATAGTGCCTTGTCATCATCCTGGTATAAAATATGGCGACAGTAACAATATAGACACCAAGTCTCAAAGCTTAGCAAATTGATACCCACAGTTTTATTATAATGCAGCTACATTCAGGTGGAGATTTTTAACTTTATTCATAAACTAGAATAATTATTGCTGTATTATATATTATAATATATATCGCTATATATTGGAACAAGTTGCCCAGAGAGGCTGTGGAGTCTCCTTCTGTGGAGATATTCAAAGCCCGCCTGGATGCAACCCTGTCTAACATGCTCTAGGTGACCCTGCTTGAGCAGAGGGGTTAGACTAGATGATCTCCAGAGGTCCCTTCCAACCTTACCGATTCTATGATTCTATATTACTCTGTTTTTCTCCTGATTATAATTTAGGACCTAAAGGAGTAAAAGGTTTGCCAGGAACTTTTGGGAGTCCAGGTCAACCAGGTCTGCCTGGTCCAAAAGGAGACAGGGGATTTCCAGGACAAAGAGGTACAACAAACAAGACATCTCTGACTTGTATTACCAAATTTGCAGATAAACTGTGTTCTCAATTTCTGTAAATCCTTCCTTTTTGCATATGTTGATGTTCTGTAATAGCCTCAGTAGCTGGGGGCTACAAGCACATGTGAGTGTATGCTTAGCTTTCAGCAGATGCATGTTCACCGCTGAAACAATAGTTTACAATTTTTATCCAAAAATACACTTTGGCTGTGCTTCACTGTTATTAATCACATTTATTTACCCACTTGAAAATCCATTTAAATCCTTAGGTATCAGTGTTCCATGACATCACAATGGAACTGAATAAATACATCTACTCAAATGTGTGTGTGTATATATGTATGTATTTATATCCATTACATATAACATATAAAGTAAACATAGAATATAATAAATATTTGCCTAGTCACTGTGAATTATTTTTTACTCTACAACTCTTAATAAAGAGGGCTGTGAATCTTTAAAATGTCTCACTATTTCACAAAACTGGGCAATGTAAAGGTACCTGAACTTGATCTGAAAGAGCTAATACACCTAACAAGAAATGCTACCAATTTTCAGTTTTGATCTTCTTCTTAATGATTAATTTTTTTGATTTGTTTTTTTCCCCAGGTGGCTCCATTAATTTAAATAAAGTAAGAATGCAAGCAGAATGATTAATATTTGTAATCCTATTTTTTCCCTCCCTCCACAGGACCACCTGGACTGATTGGCTTTCCAGGTCTACAGGGGTTACCTGGAACACCAGGTGTTACTATCCCTGGTCCAACAAGAAGAGGTTTTATCTTTACCCGGCATAGCCAATCAACCAAGATTCCTGCATGCCCCTATGGGACATCACAGATCTACATAGGTTATTCACTGCTTTTTGTACAAGGGAATGAACGAGCACATGGACAAGACCTTGGTACTGTATTAGTAAAAAATTTTTGGATTGTTTTCTGTAGAGTGCAGTAGGTTGCCTTCATGAAACCAAACTCACAGTAAATACCTGAAATTAACATTAGTTACAAACATCAGTCTCCAGAGAGTTCCACTGCTCTGAGAAAATGCATCATGACTTGAAAGATGAGTTTTTCTCTTGCCCTCCTATATTCCATTTTTGCTACCCGAGATGTTTTTCAGAAGAGATTGTGTTACTTAGGCACAGGGATCTGCCAGATAATGGCTAGGACATCTGAATGGGGCTGCCAGTAATGATACCGGATCTGTGAGAGTACCTTGCTTTCTTAGAGACCAAATGGGATACGATAGGGAATCTTAAGTGACACAAGAGGCCACTGTATTTAGGCGACTGTATTCCTGATGCTATGTCAAAGACTGATACAATTCAGAAAGACACTATTATTTTTTAACATAGATTTTGTTCTTAGCCCTTATTGTGTGTGAGAGAGTGTGTGTGTGTGTGTGTGTGTGTGTGTGTGTATTTAACCTAAACATTTTGCTCTTGTATAATTCCACTCTACAGACAATTTTCTTCCCTTTTTGTAGGCACTAACTTTTTAAATTCTCACTAAAGTAGCTGGGATCCCATTATATGTCTCTTTCGTTTGCTGTGCTAAATATAATTTCCTATTATATTCCTATTAATTTCTTATCCGCTCTTTCATTTTTAGGAACAGCTGGTAGCTGCTTGCAGCGATTTACCACCATGCCATTCTTATTCTGTAACACCAATAATGTTTGTAGTTTTGCTTCTCGCAATGATTATTCGTATTGGTTGTCAACTGCAGCAGCAATGCCGGTAGACATGGCGCCAATATCTGGCAGAGCACTAGAACCCTATATAAGCAGGTAAGAGTACAAGAATCTTGATTTTTCTTACCTGAAGCCACACAGAGAGTATAATTTATTTTGAACAGCAAATCTCAGAGTAATATCTGCCTATCTCAGCCAGTACAACATTGATTTCAGCCACCTGATTTTTAATTAATCACCTGAATGTTTCAGATATTCAGGGACACCCTTGGAAAAGTTAGATTAATGCTAAGGTCCCACAGCACATTGAATCTGCATAGCTGATGTGAAAACAACACACCATCTCCTGGTTACATATTTTTGTATTTTTACGAACTGTTGTCATGCATCTTATGGGCAAGCTAAACTAAAATAAAGACAACTGCAGTATTTGGAATGTGGTACAAAACAAGTTCTACTTCCAGTTAAGTTTAATATAATTACTGTAGTCAGTATATAGATGCTGTGGCTGAAAGATCTGTCTTATGAAGCACCATTGTGCAAATGTGGTCCTTTCTACCACATTTGCACCTAAAGCCTATGGTGCTTTAGGAAAGCTAAGAATGAAGCTCTTCTAAAGAAGGAGAGCTAAAAAAATTATGGAAGAGTAGTAAACTGAAAGATGGGAAGGCAAACTTTGCATTCAGCTTTGCAGCCTGCGCTGCCCAGTTGTTGCAATCTAGTAGTCCATCACCCTAATTCCTTCTTTTAGGAAATAAAGATTTTTTTTTTTATTTCAGTAGATTAACATACAGATAACAAACTTTGATCTAAACCACAGTAACATATAGCAGTGAGCACATGAAGAAGGTAAAATTTAGCTTGTTACTTTAGTAAAGGCAAAATTATGAAGCTCAAATGGTCAGAGACTAATACCCATCTTTTACCAATTTTTGTATAGTGTTATTGGTAGAGATAGCAAAGCAGGTATTTGAGATTCAATTTGCTTCTCATTAAAAAGAGAAAATGTTATGTGCAAGTTGTAATGCTTATACTAAGCCTTTCCTTTAGCTAGTAGCTATTCTCATAGATTGGGGGGGGGGGCTTATGTATATCCCTTCATCTCTGCACCACTGCTTCTGTGTTTCTTCTTACAGGTGCATTGTGTGTGAGGGAGATGCAACGGTAATAGCAGTTCACAGCCAAACAACTGTAGTTCCTGCATGTCCAGAAGGCTGGATGTCTCTCTGGAAGGGTTTTTCTTTTGTTATGGTAAGGGTATAAAGGCCAGAAATATTCTGTTTCATTGACATTTTCATCTGCTCTTAGCTCATTTGTTTGTTTTTTAATAATTGTGAAAATTTCTTTCCTTAGAAACATATTAATTCTATTAACTCTTATTTACTATTAGAAGCATAGGAACACTATTCTGATCTGTCCTTAGTAATAGGTGACAGGAGGAAGAGGGGAAATGATGAAAGGAAAACCATAGAATTTTAGTCTGACAGAAATAACTGACCTGGCTTGTTCTCGTGCATCATGCAAAGCTCTAGGAAACACAGATTTGGGGAGTGGGATGGCTTTGAACCCCCAACAAACACAGATATGCAGAAGTAACTGAGGATAAACCACCACTTCCATGCCAGGCAGTTCTCTTATAGACCAGATCTTGGGGCCAAACTCCACGGAAGGTTAAAAACAAACAAAAGCAGTCCACTGTCTACAAAGAAGGACCTCAGCAATTTTGATGCCATAAAGAGATATGAGTGGAGGAAGTTCATAATGTGCTTCCAAGGTGAGGAAAAGTGAGTGTGGGAGTAAGAGTGCATCCATGCTGGGGGACCTGACATGTCACCTTTGTTACCTCTGAGAGATGCCATAGGAGTGCCAGTAAGTGAGGGTAAATGACAGAATGAATAACTCCTTTTGCAAGCCCACATTCCTATTTGCATTATAGGAAATCTTTTTAAGTCTGGTGTGGAATTTGTTTTGTCTCCTGGGATTTGCCCCAAATATCTTGGAGGAAAAAAAAGGTTTTTTGCAGCATGTGGTTAAAATCATTTGCTTATTTCAAATGTCACCAATTTTAATTGTAGTTTCTAGCCAGTTATCTCTTGTCATAAATTATTTTAGGAGTATTTCTAGGAACATTTACCAAAATCAGAGAAGGAAAATACTTCTTTGCTTTTTGTGTTTGGAGAAGCAATCAATATAACAAAAAATATGAACAGAGACAAAATAGGACATCTGGCTTATTAGTAATTAGGTTACTGTGGTCTTCAGCTGGACATATGCCAACTGCTTTCTAGTTTTTGTACTGGGTATGGTTTTCATGCCTTTTCACAGAGTAGAAAAAGTTCTCTGGAGGATCTTAAGAAATAACTATAACTGTGCTTGAATTTTCATAAGGCTTTGGTACTTTATTAGAAGTCTGATAAAACTTAATCTATGCTGACTTTTTGTCTGAGATGTACCACACCATCTCTGGTATGTTATAAAGATTATTTACCCAGAGTTTACTAAAAGTTGATGGATAAGTTCTTATTAAAAATTTACAGTATACAAGTGCTGGCTCAGAAGCTTCCGGCCAAGCATTGGCATCGCCTGGGTCTTGCTTGGAAGAATTTCGAGCCATCCCATTCATAGAGTGCCATGGCAGGGGGACGTGCAACTACTACACAAATTCTTACAGCTTCTGGTTGGCATCACTTAATCCAAGAAGAATGTTCAGGTAAAATGTACTTTCCCAGCAGCTCTACTCTTCCTCATTTCTTGCATCTTACCTATCACATCCATGCTGCAGCTGGCCAAGGAGCCAATAACTTGCCTGCCTTGCCAGAGCCTAATCTGAGGGCTTCCCTAGTAATTCCCCTCAAATTAGACATCTCCCTTGGCTAGGCTTAGGGTCATTCTACAGTGCTGGAGCAGCTCAAAGAGGCATAGATGAGTCAAGGATTTGAATTTCAATGTTTGTAATTCCATCTCCAAACAGCCTTTTAAATGCAACTTGTTTTCTGATGTAAGCATCTATAATGCCATTGTCTTCAGTAATTTGCCTTGAATTTCACGACAGTGAGTTTGTCTCAGAATCTGGAGTGGAGTCATAATGTAAGATTAATTCTGTTGCCTAACTTAACGCTTCTACATCAGAACTCACCTCAAAGGGGAGAATCAGGTGCTTGTAAGATGCAGTGTATTCTGACCCATTTTAAACACCTTTGCTGGGAAGAGATTAATTCCACCCCAATTTATGTCCATTGGCTGTAAAAGAGTCAAGGCAGCTACCTTAAACATAGATGTCTACATTTGAATAGATAAATCTAACACATTGTGTCTAAAAATCAGATTAGCCAAGCTAATCAGTGTGTCGTGGCTTTCATCCATACTGATTTCCAGCTTCTGAAACCCTTAACAATTTCAGTGGGATTTCTAATGTATATTAGCACATAATTGGGCCCCTGCATGTTAGTTTAGTATGAAACAGTCAAGATGAATGATTTTTGTAATGCAGAAAAATTGGTTTTACGTAATCCGGGAGTCATAAACTGAGGAGAGTAGAGGCAGAATCTTGCAGAAAGTACTTCTACAGTGTCTGTACAAATTCAGGACTATCCGTATGGGTATGCATAGAGCTCAATATATCCCTGTGTTCTGAAGATTTAATTCTCAGCATGAGTACTGATATTTGCTTGTACTTGGTTCTTTCCTCAAGGCAGTTAACTGAGCTCATCTAGTCAATTATAGACTTTCCATTGCCATTCCCTTCCATGTTAAGAAGGGGAAAAATATGTTTTAAAGAACATGAAAATCCTAAGTGCCTGCAGCAAACCCCATTTAAGTGTCTGAATGTACTTGAGTTCACAGTTATGTCACTGTAGTCCCTTTTTATTCCTATTGTGAATCAAAATTAGTGTTCAGGACAAGGAACTCCCAGAGAAAAAGAGATGGGGGAGGCAGGGGCAGGGGAGGAATAGAGAAAAGAGCAGAAAAATCCGGTAGTATGAAAACTTTCATCACCTCTCCTGTTTTCAAGAAAAAAGTGAGTTTGTTTTCCCTTTCTTTTAGGAAACCTTTGCCACAGACTTTGAAAGCAGGAGAATTAGAAAACATCATCAGCCGCTGTCAGGTCTGCATGAAAAGGCCAGTCTAAACAATGGGCATTACTGATGGAGTACAAAACTGCTTTTATTAAAAAGAATTGCCTACTTCTGAAGAGCTATAATTTATTAAAGCCCAATTGCGTCTGGAAAGAAAATTATAAATTGCCAGTGCAGCACTATGGTGAGGTAGGGCAACAGTTTGACTTTTTTCTTTGGCAAATAACCAAGCACTTTGTTGGAGTAAGCTTGTAATGACAGTCCTGCAGGGTCTTCTCCTGAACTGCGTCATTTCTGAGCTGCATCTTCATGATAAAACTGTGGCATTGCCAGATCTTTAATGAAAGATATTAATGCTGCCTTGCATCATGTGCTTTTCAAACTGCAAGACAAACTAAATGCTGTAGTATCAGCTTACAGATGTTCAGTGTTCAAAGTAGATATAACTTAAGATGAAAATCTGGCACTTAAGAGAGATGGAGTTCAATAGGAAATGCTTTTCAGTGCACTTTTAAATATATATTGATTCATTTAGGGTTGTTTTGGTTTGGTTTTCTTGTTTAATAAACAAGTATCTCCCCACTTATCTCATCCCTCCTCTGGCTGAGAAACAGGAATACAATTTTTTTTTGTATCACTGCAATACGATGGTTCATGACTAGCCAGAAAGGTAGCTACACTACACTCTGTAGACAGTACAGTGGTGGCATGCACTAGCTCCGTTCTCCCATTAACTTTGGCTAAAGGCTGGCTAATTGAAATAGTTGGAGAGTCTTCTTTAGATTCAGTGGCTTTTGAAACAGGTTATAAAAATCTTTAATTTCTTAACACATTGACAGTATCGGGCCTTTATTATGATTGCATGCTTTTGTCTCTACTGAAGAACTATCATAATTTGAAATGTTGATGGAATTTGCAGTTACCCTATGGCCCAAGGGCTCCCATGGCATTATCAGCTTAGCACACACCATTCCACATGTAATCTGTCTTCCTTTTTTATTGTATTTTTTAATACACAACAAAAAGTAAAATATACACATTTAAAATATTTAAATATTTATCACAAACATTTCTGGAAATGTCACTTATTCCATCCAGTTAAATGCATGCATCTTAAATAAATAATAAAAAAAGATTGATAATTAAATTGTACCATCTGAGCACTGACTTATACAAGAGAATACAATTGTAAATGAACATAAATACTTGAAAAGCACTTTCATTTACTCATATATTTATATAAAAGTGTAGCTCTGTTTTTTATATTTATAACATTGCACTTGCAAGGCTATTTAAAATATATTTTAACATTTACAATGTTAATAACTTAATACTTGCACACAACTGTCAATTTCAGTATTTAGTGTTATAGAGGAAGTCTGATTCATCTGAAAAGTTCTGTAAATGCATCATTTTAAATGTAGAGTCTAGCAATTCACTGAAATAACAAAGGTTTCTCATTTAGATCTTTTTTAAGCAAGTGAAATTTTATATTGTTTCTTCTAAAATATTTGCATTATGTTTGTCTTACTGTTAAACTTTTCACTGTTAGTGAAACTAACTAGAGAATAGTTTTATCTGTTTGTTTTTATGTCAGTATCTTCTGAGGAAGCTAATTTGAATACAGCATTTATGTGGATTGAATGGATATTTTAAAAATGTTGTTTCCTTGAACAGATCGTAGTACTTCTATTTGCAGATGTAATTGTGAATTTACAAGGTTTTATGAAGAATATGCAGATGCACTGCTGACAGGATGGCACTGTCAATGTCGAGTTAATACTTAATCTTCCATTACATGTTTGTGTAGCTGGACACATGTCCAGCTACATAATCTTCCATTTGAATCATGTTTGGGGGTATCTTTTAAGATAATCATGTGTTAGATTTTCCCCTAAACTCTGAAATCTGCTTTAAATACTCAAGATGAAATCCATACCTGTTGCTTAGGAAGGTTTTTTGTTATTAAGGCTGAGATAACATAAGCATCACTAGAGTCACCCGAAGGCATTGTGTACTGTATCCAACTTGTGACTGGGGAGACCCTCTGTAAAACTTACTAGTAAAACACAGAATTTAAGTACCTGAGGCTAAAGTCTGCTGGAGATGGTATGTCAAGTATAATATGTAAGGAGAACGGAATAGATTGTGATTTTAAACTCAAAGGTAAGTTACAAGAGGAAATTATGTCTCCTAATACAACACGTAAGTGGAAGTTATGCCTTATTCCCAGTTTTGGATTCTATTGCTCCCTTATTGTGTGTCTTTCAACAAGTTACTAAATAAAGATTGCCATAAATAACTTTGGATTTTGAGCATTCAACCTCAGGCTTTCTCTAAGAAGTCTGAAACACTCAAAACTTGGAGGGACATTTATGATCATCAGACCCAGCATATTAAAAGGTAGGCACTGAAAATCAGAGAAAAACTTGAAAATGGTGATTTTTTATTTCTCTTGCAGATGCAGATCAT
Source organism: Rhea pennata (assembly GCF_028389875.1). Classification (NCBI taxonomy): domain Eukaryota; kingdom Metazoa; phylum Chordata; class Aves; order Rheiformes; family Rheidae; genus Rhea; species Rhea pennata. The sequence goes on along the minus strand of NC_084671.1, from coordinate 18,909,882 downwards.
TTTACTTTCTTATTGCTAATGATTGTTGTGAGGATTAATTAGCTCATGTCTGTAAATGCTTTGAGAGCCTTAACTGGAAAGTGCTAAAGAGATACAAAGTGTTAATATATTGTACAGAAAGAATGGCAAAATGGAAAAAAAAAAAAGAGGAAAAAGATTTTCTGCTAAATACAACCAAATAAAGATAATTTTAACTAAAAAAAAAGAGCAATTTCACTTGCTTTTTTGCTCCTCAGAGTGCTACTGATCTTTTCCAATACCTATGCATAATACAAAAACACTCCAATGCATGATAGTGTCATCTGAATAAAAGACAGTAGGTGGAGCTTGCCCTCAGGAAGCTTCTTGTCTTCTGTCTCCTAGACTATGCTAGACATCCAGCAGTTCAGTGTCGACATACATGCTGGATGTCTATACCTTTCCTTTCATTTTTTGCAACGAACCTGTGGTGGGCAGTGTTTCGGATCTGGAACAACTGAGTCGTGTCTTTTTATTCTAATGGGTAGCTGAATCGTGTGCATGAAGTGCAAGTGGGTTGCAATTTGCCATTGGCAGAAATAGCATGGAAGAAAGGATTGTAAGGACAGAGACAATGATGAAGGACGCAGCCTCCACTTGCCTGGCCCAGGCCAGGTCCAGCTGCTGCATCTAAGCTCTGCGGAGGCCTCCAGAATGGATGTCCTGCACTGACCTGCGGTCTGACCTTGTACTTGCCTGGTGGTCACTGGAGAGAGGGACAGCAGAACCGGTTACTGCATTGCCATGCTCAGTTCAGTGCCCTGGCATGGTGCCCTGGTCTGAAAGATTGCTGCCTTGCTGTTTTGGGGTCACCTCTGGCCCCCAGCTGGTCCATGAAGCCAGCTCCCTGGTGAACACACTCCCACCTTGCCTTGGGAACCACTGTAACCCCAGATTCAAGAAAGGGAAGAACTGGCCGCCAAGGAAGCCCAATTTGTTAACAGAATTAAGAAAAAAGAAAAAAAGAAAAAAAAAAGAGAGAGTAATAGAATGTGCAGTGTTTCCTCACATAGATGACAGTACCCTGGGGTATTCTGTAAGTACACACAAACAGGCTGTGTGCAGCAGAAAGAAAAGAACTTTTTACCAAACTTTTTACCAACATTATTATTACCAAGATTTCAGCGTGAAAATAAGGAAGATGTATCTGAAAATAATACTGACAGGTTGGAACAGAGGGTTGTATAAAACTTTCTTGAGGATAGCAGTTTAAAGCACTGAATGAGAAAATCAGGAATATCAGTAGAGAGATTGCATGCTGTTTAAGAAAATGGTTTGTGGTAGGATTTCTATGCAATGATGGATGGGAAGAACATCCTGAAAGGGATGGTTTTCAGGTTAGACATACACAATAATGCCTGGACAAGCTGACGTAGCAGTGGTCTCACAGGGATGATTTGTAACATGAAACTACACTAGAATAACTGATGAGGCTGTTCTTAGATCTTAGGATACCTAAGATTTACCTAGGATACCTTGTAAAAATATTGGTTACAGTAACACACTAAGAAGGCGCAAAGTCTAATAAAGTTACTGGGAAGCTGTAGCTGCTAAAGTTAGGCATGTTTATTAGCAGCAAGTCTAACTACTTGAATCCAGGAGTAAACTGAACATCTGTTTTGACTGATAAGCTGATTTTTGGTATGTCTTGGAACGTGGAAAGGTTCCTGCAGACTAGAAGGAAGCTGTTGTGTCAATATTAAAAGTGACATGACTAAGCGTAGGCCAGCACCAACTGTATGTAACAGAATACCTCATGCAGGATGTCTTTAATGGAAAAAAAAAAATAGAGGAAAGTAATGCAGTGACAATGCCCATCAGTATATGAAGAATAAATTGGTCAAACTAACCATCATTTTCAGAGTGATTATAACTTTGTATCATGGAGGTAAGAGCAGTGGTAGGATATTTGCCTTTCTATTATGTGACAGCTCAATTTATAAGTTAGAATCATATTTATTAGATTAAAAAGGGCTGTATGTTTGATCTCAAAATAAAACGAGGCATGGGGAATTATGGCTGAAGGGCCGTATTTCTACTGGGCTTCCAAGGGTCAATTTTTGGACTTTCTTTGAAGACAAAAATCATTATTGATAGTTTGTAAATCTCATGGAGCCTGGGAAAAGTGGTAAAAACGAGGACTCCCTGCAACAGAGTGACGGGGATTGCCTGTAAGACATTCTCAGGCCAACACTTTTGTGTTTCAGGGGCCAAATGTAAGATCATAAATCTAGAAGCAAATAATGTATAGTTCTTCAGTGCTGTACACCTTTATTTTTAGCTTTGATGCCTAAGAGATCGTATTTCAGACCACTTGCCTCCGTAAAAGTGTTTTTAGCCTCTGTAAAGAACTAAATTAGCAAGTTCACACCATGATTCATTATACTTTTCAGTACTTCTGGCTTTTCTACTCGCTTTCATCTCCAGAATGTAACTGTGTCTACTGATCAGAGTACAGCAAAAACTCAGAAGCTTTTTCTCTCTGCTTTAAGAAATTATCTGTGATGTATAATAGCTTTTTTTTCCTGTACGGGATTGGCAAAGCGCCGGTTACCCACCGCGCAAGGAAACTGCAGGCCCGCGGCAGCCTGCGCTGTAAGCCGCGCTGGCCCCTGTGGGCTTCGGAGTGGGTCGGCGATGAGCCCCGAGGCGCGGAGCAGAGGAGGCTCTGCCGGCCGGAGCCCACGGGTGGGCAGGGTTCAAGCGGCAGGGAAAACGGCAGCGCCCGCGCGCCGCTCTGGGCCCTGCTGACAGACTTCACGGGGCGCGGGCACGGCGGCAGCTGACGGGCGAGCAGCGCGGCCGCGCCACGGCCGCACGCCTGCGCGCCGCCCGCCTGCCCTCACTAAAAATGGATGCCCGGCGGCTGTCCTGCGTCTGAGGTTCCGGCAGGAGCCGCTTCCGCCCTTCTTCAGTCACATGACGTGCGGTCCGCCACCCGGCAGCCCTTACGGGAGCCCGATGAGGACAATCGGGTTCTTCTTCGCGTCTCGCGTAGGGAGCGCGTCTGGCGCCGCCTAACCCCCGCGAGAGGCGGCCGCGAGCGCCCGGAGCGGGGCAGCAACGGCCCGGGCAGCGGAGGGGGCGGCGCGGCGCCCGCCCGCCCGCCCGCCCGGCGCGGGTGAGTGCGTGCCGCGGGGCCTGCGGCGGCTCCGCGCACCGAGGGCGAGGCTGTGCCCCGCCGCCGCCCGGCCCTGGCCCCTCCGCCGCCCGCGCCGCCGCCGCCGCCCTCTGCGGGAGCGGGGCTCTGGCTGGGAGGCCTGGCCCTCGAGGGGGGCGCCGGAGGGCCCCTGCCGCGGCTCCCGGGCCAGCGCCGCGTCCCCGCGGGCGGCCGTGCCCGGGGGGTCGCAGCGGGGCCCGCGCGGCCTCCCGCGGCGGCGCCGGGCGCCCCTCGCGCGGTCCCAGCGCGGAGCCCGCGGGTGCCCGGGGGCGGGGGGTGGGGGTCGTCGGGCCGCGCCGTTTTGTCCCGCACCGTTTCCCGTGTTTTTCTATTAAGCAAAAGGTGTTTTGCGTTAATGCGTCCAGCTGGAGTTTCTGGTAGACTTGAGAGCATCAGAGGGACTGTTCACCTTGTTCACCTGTTTTTTCCGTGTTTCTTCTATGCTTTGCAATCTTAGAAGTTTTATGATTTATGATTGTTTATATAGTAGATTTTTTTGTTTGTTTGTTTTGGTATGTGCAGCCCTTGTGCTAAGGTAATGTATTTTAATAGCTTCATGTATGTAGCTGTGCTATGCTGAACATGTTTCACTATTTAGTCTAAACATAGTTCTTCTTTCCCTCAAATGGTTCCATTAATGGGTGTGGGAGGGTTTGGGGGTTTTTTGTTTGTTTTTTAAAAAAACCCATCAGTTTGTGATCCTGGATGCTTTTGTGATGTCCAGATGGTTTTAGGAAAAAGTCTTTTGAGTCCCATAATGCCTTTCCGTAGGCTCATTTAAAGTCCTCGTCTTTTTCCTTCCCGTGTCAGTCGCTGTCTCTAGACACCAGCCCAAGGAGCCCTTTGTAGCTTACGCGCCCTTGAACAAGCTACCTTTGAAGCGGCTGAACCGGGAGCAGATAACAAGGTAGTAGCAGCAGCTGTTAGCTCAGTGCAGGCAGTACGACCTGCTCGGACCTCAGTGCTGTGGCACTGTCGGTACCCATCTTCGTACGTCTCGGATTAACTTGGGCATCAACGCTGTGAGGTGGTAACGTTCCTGACTGCGACACAGACGCAGCCAGTGCCTGCTTACTGCCAGAATGCTGGCAGAAAGTCATCCTTCAGATCCACGTGTGTTGCTTCATCCCCAGCTGTCCTGGTACAGTTCCTGTTCAGGAGAGAGAGGCAAGGAGCTACCCATGTGGCTCTTTGGTTGCATGTAACTCACCTCATATAACTTTTCCATATAACTAATCCTCCCTTGGATTTTTTTGTGCTTCCTTTTTGTAAGCCTCTGACACTTGTCTGTGCTCCAGCTGCTCTGTCTTTTATATCTCTTGTATTTGTGTTTGTGTTGTGTCATCACTCTCAGATTTTTTTTGTTGTTCATATGTCTCTTTAGAACTACTTAATTCCATAAATATCAATTTTAAAATCTTCTTTCCTCTCTGATTTATTATTAATGTCTTCTGTAAATATGGTTTGCCTAATAAGGATATTACAGAAAACAATGTGACTTTGAATTCTGTTCACTTTAACTAGTTGGGCTTTTTGTTAACAAGCACTGCTTAATGTTTTAAATTTTCTTTTGCTGAAATTCAGTGCTTTTTGTTTTGCTCTTCTTTTTTTTTAAAAAAAAGAGTTAAAATCAATTTGCTAGAAACTATAATTCTGAATGCCAGGTAGGCAAGATAGAAGGATACTGAGATATTGTATCTATTGATGCTTGGCAAGTGCAGCTAGACCCACATTAAGATATTTAGTTTATAAATAACTTATAAAGTGACTGTTCTTATGGGTGGTTTTTTTTGTTGTTTTGTTTTGTTTTTTTTTTCAGTTTGTCTTACAGCCAGAAAGCAGCTGTAATGTTGTAGTGTTGTCTTATGTACAGAGGCAATGCCAAACTTTAGAGAGGCTGTGGTGTAAAGTAAACAGTGCTGCATTGTAGTGACACTTGACTGCAAAAAACAGAGCTGTAGAGATTTCAAAATGAGAAAATGAACAAGCAGTGAAACATATTTAGTCAAGTCTTATGAGTGGTGACTATTTCATAGTCGCATGCTGCCAATAGATGTGCTTGATGTTTTAAATTCTTAAAACTCAATCTTCTTATTGACATTATGAATTATACTCCTATATACCTCAAAATATTTTACTGATTGTAGACTGTTTTGGAATGGAAAGCACTTTCTGAGATACGGACATGTCGGAAAACGCTGTACTTCGTTCATGTCACTGGCTGGTATAACCTTTGCCTCACAAGAGGGGCGATTCTGCCTTGCAGTGCTAAAGGATGGGGGTTTAAAAAAGAGGGGGAAGAAAAAGTGAAATCTAAGCATTTTGGAGAAACAGATGCTCAAGCACCTCTCAGCTTCTGTAAACAACATAAAAGTATTTTGAAGTGTTTATTTCTAATTGTACAGATCCTGACGGTTTCTTTCACTGGAGAAAAGCAAGCACTAAGAATTAATACAGATGAATTAAACCTGTGCATCATTTGGGGGTGTTTTCTTTATAGATTGTTTAAAGTTTATGTAGAACAGAGACCTCCTTGCCTTGTCCCTACCCCCAGCTCTCCTTGTGTGCTGGAGTGAGTGAGGCTCTCAGATGAATGAGGCTCTTTCCTTTGAGCTGCAGTGATAGAGAAGTTCTAAAGATAGCACTGAGGATCCCTGGGTGGATTCCCAAGTGGATCATATCTCATATATCCTGAATGTGTTCATTTAATATAATTACATACAATCTGAATCTTTCTGTGTGCTTTTTTTCTGATGTGTCAAGATTGCTGGTAGTTTAATGATCAGATTTGATTAATAAAGGCAGGAAGTGTGGCTTCTGTGTGATGTTGTCAAGCATATCAATAACTTAGTCTGATTATAATTATGCCAACAAATCAAGAGTCGACTGGCTGCTCTGTTTGCAAGTAGAATGTGCAAAATAGATAATGGTGTTCCAATGTCTTGTGATTTTTAAGAGACTTCAGAAACACTCTCTGTACTTAGAATTTGGGAAACTGTAAGGTATTGCAAGTACTCAGTTCTTTTTTTATTCCCCAGAGGGTTGGCTTGGTTTGATTCAGTAGGAAACAGTGCAACCATACTGTTTAAAAACAGTCAAAATATTCCCAGTGTATCATGACTGCAGCCTTAGCATAGATGTCACAGAGGATGATTTTTTTTTTCTTTTCTTTCCTCTTTTTCTTCTCCTTAGGTGGATCCAACTGTTTCAGGGCAGACGTTCTCTGGTGAAGCAGTGAGGGAGGAATCTAGGGTATGTGTATATGTACTGAAGAGCAGGTAATGTTCATTGAGCATGGTGGCATGCTGCTGAAATGATGTGGATTTCCAGACTGGAGGTGTCCTGCATGGCCTTGTGTTGCGTGGTGGGCAGAATGACTTGTGGTTTGTGCAATCTGCCACAGATGGTCTGTGCTGAAACATTTTGTTGGCACTGTTCTGCATGTTCAGCATACTAAAGCACTCGCACAGCAACAGACAGCCTTGCTGCCAAAAATAGTGAAAGAATGTAGCTGCCATTATAGTGGCAAAAAATACCCTTTTGCCAGGATAGATTACTGTGTTTAGGGAACTACTTCAAACACTATGACTAAAAGAGTTCTTGCTAGCGTAAGCTATGTTTTCTGTCAGTGGATTTGCAAGGATAACTATATATGGGTGTATGTATATACACGTATAAATATAATGTTGACAAGACTTCACAGCCATTGCCTAGGTGGAAGGTTTCTCACAGCTGAGTTCCCTTTGCAGCCCCACTCTAAATGCAATACCAGGATTTCTTTCTCTTAACCCAAACCCTTACCACAATCTCAGTATGAGCCATCAAGGAGGACCACCAGCTGTTGAACAGAAAAATATTCTCATAGCTCAGCTCCCACTGTAGCCTATGGTTAGCTTTAGCAGCCTATTTTCAGCCCTACAACAACTGCAGCTCTAGGCTTCTTTTCTGAACTGCGATCCTACTGCCTTCCTACCACCGCCAAAAAAAAGTTGTCAGTCAAAGCCTCCAGCCATTGCCCAGGGAAAAAAGCATCTTACAGCCTTGTCTTCTTTGCAGCCCGCACTTCCCTTTGGCAGCATTTTTCCAGCTGCACTCTCTGTAGCTCCAGGTCTTCTTTCTCTTAACTTGAACCTTAATCCTAACCATAAGCTCAGACTGAACCATCAACAAGGGCCAACAGTTGTTGCTCGTGTAAAAGGCTTTTCATAGTCCAGTTTTCTTAGCAGCTTCCACTCCTTTTTGGCAGCTTCTTTCCAGCTGCATTCCAGGTGCTGCTGTGGAATGTCTTTCTCTCATCCCTACCCCTTTTTTAACTTTTAATCTCGGTCTGAGCCTTCAATACTGCTCCCCAGGAAATGCCCAGATACTAAGCTTCTCATAACCCAGTTCCCTTTGTAGCCTGTTTCCTTCTCCATCCCAACTGTAGCTTTGGGATTTCTCTTAACCCAAGAACCCCAACTCTATTGATAACCTAAGTCAGATACGGACTGGCCCTCAGCCTAGTAAAAGGTTTCTCACAGCTGTTTTCTTTGCAGCTCACATTTCCATTTAGCAGCCCCTTTCCAGCCCCACTTGGACTGCATTTCTCTCAACTTTAACTCAAAAAAGAGCTGTAACCTCAGGATGAGCCTTTGCTACGGCCCCCAGCCACTGTCCACGTGCCTAGTTTGCGCGTAGCACACGCTTCCCTTTGGCAGTCCCTTTCCTGCTGCACCCTAACCGCAGTTTTAGGCTCTCAACCTGAAGCCTGGCTGTAATCTCAGTGCAAGCCTTTGACACAACTACCTGGCCGTTGCCTGTGTGAAAAATTTCTCATTGATGAGTTCCCTTTGCAGCACCCAGTTTCCATTAGCAGCTCCTTTTTAGTCCCTCTCCAAGTACAACTCTAGATTTCTTTTTTCTTTCAACCTTAACCATAAGCCTTCCGAAAAATGATTCTCTCTGTCTGAGCCTTTGATTTGACTCCCCACCTATTCATTGCTCAGATAATAAGTTTCTCAGATAATAAGTTCTTAGGAAGTTTATCACATTGCTTCCTAGAAAATTCCCTTCCCTTTCTAGGAAAACACATACATAAGTAAAAATATCAGCAAACACCTTTAAGCTTAGGCAAGCTCTTATTCTTTCTCTGCCCATCTGGTATCTGTTCTGCAAAAGCAAGATTTTCATTTACAGGAAAATTCAAAAGGGAAGAGTTTACAGGATTGCTTTTAGTTAGGAATGCTTTATGAATGTTAAGTGTTCAGGCTGATTTGACAAGTGGTTGATAGGAAGCTTTGTACTGGTAAGACTGAGTGAGTGAGATCTGTTTGACTAATAGCAAACAGAAGGCTGTTGCACAGGCCTGGTCCTTTCTTTTGTTTTTCCACCTCAGCATGTAGTTTAGTAGGCTTTATCCATTTTCTCAAATTTTGGTACAGTGGATCTGTGTAAATACCAATTAATGTTTCTGACTTCTCACCAATGCCCAAAAGATTCCTTATCGATCTTGCCAATGTTTTTCTTTCACTGCCAGCCAGTGCAGGGGCAGTATATTGCATGCCGAATTTTTAGGGATTTTTTTTGTCACTGTTAAGTTTGAGGACTGTCAGTGCAGTTTTGAATGTTGGATAAAACATCGTTCTATTTTTCTGCCATTGCCCTGTACCCTCAGCCTCTTGTGATTGGATTTCTTATGAATATTACCAGATAGCTTTTTTTCCCCTAAATAAGTTTGCTCGGTTAAGATCATCTAACACTTGCCTAGTAATCTGAAGAATGAATTTCCTCTGGGTGCTTGCTGTTAGTTTTATGTATTGCCATTATAGCTTTTGGTTTTCTTTTGCCAGAATGAGTGGGGCTGCATTTCCATCTCCAGCTGCTGAGATGGCAGAAATTAATCGCCTTCAGTATGAAATGGAATACACTGAAGGAATCAGTCAGCGCATGAGGGTCCCGGAGAAACTCAAAGTAGCTCCTCCAAATGCTGACCTTGAGAAGGGCATCCAAGAAGGATTTCCAAATGCCAGTGTAACTATGCAGGTTCCGGAGCGGATTGTAGTGGCAGGTATGTTTGCATCTCAACAGAAGAAAAAAACTTAAATCATTTCTTGAAATGTCTACAAGCACAAAAATACATATCAATGCATTTTTTTAAAAAAAATCTGTAAAATGTTTCCCAGTTTTCAAATGGAAATTGTTGATCAACTTTGACCTGTGAAACTTCTGAAAATACTTCTTGAATACCTTTGGGGTAACTTGTAGTGGAGACAGTTAATGAGTAAATTATGAACAGAAAGTTTAGTTACTGAATTTTCATTTTACTAAACCATTTCTGGATTGTGAGCAATAATTATTTAATGTTTAATTGATTTACAACTGATTTTCTTAGTAAACTATAGGCTAAGGCAACTGCAACAAGCTTTGGGAATGTACTGTATCCTAGCCACTTGCTGCTGTTCATGTGATTGTAATCAGAATGCTAATTATGTTTAGGATCTGTCTATTATTGGGTGGACTCTGATAATCCTTTAGTGTATATATGGTTGTAGGCTTTACATTGAGAGATCTGGAACTGCTGAAGGTCTTCCAGTTTGCAAAACCTGTGATATGTGTATGTTGTATACTTTGAAGGAGGGAAATTTTCAAACTCACCAGTGACTTTCTCTCTAAACAAATAGAGCTTTTATAGGTCCTGAGATAAAAATTGCCCTTGCTTGTAATAACAGGTGCTCAGGATTATTCAGGATTATTTTTCTCAGAGATACTGCTCAAGTAAGAGTGAATTAATGTGGTCTTTGTAAGAGCATTAGACACAGTTTTAAACATACACACTATGTGAGAGAGGGGAATTCCTAATTAACTGGCATAGTCAGGGAAAGTGACAGATGAGATGTCACTTGGTCTTTTTGAACTTTGATATTAGCCACCAGACCACAAACCAGCTTGTTTTCTATTGTATCTCATATATTGTATATCATATCTGATATTGTACAATACAATATCAATATACAATATACAATATCATATATGATATTGTATATCATATCTGATGTATTTGCAGGTAACAGTGAAGACATTCCATTTTCCAGACCACCAGACCTTGACCTTCTTCAGTCTACTCCATTCAAACCACTGGCATTGAAAACTCCTCCCCGTGTTATTTCTCTTAGTGATCGACCACTAGATTTTTTGGACCTGGAAAGACCTCCACAGCAGACACCTCAAAATGAAGAGGCTAGTATTTGTTTTGCTTTTTCTCTAGTTGAGAATGATCCATTAAAGAAAAGCGAAATGACCAGTGGTATCTCCACTGTGGTTTAGGTCTACTTGATAACAACATAAGTTGGGAAGATATAAAAATATTTTTATAAGCAGTGCAGTATTTCTAATTATGACTTTTAACAGACAGGTGGTTAGGAGCTGACATACTCACTACACTTACACAGTACCTACAAAAATAAAGTCGTCATACTTTGAACTGCTCAGAATATTTTAACAAAAAAATTCCTTTTGACTACAGAGAAAATTGCAAGTTTCTTTTAATTTGCAGGTTATCAGAAAGCAGGAAAGCAGCGAGTTTCTTTTGACAAGTGTAGTTAACCTCTGGAACTCATTGCCATATGATATAACAGCACATAGAAATAGTGAGTTTTCTTTTAACAAAACTCTGAATACCTACTTCAGAGAATGGTATGACATTGGCATCCAGATAGATAATGTGATTGACGTTGTATAAACTGAAAAAATATTTATGAAGTTGCATATTCTGTAGACTCATAAAGCACAGTAGAAATATATATAAAGCATAATGGATTGTTTTCTTACACACTGAAAATTCCGTTTATTTTTACGTTTTGATTTGAAGCTCTTTTTTTTTTTTTTTTTAACAAATACCAGATCCTGTCATCAGATTTTCTTAATCACTGAAACCCATGAAAATATGCATTTGTATCTGAGAGCCAAGCAAGCTTATAAATCTTCAGTGCTAAATTCTTAAGACTTTTCTGGAATTCCCTGCCTTTTTATCTCCTTCATTTTTCCCCCTTTACATAGGTCCGCTCAGTGGGAAGACTGAAGAGAGAACGCTCTATGAGTGAAAATGCTGCTCGGCAGAACGGCCAGCTGGCCCGAAATGATTCCATGTGAGTAGAGAGATGGAGTGCAGAGACACGACTATACCTTTGTTACATATTTATTCCCTATCGCCTCATAATTGCTTTTCCAACTAACGTTTTGTGTGTTGTGGCAAGTACGTAGTTTTAAATGTTGTAAGGCTAGCATTTTTCTTAATTTTTACACTTCAGGTGATTCATTCGTGAAGTAGTTCCCATACAGTGGATGGACGGGAGTGTTTGACAGGGGGGAATTGTCGATTTAATGTTTTCACCAGTTACTGTAAACTGTTACTGTAGATTAATTGCTTTTTCATGTATCTGTCAGCCTCTGAATAAGAAATATTTTCAGTTTCTTATCTGATACAATATTTTTCCTGAGTTTTCAGATTATTTGCTCGAAGAAGTTGAGTTCTTTGTGGATTAAACGTTCATATTTCTGACTGTTGCCTATGAAAGAAAGCATTTTATAAAATAACAGAAATGTGTTTGTCTCAAATACTGCAATAAGTCATTTTTTTTGTGTCTATATACTTAATGTATTGAAATCTGTCAGTATATCTTCATCTTTTGAGACCAAAATGATAGGTACCATTTAGAATCAGAAACTTCATCTATTGATACCATCTGAGGTAGCAATTCTGATGGTGCTTTCTGGAGACATGCATATCTGTATATTCTGATTATGTATGATAATCTTTGGTTAAACATATATTATTCTCAATGATAACAACTTCCACCTGGCAATAACTGTTTTTGCAATATACAACTTCATACACCTATTGATCAGAACGATTCCTAACACAGTTACCGTAAACAAATCACATAATACTTTCTCCAATTAAAATATATAAGACCTAAGAATGGGATTTATCTGTCCACTTATAACACAAACATCCATATTGAGCTAATCATTTCTAAACTCCGTTTTCAAAAATAGGAGAAAATTAGTGCATTTTGTCTGACCTACTTAGGATCTATCTATTTTTAGTCTAAAATAGATCAAGTGAATTATGCCCTAGAAATGTCTTTTTTCTTATCTTTACTGTAAGAGCACTAGGAGGGTCTGCACATATCACATACATGTGGTCCACATGTGAATTAGTTTACGTCTAAAATGGATGAAATTAATACCACTCTGATGTACATTTCAGATAGATGTTATAATTCTCCTTTCCTTCCTCCAAATCTTCATGAACATGTTCTTGTATAACATCATCTTATCTGTTGCTCGTTTGGTTCATACGAGCCAATAGATTGCACATCTCTAGGTACTGAAGCCTACTGGGTCATACAGATTCCCTGAGTTGGCCAAAACAGATTCCCATTCATAAGCCCCTGATCAGTTTGGTGTGTAAATGTTCTAGCCACCTATTAAGTGCACAAGGTCTGTTTGGCACTGGTTATCCAGTTAGAGTATGTTGGACCAGATGTAGTAGAAATGCACCGCAGGAGCAGCCTTCAGATGCTTGTTTGATAGTCTACACTTGATGCATGCTGGAATAGATGGTCTCCCCATGATGGAAGCTGGCTGTCAACTGCTGTGGCAAAGCAGAGCTGGTAACATCAGTCTTTGATACATTATTGCACTTGCAGGAAAAAGAGATAAGGTATGAATTCTTGTAGTTTCTTGAAATCACTATGTGCTTGCTCTCCAGGTTTGTGTACTTTTCTGAAAGTCATGGGCTGTATTTGCCTAGCTGACTGTGAGATAAATTGGTAAAATAAGCCCTGACTGGATTTATCCAGCTGTGAGGTATTTCTTACATATATTTGGATTTCTTGAATCCTAAAAATCCTAAATACTGGCAAAAACTCATCTGTGCTTTGCTGTGACCCTGTAGCTATATGTAGATTTAGTGGTTTAAAACTATGTAGTATTTGCTATCACAATTGCTTAATCTACTTGCAGTCCTTCAAAGAGGCTTAGCAATACAATAAGAACTGTGAATCCTTTAAATTTAAAAAGGATGTGATCACTGGAGTGTGTAACTGGTAGTGTGCATGATTGTTTGTCATATACAGAAACTCGGACAACTGCCGCATCTGGATCTTTTTTTATATTTTTTTATTCTCACAGTGCCCGTGCAAATACTTGCATAACATCTGTCAAATGAAACATCAAGTGCTGGTCAGTTTTCATTATCAGTGTATTTTAGGAAAATAGTATAAATTTTAGATTGATGAATAATTTGGGAAAACAGACTTAATAGTTAGATATCTGCATTTGTGCTTGAAAGAAGCTATCACAGCCATTGTTGATGCATGTGAATGTCTGTATCAGGTAGATAACATCAGAAATGTTATTGTAATGATCCCATAAGGGTATGTGAATAAGGCAGTATCCATGCCTTGTTTCTTGTGGTTTCCAGTGTTGCAGTTGTGGTCTCCTTTTCAGAAGGAGAGATAGGAAATACTGTTAAGGATGTCCAGTCCTTTCCCAGCTGGCAATTCTTTGATGTTAATGCAGTAAGCATGCGAATATTCTCAATGACTTCACAGACAGAGTCTGTCCCTGAAGTTGGTCCTTATTACTATCTTTGGTTTAGTAAAGAGGTTGATTCAGATGTCTGCAAAGAATTTGCTTGATATGCTACATATTCTGAAAACAGATTTCTGTTATGAGATTGATTTAGACTTGCTTCTGTTTTGTTTGTATAAACACAAACAACTTGCTAATGCTGAGCCTGCTGTAGCTGCACTCTACTGGCAATGTGGAAGAACCTATCCTTCAGTCTAGTGTTCCACACTTGCTCACCTGCACATATTTTAATAGAATTTCCCTTAATGTCCCTTGCCCACTCAAGTACTTGTTTTATTATGAGAAGTTATACTGTGCCTCTTGTGTAGATCACCTGCTTTGAAATCCCTGAGGTTCCTATAAGTTGCTGCTTTTTCTGTCATCTTTGCTTCTCTTTTTGATTTACTACCATTAAAAAAAAAAAAAACAAGCAAGCAAAAAAAACCCAATCATTTTGAACATTCCGTGGCTTTTTAGTGATGCCGAGTCTGACGTTTCTCCCTCATCCAGGTTTTGTCAGCCTGCAGGTAGAGAATGTGACTGAACCTGGCTAACTCTCAGAAGAGTGAGTGTTCTGTGAATTTATCTTATGAAATCGTTATGTTCAAGGTGGAATTTGGCTTTCCTGCATTTGTGTGAGCCTAACAAGTCTTTAGTATTTGGCAAAAAGGTATCACTTTGTTCTCATTTCTTCACAATTTAAGCCCACAGAAAATACACTGTAAACTGCCAAAATTGCAAGCACCGTCTGAATAAAGTTATAAGTTGCAATTGTGCAAACAAAATTCGTAACGTGGCATTCTGTTTTCACTGTAGTATCCACCTCAGAAAAGATACCTATGTGAAAGTGTTATTCCATCATTCAAAATTGTAATACAAGCAAACATCAATTTGGTGTAAATTATGCTACCTCAAATGGTTTTGCTTATCACCTAGCTGATAGACTATTATGTCTGTTAGGGGTGCATGGTCAATGTGATAGATTTCTTCTAAGTTTAATTCCCTTGTTGATAAATTAGGCCATTTAAATAGGTAAATTCTACTATGAATGTATTCTTTACAGAAGATTTAATTCTATACCTGTTATGTTTCAGTTATATCACTTAAATTTTTTTCCTTATCCTCTAGAAATAACTTTTTTTCACTGTGATGCAAAAATACAAGAAACTAGCTGCTTCTGAAGTTCTTATTTCCAGTGTTGTTGGCTGAAAAGATCATCTTAGTTCTAATCATCATAATGAAGTGTTACTGCTTTATCAAAACTGGCTTGTCTTTTAAGCTCTCATAATGTTTGAAGTATTTTGCTTCTACAGTAACAAGTGCTATGGTATGCTACTAACTTGACAAAAGTCAGCTTTTTATTCCTGTGTTTGTGCGAGTTTGGCTCACATCTTCACAAATGGGGGGAAAATAGTCCAGGTTTTACAGCTAATTGCAAGTTACTTCAAATATTTAATTCCTATCAAAGAAAACACCTTACTACTTAATATTTGTGTTTTTTTAACCTTCTTGATTCAACTATGTCTAGTCTTACTAATAGACATGCTAGTCTACTCAGATGCCTTGGTAAGAGCTCCATTGAAAATGCTTATAGAGCACTGTCATTCAAATCTTTTGCTTCTTAAACAGGAGCATAATCAAGTTTAGTCTGGGACACTGTTATCCTCCTCAGATAAAATGTTCAGATGTGCTGTGTAAAATTTCAGTGCCTAACCTACAAAAGTGACACAGTTAAACTTTCTGAAAAAGCTTGTCAGACTGAAGCAAAGGAGTTGGCTTTGCTACTTATTACTGTGTTCTCCAAGTGATACAGATAGTTGTTAATTTTTTGATGTTTTTCTCCTCTTCTCATACAGTTCATGCACTGACTGCTCTGAGAATTTGTTGGGAGTTGGGCTTCATTAAATACAGTAGTTCTCAAATGCTTTTAAAAAAAATGGAGGCTAACAAGTAGGCATCTGCTTATAAAGTAGTTATCTATCAGTGTAGCAATAATGACAGCTCTCTAAGTTACATCCCCTCTATTTATAAGTATGCTTACTTAAGAGATTACAATTATTATTCAAGGTTGAACAGATCAGATACTGTCCCAAGAAATAAAATGCCACGGTTCCAGTCACCTCTTTCAACTAAGGATTGCACGTAAGCCTAAATATTACCTGGTATATGAAAATCAAGTGTGTTTAATTATATAGCTCTCTGCAATACTTACTAATTTTCTGCCTAAGTATCAGTAGTTTAGAACATCAGACTTTAAACAGCCTTTGCTGCACTGAATGCCTGGTTTCTAATTTTGCTGCAGGGTTTCTCAAACTTTGCCGTGTCCTTTCCCTGTGTAAGATATACAGGGAAAAATACCTGGAGGCAGAAGGAAAGGAGAGCTTCAACTAATAATCGATCTGTAAATAAAGAGATTAATTTCAAAATATCATTATTTTGTTTGATTCTTCAATCTTTTGCTGCTTTTGATTAGCTGGAGGAACAAAGCTTTTTAATTGGCTGTCAGCCAATGCTTGAATGCAAGGATTTGGTTTCTGAAAAAGAATAAACAAACCACCAAGACTGAATGAAGAGTATTTAATTTTCTGCTCTCTTCTGCCTTTCTCGTAGAAAAATTCACATCTCCCTAGAGAGTTTAGTTTCATGGTTTGAGAAATGCTGTTCTTCAGGCAAGTTGTGGGGGAAAAGGTGACGGTGTGCATATCGTTAATGAGAACACAATCTACCCATATGATTGTTTAGTTAAAACTGTTTACAGCTTATTTGATATTTCTGGAACTATGAGTCAGAGAGATATCTGAAATCCATTGCCCTGAATACATCATAAATGTTTTCAACAGGCTTTTGGGAGATTCTTGCTAAGCTAGAAACCTTACATACAGTAGAATACTGTTAAGCTCCTCTGTAGTTACTTCTGTAATTTCTCGTTGTCTGTTTTGGTTCCAAATTCATGTGCCTTACTGGTGCTTCCATCTAACAAGAGAATGCTACAATAATAATTAGCTGGAGCTGTACGTAGAATCGTTTTCAGATATCTGGAACAAAATTATATTGAGGGCTAAGAGCATTTAACTGCAGATGGAGAGATGGGTGTAGCTACAATGTCGAATGATAAATATTCACGTAAATGTTAGAATTTTTCTTATAACATCTTGGCAGATTTGTATTTTCTATGTTTGCGTAGTAATATTGCTTCTCCATAGTCTCTGCAGTAGTCCAAAGGACTACCACAAGTTTACAAGTAGATATTTTTGAATCCTGGGAAAGAATAGAAAAGGAATTTGACTTTTTATTTTGTTTCTCCCCATACTCCTTAATCCTAAAATTTGAGCCTCTTATGTAGTAATTCTCATTTTCAGACAGAATGAAAGAGAGAGCTATCTCTCTTGCTATGCAATTTAGAAGGATACCAAGTTAGCAGTGGCCTTTATGGAAAACTGAATAAGTTCAGCTCATATCTAGGAGAAAATAGATATAAGTAATCTGCTAAATTAAATATTTAATGAGATTACATAATTCTTACCTATGAGAAGAATTAATCTCTTGAAACTGTCTCCTTTTACAAGCTACCTATAAAGTATTGAGCAAACAGCAGTCCAATGACCAGAGCACAGGTTTAAAAATTATCTGATTCTGAAATCTGCTTTTTTTTTTTTTTTTTTTTTTTTTTCCCTCTCCTCCTGTGTTGTAAAACTTCCCCTAATTCAGTACAGGTGAATGATGCGACTGCTTCAAGAGATTTGTGCAGTTTTAGTTCAATAGGTAGTGTCCACAGAAGCCTTTGTATGCATGTAACATTACGTGGTATTTCTAGGAATAGCGTTCTGGAGGATAGGTGTTCTGTAACATCCTCTAGTATGTAATATGTCTAAATTCTCTGTGTATTTTTTAAAGATGTCACTCAGCTTATTCTGTAAGCTTCTGGGGTCATGTTTTCCATTAGAATAACAGAAAACAGTTTTAATATAAAATATATTATGCTTTCAGGCCTTCAGCTCTTCCCTCAAGCTATGCCTTCAGCTCTTTCTTCGTTTCCCTCAAGCCAGCAAATTCACATAGAGGAGAAAGTCTCATAAATTCACTTGAGTGCCAGTATTTCTCTACTTGTCTTTGCTTCTTGAGATTATTTTCTTGTGAATATTGGGATTTCTAATCCAATTCAGCAGTAAAATAGCGTGGCTGTGAAACTGCCATTGATTGCAAAATAGAAGTCATTTTAAACATAAACATAGGAAGAAGATGGATTCTCTCAGTCTTGGAGAACAGCGGAAGCTGTAAAGAAGCAAAAGATATGTATGTTTGTTCCCCCCCTCCCCCTTTTTTACTTTGGTGGGGGATAGGGGAGGAGAATCCAAACTTAAAACATGTAAAGATATTTACACTTCTTTTAATAAATATTGATCCTTATCTGTCAAGCACCAACTGCTGCAGTCTTTGCCCTTCTCCTGAAGCTCAGGATGGCTGCGCTCTTCTGTGGGTGAGGTGACATCCTTGTATGCTTTGAAGTCTTTTAAATGGTCTTTTTTTCTCTTGCTCAGTTTTATAATCTTGGTGACAGCCAGTAGCAGAATAACTCCATTCAAATTAAGAATATTTAGACAACTAGAGTTCTGACTGAGCCGGAGA
This sequence comes from Rhea pennata, assembly GCF_028389875.1. Lineage (NCBI taxonomy): Eukaryota > Metazoa > Chordata > Aves > Rheiformes > Rheidae > Rhea > Rhea pennata. The sequence goes on along the minus strand of NC_084671.1, from coordinate 18,891,464 downwards.
TTATCCAAATATCAAGCCAGCTTCCAAGCACCCAGCTACTAATGCTTTCCTGGAATATAGTAATTTCTTTAAAATGCCAATAAAGGTGGGAAGATTTGTATTGTAACTCCAAAACCTGTTGGAGCAAAGCATGTGTAAGAAGCAAGATCATTGAAGACAATTTGTTGAATCATAGATGATCTTGATATAAAAGCTATCCCAAGTTTTAAAGTGTACAGTGACCCACACTTTCTTTTGCCATTACATATTAACAACTGACTTAACAGAACGACTTAAAGAATCATCTTGAATTAAAATTTCTGTATATTTCTTTTTTTTAAACAAAATACCTTGATATGTGAAAGCCAATGTGGATAATGTCAGGTTGAATGTGAAGAAAAATCAGAAAGCAAAGGCAATTTATCAGAGTTCATTTCTGTCTGATACAGATGAGGTTTGTATAATCCTGTAAACAAAAATTGGTGTGTTTGCATTTTTATTCTATGTATTTTTAAATATTATTTTTGCCTTGTGGTAAAAAAAAATGTAATTTGTTGTCACTACGATAACTCTGTGCTTTTGAATTTCTTGCAGTTGCCTTTTAAACCTCACTCACACACAAAATACTATCTTGATCTTTAGTCAGTGTGAAGAAAAACATCCTTGCCTGTTGAAGAGAGACTATGTGAGATTTTCCTTATTGAAATAGACTTGTGTTTTCAAAAGAAATCATGAGGAGGATTTTTTTTAAAAAAGCCAAGGCTTGTAAAACACTTCATTCATGTCAGTTAGGGCTTGACTGCTGACTTCAGCAAGCACAGACTTAGTGGGCAAGGACTCTATAAATGCCTGTATAACAGGTCCAAACTCACCCTTGCATTTTGGTATGTGTGTGTTTCTGAAGAGCATATGCAAGTGAGTTCGTGATCCCTGTATTGCTGGGATTTGGGAGTGTTACTGTACAGTGGTGGGAGAAAGGTAAAACCAAAAGCGAACAACAAAAATCTTGGAATGGGGACTATCTGAAAAGCTTTTTTATTCTTATTTTAATTTAAAATCTGACTGCAGTATTTCTCTCTCCGTTTACTATGCTTGTGTGAACAGTGTGACACCATCACTGCAACAGGCTCGTGTCTGTCCTCCCAATATGTTACCTGAAGATGGATCTAGTCTTTACTCTGCTCGTGGCATTTTGTCGTTTATCCAGTCTTCCACTCGTAGGGCTTACCAGCAGGTCTTGGATGTGCTGGATGAAAATCGCAGGTGATTGGCTGTCACTGATTCTGCCAGCTTTTGCTACTTTTTTTTCCCTCCTTTTTAGTGGAGTGTGGTTTCTGTTTACTAAATAATGAGATGAAATTATTTGCGTTGCTTTCTTTTGCTTTCGCTATTCGTAAGCAGTTATATTGTCCAAAATTCACATTTCGCAGTGCTCCTGGGTTTCAATCAAATATAGCGTTGTTTTTATTTCCTTCCAGATAAAAATCAAAATAGAAAGTGTTCGTTTGTGGCTGCAAGGGTTTGCTATTCACAAGTTGTCAGTGTTTTCTGCAGTTAATGCTTGATCCTAAGCCTATAAATTTATTAGCCTTGTCTGCCACTTTCTGTTGGTGAGCAATGGCACAATTCAATAAGATTGGGTTGATAATGTCATAATTTATTGAAGCAAATGTACAGAAATAGGGTAGAATATTAAGCAAGACTTAGTTCATGCTCCTTTTGGAAATGTGCCAAGACTTCTGGACTGTTTCAGTTTATATTCTGACCTAATTGTCTGTGGTTGCTACATGACTGATAGTGACCGTCGCTTCGCTGGATATTTACTGGGAAATAGGAAAGGAAGTAAGTGTCTACTGAGAAGCTGGTTGCTGCTCTGTTCAGTGCTCTTCTCTCTTTTGATGGATAAACAAGCTTTGCTGCGATCAACATATTTCCATTCTCTTCAGTGGAGTTTTGCCCACTTGCTGAATCCTTGGACTGTTTTGATTTGGCACTTTTAAGCATTGCAGGTGTGCTATGTTTAACACTCTAGGAGCGTTTATAAAGACTAATAATGGCAACGCTAATTTACCAAAAGCAATGTTTCATTTCAATAGTACGTTAACACAGAGATGCAGATAAGAATTGCATGCAGCTAGTCTCTAGTTCTTGGTGAGAGACTGAATTGGAGATATTGGGAAGAATTATTCATTTTGCTTTCAGTATTGCCTGTCTGTGTCAGGAAATTCTTTCAAATCCCCCTCTGCCTCTGGTTGCTAATATGCCAGCAGCACTCGTTTTGTGGTGTGGAGGTTAAATGACTTTTTAGTTGTTTTGGTAACAAAATGTCACTATTAAACCAATCTTATTGTGCATGTATGTGTGTTTGTGGCCAGTTTTCAAACTGGCACATCCTCCAGCTCTCTGTGCATTGCCACAGCAGTATAAAATTGCCTGTTTTAAAATCTCTGAATTGCGTAGAGCTCCAGGCTTGCTAACCTTCATGCTCATAACCTGAACTTAATAAATAAATAAAATGAGATGCTCAGTTCCTATGAGTTGGGTATTTAATCCCATCTGAATCCTTGAAATTCCAAGCTGTAGCTGTTAAGATTTTGGTGGCTGTCAAGAGTTTGGTGGATAGTAATAACCTTTCCATGTCAGTACTAAAAGGTTAGATGGAATTACAAATTTTGCAAGGTTAAGACTTGCAGACAAGGAGGAATTCTGCTGTATGTGCTTAATAGCACACACAAGACATATTTTGCCAAGGTTCCCTGTTAAAATGTGGACCAAAATTCTGACTCTTTTCACAGCCTGCAGTGAACAGGTTTTATTCCTCATTTCCAATAGGCATGTTCGTGCCCATGTTTTCTTGGATTCTGGAAAATACAAGTCTTTGTCTGTGTGTATATACACTTCAAACTTATTTCACAATTACCAAATAATTTCCAGGATCCTGAACACTTCAAAAGCTGCGTTATTCATTCTGACTTTTTTTGAAGTACGCTTACTAAGTTTCCTAGAAGGAACTGGAAACTGTTGCTATCCACCTATGAACAGATCTGACCAAAAATCTTGAAATTATCAATAAAGTGTAAAAGTGTATTCTTTGTGACTGGGTAATACCCACTGCAATTCTACAACTGGCATAGGAATGTGAAATTTGGATGATTCACTTGCATGGTTGCAAAATATTCTTCATATTAAATTGTTTCAAATTGCACTGTGTTCTTTTGCTCTATGTAATGTGCTTTCTATTTCAAAGTAAACCTGATCTATTTTAACCTTTTTTTTTTTCATTATTACTAGAAGAGATCTCTTAACATGTTCTGACTATGTGTTATTCACTAGAAATAGCCTTAACTTGTTTCATGGCTTGCTTTTCTTTTATCAAAGAGTTTTCCAATCTTCTAAAACTACTGACGGTAGGTGCTGATTGTATTGCTGCAAATAATGAATTACTTCTAGTTTTGTCAGCATCATTAGCACTGTAGGGCTATTCAAATGAACAACAGTTTAATGGTCACTGTTTACGCTGTTTGCTCTTGCATTTCCTTCAGCTCGGACAAGGACGCTAGGTCAGTGTATTCTGTTTCATGTTCTGTAGAATGAACACAGCGTCAAAACTAGTGTCTTTTAAAGGCTGATCTTTTATAGTCTAGGCAAAAAAAAAAGTTGCATTTAAGGAGATGTCTTAACTAAAGTGCTGATCTCAACTTTATTCATATATGAAACTGCCTTTTTTTCCTGCATTTTATTTTTCTGGCTGCTTCACCACTCAGACCAAAAACTTCTCAGAAAACAAAGCAATTTGGTTTTTTTAGGAGAAAAGTGTAGGAGCTAATTTAGTACTTCCTTTGTTCAGGATAACCCTTTCTAAACAGCCACTGACCTCCTCAGATGTCAGGCAACACTTGATCTGATAATGTTTCAGGAACTGATGATTCTTTTGTATTGAGCAAGTTAACAAAGCAGACATAAAATGGGGGGTGAGATCAGAGCACAGAATAGGACTGCTCTAGGTCGGGGTACTGTGAGCTCAAAGGCAAATGAGATCAGTCTGCAGATGTGAGGAAGCCTGGGACAAACAGTAGCCAACTGCTTTGTAGAAGTACTCGCACATAACAAACGCTGAGACGAGCAGAGAGAGCGTTTTTATCCTTCACTGTGATTTTTTTTTTTTTTTTTGGATGCACAAATCTTTTCCCTACTTGAGAAACTGAGCTGCTTTGGCCAGTTCACCGTCAGATCACTTCCATGTAGTCCTAATGCCCGTCCTTTTGCCTGTTCTGGGATTTCTAGAGGTATTTCAGTGTAGACTGAGAGGTCAACGCAGCTGCTACCCCTGCTGAGCAAAGGGAATACGCTGGCCGCAGTCCATCGTGCATGTACGTGCAAACAGCATCAGCTGGACCCAGACACCTAGGTTATCCATACCTGTTGTTTTCCTCCCAGACCATATGTTTGGCTGCATCTTTACAGTGATATTTCTGTTGCATGCTCTGTCTTAAACAGGAAGACAAGCCACGTTCATTTGGCCATTTCATTGTTTTTCTGTTTTCCCGTTAAATTGCGTTAATGTGTTCTCCCTTCGTGGTGTAGGCTGCCACTGTATCTGCAGTAAAATAGTTAACTGCTTGAGTATATGTTGCCTCAGAGTTGTGGCTTCTTCTGGTCATGTGTTAATGTTTAGGATGGTAACTGTAACAGGATGGCATAAAATACTTTTTTTTTGAGGGTCGTGTATTTAATAGCTTGACTGAAAGTGTATTATATATTTACAGAAAAACTTGATGCTGATTGGGGGGGAGGTAAGGCAGTCTCACCTGTGCGATCATTGAGCTATAAGGAATGTTTTGTTTTGTTTTTTTAAATGATACCTGAAACCAAACAAGTAGACAAGTAGATAGGATGGGAGAGGCAGGGAAGTATTCTGGTGGCTTTTTTGGGTCCATTTGAAAAAGAAAAAATGTGAACTGCAAAGATTGAAATCATGTGCAGCTTCTTAAATGAACTTGGCTGTGTTAGGAAGTAGGATTAAAGGCTTATTTTTAGATTAAGTGCCTGTTTTGGATAGAACCCCAAGTGCCCTAGCTCCCCTTGCCATACTGTAGCCCTCAGTTGTCTCCAAGAATGTGGCTTTTCTTGGGAAGGATAGTGTGTAAATTAGTGATGATTATTTCTACAGCAGCTACAAAACCTTAAGTTTGCCTCAAAATACCAAGATTTTAGTGTTAGAAAATATTTGGATTTTGAGTAATGAGAAGAACAGTTATTGTTCTGTGTTAGATGGCATGGAAAATGTGTGCTGGATATTGGCATGCTGATGTTAGCCTGTCTGCCAATTACAAGTGACTTATGTTTGTGGAGAAGCTTTGCAATCTGTTCCATAGCTGCCGTTTGCTAGATTTTTCTTTTTTTTGGCAACTCTTTAGTTTTAGCATCTATCAGACAAAACTTTAGACCAGATGAATTATTTTTCTCATTTAAAAAATGCGGGTTTTACTTTTGATAATTTTTTGCATGATTTCACTCACTTAGGTAAGAATATTTGTTTATTCTGTTGGGTAAGAATATTCTATTTATTTGGGAAAATAAAATCTTACTGGCTTATATTGTGTGTTAGCCAGAAAAACATTGTTGTATACAATGGGACTTCTTTAATTTTGTGGATGCATATAGATCTTCTGCAACTGGAGCCCTCAATGCTAGTTAGAGCAGGACCTGATCTCAGTATGTGTTGTGCCAAGTACATACTGAGGCTCCTAGATCCTGATGCTTTTAAATGAACTAGTGGTAATATTTTTTGCACAGTAATTGTTCACTTTCAAACCAGACCACTGTATTCTCCCAGCTACCTCAATACCAAGCCTCTGCCTTCTACACATATCTGGTCTAAAGACCGTACCTGGTCTTAATGCCTGGATTCTCTCTCCTTTTCTTTTTCCTCTTCCTTCTACTTTATTTTATTTTTTTATTATTATTATTTTAGAGCCTGTAGTGTGTTTGGGTTAAACACAGGCTACAGATACCCGATGCTGGCACTGGAGAAATGAAAACAATTGAAAAGATTTCAGGCCCTTGAAGAGTTTATTACACAACATTAGTGTGGTACAGTAGTGCCTCATTACCCGAGGTACTGAAATTATATTGTACTGGCTTGTCATAAGTAATTGCTGATGCTTATGTCATAAGAAAATCAGGATGCAATAGCTTCTTCCTGCTAAGTTAAGGCATGTTATATAGTTGCAGCAATTTAGAAGGCTCTAACCTTTTCTCTTTTTCTAGGCAGAATGAAAAGAAATGAAAAGAAACTGAAAGAGCAACACTTTAAAGGGATATTCTTATCTACTTTAAGCTTTTAGTCACTTTTCCTGGAGAGCTCTACCTCTCTCTTGTGACTATATAAGGTCTTTAGGCTACTAGCTCAGATTTCCTGAATTTAATCTAACTTAGATGAACAAAGAAAAGACTAAAACCACCCCTTTCCTTAGTGGGAGAAGAGGAGATAGTTAAGGCAGCTTTCATAAATATATGTAGATATTTTTTGTTTTGTGGTTGTTGGGTGGGGTTTTGTTTGGGGAAGTTTTTTTTTTTTTTTTTTTTTTTTAATTTGAAGTTTTCCTTGGTTATGAAGTTGATAATACCCTCCTTCCAAACTTTTATTCCAACAGCACATCTTCCATAAATGAAGCTATACCACTATATCAACAACAGTTTGCCTATGTGTTATGACAGCTGCATACACTTTGATTAGATTTTAATAAGAGAAGTATGGAAGTACAATTTATGTTAGATAGATACTATATTGTATTGAAATATTATACAATATAAATAGGAGATATATTGTGCTGTTCCTCTTGTTCTGTGTGTTTTACTTCTTCTGTCTGTTTCATGTTTCTGTCTTGTGCTTTCTATCTACAAAAACCTGCTGTAGGCCAGTGTTACGTGGTGGGTCAGCTGCTACCACTTCCTCTAACCCTCATCATGACAGCACCAGGTAAAGAGTATTTTTTTTGTTAGTCATGATACACTAGTTTAGATTTTAAAATTCAGACTTAAGTTTCTCTGTTTCTGGAAGTCCTTTGTTTTAAACATAACGCGCAATGTCATATTGTCCATCTTAACTCTAGAGGTACTTCAGCCTTTTCTCTTTGCCCATCCAATACCCCTGCAAAAACCTCCTAAGAGAGAGAACATGTTGCAGAACTCTTCAACATAATGTGTCGGGGAGGTTTTTAAATCACATTAGCAGTATGCTTTGTAGTATTTCCCACTTGGTAGTAGCTGAGCTCAGTATTCCTCTTGCTAGAAGAATCTGGCCTTGCATCACCTTATTCTTTTCATAATCACAACATATCCATAAAATGCAGGTATTTTTGGTAACATGCCTAGGATTAGTTGTTGTAGCTGGGTACATCTTCACTGACGTTATCTTGGTAGATTGACAACATTAAGTGGAACTGAAGACCTTTGCTTTCCACAGTATCTATAGTATGTGTCCCAAATGGTTTGCAATAGGTGGCCATTACCCAGTTAAAGTATCAAGTCTTCTTGTTATAGGAAAGAATTTAAGTTTTTTGTATTTATCTTCTCTTCAGTCTGGATAAGTCTTTCTCATACATCAGTGTGAGGAGGGAAATTGGAGTTCTGCAAAGCAGCTCAGGACCACCTGAGAGAAGAGAGAACTTATAAATTCATTTCCTAAACTGTCTCTGAGATTGTGAACGCCCAACATTTCTGGACACCTTTCTGAAATATGAAATATCATTTTCTTTTTTTCTTCTTATCTTTCCTCATTTACCTCCTGAATTTTCAAAAAGATACCAGTGAATCTGTGCAAAAACAACCTTTTTTTGCCCAGATTTGTCAGAAAAAAATGAATTTTTGTGCAAAGCTTCAGATTTAAAAACATACATATATTATACTTAAGTTTATTTTTAAATCAGTTCTCTGCTGAGTTTGTGATACAAACTTTACAGCACTGAGGAAATTAGAACTAGTTTCAGTCACTGTTAATATTGCCCTAGCTGAAAGAGCTGTAAGTAGTAAGCAGCATAAATTACAGTGAAATTCGTGTTTAGTCTCCTTGTTTAAGTATAGTCCTTCCTAAGTGTATATATATATAAAAAAAAAAGGCTTTAATGAGAAATTGTTTTAATTGCCTAATGAATTATCAAAAGTTTTCTTGTCCTGTATTATGTTTTTAAAAGAGCTGTCTTTTGACAGATGATTTCCTGATCAAATATTCCTATACTAAAAGTCATTTTACCCTTACCCTTACCTGTCCTGGAGAGTTTCCCTATCCTTCTCTGCCCTCCAACCCCAAAAAACACTGTTCAAAAACTAATTCATCTCCTATCTCTTATACAGCATTTCTCAATATTACTGTTATCTAAGTCCATACTAATGCAATTCTCATTTAGAGGAAGAAAAAAAAAAGTGCAATATATTGATGAGCAATGGGACAGGGAAGCTTTTGAGAAATCGTATGTTAAGAAAAAAAAATCATGAGCTAAGGGTGTTCTGTAGAAGTTTCCTAAAAGCGGTGAAGGAACGTGTATTGCAAAACTATTAATAGTATGTAAGTGCATTCTGTAAGCTTAAGGAATTGTACCTATATTCAGTGTTAACCTTATTAGTACATATCAAAGTTGACCATTAATGTAGGTGTGTGACTAAATGATGTATTTTCTTTTCAGGTGCCTTTTGTTCTGAATTTGGTAGCTTTGACATGTATTTTACTCAGTTGCCTAAGCTGTTTGCAGCAATTGTTCATACATCCTAATAGAAAAGAGAGTGCAGTCAGAAAGGAAAATTAATACTGGAAATTGAAACTTAAAGATAGTAAGTGAGAAACTCAGTGATAGGTATGGCATTAGGAACGACTTTCACCTGTTTTGTTGGAAAAGAATCTGTTTAAGAGGTAGTATTTAGATTTATCAAAATGCATATACTTCATGTAAACTATCTGCCATCTTCCAACTTAATGTGCCATATTTAGTTAAATAACTCTTACTGGAGTTAGAAATAATGGTTTCTCTGAAACTTTTCTTGCCTTAAAGTAATTGCTTCATTAAGAAAACTGAGAAGTGTTTTGCAAACAAGCTTATTTCTAATGCAGGTGAAGTTCAGCAGGGGGTGGCTCTGCACTAAGATTCTTCATTGCAAGAGTCTCAGTCTTTGCCTAAAATACTGAGATTATTGTGCCTGAGATCATCAGTCTCAGTGGGTATCCACTTGAGATATTTAAGTAGTTACCAAGAATGAGAAACAATTCTTTCCAAGTCTTCATTTGATTATTTTTTTTTTTTTTCAGATCTGTTGCAGGTTTTTTGCAACTTTGGCATATTTAGCTCAGATGATTTTAACGTTTCATGAATCAATGGAATACTGGAAACAGTCTTTTAAATGTGGAAAGCAATAGGCTCAGATGCAGTCAAGTACTTACTTTTTTCATATGTGTTTGTGCTTTATTTTGTTAGAATTGAAATATACAATTCTGTAAAGATGGAAAAATTTATATTTTTCTCCCCATCTCCACCAAAAAATAACTTACTGAAACAATCATAAAATACGGTAACTTGCTAATCTTTGCTGTATGGATGAGACAGCTAAGCTGTGTCTCTCGTATTTGATAGATATGGTCTTTCCAATTTGGATACTGCGCTTGAGGGAACACCAGATGACATGACAGCTGTGGATGCTGCCTCCTTGAGAAGACAGGTATGTAAAGCCGAGTGGTCAATAATATGAAGTAAAAGCTGTAGAGATGAAATGGTGGAGCAGGTTGCCTGCTGCAGTATAATGATATGGCTGCAAAGGAAGCCAGAACAGCTGCAGTGAGAGACCCTCTCTGTACCTGCTGCTGCTGAACTGCCTTCTCATACCCTGTCCTTCGCATACTCTGTATCTGGGAATCTGGAGATTCTGATTTTGTTTCTGCTCCTGCTTATTGGAGACTGCAAAATCTGGTGGTTAGTCATTGAAGGTAGGAAGTCAAATTAACAAGTATTTAAAATCCATCTGTATAAAATGCTCATTCTGTTTACCTTTACAGAAGTTTTGAAAGAATCTGACACTTTCTAATACAGCACTAAAAGCCTTTATTTATTTTTAGATAATCAAACTTAATCGCCGTCTACAACTTCTGGAAGAAGAAAATAAAGAGCGTGCTAAAAGAGAAATGATCATGTACTCGATTACTGTAGCTTTCTGGTTACTCAATAGCTGGCTTTGGTTTCGGCGCTAGACCCAGCTCTCCAAAGGATTTAATAATTGGAGATATAAAAACTTTGCAAAATTCTTTGGTTTTGTTTCTGTTTCTGAGTTGTATGCTGTTTTATAATTCATACACTGGAAATTTCACTGCAGAAAAAGGCAACAGAACTGCATTGTTAAAGGGACACTTTGTTATTCAGTTACACTATATTTAAGATTTGCATTGCAGATACTTGCAATATCCTCCCTTTGCATGCTTCAGTGTAAATATGGATCAGATGATTTAAAAATGAAATCTGCTTCTTGCAATGTAAGGACAGTGACCTGCAGAAATAATCACTGAATGTTTTGTTGTGGGAAGAGAACAAAGGGAATGGGTTTGGAAGAAGGATTAAAAAAGAATAAAAATTGGTTTTTATTGTTCTGTTGTTAGAGGCAGTTAAGCATTATTGCACTTGTTTTCTTTTAGACAGATTAGTTACAGAGGTGTACCATATTCAAGGAGTTTGTCCTGTTTGATGAGTATGTTCCTTGTTTAAGCACATGTTCAGGTCAAATAATAAAAGGTATTCTTTGCTAACATGCAGATTGTCCAGAGGTGTATAATATGTTTTTTTTTATTTTAGCTTTAATTTTGCAGATGTTTTTCTACAAAATACATTTGTAAGCAAGTCAGTCTGTGAGTGATTGAAAGATTATGGAGTACAAACTACCACTGTAGCATATTTAATAAAACTCTCAAAACTAAACATTGTTTAATCTTATTTTAAGAAGCTTTGTTTGAGGGTTTATCTAAGCCAACAGTTGCTGAAGTAAGTAGCAAGGAGGACTGAGCAGCTCCCCAGGAACATCTGTTCCTGCCCAGAGGCAGCTCGTAGCCTGCTGCAGCGCGGCCGCCCCCGGGGGCGGCGCGGACGGGAGGCCCCGAGGCGGCGTAACCCGCCCGCAGCTCGGCTGCGCGAGCCGCCACCTTCCTGGGGGCCGCTGGGCCGTGGTGCGGCCGCCGGGGGGCGCTGGGCCGTGGTACCGCCGCCGGGGGCCGGTGGCTTCCCCGGCGCCGTGGGGAGCGCGTCCCCGCGCGCGTGGAGCCGCTGCAGCCGCCTCCCTGCGTGCCCGCGTCCCACCGCCGGGGCGAGCGCGCCTGGGGCGGGCCGAGCGGGCCAGCAGGGGCACCGGCGCATGCCGTCGGGCGGACCTCGCAGGGCGGCGCTGTCCACGCACGACCGCTTCTGGGCCGCTGGGAGGCGACGGTGCGCGGTGGCCGCACGGGAGGCAGCGCCGCGCCCCTTCCGAGCCGCCCTGGGCAGGCGCCGCGCCCGGGGGCGGAGCGGCAGCTCCCCGGGGGCGGAGCGGCAGCTCCCCGGAGCCGCCCCGGCCTGCGTCGGCACCGCGACTCACAGCGTTCCCTGGGAGAGCACCGGGCCGCGAGCCCGCCGCACGGCCGCGCCGGCGCACGCAGCCCCCCCCCTTCCCGGGGCGGTCGCCAGGGCAGGCGGGCGGGAGGAGGCGCGAAGCTCGCGGGCCGCGGCGCTGCCCTGCGCCGGCCGCGGTTAGGCGCAGCCGCCCCGCCCCGCCCCGCGCCGCAGCGCTTCCGCCCGGGGCGAGGCGCGGGGGCGCGTGTTTCCGGCGGGCGGGCGGGAGCAGGGCAGCGACTTCCGGCCTGCGCGCGCCGCCGCCATGGCCGCCGCCGTGGCCGCCGGGCTGCTCCTGCGCGCGTCGCGGCGGCTGCTGGCCGGGGCCGGGGCCGGGGCCGGGGCCGGGGCCGCGCGGGCCGCGCACTTCGCCCCCCCGCGCCGCGACAAGAAGCGCTGGCTCCGCGCCTACCTGGAGCAGCAGCGGCTGCGGGCGCCCCCCCAGCGGCGGTGAGGGCCGGGCCGGGCCGCGGGGTGTTGGCGGGCGCCGGGATTCTCCCTCTCCCCCCGGGGTGACTTAGATTGGTAACGTGAACGGAAAGAGATCTCCGTTTAAACTCTTTTCCTCTCTCTCTTTTTTTTTTTTAAATCTTAACAGTTTTGTTTCTCCGTTGTCTAGAGGTTAGGAAATTGTATTTATCTTGAAACGGCTGAGACAACGTCCCTATTTTCATTTCCCGTTTGCAGTCCCAGCTGTAGGTGCTTGCAGTGCACCTAACCCCTTACCCTGTTTCTGAGCCTGCTTTCTCTTCCCTGTCTATAGATCAGAGAAGCCCAACTGGGATTATCATGCGGAGATACAAGCTTTTAGCCACCGGTTACATGAAAACTTCTCTTTGGATCTTCTCAAAACTGCATTTGTTAATTCTTGTTACATTAAAGCTGAAGAGGAAAGGCGCCAAGGACTTGGGCTAGACGAAGGAACGGTTGCCCTGAATCTCCAAGATAATACTAAACTTTCGGAACAAGGGGAATCTTTTTCACGTTCTTACCTCACGCAGTGTTTTGAAGTCGCCTACCCAGATTTACCTGCAAAGGGCATAGGAGCACTTGTTGATTTTCTTAACAGTCAGGAACTTGTGTCTTATGTGGCTCAGAACCTGTCCGTACAGGACCTGACGCTCTGCGCAGAGTTTCCTGTCCCGCCAAGTGTGCTGCAGAGGACGTTCTTTGCTGTAATAGGAGCGCTGCTTGATAGCAGTGGGCCTGAGAAAACAGGGATCTTTGTCAGGGTAAGTCATTACTTGTATTTTTGCACTAAGGACAGTAGATCTAAGAGTCTAAGTTAGAAAATACAGGAAAAAGAGGCAGCGGTTGAATATATTCTGATGGCCAGAGATCCCAAGAGACTGGCGGAAGTTTAACAATACCTGCCAAAGTACAATGAGATCTATTATTTGTCTTTTAGTTTTTCTTTTCCAAAAAACACAGACTGTTTAGATACACAAAATCATTTACTTTGAGTTTATAACAGTGATATGTTAATATTTGCTGACACTTGATGAGGGTAAGCTTTTGCTCTACTAACCACCAAATAATGAGACCATTCCAAGCAAGGTCACACCTAACGTACTCTCAGTTTTTACAAATATTCTACATACAGTAGGTGCTGAATTTATAGGCCTTGCACTTAGGACTGCAAACCCCATAAAGGTATTTTCCTACAAAAAAAAATCAATATTGCTGTTTAAAGTGCAGTATAACAAGTGGGCTTTGGCAAGTACTATCCTTTTAATTGTGCTTTTTGCTTATTTTTAGTTTTACAGCAGAGAAATGTCTGCTAAAATCTTATTTCTGATACAAGACAGTGCTCATGTCTTTATAAGAGTGAGTAGGAGTTAACTGGCAAGAGAATGGTCTGAAGAGGTGCAAATCCCATGGAATTGCATGATCTCCTCGGCCTGTTTCCAAAAACTCTCTGACATACAGCTTTCTGGTTGGGCGTGTCTGCTAATAGCACTAAAGTGCTTACCTAGTGCTCAGAGTCCTGTCCTTCTCTCAAGGTTGTGCTGTTTCTTCTTTATATTTGAGTACGTTTACCTTGCCCAAGATGCACATCCTGCACGTGGCTAAATGAGAAAAATAGCTGCAGAGCTCAGTAGTAGTTAGTTCTGCTTAGGAGTGTTCCAGCACTGGAGCTGTTTCATAGCTGATTTCAGCAATTTACTATCAACTGTATTAATGCCTCTTCAGGTTGTATTTTTATTAGCAGACACCAGAAGCCAGAGCCTTCATTCCCTTTCCCGTTAATTGTAACTTCTAAATATTTTCTGTTTAGGATTTTTTAATTCCTCAACTGATTGGAAAAGACCTGTTTGAGATCTGGGAAGTTACAAATCCTATGGGCTTGCTAGTGGAAGAACTGACCAAAAGAAATATCTCTTCTCCAGAACCAAGAATTACCAGGCAGTCAGGAGTCAGCACAGTTCTGCCAGTGTACTTCGTTGGATTGTACTGGTTGGTGCAATATTAATCCCAAGTCAAATGCTTTAACATGGGGGAGAGGGAAGGAGGGAAGATGGTCTTTCACTTTTTTTACTTGTGCTCTTTGGTCCCAGTATTACAGAGAGGAAACCATGTAGCGACTTTCATATAGTATGAGCTACTTGAGTCTTGTCAGTAACTTGCCATCATGATGCATAAAAAGACAGCTGCTGACTAAAGGACTTCAAAAGCTGAAATGGACCCAGCAAAGAGTCTTGGATGTATGTGCTGGTTCAGCTGACATAGGAACTTTGCAACTAATGTAACTGAACAGCTCTGGAACATCTGCAAATGTATCCAGGGTTAGAGAAGGATAAAGGGGGACACCAACAGATGAAATTGAGGAGAGGCTCCTTTTAAATTCTAAAGATTTTTAGGTAGGGGTCAAATCATGGGCCTTGTAATCTAGGCAAAAGGGCTGGTTTGTTCTTGGACAAGATTTAGGAAGTGCCAGACAGTATCCAGGGGATTGTGTCTCAGGCATGGTCAGCCTGTTCTTCTGTCCAGTAGTCAGATTGCTCCACTGGAGCAGGACAAGACCTTGTTCCACCAAATCCCACATTGTTCCTTTGCTAAATGAGCTATTGATAAACACATCGTAAGGAACAGTTGCTTTAACGTGCTGAATTATTATACTTTGGCTTACATGCTTTCTAAGACTTAATATCTTTTTTATATTAAAAGAAAAAACAACTTTGAATTTTCTTCTTTTTCTGGAAGCTCTGCAGTCCCTTCATGAACTGTTCCTATTCAGTGTCCATAGATACTGTTTAGTCAAAGAGCTGAATACATAATCCATAACACAGCAGACTTCTCTGCGAATCCTACTGAAGGATTTTTAAAAATGCTCTTCTATCAGGGGAGAAATAGGCATAGAAATATTTTGCTTGCTGTTTAAGCTAACGAAAAATGACAGACTTGAATGTTTTTGACAAGGCTAGCAGAAATTTAACTGTGTAAACAATCAGTAATGTGTTAGGAATCTAAATGGACAGAGTAATATTCTCCCAGAATGTAGATGCATTTCTGATTTAAATTTCTGTCACTGAATATAAAAATCTTTACCTCTGTAGAAAAGACCAATAGAGGTGTTTACATTTGTATGTATACAGAAATTAACTTCAGTATTTGCAGGCACTGCAAAAAAAAAAAAAGCCTTCATTCATGGTACATACTACAGTGCTCAGGATTTTATGATGCAAATATGTCCTTATTTGTTATTTTTATTATATGTATGTCTTTTTCTTTTTAGTGATAAAAAGATTATAGCTGAAGGTCCTGGTGAAACGCTGCTTGCTGCAGAAGAAGAAGCTGCCCGTGTGGCACTCCGGAAACTATATGGGTATACAGAGAACAGGAGACCTTGGGATTACTCAAAACCCAAGCAAGGATGGGCAGTAGAAAAAGCTATCAGCAGCAACTAGATAATGAAAGCTACTTCTGCTTTATCCTGGGAATCAGTGGCTTCTGAGCTGAATACAGATGCATTTTGGAAAACAAATTTCAGTTTGGTGTTCTGAGCTTAGGTGTTTGAAATTTTCAAATCAACTGTGGTATTAATTTTTTTCTGACTTGAAATAAAGTCTTTTGCCCAATGTTTAATATTTATCACTTTCCTAAATATAAAGGACTGTTTTTCTGAGTTCATGCCTCTTGTTGAGGAAGGTTTTCCATGCATCACAGGAGACTGTTCTTAATGATGGAGTCCTTGTTCTTGAGCAAGTTCACTCTATAGAAAAAGGGTTTCATGAGTGTTTTCTTGAGACTTATTTTATCATGTTAGTAAGATCAGTTGAATTACATATGCAACACTGACTTTTGGGTTGTATCGGTTTCACTTGTCGTTGATACGTAGAAAACATGAAATATGACATCCAAGATATAGATGCCGTTGGTGGTTCAAATTTAAAAAGAAAATGTGTAAATGGCAATTTTGTAGTCTTACTACTTGCATATAAATTTTATTTGATATAGGCGTTGGTTTCTACTGCTGGGAGTACACTCTGAAATAGGGTGTATTTTTAATAATAAAAATTGTAAAAAGTAAAATAAGGCTGTGAAGGCCTGAGTTCAAAGAAATTGGAGAATACTATTTAATGCTGGGCTAATGGATGATATACAGCCTTCATCTTTTTTGATTTTTTTTCCTGTTTAGTCCAGACACTACATTTTCTCTTGTCTTTCAGCTGCTTAATTTAAGTAGTCAGATGACTAAAATACTGGATTCATTGAAATCTCTGTTCCTTTCTTTTGCACCATTCTGAGCTGTTTTAATGTAACTCCATATAAATGGAAAGTCACTTAGGAACATTATGCAGGTACTGAATTATTCCTATTAAACTTTGTAGAAAATCAGTGTGCATGGTGGAAGACAACATGAAGTAAGACTGACATTTAATTAGTAAAAACCTACAGGATGACATTTTCTGGAGCTTAGGCAGCCCTTTCTCTGTTCAGAAAGATTCTGTGTCCAGCTCAGCTGTGCTGATCACATATTTGTTTTCTCACCAAGTCAGCCGTGCTGGGATGCAGACCTGTTGAGTCTCCCTGCCTGGGCCTTGTGCAAAGGTGCCTTATCCTGGGGGTGAAGACCTTTTGGGGGTTCTCAGTTCCCAGGAGATGATGTTCACTGCAGTGAAATGGGTTAGCATGCGCTGTTGTTTCTCCAGATTGCTGCTGATACATCTTTTTAAAAAAGGGGGGGGGGGGCTATGCTATTGTGAAGAGTGTATGATTCTTGGAATTGTTTCCTTTCAAAATTTAGTGTGGTTCTATTGCAAGCTGGAAGTGAGCATTCAGAGAAGGAAATTAAGAAGCTGAACGTAGGACAGGGGCTGAAGAAGTGTTTTCTGCCTTGTCCCATTGTGAGTGTTGGTTGGTTGCACAAAGGCAACAGGTGTATGTGCTACTTGAAAAAGAAAGTTTGCAGCTTGCCATGCAGAAAAGCTTGGTGCTGCAGTCTCTAACAACATGCACCCATTGACGTAGACCCCCAGAATGTGGGGGGTGGGAGAGGAAGGCCGCTTAGCAGTGAAAGATCGCAGTCAGGGCTGCTGAGCAGGTCTGTGGTGCAGAGCAGGAGGCGCCTTCCCTTTGGTTACTGATAGCCGCAGACTCCACCAGCATATCCTGCTGACCCTGGAGGGAGAACAAGATTTAACTATACTAGCTGATGAAAAATTTAGTAGTAAATTTAAGCAAAGCAATTGATTGTTTGCCTTTCAAGCATATCCTCAGTATTTGTTGTGACTTGCATCCTAGGCAAATGTAAAATGCTGATGTGGCTAGATAGCAGGCAAGTCTGTCTTCTGGCTTTTAGCATGGGAAATTACATGTGTGAATGCTTGAATGCACAATGGAGAGCAGCAACAGCAGTCTAGCACAAAATATGCAAAAAATGATAATTTTAAATGAAAAAGATTCAGCTAGGTAATTTATTATCACTTGTGTGAGCAAGGCCAACAAGGCTACTATATTCCAGAGGAGTAATAGTAGAATGTCAGAAAGGGATAGAAGTGATTCAGCCTATTTTTAGTTTTCAGATAAGGTACTTCTTATACCTCTACCTATGTTAAAAGGACATTAGTGAGTCTTTCACATTGAAAACTATCTAGCTGCTGCTACTACTATATATATATTTTAAGAGAGGGGGAAAAAAAAAGCAATTTTCTGGCCGTTTACCTTAAATAATTAAGACCTGCTTATTGTGGCTTCATAATTTGGAATGTAGGGATAAAGTCCTACGAGAAGTGGATTACTGAATAGAGTGCTGGAAAGAAATTGAATAAAGCAAGATGAATTGATTTTTTTTTTTTATCATATAGTATATTTGTGGAATGTGTTGAATTCAAAGGGAAAGACAGTTTGGGGACATGGAAAGGATTGCTGTGAGTGGAAAAGATGAAGTTCTTATAGGATCTATGCATCCTATTTTCAAGTTTTCAAAGGTTAAAAAAGCATTTGCTATAGTATCTAAGCTTTAATGTCTGGCACCTAAACATGTATTCAAGGACTTACCATTGTACTAGTGGGATCATTTATGTGCTTCAAATTAATAACTTTTTTCCCTAAATGACTTTTAAGAAATTGTTTAGGTATACAGAAATCAGAATCTATGAAGTCTGCTAAAATGACTGCTTTCCTTCTACCAGAATTTTTTTCATGAAATTCCATGGTAGTTTGTCACTCTTACATAGCTCTCTTGCCTTTTATTGAAAGAGTTTAAAAACTGACTATTTTAAGAAAGGAGAGAGTTCTACTGTGTCTGTCCCAACTAAGCAATGAGGAGAAAAACTTTCTGATGTGATTGCATGTACTTTTATTACTTCTCTTCTGTTCTCAGTGGATACTTTTGCTGCTGTGTCTTAACCATTCAATAATGTAACTTCTGCTCTATATGTATCCTTGTTTTCAGTTGCAGCTTCTGCTTGCAATAACCAGATGTGTTGCTGTTATGGAAACCTCTAAAAAATCCAGAATCAACTTTTGTATTTATCGTTGTTCTGACTTAAAGGCAGTAGATTAAAATATGGTCACTTCAGTCTTCTTTTCATGTTAGTTTGGAATTTGGAACTGTCAGTGAAGAGCTAAAGTTTTTATTGAAATTTATCACAAAAAGCAAGAGTAAAAATGAAAAAGAAATGGAAATTTTAAATAAGTGCTCTCCTCTTGTGCTGCTATAAAAAGCTGTGAAATCAAAACCTCAGAAGACATGTTGTCTTTTATGATGATGATGATGATAAGATGTAGTACAGAAACATTAGAAGAGCCCTACTTTCTGTGCTCAGCTCTTACCCAGTGCTGTGCTAAATTTTAAACAGGCTCAAACTGTGCTATTTCTCTTCTAAAGTGTATCTGGGCTTTGAAGTTTAATATTAAAAGAGATGCATTTACTGTAGAGAAATAAACATCTCAGGGCAGATTGTTCTATCTTTTCAGATTGATTCCACTGATCTGTGGCATTGTTTCTTGTCTGTTTACTACTTTGATTTGTCTAAGAAATTACTGATAAATTAGGGAAATACAATGGTCGCCAGTTCTTCAGTAAATAGCCGCCTGGCACGGCGCAAAGCTGCGTGGTGGAAACGCAGCCGGGCTGCGTGACAGCCTCAGCGCGCCGACGGCTGGCAGAGGCCCGGGCTGCAGCGCAGCTCCTCCTGCGCCGGGGAGCGGGCGCTGCTCCGCCGGGCCGAAAGGTAGCTCTAGGGAGCAGGTAACGCCGGCTGTCGTGCCGTCCTACCTCCGCGTAGTAAATACTGTGTTTCTGCCAGCCTCTGGCGGTTGTGCTGGTGACTGGTCTGGTTTTGGTCGCTGATCTTATATCTTTGTGCTCAAATATGTTGTCTGCATTACTAGAGTGTGGGTGTTGTAGGACTAAAAGGGACCTCCTGGGCCATCGAGACAGTCGGGACGTTTCGCTATGGGATATGATCCTTTTCCTAAACAAACTGCCCTCCCGACTGGAAGCAGTTAGGTCATTTGCTCTTCCTGCTCCAACTGCAACTCCGTTGCAGAGCCGCACTGTTCTGGTACAGAAATTAAAAATTATGCCTTACCTCTGGATATGTTTACTGGTTGTGCTCTCTTGTTCTTATGTCAATGTTCTTTATCCGAACAAAGTCTTGATTTTATTGAAGTTGGGAGAATTTTGCATTTAGTTCCAGTGAGACTGAATTTCACGCGCAGTTTTGGAGATGCTTGATGATTCTCCCTAGCTCTGTAGTCCTGTGTTTTCATTTTATACTGTAAATGCTGAAACTTCAGTTCTTGGTGGAGTTCAGTCTTCATTTTCCATATACCTCTGGCCTAGAAGTTCTCACTGATTTCCGCACTTCCAGAGAATGATGCCACCATTTAAATAATATCAATTAATAATAGACCAGTGCTATGTTGAGCATGTTGACAGTTTGGTGAGCACAAATCCAGATTTTAATTAATATCTGTGAGGTCATGCAGAAGTTATTTCCAGATTAAACAAGTAATTAAGTCTAGGTCAAGCAAAACTGCTGGGTGCTCCTGAAGGCTGAAGGCTAGTGGAACCCCACTGTCGTATACTAGACCTGAACTGATGAGAAAAAGCAAAGAGTAATTGCAGTTCAGGGATCCCATTCTGCAGTCTGTTCTTGTGGAGTATTTTCTTTATGGAAGCAATCCTACATAACTAAGGAAATACTAATGAAACTGAGGAAGTGGTAAATAATTATCACTTAAGCTGAAGTAGGAGGAATAAGGTAGAAGATTGCCATCAGAGGGCAATAATCCAAAAAGTTCTATTTTGGTCCAATAAAGAAATTTCGTTCTATTAATGATAATTGCAATAGAAAAAACTAGGAGGCACAGCTTCATTCTCTAGGCTGTTGGCAGAAATACAGTGCTTAGGAAGATAAAGTTACAAAACCATTTCTAGAAATAATTCCAACACTAGAGGATGCTTAAGGAGGGAAAGAGAGCCTAAGGAGCAATTGGCTTAGTCTGAGAGCTGAATGCTAACGAAAATTATTCTAATTTCAAATTATACAAAATGAGATAGTGTACAAAATATCTTGATTTATGGTCCATTAGGAAATAAAATTCTTGTCTAATTTAAAACTATGTAGCTGAAGGTTTGCTTTTTCTGTTACACAGGCTTCCTGCACCAAGTAACAACTGTGACAATGAGCTTAGTAAAGCTATTTTTATAATTTGATTTGCCTTTTATCACTAGGGGGCTAATGGTTTTAGAGCCTGTGGTGACTGAAGTATCATTTTCTGTTTATAATATCAGAGTACAACTTGGTTTGCTTTTACGCTTTTTTTCTGTTATGGAAATATTTAATAAATATTCTGTTTCTACCCAAATATCATGAGATGCTATTTCAGCATGTTTTCCAACAGACAGGCATGCTCAACAGCCTGTATCCCAAGGCCAAGGAGACAGCATTTTGGAGGAAAAGCTGTCTCTCATTTTGACATTTAGCAGATAAATGACAGGGCTTAGGAGAATTCATTATTGCTTCTAGTACTGAAAAGAAAATAATACCTTTGGGCTGAACATACACTTAATGGATATATCCATATACTTTCACTTCAAGGCCCTTGGCAATGCAGATTTTTTTTCTTCTCTATTGCTTGGAATTATCCATAAAAAAATCATCACCGAGACTCTGTTTAGTGGCTTCAGGCACGATGGCAAAGTGCAGTTTGTGAGTGATTTTCTTGATTCAGCGCGTGTGCACCATTAATAGGTTGTTGAAGTTCATGAAAATCTGGACCAATAGCAAAACTTTTGATTATAGCCAAGTTTCAAAGCTCAGCAACCTATTTCCTGCTTCGTTTCTTGCAAGATTCTTGCTGAATTTGTATTTGTCCATTCTAAATTGATTGTTTTCAACTCTCCGCTGCAAGCTTGGCTGTAGGATCGAGTGTTTGGGGGACAGTCAGGGACCCAGTTGAATTTGCTCGATCTCATTACCTCATAAGAGAGAAAAACAGGCAATGTAAGAATAACAAGTTTGAACTTCTGCCTCTTGACTGGAGTACTTTGGTCAACCCTTCCTAATAATTGAAAACATCAGACAGTAGGTAAAATGGGGGGAGAAAAATATAAAATTTTAGAATGAACCTTAAAATTTTCCCCTAGAAGAAAAATTCCCCCATCACAGAAGGCATTTGCTGGTAGTGATAGAATTCACTACTGAAGTGTCTGTAGGTTTTGGAAGGAAGCTGGTAAGAGCCAACCAGTGCTCCTCATACCTCAACAGAATTTCAGTCTGTGACGCACAGCGTTACGTCCTTCCGGTGTGAAGATGCTATTGCAGAGAATATGTGCTGACAAATCTTTCCATTTTTTTTATTACAGAAGGGGCGGAAACTGGCTGGAGGAGGGACCCATGGCAGTGGTGGGCCCTGTCTGGCAGAAGGGTGTGGGTGTGAGGGGTGTTCAGAGGCTCTCTCGCAAAGCTGGAAGCTCCTGGTGTTCCAGAGCAAAGCTCAAACCGTAGACAGTACTCTGAAAATGCATCAGCTGTTGGGTGTTCAGCTTATCGTGTGGATGAAGTAGAAAGAATTAAACCCGTTGATAGGTGAGTTTCTGTAGTCATCTCTTATCAGTGATGGAAAGAGAGTGTAAAACCAGAG
Organism: Rhea pennata; assembly: GCF_028389875.1. Classification (NCBI taxonomy): domain Eukaryota; kingdom Metazoa; phylum Chordata; class Aves; order Rheiformes; family Rheidae; genus Rhea; species Rhea pennata. The sequence continues at coordinate 18,869,271 of NC_084671.1, read as the reverse complement.
TTACGCTGGCAATGTGTACAAGTCAGTTCATATTTACTTTTTTCAGCTGCATCAGCTGAAACTTTTTATTAATTACTGTGAAACCTTTCTATGTAAATCATTATTTTGCTAAATTGTCGTATTTTAGAACGATTACACTCACAATCCTAACTAAATCGCACAACGCTGTGGACTGGCCCCTGCACCTGGAGCAAACTGCATAGCAGTGAACTGTGACTGTTGGCTTACCAGCCCGCGCACGCGCTGTAGCTTTTGCCTGCATGTGTGCAGTTCAGTTGGGCTGTTATCTGTGTGCAAAAACACACACGCGGGGAGCAGTAATTTAAGCTGAAGGATAATGTTTCCATCAGAACAAAATTTATAAACTGGTTGTGAATTCATGAATACTTTGAACCTGAAAAATTGGAAAGCTGGTCCCTAAGTAGTGAAGCCTCAAAAAAACCCTCCTCTCATAAAGAAGCAGGATGGGGGAGAAAAAAAAAAAAAAAAAAAAAAAGCCTGTGTACTTATTGAGTGGAACTCGGTAATTTAGAAAAGTCAACATAAATGTAGAAAGCTCTGGTGGAATTTTACTAACACAATTACAAGGAACTTAGGACTTGAAAAAGTCCTAAGTCCTATATTTGGCTGATACTGGCTTCCAAAAGACTTCTGTCTCCGTATTTCTAGATGATTTGTTTTTTTTCAGGTTCCTATTTCCTGCCCATTTTATTCATCCATGGTACCCTGGAGGAACTTAGTTTCATTCATTTAAAAATCTCTTCTACTTTGGAGATTGGTTCTTGAATTCCCGTGTCTGTGTCAGCAAGACTCCGCTCTTTAGCGCGTAAGGTATCGCTCTCGACGGGCCTTTCCCCACAGCTTTCGGTCACTTTGCTGTTTCAGTGCAGTTGCTCACTTGTCCGCAATCCAACCAAACCGAAACAAGGTCACGTTGTAGTCAGGTTGCAGTGATGTTCCACACACTTTGTTGCAATTCCCAAAATACATTAAGTTATTTTCAGTGGAATATTACTAACGCTATGCCAGTTACGCCTTGATAGTTCATTTTTTAACTTTCATTAATTTACTTAATTAAAACAGGTAAGCATTCCTGTCAGGTCATTTAAAAAAGCTTCTTTTCCATATCAGGTTGTTTTCAGTTAAGTCAGGTGCTGAGAGAGCATTTCTCTTTTTCCTTTTGGTTTAACAATGTTCTCTGATTGGCAAATACTCTCAAACGCTACGTTTTAAATTGAACTTATACATTGTTACATACATTATGTACATTATACATATACATTGAACATATATGTTCAATTTCAAATGCCTGTCTGTCATTGCCTTCTCACCAGAAAATAAATTCTTGGAAGAAATTTTAAATCTTTTAAAGCTGTTTGTATCTACCACTACGACTTGCAGTATTGGAAATGGCCAGTCCAAGGAGAGAAACTGAAACGTATCCTTGCTGCACAGCAGAATGCACAGAGAGGCCTAAATGTCATGGGCCTTCCTTCTCATATGAAATTAATTATTTCTAAGCAGCAGCAGATGTGGGGGTTTGTCCTTTTACTTCCAAACCAAATGGCATGGAGAGAGAGTACTAAAATATTACTAAGTGTTCTCCCCCATGTATAGTTTGAGATTAGGTTTCTCCTGCATCAGAACCTCCCTTAAGAGGATATTTGCAGCTACCAAGGATTATCTGTATCTATTCACAGCAACTGCACTAGCCTTTACTTTGCTCTCCAGGTTTTTTTTTTGTTTGTTTGTTTGCTTTGCACCTTGTTAGTGCCCTCTTACTTCTGACCTGTTGTTAGTGCCAGGCACTGTGCCTTCTGTCTGCCGTTCCTTCAATAACAGATCGGCAGTTTGGATGTGATACGTTCTTGGGGATTCTTGCGAAAAATTTGATGACAGTACCTCCCATCTTGAAAATTACAGTAATGAGAAACATTAGATTTGATTTGAGGGATCAGGTTTCCTTTTGTCAATCAACTTCTAAAATAGCTTCATTTGGAAACTGTGACCAAAGAACTCTGTTTCCCCATATGCACATTACATAGCTTATTTCTTTCATTCTTCTATCCAAGTACTTGCCATCTGAAAGCTCTTATTTCCCAACTTTTGCTGTACTGTTAGGTCTATCCCCATTACCTGTGCACTGACATACTATTCTTTCACAACCTATTTCAAATCTAAATGGATGTTTCCATGATTTTTATCATACTGGTGTTTGTATGTTCATTGATTTGTTCACTGCAGTGTAAAAGATTGTTTATCAATCTTGTACAAGGTCTGAAGAGTAGTATGTAAATTTTGAAAGGCAAGGGCAAAAAGTACATTGGTTAAAAATATTACCTTCCCGGTCTATTCTAACGTTGCACTTCCCTCTGTGGAAACGCTTGTCAAATTACCCGTAATTCTCCTCATCAAATCTGAGGCAGTTCTAAGATAGCAGTAACTGATAGTAGTTTCCATAAATTAGACTAATCAATAATTTAGATTCATTAGTGGAGAGGAACAAAGGCCTTTCTTCATTCCAATGGGAATTGTACAGAAAACAGACAGGAAATGCTCATTATCAAGTGGAAAAGCTACTGAAGCAACAGACTTGTATACAAATCTCATTCATAGCTCAAGATACAAGTTGTTAGATAAACAATGTGAAAATTGAGCTTTTTCTATCCAGAGAACTGGGAGAACATCTCCCATTGTAGTATTTAATGTAGTTAAATAATAAAGTGGTTTTTTTTTGTAGATTAGATATCTATTTAGATAGATACCTAGCTCTCTCTTCCACTTCTAATATAGAATCAGATGTTAGGTAGAGTGGTTGCCTTAAACTGCCCTTCCATCTCTAAAATCTTTTATATCTTTGTCTCTTAAGGTCATTTATTTGCTTCTTTCTTGCTTTAGGTCATATTGGTTCCTATCCATTCCTCAGCCTCTCCCATCTACCTACAGGCTCGAGACTGCCTTGTGTATTGCTAACATGCTCAAGAAGCAGTAAGCATCAAATATGATATGGGTCCCCATTTTTTGGTATTGCTCCTTTTAGAAACAAATGTGAATATACTATGCTTTCAGTATAAAAGGTTTCATTTTCCTCTGGCATGCTCTTCTGAAGAGCAGCATGAAACAACCATTTCACAAAATGTCCTGTGATCTGTGGTACAGTTTATAAAACATCGTTCAACTACAGGAACTTGCAGAATAATGACAAAATTAAGACAATTTAAAAAGCATCAGTAAAAGCATTGGCATATATCCTAGAATAAGGAAATGGCACTATAAGGATGAACAGAAAAACAAAATACAAACACAAGATGTTCCTGTGATGGATGTTTTTCCTTCACTGCAACTGTATATAGGCATGTTCTTTCCACTACCTAGTCTGTGATTACGAACTGCAATATGATCTGGTATGCCTAAAGCATGATGGAAATTCAAGAAGTGTATCAAATAAAGAGATAAGGTTGAAATATTGATAACCTTTCAACATTGCTGACCAAGCCAGTAAAGAGGAAGAGAAGGATGCTTGAGTTATCAAATTTTCTTAATAAAATTTAAAAATGAAAAAAAAATCTGTAACTTTGGAACAAGACAGTCTGCTGAAATGGCCTCCCTGGATATGAAAGCCTCCTGTTGAACTGGACTAGATTACACTTAGTTGGCACACTCAGAAACCCTTCCACTGAAACTATCAAATCTGTTCAATAGTCAAAGCACCTGAAGAAACTTGTACATCTTCAGACAGTAAAGAAGTTGAAAACTTAGCAAGACAGGTCCCATAGTACTTCTAGTCCAGCCAGGAGAGCTGCTTAACAACTACAAACAAAATTTAAATTAAAAAAAAAAAAAAAAAAAAAAAAAAAAAAAAAAAGCTGCTTACTCTTCTGAATGACTTCCTAAACAGCTAAAATTCAGTAACAGGATTAATCTCTTTATTCCATTGACCGATATATATTTTTTGATTTTAAGAGAAGAAAACAAAAGTAGAAGATGAAGAAAGCATAAGGAAAGTGCTTCCGTGAGAGAGATGCTAGAAGTTAGTTTAGATAATTTTAGAAAATGAAGAGAGGTGCATGGGATAACTGCTGTGGAGAAACCTCAGTCTTTCCCATTGCAAAGCTGCAGTTAGATTCAACTGAATTAAATGGTAATAGATTTAGCTCAGGCAAAAGGAATCAGATTTTTAACACCACTAACATAAGGATGCAGCCACTTCATTTCAGTTCAAATTTTCCATTCAAGCAATTTAGAAAAAACAATTCAGAAAAAAAGTTATTGACTGTAAGCTCATCTAAATTACTATTTATAATGCTTCCTTCATTTTTTTAGACTTAATACTGAGAGTAGAACATCAAGTTAAGAACAAAGAGACTTTTTTTTTTTTTACCATCTCTGATGTTAATCATCTAGTGTGTTAACTTTGAAAAGGCATTCTACATCTTTATGATCCTTCTTTTAAAACTAGTATGGTTTGTTCAGATCAGTAGGAAAAATCTAGTTTACTCTGCAAAGGGAAGAGTACGCATCTTGCTCTTATTGCCTGATACCTGGCTCCACACAGCTTCAATCTATCTCACTTAATCCTATAAAAGCTACTGTAATAATAAATATATTATGCAGTAGGTCATAAACTGCCAAGGAAAGAGGTTAAAAAACTGCTATTGCTGTCCACGTTTCCATTCTTTTTGACAGTTCTTGCTTTTCTGCTATCTCTTAATTTTGTGTGTCTCAGCCTATATCTTCACCTTCTTCCACATCACCCTCAGAACGAGCACTTCTGCTTTGACTCTCTGATTTTCATTGCTGTGATGGCTGAAAATCGCAGCAATTTGACTACATCACTCAAAAGGAATTAGGTATATGTTACGCTACCACAATATGATGCTTAGAAAAGTTAAAGACCGCTAACTTGTGCATTACAGAAAAATAAACAAGCAGAAGTGATAATGCCATTCTTTTTGTTGTGACATCTGTTTCCTACAAATTGCTTTTATGGGTAAAGACAGGGTTATGAATCATTTACATTTTCTATTATGTTAATATCACAGCAGTGGATGGGAAATGTCAAAGGGAAATTTCATTTCAAACATGCACAATTTTGTAAATCAATCATATTTGACTATTTCCCACAGGTAAATTTTCTTGTTTTAAATAATTGTCAACAATCTATAATGATTTGTATAAATGTTGCTACACTTTAACCTATTTTGATCTTTTACTAAAATGTATCTATTTATTAACAACAAGATACTGCTCAAATAAGGCCAAAGACATTAATTTATGCTCAGTTGACTGAATCCTTAATAGAGTGTATCAGTGAACATTGCTATCAGACAGACTTGCCATGATCTTTCTAAGTATTTTCAGAAAATCTTTCATATACAAATCTTGTAGTAGCAGTTTACCATAGATCCTATAATACCTAATCCCAGGATTAATTTTGTATGCCCATCAGTAGTGAAGCAAGATGGTTAAATAGCCCATTAGTCTTTCAGCATGATAATTTTCACAGCACTTAGCCTGCTGGGTTAATTGCTTTAAAATGGATATTATTGACCTCAGTTTTAGCGACAAATGGTGGCTGTCTTATTCATCTCCCAAATGTACATTCTTAGACACTTGTTTCTTTTGGTTCTGACAATGATTTCCTTAGATCACATGCTTGTAAATTATAATTTATATCCATATTATCTCATATTTAAGGACGTGCTTAAGTCATGTTTTCGGAAATGATTGCCCATGACTGAGCTAGCTTTTAAGTTTTGTGGTTTTTTATTTTTACGTAAAAATGTTGCAAGAATAAGAAGCCATTGTTATACTTTCTGTTAGCAAATTAATGTTAATGCTAAAAGCTGTAGCAGGTGCAGCTGTGATTAAGTACTTTTGGAATAAACAGCTGGCCAGTATATCTCCGACCACAAAAGCAAAAATCTGATCATTAGGAGGAGAGAAGGAAGAATAAATGAGGACAGAGAAGCTGTAGGAATAGAAATTCAGGTTCTAAGGTAGAGAAACAGAAGACTACATGAGGAAAAAGAAAACTGAAGAGTAAAGCCAATGTACGGGTTTTATTAATGTGTATTATTTGTGCATTGTTGCCCTTAGTGATTTAGAGAAAAACCAAGTTGTTTGCTTTGAGGAAACTAATGGTAGCTGTGAGTTACAAATGAGAGCAACAAAAAATAGAAAAGGGGAGAGTGGAGGAATGCTAAGGGTTACACCACTGTTTTTGAGGTGGTGAACCAGGGCTTGAAATAATGTGGGGTAATACTTAAAGATGGTATGTCAACCTCCAAAGCCAGTTTTCAGACCTATATATGTCTAAATATAACATATAAATTCAGACTTAAGTACTTGCATTTCTCAAGCACCGATTCCTATGGAAAACAAGATGGTATGATTTAGATGTAGAAAGCTAAGATTTGGAGGAATGTGCTCACACTCTCTGGAAGAATCCAAATCCCATAGATCTTATGGATATTTGGAATGTATCTTCTTAACCCTGTGAAATCATATTATGTAATTTCCTGGTATAAATTTTTATTATAAAACATGGAATGGAAAGGGCTAATATTTTTAAAATGTGATTCTTAAAACAAATGAATGCTAAAAAAGGAATGTGTCTACTAATACAATTCCATCTTGGAACTGGCTATGAACAATATCATAGCTGTGTTCATGAAACAAATCAGAGCCTGATCTACTGTACTATGAGAGTAGGGAGATTCCTGCTGAAATTTGTGATTGACTGAAATGGTACTAGGATTTTTCTTATTATCTCAGTCCTACATTTTAGTGGCAATGACAACCTTGATAATAACATGTTTTATTAATAACTGTTTATATTCATGCAAATATATTCATGACACAAACAATTAAAGTGGATACCCCCATTTCAGCTTCAAAGAACCTCTGACCAGTTGAAACAAAATCAAAGTTGTATTTAGCTTCTATCTGCAGATGCTCTAGCCAATCATTGCTCTTCACAGTATTTTTCAAGGAAAAAAAATGCTTTTTAACCTTTACACTTTATTTTTTTAAATTTAGGTCATCTGCTCATACACAAAGTGACAATCTCCATGTTGTCACTAGCACGTTTAATAGAAGGAAAAAAAAAGAAAGCTTGTGAATAACATTAATAATAGCATTTCAGAAAAAAGTGAAAAAATAATGGGAGAATTTGCCCCTTATAAGGATGGAAATAGCTCATGTTTGCTTTTAAGAATCCTATTTATGCATTTGTGATTATTTAATGATACAATGATGTTTATTTTTCACTCTGAAAACTCCTGACATCTGTACTGAAAATATTTGAAATCAGTGTGTTATATCCTGGTTTTACGACTGGTCATTCAGCTCATGTGAATTAGTACTTCCAGAGAAATCAGTGGAGGAATGCCAAATTGCTGATGCTGAACACTAGCCCTTTTTTTTTTTTTTTTTTTTTAATAAAACTATGAGGAATACACTGTGGATCAGATCTGGCTCCCACAGAAGCCAACACTGAAATATGTACTGACGTCAGTGATGCAAAACAAGACCCTAAATATACAGTATAGGCAAATCATTAAATCTTAAAAGATGTTAATCACATGCTGTTGCTAGGCAGTTTTGCAAATTAAATCACCAAAAATAAATTCTGTTCAATAATTCTTAAAAAAAATAGTTTGCACTGTTGAAAAACATTCCTTTAGACACAGTGCCTTTATAAATAAAAAAAAGCGTTTTTTACAGTTTAGTGGCAGCTCCGCGGCAGAACCAAGGTCTCCTCAAGGATACCACCAGCAACGTGGGCCAGGCGGCGCCGTTTTCTTTTCGCGGGTGACAGAGTATCTGGGTGGGCATTGACAGCCACAAGCACTGGGGACACTGTGTAGGTTTGGTCTCAGTAACAAAAGAAGACAAACCCCGATGTTTTTCTCACAAACCCAGTTGCCATCTGAAAATGGCAACGCCGCTCACTGAGCCTGTCCTCACAGGGAGCGGGCGGACGCAGGGCCGCTGCTCACGCAGAGGGGTGCCCGCGGCGTGGCCGCGCTCCCTGCGCGATCAAGTCCGCCTCGCTCTCCGCTTCTACGGAACGCCCCGGCGGGCGCTGCCGCCTTCGCGGTCGCCACGCTGAGGGCCGCGCCGCAGCTCCTCGCCCCTTCGCGGCGCGGAGCGCCGTCCAGGCGGCGGCGGCCGCCGCTTTCCCGCCGCTGGGCGACGCCCCCCAACGGCCGCGCCTCGCGCTCCCCCGCGGGGCGGGGCGGGGCGGAGGGGGCGGGGCGGAGGGGCGGGGCGAGGCGGAGGGGGCGGGGCGGAGGGGTCAGGCCAGGTAGCAGCCGCCGCCGCCGCGCGCGCGCGTCCTCCCGCGCGGCAGGGGGCGCTGCGGCGGCGCGCGCGCGGGACGCCGCCGCTCCGCCGCCATCTCCTTGTCTGATCCCGTAAAGGTGTCGCGCAGGTTCCGCCCGCGCTCGTCATTCAGCCGCCCCGGGCCTGGCGCCGCCGCCGCCGCCGCCGCCCTCGGCCCGCCCCCGCGCTGCCGCCGGCCGGCCGGCGCGAGCGGCGCCTCGGCGGGCGCCGGCTGCCCTCCGCGCCGCGCCGCGCCCCCCCGCCGCCCGGTGCCGGCCGCCGCCGGCCGGGCCGCGGAGCGCCGCCGCCGGGGTGTGAGCGGGGCCCGGCGCCGTGCCGGGCCGTGCCCTCGCCGGCGGCGCCATGGCCGCCAGCGCCAAGCGGAAGCAGGAGGAGAAGCACCTGAAGCTGCTGCGGGAGATGAGCAGCCTCCCGCCCAACCGCAAGTGCTTCGACTGCGACCAGCGCGGCCCCACCTACACCGACATGACGGTGGGCAGCTTCGTGTGCACCTCCTGCTCCGGCATCCTGTGAGTGCGGCGGCGCGGCCGGGCGCCCGCGGGCCCGGGCGGCGCGGCGCGGCGCGGGCCCGGCCTGCCGCGGCCTGCGCGGGGGCGGCGGTTTGCCGCGGCCCGGGCCGGGCGGGGGGCGCGGGGGAAGCGCCGTCTCCAGGGCTTTTTTGGTTTCCTCCCTCCGGGCAGCGGCAGCAGAACCCCCCGGATCGTTGAAGACTTAGTTGAATCGGCGCTGGAGAGTGCTTTGGGGAGGAGAGGGGCACGTGGGCCCACCGCCCGCTTCCCTGCCGCCCGGCGGCCGTGGGGAGGATAATGCTGTCTCGGGCAGTGGGAGTTCCCCGCGTTAAAAAAAAATACCGCCGAGATCACCAGCGTAGCTTCTCAGGTATCAGATGAGGCTTAATGGTAGTTTGTGAAACAGCTCCATGAACTCTAGTTTAGGCCGTAATCTCTAGCTTTAGGCTCTTTAGTATACCTAACTCAAAATGTCACAGTATTTTTTTTTTTTTTTGGCTTGGATTTGTTACTTCCTACAAAATTATACATTATCTTTTTAAAGGATTTGCCCTGATAGACTGGCTTGCATTTTTTCTGTTCCTCATTCTTGCGTGGGCCTCCTCCTACTCCTCCCTCTTCCACCCTTCTGTTGAAGTAGTGTATATAAAACTAAAACGATTGAGATCATTCAGTTCTGAATTTCAGTTTATTTCATTAGAATATCAGCTGTTCGTACATAACTTGGAAAAAAAAAATCTATCTTCAATGATACTGTTTGCATAGCTAAATCTGTTTGGTTGTTTATTTTCCTGTGGCATTGTATTTGTGGAATTGAGAAAAATCAAGGCAGAGTAGGTGATAAATAATATGTCAGATAATTCAGATTTGTTTTTGTAAGGATTTGAGTTCATGAAAAGCACTGTGAGCTTGAAGAGCTGATTCCTAGCCCCTTACTAAGAGACACTAAATAACTACCCCGGAGATGCCTTCCAAGTAAGGTCTGCACTTTTTTTTTTCCTTTTAGAACAAAGTTGCTAATTACATAGGGATTCAGAACAAAGCAAACATGTTATTTCTGTGCTGAATTTACATGGAACAAGCTGCCTTTTATGCTAGTAGACTTATAATTAGGCTTGTTCTTTTTCTTTGCTCCCCCCCTTCTTATTTATGTTTTTTGTAGACTTCTGAATGGGCTTGGCACACTTATGTATTCAAGTTGTGGAGTGAAAAAGAGTTTAGTTTTTGACATATACGTTGTACTTAATCAGCCAGCTCTGGCTATTGTTTGTTCTGTTTGCAAACTGTTATTTGTGCTGGCATGTGAAACTATTTTAAGCTACTGCACAGAGCTCATTTAATGGTTGCACATGTTCCTACTGGTTAAACTGACAACATAAGACTACTCCATGAAGACACTTTGTTTTATTTTCAGGCTTTGCAACCTTAGTAGACAAATATATCCTGAGTTTTGATGAGACATTTGGCATGAGTTTGAGAGGACTTGTTCATTTTATGTGTTGGCCAATGTTTAGTCTGTTAAAGTCTCTAGTCCAATATACGGTAATATAAAGGATGTACTTGCAGTGAACCAACCAGTGAGTGGGGGACAGCTGTCACTTGCTGTTAAGTTGGCCATCCTTTAGGAGTCACCATGCTTAAAGAGAGCAAGCAGCCTTCTGAAAGGGCTGTCAGTGCCTTAGTACTGTAAGATGCAAGTAGTTCTCTTATTCTAAAATGCGGTGGTTTTGTGTGATTAAAAAAAAAAACACAAATAGCACTTTTAGTTGTTATAGCTAGTAACACCTATACTTAGAGCTGGAGCTGTTGAAGGGACTCCTTAAAATTTTGTTCTGAAATACGTTTGTTTGTTCTTTCATGTTGGCTTGCAAACGCTTTCATAAGTTGTGCATGCAAGACCACATAGAATGGTTAACACCTAAGAACCTAGACAGTGGGGTTTTTTTTGTTAATTACGAGACTTACTGCAAGGATAGATCATGCTTATTTTAAAACTATAAACTGTTATTTTTAACACTTTAAGCCCAAGGATACTTCTGTCAGAACAGTTGTGCATACAACAATGTTTTTCACTGTTGAATTCCACAGTGAAGAAAAGTGACTTGGGAAGAAACCACATAGTGGTAAAGGAGTTTAAAAGTGCTGCTGCTTCTGTAGTTGTTAATAGCTGTTTCCGTTCTACCTCACAGCACTTGCTTTACTGTAAGACTTTAATAATATTATTATTTCATCTTGTTTGTATGCTCTATGGTTGGTTTGCATTGCTTCCTGTTTTAATTAATTATTTTCTAGTATGTTTTTGCAGTCTAGTAAACCAGTTCTTTCAAGTATAAAGTGCTCAATGCAAAATACAGTAAGGTTGCTGAACTAATCACAATTAGTGGTAGTTAATTATCACTGCCTCCTTGGACAGGCATGCTCTTCCAGATGCCATTAATTCTAAACTTTAAAACTCTGCCTGGATTGTAGTTTTTCATAGTTTTTCTGGAGTATTTTTCATCATCCTGACAAGGACAACTTATTCAAACAACCTCCCCCCTTCCAAAACAGAAACATCCCCCCCTTTCATTCACATTCAGTCCTTACACTGAGGATTTTGTGTATAAAAAGACAGTGACACTAAATATTGCTGGATTTAGTTTTAAAAAAGTGCCACTTTTTTCTCAGCTGTTTCCAAATAGACTGATTCGCTTATTTAAAAGCTACTAAAAACAATGAAGAAAAATGATGACTTTATAATAAAAGTTCTGTTACTGACTTGACTTAACAAGATACAGCTCTAATATTAAACGTATTAGTAACATAGGAGGCCCTTTTCCATCATATCTAGTGTTTAAGTTCTCTCATCAAGTTGGGTTTAACAGAGGAAAAGTTGGGCTTTGTAAAATGGAGCAGGTAGAAGAAAGTATATGGAAGGCCGTTTCATCTGAAAATACCTTTACTTGTCCTTTGTGCTTAAATTCCTTTCATGTGGAGAGAAAGTATTGTGCTTGCTCTGCATAATTCTGCTCTCTGGTGTTGGACAAGAATGTAAGCCTATGTAGAAATACCCGATTTTTCTTAAGAGTGGGAGGGAATAGCCTACAATCACTATATTATTAGGTCAAAAATTTTGTAATACAAAAGCAAAACACTTCCTTTTATCATAGCAAAACCATATCTAGAGGAATGCTTCCAGTTTTGTTTTGGTAGAATAGTTCTTTTGGTTTGGGGGAAATCCTTTGAACCGAAGGATTATGTTAGTGGCCGTGACTAGTGTTTTTTTGGATATTACTGTGCGTCTTGTGACATCCTTCCCCTTGTTTTGTCAATGTCTTTTTGCCTTGCCTCTCAGTTATCTGTGCATATCTTTTCTTTCAAGCACTTCAGTACCTTTTCTCAACAGTCTGCTCCCAGCTTTCCTAAATTAACATGTTTTAAGATTCTTGAGTAGACAAATTTGTTTGACTGAAAGATTCCACATCTGTAAATTTCATATTGCTGGAAACTTAAAAAAAATATATATACAGGCAGGGTTAAATCAAGTATAATCTGATGTGATAATTTACCCCTACCCCACCTTCTTCAGGTTTCTAAGGAAGTATCTTGTTCAGATGCTTGTGCTACTGGCTTATGTTGGTAAGGAGCAGCAAAGAAAACTTAGATTTTGTTACTGTGCTTCCTGGGGAAGGGAATTCTGTGTCAGCCAAGTTGGAATGTTGGATGGCAGATACCAGTAATAAATGTAAAAATACGTATCTTTATGTAATGACAAACTATTGTTTCTTTCCCCCCAGAATTATTGCAGAAATTTAAATGTTACATATATACAATGTTTAAGCAAAGGTAATTGTTTGTGTTGACATGACATTTCAATCCTTTTTCCCCTCCTTAGGAACACGCTTGGAAAATGGCTCCGTATGTGTACATACATACGTATCTTCATTAGGGTATTCCCTATGTGGTTGTATTTCTTCTGTTTTTAGTATCATGACTGGAGAGCTAGGGAAGTGTCTATACCTCAGTGATACTATGCAGCTGAGAAAGGAGGGGTTTATTACGAAAAAAAAGTTAACCTTGTCTGTGCTTGTAAATGTGTAGTTTTAAACGTGAGCAAAACATCAAAAATGATGTTAAAAATAAAGTGAGTTTGTGAGGTGGTGGAGAGTCTCCAGGTAAGTCTGCAAGCATCAGGAATGGCCAGTGCACTGCTTATGCTTTCTTTCTTGTAAGAATAATAACATAGAAACAAAAATGAATGCTGTGACATGGGCTCTCAAACCTTTTTCAAGATGCTTGGGGATGTAGGGTGCTCTGAAATGGCTTGAGGTTTGACTTCCCTCGCTATCTTCCTGTTTCTTAGCAGATGAGACTTTACTGGCTTGGGTTTGAGATCATATTGGGATCTGATACAGAGTGACAGTAGGGTGTTGAATCACTTCCCCTCTCATAGAAATGACCCTTCATCCCAACAGAAGTCTGTGTGTGGTTTATTTTTTTTAGTTTTTTTTTTTTTATTGCTCTCTTCTCCTCCTACCATTCCTGCCTAGTGTTCTCTGAAACTTTGCTAACACTTGTTTGAGGTGAATGTGGGGTTGACTGTTTCCTCTGCCAGCAGTCACAAGTTCAACCATAATTTGCTATTAAATTACACTCATAACAAACATTCAGTGCTCATTGCTAGTGTTTTGAATGTTAATGTTTAAGTTGCTAGGCTTCAGAATCTTGTATCAGTGGTTTTAAAGCTTACTTTGTAAAAGTGCTGGGTTTTAACAAGCATGGTTATTCTGATATTTAACAAGAGAGTTACTCTAGGCTGTGCCGCTGGCAGCTTGGAGCAGTCTGGGAGGGGACAGTCTCATAGCTGAAAGTCCTGGCCACTGTGCGATTCCCCTGGAATAACAATTGCTACGTATAAAGAAGCTTGCGTACGTGAGTAGGACCTCAGCATGGGGTGTTCAAGTGATGGTCTGGCAGCCAGGCGCAGCCTGCCGGAGTAGTCTGACTCAGGAGCGGGCTGCGTTCTGGGCTAGTGGCTGCTGGCCTCCCCAGGAGCTCTGCTCCAGAGGCAGGAGTTTCGGTGCTGCTGTGCGGGTGCAGGTCACCAGTGTTCGGCACTGGTACCTGTGCAGCCTCGGGAGAAGGATGTGACCGCCTGCCAGCGAGGAGTGTTGATACCGACTAGGGAGTTACTCATTTTGCTGCCTTGATGGGGCAGGCTGTAAAGCGCTAGCAGTGTGCGAAGCTCCTGACAGTAGATGAGAGGAAACAATGGAGGAGTTGGATATGTTTTTCCTGTGGGAAAAGAAGGTTTATCTCCCTGTAAAGGATAGTTGTACTTGGCTGACTACCAGTCAGCTTCCCCCATGTGCAGATGAGTTGTTTTTGAATCATTTGAGTCGTAAGTGTTTTCTGTAGGTAAGGAAGGGTAAAGGAAGTCAGAGTAGCTTTAGTACTTGGGTTTGGTTCTCAAGTTCAGCTTTATAAATCCCGTGGCTGTTCTGTCCTAGGGGGATTCTAGTCAGTTCGTGGGGGATAATGTGATTGAAAGTGTCTGAAGCTAGTTTGAAATCATAAAAAGGTATGTGTGGGGGGGGTGAGTGTTCCTGATGGTAGTATAGTTGTTTAGCTAAGGAACTTTGTGCACGTCCTTGGGTTGTGTTTGTATGCTGTGTAATGCGGCCTCTGGTCTTGCACTGTATGCTGCAGTCTGACTTCTTATTCTGCTTTCGTATAAGAGGCTTTTCAGAGACTTTTTTTTTCCCTCCTTGCCATCTTAAACATTTTAAAAAATAAATACTCGTGTGTACAGTACTGCAGCTTGGTTGCTAACTTTGCAATTCTGAGCATTAAAGTCATGCTCAAAATTTCATTGATTCTAGTGAATCCAGTGAGTCTCCTGGATCGCTCGTGGGGTGACATACTCTTTCTTACCATACAAGAGATCCGACACTCCTGTGTTGTGCTTGTCCGTTAGAAGTGAGGCATATTTCCTTCCTTTACTAGGCTGCTTTGGAGGGTATAAAAGAAATGAGAATTCATCTTGGATGTAAATTTTAAATAGGGAAACATTTTTATAACTTAAAATTTATAACTCTTAAGCAGTCTTCATTGAAGAGTGTGTTATGTGGAAGGAAATCTTTCTAGTTAGACTATCAAGGGCAAACAATCTGGTCTGTGCTTTAAATGCATATAAAAAAATTGCTGCTTAACAGAACTGAAGATGCACATTTCCTCATATAAATGTGAATGGAGAGCACTAAGATTTGTTTACAGTAGGCGCGTGTGTTTTCTACCACTTAAGTGATTTTTGCAATGCCTTTGGATTGCAGACAAGCATGTGATACAGCAGTACAACTGTATTCATTGTAAAAATGAATGTCCAATGTAATGTAGTGTGACCATTTATATGCACTTTGCATGCTGAAGAACATGGGAATGAATTAGTGAATAATCCCAACTTTTACAATGATTATGGAATAATAGTTTATAGCTATCTAATTGTGAATGTTCCTCAATGTGAGAACAGTAAATTGAACAGACAAAGATAAACAAACACTTCTATACTTAGCTTAAAAGCAAGGGACAGTGATCATGGTGTAGTAGTTAGTGAAATGTACCTGTGCGAGATGTCGGCTAGAAGCCACTTTTGTTTCTGTGCTGTCCCTTAATATGTGAATCTGCAGTGTGGCTTAGTGAAATGTAGTTACTCAGTTGCGCGCACACACACAGCAAGAAGTTATGTTTAAAGAAAAAAACAAAAGACCTAATACCAGCAACAGATCTGAAACTCATGGGATTTTAGCTTCACAGAACTCTTAAGATATTTTTTAAAATTGGTATGTCTTAAAATGAATATTCAGAAATTTAGGTAGTTCTGTATTTTAATAATAGTATTGCTTACTTCTGAAGTAACTATGCATTTAACTGACTCAGTGAAAGAAGTTAGGTTGCTAATTTTGGTTTAATGTGGAGCCTGAACATCTTGAGAAATTTACTGAAAAAATGTCTGAGTAGAACACACAAACTACCTCAGCCTTTCTCGCAGAACTCTTACTCTATTGCTGAACTGCTCAACCGGATAGTCTGATTTTAGACACTTAGATTTGAAAAATTTGCTTAAGCAAATAGCTTTCTGTAAACTTCTAATTCTTACGCCAATGGATTTGCATATGACTTCTGCTTTCAGAATACTCAGTTTCACTGTATTTCTAGGCAAAATACAGTGATTTGATTTTCAACGTGTTTTGAATATTAAGACTTTTAAAACTTAAATTTAAAACCTAGGCAAAATGTACTGAATAGTGTTCTAAACCATACCCACTTTTTAATTCATTGTTTTTAAAAGATGGAAACTACTTTTTTTTGAGAGAAAGGGGGGAACAGAGTTGTGTTCTTTATATAGATACAGCATGAATTTAGGCATCAAGGTGAATTTGCAAACTAAAGTCACAACAAATACATATATTTTTCCATCTAATCTACCTAACTAGAAGTTCATAGTGCTAAATGTTCTCTTTAAAAATTTAGTGACTATAAAGGTTAAGCTCTCTTTAACCTTTAGTTCATCAGATTTTTCTCTTCCACTGTTTTGATGGAAAACAATTCAATTTACAGTTAATGTTCCTAGAACAATCACAGGGAGCAGGGAGTATTAAAGAA
Source organism: Rhea pennata (assembly GCF_028389875.1). Classification (NCBI taxonomy): domain Eukaryota; kingdom Metazoa; phylum Chordata; class Aves; order Rheiformes; family Rheidae; genus Rhea; species Rhea pennata. The sequence continues at coordinate 18,852,772 of NC_084671.1, read as the reverse complement.
AACTATTAGTCTTCTCTAATTACATGTCAGTGACTTGCATTCCTAAAGGCATTCTGAACCAAGTTTATAATTAATGCCAAGTAACAAATGTAAACAATAAAGCTAACTCTTATCATTGACTTGTTACTTGTTAGTAATTTGTTAGCTCTCTGTTACTTTCCTGGAAAGCTTCCCTGAACCTCTTTTCTGGGAACTTTCTTCTCATATACGTAACTGCACAATTTTATGTAACTATGAGATATCAAAGCAATGTATGTTATTTTTTTTTAAGATAGTATCACATAAATGCAGAGCTGATTAACCTGAATGTTTAACTATTGTATTGCCTTCGCTAGTATCTCTACTGTTTGGCATATATAGGATGTGATATTACTGATTTCATTGAGCAAAACATGGTTAGATATTAACCAAAGTATTTGTTGGCAAAAATAGTGGTTAGCATGTGTTTAAAGAAAAAGTTTGAGCAACTGTGGGTTTTTTTGGTTTTTTTTGTTTGTTTTTTGGCACTGTTGCTCAGCAGTTTTTTTTTCCCTGCACTTGCAAGTTTTGACTGAACTGGATTTGACAAGTAAGGCTTTGGCAACAAAACTGACCTGAGTTTATGTGGTGTGGATGTGAGACTGGTGCCAATTTTTGCTTAGGGCAGAGCCACTGAACGCTTGAGCTATTGCCTTAATAATGGTAGCTCTCATTGGGAGCACAATAAAAAAAGTCTTCTGTCCCTGTTAGTTGTGCTGTTGCGTAGTGTTGAGGAGGAAGAAGACGGATCTTATGGAAGGAGGGCAAAGAGTAAACTAGAAAAAAAAGACACTGGAAGGTAACAGGAAATATAGGTTAATACAAGAGAAAAAGAGAATCTGGGCTGGGGAGTTTAGTTTAAGAAATCTAGCGATTAGGTACAGATTTTATTTTGAACAGGTCCCTGTGAGGACAAGGAAAGAAGAAAACAGAGGCCCAAAATATGTCTAAGAGATGGAGGGCAGAGGCAAGGGTAAACAAATTTAGGGAAGTAGATAAGAGTTTAGAAAAAAAGTCTGATTATGTTCATAAACTTGCAGAGAAAGGACCAGAGTTAGTTTGCATGTACAATCATAAATATTGGTGTCATCTAAAATGCAATTACTTAACTTTGCATGCTAGATTTTATCTTAAGACAAGCTTGTATATATTAAGTTGTGTGGCAGTATCAAAATGAGTGCAATTTCCAGAGATGGCTCTTAATATTAAAACTGACTTAATTTTGTTTGTAATGTTAAAAGTGATTGTATGATGACAGTTTTCCAGAGTACTGACTAAATACTTCTTGCTTCTTTTAGACGGGGCTTGAATCCACCCCACAGAGTGAAATCAATTTCAATGACTACTTTCACACAACAGGAAATAGAATTTCTGCAGAAACATGGAAATGAAGTAAGTATTAAATGGAAAATAGCAAGTGGGTGGTGGCATTTTAATATCAAACTTTGAAATACTATTTAAGCAAAATTTGAGTGCTTTTTGTAGCAAAAAGTAGACAGAAGCCTTCAGCCATTTGAAATGATACTTTTAAGGACTTCATTTCAGGTAGATGTCATCATAATATTACTTACATGTTATTGCACAGCCCAGGCAATCTGGATTCATATGATCAGTGTGTCTGAGCTGGGTTGCATTTCGCTTTTGCGTGAGGCGGTATGCATCTGCATTTTTTGGCAAGCTAGGACCTTAAGACTGACTGCAGCAGTGTTCCCTGAAAGATTGTACTGTGACCAAAATAAATTTCTTGTCTGTAGGTTATTTCTACAGAGTAGGTGTCAGAGTCTTACAACTGCTCCAGTAGACTCTTTCTTTAATGGAAATATATTGATACGCTTAAGGTCCTTGAAAAGAGGAAGGAAGGTGGTTTTGTTTTGTGTTCCCCCCCCCACCCCCACCCCCCGTAAGGATTAGAAAATACAAAACTGAATGTTTAGAGTGGCCTGGGGCAGCTTGGAAGAAGTGAGTGTATTGTTCGCCTCCAACACCTTCCCTCCCCCTGTTGAAAATTAAAGCCCGGGTAAATCTTTGATACATAGAGCCTGTGAACCCTGGATGTGGCTATTGCACTCCTCAATTTGAGGATGAAATGTATATTCTAATATCATGCTATTGAGGATTTAGAGGCAGCTTTTACTTCTAATCTTAATGATTGTTTTATTGAAAAAAGGAAGTTCTGTTTCACTTTGAATGTGTTCTGTTTCAGCAGAACTATCGATTGGAAAAAATGGAGCATGCTATTAGTATCTTCTCTTGAAGCCTTGTTGCGATAAATCCAATCATTAGTTCTAATACTGATACCTAACTTTAAGCTTAATCCAATTCATAACTGTCAGTTTTAAGAATGAAAATAAAGTAGCTATTTCTTTTTCTATTCTTGCAATAATATGCGTTATTTATGGGAGGAAAAAAAACTGTTAGCAGATAGTTCCTTTAGACAGAGCTTGAAAAAGATCTGAGGTTTTCCAGATGTTATAAAATATTCTTACTTAATTTAACTAGTTTTTTGAAAATACTGTGGCGTATTAAAAATGTGTAACATTGTGTATGATGTATCATATTGTTGGCCTTATGCAAAAGGCGTATGATAAAAGCCGTTTTCATGAATTTTGATAAAGTATGCTGGTGGAGTCTTAGGGCAAAAGATTAAATTGTGAGCTCCAGCTTCTCTTTAAGCTTCAGATCTGTACAGAAAAATAAATACCTATTTTGATCTCAGTTTTTCTAGACTCTGCAATAGCTAGAAAATACAACCAGCTTCACTTACCATTGATTTGAAACCTTATGTTATCCCTGCTCAGTCAATGAGTATATTCCTCCTTCTGGTTATAGTCCTGACTACCCCGGCATCAGAACTGATGTTGTTTATATATCATTTATAATAAACATAAGAACATGTAACAGGTATTCAGAATGGTGTAGTACGCTTTAATAGCAGGGGTCTCTGTTTGTCGTGCTTATTCCTCTAATTATTAAAAGTACTGCAGTGGTTTAAATTATCATAAATAAGATGTACTCCTTTCTAACAACTCAAAATTAAATTAACTTAGAAGGACATTACCTTAATTTTAAAGTAACATTGAATAGATATTTGTAGTTGCAGATGGTGGACTTAACAGTTGCTTAAAAACTGAACAAAAGTGAAAATCTTTGCTGTATTTGGAGACATTTATAGTTTGATGTTGCTTGCTCCTGTGTGAGCATAAGCTGTTGTCCAGACTCCATTTTTGCTGATATTGAGGTTAGCTTGCTTTTGCAGAAAAAATGGAAACATTTAAGCTGATACTCTTCAAGTGCCTTCTGGGGTTCTTTTTGAAGGATAAAGGCAAAATTTTTTTTGTGGCTGACTTCGGAGATAGGATTTTTACTCCTCCCACTGTTTCTTCACATACAGCAATGTTGAGCTATTTCTGTATTGTATTTACATGATGGTAATAAGAGGAGAGAGTGGCATAGGGATGACTTTGTTTGAACAGTCAATCAAATGAAGCTAAGGTTGTTGATTAGACTTCTAATTCACTCAGGTAATGTGAGTAGAAAGTGAACTCACTGTAGAAAGTGGAGGTGGTACACATCTCTTGTTGTCATTATATGTATGAATATTTATTTGGAGGCTTACTCACCTGATACATAGCTATCTCTAATACATTCTTGAAAACATTCAGTGCCAGACACTTAACTTTTTCGGATAGCCTATTCTGATGCCCAAGTAGGAAATTATTTAGATGGTCCTGTATTTAGAAAGTCTGTGTTGTTCTGGAGACAAAGATGATATTTACCTGAGCTAGTGAGTAGAATGCTGTGCAGGTATGTAGTATGTTCAACTGCCTGGAATAAGTATAATAGTAATTGGTTTTGTTTTGGTGCTAACCTTCATGACTCTTGATAGCACCTGCAAATTTATGCAAGTGTTTCTTTCCAGCTTCTCCTACTCCAGATTTCAGGAGGACATACAACTCCAGAACTACTAAGAGTATGGTGCCAGTTCAGAGCTGGTGTTTGGCCTGACAAAAGTGCTTTTTTAGGATCTTCTTACTGTGAAATACAGCTGTGAAACTCTGGAGTGGAAAGGATAGGAGTAAGCTGGAGCTGATGAGTCCTGACAGCATGAACTGTGCAATCAGATGTCTTTGTGGTATATTCCTGGTTCTACTAGTATGGTATAGAGTTACATGAGCTGACTGTATGTAGGACAATGTCTTTGTCCAGCAGGGTTTACTAGCTTGGGTTTTGTGCTTATGAAAGCAGCTATAGCTTCTGGACCAAAACTGACTTTGAAACCAGTATGCTAGAAGTATAAATTTTTTTTCATGTACAGAGATTAATGAATAATATTGACATCAGAAGCACTGAGTTACTAAACAAAGCTATAACTTGCTTACATAACAGAACTGTTTCCAAATTTTTCTTCCTGTGGTGAGTGTTGTGTTTTGGAACATAGTTTTGTTGTGTGGTAATCTGCAGTTCTTGCACTGTCAGGGTTGCATTTGGTGCATAACTGAGGATGGGGACAGTTGGGGGGGGGGAGGAGGGGGAAGAGGACAGCAAAGAAATGTAATCTGGCATTTACCAGACTTCTTAAAGGCAATATCTCATTAGAGCTTTTGAAACTAGAGATTGATCTGTATAATCTTCCTATGCAGTAGAATGTCCAGGTCTAAGCAAGGAGTGCTGTATTGCTATAGGTCCAGTAATGTGTCTTTTCTAGTCTAGATGTGGCCAAGAAAAGTACTTGTCCTGTTACAGCTTTTTTTTCTTGCTCCACTATCTTCACTGCATACAAGAGAACAAGGCTTCATAAGCAAAAGCTTAATTTTGTTGGCCTCGCTGAGTCTGTTATTTCTAACCAGCACAGCTATGCTAACAGGAGTTTCTAGTGTGGTGGCTCAGTGTGTTGTACAAGCAGAAGGTCTTTGTCTTTCCACATCCGTCTTCCCACACACACTGAAAATCGGTATCAGTGAAATAGCTATGACATGGTTAAGTGTTGTTTGGTGTTTGAAGTATGTAGCACTGGAACAGAGGCAGCTGCCATCTCAGATTATTTCAGGCTTCCTGCAAAATTGGACAGATGCTGTTGAATTCTTTCTTGCTAGTGGTGTTTTCTTTAAGTGGTACTCTACTTCCCCACCCTCTCAATTCTAGAAACAAAACCAAAAGCCAGAAATTCACGGAAAACAGTAAAGTCTGTTTCTCTCATCCTTTGAGCCCTACCTGGAACTACTGAAAGCATGAAATGCTATTAGGAGGTAGGATTTTAAACCTGAAGCCTTTCTGGATATGTGTGTGTGTGCGTGCTTGTATGAAGGATGTGCAGTGAATGGGATGAGTTCTTTATTCCTTAATGCCAAAGTTGAAAACAAAGGTAGTTGCTCAAACTGTAGGACTACAAACCTAGAAGATGATTGGAAAACAAGAATAGATAACTACAGTTATTCTGAAAAAAAAAAGTCTATCTCAAACATAACTTACTGTTGAGTGTGGATTCAGGGAAGCCAATGCTATGAAGAGAAATATAGGTATAGACTTTATTGTAACATACTGTATGCACTTGGCCCATTTTTTCTTTTCAACAACTCACTGTTTCTGCTTTTCTATCCTCCTGGGTTTTTATCTAGGTCAGAATGAGTAGGTTGGAGGTGGTTGTGATTCTGTTGGACTTTATATGCTGTAATTACTCACCTGATTCTGCACTTTCCAGTATCTAGTTGGCAAATGTCTAATGACGTCCCTTGCAGGATTGGAGTTCATTGGCAGAAAACGGGTGCTGTTCTTCTCCAAGCCAGTTGGAAAAGAATTTACATGAACCTTCTGAATTTCACAAGGATAAATAATGCTGAATCTTGATTTCTACTTATTTTTGTTAGCTGACAAGTGCACTGAGAAGTTGTAAAGGCAGGCAAAACTTCAAAGTTTTGCTCCTGTTAACCTTTCCACGAAAGTAGACTTCAAAATATTGCAAACTCTTAAATCATTCTGACTTAAATGCTGTCTTGGTGGTCATTTTTTTCCCTCCTCCCCCACTGGTGAACCAATGGGACATGGACTAATTATACTTTTGGGGGACAGTTCACAATGATTATGGATTGTTGGATGTGTTCCACTGTTTCTAGGGGCTTCAGCATAACTTGAATGTTTACTCTTGGCTCTAGCAAAGCCAGACTCTTCTCCCCTAAGCAGAGTATTTTGTTTTAATAGAACCTTCATTATCCAAAGCAGCACTACAGCAAGACTTTCGGTGAATGAAAAGGGCTTTTGAGCAGAGGCTTATTTGTACTGCTTTTGCAAAAGTAACAATATTAATATTAAATGGTTGAATCAGAGTGAGGCCAAGGAGATGGTAAAGTTGAAGAATTTATAGGCTTGGTCTCTCAAAAGTAAAGTTTTGTAACTTTGATGAGCTAGGGTGCTTCTTTACGTATCATTTGTAAAAGCTGAGGAGTGACTAACTCTGTTACAAGGGAGTTTGAGATGAGACTGGGACAGTAGCATTATCTGAATCAGCCCTGCAAATCTGATTAATATACAGAATTGTTACAGAGCAGGGATTTAAAATCCACGTTGTTTGGCATGTAAAATCCAAAATTCTCATTGTGTATTGTTCTAAGTTTTTGTTTTTGAGAATTATTTGTTGGGGGGAGGAGAGGTGTCCTTTTTCTGCTATAGATCCTAAGTTTTTCTTTTGAAAACTAAATTGGAAGGAAATTGCATGTTTAACAGAACTGTTAGTCTCAAAGGTTGGTTTTGTATGGATTTATGTGCCCTTTCTTGTCTTTTTGCATTTTTTTTCCTATTATCCCATAAGTAATATCTGGGCACAAGTCAATACATGCTGTGAATGACTGGCCTTGCTCATTCATGGGTCAGACCAGAGAGAACATACGGCTGAAGCTCTTACTGAAGTGTTCGCTTCACTGAAGTTCCTAGTTTGATTTTCTACTTTATCATTATCTCAGGTACTGTCAAATCCGGGTAGGGGTTTTAAAAGCTGTGATGTTTGGAGAGTGACTTACAGCAAGGATCCTTCTGCCAAGGATATAAATGGTGAATGATCTTTCCCCTTTAGAAATCACCAGCAAGTTGTATGACACACAAATCAGTTTCTTGATATTCATATCATAAAAATAAGTTTTAAATAGCTTTGAATTAAGAGAAAGTGATAGTCTGGTAAGTAACAATATTCACATTTCTCACTTAGAAAACAAATTTTTCTTTGCACAAGATCCAGTACTGCTAGGGAATTCCTGTTTTAAGGCTATGAAAAGGTAACTGTTTCATAGATGATCATATAATAATGCAATTTCTGTGTCTGACCATGATTAATACTTTCTTGTATTTTAGTTTCTAATCTCAATTTCATCCCATGTTATCTCATGCGCTGACCCGCACAGCACACTGCTGTTTGCTTGGAGCGTGTGGGGGGATGTTTGATAGCTGAAATTTGGATATTATGGCTGGCTTGAGGCCTAATCAATGCAGTATTGTGACTCCCTGTCAAGTCAGATGATAGTAACAAAAGTATAGCTAGAAAGAGCATGCAGGTCACCAGCAAACAAGTGAAGACAATGAGGCTTTTATTGTGTTCTGAATGCTCGCTTGGAGCGGCTGCTGATGTTCAAAGCATTGGGTGGTACTTTATAGAGACACAGACAAAACTGTGCCCTTTATTAGTTTCTGTTGTGATATTAAAGCTTTATGAAAGCTGGCTTTTTGAAGAGCTTGTCTGTTTAAGACCTCTAAAAAATTTTGTATAATGAATTCTCATAAGCACAAACTTGCATGAAATTTAATTTGCATCTCTAAGTTTGCATGTCTAAGTAGTAAATGTTTTAACCAGTGTTTGCATGGCTACTGCTGTCAAACTCTGCATATTAAAATGAGAACTTCTTGCTGAAATATATGAAACTAAGTCTGCGTTCTTTCTGGTGGTTATGTATAGTCATGATGCCATGCTTGCCCATTAGCAGTACTCCTCCTTGCTTCCAGTAACAGAGAATCAGTAAAGAGTGCTTGGCAATTAATTAAACAACACTGCTATAATAGTGACTGAAGGCCCATTTCACACTTTTGTGTTAGGAATTTAAAAGAAATTAGTGATCCCAAGAAACACTTTTGGAAGCTTGCCTTCTGAAGGTTTAGTATTCCACAACTGACACTTAAAAAAAAAAAAAAAAAAAAAAAAAAAAAAAAAAAAAGGAAAGAAAAAACTTGCACAAAACATTGTTTCAGACAATGTACTTAGACAAATATAATCTTCCCTGATACCTGTGTGCACATTCACAGAACTGTTACCTACCTCACTTGTGTAGCTGGTGAAGACTGAAAGTCACGCAAGATCCAATTTGCAGATTTCACCTAGAAACTGCTGGAGTGATCAGGTGGACCTGGGACTATTTGAGATGATTTCTTGTCCAGCTTTCCCTGCCCCAAACAAACAAACAAAAACGAAACAAAAAACTCTGAAACACTCTGAGTGCATGAATGCATCAGGGTGAAGATGAAGCAAGGAAAGGGGAGGGAGAAAGGTAAAAAATGAGCTGTATTTTGATTACTGTTGTGGGCTGATCTCAGTACAGGTTTCAGTGGTATTAGTAACATGGTAATTGAAATCAATTTATTTGATCTGACTTACCATTTTGTATGATAGAAGGGGAAAGAATTTCATGGCCTGAAGTGGATGGGGAAGGAGGACTCCTCTTTCGGGTGCCAGCCTGTGTTTAGGCTGGAAGTAAACTGATCGTCAGGGTACAGCCCTGAGTGCTTTTTTGCTAGGTACAGGCTGTTGAAGAGTTGTGCAGACTTGGCCACTCTGGCCAGCAGATGTTCTGTAATCAGCCATACACAGGACTTCTTCACTCCCCAGGTCACAGGTATTGCGTGCATGCTACTTTGTACAGTTAGACTCAGAAGGACATCCAGTACAGATCTTGCCTCTTCTGGAAGAGGGAATTGGAAGAATTATGCTGAGGCAAAGGCTTTTGGGAAGACTCCTGCTTTTGCTGAAATTTGCTCGAAGATATGGAGAATCTAAGCTAAGAGGCTTAATTAAAGTAAAAACTACTGGTCTGATTTTTAGATGAGTATCTAAATTACTAGTTTATAGCTACTCTTTGATTATAGCATCTGTTTCTCACTCATTGTCAGCCTTTATCCAGTAGCTTACAATAAAGACTACTAAATTTTGGACACATGAAATGAGGCTAAATAAGACAGACGTAAGAAAGCAAGAAATGTACTCATGCTGTCTGTCTAATCTTTCTATTGCTCTGAGTGATCTTCGAAATGACTTACTAGACCTATCAAAATTGACAAGAAGAACTCCTGCAATTGCAGGGATAAATGGAACACTTGCAGGAGTTTTGACTCTACTTCTTGGAAAGAAACCTGTTCCAAAACAGCAGAGTCTGCTTTTAAAGGACTGCTTGTGTTTGGTATATTGTTTGGATGGATATTTAGGTTACTTGCAGAGAAATAGCGAAGTCCTTGAAGAAAACCTGATGTTAGTTATGTTCAGTATCTCCCTTGTATCCAGTTTGATTTTGAGAAAGCAGTCACCTTTCCTCTTCTGGTGAGGAATCAAAGCTGAACATACATGATGCATATTAAGTATTTTGTAATCAGTTCCATCTTTTGCTGATTCTCAACTACAACTAGAAAGTAAAAGCAGAGCAAAAGGGTTTCTTCGCTCCCTTCTCTCATACCCCCACTCAGATTAAAAGTAATGATATCAAAATGATATATTCAGTTTAGAGATTGCATTATGCTAAGAAAGGTGTGTGTGTGTGTTTTTAAAATCCTACACCCAAATAGTAATTATAAATACTGAAACTTGAGAGTATTCTAAAAGTGGGCAAAAAATGGTAGATGGGGTCTGGGAAAACTGTTTAAACTCTAAAAAAGAGGTATCGGTATGTGTGGAATTAGACAAAGGCTCTTAAAAATTACAGATTGAAATTAGGTGCTTTGCCCCTTCCTGAATACATTTTATGAATCTTCTGGAAGAGCAGTATTTGACAGTGAAGTTAGATGATAAGATTTGCTTGCCCTGTCATGACAGGTGGTTTAACTATTTAGACCAATATAGGGTGCACCAGTCAGTTGTTAAGCTCAATCTGGAATGATTAATGTACAGCATGTGCTTTTTATGGTTTGGTCTATTAACTGTTGTAAATTTAAATAAGCTTTGAATTAAAATATTTTCTCTGAATAATCATTTTTTTAATATATCTATATGAGGTGTGCAAACAGATTTGGCTAGGACTATTTGATGACAGATCATCAGCAATTCCAGACTTCAGGGATCCACAGAAAGTAAAGGAATTTCTACGGGAAAAATATGAAAAGAAAAGATGGTAAGATAGCTTTAAAATCCTTCTGATTTAAATGCTGTTTTTATGGAGACTGCCTCTCTGACCAGGAATAAAAATTAACTAATGTTTATCTTTGCAATCTTGAATGTACTCTCCCTTTTCTATGCCCTTTGGCCTTGACCACACAGCTTTATAAAGTAAAGAGACTTCTGAATAAAGTCCAGAAATTATACAGGAAGTAGAGAAGGTAAACTATTTAAAGAAGTTTCTCAATGTGTAGTTTATTTTCATGGAACAAAAGTTGCTTAAGGTGGCATTGGCAGCAGTGTAAAAGTAAGTTTCTTCAGGCTTTTATTAAGGAGTAAAGGTGCACGTGTTGGTCTTAAAGGACTATAGAATTTTTTAAAAATAGGCTAGAATTCCAAACCTTCAGTATATATGGCATATTTAAATCCTGGTTATTTTCCAAACTGCTGGTAGAATTTGTTGCTGGGCCAGTGGTTAAAATAGATCTGCCTGAGATCTTCTGGCAGTTTTTGCATTTCCAGTCTAGTAGACGTTGGGCAAAACTTTTCATGTTAAACTTATAAAAACAATTCCTCTTGTTCAATGCAGGTACGTTCCTCCAGAACAAGCAAAGGTTGTGGCATCAGTCCATGCATCCATATCGGGGTCTTCTGCTAGTAGTACAAGCAGCACACCTGAGGTGAAGCCACTTAAATCTCTTTTGGGAGAAGCTGCACCAGCGCTGCACTTAAACAAGGGCACACCTAGTCAAGTGAGTGGATAGTGACAGAGCACAGAACTATTCAGCTGTATATTTCTCTTATTAGTAGGATGAGAACTTTGCAATAGCAGCTACTATCTAAAAATGTGAATATCGGTAAAAATAATTTTATGTATTGAAGATCATGCCCTAATTTAAGCTTGTTTGAAAAGATGCTCCCTTGTTACTTACCGACTGGGCTTTGAAAGATCCCACTATAAGAAAACACCCATTTTAAATGTGACTGACAAATTTAATGTGTGTGTGTTTTTTTTTCTTTTTTTTGGCTTAACTATTTCAATACTTTGAACCCCAGTGTGCTATACTTTCTTGATCTTTTTTTCTTTAAAAGCAGTAAAATAGCTGATACTATTAACTGTGAAATTAGTAGTATGTGGATGAAAAGTACGCATGTTCACTATTGCTTTCTGTGCTTCTGCAACTATCAAGGGACTTCCATGGTATGTCTGTATGTTATTATGTAAAGCCAAACAATACTATAGCTTAAATCTGTAAGGAAGGCTGTTTTTGAAAAGCTGTTTTACCGTTAGAGAACAGACTACTCTTGAATGGACTTTACTGACTCAAAATCCAGAATCTTGCAACCTCTAGCCTTCCTATAATTTTTTTATCCTGTACTGAATTCTGAGTGTTTATGCAGTGAATAATATTTATCTTAAAACTAAGTTTTATTGCTTGTATTTATAAAACTGGAAATACGTAATTTTGAAGTTGCTTGTCTATTTGCTGCTACTTTATTCTTCTGGGTCCCTTTTAATGAATGGAAGCCTGCTGCAGCATTCCCTTAACCATTCCGGTATCATAAATAGAATGCCTCCCTTCTATGGTGGGAGTAGGGTCTGTGCTGTATAGAGCATCTTCAATAGGTCACTTGTTCCTGAAGTTTTTGTCTGAGAAACACATGATTTCATTTGATAAAGCATGTGTTTTGCAAGAAATTATCAGTCAGGAGAGTATTGATATAGAACTGTTCTAAAAATAAATTACTCTGTCCTTTTAGCATCTTGCAGAAAAGTCAGGTTTTTTTGTTTATTTAGCTAATTAAATGTTATTGGCAGTCTCCTGTTGTAGTTCGATCTCAAGGACAGCAGCAACAAGAAAAGAAACAATTTGATCTCCTCAGTGACCTTGGCTCAGATATCTTTGCTGCTCCTGCTCCTCATTCAACTGCTACAGCGAATTTTGCTAACTTTGCACACTTCAACAGTCATACAGGTAAGTATTCTGAGCAGACTATCTCTTTTAAACATATAAAATAGACATTTATTTTTTGATGACTTTGAACTAAACTCATTTGAAGTGCATTTAATTTCTGTGCCTTGAGAATGTTTTATTGCTTAACCTTTCCTCGTAAAAATCTAAAGGAACATTTGAAAGCAAATGATGATAATACTGTGGGTGTTTTAAGGCAGGAGCTGTGACAGCCATTTTCTATGATATCTATGATTCAGATGTTTTCTGCCTACTACCAGGACTTAAATTCTTTGTGGGAGTGAGTGAGAATGAGTAACATAATGTGTGGAGAGGCTGATATTAGACCTTCAGTTTTCCTTCTGAAAATTAATAGGAAGAGTTCATATAAAGAAGGATGTAGAGACTTTAAAGGAGTCCAGACACATTGACAATAACTGTCAATTTGTTGGAGAAAACAAGGCTTCCTCAGTTTAAAGATGTATCCTCCTTTTTTTTGATGTATCAAACTGTATAAAGCCCATGTGGGTAGTATTTTGTAGCTTCAGGAAGAGTAAACAACCGTTGAACATATGTCTTGACTGAGGATGGGGTATGCCTTGAATTCTTAAAGAATGTATTCAGTAAAATATATTGAGCCCTCAGGGCTTATTTTCAGCTCAAAGATCTCGAACCATAGAAGTCTATTCTAAAGAAAAGTTCATTCTGTGGTCACTGAAGTATGTTCTTGTTAACTTGCATTATAATTGTGGGAAAGTACCTTTTGCCTGCCTTGTCTGAATGAGCTTTTCATCTTTCCTGAGAAAACTTGTGATGCTGCTAAGCCAGTAAGAATAAGAAAAAATTCTTAAAATTGTATTGAAACTGCTAAAAACTGAGATGAACTGTGGGTGAAGGGACACAGGTCGTATACCGGAGGAATTGAGCAAAATATCAAGGCTTGCTTAAAGTTAACCTTTTAAAACATGTTGTGAAATGATTGACTGAATTCAGTAATGCTGCATAGGTGTTGCTGTTGCAGTGTTTTTTTGGTAAAATGCTTAATATAAGCTTTCATGTTAATCCTCTTCCTGGAGGTATATTTAATTGAGAAAACATATGTTTACTGGCCAATATTGCAATGTTACAGAAAAAGCTGCAGACACTTAACTCTCCCATAATTCTAGTTCTGTCCTAGCTTGTGCTGAATGATTCTATGTTTGTTTATACTTAATTACTCTTCATGAGTTTCAGGAGGTGGAAGTTCTGTTAAAGCAGTATTTCAATATTGTGCTCCAAATCTAGACAAAATTCTGTGTCTCTTCTGGGTAGTAGTTATAAGGGTAGAATGTGATATCATTCCAGAATAAATATATTTTTTAAAGATTCTGTTAATTTCTGGATGAAATAAGTGCTGAAAATCAGAAGTGTGAGGAATATCCAATATACATTTTTTCTATTTATTTATTTCCATAATTGCAGATTGTGGTCATTTACCTGACTCCTTTCCATAAGTTTTATCTTCTAAAACTCTTTCAAGGCTTGTGAATTAGTTTCTAAAAAGCAAAATCCAATTCCAAGCATGTGATAGCCGAATGCATATCACAAACCAGTTCTTTGTAAAGATGTTTTCTGGCTCACTAGTATAAAATATTAGTAAGGTTTGTATTATGTGCAGTAGCCACAAGGTAGTATTAACTAAATGAAAAGCTGCAGACTCTTCCATTTAGAACACAAAGGAGGGTTGTTGAATCTAGCAGCTTTTGCAAAAATAAGTTTTAAATGCTCATTTGGTGAACCATGAACATGTAACTTATCAGCCAATCACACGGTGTGGCAGAGGATGGAAGATCTTGTGTATGATCCAGCACAACTTTCTTGGAGCCTATGGTCTATTGGCTCTATTGGTGTTCTTGTTTGGACCTCAGTGCTCTTTGCTACCCCTGTTTGTCTTCCCTATATGTACACTATGGTTACCTAAAGAACATGCTGAAGAGCAGCAGCAAGGTCAATGTCTGCTAAAATAGCTACTCTCTCTGCAGTTAAGACACCTGAGTGTAGAAGCTGGGAGGAAAATATTAAAGATAAGAAAATATTCAGTATTCTCTGCTTTGATCTGCAATATCCACATGTAAAGATTGAAAATAACACAGGCAGTATAACTTCTGATATGTTCCTTTTTTGGAGTTTCCTGATATACTGCACTGAGTCAGGACATTGCCGCATGTTGAAGCAGAAACATGCTGACCTCCCATTTACTTTCTGAATCTAACTTCAGTTCCATAACTTCTGCAAAATGATGAAATTTTGAAGAAGATAGTAAATAAATGTTTTCTCAGTCTATTGCTTATATGCTGCTAATAGTGACAAAAGTTGTTAAGAATTATTTGGCATGCAGATGTTCTATGAACTTGGAGTACCTAAACAAAAGTTTTTAAAAAGGCATAATGATGATGCAAGACAACTATCATGGATCATGAGGAAGAGCAGACTTCACTCAAATATAGTAGTACAACACAATTATTGTCTTCTAGAGAATTGTTTTCAATTTCCTAAGTGCATAAATGCAGTCTTTGTTACAGAGGTATTTGTTTGGAATATTTCATCCCATTACACTTTGTAGTGGAAACCCCACAGAAGGAGTTGAGCAAAGACCATGAGGGCTAGCTTGTGTTGCCATGGCTATGGTGTTGTCATACCTCCAAGTTTAGCTTTAGCCAGTTGGCTTTTGTGCCACCTCGTCGATCTGCAATCACAACAGCAGTTGCAAATTTAGATCTATCTGTAATCTTCCTTATGCTAGTGTTGTTCTTGGGCTTTGGGGTGGGGAACTTGACAGTCCATCCTTAAAAACATGATGTACATACCATACTGGCACGTGAAAGTACAAGTCCTTACCTGCTCTTTACTTTTGTGCTACTTTCTCATGGTCAAGTTTGAACCTGTGTAAAATAATGCAAGGTTAATACCTAAATACTCTGCAAAAGAGTCTTTAAGGCACTACTGTTTTAACATGGGCTGTCTTGTAAATCATACTTTGTATCAGCTGATTCATTAAAATTATTAAAGGTAAGCTGTAATAGAATACATTTCATTTTTTTTTTCAGTCTAGACTTGAAAGGTACTTGATTCAGGATTCTTCACGTAGTTGTCTGTTCATGAGTCATTCAAATAGAAAACTTCCATAAATCTTGGAGTGACACAAATTTTGTGAATTTAATACTATTCAGTAAATTAAACACAGATATTTGAGTAATTTCTACCTAGTTGATACCTCACTGTAATAGCATCATTTCCATTTTTAATCAAATTGCAGTTGAATTCTTACAATGGAATTTGGAGTTCAAGTCTTTAGAATGCTGTCTATAATAACCTTTTTCCTCTATTTTTATCAACTACTTCTTGCCCACTTTAAAAGGGAAAACTTTAAGGCTGAACTTAGTCCTGAGAACTTGCTTTCTGTCACTTCCCTTGCTTCTCCCACCACCACCTTCCTTGTTGACTGTCATGAATGTTCTTAATAAAAAGTTTATTGAGCAGAGTGGTACCTTGCCCTCTCTCCTGATTCCCCACATGAAGGGGAAATACTTGTACTTGTGTTTGCATAAAAATGCCATTTCAGTTTATAAACTTACAGTACAGATGCTTTTTTAACAGAAGTTGTTCAGTGAAATAATGAAACTTTAAGTAGCCAGAATTACCTATAGCAATACTGATGGTTTACAACAGTATCATTTATTGTTTCTGTGGCTGATTTACTTGACTGCAAAACTCCTCCAGACTAAACTGGAAGTGCTGACTTAATAATAGAATGTATTCCCACTAAAAGGTGTTTTGTTGGCTTTCTTTAAAGAGTGATTCAGGTTATCTATTTATAGGGTTTTGATTTGTATATGATTTAAAAACATTTTCTGCTTGTTTGTAGCAGTGGCTAAGACTTTTCAGGGGAGCTTGTCAATTAGGCACTCAACTCCTGTTGAATTTTTTCAGGTTTCAATGACCAACTCTTTGAAGTTGGATGGATTTTTAACTTTTATTTCCTTCTATAGTATGGTGTGAAAGGAAGGACCAAAATGAAGTTCTGTTTGAAATTTCCTTGGATTTTATTTTGTGGATTCACTCTGTGAATGTTATCATCTTGACATTGGTATTGACTTTCCATATTTCTGTACTTTTATTTTTTGTAAAACTTAATTTGCCAGTGAAATGCATTTATAAGCCTAGCGGAATCTATTCAAGTGATACTAAACTAAATCCCCCCAAGGAAGAAGCTCTTTGTATAGGTAGAGTTCAAATTGTTAGTATAAGAACACCTTCTAATTTTTATTCCCAAACACATGCTCAGTTAGCTCCCTGGGAGGTAGTGTTTAGAGTGATACCTTGTTTGGCTTCTACAGCTGTCTTTGGTATTCTGTGCTCTTACACACTGTTTGGGGAAAAATAACCTACTCCAAACAATAGGTTTAAGCTAAGCTGGACTTCATTAGTTCATGTAGTTGTGAGTAGTAGCATGTGTAAGGAGGAGAGAAGTAGCAGCATTAATGAATCACCTTTGCCAGCCTAGATCTGTTAAAGTTCATTTCAAAAACAGCTTTTATTTGTAGAATATATATAAATATATATATATATGTATATACACACCTTTTACATAAAAGAAATTACAAGGTGGGACACAACCCTTGGAGGCTGTCATGACCATTAATTCACTTAATACATCTGTTTTTGTGTTTTCTTTCCCATATCCATTAACATGTTTTGTTCCTTTGCAATTTACAGCGCAGAACTCTGCACATGCAGGTTTTGCAAACTTTGATGCATTTGGACAGTCTAGTGGCTCGAGTAATTTTGGCGGTTTCCCCACAGCAAGTCAGTCTCCTTTTCAGCCCCAAAATACAGGTAGAACTCCTAGCACTTTTGATTAATACTTCATTGAAATAAACCATACCTTTAGGTTGGAAGACACTTGAATTTATTTCTTGCATCTGCCTGCTTTAGTGCAGTCAAGCCATCTGAAGCTCTGGGGAAACCCAAAATGAATTCCTTCTGTTTGATGTTGATTTCTTTTCTTCCTTTGTTTTTTTGTTTTAATGCTACTAAGAAGTCTGATTTATGGGCACTGTATGTTTATTGTTAGCTCTACACCTGAAAGAATTACAGAGCACAACCATCCTGCTGATAAATATTGAATTGACTTTTCATCTCAGAAGGGTTTTAGTAAACCCCAAAACACATCAGACTACTTAAAAAAAAAAAAAAAAAAAAAGTCTCTGTGCATATATAATATATATGCACACACTTTATACACTTCACTATGGCTGTCAAAGGGCTTCATGTGTAGAGCCTATTGCTAAGGTTTATTTTGTTTTCCTTTAATTTGATCATGCTCTAAAACTTGCTTGAGCTTACACTTACTGTTTGTCTAGATCTTTGGCTGACTGACTCTTCCTTTTTTGTTTTTTTTTGTTCTTTTTTTTTTTCTTTTGAGTGTGGTGTCGTTTTAAACTTTTTTTCAAATTTTCTTTCTCCCTTCTTATGTTAACTTTAACCCACACACAATTTCTGGCTGTCCAGCGTTCAGAACGCTTTCATCTAGCTGCAGTTTTGGTGAATTTACTTCAGCTTTTCCTCTCCAGGCTGTGCACAGTAAGTTCCACGCAGTGGAAAACTCAGCTTGCTTCATTGTTTGCCATTGTTGTATAGCATTTTCAGTTCTATTGTTGCATATGTCTTAACTTTGTTGATTGAGCTGTTAAAGTTGTGTGTCTTCTGTTTTTGTTCTGTAAGTGGAATCTTCAACCAATTATTATATTTTATATTTAATGTACCTAATGGAACAATTAAATTTAAATATGACTTGTATTAATCTAACACTCTAGACACTGAACAGTTGGAAGTTCATAGTTTCATATTTAAATAAGTTCTATTGTATGGGCCTAAGCCAGATTTTTCAAATTGACTTATGTTTCTGAGGTCAGTAGAGACTTGATAAAGGGGAGACACAGATGTTAGAACTCCCACCCATTTCTGATTAGATGCAGTCTGAGAATTAAAAAAAAACGAACTAGTCTCTCTGAGCCTTAGCACGGTGTCATATCATACTACTTTTGGACTTCTAGTCTGTGTTTTTTTGCCTGGAGTAATGAATGACATCTGAAACAGTCAAATATATCATGCCATTAAGTAAATCCAAATAGTAGCTATTCATTAGACACATATGACATGAAAATGAAGGTCCTGCATTCTGAATTTTTAAAACTGAGACCAATATTTATTTTTCTAGCAAAATATTGTTACTGAAACTACTTTAACAGTTTATGGGTAGTGCACAGTTTTACAAGATCTAAATGTGACTGTGATCAAGCTGTTAAAGTTTTTCTGATCTCTGATCTACAGACTAAAAATTAAAAATTACTTAATCTGGTGATTCAACATGAATTTGAAGGATATGGGAAAGGGTTTAAAACCTGTGGGATGGTGCAGGGGGAAGATGTTGCTTCACATAACCCAAAAGAGGTGGGATTATTGTGCCACTGATTGCCATTGGAGACGCTTTTCTAGCCTTGATTATCGATCACGTTTTACTTATTTTGTTACAGGTGGAAGTGCTGGATCAGTGAATGCTAATTTTGCTCACTTTGATAACTTCCCCAAGTCCTCCAGTGCTGATTTTGGAGCCTTCAGTGCTTCTCAGAGCAACACAACAGCAGCTGCAGCCAGTAAAGCTGCAGTGAGTAAACCAAATCTCCAGTCAGCAGACAAATATGCTGCTCTTGCAAATTTAGATAATATCTTCAGTACAGGGCAAGGTATTAAATTTTTTTGATGTATTTGTACTACAGTACTTTTATTCCATACCAGAAGGGTGGCTGTCAAAATAGTAATTTATTGTATTCCAGAATGTGTGTTCTCTAAACTATCAGTGGAATTTCACTTATTTAAGCACTATGTTGCTGTGTGCCCTTACTGTCCATGCTGTATACCCTTATTGTGCAAAGCATAAATCTGAAATTAATGTGGTCACTCCAAAAGGACACCATCAGAAAATGGATTTTGGGGGACCTACTTGCTGTCAAGAGTGAAAAATTCTAGATTGAAGTGACTGAATAGTAATTAGTGCAGTGAGGCGTATTTTTTTTTGGATACTTGAGCTCAAACTTGTGGTGAAGTTTCTTTAATGGAGAGCTGCAGTTATTATGAAGAACTGCAATAGTAGTTTTCTCATGACAGAATTACACTGGCATACAGTTTGGTTTTATTCTTCATATTGTTGAAGCATTAACAAGTTTCATCAGCTAACAAAAATGTTTAGGTAGTATGTGGTTCTGTTAATCTTTACGTTAAGTTTGTAGGCACCTCACTCTTTCTGCTTGGGTTTAACTGGTGTTAATTGGCAATGGATAACAGCCAAAACTGAAGTTGAAATTATTTTTGTTTTGTTAGCACAGATGAAAAATTAAACTTCAGTCTCTGTTCAGTAAAAGCCTACAAGAAGACCATATTCAGTCAATGCTTGACTTAGCAATCTTATAGAGAGATAAGATATAGAAGTATAAAAATTTCAAATTGAGGTTAACTCTTAAGAGCAGAATTGCACTGAATATAAGGATGCACTGGATAAAACAGATGACTCAAGATCAGCTCTTTGGTAAAAGTATCAAGTCATGTTCTGCGAAAAGCAGAGGCCCTTTGGAGCTGTAGAATGTCTATAGAAGCATGACACTTTGTTGCTAGTAGCAGTGTCTTGGTAACCATTTTTTTTTCTATAGGCCATAATGCCTATTTTATTTCTAAATCAGAAACTGAAACCTGTCCGAATTTCCATGTAGCTTTCAGCATGAGCAGGGCAGAAATTAGAAACAGTCTTTGTTTTTAATCTGATCTCTCTCTTCCTAGGTGGCAGTGAGCAAGGAAGTGGCTTCAGCACTGTAGTCACAGCATCAGCAGGTCCTGCTTTGTCAGCCCCAAGTCAGTCAAGTGCATCTTCAGACAAGTATGCGGCTTTAGCAGAATTAGACAGCGTGTTCAGCTCCACAGCAACTTCTAGTAATGCATATACTTCCACCAGTAATGTTAGCAGGTACTTCTTATTAGAAGTAAGAGTCTGTAAATTGATTTCATCAGTATATGGAAAAATAGCTCAAGGGAAGTTGCTGAAGCTGATTATATTTTTTTCTTATCAAAAATAAGGAAACAGTATTTATTTTCTCTTACAACATCTAATAGACAGTACTATTACTTTTTTTAAAAAAAGCAGTTTCAACAGTACCTCTAAATTCACTGTCAGCAAATTTTCTTTCTGGTCGTTATATACTAAACCTCTTAGATGGTAACGCTTTTCTGTACAGAATATTTGCATGCTTACTCAAAACATACCATTATCCCTGGCAAAAGTTTATTTGGATATTTGTAACATATATAGCACCAATCACTTGTTTTTAGATCATTGAAGTAATGAGAAACAAATGCCTGTTACAGCTATGCTTGATATTGCAAATACCCCTACAGCTTTTGCTTTGCAACTTCATGCCATTGGCCTCTGTTCAATCTCTTTCTTGCTGTTGGTGGAAAGGACTTTCCATTGCTCAGCACAAGTGTGTTAGTCTCTGAGGCATCAGGGCCTCAGTTCCTGGCATCAGTGGATTATATAGAAGTTTGCAAACTATGCATAAGCATTCCTTTTTTTTATTCTTCTACATGCCAGCAATAATTGTAGGTTGTATTTAATTGTTAAAACAAACAATACTGACTTCACTGAATGTGTGGATTATTTTCAGCAATGCTTTTGGAACAGTACCTGTGGCTGCTACTGCACAGACACAGCCTGCATCTTCGAGTGTGCCTGCTCCATTTGGAGGTATATAAGTGTTACTAACACTTTCGCAGACTGTAAGCAAACACCTTGATGCTATACTTTAGACACTAATGATACTGAAGTTGCTAAAGGATGCCAAAGAAATACTATTGTCTGTGTGGGTGATGCATTGCAAGTTAATCACTTCTTGCCTATTCTTTTTAATACCGTTATAAATATTTGTGTATCTCTGTGTAAAATCATATAAATGTAATGCAAGTCAAACTAACTATTTTAGAAAGATTTTGTATTTTATTAGATCTTTATTAATCTTTCAGCAACACCTTCCACAAATCCATTTGTAGCGGCCCCTGTTGCCCCAGTGGCACCTTCAACAAATCCATTCCAAACAAATAGCCGAGGAGCAACAGGTTAGAAAAACCTTCTAATTCTTTAGGAAATTTACTTTCAAAACTTGGATTGATTCTTTGTTTCATAGTCTTGTAATTTCCTTTTTAAAGACTTTTTTGTATTACCTGTCTTTAGTCTTTATTTGACATACTGTGTGTGTGGGCGTGTGTGCAATTAGCAATGCCATGGTTACAAATAAGCAGCTTGACTTTTGCATTTTTTTGTTGAGATTAGTGATTTTTTTTTTTGGTTGGGCTGAGGACATTAGGAGCTGGCCAGAAACAGGAAGCTAGAATTACTATATTATAATGATTACCTGTTTTGAGGATGTTATGATACTCCCTCAGTTATTTGTAGGTTGCATACTGCCAGTTGGGTGCCTTCCAAGACTACAAACTTGGCTTTGAAGGTGGCTTCGTGGTAGGTTACCCTAAAGTCGGGCGTCTTGAAAGCTCTGCTTCCAAGCTGGTACACTTGAATTTTCTTGTTTCCGAGTACTGAAGACCCTTGAAACCAAGACTGGCAAAGAGCTGGAGCTAGAACCAAGAAAGACAAGGCTTTGGAGCTATTGGCTCCTCATTAGTCCCTTTATTCAGTACTCCACTTAAAGAATTATGGAGTGACTTAAAATAAAAGGTAGGGGCAGAAGAGTGGAATATTTCAAAATGTCTAGACTTGGGCAAATCAGTGTCTACAATGGAGAGGAAAAACTGACTGAAGTTTTAGACTGAGTTAATAAGTTTTGATTCTTTACCCTACCATATATATTAACTAGGTTCTGCCTTGTTTAATTGGTTTCTTCCTCAGTATTTTGTTGCTATGTTTCATACTTCACTAAACCAGTTTGGAGTGGGTTTTAAAAAAAAAAAATTAAAAATACTGTGGGATGCACTCAAGTGGAAGTCTTTAAAACCCCTTAGACTTTGCAACAAACTAGGGGTTCCTATTCTGCTTTAGTTTCAACTGTTGTATAAGTTGTACAAGAGCCTGTATGCTGATGCCAAACTGTATCTAGAATAAAACTTGATTCTGGAGAATCACCATAAAAATACTTTATTCAAGCTAATGTGAACATGTTTACAGAATCAGTGACTAATTAAAATGAATGTATTAGTTAAAACAGGTGAATTTGTTTATATATGCATTTTAATGTTAAATTATGCTTTGCTCAAGGTTTTAGGTAGGTTAAGTTAAACTAATCAGACTAAATTAAGAATTGATCAGATTCATGTCTCCTGCTAAAATGAATTGTTTTCAGTACCTTTTGAGATGTGTTGCAGCTAAACTTACTCAATTATTTAGTGACTTTTTTAAATCTCGTGACTAACTGTGCTATTTTAGATCATCTTTAAGAACTTGTAGCTTTCAGAAGCAGCATTCTTAATGGACTGTGAAAGAATTCACTTCAATGTGGATGTCTACCAAATGGCAGTATAAACAAATGAATTGGATAAATCCACTTTAAATAAGTGTTTGAACTGAACCATTCTACCATTCTTCCACCTTCTAAACCATGCAACCCTTTGCTTGCAGAGATTTCCAGTGCTTTTGCTGCTATACTGAGGTTACATGCTAGATAATAGAAATACTGGTAATAGATGATAATCTACTTCTTTCAGTGTAAGGTGTAAGCCTATAGCTTATCTTTTATGCTAAACTTTCTTTTTGCATGAGCTTTGCTGTTTATTAGCTGGGAGATCTGATTTGTAGCATTTATTTCTAGTGGTATCTTTTGTGAATCTATTGCTGGTCATACTATGGAAGAATTACTTGGTTTTAAGTGTTGTACATATGTAAAGTAGTTACCTAAGAAATTATTCAAAAATGTATAAACTATTTGACACTGTCTGATTTCTTTGTGGCTTCCATAAGGCCTCTCGGGAGCAATGCACTCTCACATATTTCCTCAGGCTCATTTTGGTAGGTGGCCACATTTGGTATTAAGTTTCGTGTGGCTAATTGTTCTTGCTTGTAAAAGCTTACTGGCAGCTATCTGGTTCTCTGCATGTAGAATTGCAGGAGGCTCTTTGCATCTTTTAAAACAGCAGAGGCATGGATATTTGGCAGCTGGGAAAGGGAGGGGAGAGAGGCATAGACAACTTGTATTAAGCAACTAAAACAAAACCATTATTGATAACCTCCATGTCATAGATAATACTAACATGTTGAGTGACTCAAGTTTATATTCATAGTAGCTTGATGCCTTTTGGGATATCCAAAGTCACTGCTCATTTCATGCTTTTGGGTTTGCTGTTCTAGCAAATTTTGCTGTTGAATAGATTCTCTGCTAACTGCAACTTAACAATGTTAGTGTTAGTTTGGTATGTATAGTTTATGTTGTATGATGTCCTACCCTTGAGTAATTTGGGGGTAAACTGGTAAATAAGCTGTATTTAATAACTACTATTTTTTTTTTAACTGGACTTGCTTGAAATGTTACAAACTTTAGCAGATTTTAAAAGAACAGTCCTGTTTAATGTTGAAGTAGAAGAAAATGCCTGGTATGTGTTTGTACCAGAAAGCCTTCTATATGCTTCTCCCTGGTAGAATAATGCCCAAAAGACTTAATAATGGTTTTGTTGCTACATTTTTGCACTTAATGTGCTCTTGTTAATTCTTTGAAGGCATGTGGAGTTGCATATGTGGTGTATGTTCTTTACTTAAAATGTTCAGCAGAGAATCAGATGAAAAGAATTCTTTTATTGTTGTTTTTGTTTAATTCTTACCTCAATAATAAGAGTTTGCAGTAGGAAGTCTGCATGCTAGTTGATGTGCATGGTGAGGATTTTCTTCAAAATGATTCTGAGGATGGGTCAAAGAGGGCTGCATGTATTTCCCTCCCCCCCTGCCTTTTTTTTTTTTTCAACTTCCTTGAAATTAGGGAGATATTTTCATGCTTTTCTTGGTGGGAACGAAACAAAGCAAAGGGGCTTAGGCTGCTTGAAAATGCTTTCTTCTGATACACACACTCTTACCAGAAAGAACTCTGGGGGAAGTATTTAATAATACAGAGAATATGGAAAAGAATTCCCTTTTTAGAAAGTTTGTCTGAATATTTGCTGAACTAACAGTTTTGAAATGATTCTATTTTAAAATGCAGAAACAAATCATATATCTAGTTTGTGGCAATGAGCTAACAAATCAGTTCAGTGCCTGTGGAAGTTGAATCTAACTCCTATATGGTCACTGAGGCATTAGGAGATTCTTCTTAACATGGTATTATAGTAATTTTTCTCATGAAAAAAGTGATTTATTGCAAATAATTGAATGTTGTTTCTCCCTACCAGCAGCAACGTTTGGCACTGCATCCATGAGCATGCCTGCAGGATTTGGAACTCCTGCCTCCTACAGTCTTCCTACTAGTTTTAGTGGCAACTTCCAGCAGCCCACGTTCCCAGCCCAGGCAGCTTTCCCTCAACAGACTGCTTTTGCTCAGCAACCAAATGGTAGGTTTGTACATTTTGGTGGGAAGAGCATGGAGAAGATGATCCACTTGTACATTAGCAATAAAGGATGTGTATTTATTCTTATATGAAGTTAATAATAATGATGCAGGATGAGGGGTCCAACACTGTAAGTTGGCTCTTTAGATGACTTTTCTGGGTGGATTTCATACAATGGCATAACTGAAGTTTCGCCCTAATCTGATACTAAAATTGCAAATGTTCATGGGTTTAAAGGTTTTCATACAGGGCAGGGTTTTTTGTCTTCATTTTGTATGTGTAGATTACAATATTATGTAGGTTGCCATGTCTTCAACCTGTTATAACACTTTCTCCAACTCTATAGGGTATAGGCAGGGCAAAATTGGAAAGTACACTTTTTCCTGAAATGAAAATGCTACAATAATATACAAATACAATGCATATGTAGAAATTGGAAGTTGATTAGTTCTGAACAGTTGGGAATAAAACAAATATTTGTAATATGGAATACTTGTAATAGTGTCTTATTGCTCTTATTAAGAAACTTTTAGCTTTATGGTATTGATACATCTGTGTCATAAAGCTTATGAACAATTCTCTGGAGCTCTGTTGCACAGTACTCCTGGACATTAGCTCTAGGAGGCAATGGCATTTAGACTGTAACATTTATAAACCAGTCGTGTCATCAGGTATCATCTGAGTGCACTGTTGATGATAAAAACATTAATGGAAAAGCAATTATTCTCTAGAGCAATCTTACGGAGAAAACAAAGCAGATCTCATTTAGGCTTGCTGGTTATGAGTTATTATCACACGCATGTATGTATACCTGGATATTATAGCAGTAAATTCCTTATAGAACTGAAGATGAATCACTTTTGTCTGATCTGTGCTGTCCATGTGACTGCACAGAGGCAGACTAGGAGTATTCATATTATCTATTAATACAGCTGAGGATGGTGCAGTCTTAAACTGGCTATTTTCCAAATTCTTTTTAATTACTAAATAGGAGGCAAGCTTTAATAATTTGGAAGGAACACTTGTCAGGCTTAAACAGTTCCAGCTTTCTCACTGTTTCTCTTTTCAGCCAGTGGACTTCATTCCTGGAACGTTCAAAGTTCTTACTAAACTTAAACTTATTTCTAATCTATGAAATGCTCTTATTTCTACATTTGGGCTAATTGAGGTGGAGGAGAATGCAGCATATTTGAATTTTACTTGAATTAGCAGAACACTAGCAAGAAACAGGTCTTGCTAATGCATCTAATGTTTCCGTAGCATTGAAACTGGCTTGTACATGTAAGCAGTCCTAATAAAGGTTGAGTGATGAAGTCCAAATTTAATATTGTAATATCTGTATAATACTGTATAGCCTTTGTTGGAGCAGCCCTGCTGATTTTGTGCAGTCCAAGCTTCCACTTATATTGTGGAGGAGAAGTGGTAAAAAAAACTCTGGTTACTATATTAATATTTTCATTATCCTCTTTCCAAGGAGCAAGTTTTGCTGCATTTGGACAGGCAAAGCCTGTAGTAACTCCTTTTGGACAAGTCACAGCTGTTGGAGTATCTAGTAACCCTTTTATGGTAAGTGAGTTGATGCAAGATATCAGTAAGTAATGTATATCTAAAAGGGCACTTAAGATATAACAGTTTAGAGACGCATGCAGATTGTTTCCCTTTCAAATAAGGGAAGGTAGCATGTGAATCCTAAATGCAATTCAGTATTTTGATGACATCACATTCGTAATGCTGCTCAAGTTGAAATGGAGATACATACCTACTATGTGCTTTACAGCAGTGCAATTTGAGAGCTACCAAAAATGAAAAGCTGCAATGTAAAAACAAATCTTTCCTTGCAAGTTGTTTTTCATTGGATATACCATGCCTTTAGGGTTTGTAGTATGGAGAAAAAAAAATCTTTAATGCTTGTCTTACTTTTTCTCTTGTCTTTTTTTCTCCAAGGCTGGTGCACCAACAGGACAATTTCCAACAGGAAGCTCATCAACCAATCCTTTCTTATAGCCTTATAGACACTTTACCCAAAAGAACTCTTATGTGGTCACATAACATCTCTGCGCCTCTTGCACTGTTGTCTTGTTTCACTGATATTAGCTTTAAACACACACAAAAAAAAAGTCTTTAAGAAGTAAAAGTAAAAGCCTGCATTGTGTACCTTAGGAAGAAAAACAAAAACACCCCCTACCCCCCACCAGGTAATAATGTGCAAAACAGAGGGCTTTGGTAACATCCTTGAACCTGTGAATTGGCAGGTAAAAAGTAGCGGTATCATGTATATTAAAATTGGCTAATAAGTTATTGCAGATACCACATTCATTATGCTGCAGTACTGTACATATTTTTTTCTTAGAAAATAGCTATTTGTGCATATCAGTATTTGTAACTTTAACACATTGTTATGTGAAAAATGTTACTGGGAAATAGATCAGCCACTTTAAGGTGCTGTTGTATCTCTTGGAATGAATGAGCTACATCATTTTAACCATTGGTATTGGAAGTCATGAAGTTGAATTGAAGGTTTGTTCATTTCTCAATGTTTTCCTTTCCTAAGAGCTCTTCTATTTATACATGCCTAAATCTCTAATGTTAGAGGGATACCTGTCTGCATAATAAAGCTGATCATGTTTTGCTACAGTTTGCAGGTGAAAAAAATAAATATTAGAAAAAACAATTGTGTGGCACTTAATTTCTGTACAGTAACATTTTATTGGCTTAAAATGTACATATTGTGAATCTCATATACATGAGTTATCTAAAGCCATATGCTCAAAGTTGAGCTAAGCTGAAAATATCTCATGTCTACATGTTTAGTCTTGGATGTGTTTCATGTTTCTTTTGATGTCCTTGCAGTTAAATCTGCTGTTCTGACTCAAATGAAGTGACCTATTTAACAGTGAAGTGTTTAAGTGAACTTGGACCAGATGTTTAATGGAGGACCTTAGAAACACTGAGGAGGGTAGTAAATTGAGGGGAGGGAGTTAGCTGGGATAGGCGTGTAATTATGGGCAGCTAATGTCAGTCTTTAAACCTGACTTAGCTGTGATCAGAACAGTGTGTGTGACAGCAGGTACTAGTGCTCCTTTTGTTAAAAATGCAAAGATATTGATAAGACCTTCCATGGAATATTAAATTCTCTGATTCTTTTTTGATTTACTAGGATTTTTCCTGTTATACTAGAATGGAGTTTGTAGAGTAAAAATGTCTGGCTTCTCTAGACTGTAATAGGTAGATTGCAAGAAGTATATGATAACTCTCTGTATCAAAATAGGTGATGATAGGCATAAACTCAGAGACAGTTTGGCTTAAGTTTGAGTCTACTGTGGCACAAGGCAAACAAATATCTCATGTCTACATAAACTGTAAGCTTACGTAAGGTTTCTGACCAGCTGAAGAGTGGTGGTCTGACTGTTTTCAAGATAACAGGAATGAGTAAGATCAGGTGATACTAGATGAATTTTGAGAAAAGGATATGCAAGCCAATTTGAGACAAACAGGAGAATTATTGAAGGTAAGAAATTTCACTTCTAATACTGACTACTTGAATATTTGATCTGTTTATTTCTAGGGGAACTGAAAGGTGTGGTCACTGCTTGTAAAACATCATTTTTTATTTATGCCTGCCTATTTCATCACTTCTGCTGCCTGCCTATAGGGACTAGGAATTTTTGTAGCTTACCTTTTTCTGAAATACTGGAGAGCCCACAAAGTTGGGGACAGACTGGTTGTCTAACAGATAGCTTATAGGAATATTTCTCATTTAAATGTCTGCTCTGTCCTGTTAACACCTTTGAAGTTAAAATGGCTATTGTCAGATTTGGAATCTTGATTTTTTTCTTCCTTTGGACAAGGGCTGCTGGATGGATGGGGGTTGATTTACTTCCTAAGAGTTTGTTGGAAATTCACTAAATTCCCTTGTAATTGAGGGTTTCCAGGATCTTAGCGGTGCCTTTGGTCTCACCACTGTCTTTAGTATACAAATAGCTGTAGTTCTGCTCTGTTGACTTGAATTGTTTTGGGATAATGACATATTAGTGCAGTGACAAGTGGGGAAAGTAAGAATTCAGAAGGATTTGTGGAACCCTTCGGGGTACTTACTGCAGGGAACTGGACCAAATTATTCAGGTGTCTCATCAATGAGAGGGGAACAGTCCTGTGGTGCTCATCATGTGAATTGATACAAAGGCCTTGGACAAGAGCTAAGGAGAAGATCGGAATCTGCTGAAGTTCTGATCCAAATAAAGCTGAGTATTGCTAAAGGACACTGAGCAGAAACTGACATCATAGCTGTTTTGTTGGTTGAATTTTTTTTTTAATGAAAGCTGTATTTACAAAACAGGTTCTTGTCACAGAAGCCTCTGTAAGTAGTTAATCATGTGACTGCTCATGTAGCTGCCATAGTTACTAAAAAGCTGTACTTCCATTAGGTTTTCAGTATCCTCTTCTGCTTTACCATCACAGCATTTAACTTTGTAATTTCAGCTCCCTTATGCAGGTATTAATTTGGAAAGCTTCTACATTATTTCTTTTAATATTAATTCTTACACATGTAAGATAGTATGAGATGCATCATGAAACAGCTCCAAGAAGATAGATGTGATGCTGAAGTGCTATAGTTCTAAATTATTTAACTTCAATGTTTGCATAATTCCCAAGTACTACATAGAATCAAATACTGATGCAAGAGTTTAAATTTAAAGGGACCAAATGTAGTTGAAATTACTGAAAGAGGAGAACTATAAATAGGATGCACATAACTTGATTTCTTGCAGGGAGAACTTGGGCATAAAAGTAAGCTCAAGCAATTTTAAAATTTATTTTTAAAGAAATTATCATTTTGACTTGTGAGCTGAATAGAGGTAAGCATCAATTACTTTCACTCATGGCAAATTTGTATGTAGTGGTTAAGGGGTACAATGGAATTGGCTGTCTCATACAGTTAACTCTAAAGTAGGCATGGGTGAGAGATACATCCATTAATTAACTTTAATTACATCTAAATTAAAAGATGTTCCTATTTAACTGACTACTGTATGTAGAAATTGAAATGCTTATCTGTGTGGGTTTTTTTTTTTTTTTTTTTTTTTTTTTGCTTCCAAAGATCAGTATGTGTGGGTCATAGAAGTTTTCAGATATAATGCATATGCTGAGTCTGAGTTAATCGTTCTTTATCAAGGCAGATGTTTAAAGGGAAGTTAGTATGCTGTATTCATGCATCTTGCGTTTGCAGCAAAACTTTCACTGCATCAGTAGTAGTTTGTCTCTAATAACATGTATTCTTAAAGTCCTATAATTCTAGATTTTTGAGATGTTTTATCTATGTGGAATCTGAACTGGGTGCTTCTTGGTACTTATGGTGGTCATCTTGGTCATCATGGTGAGAATAAAATGTCAGCACTGAGCACTGTTATACTACATGGTATTGCAGCAATCCGTTTTTCTACATACAGAAGTAGCAGCTCTAGAAAAATGGCTTGTTACTGTCTACGGTAACTTGCTTTTAAAATGTGTGTCACAACAGGTGAGAAAAGCGTAAGCTTGAAGTTTTCTGTGGGAAGCTTTCATGAAGTTCATTTTGATACTGTGGGGTAACTGCTTCATTAGAAGTGTGTGAAGGTGTTACGTGAGTAAAATTGCCTTCAGTTGAAATCCTTGACACAAGTGAAAGTTCAGAAATGTGTTTCCTAAGCTCTTCTGTTGTGAGGTTCAGACCTCTGAATGCATTTGCCTCTTACTGTGTTCACTGAGCATTAATACAAGTTTTGATGTCAGGCTTCTATCATTAAATTTGAGCTGAAGTTGTTTATGGTTGGAATTGGAACTACTGGGGAGGATGGAGTGTGGGGGAAAGCAAAGCTCTTTATGCTCAAGGCATATAAACAGCCTATTTCACCACTGACCAGTCTTACGTGATCAAGCATTGTGTTTCCCCTAATTCATTTTTCAAGTGATGCAGCCTTCTGCACTGTTGCTTGCAACAATCTTCTTTTTTCTTTCTTTCCCCTTAATGATCAATACTTTCACCAGCCTCACTGGTATTTCTGCATTTGATGGAGATAATGATGTATATGCTTCTGATCAGGAAAATGCCAGCTATGACTGTAAAGTAGCTGCCATAAATGAGAAACTAGGAAATGGGATGGGAAGGAGGAAGAAGAAGAAACAAGAACTGTTTTGTTTTTTTCATTTAAAAACTTCTGAGGTGTCCCTATGCTGCCTTTTTCCCTTCCCTGCCAGCTGCTCCCCAGAGTGATCTCATGGTGTACAGAATTTAAGGACTCTGGCTGCCTGACTTAATCCCTTAGGAAGTCTGCTGTTAATAAAGCAGGGAGAGAATACACTGTTACTTTCTTCCCCACCTCAGTAAGGCAGGAGAACAGCTGCCCTGCACTATCTGGCCTTTTTTTTTTTTTCTTTTCTTTTATAGTGGTGTCAAATCTCTTCCCTAAAACTAATCTTGTTCAGGTTGGTTGCTGATGCATTGTAGAATGATACTGACACCATCACTTATGTTCCTGTGAAACACGAAACTCTGTAAATAGATGTGCTCCTGTCTTCCATATTATAGCATGCTATGCTGAGTTATTCTCATTCTGTGAAGTCTACCTTGGTGAGCAGCTGCTTTCTTTAAAAATTCTCTCGTGTTTGTTGCTGGGTAGCTTCACTTTAGCAGTTTTCTTAATAAATTCTGATCAGATCTGACAGTTCTAAAAATTCAACTTTGTGCTTTGAACATCTCTTGACATAGTATGGGCATAATAAGAGTAAAGATTTTCATTTTTGCCAAACAAATCTAAGCTTCTGATGACCTAACTAATGCTAATATTGAAAGTATTCCTCTTCTACCTTACTGATAATGCTGAAAAGATGAAAGCTTGAACCTGGACCTCACTCAATATGCATGTTTAAACTAATTCTGAAAGCTGCCTGGAAACTGTGAGACTAGTATTTTCAGAATTGAAGTACACATGAAACTACATAAACTAGAATAACTCTAGTAATGAAGATGCTTGGGTTATCTTTTAGCTTGCTTCCCAGTTCTGTTTAGGGTATTTTGACAAATTTGTGAATAGTAAGCCATTAAATAAAAGGAAACTGAATAATAAGGAATGTTTCTTTCCATTTTGCTTTATGAAAATTTTCTTAATAGCAGACATGCAAAACTAATAGGACTAAAGTGCAAGTAGGTTATAGTGGCGACTGCCAGGTCACTTTAAATGAACCTCTTTTCAAGTGTGTAACTGCTAAACTAGCCCATTGACCAATACCCTCCCAACCCTTGTTTGGAGGAAAGTAAGGGACTGGGGAGTGGTGCGAATAACAGCTTACCTGAGTGCTGATATCCAGCCCCAAACCTTTTGAATCTACTACAACAACAGTTAAAATTGTCTGAATCACCAGTGCAACAAAGTTGTTGAAGCCAAACATTAAAGCATAACGCTCCATGCTTAGGTTGACAGCAATCTGAAACCTAAAAATGAACATACGGATTAATTTAAGCTACAGAGAACATGAATGCTTGCCGTTTTCTGTGGGAAAGCTTGGGTATGATTTCATATGGACATGATTCCTCCTCGGTTGTAGCCATTGGTGTGTTTTTTCCTTTCCTTCCTTCCCTCAACAACTTCATTTTGGAAGAAATCTGTTTCTTGGTTTTGCTACTTTAGCCACATATATCCTGCTTTTTTGTGTGTGTGGATATTTCTGCTGTATGACTGATGATGAACAAACTTGGCTAGAAGTTTGTTTTGTAGTTTGCTTATCTCTTTTAATATCTCTATACACTCTGACTGTGGAAGGAACTGATTTTCACGTTATTGCATTTGTATGTAACTCTAGATCTTTCTGTAATTCCCATTTAAATGGAGACTTCTAAAGATGCTTAAAAGAGGCCTCCAGTCACTTAGAGAATTACATATTCGACTTTTTATGAGCTATGTCTTCTGAAGAAGTATGTTTCACTTTGCTTAATCTACTTGCATGATACTGTGTAAATAGTAGGAAATGCAGTAAACTAAACATTCAAAATTGAAGCCTTGCATATGTTCATATGTTTAGCAAAGATTTATACATAGATCACTGGACAGCTAAATGCAGAATAAAGTAGTTACTCAGAATAAGTCATTGTAATGGTAAGGCCATATACTCTTAAGCATAGTTTTATTTAAGCTAGGTTGTGATGGCAGTGCGTTATATTATTCCTATTTCAAGGGAAATGCTCATTAAAATTTTCAAAAATGCTTAAACTGAAATTTACTGATGTAAATCAACTTAATTGGTACAATAGTGGGTCATACTTACGTTGCTATTGTTATAAGGAGCATATAGCATGCCTTAAAAGCCAGGTAACCAGCGTAACATGCCCAGATGTTGTTGGTAAAGTACATGAGAAAAAGAGAACCAGCATCCATTGCAGAGAAAATCCCTAAAGTCAGTTCTCCAGAAAGGTCCCAATTTAGTTTGACATATCCAACTGCCATGGCTGTTGCTGAACCTAAGAATTAAAAGTAACAATTAAAACTGCAAAACATTCTCATCCCTCTAGAGCCATGGCATGACTTAGTGAATAGTTCATGCCAGGATCTCTTGAGGCCCTTCCTAAGGGCCACAACAGGCTTTGATAATGGCATGGCTTGTATTTTCTATTATGTTCTGGGAGTATTCCCTTGTTTATGAAGCTTTCACATACTGAGTTTTTCCAAGATAATGCCTCACACCTAAGGCTAGAGGCAGCAGTGCACTGCCTATTGTAGTGTTACTCCGTTTCGACAACTGTGTGTAGAGACCTCACCAAGTGTTTTCTGTTAAAAAGTGCATGATGGAGATAATTCCTTTCTGTAAAGACCTTCATGAAATGCAAATGTACTCCTTCCTATGTTAATGAGTTTTTTTTAAGAAATTGCTTTGGTTTCTGGTATGTAATCTTATGAACTGCATTTGTCAACTTTTCTGACCATCAGATACAGTGAAAACTCTTATTTGAATGCAATATGGCAGGTATAACTTAAAGTCTAGTTCCTTAATTTATATCTCAAAAATAATGACAAGGTTTACTTTTTCTCCACATGTCAGTTCTGGAAGAAAGGACCTTTCCAGTAGTAGAAGGTTTCTGGCTATATCTGTCCTTTTTGTTCCTTTGCACAGAGACTCATGTTTCTGAAGGCTTTGAAGCACAATATTCTGAGGTTTAGGAGCTTAGCAGGAAAGGGAAGTGTGGTTCCCACATATTGTACAGCAGTATGAGTCATTAGAGTCAGCCAAGCTGTGCTGGGGGGTGGGAGGCAGTACTAGCTACCCAGATGTTCTCGGACAGGCTGGCTCACATTACTTTGGAGCTGGACTCTTTGCTGGCTGCAGCTGCTCTAAAGCAGAATTCAGATGCAAGGTAGGCCTGTCCCCTTGGTCTCATCACTGCTGTAACCAAGAGGTTCCTAGTAATGGAAGTGCTATCCGTACTCTGAAGTACTATTCAAGTGCCAGAGGGCTTAAAAGCACAAAAAGCTGCTAGGAGTACTGCTCAAACAAGTTTTGGAGTAGCTTTAGTTAAACACATTTTGTGCTGCTTACAGGGAGGAAGAGAAGGCTGCAGTTCCCTGTAGGAATGTGCAAGAGAGCTGCTGGTGCAAAGGAGGATGGGGAGCTGTGGAAATGTGAGTTTGAAAATGAGGCTCTGTTGGCGCTGAACAGCTATTTAAATGAAGAAGTGATGCCTTAAAGTGTCTGTAAAGCAGAAGGTCTGCAGGTAAAGGAGGTGGCCATTCAGGTGGATCGAGTAATTGTAATGAAGGAGGTGGCCATTCAGGTGGATCGAGTAATTGTAATGAAGGAAACCTTGGAATCATAGAATAGCTGAGGTTGGAAGATCTCTTGGAGATCATCTGATCCAACCTCCCCTGCTCAAAGCAGGTTAGCTGGAGCAGGCTGCCCATGAATGTGTCCAGTTGGGTCTTCTCTGGACAACCTGCTCCAACCCTTACGACAAAAGTTTTTTCGTAAGTGGAATATCCCATGTTTAAAACTGCCTATTGCTTCTTGTTCTGTCATTGTGCATCACCAAGGAGGCTCTCAATTGTCTTCTGCTGCCTCCCTCCCATCCCCCCTGCCCTGTATCAGGTATTTATACACAGTGATAAAAACCTCCATTGAGATTTCTCATCTTGAAGCTAAACAATCCCTGCTGTTTGGATGTGACACAGAAGGAGACAAGTAAAATTTTTGATCAAGACATGGATGCTGTCACAAATGTTTGCTCAGGCCAACTGATCCTGAAATGATTTTAATCCATGCTCTAAACTGTTAATATGCTGCATTTTAATTCTTAAGCTACATGGTTTATGCATGTTTGGGGGAGGAGTAGGTAAAGTGACATTGTAGAGGTATTTCAACCCCTTGGGGTTGGATTTATGGTCTAAACAGTTGTGAACATAAACTCTTACTATGTTTTAGTGGAATGAGGAAGTTGTAAGAAATAAGAGTATTTTATACCTATATATATATATATATATATGTATATTAAAAGAAACTTGTTTTTGAGGACTCCGTGTAAGTTGTATGACAGCATACTTTGCACAGTATTTGTTGGGGGTTACAAGTTGGAGGCAGCTGTGGAGGCTGCTGTGGCTTGGTCCTTGACTCCTATGGGGAAATAAACAGAAACACACTGAAGACATTACTGAAGAGTGCCATCAGAGTGGGACAGATTAGAAATAGGCGCTAATGTTCTTACCTAAAAAAGTTGCTATTGCTTCGACGGCTCCGTTATACACTGCAGAGCTGTGAGAGGGGGCTCGGAAGTCCCACAGCACTTGGATGTAGTTCACAACCTGGTTAAAGCCTGCTGTGGCCAGAGCCCACCACAGGGACCAGTAGAGAAGTTTCCGGGAGCTATAGCACTCCCTTAAGTCCTTGCTCAGCTGCAGCAGCACCCTGAGTGCGTGATTCTGGGGCGGGGGTTGGTCAGCCGGCTGCTCGGGTGCTGGTCTCGGGTCCACCGATACAGGGTCTCTGTCCTCCCGGCAGCCGTGAGGCTCGCTGGGGCTGACTGTAGCCAGAACTTTATCTGGTTTCTGGAGACTGTCTGCCCCATCCTTCCTGTGGAAGAACATACTTTTTTGGGGCATTGGGAGGAAAAACGAGCAGACAAACGCTAAGGACAGAGAAGCCAAAGTAATGGCATTGAGGTAGAAGTAGGAGACGTGGGCC
This sequence comes from Rhea pennata, assembly GCF_028389875.1. Taxonomy (NCBI): domain Eukaryota; kingdom Metazoa; phylum Chordata; class Aves; order Rheiformes; family Rheidae; genus Rhea; species Rhea pennata. Next base: position 18,816,646 of record NC_084671.1, on the reverse strand, counting down.
AAGGAAACCAGAAGCTGGCCCAGCACTGCAGCAACGGTGGCCGCCACAAGGGTGATGCTGCGGCAGTAGCTGGTCGCTTTCTGGTAGTGCTCGGTGCTGACGACGCTGTAGATGTAGGCGTAATAGGCAACCTCGGTGGCTGTCACCATGCCGTAGAAGAACTCCACCACCTGCATGGCCACCACACCGTGCGCGAAGAGGAGCAAGAGCCACGTGATGATGAAGCTGACGCCCTGCAGCATGATGATGGGCTTGTAGCGTGCGTAGTCGGTGATCAAGAAGACTGGGAAAAGGAGCACGAGGTAGGAGTATGTCCAAACTGGGAGAATCTGGTTTGTTACCTGGAAAGCAAAAGAGGAAATCGCTGTTATTTTTGGAAGCTTGTGATGATGATATTAGAAGAAAATGTTGTGGTGACAAGAATGTGAGTGTTTAGATTGCCATGAGGTGTACAACTGCAAAGGTACCTGTAGGTAAAGGGAAATGCTGCAAGACTAACACTACATGAACAAGGAGACTGGCTTAAATAACATAAAAACCAATTCCAGTACAAGTAAAGGCCTATAAAGAAAGCAGGTTTTTTTTTTTGATACCTAGCTTTTTGAAATGTTGCAACAGCTTTTGTTACAGAGCAAAGGTCTAACACCAAATCTGTCTCCTAGCCATGGCTCAAAATAAATGCTCATTTGGCTTTTCCAGTGCATAAGGCATTATATACCTTTGACCATCTCTGCCTTTTGGTAGAATTAGAAAAAAAATCTCAGCCTTCTTATCATGGGGAAAGATTTGGATCTGCGCATAGTGAATGTGTAGCTCTTACTGCTGGAAATACCTTATGAATTATTTTCAAATTTTATGCATAAGTAAATAGAAGTCCTTGGTGGAACAGTATTTGAGTAAGTTGACCTTAAGTGTATAGGTGCTCTGAAAAGGAAGTCTTTTTTTTCTAGAATCTGATCTGCGGTCAGCTTGAATGATGCTGAGTGCTCCACTGAAGTTCAGTGTTTGCCTGGACAGCTTTGACTATAGCTGGGGCAGGAGTATGTGTTTTGTTAAATGCAGTCATAGACAAAATTCATCTGGTAATGTGCAAGGTGCCTGTTTGGGGGAGGTATTAACCAGCAGTTGTTTCAAATGCTGAGAAAATAGCTGGATTTCTTGCTCTCTTTCTGAACTAGTGCTGAAATGAATGATGAGCAGCAGGTTTGCTACATCTTTCTGTGCAAATTCTCTGGTTTCTCTGCTTTAATTAAGATTTGTTAATAGCTTGACTAAAACTTGCTGAATTAGTGCACTGGGAAGGCGAAGTTGGCTGAAAAAGCCCATATCTGCACTGTCCTTATTTTAGAGGTGAGCATTGTTGCTGAGATCTGAAGTAAGATATAGTATCTAGATATCTATGTATTGCATATGAAAGAGGGGGAAAAAATCCCTTTTTGGTGAAGATATATAGAGAAAAAACATGGATACCTTTTCCAGAGGAAACATTAGGTTCATACTATGCCAGCAGATTGTTTCAATGTTTGTCAGTATAAATCAATAATGAATATTCTTTGTATTAGCTGTATGTGGCTGTTCCAAGCTTGTGTATTCTAATTATACCATTAGCACTATGACTCAGCTACTTCTTAACTAAGTCCCTTTTTGCTACAATGTGTACTCGTGAGGCAGCCAGCACTTAATATAGGAGTAAAACAAGGAAACTTGTAATATATGATTTTATCAATTTTTATGTGAATCTGACTTGTACAGGCTAATGAATGCATTGGAGAGTCTTGTAATACAGGTAATCTTAACAGCTCAGAAGGATAAAGTCTATGTAGCTTGCTTGCTATTTCCAACCGCTGCTTCACTGTTGTTGTAATCAGTTCCACAATAAGCATAAATAAATCTTAGCATTACTCCTCCTGCAGTTCTGAGGAAGGGACTAGGTGATGTAACTTTGAAAGTATCCATTTTCTAAACAACAGCTGAGTTGGTTTCAGAATCCTAAGAATGCAGGGACTTTCAAATTTTGACCCTCTGCAAAAGGGGGGGATCCTTTTTCTTTGCCAGAAGAAAAATAATGCTTCTCTAGATGAAGTATGCCTGTATTTTTGAGCATTTTGTCTCCTATTAAGTTGTTGCTGTACAGTTTAATGCTTTAAATATCCCAATTATTGCTTTAGTGAATAGTTACATACCTCCTCAATCGTTAGGTTTTTGTCTGGTCCAGTTAGGTAAGGAGTGAGAAAAGATTCTGATGGCTTCATTGTGGAGAAAAATCCATTTGCACAGAGGATCAGTGTGGGGTAAATCCAGCTGCTGCTGATGCTTTCTTTGCAGCTGTCCATTACCTAACTGAAAGAGAGTGAAGTAGTGAGGAAAAACAGGAATTTATATATAAAGGTGTTCCCTACAGTAGGTAAAGATTCATTTGTAAGTTTACATGTTAACTACCTCTACTTCCACTAACGTTTCACTCGTACTTCCCAGTAATCACAGATACAGCTTGTAAATGAACAACCTGGATCTCAAAGTACACAGATGGTGTTGAATTCCGATCTTCGTATCACTCATCAAGGGTGGTTCTTAATGCCTGTCAAGGGTTATTCTTAATGACATACTTAAAATGGAGCGGATGTGTTTTAGTGAAGGAATGAAGCTTGATTACAGTATGAACAGGTTTGCAAACTGTCAGGTGAAAGCTCATTCTCAACAGGCTGGAGTGTGCTTGGAATTGCCCTCTGAGAACCAAGTGGAGCTATGAGAAGTGTGACCCACCAGCCAGGCACCCATTGTGAGTGGAGTTTCTTCAACATACTTTAACATTAATCATTTCTTACACTTTGGTTATTTGAGTAGGCAAATAGAGGCAGAAACTATCTGCTCTTTGAATTTGTTGTTTGTTCACTGTATTTGCTTAGACTTAGAGGGATCTTGACTTCACTTTTTGAAAGTGATTTTTCAAAAGTGAAACAATGGGACTTGTTTACTGTAGATGGCAGTAAAAAAAAGTCTAAAAAATTGTTATTTTTTGACTTAGTATACTGGCTTTCACATTAGAAAGTTGGTTCCACTGTTCCTGGGAAAACAAGTAAAACAAGAATATCCTAAAATATATGAGAGAGAAAGCAAAGCAAACTAGTGAGAGGCTGGAATGAAGCTGATGAAAGCTCTTCTTTTTTTTTAAAAAAAAAAAAATCAATTCCACTTTATAGCAAGCACTTTAGATGAATTGTCTCTATATTAGCACTGTACGATTATATTTATTAAAACTTGCTATTTGCTGTATGTTATTAAAGCAGTATTTCTATGACCTTGTCAGAAAAAGGCCAACTCTAGCCTTGACATTTGATTTCTAAATGATCACTTCTAGCTATCTTTTATAAAGGTAATAACTTTTTTTGGTTTTATATATGTAGAAAAAAGTTTTATCTTTTAACTCTTTAAATCTTATTTGAAATCTTTTGATATCCATTATATCGGAAGTGAAAATATATTAAAACCCAGGTGAATAAGCAATGACATCAACATAAATCTTACATCCCTTCCACATGCACTCAGCAAGTGAGATCAATAGATTAACTATCAAAGTTGTGGCTGTGGTGCATTTGCCATGGATCCATGTGCAGTCTCCTCTTAGGATGACTTTCTATCACGTGGAAGTTAGAAATTGGCCCTCGTGATCTCAGATTGCATTCTTGTGTTATTGAATACCTTTAAGTACTCTTGCCTCCAATTCACCGTAGCCCACGGCGCATGCTGGGAAGCTTAGGCTGATGCTGACGGCGTGTAGCTCGGTGACTTCCAGGCTCTCTGGGTTTCTTCTGACTGTACTGTATTGCTGGGGGGTAGGGAAATAAGATATAGATTACTACATACTGTTAGTTGACCGGAAATTATTTCTGTATGTGGACCAGTCTGTCACACCTCTCCATGGTAAATGGATGAAACTGTAAGAAGCTTCTAATAATTAAAAGTGCATGACAGAAATGCCTGGGTGCATTAGAGGAAGGTGCTGAAATCTGTTCCCGGGGTGGGGTGGTGCTGTAGGACATGTGGTCCTGCAGGGGAACAGCCAGCGTGGCCCAGCACAGGGTGCCAGCACTCAGCACAGCTCTGCCTTGGACAGAGCTGAGACTTGTTTTTACGGCTACAGAAACTTCTTGCACTGCCCGTAAGCATAGTGCTATGGGCAGGTGCATGTTTGGAGAACCCAAGCTTGTCTCTGCCTCCATGTCTCTATGTTTCTTGCTCTTTGTTTATAAATGGCTTTGGATAAAGGAAAAAAGGATCTGTGGGGAAGGCACTGCTGGGCAGACCTGCTGGCCTCCTGGACAAGGGCTGCTGTCTAGTATTTCTTTGGTAACCCATGTAGTGCTGCCTGCCTGCCTGCTTGCTTTGAATGCAAAGACTTAACGCTCTTGCTGCCTTGTCCGGCTTATTGACTTGCTGGATTGTGTCTTCAAGGAAGACTTGTGCCCCAAAACATTAGTGATTCAAAGGCAACCTAATGGCAGTTAGTGTTGTGCTCTCATGGGATTGTAGCTATGGGGGTGATGTGTTCAGTTCTGGGGTCTTGTATTGACCTGAAGTTCTTCAGCTTGCCCAAAAGACAGACAAGCACTTGCTATTACAGGCTACTGCAAGGCAGGAAGGATTTATTCCGTGTTTCCCTTTCTAGAGGTCCAAAGAGTCCCTGTTCTCCTGTTCTAACCTTGCTCACAACCTGCTAAGCCTCAAGTGTCTCATCTTCAGAGAGTGCGTGAGCACATAGGTGGATGGAGGCATGCATCTTGCTGTTGTGGGATGAACTTTGTAATCGGCTGCTGGGCTAACACTGATTCGTAACTGAGAACACAGAAGAACGTGAGGCCTTACCTTTCTGCTGCAGCTGTGTCCTCCTTTGCCCTGCTTTCCCTAATGCTAGCAGTTCTTCCGTCTTCTCCCTCCCCGCCATGCTCTCCAAACTCCCAATCCCAGTGTCTTCCTTCTGGAACTTGGAGAAAATAGAAATCCAGATATTTTGGCTTAAAAATCTTGTCTGTTTCCTGAAGATAGTTCTCTACAGCTGTAAACTAAATATGTTGTACCTGTTTGGTTCATTTGCCCTTTAGTGGCATCCCCAATAAATGGCAGGTTGTGAGCTCTGACCAGTTCGGAATAGAGCTTTTACCATTACTTATATTTTTCCTAGCTCCTGTCCTGAAGCTTGCTACTATTTGTTATTTATTTATTTATTTTTGTGATGGCAACAAATTTCATACTTGCTGATTATTTGCCTTTGCTGGATGCTACCTGGAGAGGAATATTTATGCTAACTTTCTGCACCAAAGGCAGGTTGAGGCCATGGAGCTGGAAACACTGAGGTTTTTTCTTTTCTTTCTTTCTTTTTTTTTTTTTTTTGATTTTAAACATAAATTCCAGTTAACTACCAGTTCCATAACCCATATTTTGTTATTTAACTAAATGTCTCAAAGATTTCTTTTTTTAAAAAAAGTCCTTGCTCCAGTGATCTCTGTTCTAGCTGGTGAAGGCAGGAATGTCTTGCCTTTAGTTCTGCAGTAACAGAAGATCCGTACAATGCACAGTATTAAACAATGAGCCTGGAAAATGAGCTGGCTTCATGTGATCAAGTCCCACCAATTCTTCTTATGATTTAAAACAAATTGCTTCACTTCTGCTTTAGTCTCACCTCTGGGCAGTTTTCCTAGTTGCAGTACGTGAAAATTGTATGAAGAGCATAAATGTCGGCACAAATTATAGCTTGTGTCTCTACAGTAAAAATTATTCTGTAAATTCTAAGTTTTTTTCTATTTTTATTATTTAGAATGTAGTCATTGGAAGCTGGAAACAAACCACAGTACAGAAATAACTAACATGGATATATTTTATATCAAATTAGGCATTGATCATGCAAACTTGTGTTTCTCTTCTGTTCTCCTGGACTCGCTTTCCTTTGTGCTGGACTAGGTTAGCTATAGGTCTTGAAGCCTCTTAAATTCTGAGATGCTGACCTTGCCAGATCCTTGGTTGAGATCAGTGGACTTTCCCTCCTCACTTTAAGTAAGGATTGAGTACTTGAGCACTTGAGTACTCCTGTACTCAAAAGCACACATGATACTAGCTTTTTGTTTCTGTTCTTGATCTTCTTGGCTACCCCTGATAGTCTGGAACGTTCTTATGCAGAATCAGCCAGATTCCTTCACAACATGCTTCGGTGTTAGTCCATACTTCTTAGTCCCTTCTCCCTTTCTTTAAATTTTCCTTTTTTTTTTTCTTTTTTTTCCCTAACTCCTCCCTCCTCTTGTTGGAACAGGAAGATGCTCAGTCATGAATGTAATTTAACTGGAAACACAAAGGATGTGACTGCAGTTCTTTCATTTTTGTTCTGATCATGAAATTTTTACTCTTCTTGGTTGAGATTCCTATGGATTCAGCCCATCAGCTGTTCAGGTTGCAGCTTTGAAACATCACCCAACTACTGCGGCTTAGCTATTTTTCAGTGAACCTTTTCAGCTTTGTGAGCCCTGTTTTTCTAAACCACTGCGTGTGACGTGGGCTTTTAAGCTAGAAGGGAGGAGTCGGTCACTGTATCACCTGTAGTTAAGTAGGAAAGAATATCATAGTTCAAATGAGATTGTTCTCAGTTTAGGGTGAGATGCGTGCAAAGAGGGGGATAGACCTTCACCCGCTTGCATGAGCAAATCCGCATGGAAGTGGCTTGCCAGCACTGTGTAAAAGAGCCGGAGCAAGCAAGACAAGGTGAACGGGTTCTTTTTGCAATCATGGCATAGTGGGATGCTGAGGTTGCTTTGTTTTTGTAGATAACTTATTGCTGTTATGTTATTTATAGGTAAGCAAATAAGAATCTAATGCAACTTATCTCCTGCTGGCACAGAGCCATAAGGATGACCTCTTCCTTATGTAGGTCGCAATGAAGTGCTGTAATGACTCAGTGCAACTCTTCAGGGCAATGTTGTGCATTCCTCTTGTACTGCTGTTTCTGGCATGCTGTAGCAGGAGCTCTTCCCTCACGAGGGCTTGGCTGGCTGAGCCTGCCTGCCCGTCACAGACGCGTTGTGTGGACCGCTGTAGTCTGTTTTGATTCATGTTCAGCAAGACTTGGAGGCTCTTTGCAAAATCTCAGTATTTTCCTTTTGCATTTGATTGAGACAAGCACACACATGCTTCTCAGCAAGAAAATCCCAGCTATGACTGTGAAGTAGCTGCTGTAAATTAAAAACTGGAGGGAGTAGGGATGGGGAAAGGCAGAAGAATTAATAAAATAAAATTAAAAAAAAACATGTTATGGAAGCACTGCTCTTTCTGGCAACAACAGACCTCCTGCTACTTGGTCTACCTATGTCCTGGCTCAGTTTCTTTATGTGCAAGTTTTTGCTTGGAGCAAAATCTTAGTCTCTTCAGCAAACAGCAGGTTCTTGAGGGATGAAGAACTGCCATGTTGCTTCTAACCCTTATTCCTCTTATTAAACATCAGAGGGATAGGAACAGATTTTTTTTTTCTTTTCCTAGTATTGTTAAATGTAGAAGTAACTCTGTTACCAACATGTCTATTACATTATTCATGACTACATGGGTAAGTAAAAAGTCAGTCCTGATTTACTTTCACTTGCACTTTTTAGTAGGGTCACCACACTGGATTCAGTAAGTATACCACAAATTTGTATCAGTGCTTCCAACAACAGTAGCAAACCTATTTATGAAGGTTTACGCATTTCTGGCCTGTGAACCTTGTTAAGTGACTTGTGCCTTCTGTATGCAGAATATCTGAATAGCTTTAGTTCTCTTCCAATCTGTGGCAGCAAGGATGTGTCCTAGCTGAGATACCATTTGAGAAAACATCAAAGTCGGCCGGTTTTGATTGACTCCAACAAGAGCGGGACTGGGCTGACTGAAGTTATAGATGTTGTGGGAGATCCTGCTCTAACTAAAGCCCCAAACGATGGGCAGAAGAGACTATTATTCACTCTGAAATACTCACTTCTGGCAGGTGTCTGTCACTCGAACTGAAGTAATTCAATAATTCAGGCTTGTCTTTTATGGTTGTGAACTTCCCTGAAGCCATGTGATCATGTTGATTCTGCGTCTAAAAACCAGCCTGACTTTTTGGGCAGAGCAGATTTTAATGAGGGTCCTATTAACTAGCAAAGACTGGTCAGATAACAGTGCCTGGTTATTTTGGGTTAGGTGCATCTCTTTTTAAAAATTCATAGACCAGCATAAATAATCCTAAATACTATACTGAAAGGTAAGAGGGAAGAATGATAATTCGCACAAGGGAAAAGCAAGATACGTTGTTTTCTGCAGAAGAAAGAAGAAATGAAATTGTCCTCTGGAATGGCAATTTATTTTGTTTTTTCTGAGTTTCTAAAGATGTACTGGCTAAGCAGTAATGGGAAATAAGTTAAGGGCACTTACCTGAGTCACTATGTCCAGTCCTAGGCCCTTTGAATCTACTACAACTACTGTAAGAACGGTCTGAATCACCAGTGCAAAGAAGTTGTTGACCCCAAACATCAGCGCATAGCGCTCCATGCTCAGATTGACAGCGATCTGGAACCTAAAGCGAGACTGGCAGGTCAGTTATGCTGGCACCTTAACACAAGGTGGAAAGCTGTTGCTCTCTATTTAATTGGTAAAGAGAAATAATTCATACAGATGTACAGCAAGGACAGGGTAAATGGTGCTTCATTTGTTTGCTTGGTCTAAACAGTGCCTTGACTAACCTTGGTGTATTTTAACGCTGTTGCACTTGCCTGTGTTGCTTTTCCAAACCATGTTATTGGGTGATCTGCTTTATCCAGTAGGATATCAGATCTCTGTAACTTTCTTTTTTACTCTCTTTACTTTCAGATTGCCGATGATCTAGCCGCTGGGCTGTCGTTCCAGTCTGGGCACTCATAACTGTTAGCGATTCTGGTAGGGCTACTTCTGAGTGCTTGAACACTGCTTTGCTTGGCAGTCTAATTTAAAACTCTTAGTAATGCCACAAATTATATCTTGAGAGGTTCAAGTTGGACATAAGGGGGAAAATAAAAATTCCCCCTTGCAGGGAAACTGCAACACTGGGCCAGGCTTCCTAGACATGCTGCAGAGCCTCCCTAGTTGGAGGCTTTCAAGACACAGCTAGACAAAACCATGCCCTGATGTGGTGTGGGCAGGAGTTCTGCTCTGCCTGGGATGTGGGACTAGATTGTCACTACGGGTTTCTTCTAACCAGCTTTTCTATGATGTTGCGAATAGCTTCTTGCTGTATGGTTTGACATTGAAGGTAGTATTTTTTTTTTTTTTTTGTTGAGAGCCTGTAGATTCTTTCCAAAGTATTTCTTTAATATTTTAAAATTTGTCCTTGCAATGTCTGCCTTCCACACTTCTATCTGAATAAATGCACATGTTATTCCTGCAGTATGCTTTGTAGTGATTTTAGTAGGGCTTTTTTCTGATGCTTTTACTTTTTAGTAGAATTTGTTGTAGTCCACATGTTCTCTACCATAATACGCTATCAGTCCACCAAAATGAAAACAGAGAATTCAACTGGCCTTGCTCAAGATATGCATAATCTTGCCATGCACTATAGTTTTAGCAGTTCTCTTTAAACTTTGAGTAGAATTAAAATTTTGAAAAGCTGAGTTATAAAACTTTCTCAAAGTTTAAAATGGTGTGTCAATTATTTTGGACATAGAATGCATCTAGTATTTTTGTTAATGAAATAGTATGTCAAAATCTTGTGCTAATATAGAGGCTTTCCAATCAAAATAAGCAGTAAAGCTCCTTTGATGGTTATCAACAGAATGGCTTGATCTGATGGAGCTTTTCTAAATTTCAATGTTAGATATATTCTCTTCTAATGTTTATGCCTATGATCCTTAACTATATTGTGATGTAAACAAAGTCATGTAAGGAACAATCTAGGCCAAAGCTTTTCCTGGGATCTCACTGCTCTTAATTTGTTGACAAGCACATCAACACGACGGACATAAAGTTAAATGGTGGTTTTCTAGGCTTGATTTTTTCCAAGATAGTGGTGGTGTCCCTCTTGTTCCTTTTGCATCCTCCACAGCAGGATATGTATACCAGGAAAACTGTTTACGTGTTTCGATGTTAGCATTGCCTTTAGTAATAAAACCACCTTGTACCTTAATTTCTGCCCTGGCAGATGTTCTACAGCCTTACATTAGTTTTTCTTTTATGGCTGTTTAGAAGGATGAACCTAACATGACTAGACATTTAAAAGTCATTGTTTTTAAGCAGTTATGTCTAGCATTAGATCACCTACCTCTGAGAAAAAGGAGGGATGTCCAAAGTAAACTTAAATATATTGTTACCATTCTATGTGTAATGGTAGCACTGTAAGGGTTTATACTTACGTTGCTATTGTTATAAGGAGCATATAGCATGCCTTGAAAATGAGGTAGCCAGCATAACATGCCCAAATGTTGATGGTAAAGTGCATGAGATATAGACAACCAGCAGCCATTGTGGAGAAGATCCCCAAAGCCAGTTCTCCAAAAAGGTCCCAGTTCATTTTCACATATCCTACTGCTAAAGAGGTTACTGCACCTAGGAAGAGAGAAACAAACACACAAATGTTGTATTCATTGTACAGCCAGATTTTGATACCCCCTTGTTTCAAAAGCCAACACTGAATAATTAAGTAGAACAGTTCTGGAGCATTTTTAAAGTTTTTCTAATCACTTCTGAAGTTGAGCAGATGACCAGTCACTTTTACAGAACTGCATAAATCAAGTTCCTCTCACTCTTTTCCTGGTGCCAAATCTGGTATGGTTTTATTCTGCTTCATAGGATAAACTGTTATGTGAAAGAAATCATTTCCTAGGTGAAAGTCAGCTGTCTGTACCCAGTATGTATCCCTAGGGAGCAAATTAGGAACAGGTTTTATTAAAGGAAGATGGAAAAATACTTCTCTGTGACAGCTAAAGAGAAAATTCTTCCAGCTTCTACTGGTTTACCTCACAGCTAAGATAGTAAACTTACTGCTCAGCTTAATAGTTGAGTTCTGCACAGCTCATAAAGGGGCTAAGTTGCCAAAAATGGAATTTTGTAAAGTATCAGGTAAATACATTCAGAGAAATGAGAAAGAATAAGCACTGATTGGTGTCTGGTGGCTCTGCTACAAAGATACATCTGTTGTAAAGGTAAACCATCTGACTAACCATCTTAGAGGGGTTTTGTACAATTTGGAAACTTCTATACCTCCTCACTGAGAATTAAGCAATTCTAAGAATAATTTATCAGGTTGTTGGCACTACAGGAATTTGGTGTTTCTAATGCATGATTCAGGTGATCTCTATTAATTACCTACCTTGATGAGATTTTTTTTTTTTTATCTTAGAAGTATCTTATTTCCTCTTGATGATTAAGAGTAATCCAAATTGCCAGCTGTGATATAGACACAGCCATCTGCCCTGGTTGGTCACACCCCAATGTTTTGTGCTGCTGTAGAAGACTTGCACAATCTGAATGTGTGAAACCGCCAAGTCAGGGCGGTATCCTCTGCCACTGCCTTTGGATAATATTACATAGTTTATAATGTATGGAAAACTGCTTCAGGTGCAAAAGAGCAATGGTTAACATAATGAATTCAATGAGCACTTTTCTTGCAAACCTGGCCATCTTGGAATGAGTAAAATTCTTTGCCTCAGGCTGTGTAGCACTATTTCAATAAAGAAAGTCCTTAATGAGAGGTTTATGTTCTTTCCATATGAAGTGTTTATGGAAAGCTCCTTATCTTCCTAAGCTGATACCATTGCTATGGGAACCACAGTGATGCTTATTTGGGGGGAAAAATAATCTTGGCAAAAGAAAGGTTGGTGTCTCTGAATGGATTTAGCACCTGGATGCAAGATCTATGTGACTTTCCTGCTATTTGTGGGCTGATAGGATAAAGCTGGGTGCCCCAGTCATACAGAAAAATAGAACAGGCTGTATGTCAACTCTTTTGCACATCCAAAAGACAGCCTGAATGTACAAAGCACATTTTTCTGGAATATCTGCAATAGAATAAAAATGCTCGAAAAGAAATTTATTAGCTGCCTTTGTGATAGATTCTTAAACACTATCTTGTTAACTTACTCAGAAAAGTTGCTATTGCTTCGACGGCTCCGTTATACACTGCAGAGCTGTGAGAGGGGGCTCGGAAGTCCCACAGCACTTGGATGTAGTTCACAACCTGGTTAAAGCCTGCTGTGGCCAGAGCCCACCACAGGGACCAGTAGAGAAGTTTCCGGGAGCTATAGCACTCCCTTAAGTCCTTGCTCAGCTGCAGCAGCACCCTGAGTGCGTGATTCTGGGGCGGGGGTTGGTCAGCCGGCTGCTCGGGTGCTGGTCTCGGGTCCACCGATACAGGGTCTCTGTCCTCCCGGCAGCCGTGAGGCTCGCTGGGGCTGACTGTAGCCAGAACTTTATCTGGTTTCTGGAGACTGTCTGCCCCATCCTTCCTGTGGAAGAACATACTTTTTTGGGGCATTGGGAGGAAAAACGAGCAGACAAACGCTAAGGACAGAGAAGCCAAAGTAATGGCATTGAGGCAGAAGTAGGAGACGTGGGCCAAGGAAACCAGAAGCTGGCCCAGCACTGCAGCAACGGTGGCCGCCACAAGGGTGATGCTGCGGCAGTAGCTGGTCGCTTTCTGGTAGTGCTCGGTGCTGACGACGCTGTAGATGTAGGCGTAATAGGCAACCTCGGTGGCTGTCACCATGCCGTAGAAGAACTCCACCACCTGCATGGCCACCACACCGTGCGCGAAGAGGAGCAAGAGCCACGTGATGATGAAGCTGACGCCCTGCAGCATGATGATGGGCTTGTAGCGTGCGTAGTCGGTGATCAAGAAGACTGGGAAAAGGAGCACGAGGTAGGAGTATGTCCAAACTGGGAGAATCTGGTTTGTTACCTGGAAAGCAAAAGAGGAAATCGCTGTTATTGGTTTGAGGGAAGAGAAATTCGTTTGTCTGTAATGGCTTTGTAGAGGGTAATTCTTTCCATAAAAGAATTGATAAAATATATAACTACACTGTTCTGAAGCGCTGTATGTTCGGCAGGAAACCATCTTAAACCTTATAAGTTCTGTTGATGTATACACTGAGTCTGTTTTTTATGCCACCTCCAGCAAATTGTAACCTAACAAAGCCTCTGATATACTTCCTTTTTTTCTTTTGATGATCCGTATAAAAGAAAAGATGGAGTAAAATCATACCTCATATATAGTCAGGTTTTTGTCTGGCCCTGTTAGATAAGGGGTTAGAAAAGGTTCCGATGGCTTCATCATATAGAAGAATCCATAGACACAGAGGATCAGAGTGGGAAAAATCCAATTGCCGCTTTTCTCTTGCTTCCAGCAGCCCATGACCTGTGCAGCAAAGCTGTGGAAGGAAGAAGTTATGATAGTACTTCCCATGCAAGCAAAGATACTCTGTAATTGATCTTTATTTCATGGTTTTTAATGCTGAAGAGTGTTCTTTGGTGGTTGGCAATTTGAAAATATTTTTTCCTAAGTGAACAGCTTTGTGCACATCTGTCACAGCTTCCATGTCTTCATGGATCGTGACTTGGAAGATCTTTAACAGGGAGATGAATTATGCTGTTGCTTTGCACAGGCCAAGGAGACCATGGGAGAAACAGTTCTAGATAAGTCAATGTGGACAGCTGAGTACTGAGATCTCATTCGACACTAGCTGATTGCTGCCTTATTGAATCGGGAGTTACTAGCTCACAACTACTGATTTCCACCTTAGCCTGCGTGTTTTGTGTGGCTTTCCTGTGAGCAGGGAGATGGGAAGTAACAGCTAAGCCTAGTGGAGGTGAGTTCCAACAACACATAGAGGAGGCAAAGCCAAAGCCAGAGCCTCAGCTGGAATCCATTGCCCTGGATTTATCACAAATTCAGATTGGATACAGGCCTGTTTGGTTCAATCTCTGAAAACTGTTTGTGGTGATTAAAGGTAATAGCTTGCAGTAGAATGAAATAAAGCAGATAGTTGGAGAAAGAACAAAAATGAGGCTTCTGGTATAAATTAATCCTTGGTCTCTCTGTGCTAGACAGAACTCAAAGGAAGTCTGAATGGGAATAAGAGGGTCCATGCAAAGGAAATGTGGCGAAAGTAAGTTATACTCCATATTCATGTTGGTTGGACGCAAAGTTACTTTGGATGTGATACATAAAATGTAAGACAGCAAGGATTTTGCATCTTCTGTCATAACTTCACACTGATACCATAGTTGCTAACAACCTGATGCACTAAAAAATGGATGTGGAGGAAATGGATTACTGGTTTAAATTAAATAACTTAAATCTCTTCATTTTGTGCACGTCTTCTGAAACAACTGACAGCTAAATCTGTTCTGTAAATCCTATGTCAGTTCTGTTGCATGAACCACTAGAGGGCAAGATGACCTCAGCAGAGGAAATGCGCATCTGGGTGGGATGTGGGATGCAGTCAGAGCACTCAAGGAATGAGGCACTTCTGCTTCTTCTCCCTTCCCTGTTGTTGCAATAGCTTCTGCTGAGAGCACTGCTCTGGCAGTTTTGGCCCTGCCTGGTCTTACAACCTTCCCACTTAGACACTTTCCACATAACATCCCTTTGCTCTCCTTTCACATGGTGGTCATTAAGGTATTTCAGCATCCTAATGCTATATGAAAGCATGTAAATGCCTCACCTGGTACAATGAGGTTACAAGAATGGTGTCAAGAAGAGGAAAGAAGGGAAAAGTGTCTTTAGCACTCTAGTGAAGAACCGCTCTAACTGATCCAGGTTAGACTCTCAAATTGTTTGCCCCAAACTGTTTGAGGTCTTGCTGTGTTCGCTCTATCCTGGCAGGCTGTGGAGCGAGTGCAGCAGGTCTCGCAGCAATGCGCTCTGCCCATCCTCTTAAAATGCCCTGGGTCTTGGGATGCTGGGGAGGCACGGCCTGACTTCCAGGACTGCAGGATACTGTGGTGCTCCTGGGGGGGCTCGCAGGGTGTCTCTTATGCCGGCGATCTCCGAGGGGGCTGGGCCCTTGAGAGCAGTAATCTCTGTTTTGAGCTATGTTCAGAAAATCTGTCACCAGGGTGTGTTTAAAATATCCCTGCAGCCGCAGTGCATGCGCTGCAGCTACATTGTTTGGGGTTTTTCCCGCTAGAAACATCTCTCTTTTCTACAGATGTGCCCTTTGAGGAGCCTGTGCTAGACTGGCAGATGAACTGGGCAAGAAGTTTTCCCCCTTGAGTTAAGCAGCTCTTGCAGGCAAAACCTGGCTCAGTGCAGAGCTGGGCAGCACCATGAGCTGAGGGGTCGTGGGTGCCACTCGCCCACCGCCGGGCTGCGTGCTTGGCTCGCTTTGCGCCTGGCATCGTGGCAGCAGCAAAGGGCACTGCGGCGGAGCTACCTCAGCTCTGCTGGCCACTGGTGTAGTAGCACCTTCTGGCTTTTGCAACTACAAACTTCTAACAAAAAGATACATGTGGATTGCTGCTTCACATGGGGAGGATCCAACTCGCTCCCTTTAGTTTACCCCTTAGGTTTAGTTTGTCTTTTATAACTTCTTAAACTTTTTAAGAGATGATGGGATGCCTTGGTGCTGCTCTGCAGCAAGACCCCTCCTGTTTCTCATTCTCTCCCCCTGCCCCCCCCCCCCCATACAACTCATGGTTAATGCTGGAGCCACCCAACCCAACCTGGCCCAGTCCCCCCAAGCTGATGTGCTAGGCTACTGTCTTCTTTCCTCCCTCTTTCTTTTGTCCCTGCCGGATTTCTGATGTCTTATGCTCAAATATAATCATACCTTGTCTGGTGGGGCTCTTTCTTTTTTGCTTCCTTGGTCCCTTTTAAAATCTCCAGTCTCCTTTTGGCTGTCCTTGTATTCCAGCTAATGGACTCTAGTTTTCATGCTTTTCCTGTTCTTCTGGTACTGCAGCCTGTTATAATGATACCTCCTTTGAAAATATTTCCAACTGGCTTGCTTTCAACATCCACCTTTGGCACCCTTAAAGGAACAGTCAGCTAATCCTGGCATGCTCTTGCAGTGACAGGTCCCAAACTATATGTACCCAAGTATGAACACAGGGGTGTCTTTTTTGATGACTCCCTGTATGACAGCATATATCTGGAACAAGAGCTATAATAATCTATAACATTTATAAAATAAATGTAATATAAATTAAATTTATAAAAGAAATGTAACATATGGTAATTTAGGAATGTGGTCAATGGAGTAGAAAAATGACAATTTGCAGCTAACAGTGAAATATCCAATAATTTTTGAGGAAGCACTCTTCTTAGTCTGTGAACATTAAAAGGATAGGATGACATTAGTATGGGGAAATGCACATAAATAAGAAAAACAGGCCAGTATTATGCCTTCCGCTGTTGCTTCAGCGGGGACACTTTTTGCAGCTCTTTACCTCCTCCTCCTCAGCACTCAGAGTTATTGGATATACCTTCCTGCCTATTGCCTTTAATCACCTGCTTGTAACTTGTCTGCAAATCTGTCTAATCTTTCCAGAGCAGGTATACACTTGCATGAGCTTTTGTGCCATGCACGAAACTGATGTGCGAAAGGGATGGAGCTGTTCCTGTTGGCACTTTTCCTGCCATCCATCACTGGCTGACAGTGATTCTAGAGCTATTTTAGTTCCTGCTCACGGCACGTTTATTCACAGCTGCCGTGATAGGAGGCGCCGGCCCCTTTCGAATGATGAGGCTGTATCCTTGCACACAATTTCGGCTTCAGGGGCTCCTGTTAAAGTAGAGGGAAGTTCTGTTGGAGTGAATGAAGTTCCTCTAGGTTTGTACTGACTTCAGATCAGAATCCAACCCAAATTTCTTGGCACTTAAAAAAAGAATAAAAAAAAATCAAAACTTGTTTTCCCTGTAAGGTAATAATGAGAAAAAAATGAGTTAGTAACTTCCAGTTAGTGAAGTTCGGGTTTTTTTCTGCTTTCAGATCCCCTGTCTTTCACCTTGTACTAGCTCTTCTTTCCACACTCCCTAGGCCATGTCTTTTATATAAAACTTTGTCCTTTTTTCCCT
Organism: Rhea pennata; assembly: GCF_028389875.1. Lineage (NCBI taxonomy): Eukaryota > Metazoa > Chordata > Aves > Rheiformes > Rheidae > Rhea > Rhea pennata. Next base: position 18,799,611 of record NC_084671.1, on the reverse strand, counting down.
ACTCGTCCAAATACCAAACGAAAGGAAGTAAGACTCCGATGGGCTTACACAATCTTTTGGAGAATTTAAGCCCTACGTTAAATGTCAGCTGCTTAGAGCTGGACTCCGCTGCTGAATTCAAAGGGGACTGTGCTCTTTACGCTGAGCTTGAATTTAGTACCCCCCTCTATTTATTTGTAGATGGCATCCAAATTCTCTTTGGGTTTGGTGGGGAAACGAAGACTAAGAAAGATCTAGACAGAAGGTCAATTTCATAGTAATAGCATATCCTAAAGAGCTAATATAATATGGGCTGTAATGCATCAAGGAGACGGGGAGAGTCTGGAGAGAGGAGAAGGGGAAGGAGAGAACAAGCCTGCAAACCTCTGCCTCCCAGGGACTTCTCCTGCCACTGCTGGCCCTTGCCCTTGGTCCTGTGGGCTATCACCTGTGGGGCCTTGCAGGGTGGCACCATGTCCAAGAGCCTCACGTTGGCTCTCTGAGGCATCTCGTTGTGGGACGCTTTGTCTGGGCTCGTTCTCAAGTTGGCTACTTGGCTGCTGACCTGAGCGCTGACTTTCAGCTCCCAAATCATGCCTGTATCTTGACACCTGCACTGCTCAGGAGAACAAGTATTGCAAATCAAACTGCAGGCTTTGTACTGTACTCTCCTAAAATGTTACAGCAAATAAAATTCTCTGTGACTGACGCTAGGGGTTTTTCTCAATTAGTGGTCAAATGCAGTCTGTGTACAGAAAGTCCATAATGTCTGTTACGAAGGTTAAACTGCTTCTTTGCTGGGGTTCCTCAGAGCCAGGCATCTTCACAAAGCATTTTAACTTCCTGATTTATGGATGAACAGACCCATCTTTTTCATGCACTGCCTATTTCAGGAACCAGCAGCTCTTTGCAGTCTTGGCCTGAGCCCTGCTGCGCTCAGGTCAGGGTTTCCATAACTCGCCTTTTGGTATCTGGAGCTAACAGATGTCAGAGAAAAGAACAAAAATGGGGCTTATGGCATAAATTAATTCTTGGTCTCCCTGTGCTGGACAGAACTCAAAGGAAGTCTGCAGGGGTATAAGAGGGTCCATGCAAAGGAAATGTGGGGAAAGTAAGTTATACTCTGTATTCATGTTGATAAAAGCAATACTGCAAATGTAAACTCTTTTGTTTTGTACCTTTTCCAGACATCTCGAGTGTGGTTGTTGCCAGCTGGGATTTCTGTCAGTCTGCTTCTGACTTGCATCTGCTTAATTCCTCAGAAGGTTTTTTCAGGCAAAAAAATCATTTAAATCCTTAAATGAAATGTTTTCAGAAAGTGTTTTTTCCTCAAAATTATTATTTTCTTTAGTGTGTCATTAATCTTCACTTTTGATCCTTTGGGGGCTCATTCTTTTTCTTTGTGGCTGCACACCAGGATGCTTGCATGAGTAAGGACTGGAGCTCTTGCTGGAACATGCTACCAAAGCAGCCTGGAGCATGTAGAGCTTCCTTGATGAGTTCAGAGACATGTGCTTCCTCAGAGTAGCTTCAACACTTTAGGTCCCCGTTTGTTCACTGCTAACTTTGGACCAGTGTTGGGTTGAAGGAGTGCCTTTCCTTGTTAATAACCTGACTTCTACTGGTCATGGAAAGGTAACTTTGGGTTCTTCTGCTTTTTTGAGAATAAAACTCCTGGTTGGGTTTTCTCGGTTTTGGCTGTTTTCATTGTTAAATTAATGCAGATCACCAGTCAACATTTCCATATTTGTGGGTAGCTTGGAAAGTAGCACCTGCACCCAATTTACAGGGGGTATCACCTAAAAAAGAATTGCTAAAAACTCCCAGGGAGGCATGGTCTGCCTGCAGTGAACTGCACTGCGCTCTGACTTGCTTACTGTCTTTTGAGAAAACCTGTCAGAAACTTTGAGTTTTCCTTGTACTGTTTCAGGTTGTCTGCAGACTGGGTTTGTTAGCTGACCAGGAACCACCTCGTACTTTCTGATTTTGTGACTGGCTTTCTCTGTTTGGTGCAAAATGCACTCTGCATTGTAATTCCCGCCTGGGAGTGAGAAGCAGTGGTCCAGAGCAGCTGCTGAGCTGAGCTGGAAAATGCTCAGGTGTCGATACTGTCTTAATACAAAAGTAACTGTTCAAAGTGATGATGTTTCTGACCTTTGAGGCATATTCCCCCTTGATTTATAGGTCTGAGAATGCTGAAATGTTCAGTTTTAACTCTTTTAGCCTTCATCTTTTTTGGTTCAAATCTACTTGCTTGGTTTGAACTAACCAGAGAAGTTGGGTAAGTGATAAAGCTCCCAGAATTGAGTAGAAAGATGACATTTTAAGTATATTTTCCCTCTTGGCATCAGGATCTATTTTGTACTGAGGATGAAATTAACTTCTGTTGCAATTGCACCAGTAGCAAAATACTGACTTAAAACTGTTAAGACAGAGAAATCCAAAAATAGTGGGATCCAAAGCCCACTGGAATTTGGAGAAAGTCATATGGAAGGCAGTGGATATGGCTGAAATAATTTCTTTGTTTTGCCTTATGTTTTCCTCCAGATCATAAGCAGAGGAACTACCTCCCCGTCAGTGGGATTCTGTGGGGATTTTCCTCTTATTTGAAATTTGTGGTGGTTACTGTAGGTCGAGAGCTGACATCTGTGCAAATGCTGGCTGAAGGCAGGCAGTACTGGACTCTGGTTTTCATCTGTTCCCTACAGTGTGTCTGCTGGCTCTTACAGTGGTGTGGGAGTCATTGGTGCTCAAAGGAAGAGCAGCAAGCTTATGATATTTCTGGACTAAATAGAGGATAAATGATACTGGTGAGAAAGAAGTGGCTTGAATCTGTGTTGCAACTACTAAGCTATCTTTCACCTTCACCTTAAGATTGTCAGTGTGGTTCACAAGTTGGCTTTGAACTCTTCACTTTGGCAGAACGTGTGATCAAGAAATGCTTCTTTTTTCTATGGCCGCTGAGAAAATTTTCCTCTCTGATAGACTCTTAATATTTTAGTACTTCCTTCACGTGAGCTGTGTTACATGCAAGAATGTAATGATCCTTTTCAAAAAAATACCCAAAGCTGTAAATGTCACGACCTGTTTTCTCACCAGTGCTGACCACAGATCCCTCCATGACAGCTATGTTCCGCGTGATCGATGAGCCAGCAGGGGTCTGTGGGTGCCTGGCCTCTAAAGAGAAGGTTATTAGGCAAGTGGGCTTTGGGCACAGAGCTTGTGTTGACTTTGCTGACTTTTGAGTTTTTGCAGATCCTCATTTTTTTTTTCATTCAGTTCAACCAATGTTCAACCCTGTAACAAAATAATGAATAAAGATAGTGCCCTTAAGAGATGAAAAAGAGAATAAAATCTCTTAGGCTTTTCTGTTAAAATTTGCAGAGGACTTGAGTTGCATGTAGATGTGCATAGTATGCAAATCCTAGCACCTTAAGAAAACAAAATATAGACATACACCCAAAACATCAATCTTTTGATTTGGGAAGATCCCTACTTGAAGGTTAAACATAGTGACTTTGTCATCCTATATGTATTTATTGTAAATAATCTAAATCAATGTACACTTGTCCGTGTAGCCTTTTTTTTGATTGCATGCTGTCTTGATCTCCCGTTAAGCAACAAAAAGGAAATGATATATAGGTCAAAGAAATCTCATTTAAATTAGTTAATACTTTCAGTGACTAATTGTGACTTACTGTGGATTGCCAAAGAGGCAAGATGGGAGGAAAAACCTGAGAGTATTTCCAAGTAACTTTGTGTTGAAAGAACGCTTTGAGGTGTGTTCCATCCTATGTTTGATCTGGCTATCCTAAATCCACCCACTGGTGACAGATTTTGCCCTGTCGTCATGGATGGACATTTCATTTCACAGTAAAAATCTGCATTTGCACAACTTGTGTGTGTAGGAAGTTTCAGCTCAGCACCTCCGCTCTACCTTTCTTTTGCCCTTAAGGTGCATCTCATATCACACGCTCTGTGAGAGATTGTAAATCACTGTGCCTACTCAGACAGGGTTAAGTCCTGCTGGAAGAAAGTGTCTTATGTTTTTAGGAATCCATGTAACTAGCCAGATGCTTCATCTGTTACCAAGTGTCTAGTGATGTTTGAGAGATACTTAAGCTGCAAATGTACTACGCTGCTAATGTTTAAAAATTAGAATTCTTGTACTCAAAATGTCCTGGATTCTTGTGATTCTTTGATTCCTTGCCAACACAGAAGGGTTTGGATAGCAGGATCACCAAACACTTGCAGTGAAATGCATACCGGAGGGGCCTTCTCATCCAGCAGCAAGTTTTGGTTTGTCCTTTTTATGAAGAATAAGATTTCCCCCCCCCCCCCCCCAACATAGTCCAAGATTTTTCTGTCTGCCCTCATTTTCCTGTTAGTTTGCTCAAAGATGGTTGTAGTCTGTGTCATACCCTAAGGGTCTGGCCACAGTTTTAAGGCTCTTGTTGTGTTAGGTTGTGTGCAGACATGGAGAAAATTTGTTTTCTGATATGAGGAAGTCTAAGTCTGGTAGTTCTGGGTAAAAATGTTCTGGTAAAATACAAGTCAGTATGGAACAGCAGATTTCTGTCAAGCACAGATTGCTTGGCCTAAAACAACCTGTGTTTGAGTAACTGTTCTGGTGGATGAAAAGGTGGGCTTTTATAGAACAAGCCTTTATTGTTTCTAGGAGACCTCTGAAGCTTATAAGCAGCCCTGCATGGTCAGGGATGGCATCTTCCTTTAGATCCTGGTCAAGGATTTAACCAAGAGGGCACTGTTGTGGCTGACCGGAGTTATCCAGTGGATACTGAAGGTGAGGCCAGCAAAAAATCTGGGGAAAACTTTGAAAAAAGAGGGCTAGCAAGTCATGCTTGAAAGATTAAGGGGAGCCTTACAGAGAGAGAGAAAAGTGACCCAGGCAGAAGCATCCCCAGTGGGAACTGGGGACAAGACTGCCCCTGTTAGGGCCCCAAAAGTCTCTTGCAGAAATCAAGAGGTGAAGAGCTGAGGAGCAAGACAGGAGTTTTAACAGCATAGGGGGATAAGGTGCCTATACTTAGTAACTTATTTTATGTTGTCCAAAGGACAACACTGTTACGTTGTGCGAAGGAGTTGGCTTGGAAGGAGTTGGAGTTTCCTCAGAAAAAAGAGTAGAAATCATGCACAAGGGAAAGTCTGAGCAGATTTGTTTGAACAGTTATGGTTTAAACCTTCTCCCCGAAGGAAAGTCCCCATTACATAACTGTGTGCAGTTCTGATAAGCTGCAGCGACTGCAGCACAGCAACCCGACTCAGGAAAGCCTGTGTCTGCTGTTACTCTGTCAGTACTCATGGCACTAAATAGCACTAACCAATATCTATTAAAAGCAATTTTTTTCCATTTGGCAATCCAAAATAACCAAGTCTTATTTGGATATTCCTCAGCTGGTTTTCCAGTAACACAACAAAATTCCAGTTCTGTTAAGCGTGTACTAAATAGCCAGGAGTGACAAAGCTCTCCAAATGTCAAGTCTGATTTAGTAAAACCTTGAGTCAATGAGTTCTCTTGGCCAACCTAAAACTTTGCCATTTCAGATTATTTAGCTCTTCTTCCTCCTTTTTGGTTCTTTTTTTAGGTTTCTCTTTTTTTCTTTTTTCTTTTTTTTTTTTTAAGTTTTAGGTTAACTTAAGGAAAAAAGCACAGAATATTAAATTAAAGAAGCTTCATACTTTCTTATTCTCTTCTAATTTTCAGACAAAGCTATTTACTGTGTTTGACTTGAATTCATGAATATTTTCAGCCCATCTAAAATTACATTTCTTGTGAAATACCTTTTTTTCCTTTTCCCCTCTTTCTGGATTCAGTGTTTCACAGGTGTGTTTTTTGTTTCACTTTTTTTTTTTTTTTTTTTTTTTTTTTTTTTTTTTAAGTGCAAGGTGACTTCATGTTCAGGCTGTGGATTTTGACCTTAGCCACTTTCCTTCTCCAGATCATCTTTGGAATCGGTACATCTCTTGGGAATTCTTGGGCCATGCGATGGGAGTGGAGAAGCATCAACGGATGAGCAGAAGTGGGAGGTAGCACTAAAGAAAACTAGAACTTTTAGGCTCAGCTTGGGTGGGTTGCATGATGACTCCAGTTGCTAATGTGTTTTGGGGGGAGGTTCCAGGATGTTAGACTCTAGTAAGTTACACTTATTTCTTTCAGTTTGTAAATAATTTCCTCCTTCTTTTATTTTTTTTCCCCACTGGAAATGACACTTTATGGTTTCAGTTCCTTTCAGGAGATATGGGATGTATCCTCTCAAAAAGCATGTATCCTTTCCTTCTCCATGCCTGTAGAATTTATACAGAAAACGCATTTCTCAGCTTCTCTGGCGGTTAGAAACATCAGTTGACGTGTGTTTTCTATTACGCTTATTGTGCCTACAGACATGCCTTTAAATTGGAATGGACGACAAGCTGTAATAAGTGAATCTAATGTAACTTAAAGCTCAGCTTGTTAGGCAGCTTTTTATTGTTTCTTCTTCTCCTGATTTCTCTTTCTGTCTCTCTTCATTTCCCTGCCTTCAGCTTTGAGAGGTCCACTTCTGTGAAAAGGTGGTGTGCTACCAGGAGGGGCAATAGGGCTGCGTAGGGTTAATTTTGAAAATGGGTGATCTACCCGTAGAACTCCAGATACTCTGCTCCTGGTCCTGTATGCAAGTTGCAGCAAGCAAATAGTGGTACTAGGATGGATGCTGCAGCTGCACTGGTCCTCACAGCCTGCCCTTTGGGTAGATCAGAGGTTCATTTCTCCCAACAGGGATACAATCTGTCCCCAATTGCACCAAACTAATGTAATTCAATACATTTCTAGACTTGTTTCTCTGAAGGTGCAACATATAACTAGTGAAAACTGGTTCCGCTGTTCAGATAAGGATTTTTGGCAATCAGTCATGTAAGTGTTGAACTGTAAGAAATCACTGAATTGCATCACAGCCTCTAAAACGACAGCGAAATTGAGCAAGTCAGCTGTGGAACTCTTGTGCTCGGGATTTATTCCATGTCTCATCAAAGCACTATGCAATGACTCTTGACTTGGCCCTGTTCCTTTGGCAGAGCAAAGGGCAGAGAAAGGTACCAGTATAAAGTTTTCCTAAACAACTAGAAATTACAGAAGGGAATTTCCTGCTTAATTCTGTTCTTCCTGGTTGATCAGCTGTATTGCTATAATGCTTTATTTTCAGCAGTTCAGCCAAGGACTGTAATATATACTGATGACTGTAATATATACTGACACAACACTATGTGAGGCTGGATAGAAACAGAATTGACTAGAAATGATTTACTCCAATTTAAAAGAAGTTATTGGTATCTTATGTTATTATAGGGAACAGGTGAAGGTACTGTAGAGGGGATTTAAAAACTTAAAAAAGGTAAGGGATTTAAAAAAATAGAAGAAAAAAGGAAAGGAAAACTCCTAAATCCATAAATAAGAGGCTATAAACTGCTATCTATCAATCATAAAAATCCCTCTTGAAGTTAATGGAACGTGTTAAGCCTTGCATCTGTCTGGCTGTGTTTTGGGATCTCCTAGCAAAGCTGCATAGTCAAATACATTGCCAGCACTAGGCCACACTTTCAAAGCATTTCAAACTGTTTTCCAAACTCTATACAGCTCTGAATTTCTATGTGTATGCAGTTTTTCACGTGCAAAATTTTGCATGAAAGCAGATGCAGATTTAAATACACAACCACACTTACACATGCAAATCAGCCGCTCTGCTCCAGCACTCCAGTTTCCCAGTTTCATAACGGGAAAGTGACGGGGCAAGCTGCTCTCCCAGAAATAATCCCCTTTTCCCTGGTGTAGATGTGTTCATTCAGACTGAACTATAAAGTCCTTCAGGCACTTCAGACTATCAGCAGGCTGCGTTTCGTGAATAAAACCCCTCTTTGCAACGGAAGAGAAGGGAGCGCATCCCCCAGAGACGACAGCCTGGGGCTCTGGGTGCGGATCTGCCACCGCTGTCCCCTCCTCCCCCGCTGCCGGTGCGGTCTGCCGGCCCGCGCCCCTGTGTCAGCTCTCCCGCTAACTTCCCCCAAACTGCCCAGAACTGCTGCTTTCCCCGTGATATCCTGGAAAAGGCTCCGTTTCCCCCCCGTTCATTTTCCTCTCCTTTTAGTGCTCTGCTGCACTAGCACCAGGTTGAGTTCAACTTGCCTTTTCTGGTTTTTATATATGTGTATATATATATATGTATATATATGTATATAAAATATATATACACACACATTTATATTTATTTTTTTTGTATGTATGTTTACAGTAGAGCTCTACACACACATTTATATTTATAATTTTTTTTTTTATATGTTTACAGTAGAGCTCTAGCTTGCTCCACAGCTTTTCCTCTGGCACCTGCAAGAGCAGGAGGGAGGTTTAGGAGAGGCTGAAACCTTTTGTGTATCTGCATTTTTGTCAGCTCATGCAAGATTGGGGCTTGTCGGGGCGGACTAAGCAGGGGGCATGGGAGAGAGTGGAGCTGGTGGACTGGAATGAAGCAAAGTCAGAAGTGACAGATGACTAAGCTGGGAAACTAAAGGAAGAAAAGGAAAGTTAGCTGTGACAAAAATCTTGGCAAGAGGGAGAAACAGGCTTGACCGTAGCTCGGGAGGGAGTGCAGATGTGTGCTCTTTCATGGGACCACAGCATGGCTGGAGCTTCTGGAGGTGTCGTGTCCCTGCTCCTGCTCAACCGAGGGCATGCTTGAAGATGGAGCAGGTGGCTCTGGTGAGCTTTGAGCATTTCCCAGGGTATTCAGCTGGGGTTTCACACCCCCTCTGGGGCAGTTTGTCCTGCTGCTTTACCACCCTTGTTGCAAAGTTTTTTTTTTCTCTCTCTCTCTCTCTTTTTTTTTCCTTATGTCTAATGAGAATTTCCCTTCTCTCCCCCATGCTTTTGCTGCGCAGCTCTGAGAGGAGCCTTCATGCTGCCTGGAGGCAGCCATGGAGACCCACCTCAAGCCCCTCAGCTTCCCTCTTCTGGGGACAGAAACCGTCCTCCCTCAAAAATGGGGGCCCCTGAGGACCAGCACCCAAACCTGGCTGCCTACGGGGCTCTGCAGCACTGACCCCCACCCTGAGCCCAGGGCTGTCTTTTTTTTCCTGCTCACTTGGTCCTAAATCCCAAGTTAGTCACGCAGGAGCAAGGGGTGGCCAGGTGTGAGCCTTGCTTGATGGAGGCAGCTGACCCAGAGTGAGGAAGTGCTGCCCTCTTTTCCGATTTTTTTTTTCATTTGTTTGCATTACTGTGTTGTAAACTCTAAGGAGAGATAAGATACGGCCCTGAGTCACATCAGGACTGACCAGGAAAACTTCCCTGGGCCATTTGTATTATTTTTTTTTTTTTTGCCTCCTTTGCTCAAGTAAGTAAAGGTGCTTTGTAGGTGCTAGGTACAAACAGAGTTTGCCCTAATGTTAAGACTTAACCGAAATTGTTAACTCCAGCGTCCCGCAAGCTAGCACCCAGCCTCGAAACCCAGCAAGGCTATGCCAACCCTTCAGTAGGGGTGGGGGGTGGGATCTTGAAGCTAAAAGAGGAGGATTCTGTCAAAAAAAAAAAAAAGGCACATAATGGAAACGAAACATAAACATAACCAGTGTGAACCAGAGAGCGGGAAGGGTGTGCTGGGGGCAAGGCCCCCTCCATCTAGATAACTGCATAACATATAAAGCCAGAACTGCCTAGGTAATGGTGTTGGAAATGCCACGTTTGGGTAGAGATCTAACATAATTGAGCCCCATGAGGAAAAAGTATTTAGGGGTGTTGTTTGCTTGGGAGGAGTCTGAGCAGAGGAAAGGAGGTGCAGGAGTGGTGAAAGGGGGGGCTCAGGGAAAGGAAAGTGTAGAAAAAACATAAAATCAGGCGGAGAGCAAAAAATAGGGTGATCCCATGGCAGCAGGGCTCCAGCAGGCCGCCAGCACACCGGAGGGACCCATTGGGTGGCCTGCCGCGCTCCCACAAGGTCTGTGTCTGCAGGACTTGGCACAGCAGCACGGAGTAAGAAGGGTTAAACTTGTAAGGAGGGACAGACATGTACCTTAACACTAAGCAGAAGAGGAAAGGTGACAGAATTTGAGTTTAACAGCACTTATATGAGTGACTCAAGTATTGTATCAATATGTGCATCAATACTAGTAATAAGCAATAGAATTGCAATTCAATATTACTTGCAGTGAAACAACTGTGCAGTAATATTACTCTAACAGCGGTGTATTTATTAGCCAGTTAAGGTGTTACTAGTTTTTTTCAAGGTGTATTGCCTTAGTAAGAAACATTATAAGCATCTGTCAGCTGCATCTCAAGCCTCTAGTCCAAAGGGGATAGTTGGCCCTACGGAGCAGCAAGCACATTACCAGTAAGGGGAGACAAACTGATCTCAGTCTTAGATCTCTGTTAGCAATTCTTTAAATTGGGGTTTGCGTAATGCTTTTAATGCTCATCATACTAATCCCTGGGTAAGAAGATATGGTTACCATCTCGATGCTTTTAGAAAATTCTTTTTTCAAAGTAGTTGAAGACTTTCCTAGTATTCATACTATGGTGAAAGGGGAGGGTGAAAGGGGAGGGTGGAGGGGGAGGAATGAGGGATGATAAACCAATGCCTAATTTTCACGTCCTCTTATAGGCAGTTTCTTAGTAGAGACAGGATGCAGTGAACTTTCAAATCAATCAAACAAAAAACACAAAAAACCTCTAAAACTATTACTGGATAATCTGGGAGCATTTCCAGAATCCTATGGAGCTTCCGCATTATTTAAAAAGGGGAGAAGAGGAGAGAGAGACTGGTTCATCACCTGTCCCTGGGTGCTTCCTGTGCTGCCTTGTACTTCTCAACCTAGAAATGCTTTTAAATGGTTTGTATTTAACTAGTCCTATCTGTCTGAAAAGGAAAGTGCTGCCAAGCTAGACTTCATTGTTACAGATGCTACCGTTCCACTTAGCTACTTAGTGGCGTTGGCAAGCTCTGACTTAAAACAGTTCAGACGTAGCTGTGTACTGAGACATGCGGCATGGTGCTTTTAGCTGTGTCTCTTTTTATGGCATCCTATTACGTGCTATACAGTGGCAATAAAAAGCAGTGTATTTCAGGGTGTGGGGCCTTGCCTCTTCTCCTTTTCCTTGGCTATGCTAGGCAGTTTTAAGATTGTGTATAGTTGGATGTGCAAAAGTTGCAATACTTGTCAGGGGAAGGCAAGTAAACAGAGCTATTATCCGTGAAAAAACATTGCATTCTGTACAGAATTCAGTAGAAAACCTAGCTCCTGATCCAAGTTGCTTTTAAACTAACTCAGTTTCAGGTGAAATAGCTCAGATATGTAATGACCAGGCAGAAAGTGATTGTAGTAAGTATACGGTAAAGGAAACTAAATAAAGCTATTTCCATGAATACTGAATGTGGCCTATGTGGACCCACTAATACTACAATCTAGAAATAAGAAAGCTCAGAAAGCAGTAATTTGGGAGGTCTGATGTTATTGTCTTGGCCAACCAGCACATACTAATGCAGTCCTTTAGTACTGTAGAAGATAGCGCAACCCAGCTTCTGTGAGGATGCTGTCATGAGGTGGTTGTCTTGGTTAGGCCCACCTCTTTCTGCCCCAAAGCTGGGTTTATTAAACTAGAGCAAAGCAAATATGCAGCTTCTGCAGGTAGCATTCAGATTTCGGTTTTCCTCATTTCACAACCCACACTCCTGCCCCTGAAAATACATGTATGCTTCACCCACAGAACCATTACCTCACAGACTTTTATTTCCTTTGCCTTCTGGCTGAATCTTTTTTTGTTGTTTTTTTTTTTCCCTAACCTACTTAAAAAACCCAGCACTCTCTCTGCAGCAGCAGGAAGGTGTGCTCAGGCCGTGCTGGACGCAATGGAATTTGCCGTGGGGAAACCCGGTGATGAGGCTGGAACCCGCCCGCGTGTGAATTCCCGCAGCTCCCACCGCTGCTTTATAAGCAGGCGGCAGGGCTGGCAGGAGCGTCGGAGCGCCCGGGAGCACAGTCGCTGCGTGCCGAGAGAATGGCTGGCTTTCAGAGCAAGAGCCTGGCTCTGGCCTCCCTGCTGGGGCTCCTGGTGCTGTCGCTGTGCGCTCCCTCCCAAGGTGAGTGAGCTCGGGCATTGGACCCTAAGAAGTGGTGTGTAAGTGCTGCTCTGGTGCATGCCAACCACACTGGTGTGTGTGTGTGTGTGTGTATGCTTGTGTGGTCTCCTTCATCCGACTGCCAGATGTGAGCTGGAAGGAGCATTTAAAGCATGTGTGGTCCTACCTCCTCTCTGCTGCTAGGGGGAAGCTGGGCAGTTGGGGGGTTGAACAGCAGGTGCCCTGGGCAGCACAGTCCAAAAGGCTTTTATTTACCTCACTGTTTTCCTTCATTGCAGCGCAAAGCAACCAAGATTGCTGCCTCTCTTACAGCAAAGGCCGCCTGCCTCGGTGGGCCATAAAGGGCTACACCGAACAGCTCTCCAGTGAGGTCTGCGATATCAGTGCAATCATGTAAGTTACTTTTAGGGAGATCATGTGTTTTTCCTGAGAGTTGCAAAGTAGCCTTAGGATGTCTGTTTGGGCAAAAACAATCATTTGAACGTTATAAGCTTTTTTTTTTTTTTGGGGGGGGGGGAAGTTTCAGAAGTTTAATTGAGTAGATAATATATAATACTTATACACAAAATATGGCAAGACAGTTGATAGGGACTACTAAATCACAGGACAGCTCTACAGTGTAAATAAACCTGACAATTTAGGAATCAGCTGTGTAAACAAGGATGTGCTTAGTCTTCAGCCTAGCCTAATTCTGGCCAGCGCTGGATGTTCCTTGCTGCAGCCTGTTAACAGTCACGTCAGTGACGAGCCTTGTCTTAATTCCCAGAGATCGGAAAGCGTCTCACAAGGATTTAGCCCTCCTAAATGTGGATCTGTCACCATAGCTTGACAGCGACTGTTCTCCTTACAAATTACAAATTATTTCTTGTATCCAGCAAAGTTCTTTGTCTCAATGTCTCCAACAAATTGAATACAGTTGTATGGCACAAAAATGATCCCCAAGACTAAAGAAGCTATTATGTTTAAATTTCATTAGGTTTTTTTTTTGTTCATGCAGTATGGGAAGGGGTGTGTGTGGCATCCCTTGTCTAACTGGTGTTCAGAAAAGTAGTTCCTATTCTTTATATGCAGTAACATGGTTAATTTTTTTTGTTTCACTAAATACAGTTTCATAATATTTACTAGCAGGGAGCTTTTACGATTATTCACTAATATTTTTACCATTGCTTTTTTTTTTTTCTTTCTTTCTTTCTCCAGTTTCCACACCCACAGTGGCCTGAATGCCTGTGTAAATCCTAAGGAAGCATGGGTGAAGAAACATCTTCTTTGGCTGAGGTGGGAATCTAAACATCTAAAATCTGCTAGGTTGATGAAAACAGAGCATGTATAAAAGCCCTTTCCTACACCTCCTGGAGGCCACTTCTGATGGCAATTCTGAACATGTTTGGTTTTCTATCTCCTGTTAGTCATGATTACTTTTTAGATTTCTCTCTGGGACAATCATGTCACATGTCCTTTTTCTATCTGGGCTATTCTTCCTGTATTTACTAAATCTGGGAGAGAGAAATCTACAACTGATCTGTGGCTGAGGTGATTTTTCATGTGCATTCTTTCATTCCCTTTAACAGCCATAAGCTCAAGAGGATGTCGATGTGATGTGGTTTCCAGCAGGGAACTAAACACAGACGTGGCTGAAGAACCACTAGGTTCAACCTCTTGGTTGAGATCCTCATCTTGTACACTGTTGTGTGCTTACGAACTACTGCCTCAGGCTTCTTTGGAACCGTTGAACTCCTCAGGTTGATTCATATTGCATCACTGTTTTGCTTGAATTAAGCATTTTGTTAAAGTTTCTATTTTTCTTACTGATATATGACAGTAGATTACTATTCAACCTTAAGCTTTTGTACAGAGTATGTATTCCATTAGGTTTATTGCATAGCTGTTTTGTATGTGTGCTATTCAGCATATGTAAATCAGGTTATTTATTCTGTTTATTTTGTTACTTCTTTGGCACTTTCTTGTGCCAAATATGCTTCCTTTTAATTCTACTTAGCACAATAATACATTTTGAACTATTGTTAAACAAAGTCTGTTTGTGTGAAAAATGGAAATTGGAGATTTTAAAAATAAATGCAGCTGTCTACATGTGATATGTTTATTTTTTTAATTGAAAAAGCTAACTTCTTGCTTGAAATAAATTCCCTTGCCTGAGAGCCTCCAGCTAAAACAATTATGCAAGTGTATTCACATCTATTAAAGCCACTGCCCAGCTTGTTCACTCTGTTTGCCCTGTGGGTACCTACAAACTCCTTAGGATACAACCCTTTTCTTCTTGCAAACAGCAACTATCTGTGAAGCTTTTGATGAACATGAAGACCTGCTCTTGGCTTGGTCTCATCTTAATTAAACTTGAGGGGGATTTCTCCTACTGATTCCTGTATCTATTCAGGAGAAATCTTCTAGCTCATCCACGGAGAAGGACTCCAATTGGGCTAATACTTTCTGCTCTCAGCTGAAGGTCACCTCTGTAGGAGAAATTTTCAGAGAGATATTACAAATGATGTCTGATAAAAGCAATGGATCTTCATGATATAGGTGCGGGTGCAGGAAATGGGGAGGCAGTTCTGCTCTGTAGCTACACGGCTCACAGGGACTTCAGGAGTGTGACCAAGCAGGTGGTGTAGGTATCGTCTCGCTGTCAGCACCAGAGTCTTTCAGACAGACCTATACTTTGATTCTTGGTACCTTTCAATCACAGAGATAGGAGCATTAATTTAAATGTTGGGTAGATGCTCAACTTCAGCTATGCATTTTTTTTGGTGTCCTTGAGACAGGAGCTGGCATGTTCTTTTTATGATGATTGTGAATCTAAGGCTGTTGATTCTAGTTTCAAAACCTGCTTGAACTTATGCAATCTGCTTGTGGCCCTACAAACCTGTGAAACTGTAGTTCACTGGAGGTAAAGCTCTGACGGAAGAAGATTAAATGGTTTCAGAGTTTCCAGTAGGTGGATTGCATGTCCCTCACAAAAGATATAATGTAAGTAGCTACTGAGCAGTCATTACCCAGCACTTTTCCTGGGTATTTCCAAAATTTCTTTACAGGACTGGAGCAAACTGTAGAACTCTGCTGACCTTTTCTGCCAGCGCTGGTATGCGTTCCCGTATGAGATGACCCAAAGAGCTTAGGAACTATCAGGCACCAACAAAACAGAATAGACACATTTAATGGATGCATATTAAAGTGTCAGAAGTTGAGGTTCCCCAAGCCTACCATGGGAGTAGATCGTGTTTGAGGGAGTATAGGGATAAGAGGGAAGGAGAATACTTAGTGGCTGCTCACAGAATCCTAAATGTGGTGCCTGGCACTGACACAGGTGCTGAAGTTGGATGGGGTAAGGTGCAGGGCAGTGAAGTGAGGGAACAGGAAAAACGCCAGGGAGGATGGAGAAGCGGCAAAATAGTGGGAGCTGCAGAGAGCAATCAAGATTTTATGAATTGGGGCTTTTCTGCACAAAGTTCATACTTTGCTTACTTTTGACTCCTAGCTATTAGAAGATGGGGAATGGAATAGGAAAGGGAAGACTGATGTCTGAAATTGAATGTGTGGCGCTCTGTACTCACAAGTTGAGCTTATGTAATGTTCTGTATCACTTCTGCAGCTCCCTCCTCTGTCAGCCACAGCTTTATCTCCACAAAAGCCCAGGTATGCTATCCACAGAGTTGTGACTTCTGTTTTTTTGTTTTTTGTTTTGTTTTGGGTTTTTTGGGGTTCCTCTTCTTGTAGTTGAATGCTTTTTTATGATCAACCTCACTGGAGAAAAAAAAAATGACCTGAAAATTGGTTCCTGTGCTGAACAACATAGGTTGATGAGGTTGTCAGGCTACTGCTGGGAATTCCCTGTAAAAACAGCATGTACTTTCATGAATTCCTGAAGTTGCAAGCAGACATTATAAGCAAGTGCTGTACCTCTAAAATTGTCAGATTGGAGGAATGTGTTTTTCTGAGCAAGTAACCTTAAGTGACAGTAAAAGTTCTGATAGCTTTGAAAATGATGACTATTTCTAGGAAAACTTTGATCCTAATTTCTTTGGGGCAGATGCACCTGTCTTGCATTTGTGTAGGTGAGTTTTTCTTCTATACCTTTGAAGATTTCTTCCTTCCATTTATTTTTTTTTAAAAAAAAGTCTGGTTTGTTACCAGTTTTCTCTTGCAAAACACCAGAGACTTTTTTTTTTTTTTTTTTTTTTTTTTTTTTTTTTTACAGCTTGAGTTTGAGTTTACTCGAGATGGGGTCTGAGAGCCTTGCCATCACAGTCTCAGAACAATTTCATATGGCAGTTCCAAAGTCTCCTGTTCTCACTTTTCTGAGACCAGTCTTCCATGACTCCTGCACCTGTTGGAATGTTAGTATTGACTCCTATGCATGTCTTTACTTTCTGTTATTTTTTCCTTTTGCTTTTATAAAATAAGTCCTTTTATTTTCTAAAGAAATCTCACACATCCCCACTCAGGACATTATGGCACTTCATTATTTTGAGATCTCTGTCAGGAATTTTTCTCTTCATGTACAGAATCAAAATTTTGATTTACTCATCTCTTAATATGTTTTTAAACCACTCCAAAACTCTGGGACAAGGGCTGTCATCATTATATAGAGCAGCTGCCAGTAACTCTGTGAAATTAATGTTGTCGTGTAAGCTACCAGTTTAAAGAAATTCAGTTACATATGACTATTCTTGGTTAGCACTGTCTCATGCATGAGTAAGTCATGGATAAGTGGACTAGTGGAAAAATGTGTTTAAATGTTATAGTTTCCCTATTTATCTCTGTGGACAGTCTTGTGACATAATCTTAATGCAAAAAAAGCTATATGGAAAAAAAAACATACAATGAGGAACGATTCTTAATATGCACTTTCCTCTGTCCCTGGACACACCACATGTTAAATGTTCATAACAGTAAATGTTAATTAAAGGAAGAAAAGATGTTGAAAAAAATAACTTTGGATTACACAGACTGATTTTTCTAAGGAATAGCAACAATTCTGCTGCTTTTTGCTGTTAAACCATAAAACTTGCTGTATCTCATGAGTTATCACAAGTATTAAGTTATTTGTTAAATTATTTTTCAATTAACTGTAGCTCCTAACCATCAGTTAAGAAATGCTGTTCTTCATCTCTTTTTTTCCAGCTTCCACTCAAAGATGGATCATAAAGCATGTGCAGATCCAAGACAAATGCATGAAAGCACTTAGCCTGAGGTCTGACCGCTTTCAAGCACATTAGCTCACTGAAGACCGAGTGAGTGTTACTGAGTACGCTTTGTGTCAGTGATACTTTGAGCCCCTTTTTTAGTGATGTTGATAACTGGTTCATTAGTTTGAATTACTGGTACCTATGAGCCCACGTGTAACTGAACTTCACTTTTGATTAACTAGAATAAGCAGTTCAGTTGTAACTCTGCTGAGCAATAAAAAGGGGAACTCCTGAAAGTAGAAGGACTTTGGGCTTATGAAACTGTCACTTGATTTTTATGGCATACACCCAACTAGATAAACATCAAAAAAACACAGGCAATTAATTGTAAAAAGCCTTCTGTAACTTGATCTCAGCTGTTTTATGCTTTGCTAGTCTTATTCCAAATATCAGGCTGTGGGCAACATCCCTTGTCAAAATACAAACCATAATAAAAGTTTTTAGTTTTCAGATTTCTTTCTCTGTCTTGCACAAATTTCCATCGTCATACTTTAATCTTTTTAGTTATATTACGCAGTGTGTATGTAAGTTGTAACTGATTGGTTATAATCGTGTGAATTTAAAAAAAAAAAATCTAAGCTAGATCTATGTTCCTTTGATTTTGTGGCTGTGCTGCTCTTGCAGGTATCAGCTTTAGCTGTGCAGTGTTGCTGTAACCCATTTAAAGGTTTTCAGACTGCTCTGTTTGCTCCTTGTACATTGTCAGCGGCAGACAACCTCCAGTCAAAGCTCACCAAGAGTTGTTGGCACTAGTTAAGAATAAAATATTTTGTGATAAACACAGGCAAATCAATACATTACTTGCCATTGATGACACATTTGGTTAATATGTTAATCTAAAAACAAGTACTCCCTGTGCCCTGAAAAATAGTGCATTTCTTTTTTCTGTCCTTTTTCTCTTTTTTTTCCCCCATAGAAAAAAGAATTTTCCTATTTCCTAATATTTCAGGGACACAGACAGTTTCATTCTAGGCTGCCTAGATCCATCTAGTGTTTTTTTTGTTTTGTTTTGTTTTGTTTTGTTTTTACATTTGTTATTTTGAAGCTAGTCTCATGATTTCGTGATATCTGACCTGACCTGTGCTTTTTGTGTTGTAGCTATGTAGCTATAGCAGTGAAATTTGAAGGTAAAGCTATTGCCACATTTCCAAAGTGAGCACTTTTCTTGCAGCAAGCATTATTTTAGTTATCATAAATGATGATGTTGAGCTATTTTTCAGTCAATAAATTGCAATTCCAGTTGAAGATTTGCACATTCTTTTTTTTTCAGATTGGCTTATGGCTTTTTCCTCTTCCCTTCTCTACTACTGGAGATAGATATAATGACCTATAGATTTCAGTGAAGATTTTGCTTGCCCAAGGTCTAACATTAACTATTATTTCCTGTGCCATGATGAATGAGACCTATAAGATGACAGACATGGACAGTAGTAATAAGATATCAGATATGCTCTTTTGTTATTTTGTGGTTTCCCAGACTGTGGCAAGTACCTTAATTGGTAAGACATGCTCAAGGAGAGAAAGGGATGAACCAGCTTCTGGGAAAGGAAACTGGCAGTGAACACGTGAGAAAGATATGATAAGGTCCATTCAGAAGAAGACTACAAGATAAAGTTAAGTTAGCAGACAGGAAACACTGAGAGCAGTAGTGCAGTACCATGTTTAGTGACGGCACGTACCAAAGTGTAGGAAACAGAGCACAAAGTATTCCTTATTTTTGATTACACCTCTATGTATGTTTGTGATGTAAATTGTAACTATCTTCTCCTGTGGAACAATGTCTGCTCGCAAGCCTGGGCAAAATAGTTTTGTGTGGGGGATGATCCAATACAATTTCATCTCAAGTTTTGCATCCTCCTGCCTTCTGGATGATAAAAGTTAATAAAAAGAGAGTTTGATCTTGAAAGAACACAACTTGCAAAGAGATAAACTGTATACCAAGGATTCATATAATAACTATTCAGGTGAGTGTATACAGTGTCATTAGGTAGCAAGGACAGAGAGCCACTGCAAATGTGTGAAAAATTAGACTTGTACTTGGGGAGGACAGTTAGGCGCTATGAGTTGAACGGTCAAGCTGTCTCATTGGAGATATCAGTGGTGACGGGTTCAAGTAAGTGGTCCAATTAACAGTAAAATTGTCAATGACAGTGTCAAGGTTAAACTAGTAGTTTAATGTTTTTGCAACATCTTTGGTCAAGTACAAAAGCTAGTGAGAACACCATAGACTTACAAACTAGACAAATAGCAACCTGAGAACAATACTTATAGCATAGCAGATTAACTCAGAGTTAGTAGAGTGGTGAGTACAGTGACTTCAGCTATTCACTCAAAACCAGCAATTACCTCATGTACAAACTACCTTTCTGATATACCTGGATTTGAGGAGTAGAAACCAAGACTTTCATGTAAGTTTGTCACGCATATCTCAGAAATAGTAATATTCTGGTAGGATACTTTTTTGCTGTAACTGATTTTTTTTAAATGTATACTTACTAGACCAGGTTGAAAATGTGATTTTCTATTCTAGTGGACATCTAAATGTTTCAAAGTGTTATGATTAGGAATAAATGGCCAAAATGTCTTTCAGAATGATAATTCAAATCTCAAAGAGGTGCTCTATCTTTCATTGCTTGAAATTGTTATTAGAGTAGGTAGTTATTTTTGTTAATTTGAAAGTGTAGAGTGCTGTATTAATGTTTATTACAATGAATGAGTGATATGTACGTTTTGAACATCTACATGAAGTACATCAACATGATGGTAAGGCAACTTAGGAAATATGAAACACTGAGACTGTGCAGTAGGCCTACCATGTTTAGTGAAGGCATGTACAGAAGTGTAGGAAATCTACAGGTGTATGTGAAATACTAACACATTTCAGCATCGTAGAAATGAAACATGAAAGTCAGAATGAGTTATTTTGACTTTTTAAATTAAAAAAGATCATGAAATGAACACGCTTTGACTCTAGTGAAGTCGTATTTTTCTAAAAGGAAGTGGCTTTGATTGCTTATCGTTATCAACTCTTCTGTAGGGCTTAGGAGAAATCCTGTTATTCGTCAGGAGTGTTTTGCTTCCTCCTGTCTCAGAGTGGTTTGACACAACAGTAGGTTAGGTACGCGGAGGAGAAATGTTCCTGGTTTGCTCAGTAGGTGCATCAGGATAACTCACTGTCTTTCATCTCACAACTCAGACAGTCTGACCACAGAATTTGTGTGTAATTATCTGATATGGTCAGCTCCGTCTTGACTAGATGATACAAAGCTCTCCTTAACTAAAAGGTCTTCAGCCATCTACAGTCTGGACCATAGAAAGAAAGATAAAATGCATTTCTGAATTTTCCTACCTCAGAGAAGGTAGGAGAAACACATGTTACCGTTTTTTTGCTTTGAGTCTTTTTTGTTTCCAGGTCTATTCATCAGCTTGGCAAGCTTAAGACAGGTGAGAAGGTTCTCCCTTAAAAAGTGAATAGAAAGAGAAAACTTTTTTCAGCTAAGAGAAAATTTGACTGAAAGAACTAAAAATGTATGGAATCAGCATATTCACCCAGGAGATGTAAGGAGTGTGTCGGGAGTGGAAGATGGAAGAAAAGAGCAAAGAAAAATAATCTTGTTCTCTCCCAGTACGTATTACTGTTATTTCTGGTAGGTACACAACGTGTTCTAGTCATGTGGCAGAAAATTGTAGGTGACATTTTATAGGCAAATGGTAACTACACATTTTTTTTATTCTGGATAACCAGCCATGCAAATATGAAAAAATGGAGAAACTCTGGAAAAGAGGGTGCTTTGTCTGTTGCATAACATGCTGTCAGCTCTGTCTCCCAGAATAGCAGCTGCCTAGCAAACAGCAAACTCGTGGAAATGCATGTTCCCTATAGGTAATAGGGTTTTAACATTTTCACAGCTGTGGTGCAGCTGTGGTGTCATGATTAGCATTGGAGATTACAGAGCTGAAATGAGAAGCAGCTCTAACAATGCACAGGGAAGGGTACATGTGCATGGGTATGTATGTATTTGGGCAAGAGGAAAGAGGAACCCTATTCCAGAATAAAATAACTTTGGGAAGGGCTACCTAAACCTATTTAATTAGCCAAGCAAAAAAAAAAAAAAAAAAAAAAAAAGGACACTATCTTTCTATGCACTATGAAAAAGGACACCATGCACAAAACTCCCCTTAGTAAAAGTTCACTACACTCATTACACTCATGACTAACATAACAGAAGTAGGAAGTGGCTTTTTACATCTTTCCCTTAACTCAGACTACTCTTGGGCTGGTCTTTCTGGTTTAGTTCAGCATACCACAGACTGACCTACTTCAGAACAAGTGGGTCATGATACAACTTTAAATCAGGAAGCCTACACCCCACTTTTCTCTGCAAGAGAGAGTGTGCTTGAGTAAGAAACACTTTCTTCTTTTTATTTTTCTTAGGATAATACTTTGGCTCAAGAAAAACAGTTTTCAGACTTTATGATGATAGATAGAAGCCCACAGTTCTCAAGAGGAAGCTGTTCATTGAACTGTATTAATTTTGCATCATACTGTCCAATATAGTTGGCTCTAGTGCTCTGGGTAAGTGTGTATTGCAGCCTTTCAAAGGCTTTTCAACACTGACTGATAACAAGGCTTACAGTATCTTTAACTTTCTGCCACTCCTGCAAACTGCTGACACAAGCAAAAATGCACACAGGGGACAACTGATTTATAAGTTATCCTTCCAGGTTGATAACATCAATACTTTTGATCTCTGAACATCAAAGCTGATTATTTCATTCATAGATTAAAAACTGCTCCAGATCTTGGTCAAGTGTCTCAGCATTTCATTTGTCTTTCCAGTGCAGATATTTTTGAATTTTATACAGGGTGTATGCAGATTCTTTGAAGCTGCCTTTTCATTGCAGACGTACTGTGTTACAGTCTTTGGATGCTAAAAACCTCAAGGTACTAATTGTGCTCCAGCGATCATAGCTAAAATTCTTCCTCCTAAGATTAATGCTAGCTGACTACTTCCCTGAACTCTAAAGTATTGTGTTTCTGCTTAACTTTGTATGTCTGCAGTCCCACAATAGTGGTGTAGCTTTGATATAAATGAGGAAAGGTCTGTAGGGAGATGTAATGCTTTCTTTTCTAGACTAAGTGATGCAAGTGGATAAGCCAGACAAGCTTTGGTTAAATACTTCACAGGAATACCATAAAAATTTGGATAACATCAAACTCGTCCAGCTCTGCATCTTGATGAATGTTCCTTCTTTCTAGAAAGCCTATCTTGTCTATTATGCCACCACGAATGCAAGATTTAAGTAGCGAAGCTGTGCTGGAAATATCCAAACTGAGGCAGGCTGTGAAGTATCAAAAGGTTTTAGACAGCAGTGTAACTGCCAGGCTATAGAGCACTTGTAGCTGACCCACATGTCTACACAGCAAAACGAGGTATGGTCGTGAAGTTGCTAACACAGACTAAAAACAGCAGTGAAGATTTAGTGGTATAGACCTCAGGTCAATCTACCGGCCCGCGTGCATCATCAGTGTCCTTGCTTGACTAGTCTTCTAGGGATTAGCAGCGTTCAAGCCCTTCCCCACACTCCTTCACTGCAGTTGTTACCTCGGCTGTCTGATGCTTTCCTAGGTAACCCTATCTGTGCTATGACTGTGGATCCATTTTGTCAGAAAGACATACATGCTGTTAGTTACTTTATGTTTATTTTGCACATAGGCCTGTGCTGGGTGGCACTCTGGGAAAACCTGTTTCTCAGCACAGCATAGCTCTGTCCCCACCCAGGTGGTCAGAAATTTTTCCTAGTTTCCATGTGGGAATAGTCTGACCAATGCAGTTATCTAAGAGCCTCTTTGGGACAGGCTGTATAGAGGCGGCATAGACAACTAAGAGCTTTTCTGTAGTGACTTCACTGTTCCCCACTCTTGTGCTCACAGAGGCAAAAAGAAGGGGGAAGAGTCAAGGCTGGTCTCCTTCGTGATTTCACTGATAAACTTCCAAGATTTGTTAATGCCCCTTAACCCTGGGTGATGATGAGCTGTGAGAAGTGTGGGTTTCGATGGAGATTTTCAGCAAGAAAGTGAGGAGAGTCTTTGAAAAACTTATTTCTCAAGAATATGATAATAATTGATGCAATGAAGTAAATGCAAACCTTAAGTACAAGACTCAAAAGATGCTCACTAAATAAACTATAGTGGAATTGGAGAAATGCTTATTTATGCTGTAAAGAAGTAATAAGCCTTTAAACTTGACTAAAAAAGTTAAATGCAACACTTCTGGTTACTTCAGAGAGGCTGTGTGAATGTGTTTTTAGGAAGAACAGAGGAGAAGGAGTTAATGCAGGAAGCAGAATCCATGGCATGTTCATTGTTAGCATCACATAAATTAAAGGAACAGAAATATTTACATTCAAAAATTATAATCTGGGTGGATACAGATTATGATAAACAAACACAAAAAGCTATTAAGAAACTGGAGACCACCAAGTGTAGCGGTTGTTCAAAAAGTTATTTTTGAATAAGCTTGTTCAAAGTCAGTCAATTCAAAGGCAAAACTGTTTAGTTTAATTGGGAATTATTGTTTTCAGTGAAAATATTTCTTATCTTCCTCAAGACAACTGGCTTTCAACGTACAAGTAAGACAATTAAAAAGAATTAAAATAAACAAATGGAAACGAAAAACCCAAAGAGTGCTTTGTCCCCCGGCCGCATCCCGAGGTAACTCTGGAACTGGCCACTGTGTTTTCCTTCCTGACTTTCATCGAACCAAAGGACTATCTTCAAAGGCGAGCAGTGGGGAACCGTAAGGATGTTTGGGAAAACGTCGTGTGTTGGTAACCGCTGACCTGGACGAGCTCTGCGGTCAGCAGCAAGGCCGTGAGGACATTTACTAAATCCCGGTGCGTCACTGCTTCCCCCTACTGCTGAGACATTCCCGCATAACGCTTGCCTCAAATGTTTTGTCCTCTAACTCTGTTATCTTTTAATGATTCCCTGCTGGTTACCTCTTTTCAAATACACTAATTTTTCCCTCTGTCTCTGATGAAACCGTATTTTCCTGCTTATTTATCTATCTTGAGTTTTGAGTTTCCCTTTAAAATATTCAACTGATCAGTTTTTGTTCAAGTATTTCTTTACTATATTTTTCAGTAATTTATTTTTTTTTCCAGCCATTTAGTAGCTATTTGCCTTTCCAGGGGCTTCCCCGCGTTTGTCAGGCTGCCCCTTCCGCACTCGGGCTTTTCACCGCTGTTCGGCCCAGCCTAGCTCAGGCCCTTGAAGATCCGGCTCTCCTGCCGCTCTAGCCGAGGCCTTCGGGCCGCCGGGCCGGTGCTCGTGTCCGCGGCGGCAGCGAGCTCAGAGGCGGCGCAGGCGCGCCCAGAGTCCGCCGCGGCGCCGCCGCCAGCCCTCGCCGAGGGCGGGAAGCGCGCGGGGGGCGTCGGGCGCATGCGCAGGGCGGGTGTTTGCGGGTTGCTATGGGAGCGGGCCGAGGCTGGCGGCCGGCGCGGGACGATGCGGCTGAGGCGGCTGCTGCTGCGCTATTACCCGCCGGGTGCGGAGCGGAGCGGAGCGGGGCAGGGGGGACCGGACCGGACCGGACCGGACCGGACCGGACCGGACCGGACCGGCGTGGTGTCGCGTCGCGTGGCGTCGCGGGCCGGGCCTCGCCGGGCTGCTGCTGCTGCGGGCAGCGGCCTCGGGTGCCCCTGCCTCCGTAGCCCTTGTGGTGTTCTCGCCGCTATCTGATGATTTGAGTTAATTCGCTCTGTATTCTCCTGTTACCTGCTGCTAATTAAAACGCGGTTCTAGCCCCACAGGTGAATTTATTAGAACGGCGCAGCGTTCCCAGTTTGGGTGTGCTGTTTTCAGAGCAAACCGCCCTGGTACGAGCTACCAGTTCTACAAACGCAGCTAGTTACTGAAAACTCAGTAACTTTTCTGCCCTTTTTCTGTTTTGTAAATCCCCTCCAGTAGTGAGGGCTTTTCTTTATGCCTTCCCTC
Source organism: Rhea pennata (assembly GCF_028389875.1). Classification (NCBI taxonomy): domain Eukaryota; kingdom Metazoa; phylum Chordata; class Aves; order Rheiformes; family Rheidae; genus Rhea; species Rhea pennata. The sequence goes on along the minus strand of NC_084671.1, from coordinate 18,774,313 downwards.
CGCTGTATGTAGCGGGTTGGAGCGGGAGTAAGTGGATCGTGAACCTGCTGTTGCAATGAAATCTTGAATTCAACAGCAGATTTTTTTCAGCACTGTTTTGTGTATTGCCTCCCATCTGGGTGGAGTTCACTGCAGGATCCGACATGGAAATAACGGTTTTATTGTTGCAAAAATTAGTTTAAAATAATCAAAACACAAGTCATGGAAATGAATAGTTTGCACCAAAAATACATATGCATTATTAAAAGACCAGTTTGGTTAAAAAGTTGGCTTATGACCTGTTTTTCTTTGTTTTGTGATTTTTCTGAGTAGCCACATGCTTGTCAAAGGTATACTGCTAAGCTGCCTTCATGCTTTGTCATTAACTCATTCAGGAGCCTGCCTGCATTTTCTGAAATGAAGCAAGACAGAGATGGCAAATAATCTCAAAATGCCTGATGTAATAGCAGACCTTTCTACCAAATTAAGTATTTTTCATACAAACCTGGAAAATGCACAATGATAGGAAAATTCATCCAAAATATCATTTCCCATGGGAAACCAAGGAGCAGCAAAGCTCTTCAATGAATATTTCAAAACAGAAAGTAATGTGGTTAAGCATTTTAATATTTCAGCTCAAAGTACATCTTAAACAGGTACCAAAGTATACCTAGAAATGTGTTATGATTTTCTGTGCGTTACTACATATAGGCCTTTGCAAGCAGAGAAATCAAATATAACAGTTTTTGTAAAATGTATTTTCCAAGTTGCTTAGAACACCAAACTACATGAAGTACCTTCAGGACAGCTTCCTTGAAAATAGAGCTGGTGAAATCACACAAAAAGTTGTTGGAAAAAAAAATGTTTATTTCTAGAACTGAAAATGAATCATAAATATAGCATTTAGAATACTAGTGTTTAATATCCTATAAACAAGTAGGAGTTTTGATCACCGCTAATTTATGGCAAAAATTATCAGTCTAGTTCTAATTGGAAGTGGGGCTTCTAATTGAATTGGAAGCAGGGCTGCTGAAGTCAGTGGTGTAATCAATACAAATGGAAGTGTTGAAACCTACAGTATGTATCACAAAGTCCCTAACATCTATTTAAGACTTGTTTGTCATTTTTTTTTTTAAGGAATTATCCTGGAATATGTACAAGATAGTGAACTGAAGACCAAATCTATAGATCTACTTGATCTTAGCCCTGAGTAAGTATGATTGCATTTCAGATAACAGCACTATGTGCTGTTTTATAGCATGAACATATACAATTCTCTTGGACTGTTTTAAATGTAATTGAGGTCAGTTATGTCTTTTCTACTAAAACAAACTCGTAAAAAGAAAAAAAGCATACATTCTGCTTGTATTTTAAATACTGAATTTGCATTAACTGATTGTTACTGTCATGGTTTCTGCCACTGTTCAGAGGTGGAATCTCTTTTTGCTTGAGAAGTTATGATCATCAAGATGCCTGTGCAAAGCCAGCAGAAATACTGAGTTTTATAGTGCCAAACCTGTAATATTATAATTAGTGATAGTTCTTAGGTACTGTAATAATATTTTTGTTCCAAATGTTTTCAAAAACTGGGTCTGATTCAGCTCCCAGTTATACTACTTTAAATGGTCGTATTGAAATCACTGAAAACAACAACTAGGCATAAGTTCAGATCACTCCTGTTGATTAATTAATTCTCTTATCTCTAAGATAAGATAGTGTAAGATATGTAAGTAAAGGTTAATAATTCCCTCTCATTTATCTGTGTGGAGAAACTAAGTATCTGCTTTTGGTGAAAGTAATGAAAGTTTTGTTTCTTTTGTTAGGAATCTAATTGTAGTTGAGTTTTTTGGAAGAACAAGTAAGAGTGCATCATATGATTTTCTAAATTCCTACAGATTATGATGGAAGCTGTAGGGCCTTGATGTGTACAAAAATCAGGCCCTGGTTACCTGACTGAGGAATAAAATGCACAAAGACAAGTTTAGAATTAAGTTTGATATCTTTGGTTATGACAGAAGGCTGAAATCGCTTCATGAGGAAGCAAGTGAAACTTGCTGTGTGGAAGACAATGATCAGTAGCATCTAGCTCTGGCTTTCAGACAGTTGGAAGGCACCAATCTGAAATTCATTCTTTGTGAAGAATAGGACAATTTTGTTATAACGATTAATTGAAGGAAAGCTGACTTGGCAGGTTACTATACTGACATAGGTTTAATAGTACTACGTGTAACTTGCTTGAGAGCTAATTGAACCTACTGACGTTTTGTGCAGTCTGTGAGAGAATACAGTTTTGTCTCTAGTGGATATTTTCACAGAACTTTTTGTGTGGCATCATAGATGGATTGTCAGGGTGATCAGATTTTATGTACCTCTTTTGGCTAAGGTCTGCTAGGCACCAAAAAAAGGAAAGAAAAGAAGGGAAAAAAAGGAAAGCTGAGAGCTCTCATACAGTTTTGGTCATAGTAGTCAGCAAACATCTCTACACAAGTGGATCTGTTTGGAAGAGCTTCAAAAAGGGCTAAAATGCCACCACTAAGTAAAGTTACCAAAACCTATGGAACTTAGGAAGATATGAAGTATTATGATTGCCTTGTTATTGACAATCATATGGAAGAGTCCTTGCATGTGGACAAAACATAGTGTAGCCTGCATATACAAACTGAAAAATCCATATTAAAAAATTACATGTTTTTGTCTGCCTGAAACTGTCCAGCTCACTACTCTGGATAAAACCGAATGAGTCACTCTGTCTGTGCAAGGATAGAAGCTGTCTTATGTTAGTTAATAGGAGTATAAGCTCTGTGAGAATACCAGCTTAGGAGAATGTGATTTCATTTTAGAGGACTGATATAGAAGGTACCTTTTAGGCTGTGATGATTTACATGATAATAAAATGTTAGCCTTTCGCAGTAGGACCGGAGATAAATCTTTGTTAGTGTTCTACCTGATGGGTATTGTCAGTCCTCCGAGTTTCTCGTGAATGGCCAGAAATGAGCAATTTATCTGATGATATGGAAAGCAGATATGATTCTACCAACTGAATGTGAACAATGAGGAAGTGAAGCCCACTGGGGGCTGCATAAACACCAGTGGACTGTGTATTGCATTTTAGAAGCTATTGCTATAGCTAAGAGTTATAGAAACATAGCATAATTTGTGAAGCCATGTACAGAGGTTATTTTAATACTTTCATATATATTTTATCATGTTGTTACTTCATGTGCTTTTGGAGAATTTATGATTTTTTTTTCATAACTAGCACAGATGTCATGGCTTTAGTAGAAGAAATTCAGAAAGGAGAACCTCTCATCACAGCTTCATGCAAGGAACAGGTCATACATTTAGTACGAAGACTGCAAGAGAAGCTTGGAGAACAAGAGGATCACAAGTTCTATCTTTTTAAGGTCAGAGGAATCTTAAAAACAATTTTGGGGATTTAGGGGTGTTTCAGTTGTAGTATGGTGAGTACATTTCTACTGATGTATGTTGTAACTGAACACGTAATTTGGACTCTGTGACCATTTTTTTGGTTGTTTTCAATCACCTTTGCATTGTTTAGAAAGACTGACTCTGGCCTGGCTGTGCCTGCTAGGAATTCCCCCACAAAGGCCGGAGGTGTAACTATTGCTAAACCCTGTTTACAAAGGCTGACGTACAAGGGTGTGTTTTGGATGGAGAAAAGTAATTATCTTATTTATCAAATTACTTTGTGGACTAGCAACACCCAGAGTTATGTTTAAATGAAAACTGCGAATAGAACTCGAAATAGCTGATGGAAAAGGCCCTGAACATTTTTCTACATATTTTTTTTCTATTTTTCATTTTGTGTAAATTATGCTTATTTTAGATATTCTGCTACATATGGCAATACCAGTTGTTATTACTTTCTGCCAGCCAAGGGGTATGATAGATAAATTCAGAGATTTTCAAGGATTGGAGCCATATAGGCCATCTGTGGTGGATTCTGTCAGTAAGGATAGAGTAATAAATGGTATTTAAAAACAAAAAGATTATTAGCAGTCTTTCTTACTGTTTGGCTTGCAAAACTGATGAAAAAGTAACAATAGGAATGTACCCAATAGTGTGGATCTTATAAATGCTAATTTATGCAGTAGTTCGTTATCTGGAGATAATTTAAGATTAATAAAATACCAGCCCTTGCAAACATCATCTTTGTAATAAGCACAAGGCTAGTAGTGACACTTAAGGAATTTTCATCTTTTATTTTACTGTTTTATTTTACATCCACCTTTCTTTCCTTTGAGTAAGAGAAAGTGTAGTTGCTGTGTTGATACTGTCTTGCACTAAGTAAAGTTGTTACCTTGTAAGTTGTAAAGGTTTGAATACTGATCTTCAGCTTGCACACAAGCTTTTATATGTTTATTTTAAGTAAGAAAGCTTTTTAAGAGTAATGAGTAGACGTGACCTTTCAGGACTTCCAAGTCCAGTCTTCAGCCTATGGGAAGAGAATAGATTTAGCTATCTTTAATTGTGGAAAGAAAAGTAAAACTTGTGTTTACCTTCAGAAATTGCATTTTACAGTCTGAAATAATTAAGTGTTGTATCTTTATTGTGTCAGCAGATGGCAATATGTAACTGTTTAAAATTGTTGATTGCTATGTTGTTGAGTGTTACATTGAATTTAGAGGGAAGAGGGAGAAGTCTTGTGTTTTTAGTATTTTTTGTTTCTGTTGGTTCATTTGATTAAAAACGTAAGTTAAAATGTTACAAGAAATAATTTGGATTCTTTTGACCAATAGGACACAACTGGCTGAATAATATAAAAGATTTGTGTGTTTAAAATTAGAAACAAAGCTATGTATAATAAAGAATCTTAAAGAGATTTTATTGTGTTTTATGATATACTCTTTGTTATACCAATGCCTTGATTTTCATAGTCTTTTAAAATTGTTCATCACAGGCACTGACAAATCATCAAATATATGTCTGAATTTCAGTATAAATAATGTATTTGTTCTTTGATGTGTAAAGTGCATTGTTTGATTTTCCTTATTTGAAAATATTAGAAGCAGACACATCTGATCAGTGTTGGCTTACTTCCTTCACTCAAAAGTAGTTAAAAATGTGTGGAAAAGAACTTGTTTGATGTTTCAGTTCCATTTAATGTGTGTAAATGGTGCATAAGTATTAGAAGCTGCTGATATACTAGTAGGATATGGCGAGACTGTAGTGAAAGGAGAAAACATTTTTCTGAACAATGTTCTGTATGTTTGCATTGTTTGGAAATGAATATTTTTTCCTGCTGCACAAGAGCATAATCTAAAAACTGTATGTAGGCAGTGATATAAACCTACCTTTAATGTAATTTCGAGTAACTGTGGTGAGACTGTTGTTAGACTTGCAGCAGAGAAGCAAGCTGTTGTAACAGGTTCTCAGGTTTTAAGCTATTACAAATCAATAGTATGCTGTACTGATCTGCAGATTTTATCATAGGGAGTGGTATAGCAGATTTTGCAGAATTGAGGTACATTTTTTTGATATCACCGATTATTGTACCACTTGGTTCAAGCAGCTCTTGCTGACTTAGAGCCCTGTAGATGAAGCAGCTGCAGCACTGAGCCTTGAAAGAACAGTGCTACTTCTGCTGGGGGAAAAAAAAAAAAAAAGTGATCTGAAATTGAACATAAACCCTTCTCATTTTCCTCCCTTTTTGTTCATACTTGTTAAATGTATTTCTTTTTCAGAGTTGCCTGTATAGAGCCTGAAGAATGTCATGGATCAAATTTCCATAAATTTCCATAATTAACCATGCTCATGTGCATACATTTGTATACTTTGGGTATTTGAAAAAAGCAAAATATTTTTGTCATCTCCACATCTTCATGGCCCATTTCCACTGCTGTACCTGAAAGGACAACTTGTCTTGCTTTCTGTAGAGAATAGAAATTGCTCTTCTCTAACTTAAAAAGCCTTTTTCTCTCTGTCGCTCCTCCTCTATCTCTTTCTCAATCCTTCACCTGACCCTTGTTGTTTCTCTTCCATTTTGATTAGTGCCTACTCTTTTGAGATCTCTGAGCTCACTTTATTTTCCTTTCTGAATCTACATGTGGTAGCTGAGAAAGATGTAGGAAAGCAAGAGATACGAACAAAAAATTTAAGATCTGGTAGAATGTCAGTAAACGGCCTCACTCATAAATCATGTTTTCTTCATTCTCAGTGCTACAGAGGAGGCCTAATGGACCACTGCTGTGTTTTTAACACCCCTTTATTTCATTGTCAGCAGTTGCCATGATTTCCTAGATTATGATTTTATTATATTTCAGAAGCCAGCTTGTGAGAGATGAAAGTTTTCAAACACAAACCATGTTATACAATCACCAGGTTACTCAAATACAAACCAAATTATACTATATCATTTTTAAAATATCATGACAGTCGGACTTTCATTGGACAGTATTTGAAGCTATTTTTACCTACGTTTAATAAAATTTAAAATAATTTACTAGAAGTATGAACTGATGTACATGATGAATATATACTGTCTCACTGAGGATCATGGAACCAGTGTTAGAAAAATAGTGGCCTTCATAACCTAGATAGTACAGACAGAAATTAAATTTGACATCTCCTCTTTCAGTTTTGTCCTGAGAAGTATCTTTCTTTTAGTACTGTATGCCTTTTCTGTTATGATCCCAGAGGATGGACCTGCACTTTCATTTTGCTCTTCCCATTTTTAGAACAATATCCTGTAGTAGCCAAAAGCATCCGATAACATAAAGAGCTCAAAATACTCAATTCACCTGCATCCTTGAGTTACTGCATAAGGTTTAATATCAGTTAGTATTTTTTTCATCAGTGAACGTATAAGGCACGGTCCCCTCACCCTTTTGTTTTGCCTTTTCAGCTCTGGTATAGGCTTACTTTGCTGGAGGAAAAGGAAACATGGAGGAAAGACTATATGATTTTCTCAGAGATAACTTGATGAGGCATATTTTTTTTGGTTAGTGGCTATTATATTACAGCTGTAATTACTAAGTTGACTGGAGGAGGAGAAAATACTAAGCTATTTAATATGCTGAGTAATTTGATTTTTTTGAAAAAAATTGCATCAAATCTCCTTTTCTTCTTCCCCTCCCCCCTTGTATTTCAGGTACTTAGGGCACATATATTACCACTGACTAATGTAGCATTTAACAAATCTGGTTCACGGTAAGTTGTTTTAAAACTCAAAATATATGATTACTAATGGCAGCTTTGTATTTGTAAATTAAATTGTAAGTGAATTTCAGTGTTCTTATTTTCCTGAAAAAAAAGTCAGCCATGCTGCTTCTAGGCACCTTTAGACTGGTGATTAGATTTTGGGTCTCTCTGCAAGATCAAATAGGGAATGCAAAAAAATGATGGGTGAGATTCAGTTCATATTATTTTTTCTTCCAAGATTGTTGATAATTAATGCACTTAACAAAGAAGCACCTTTATGTCAAGCAAAAGAATGTCATTTAAAGCAAATGAGTCTGACATAAATTCATTTGGGACTTTAATTGTAATGGAATTCTCCATTAACTTATTTCACTCTGGGCCTAGGCCTAATAATCTTTTCTTTTGTGTCTCAAAAGGAGCAGCTTGATTTTTTTCACTGAAATACATTAAAGATTAGAAACAAATTATTTTTTATGATTAATATTGAAAAGGAAAGAAAAAGAAAAGGAATGCCCATGGTCATTATTCAGTGTTTTGGAAAGAAAGAAAAGATTTAAGAGCCAAAACAATGCTGACTGAAATCTGTGGAAATAATTAATTTGGCTATGCTCCAGAGCCATTAAAATATTTTTAGTATTCAGAAATTAATTTCTCTTTATTTTAGCTTTATCACTGGAAGCTATGACAGAACCTGCAAAGTATGGGATACTGTATCAGGAGAAGAGTTACGTACACTGGAAGGACATAGAAATGTTGTCTATGCAATAGCTTTCAACAATCCCTATGGGTAAATATATTTTCTCTGAGATGCATCATAATTGCTAATCATGCTGACCTGCAAATTCAGGATTGTTACTAGAACTTTAACATAAAATAGATTATCTTATCTCAAACTGAAACTGTTCAAATTCTCAACTAGGAAAGTTAAGCTGTAGCTAATAAGCATAGAAAGACACTGTATATTATTTGTATAAGAGATATATTCAAACATGTTTTCTTCTTTAATTTGTAAACTGATATTAGAAATTCACAGCTTAGATTTCATTAGATATTCAGTGTCTTGAAAAAATATATATGACTCAGTATAAATAACATATTGAAACACAGATTTATTTCTGATAATATCTATATAATCAGGTTGTATTCTGAATGTTAATTATTCTTTACTGCCTCCATGTAATTTTATATAATGCAAGAGAAATACTTATGACTGCTTGTATTTCTTCAGTTATGGAGAAATGCTTCAGTAATGGAGAAATAACATTTCTATCATAACAAAGGTGGATTTCTCTGTTTGGTGTTACACATTCATTATTACTTAGGACGTGATTTAGAAATGTCAAAGCTGTTGAGCAGTTTTCATAAAATCCACAGGGTGCCGCTGTGTGGATGTCAAATATGCATTTGTACATCTTTTGTTTTCTGCAATAACTGAGGGTCAGAGCTGCCATCTGTTAAATAAGGGAATTACGTGTAAGGTACTGAAGTCTGATTGTCATCCACTTCATGGGGAAACTTTTGTGTCAGAATAATCATTTTACTTCTTTGCAAAATAAAATAGAAATTAATTTGTATTTTTACATTGAATTGCATTACTTTTTTCACAGTCAGATGTCTTATTTACCAGTTAAGCAGTGCACAGTTAGCAGCAGGAAATAAATGTTAAAGACTTGTTCTTAGGCTATTTTGAGCATCACTGGTTCCTCCTAAATGGAAAGACTAGAAGCTACTGTGTCTTCTACTCTGGTATTATTCTTTACTTTAGAAGAACAATTTGTGAAATTGTTCTACTTAGTCCAGAGGAACTATGTACAACAAAAATTTGTGCTGAGATCAATAACTACATTGTGACATAAAAGCATAAAAGTGGAGAAGCAATATATAGCAGATAACTGCTATTAGTATGAGAGAAAAAACCTGGTAAGACTCTTGAGGTACTTTTAAGTTGGAAGTCCAGTAAAAAAGAACGTTTTTCTGATAATCTCTAGATTTCTGTACAATGTCCTTCACTGCATTTTCTGGGTCCCTAACTTCAGTTTGGTCTTGCTCTGATTGCATTTAGTTACAACACTCCCATTGACTTCAGTGGGAGGAGAGTTGGACCTTTGAAGTTTGGGTAAGCTGTTTATAATACCAGTTTATAACTGTGTATAAAACAAACAAACCTTGAATTTAGGGGAGGTCTGTCTGATGAAATGATGTTATTTCTGAGTATATTTGGAAGCACAGCAGATAACCTCACCCCTGATGTAAGTTAGTCAACAGTTACAAACACCTCAGCGCTAATAGATAGGCATAGGGGTTGTCTTAGAAACTAATAATTATATCTGCAATTTTTTTACTGTAATACAACTTTCGTTTGTGAAAGCCTGCTCCAGGATCTTTTAATGTGGCAAAATGCACCTAAACACATGCAAAAGCAGAAATCACTTCATGAGCTTTTTGCAAGGAACTCTTGATCTGTTGACTTGTGGCTTTGTCGAGCTCATGCAGAGGGTATGTGACCACGGACAGAAGTGATGGATATTGTCCTTCGCTCTATGCAGATGAGCACAAGGAGAAAAGTTCCCCGCTCCTCCTTACAAATCTGCACAGGAGCAGCCACTACCGATTGAATAAGTTTATTGCTAAACTAAGAGCTTGCACCAGAGAGAGTTTGAAGAAATATCCTGCTGTTATGCTTTGAAGTTAGTGTGTTGTTTCTGGTGATTTCTACTGTCTTTGAAATCAGAGTTTCTCTTTTCTAAATAAAAAAGACAGTGTTTTTCCATTTAGTGACAAGATTGCCACAGGATCTTTTGATAAAACCTGCAAACTGTGGAGTACAGAAACAGGAAAATGTTATCATACTTTCAGAGGACATACTGCAGAAATAGTGAGTACTGATGGACATTCCTTATTCCTTTACATTCCAGACAAGTCTTACGTAACTGTGGGCTTCAAGTGTCTGTGAGCTGACGTTGGAAGGGGCTACTATTCTGTATCTATTCTCACATTCAGACATTGTGTGTGAACATGTATGAAAAAACATTCTGACAGTTCTTAAGAAATAGAACAAAACATTGTACACAGCTTGAGAGGTTATTTTTAGTCTTAGCTTGTTACAGTTTCTCTTATTTGTCAGATGTTAACACATTTTTGAAAACAGCAGGACAATCTGAATTTTCAATTTACTGCACATATTATTGCTTTATTTGTTTGCATTGTACCCATTTTTTTCTAATATTTTACATTGCCTCTCATATTGCAGAACTGAATACACAAGATCATTGCTGTCTTTTACATTAACATTTGTACTAATAATACAGGTCCAATGGGAGTCATAGAAAAAAATCATTTTAAGTATGTTAACTGAGATAATAGGGGATACAGAAATGCCAAATATAGATGACAACAAAACAGTTTAAGCTTAGAAATGCTCAGTTTCCTTTTCAATGCATTCCGAGGTCTGATAGCAAAAGTAACTATATTGATTGACAGTATTTCATATTAAAAGAGTAGGGCAAATCCACTGAAACACTGTTTCAGTGCAGAATATATTTCTGCATAGAAGTAGCTATAGAATCATTACTTAGTAAAGCATTTCTGGAAACTGTTTCTATAAAAAACTCTATATTTGATTTGTAGATTGCAAGGCCTGTAACTAGTGTAAGAAAATGCTGGTTTACCTTGGTAGAAGGTAGGGTTGGTTTCAGTAGGTTTTTGTTCTACAGGTATTTTGAAACAGTTATCTCTTAAGATGAAAAACACATTTGTTTACTGAGACAGACTGTGGTGATTTTGCTTCTACAAATCAGGTAGCTAAACATTTAAAGGCCCTTTCAATTTCCCTGGACTTCCATAGAGGTGGGATTAGACCTAACATGTTATGAGTTGTGCTAACAAATCACTAGAATAGTGTATTCAGGTGAAAATTGTGTATTTCTCTGTATGAGAAACACTTCTAAAAAAAAGACTGTTATTGCACGTGTTGCATTGCTGGCAAGGGCATGTCCATGTCTATTCAATATTAAAAAAGAAAAGGGCATCGTAATGACAATGCACCAGTGACCTCAAGTACTATTTTCCTTTTTATGTGGCACCTCCTGTTCTTTATTAGCAGGACAATCATGTTGAATAATACAAAGAACAGGGAGCTGAGTACATCATTTTTTTAATGTGAAAAATAAATTAAGGAAATTGATAAGGTTTCATTCCCGCTTTTTCATTATAAAGTAAATATGGAATGGTGGGGACACATCCAACCTTTGGCAAATGGCCTAGATAACAACAGCTGTTAAAATAAGAGTCTTGAGTGTACACAGCATGTGTGTATCAAATACACGCATTTGATTTGTCCCAAACTGATCATGATAAAGAGCAAGTCATCCATCAGCCCCCAAGTGATGGTGCTAGAGAGGAGGATAGCTGTCAGCTAGATTGAACAGTAACTGGAGATTTCAAAGAGGTGTTTGAAACAAAAAAGTAGAAAAGCCTCAAAAGAAGCTGAAGGAGGCAAGGCAATTTGTAACAAGGGGGAGGAGACACTTGCCTGGAAACAGCAGTAGTCAAAACCTGCTTTGGCACTGCCAGAAGAGGCCCTGCAGGCATCACTGTCTCTGCCTAGACCAGGGAGTGTGGCCTCCCTGTTGGCCCTCTGCATCCTGCAAGAGGGTTGTCAGTATAGGGTGCGACGAATAGAGCCCCCCTCAAAGGTGTATGTGTGCGAATTTGGCTGCCTTCCCTCCAGGATGTAGATCAGCAGGTTGTAAGAGTGGCACAGTTCCCACAAAGCCAGAGTGCACACGTCTCCTCCAGGAGGTGTGTGCTCCGAGAAGGGGAGGTGAGCTCTAACCCAGGAGAGAGGGGGATGTGTGCTCATGTGACAATGTGAATGAGTGTGATTAAAACTTCCTGGCCTTAGAGAAAGGTATTCAGAAATTCATTGGTGTTTATTAACATTAAATAAGTATCTCGTGTTGTTGTTTGTGTGTTACATTTCTGGTCCTGATCTTGAATGTATAGTTCTCTGATTGCAAATTAATCATTGTTGTTAATTAATTAATTGCTTTAATTGATTTTGGTTTAAACTTTGGGAGCTAAATAACTTTTCCCTGTGATGCAAAATGAAAAAAACCTAAAAGCTGAATTTTGATCCAGGCTCAGAAGATAATGTTCACAAAAAGGCTCACAAAAAATGTTCCAGTAAGTCTTGTTTTTAACTTGTAGTCATTGTAAAGCAGCCAATTAGTCCAATCGTCTGAGTAGTCGTCCAACCTATGTGATAAGGATTTGTTGCTTTCCTAGTGGACTGTCAGAACCACCTTGCAATTTTCTGTAGGTCGTAAACTATTAAGTGGGACTGTTGTCATAGTCAGAATTCTTAATGCTGACCCATTGTTTCCAGAATATTTATATAAATCATCTTCTTTCCCATTTTTTTCTCCAATATTTCTTTGCTACAGGTATGTCTATCCTTTAATCTTCAAAGCACCTTAGTGGCAACTGGAAGCATGGATACTACAGCCAAGCTATGGGATATAGAGAAAGGAGAAGAAGCAGTCACTTTAAGCGTATGTTTTCCTTCTTTATGTTTTTTAATGTGTTTCTTGCTTTTTTAGTTTTCTGACTGAGATAAATATGTATACTTCTTAATTTGTGTTTCAATACTCAAGAAAATTTCTGTTACTAGGTGTATCATACAGTGACTACAATTACAAAACAGATTAAGCAAACTTGAAAGGAATAAGGAATCTATGGTGTTTTATAATAAGTACTATTCATCAAAAGACAGATTTTCTCATTTCAGTAACATTGCTGTTATAAGTCAGAATGCCTTCCATTACCCACTAAAACAGATTGCTGTACTGTAACTTATTGCTTCCTCTATATTAACACAAAACAACTTTGAGAACATAATGTCAGAAGCTACATCTTTATGAGTTTTCTTCCTAAAACAGTAAGCAGAGGAAAGTTATCCGATATCTCTAGACTATAATTTCTCTTTGCTTTATATGGCATGCCGGGATTCCATGGATTCAGTGTTTTGGCCAGAGCTGTTAAGTTTCCATACATCTCTCTCACAAAATTCTAAATAATGAGCAGTGCGTTAGCTTTTTTCTTTGGTGTATGTGACCTATAGAGTGGGGGAGAGGCAGTTCCTCCTCCTTGACTTTCTCTCCCTCAGAGCCCTAAACAGAGGAAAGAACAGTGGAAGAGGTGGACCTTCAGCTTCCAAGTATGCTCACAGTCATTTCTCCAAGCGTCTGCAGCAAGGCCACTGACAACCTATACTGTAGTTTACTGTGAATAAGTCACCTGATTTCAGTATGTGTTGGTGAACAAATGTGATTCTGTTTAAAGTAGATATGAAAAAGACCAGTCACATGTCTGATTCATTATCTGTCACTGCAGAATTGCTCGTATATTTTGTTGGTTAGTGCTGAAGTGATGTGCCTGATTTTTGCAGTTGTTGGGATATTGATTATTCCACAGCCCAGTTGATCTTTCTATCAAAATTGAGATATACTGGACAAGGCAATAACTAATACGTTAAAGCATTATAGAAGGATTGTGCAACAATACAAATAAAATTTCTTTAATTTCTTTAACGCTACTGAAAAAGCTACCTATTGAACTAAGTCTGGAAAAAGTCTTATTTACATTCTCATACTCCTTTTTTAAAATCCTCTTAGGGGCACTCTGCAGAAATTATTGCGTTGTCTTTTAACACCACAGGAGACAGGATTATCACTGGCTCCTTTGATCATACAGTTGCAGTGTGGGACGTTGGCACTGGCAGGTACTAAAGTTTTAATAAATGTCATTTTGTGTTTCATGTTTTAGTGACAAATGAAAGGGACAAAGTTGATCTAGGAATTACAGACCTTGCACTTTTGCCTCTTTTTGGGTAGGCATTCCTTCATCTTTCCTTTTGTTACTTCTGCTCCATTTCATCTTCTGAAAAGGAATCCTGCTAACTAAATGATTTTCTGTAGAAAATGTTTAAATTTTTATTCTAAAATTCCATTTTATTATGAACACTAAGGAGGCAGATGGAACGGAGAGATCCTGTCTTTGTTACTAGGGAATTCTCCAAACAGGAAGATATTTTATCAGAATGGAAACTCATGGTTTGGAAAGTGTCCAGATTTTTTAGATGAAACAAACTGTTTAAGTAAAAGGGTATGTTATGTCATAGGAAATTAGTCTGGTCACTTTGTCTTTAAAAAACGTAAAGTTTCTTTTCCTTCTCACATGACTTTATGTCAGTATACATTTATAAAGAGAAGAAAATTTGGTCCCTCTGACTTCAAAGAACAAAATGTCTTGATTATGATGCCAAAAAATAATAATGTAGTAGCTAAATACTAGCTGGTTGAATTATCCTGACAAATCCTCTTGCTTTTTCAACTGGAAACAGTATAAATGCAGTAATAAAATGGTTGCTCTGATTACTGACGAAGTAATTTATGAAGATACAGATTCTATTAAATTTTCAGAGAAGATGTCTTTCTTTGTGAGAGCAAGGGTAATATTTTTGTAATTAATATATGAAGGGAAAGTGTATGCATAATGGTATCTTGGAATAATGAACATAATGTGTATCGCTTCAAAACCAGAGTAATTGTGTGATTAAAAAAGATAATGTACACATAGTTTATCATCTAGGGCTTGATCCTGTAGGCTTTGAGCATATACAACTTAAGCAGTTTAATGTTTGGCACGGCTAAGGTGACACTCGCTCAGAGGATCGGGCCTTTGGATTCAGCATTGTTACTCAGCCTGCTGTTCTTGCAAATATGTTTGTTGGAAAAGAGTTTCTTCTTTCATCATCTCGTCTGAACCTGCAGTGCAGTCAGTCTTAGGAATTTCATATTGCATTCTTTCTTTCTAAGAAATGACTGTGGACTTCACATCAGGATCAAATAGCAGGAAGTGGAATATGAAAGATGAAATTCGAAATTCGAAAGATGAAAATGTTTAAACACTAGTAGCTCTGGTAGTTAGCTAGTGGGCAATATAATTGTGCCAGAGTCAGCATGCAGTCTTTTAGGGGGCAGAGAGTCATGTACACATTTAGTAAGAGAGAAAGGTTGTAGTTAATAAAGACTTTTCTAAATCTTGATTCAGGGAAATTTGCAAAAATCTTGGATGTGGGGTTGTGTGTGCCCTTTTTTTGCACCTTATGAAGTATATGAGAAACATCACTATGTAAATATAAGTGTGATGCTTCAAGATCCATTCAATTTTGCTGATTGGCTTTGATGAGTGCCTATATTCCTCAGTATTTTTATGATAGCTATCCAGATTTGTCATGAGGCAACTGAATTAGAGACAGGAAATTTTAATCTTGGAAGGTTCAAGATTTGCTTTGAAAATGTGTAAAATAAAAAGAAAAGGAGGGGGAGGAGAAAGGGGGGAGAATATATGAAAGTGTATTTCATCAATAATTTTGGTAATGACAAACATAGTCAGCTATGGTTAATTTGAAGGTGTTTTCAGAACTTCATTTGACAAATTTAACAGTCAGTAACTGGGGTCAGTGGGGACACCAGAACATTGAGAGAAAGTTTCTTCTTATTTACAGTTATGGTGCAAATACTAGAGCATCTATGTATTAAATTTCACTATTCATGAATGTTTATACCAGTAATACTTGTGGAAATTGGAAGACTGAAGAAGTATTATCATAACTGAACCTTAATATTTTCTTAATTTAAATAGACAGGTTTTACGGTATTTCACAGCCCTATTATACAGTCTTTTCCTAATTGCATATCTCTTAATTCACAGTTTCCTGGAGACAAGTTGCATATGTTGCTATTCAGTCAGCTTACTGATTGGAGTTTTAGCAGGTTGAAGATTGGACTGCCTTTTCAAAATTTGGAAATCAAAATGTTTGTTGTGATTAGGTATTAGGTATTACAGTAACAGCAGTCTTGAAGCCAAATAAAATATTCACAAAATTAAGTTGTTTTCTACTGTTACTGTTTTCTGTTTGTTGATTTTTGTTTTTACTGTAAAAAGGTCTATACAGTTACAACAGACTTAATTTAGCTCCCCTGTATCTTATGCAACTAATAAAAACATTTAAGTTACTTAAACTCATTTAGTTGTTTTTCTAGTCATTACTTTATCCATTACTTAAAACTGTTTTCTATTAATGATATGGTAATATTAGAATTATAATAATAAATTACTAATCCTTTAATATGTCTACCAATTAATCTCTTTAAGAGTTCATTGCTATGTAGGCCATTAATTCATAGTAAGCGCTAATGGCTAATTGTACCTCTCTATTTAGCTAAAGCTGATTGAAGAATTTAATGGAACTAGCATTGTCCATCCTTGTGCCGCAAGAAGTTTAGCATTAATGAGGATTAGAAGTCATATTTCAGTTTTGCCTTCATTTGTCAGTTACTTGAGTGCATGCTCAAATTAAGTACCTGATTAAGTCTCAGTTGATCTACAGTGGATTTTATAAAAAGATTTAGATTAAACACTTTGGTGGTACAGAATTTGAAAGATACACTGCTGGCAATTCGTTGAAATAGGATACAGGGAGATTAATGTGGAAAAACTTGCTCTTTGTACTTTGGATGTAGATGAATAAAAGAAATCTGCTTCTGGCATTACCAAGTCGTAACACTTCACTGGGAATACATTCATTAGAATACTTCTTAAAGAGAAGAGAGTTCCATTTTACTCCTTATTTCTTCTCTGTATCAAAGAGAAAAAATGGAGGTAATGTAGTATTAGAGTCTCAATAAGCTTTATCATCCCCTTAAGTGCTTTAATGGCTAAAACAGTGATAATTAGACCTCTTAACCATACCATCTTACAACCATACCATCTTACTTATAAATACGAGCCTGTATCAAAATACACACTAAAAATGTCGATTTTTTTTGTGTGTGTATGTGTGTGTAGGAAGTTACATACTTTAATAGGTCACCGGGGAGAGATCAGCAGTGCACAGTTCAACTGGGACTGCTCTCTCATTGTTACTGGATCAATGGACAAAACGTGCATGGTAAGGAATTGGAACATGGACTCCTGTACAAGATCTGTCTTTCTGCAACAAGTAATTTATTGTCAGATTTTATGTACAATATGGTGAACCCCTGTAATTTTTGTTACAGATTCAGAAAAACATTGTAGCTCTGTAAACTAGCTGAGTGGTTTGTAAGGCTTCCCAGTACAGTGAAACTAGAAGGCATATTTCGGAATGCCATTACAACTAATTTATTGCTTTAGTATCAGAGAGAAGGATTATTTTACAGTTCATGTCCTGGAATCTAACTCAGGGGTAATTGCTTATTACTTCTTGTGGCACAACCATCAAAGGTGACTTTTGGCAGGTCAGTAAGAGATAGGTTTTCAGCAAGAATATCTGATTTTGAGTGTTAAATTGCAAAAGGTGTACATTTCAATAATAAGGGCTTGTCTACCCTCCTCCGCACTGAAACAGAACTCAGGTGGAGGTGCTCAGAAGTTCTGCAAATTTACTCTGCTAGTATTTACAGTAGAACACTTATATTTATGACATCCTTTATTTTGCCCTCTGCCAAGCAGATAAAGCTATAATATTTCCAAATCCAACTCTTCACAGTTTATTGTAGAAAAAGTTGTTACCGTGAGGGTGGAGTTTTGCTTATTAGAATCAGAGGAGGAATGGGAGAATCCAGTGTCTGACATAATTCTGAGATCCAAGCCCACCCTGTCATATGTAAAAGCTGAATAACTTGAAAGACATTCCACAAGATAAATTAATAGAGTCTCATCTGAATAAATATCTTTGTGTGTGGTATCACAGAACTAAAATAAACAGGAATTCTTAACAGCTATATTTAGGGAAAAAAAGGAACCAGGAAAGCAAAACCTTCTAGATTTTTAGTTTTGACTAAGATGTGCACAACAGGGGGTAAACTGAGCTAATTTGATTGGCTTTACTTGCTAGATTCCACACATTGTGTATTATTACCCTTGACAAAAGTATTGTTGCTTGATTAAGTAGCTACTGCTTTTCCTTCTTTCTAAGTAGCATAAGCAGATCGCAGTATTTGAGATAGATACTAGTTCTTTTCCTGGATTTAATTTTTCTGCCTAATAGCATTTTTACTGCATTTTTAGAATTCTTTTCAGCTCAATTTCTACTGAAGCTTTCTCATCAGCTACTTTATATGAAAATGTATCTTTTGTAATTGAAAGCCTTGTTTTAAACTAGTGTATACAATTCATTAAAGAATTTACAATTAAAAACAAAATCTAGGATCTTTTTATATGAGCTTATTTATTTCAGTGAAGCCCAGCTAAATAACGGTATGTATTTTAAAGTCTCATTTAATCAATACTCCAAAATACAAAATATATTGGACTACATTAAACTCTAAGCAGTGACTCTTTATTAATTTATATCCAGGTTTCACATTAATACATCTAGTTACACATCCGAAAGGCCCTCTCTGCGTAATGTTACTGATCTGCTAGACACCTATCAAGAAAAATAGTCAAAATAAGCAGAAGAATTATCTTTATTTACCTATAGTAGTTTCAATGGGTTATTTATTTATTTATTTGCATCTACAGCTGTGGAATGCTATGACTGGGACACATGTAGCAACTTTAACAGGTCACAGTGATGAAATATTGGATGCCTGTTTTGATTATGCTGGCCAGCGTATTGCAACTGCCTCTGCTGATGGTAAGTGAAGTGATTTGGATTGAGACCACTATAAGGATTGCAATGGTAGTGTAAAGAACATTTGGCCTTTTCTTTTGGTTTTGCTCTAAGTGCAGCTTGATCAAAGCAGAGTTTCATGACTTGAAACTACAGATCAAGCTATGTTTGTTCCGTTGCAGGAAGTTCAACATTAAACTTAAAAAGTTTTCCCCAGTGAAAATGTTCATATTTTTCACACACTAATCAAATCAAAACATCTTTCTATTTTAACCTCAAGCTTGTAGGGAAGTAATTCCCTTGTGGCTGGAACTATGTTTAAAAAATATAGGGAAGTAGCTTTTGAGTGAAGTTTGGTTTAGGCAGCTCAAATTCAGGCTTAAATGAAAAAGGTGGTTTGAAGTTTGGTAGTGGATTTGCTATTAGGTCTTCCTAATACACAGCAAGAAAATGCACAGTAAAGAGCTAGTGGTATGCAGCAAATTTTGTATGCTTATTATTGTTTATGAATCACAATAAATAGCTTTCTATATTCACCTGCACTGTGCCTTATTATAGCACATCATGATGATACCATGTTTTTTTTTACATACTTAGTGTATACATTCTGCACTTCAAGGAGCAGCATACCAGACTAGATCAGGGGGGGCACTACTTGATCTGATTTACTGTAGTTTCTAAGTTAAGACAATACAACGTAAAACGCTTTTAGAAATGCAATGACTAGCTTATTAAATATAATTAATACCTTATTAAATACCAACAAATATCTGAAAGGTCATGAAAGCTTTTTGAATATAATGTAAAAAACTTTCTGAAATTACAGTAAAGTAGTCCTTGTTTAAAGTGGACATTTTACAAGTTTCACTGCAGAAGCCATTATGAAGTTAACCTTTTCAAACCATATTACAGATGCTTTTTGATATCTTTTTTCCTTGAGGAAAACTAGTAAGATTGCCATCTATTTCTGTTGAAATCAAACCTGAGGATGAGGCCCTTCCAGCCTTATTAAAATGTTCTTATTAAAATACATGCTTCAGCAGAATAATCACA
This sequence comes from Rhea pennata, assembly GCF_028389875.1. Classification (NCBI taxonomy): domain Eukaryota; kingdom Metazoa; phylum Chordata; class Aves; order Rheiformes; family Rheidae; genus Rhea; species Rhea pennata. The sequence continues at coordinate 18,754,458 of NC_084671.1, read as the reverse complement.
AATGGATTTTTACCTACTACAACAGGATCAGGAAGAGTTTATCATGCAGAAACAAAAATGTGCATTGCAAAGATAGAAGGCCATGGAGGTGAAATTTCAAAGGTGAGTTGTATGATTTGCACTCTTTCTTATTAACTTCTATGTGACATCCAATCCACCAGTTGTTCCATAAATGGGAAGAAGGTTAAAGAATAAGTTAAGTTTTTTAGTCTCTTAATGATATCTTAAGGCTATTGTTTTTTGAGACTTTTACCATCACCCTCTTACTGTGCTTTTACTAGATCTATTCCTCTTTAGTCTTTTTCATTTCTCTGCATGCCTGATTATGGAAAGGAACAGAAAGACCATATTTCTGTGGCAAAATACATGGTGGGTTTATTCGTACAGGGGAATTGAAAGCCTAAAGCCCGTTTCAAAAATCACTTGGTTATGAGAAGCATACTTACATGCTTCACTGAATTACCCGTCCAGCTCAGTTTTCAATACCAAAGTTCAGTTCCAAAGGCATTCTGCTTTTTAATTTTTAGTTGTTATTAATAAGTAATTAAAGTATTAATTAATTTGTTTTAAAAAAACCTTTGTTATTTAATCCTTGCAACTTTTCCTCATTCTTTCAAATACAGTTTTTATTAGCTCTGAGGCTAGTGTGCTAAGTCTGTGCTACTTTGATGCTTTTTGTAAGTGAAATACTACTATTTTGAAATTAGAATAATTCTTCATAAACAAACCTCACACTCTTTCCTTGTGTTGATTATAATTGCTCTAATGAGAGAATATTAAGTTCAGAAGGGTTAGTCTTTCCTCAATATATTCTGTGCAATACTTCACACTCACTGTGTGCTGAGGAATGCAGTCAATATTTACTGAAATGTAGAAGGATCACAGACAATATCCATCAGGGTCCTTAGTGATGGCATGGATTTCTTTGTTGGAAGTGAGAATTTGCTATCTGGGAGCATTCTGAAAAGTCAGTCTATTTTTGCAGATGTTCTGGATGGTTGATTACTTGGGAGGGTTGTTGCTTGGAAATTTGATTTCTGGGGAGTGGGCATTTTGTTACCATTGTATTACCATTGTAGAGCAAATGTAATTTGGTGAGATAATATTCTGAAGTCCTGGTTCTATAAAGAGGTCAATGTAGATGGACCTTTTTGTATGCATACAAAGTTTCCAGCCACAAAAGTTTACTGCGGTAACTCTAGTGGTATACTCTACTTAATTTTAGCTGAAAAACCAAATGCAAGAGTTGCTGACTTCTGGTTTCATGTTCTAATCACTAGATACACTTCCTTTTCTAGGCATACTGACATGCTAAATAATATCACGCCTCTATCTTTTTTTAAAGATATGTTTCAACCCTAAAGGCAACCGTATACTAACAGCCAGCTCTGATAAAACTGCTCGACTCTGGGATGCTGCTACTGGACAGTGCATTCAGATATTAGAGGGTCACAATGATGAAATATTCTCCTGTGCTTTCAATTACAAGGGCAATATAATCATTACAGGTAACTAATGTTCTCTGAAGTAGACTTTTTCTTCATTTTTTAGAATCTTACATTTTAAATCATGTTATTCAAAAATTTATAGAGCTGAACGATGTCCTGGGACTACATCTCAAATGCAGGTAGCAGTGTCTCAAAATATAGTCAAGAAAAGCTGGAAACTCACTTTGGAACTGAGACTTAAGTGAATACTGCCACGATCAAATTTGGGTGGAAGCACAGGCATACCCTGCCACCAGTCCTGTGGTCATGTACAAGCTGCAGACCAGTTATTAAGACATGTTCTCACACTGCGTTGCAGTAAGGGAGCTCTGGATGTATAAAATGCAAAGTTTCTTTAATGAGAGCAGACCTTTTGTGTATTTGGCCCTGTGCTCTGTTCAGGTTTCATTCACTTCAGACAAACGAAGTCCTGGGCATGCAAAAACACATGAACAGAGTATCTGTGATCGCTTACTTGGATCGTTTGGCAGAACCACCAAAATCCAAGGGGCAGGATGACCTCAGTTAAAAATATCTCTGTGAGTCCTGCTGTTTCTTGTGAAACATGACAACATGTACAGGAAAGGTTTGTTTCTCTGGATCTACTGCATTCTAGATAGCTATTTATTTAAGTTTTAACAAAAATGGGTAAATCATACAATACAGCCAAAGTATTCCCTCACACTGTATATTTATTACTAGGGAGCAAGGATAACACCTGTAGAATATGGCGTTGACTGAAGACAAGGAATGATCCAGTTTGGTACGTGCCTTGACCAACATCATGAATTTCATAGTCAATAAATATTAGTTTTTCAGATCTGTTTTCTTTTACCCTCTTGGTTGGGTTTCAGCTCTGCTGAAGTAGACAAGTTATCTAGATTTTGATAGGTTTGAGTTCACCAACATCTGCTAGACATAGAATTGTGGAATCATGGAATAGTTGAGGTTGGAAGGGACTTGTGGAGATCGTCAACTCCAAAACTATTACTCAAAGCCGAGTCAGCTAAAGCAAGCTGGCCAGGGCTGTGTCCCACTGGGTTTTGATTATCTCCAAAGATGGAGACTCCACAACCTCTCTGGGCAACCAACCTGTTTGAGTGTTCAATCACCATTACAGGAAAAAAAGTTTTTTCTTACATTAAATGGAATTTCCTGTGTTTCAGTTTGTGCCCATTGCCTCTTTTTCTGTCACTGAATACCACTGAAAAGTCTGGCTCCATCTTCTCAGTTACCTAATTGTGAATGAATACAGTAGGGTGGCCCCACTTGTTTGTGTGTAATGCTTTTAATAAAAAAAAAGCATTCTCAAGTGTGAAAGGGGTGTTGTTATGCATCTGCTTTGAGTACTTTTGTATTTTTTTTTGTCACATAATAAAGGATTGTGTTAAATTGCCAGTTAAGTTACTTGTAATGCAATGTCCCACTTGATCTTTTGGAGGAAAAAAACATAAGCAATCATTTGTGAACTGCTCTGCTGTTAACTACCACATGCAGTAGTCAAACTCCCATTCCCTCCCCTTTTGCACTTGCACACATCTTTCCATTAACTTCATTCCTTTCTATTCATTCCTTATTCTTCCATTTTTACCGGAGGTTAAAAAAGTTAAGTGGTGACACCAACTTTGACACCAGCTTGAATCCTGACCCAGAGATTATGGCTCTCATGAAGAAACAGCACAAACCAAAGATTTGGAGCCAAGGATCATAGCATAAGCTGAGCAGCAATGAGAGAAGTTATGCAAGTTATTTACCACTATACAATGAAATCCCTCCCAGGCTTATCTTTCTCCAGCAACTGCCAACAGGCTTCACCTGGGCAGAGCTCTCCCCACCTGCCAGCTGAGCACGTGGAACAGAGGCTGCTCTTTGCAGGGGGTAGCAAAGGAGCAGAGTCCAACTGGTCAGTCCTAGCACTGGTGGAGGGACAGATGAAGAGGCAAGGAGCACAGGACTGAGTGAGTTATGCAATGGGTAAGATGGTGACTGAGAGAGAAGGAAGTGGGTGGCAGATAATACAGTTGAAGGTATTTTTATCGCATATTTCTGAGTGGTTATGTATTTCTCAGTGTTAAACTTAATATGAAGGTACCAGTGCTGGTGCATTCTGAGTGCTGGCTCACATTGTTGTGTGTACAGGCAGGAAGAAAATTGTCTCTTCTTGTTTGAGAAATGTCCTGGTCATTCTAAGTAGAGCTGTCTTGTGGGAGAACTTGGCAGTGTGCTGCAGATCATTCAAGGTTAAACCTTTGCCAGTAGGTAAAGGGGTGGATATTAGTGTTACAGTAATGCTTGTAGTGTTTCTTTCTGTCTTGAATAAAGACTTCTGACTTCACCAGGGTGTCTTGGTAATCCTGATTTGAACAGGGCAAGAAAAAAATGTAGTTCTGTCTATGTCGTTTTAGAAAGGTCCAGTGGCCCTAGATAATTTTGCACCTGTATGTAAAGATGAGAGAGAGAGAATTTCTGTTTAGCAAAAACTACTATAATGAAATGTGCACAAATACTATTAAATAGTTAAAAAACTGAAATTTGACCTTCCATGAAACCATCCTAAAGTAATATTCTCTAGACTGCAAATAGGAGGTAGATTTTTGCTTAACCTTTCAAGTTGTTATCCTTTCTGTTGTCTTTTCCTTTGTGAGTTTTCTTTATGCTATGCTGGTGATTAAGTGAATCAAATGTGTAGTAGCTTTCGGTTTCTGGTTCTTCGTGTCCTATTTTTATGACAAAATGGCAAGTGAGTTGAGGTCTCATAGACTAAGCGTTGGATTGAGTCAGGCTATCTGGATTCTATTTCTGTCTTTCCCTGCATTCCCTGAATGAATATGAATAGAATGGCTTTTTAGTCTGAAGTATCCAGGTTTCTTGCTTGAATGTGAAACACCTGCATGTTTGGGCTGATACACAGCATTGCTGAAAAGCACGCTGACTTGGTGGCTCATAGGAAATCAAATCATACTTTAGGTACCATCATGCAAATGCTCTGATGCCAAGCTCTCTGCAATGTGGTTTACCCGTTATGGTATCAAACTGACTCCTTTCTCTAATTCCACTTCAGCCTCCAAGACCAAAATCGCATATGTGTGTGCTATTACTCTATTGTCTGGTGCCATTTTAATCTTACCCAAACATCTGAATTCTGTGCTCCTTGCACTCTCCAAGTCACCACTGTAATCACTGGGCAGTTGGAGCAGGATGAGGCTCTTGATATTATCCAGAAGTGCTGGCAACTTGCTCACTGTGACTTTATTGAAAGGCATTACCTTAGGAGACGGCTGACATGTGCCTTGGTAAGGACCTTGTGGAAATCAGGTTTGCCTTATTGTGTCCCTTAGTCCACTAAATCCTTCCATTATATACCTCTGCAAATATATAAGTCTTTTTTTTTTCTGGGAAAGAAGTCTTCAACTTTTTTGTGTCACATAATTTTCCTAGGATGGAACATACGTTTTACAAGGTAAGGGCAAGGGCACTTTCACAGAAAACATACGACGTACTTAAACTCTTGTCATAAGTTTTTTGTATCTCTTGAAATTTGAATTCTTCCCTGAATTTGTGAGGATAATAACACTCATGCTCACTCATGTTTTAAAAGTGGCTTTTAGTGAGAACCTCCTTTTCAGTTCCATGTGATCACTTGTGTTTCCTAGGTTAAGGAGTGAAAGGATATGAAATATATCTTGCATGTTTGTATTTTCTAGTTTGCTGCACTTTACTGTTTCATTTTCAGCAGAAGTTGGGAGAAGGGCACAGTACTGCACAGCTGAAACAGTTTTTGCTACAAATCATTTTTATGAGTTTGCTAGTCCAGTTGCCTAGTTTAACTGTCCATCCTGCTAAATGCTTTATAGCTACAAGCTATTTTCTGAGGGCTGATTCCTAGTGATGACAATGGCTTTAGAATGGGTTTGAAAAATAAAAGCTAGTGGTATTGTGAATTTGCTGATAGTTACCAAAGGTAGGGAATGGGTCTGGCTTGAATTAAACTCCTTAAATTGACTCGTGCAGATGTGCTTTCCCTCTCCACTGGAGATTTTATTTATGAAGTAGTTCATGTGGGCTGTTCATTTCAGTGTTGATCGTTTTTCCAACATTCAGAGCGTCAGAGTTGGGATTTATGGTGCCATTCCTCTGCGTAACTGTCATGTGGCTCTGAGTGACACCAGACAGAGGAACCAGTAAAATCATCCTCTCCAGAAAAGTTACCTACTGAATTTAATAGGATAACTGTAAAGAGGTTCCAATTTTTATCATGAACCACTATAAAATGATTAATTTATTGATATTATGAGAATCCTCAATGTTAGCATGAAAGAAGATTATAGTTTTTCAGGTTATAGTTTAATGGATAATTAGTTTTTCAGCTTCTAACGATCCCAGAATTAAAAGCACCCTGAACAAAAACACCCCCCCCAAAAAAATTTTTAAATACTTATTTTTATTTTTTTTTCAATAATCCTGTGCCACCACAGAGTAATTCCAAAACGTGCCCACCTTTATTCAGGTGGGTGGCAGAGCTGGTGGGGGAAGGCACCTTCCTCCAGCCTCTGTGGACGGAGCAGGACCGTAGCAGCGGCAGCGCTGGCGCGCTCCAGCGCAGCCTCACTCCTGTTCCAGCAGCGGTTATAAGCAGATGCCGGGGCAAATGTAATTACTGCTCGCATGGGTAGTCTCTGGTTGTCAGTGGGTTTCCTGAGCCTCATGGGGTTTGTCTGCTTAGTAAACCATGGTGCATTTCTTTCAAGCAGTTGTACCGCCTCTACTTGAACCCACGTAAAAGTTTTTATCTGCTTATTTGATAAATTGCTGCTACTTTTTGTTCGCCTTGAATCTGGCTCCTAAATTTTCACTTCATGGGTCCTAGTTCTTGTATTGGACAAGATAGTGAGCAGACACCCACCCCACACCACCCATGATTTTAAAGACCTTTATCATGCTTACATTTAAACAGAAAGGATGAACTGCACTTACTTTACTCTCTGAGATGTTATCTAAATTTGCATATATTATGAAATTTTAATTTTTGTGTATTTAAAATTGACGATAAAATTTTCAGCATTTTTAATGGTAGACTCTGTTCTGACCTGTCCTAAGTGTTAATTTCCTTTTCCATTTAGCAACAGAAAAACCGTTTACACCCAGGTAGTAGGCAATCAGTATCTGTGCAGTATCTGCGGCCACTTCCCCTTCCACCCACAACCTTTTGCAGGTAGTGAAAGAAGGCTGGAGTGAGTGCTGATAGGGATCTGGTGTATTGGAGCTATTCTGGGGCTAACTCTGAGAGGCAATGAACACATAATTTCTCTTTATTCGTTGTGATACTCAGAAAGTTACGATTAGGCTCGTATTGGATGAACTGTGGAACCTGACAAAGTCCTACCTTGGGAAATGAGTGAGCCCTGCAGCTTGCCCTGGCTCATTTTAGGCAGGGCCGTGGGTCAGGTTTCTCTTTCAGAAGCAGTAGCTTTGACAAGCTACAGGGACAAAAGCTATGTATTATTAAATTGGTCAAATGAAATGTATTGCATTCATGCACTTTTTTTATTTTTTTTTTTAAAAAGACAAAGAGGTCACACATTATAACGTAAATTTATTTCTGAATAAATTGCAACATTAAGAGCTACTGTACAGAGGAACTGCATCACACCGTTACAACTCAGTCATGATATTTGTGCTTTGTAGGATAAGTAAACATTTATTCTATCACAGCAAAAATTTGAATACTGACAGCTAGCTAGATTTGGTTTGAAAATAAATACACTTTCCCATTTACTAACTCAAACAAAGCACTTTCAGTCTATAATACTTGGTGCTTTTTATTAAGTTTCAGCCTCAGAAATGCTGAGCACTCAGTTACCACTCGTGTTAGTGGGAGTTATGGGTATTCAGCAATTCTTAGGAATAGGCCCAGTGACTGCATGGTTAAATTTAGTGTGTAGAATAAGTTGACCTTTATCTTGACAGTAAAGTGACCTTCACTGTTTTGTATGTACTGCAGAGCAGATGTAGAATTAGCCATATTATTTCATCTCCTATGTTAGATTTTTGACTCTCTGATGATTTGCATTTCTTAACAAATGAGTGGGAGGGAAGCATGCAAGTTTAGGAATGGGTTTAATGATAAAATTGAGAATATATGGCTCTTTGTCATAAATTATTTAAAACTACTTCAAAATCTCCAAAAATACTTAGTGCAAAAGGATAGTTTTTTTTTCAAGAAATATTACAGAAGCATATATGTTATATGGAAAATAAAACATCTCTTAAATATTTTATAGGGAAAGGCAGGCAGATTTTCTATTACATGGGTGCGTAGAGACAAAAGATAAATATATTTTCAAAGAAGCAAATCACAGAAAAGCTTTGATGTGATAAGTTGTATTATTAAATTCAAAACCAATCTCTTTGGCAGAGTCAAAAGAATGCATCATTAAGTGCATGAAACATCTCAACAAGAAAATACCATAGTTATATCTTATCAAACAGTTATATAAATGTTACAGTAACATGAACTATCATATATAACCCAAACATTTAGATCCAAAATGAGTAATTATGTATGCTGAAAGATGTTAACAATCATTTTGTTTTCTTGTAAGTTATAAAAACTAACATTACTAAGGTTTTTATCTATGCCAACACAATTCTCTTTCTGGATATTTATTCACCTTCTCATATTAACAATTGATTTGATTAAACTGAAATTAAAATAGTATTTATTTTTCCAGTGCTTTTAACTAACACATAGTGCTTTACATAGAAGCACTTTATATAACAAATTTACTATCATTACTCCCTCTTATCAGATAGGGACACTGAGGCACAGAGGTGAACTGGCTTGCTCTGGGTCACGTGGCAGATCTGTGGGGGAACAGGGATCTGAACCCAGCTGTCCCGATCCCCAGAGCTGTGCTCTGGGATCTACCAGTTGCAGCTATCCTAAATTGCACTGCCTCCAAGTGAAAAGGAATTCATATTTTTGAAGGGTATACTTGAGAGTCTAGATTTTATCTCCTTGAAAAAAGGAAAGAAATGGGGAACAGCTATGGAATAGAATCACATGGAAATAAACTGAAACATTTTCACATTTTATATCACATTTTATTGTATTGTCTAACTGCAAACATCTTAAAATGTTCAAAACTTTTTACCCCTTATAAGGCAGTAGGGATCAAAAACAATTATGTATTTTTGTATTACTGATCTAGGGATCTAAGTCTTCCTAGGCATCCTGGAACACACTCATGTTCTAATAGACTGTACAAAGACTGGTGTTTTAAAACTGCATTTTGGTGTACTATTTAAATGTCAGCTGGTTGATTTAATCCAATTGATGAAAATGTAACATTAGATATTAAATTAAGCTTTTACTGTATAGTCCATTAATTCAAAAGGCTAAAATTCATCCCCTCCTAGTACAGTACATCCTATAGCAGAGTATGTCGAGAGTCTCTCTTGATACAAAAAGATACGATACACCTTGATTTCACTTTGCTTGGTGTATAGTTGTGGAACAGATGTGTGCCGTTTCTGTAGAGTTTGTATATCTTTGCCCATTTTATTCAATGATGTTTGGAAATCAGAGCACTACACAAACCACTGCTTATTTAAACTGGATTAAAACAGGAATGCTGAATGGGTGAATTTCTTTAACCCAATTCGAGAAGCCAGTCAAACAGGCTTGGTGTCATCTCTCTGCCTTCCTCACTGAGCTTGCAGTACTGCACCACAGCATGAAAGATATCCCCCACTTTCCAGGACTTCCGTTGAACTAATTGCACAACATCTAAAAACTAAATAAAGAAAACAACACACTTAGGATTTGGTCAATGTTGTGTTTAGTTTTTGCTAAGTGGATACATGCAAACTGCTCTAAGACCATCCTTTGTAAGTGCACTGCTGTATCATCATGCAGTGGATGCACATCACAACAGAGGAGCATAAGGATTTCCACAGGTTCTCACAAGACTAGTCTAATCTCATGGCATTTTCTGAATTAGCTGCTCTCATCAATTATTTCTTACTTATTGCAATGAAAGGGAGAACAATGCAAGTGAGCGTGATAGAGAATTACAAATTTCCTCATTATCTACAGCTCATTATCAAAATAATAGAAGTGTGACTATTCATTTTTTTTTAAAAAGCATTCCTTCTTCATTAGTTTTAGTTGTATTTTTGTTATATTAATTCCTCTATTTCCTCATACACATCCCATGGAATTTTAAATACTCTCACAATACTAGTGAGAGAATTCTGGGTAAACTTCCTGCACATGAAGATGTTTGTCACAGTATTGGCTGAATCACAGAGAGGATCTGTTCTATTATTTTTTTTCTTTTCTTTTACCCCCATATAAACAAGGGGTTAAATACATGTTCTTAAGCAGCTGGCAGAAATCCTGAATTTTGTCCACTTTGTACTTAATAATGGGCTTCACAATGTCATGCATCTGGTCCAATTTTTTTTCTGAAGCTTAGCAATGAAAATCAAAGCTTTTCATTTCCTTGAATTTCACAATCAATATCTAATTAGCTTGCTCCTTCTACATTTCCAGTTTTAAATCATACAAGAAAATATTGTGTCTCTCTAGTTAGTGTAGCTGTTTGCTATTTACATACTGAAGCCTAAACTTTTAATATGTATTTTAATGATATTTAATAGGCAGACGATTTCCAAGAGCACTGTTGTAGGCAGGATGTGCTTCATTATTCTCTAGTGTATTTTTGCAATTGAATTAACTGTTTGCCAAAGCACATGGGTAAAGCTGACAGCTGTTTCTTTAATTAGATGCAATTTGGACTGTTGCTGCTGAATGCATTTTAAATTATGTTTATGATTCCCAAATGCATGTACTCAAGAAAAATCAAACAATATCTCTGCTGCTCAAAATGATCTTCCCATAGATATTATTTTAAAAGACCAAAATACTGATTTGTAATACTTTTTTAATTAATCTATTTGAATACCATGACACATTTTGAAAGCCTTAAAGCCTAAGTCATTCTTGCTGACTATGGAAAAGGGGCAGCTTTGGTCATCCCTGAAATGGTGTAGGTGGCATCTGATGGTATCTACAACTGAGCACTAACTAATCATCCTTGAATAGGTAGCGTCTGTTTTTCTTGTGGCCATTTTGGACTTCAGTGTTGCTCTTGGTGCTCCGACTTGGACTAATACTTCAAAAGGGTTTTCTGTTCTGCTAGTCTGTCTCTCTCTTTGGAAATAGATGCTGCTTTCAGAACAGTGACTGGCAGAGGGCCAATGACGTCTGCCACAGATCAAGAGAGCACTGGGACACATGCTCAGCACTTTTTATTGCAGCAGGGGTGGTGATTCATAATTTCTATGGCACGATGCAAAATATTTCGGTCAACAAATCTCATTTTCCAAGTGAGAGGTGTCTGATTGCAAATATGGCTCCTGTAGAAACACTGGCTGGTCACTGCTTGTCCTAAAACTGTTTCTTAGGGTAACAACAGTACAAGGATATGCCTACGTGGATGGGTCCACCCTGACTGTCCTTTGAACTTTCAGCCAGCTCTGGTGCAGAAGCCTTCTAGTCTTGTTACATGTCACCCTGAACCTGAGTTAATAGGTTCTCTTTATTTTGCAGTTAGTCTCTACTGTTCTTCTGACTGGTGGGTCTACTCCTTGTTAAGCAGCAAGCTCCTTCTGCTACCATAAAGTGGCTGTAAATTCAGTGTATTTGGCCAGAGTAAGTTTCACTTAAATACAGGAGGAACTGTGAGGCGGCTGCTGTGCTCTACTGTATCCCCAGCTGTAGCAATTTATGAACAACCAGGTGGAAGTTCAGAGCTGCCTGAGGCAGTGTTGCAGGCAGAGGGAGATCCTCCATAAGGACTAAGGAGTCTCAAAGCCAGTGCAAAGCCCCTCTGAAATTTTAAGTACAACTTATGTCTCATGTCATAGTCTGTTGTTATTGTCATTGATAAGTCGTCCACAGTAGAACTTTGTATGTGTGATGTCTACATTGAAGTGTTGTTTTTTTTTTTTTTTTTAAGCTACATGTTTAAACTCCAGGTAAACTGTCTGTAACCCCTCAAATGCACCTATATAAAGGATCTTTTCTGTTAATTCTGTCTTTGGCATTGCTAGCTGATCTGAAAAAGGGAACTCTGTTTCACCAAAGCATGTAAGAATGACTTTAGAGAAGGTCTCACTTTAAGTGGTGTTACCTTTCTTTTGGCTATATTATTAAAAATTTTCTTTCATGCGCCTTAAATTCTGAGATATTTAATCTTCTCCCTCTCTAATTAACAGCTGCTTTGCCATCTCCCTGTAATGCGGTTCTCTTGCTGGTTTTGCATGTTTTTAAAACTCAAATACAATCACAACTGCTACTATAATTTAAGTGATTTAATAGCATGTGCAATCCGGTAGATACTACCTTTTCAATTCTGTTTTCCTGAGATTTCTTAAAATAGATGGTTGGAATTCCAAGCTCAGAAGCAGCTATCCACTGAAGAGTGGCTCGCAGCTCTGCGTCGGGGCGTTCTGGTTCCAGATCAAAGTTGATCACCAGTAGGTCCTTCTGACAATGGGCTGTTCCCACTGAGAGCCCAGAAGTACTTTCTGGGGGGGGGGGGGGGGGGGGGGGGGGGAAACAAAACCAAAAAAAAAAACCAAAAAAAAAAAAAAAAAAAAAACCCCACAACAAATCCGTTACTGGGTAGTTACTGTGTAATTACTTGTTTTAGTTTCAAATTCTAATCTATAATTGATATGGTTCAACTTACCCTCTATATTTTCTGTCTGTTCTTTAAGGAAAACCTTTTCTTCTACTAATTCACTTAGAAACAAACAACAACAAAGCTTATTAGTGATACTTAGGAACAGTCTACAACATTGCTTCATGGTGGATAAACTTCTCCCCCAATGTAAGAATTTTCACCTAGAAAACTGCAAGAAAAAAATGTACAGAAGATGAAACAGGATGAAATGCTGAATATACTACAATAATTTCATCTGTAAATCAGGAAAAGCCTTGGGAATTGCACAATGTTACTCCCACAATAAGATGAACTGCTTGTGCTATATGCAGTGTGTATTACACTTCATGAGGATCTGTGTATCTTCACAGTTTAGATAATGCAAAAGCAAGAGGCAAGGGGGAAGCAATAAACTTCCAAGGTGTGCATTTTGCAATGTTGTAGTCTCTGGCTTCATCTTTTTTCCGTCTTGCTTGCTTTCTAATTTTGTGTGTCATAACTAGCAAGGACTTCAACTACTGCTGGTTTTAAATATATTAGCTGTTTGGGTAAATAAATTCTGTTTACACCTTGTAAAAATTTCAGAAGATCTTCATCTCCTATGTACTACCATTTTTCTTGTTGAACTACAGGAAACAAACTCCAGACATGCAGTCACTGCTTTATGTTCCCTTTCTGAAGACTGTATCCATGTACACGTAGCAGAAGACTGCGAATTTGGTGGTGATGACATAGCTATTTCATTTGTTTCATCACTCCTGGAGGGGATAGCACTTACAATACACATTTTCAGACTGTCCCATTCTGTCCTCAGTCAAGAGGAACAGCGTAAGTGTGACATTACGTTTCTAGCATGGGAAGACACTGCTCTTATCACCCTCTTTTACAGGATTTCAGAATCTCCCCCAAGGTTTCAAAGGATCAAGATTATATATACTTCTATAGTGGTTGCTGCCAGATGTAAGAGGAAAGAATTAAACGGCAGCTTGCAAGGTATGGTATGTCGTGACTTAGAATCTTAGGTGCTTAACAACATCCTTCACATCAGTACAAGCTGCACTGAGTGGTGTTCTTGCCTTCCACAACATCTGTCCTACCAGGATCTCCAGCCTATTGGCTGTCACCAGAGAATATCCACTGGTAGTGCACTAGGGTTCAAAAATTTAACTCCTTTGTCTTTGGAAATACAAGGAAGAGGAGTCATCTTTAGGAATGTGTGTAGGAGCTAGTACTGCCTACTGGGAAGACAGGAATGTTTTAACAAGCTTAAAGTCCTAATCAACAGCTGAAAGAGAATGCATGTAACTCTACAGAAATATGGATGCCTACATTGCTTACAAAAAAGAGCTTTTAGAAAGCAGGGTGGTATGTTGCTATAGTAGAATCAAGTAACAAGGTGTGAAGATTTCCTGTAGTCACCGACTTCACAAGGTTCTCATTCTCTCTGCATAAGGTATAGTACACACATGTCTGCAGTGGCCATGCCCTGATTGCATCAGTCGGTTTACCATTCAGTAGCTGGCAGGTTATACCAAGTTTCAGGGTACCAGAATCTTTAGGCAGGTACTCGCACATCTCTTGATAGCTTTACTGCTATTGAGCTATTGCTCAATAGCTCAGAAACAACAGATAAGGCCAACCTTGGGCCAAACTATTAGCCGATCTTGAAAAAGAATGTTGCCGCTTTTTTTTTCCTTTTAGCTTAAACTAAGCGATCTTTCTTTGCTTGATCTTACTTGCTATTACAGTAATGTTTTGGTGATATCTGAAGTTATTTACAAAAAGTGCCCACAGAGTGGGAAATGGATAGCTCAGCAAACTGTCTTTTAGGCAAGGCAGTTGGTGGATCCTTATTCTCTTGAGAGGCCCACCTGGGTGGGCTTTCCCATACTCTTTCACTCTGCAGTGCCGTCGCTCTGCACAAGGACACATGCATGTGAATTTAGTTTTTTGAAAGTGATGGTAGGTTAAGCAGCAGGTGCAAAGCAGGGCTTGGCACATTTTAGATGGCATAAATGAATTGCAGTTAAAAACATCAAATCTCACTTCAGTGACTACTTACTTAATCATAGGAGAAGATGGCATGTTCTCCTGATAAATTTCCAGGTCCATAATGCCAAGACTGCTAGTTGTACTGCTGTTGCCATTGCTGACAAAGCAAAAGTTTAAATATTAGTGCCAAGCTGCACCCAACATGTCTCCGTACATATTTACTTATTTACGTACAAAGCAAAGTGGGGGGATGTCCCCAGTATGCAGAGTTCCACAGAATCAATTGTGCTCAACAAATGGTTCCCAGGATGAAGGATACTAATATGTGCAAAATAATGAAGCTTTTCTTAAAATAGTTCTAGATGAATCATGTATCAAGTGATGTTGTGAACTGAAAACAACGGTGGACTATCTTGTTGTGAATAGTTTATTCAGTGAACATTTGGCCTTCAACGGAGAAAAAATCAGCATGACTCCTTGGAAAGAAAGACTGTCAAGCATAGAGATGTCCTGGAAAAACCTGCAGAGATTCAGATACCTCTGAACGTGGTGAATTATAGCAAGGTAGTTGACTGCCCACTGCATACTTACCTATTGGGTTACTCCCTGCCCGTAACCAGGAGCAGTTTCAGCATATGACATCATACCCCCAAGTAGTGTCAGAAATCTGACGGAAAGGTACAGCGATGGTCCCTTACATTTCTGCTACTCTGAAAGACTGAGATTTCAATTAATTTTTTTTTTAATGGTGACCCAGTGCTCACAGGGACCAGTAATATTCGGAAGTATTCTTTTTGGCTACTTCACAAGAAGAAGTGTTGCATCTGAGAATATCTGGAAGGAACAGTACTAGCTCACCTTGTGACATCGCCATAAACTAGACAGTGAATGTTTGTGTGGATTTCATAAAAGTCTGATAAACAGGTCGTGAATTTACGAGCTACAAGCTGATTAGCACCAACAAATTCTGTGTGGTAATTAAACTTGAACCACTTAATTTTTACTAGAAAAAGATTAATAATATTTTTCCTCACATCAGAGGCATTGACTAGATGGTTTCTTTCTTCATCAGGTTTTTCTAAGTCAGCATCAGTACCTAATGCACTCATATTTGCTGCATCAATTTCTGTTTCAATGCAGAGCCAAAAGGCACAATACATGAGTGCTCCCAGATTGAGTTTGTTAAAGGTTGATACCATATGTAATGGGATGACCAGTCACCCGCATGGTGAGACAAGTTTCTTTGACTATATTTTAAACTAGCCAATGAGATGCTCTGCCATGCAGACTCCTTCCTTTCTCTGCTTCATTATCCTACTTTTTTCCCCCCTTGTCTTCAGAATACCCAAGAGAATGACATAATTAATTAGCTATGGCTACACTAGAAAAACTTAATTTAAGGGCACATGAAGAAAAAGTCTTGCTCCATGTGAAGTCGTGAAAGGGCTAAGGTCAAACTAGCATCACTTTATATAAGCTCTAAGGACTAGAT
Organism: Rhea pennata; assembly: GCF_028389875.1. Lineage (NCBI taxonomy): Eukaryota > Metazoa > Chordata > Aves > Rheiformes > Rheidae > Rhea > Rhea pennata. The sequence continues at coordinate 18,738,754 of NC_084671.1, read as the reverse complement.
GACAGCTTTAAACACCCAGCCTGACTTGAGTAGGGACAAAAAGCAAAATACTGCAATGTTAGCAGTGGAATTTATGCCAACTCAGGGAGAACTCTGTCTCCCGTGTGCCAGCCTGCTCCCCTGTGCTAATACGAGCAGAAAAGGGCTCTGCCCCTGCTCTCATTGCAGCAGTACCTGTGGGAACAGCAGTCTTGCCAGCCTCAGCCAAGGAAACACCAAAATAAGTGTTATGCAAATAGTAACAAATAATACAAATTAAAGATCACAGCAATTAACTTGTCTGATGGCCCTTTTGCTGTAGGGCTGTGAGGCGCTTGGGTGATGTGCAGTAGTTTTTTCTTTGAATTTAGCTGCTCACCAAGGCATAGACCTGGCTGAGAACCTGAATACAGCTCCCTAGTTTTAAAAATGAAGAGGTGAACACTGTAACTGAGCTTTTTTTGCTGCATTCTGAATATACCTTGAGCCACTGCCCCGCATTCCCAATGCATGGTAATCAAACCTGTGGCTTGACTGATTAGACTGTAGTGTATATTGACCACCGGCAGAACATGGGTACCTCAGGGATCTCTCGCTGAGCTGCAGGTAGCTACTTGTGTCATCAGGGTTGTCCTCTTCATTAGCTAGCTGGGACCAGCTGCCAGTGCTTTCTTCACTGCTGCTGTGATGGGTTGGAAATTCTTCAGCTGTTTTTGTCTCTACTACGTTTTCAGCATCTGGTCTGCTCTGAGTACTGTTGTTGGTAGGGTGAGAAGGAAGGCACATTGATAATGTAAATAAAAATACAGGCAAATAACTAGTATCACCAGTCTTCAGGAATTGCTGCTCATTAAAGTCAATTAAGTTGCAAAATTATACATTTGTAAGAGATTGGATAAGCTTATAATTCATGCACAAAGTCCACTTGAACATATGGTCTGGGATTCCCTTTAAAAACAGCCTTCTTACGGCTGCTATAAATAAACGCAAAACAAAATTAGCCTTCTACTGAAATATGCATAGAAAAGGCTTAACTTGTTCAAGCAGCTTTTACCTGTGCAAAAAGAATTGCTCACTGCATAGGCCTATTCCTTAAAGAAGTTTAGTCGCTTGGTGGTCGAAATGGCTGGCGTCTGCTAGCGCCGACTAACAGCACTCGCTGGCACTCGATTCCCATCCTTCTGCTGGGTAACTTCCTTGCCAAGGCTTCCCCCTGGCTTCTGAGGACCTTTTATTTCTATTTCACCACTCTCTATCATTAGGTACGTTATTAATGTAAACATTAATAAAGGATAAAGGCTAAAACATGCATTACTCCTTGCCTGATTCTTCTAATGTCAACAATAATCCTCAGCACTTCAGTGATGCAGCATTTTGTATTTTCAGAGTTCTGCACGCTCTTTTTTTGTCAATACTTTCTGATTTTTTTTCCGATTTGCGGTATACAACAGAGCCTTCACTGGTAATGCTACTTCCTCTTTTATTTCTGTTTGTGTATGTTTCCCTGAATTGCTTAAAATGCATTTTGCTTCATTTAAATACAGCAGAAACACTCAGAAAACTTAATACATTTTAAACAAAATGTAGTGATTTTAAAAAATACAGGAAAAAAATCTACAACATTAGGCATTTATGGCAACACTGAACCTGTTTATAAGAAGTTAGAAAGTAAATAAAAAAACAAAAAACCCCCCCAAAATATTGTTTCATCATGCAAGACCAGAAAGCATCTCACTGACTATTTAACACACTAAAATCGTCCTCACTCTTTTATTTGTACATGGCTGCAGAGTTTGAAAGCAAACAATATAACAGCCAGTGAAGGTAAGTTCTGCTGAAGTGCTGCAAACAGAGCCTCCCCCAGCCCCTGCGCTGGTGTGCTCTGCTGCAGGCCAGGGACATTTTATACTTTCTTTCCTAACAGGACTTTTGCAGGCACCCGCATTCATATACCCTTAGCTTCCTGCACTTCTCTGTTAGCACTGCAGATCCAAAAGCAAGTTGAAGTAAAATCAGGAAGTATTGAGAGTCGCAAATCATCAATGAATTTTTACCTTCTGTGCTTCTTGGTAGCTTTCTTGAAAAGCAAACGTGTGTTGCCTAGGTTTGGGATGGACAAAAAAGCATAAAGGTATGCTTTAGGCAGTAGGAACCCAAGCTGAATTTGCAACTCAGACTGCCTATGGTGGCCATATGGTTGGGTTAAAAAAACAAAAACAAAAACAAAAACTTTATAATTCTGCATACTTGACATCTCTCTCTCTCTCTCAGATAGATCATTTTATATTTTGTTTTATTTATTACAAAAACTATTTATATTAATATTTATTACCATAACTTTTCAGAGCCAGACTGGACTTTGTAAGACTTAACAGGGAAATTCAGAAATGCAGGCAGAAAAGAATATAATATAAAAAAGCCCCTTCTCAGATGGTAAGAAAAAGGCAATTACACCACTGCAGCAACCAAGATCTAAAGCAAAACTATAGTTGTGTTATATTTACTGGATGGTCTGCATTTGCAACTTTGTCATCAAAAAATGTGTACTGGCAACCAGTGTCTATCTGAAGGCTGTAACATCTCTAGATTTTCACCTATAGCTATGGCTGAGGAACTCTGTCCTCAGTTAGAACAAGAGATCACGCCATTGCTCCCAAATAAATTAACTTGATTAAGAGAACCCTTAAACTATATCACTGTGGATATCTCCTTTTGCCATACTCTAACTGTCAGGATACCTTCTGAGAAGTTGCTGCAGTAATGCTGGATGTAACAGAGACAAAAGGTACTTATTTGCCTGAGGGCTTCTGATCTAGCAGGCACTGAACACCTGCCAAATAACCAGACCTCCATTCCCTGACCGCTCCGGCACAAAGCTCATCATCCTAACTAACGTAAACCCGCTATGAAACCAGGTACCAGGGTACCTGGTTATCAAGATGCTTTTTAATACAGGGCAGGTAGCACCTCATATTTAGTTCAAAACATATATGACATTTTGGGGAGTTTTCTTTGCATTTTGGGGTTTGTTTGATTCATTATGCAATTACACAGTAGAAATACATCAGACTGTGAGTTCCCTACTTTGAACAGGCTGTTGGAACATCTTCTGTGAATCTGTGACTGGACTGGGTCTGATGCGTGCCTGCGTGTATGAAACAACTCTTTTTCCTCATTGAAGACCTTTTCCCATACCTGTATAGCTTTCATTTTTTGCTAATGAGTATATGTATCTGCCTGGTGTTTTGCCTGGAGTCCTGTCTGCTTCTACCTACGCTAATAAATAATTTCATGTGGTAGAAGCGAGTCAGTAGATCAAAGCAACTGGTGCTGATGCTTTTATATCTATATTATACCTATTTTGGGGGGTTACTTCAGCTTAGGCTTGGGCCAAATGTCCATACTACATGTGGTTCAAATTGACATGAAAAACCAGTGGAAAGTGTGTCTTCCCGTGGAGGGTGAAAGCCCACTTGGTGCGTGCGTGGAGCCAGCTTCTGGTTTAGATTTCTCCCAAAGGGATCTAATTGCACTCTGCAAACAGGACCGAGGCATGGAAATGGGGACAAGCTGTTTCAGAACTGCACTGCATCGTATACCAAAACGCTAATGCAGGTGTAGCCTCTGGGTACTAATTCTCATCTACCAATACTATTACTTTAAAATTCCAAAAGCCATTTCAGGAACTCTGCACCAAAAGCAGAGGAAAAGCTGATATTTAAAGGGTTCATAAGCTGTGCGGAAGGTAACTTTATTTTCAAACAGTCAAGATTTCAAACAGGCAGATTTCTAAATGTGTCTTACTAAAAGCAGGTTGCATGTGAAGGAAGAGGAAGGCTAGTGGGGGATAGTCAGCATGAAATAATAGAGGCACTATGCTAATTATCCACCTAATTGCTACCACACACAGGGAAGTACATGCTTTCTCTCTTCAAGCAGAGCATTGTCAAAAGCCAAAACACAGCACTGTATAGAATAAGAGGAGCTACAAAATAGTTCCTAACACTAGCACCTGCAATCTTGCTAGCACTCTGAGATAGTGGGGTGCTGCGATGCTCCAAGTGATTGGCTTTTTAGATACCATTAAAGTAACAGATATGATTAAAAAGTACAGTTAAAAATAGGCAATGCCTTGAAGGAGATTACTGCTCTTAACATCCATAGCAATCCTCTACATCTGCAATCCACTGTAATGCAGCAGGGTTTTCATTTTTCCTTAACCAAAATAAGCTGCTTCTTTTTCAACAAAAGAAGCAGCTACAAGGGCAGCATGGTAGGTTACGGTATAAATGCCATAAAATGAAATTTTATTCTTTTCTCCCTCTGCATTCTGCCAAAGCAGTCTTGAATCAAAGGAGGTGAAGAATGTTTTTAATAAAAATTATTTAGTAGAAAAAAAATTTACTTCTTGTTCCAGACTGTAAACACAAAGTGGAATTTCAAGTTGTAAGAAGCCTTGCCTGCTTTCCAGGTACATAAACACATGAATAAGTAGAGTAGAAAACTAAAGGTAAAATGGCAGGAAAGGAGAAGGAATAGCAGGCTATTTTTTGTTTTACAATAAAACTGATTTTTTTTTAAATTGAGATATTAGCCAGTTGCATCCACCCATGCCTATAGCTGATGCTTGGTAGAACCACCACCACTGTTGCTACGAGTGAGTTAGTGAGATTTTTTTTTAAAGCACAGCTTCTTCAGTTGGACTTTGAGACACCTATTAGTAATTTGAAAAGCACTGGACATAGATGGTGCCATCTATGAGAGTCTGGAGAGCAACACAAATGAGGCTAGAAAGTTCATACTTTTTCAGACTCTCCTGTCTTGATTGTGGAGGACAAACATCTGTACGGTAAAATTTACTCATCTGTGTGGTATTAGACTGGGACCTCATAACAATAACATTGGCATGTTCAGTGCAAATCTGCTCCAGAAATCAGTACTGCAATATATGACTCAGTGATTTTATGCCATTCAGAACCTGTAGTGAGAAATTACCCTGATTATTTCTCAAAAAATGTTTATCTCCCTGTCTTCTTCCTTCATCAAAGTCGTTTTTACTAGGAAGTTAAAACAAACACACACTAAAGCAATGTGCTGGTGTTTTTTTTGTTTTTTGTTTTTTTCTTTTTTCTGTCACTTACCTATTTGGTAGGGAACTTGAAACCATGTGCTTCCCAGCATATGCTTCTGGAGGCTTTTCTTTGCTTATCTGCTCCTTTTCAGAAGGCCCACATGAAGTTAAGGACTCTTCTGGTTCATCTCGTTGATCAGTTTCTATCTGAATTAACGGCACTTCCCTGTGCTGACTTGCAGGGAGGGATCCGGGGTCCCCAATAAGCCCTTTTTTCTCATCCAAACTTACTCCCTCCCCTTTGGGTTTTGACTGAATCTGAGTGGCACTGTGGCGATGCTTGCTTTCCAGCACGTGTCCTTGGCTTGTGTAATCAAAGGAATCTTGCTGGACAACAATGAAATTTTTACCACTTTCAACAATATTTGCAGCCAGTCTGTTTGCATATTGTTCCACATGTGGTGGAGAATCACTGTGAAGCTGATCTGCCTCTGCAACCTCTGCCTCATCTGCTATAATTTTGTTTTTGCGCATTAGTGATTCAATAGAGTTTGCCCATGTCTCGTGAATCAGCATGTCTGTTATCTGGTCAGTCTTGCACCTTTGGTACAGGCATGAGTCAGACTTGCAAAGACCTGAAGAAGCCACGGTACTGACTGGCTGTACACTTAAGGAATCCTGGTGATGACGGGCAAATCCGTCTAATGAGTTTGCTTTAACTGGGGTATTTACTGTTAGTCTAGAGCCTGATGACCTGCTGTCAGGCATGGAGGATTGTCTAAAACAGAAGGGTGTTCGCAGAGAGGGTGACAGCAAACTGCCACACCAGTCCTTTGAATTCCGAGGGGAAGATGCATTATCTTTGTTTTCCTTTTCTATTTCTCTTAGCATATACCTATAGAATTCTTCTGTTATGCTTTCAGTGCTGGACTGTTTAGATGGGCAACTTGGTTTTACATTAAGATGACCGTTTTTCTTGGCTACCTGTTGCAAAGCAGAAGTTAAAATGTTGTTTGCATTCTTTCCTGCATAGTAATCCAGTAATAAATCAAAGCCTCTTCCTTCATTTTCCATCTGATTCACCATAAATCTTGAAAATTCATCTGTAATGCTTTCACAGCTAGACTGCTTAGAGACAGAACTCGTCTGGCTTACAGGCTGACCCAAAGCGTTCATCAGGCCTAGGGTACGAAGAGAGCCTTTGGAATCCGCATCTTCCTCTGGTATGCTCTCGCAGCTCGATGCCTTGCCTCGACTCCATCTTTCACAGTGCAGCCTGTTCCTGGGATGGTTTGGACCTTGCCAGAGGCTATCAACCACAGAAAGTTCAGTGAGGTTCATAATCTTGGCAGCCACTTCATTTGCGAAGATACTGACAGAATCTGGTGCATCCTCAAGGTTTATAGATTCATCCACTACTCGATTCATCAGTCTTTCTTTTAGCTCGGGATGCTCATCTGTTTTCCTTTTGATCTCACTAAGTCTAGGTGCCCTGTGTTTCCGAACAACTGAACCGTTAGGCTGGGTTTCCTTTTTCCTTTTCATGGTTCGGCATGATAAACTCTGGGTGACCAGATATTCATTGCCTCTTTTCCATGCACAGAACCAGGGTTGCTTTCCATTTGAATTTTCAAGACAAATGGCAGCTATTTCTGTTGCCATAGAGACCACAGTTTCTGCCAATTCTTCTGCAAAATCTGTTATACAATATCTGTCCCTTGAATGTTTTACCTGTAGTACAGGCTGAGAAGGGAGTAAGACGTGGTTTCCTAATAAAGACAAGCTAACTTGGACATCATTATTTAGCACAGCATCACACGTATGCTTGGCCTGGTTTTCTGCATTTACAGTGGCATCGGAAGACAGTCGTTCTTGGACACCATGCTTGCATTCAGTGTCTGTAAAGACATTCCCTCGGTCTGAAAATGATCTGTAGTCTTTCTTCTTTTGATTGTTACTCTGATTTGGTGACTTGTAACAGTCTCGTGTGGTTCTTTTCAAATATCTCTTCTTGGGAGATGTTTTTGCAAGTGCATTATGCCCAGTAGCTCTGCTTGTTGGTCCTGAATGCAGTGGGACATTTTCCCTGCTATTTACATCTCTCATATCACTTCTCCTAGTGCTTGTGACATTTCCAAGATCACTGCTAGCACTAGCACTGTAAGAGGTATGCAGTGGCTTACTAGCAGAGTGATCAAGAGGCCTGCAAGGTGTTTCTTGTGGCGTCGCTTGTGTTGGCCATCCTTCTGCTATTGTTACTTTCTCTGCTTTTATGCCCTCAGAAGAGAGAGGAGAACACTCATCAGCATGTCTTATATCATTCATCTTCTTGCAAGTGAAATATATCACGTTAAAAAGCAACTCATTTGCAGTCTCCATGAAGATGTCTTGTGTACTTGAGCTGTTTTCTGAATGCGGGTGTAGCTGTCTCTTCTTCCTAACCTCTTCAACAGAATGTCGTAGAATAATGTTGGATAAGTTTTGTGCAAGTTCATCCCTCATTACTTCATCAGTGTGTGGAATTCGTGGCTGTGCTGCTGTTTCAATGATTCTTCCATTTATGGACTCCATAAAGTGCCCTACATTTTTATATGTATTAGGCTTTGTCAAAATTATTGATGCCTCTTTGAGAAGGGTCTCTGCAATGCTATCATTCAACTTATCCATGCTGCTTCCTACAGCTATGCTACAATGAAGAGTAATAGCTGCAGAAGTCTGAGCAGCAGACAGGAGCCCACTTGAAGTTGCAGGGTACTTATCTTCTTTTGTTTCCCCCAGACCGCAGACTGCTACAGCGCTTGCTACTTGAGTCATGCCACACAGAGCAGATGGAAATGAATATTCTGTGCCAGCACAGTCATCAAGTAGCTGTGAAGACACTGTCTGTAGCACTTCATTATCAACTGCTCTGCTTTTAGAGTCTGTGGCTTCTTGATCTCTTCTGAATTTCTCTGCAGCTTGGGGACTTGAAATAGTTCCAATAACAGTAGCTGCACACGCCAGAGCCACTTCCAATGCACTCTGGTTGTGTCCGTTTGAATGTTCTTCCTCAAAGTAATCTGAAACTTCTGCAGAACTTTCTGATTCAGTCCAGTGGCAAAGATTTGGGAATGCAGATCCTGGCCATTCCGATACACTCTCACAGCTATCTGGACTTTGCACTATGACAATCTTTGGAAGTTCATTCCATGATCGAGAAGCAGTTGTGTCTTCTATCTTACAAGAGCTTCCTACGGAGATGCTAACAGCAGCCTCATCAGTAAAAGTGGGTTGAGACTGTGACAGTCTAATAAATGCATCTTGCAGAACAGATTCGGCTAAATTTGTGGCATACTGACCTGTTGTCACTTGCTCATTTTGCAAGGGAGGATCAGCTTTCCTAACACCTGCACAATTTTTCACATCTGTCTTACTGTCTTGTTTTGTGGCTGGGCCATACAGAGGCTCCAGCTCCTCTTTAGCTGTTTCAGTTAAAGACACATCTTCTAACACATGCACTGAGCAGGAATTTCCAGTCTTGCTAGCCAAATCATTACTACTGAGAGATGATGTAGCTTTTCCAGCTAATTCCTTCTGCCAGAGTATTTCCTGGGCTGACTTATCTTCAAGTTCTGTCTCCTCAGCCACAACATTCACAGCTTCAGAGACTCTGGTAGCTATGTTATCTTTATTAATGTAGTTCCCATCAAGAATAAATGGCAACTTGACTTTTCTGTAGTAGGGATTTTCAAAACCCTTTCCTTTACTTTTTTTGAGATCTGAAGAAAGTTCAGAACTGTTTAATTTCTCATGACCTATTAAAAGAAAAACAAGACATTAGTTTTTGCAAAGCATCTTGTAACTTTGAAAAGAAAATGGCTGCATAACTGCGTATCTCTGTAAACTACTGCACAGCCATGTATCCTTGTCTTTGAACAACAATTTAAAATATGAATGATTATGTATTTTCTAAATTACAATTAAATATATGCATGCATTAACATCAAGGGCAATTTATGTGAGCACTGCCATGGTTGTTTTGCAGTATGAACACTAGCAAAATTATGCTTTGTCTCATTGCTTTTACCAGCTTTATATTCATCAGCTTCGTTTTCATCTTCGAGGTGCTCAGATGCAGTGAGGAAATCTTCTTCTATTGAGGACACTGAACAGTTTGTGTCATCCTCCGGCTTTAAGACATTAGCTTCTATCTGCAGCTGTCTCTCCTGAACAAGCTCAAGTCCAATCAGAAACTTGTTTATTTCGAAGATGATGCAGCTTGTGCTAGTTTTCCTGTCCCCCCGTGCACACTGAACCAAGCAGACATCTGCCAGCCAAGGACACTAGAGGGGAAAAGAATCTCGGAGAGTTATTTAATTAAAAAAAAAAAAAAAAACTTATTTTAAGCCTCCCTCTCTATAAATACCTCAGGAATGTTCTACTGCGAGGATGCAATACAATTTGTCATTTAGCTGTTTGTAACACGGTGTGCAGTTACATATATGCTGAAATAAGACCATTTGGAATGATATCGTCCGATATACAAGCATTTTGGTAGGCAACCCTGTTGTATCACAAGGCTATCTTTATTTTGTTAAAGTTATCAGGTTGTTTGTTTTTAATGAACTTTTTTAAATGATGGAGCCTTATCTGCCTTTAGCTATGTCATGTTGAGCTATTTGACATACTGTTACGAAGGCCCTTACACCACCTGGTGTTACCTGGGTATTGAGGGAATAGTTTGTGAGCCTGAATTTCTCTTTGGGATAATTTCTGTGGCAACACTTGTTTGAAGGCAGCCTTGTAAATAGCGGCTGTTGTTCAGAACAGGTCACCTTCAGTTGTTCTTACAGACCATTTTAAAATACTGTATTTTAAAATTCCTGTATTTGTGCAAAGCCCCATCATCTCAGCCAAGTGTAACTCTCAGCCGAAACTGGGGCTCCGCTGTGGGCCGTGCAGAGCATTTGGCCACAGAAGCAGTGCAACAAAGCAGAAAGTGGGACAGAAACTGAAAGGAAGGAATCCTTGCCCCTGCTTTACTGATATTAAAGCCTTTGAATGTTTATACCACCACGGAGGTAAGTCAGTGTCTCCGCACGGAACTACATTTGGGGATCTGAAGCAAAGCCAAACCTCGGCAGCTTGCCATCTCGTGCTTTAACTTGGGACCTGCCGGATGGAGGCAGCTTTGAGTGGAAACCCCGCTGGATCGAGGTGCTAGATTTTAATCTATGCAGAAATAAGCCCCAAACAGGCTGTGCGTTTGCATGGTACCTAGCATAATGTAACCCCAGCCCAGATCTGTGCCTTCAGGTGGAAATGCAAGGCACATCTCACGTAATAGTGTGGGATGAGTATTACATGGGAATAACGTGTTTTATTAGCTCGCTCTTCCTTTCCAACGATAAATCATCTCTGAACAGAAAACCAGATGCATTAGTCTGTCAGAAGTACACTATAAAAGATGGATTTTTGGACTAGCTGCTAAGGAGAGGTTGCTGAATCAGACTCGAGTGTACACGGTGCTGTGCAAAATGTTACTAAATAACCAGATGCAGTCTTAAATGAAACTGCAGTTTCCTCAGTCCACAGTCGGCGGGGTTGTGCTTGTGAAAATGGCCCACAGGGGAAAAAAAATCAAAAAATCCAAACCTCTGCAAAACCGTTGACGCTCCTGACAAATGAAACTCTCCGGCAAGCCGAACAATATACAGATAAACACAGTGCAAGCCCATAAACCTCGCTCAGCCCCTACGCGGAAGCTCCATCTACTGTGCAGGAGGGAAATTTGGGTTAGTTCTCACTTGTATCACGCTTGCGCCCTCTTTGCGAGGACCGGCAGACCGAAGGGCCGCAGTCGATCGGCGATGTGGGCAGCTGTTCGTTTGCTCAGGCTCAAAGCAGCCCTGTGCGCCCCTCAGTGCCTTCCCGGGGCCTCTCCGGAACCTCACTGCTCCCACCACAGGTTTGTGCGTTATTTTAAACCTTTCTAAATTCAGCCGTTAGTCACGAGCTGCAAGGAAGCTCAACAACCAGGCAATTTCCCGCTTTAAAGAGGAGCACACTGGTATAACATAAAATTCAATGATCTTTGCCCCACAGCTGTTGTGGGACCTATTTCATGAAGATTTAGGTGCACCAGTTAATTTCAGTGGAAAAGTTTGCTGCTGTTTTCTGCAGCAGATGGTACTGGAGATACCTGTTCATGTTTTTTAAGTTTGCTGAGAATATCTCATTTTTTTACTCCGGAACAACTCTGCATTTTTAATTAAATTGTTGCTAATTCACTTCTGGATAAATAAGGTCAGAATCAGGCCCAAAATACTAAGGAATATTCATTCTATCTGCTTCATATAGACATGAACAGAAAGGCATAATGTATGATAAAAATAAAAAAAAAGCTTTTGGTTGTTAGTTAAGTTTCTGGAATTTGTGTATTAAAATGCTCTTAAGCAAATTATTTTATTTATTTCCTCTCTCTATGTGAGCAGCAGGAATTCCTGGCCTACAAATCACAGATATGGAACATTTCACATGAAGTAACAGTAGAGAAGAGGTTTGCATGAGAAATTTGCCTTAAACTCCTTTAAATGTTAAATTTGAATTAATTTATTAATTACATTTTAAGTTGCACAAAGCTAAATGTGGTATCAGCTCTGATACTATTATTAAATCTTAGTATTTTCCATTGGCACATTCAGGCTTAAGGTAGCCTGCAGGATCTTCAAGTTGCATCATCAGCTCTTTCGTGAGGTGCTCGCGTGGGCGAAGATGGATTGGAAAGGAAAGTGGGAAGTAGCAAGACTTTACTTCAAAGAGAGTCTGCAGAATGTGTGCCCTAATCCAGCCCTGTGTATATAAAAAGTATTACATCTTTCCTGCAGCCCCCATCTGTGCTGCCCTTCTGACTCCCGCTAGTCTTGGAATCCAGGCTGATGAATCATCTGTGCCATCAACGCCTGCCTTCCCTGGAGCAGCAAGCGCTAAAACGGCTTAAAGCAGTATCAGCTGCCACCCAGATGTCCACAGGAGAATCTCTCTCCTATCTTTGCTCCTCCCTCCACTTAATTTAGACCTTTCATAGACAGCTAGGCTAATTTTTTGTGTTTGCCAACACCTACCCAGTTCTTAAACTGGAATACGGTCTTTGCCTTCAGCTTCCCTTTCTTCAGTTTGCAAATTCCTTCCTCCTCAGCTGTGATGTGATCTTAAAGATAAGTGTATGGTTCCTACCTGGGGAACTTCATAATCAGCCTGAAGATTTCCTGATGTTAATCCGCTCAGCAGGACTATTTCATTTTCCTTTGGTGGCTGTACATTCATAGAGCTGATAAGTTTGGGGAGATTCGGAGAGACGCTGATCAATCTCTGCAGTATTAAAGATATTTTTTGCTCTCAGGTAACGATCTCCAAGTTGCACAGTTGTATTCATAAATATTACAGTAAAATAGTTACAGGCATTACTTCAAAAAGCTTACTTAAACTTACTACCTTGAGTCCATCAAAACCTGGCAGCATTAAAATACACGAGACGATGACCAGAGTGACAATATAGACTCCAGTAGGACAATCTGTCATCCCTTACGGTGTCATGTTCTAAACAGCTTGATTGTCTTCATGTGTCAAAATGCTTGGCCTTCCTACCATGAGCCCCTAAGAGCCTTGGAACACTAGGTATGCTACGTATGCGGTTTTCTACAGCAGAAAAGATGCAGTAAGTATAATAGAATGGGGCAAATCTTTTATTTTTTGTCTAGGCACATGATAAGCAAGAAACTGAAGAGAGAGTTAACCAGAAATTGCTGATCAAATTAATGCACTACTAAACCTGGAATAATAAAATGTAATGCACAGATGGAATATCCATTTCTCAGATGCTCCACTGGACGCTTTCCTGACCTTTCCTTTGCAATGGTACAACAACTCTCTATCTGTTAAGTATTTGCTAGAGTCAAAGATGATGACAATAATAATGTCAATGATGCTTTGTAACACAGGGTATTTGCTTTGCGATACTGCTAGGAGTCCCCAGTTATGTGCCAGGACATGTCTGTGCTCCACAGCATACAAGGTCAGACCAAAAGGACAGCACCTATTCCAAGAACGCTCCCCATGCTTTTCTGTCAAGGATCTAACGTGCTTTATGAACAGGGAACCACGGATGACCCCTTACAGGGGGACTAAATAGCACCTCCACTTTATACACGAACACAGCACATCAAATGGCAAAGCCATTAGGCGAATGCAGACCTCTCGCACCCAACGCTACGCCTAGCTACTGCGCAATTCAGTAATACTTCACTTTTTCCTTTTCATCTTCAAAATGATAAGCTTGCAGTACTGTAATTTTTCCTCAAAGTGAATTAAATTAGATATAATAAAACTTTCTGGCTTTGCAAATTTAATTCAATTTTGGGGAACAATTCACTTTTCAGGAGACTGATCTTCAGCTGAGACTAAGTATTTATATTTGACATAACTAAATTCAGTGCTTCAATTCAATTTGACATTTTAGTATAGCACAAAAAAACTTCTCATCCTTTTCTTTTTAAATTATAACCTTTCTGTTATCATACACATTTCTCTACTTATCTCTATTTTCTAGTGCCTAAATTGCTACATTTTATTGGATTTCTTAAGAAATCATGACATTTGTGCATCTTTTACTTCACTCCCTTCCCTTTTGTTTGGAATACAAAAGGAGGAGTCTAGAAAGACAATTCTTTAACACTTAAAAAACAATTTAACACATTCCAAGGTCCAATGGGTAATATGAAAGCCTAACAGAGAATAACAATACTTTTCACTAAAAAGCTATGTATTTCATATGAGCAATGCCTATGCTAAAATACTTCAATTCCTTTTACGAAATACTTTCAGTATATTAGTGTGTTGTATAAAACTGAACTTGCTCACAGCTGATATACACACACCACCAGTATGGTGTACAAAAATTGCGATGGGGCAACCATTCTCTTAGAGGGGAGGAACGTGGGAGCCGGCAGGGCTCTGCTGGGAGGGAAGAGCTCCCGGCTGCACACAGCCCACGAACACCGACCGCACCACTACTCCAGGGCTGACAGTTAAAAATCACACAGCTGTTTTCAAAGGTGACTTGTGCTTGTGAGAGAGAAATCTAATTTCCAGGTATTATAAAGAGGAACTGCAAAGAAGCTAGTTTAACTTGGCTTTACACAGATGTTTAGTGTTAACCTACAAGTAAGAAACCTTTGATGGTTCCTCAGTCCTTAGGACTTGCTATAGCTTCTGATCCTTAATAAAAAACAGTGTAGCAGTGTAAGCAATAAAACCTTTTCTTGTTAGAAAACAACCTTATGCTTCTGTGGATTCAGTAAAGTTGAACCTTTCAATCTGTTCTGCACAGTCAACCCTCTGATTCAACAGAAAAATCATTTGCAGCAAAAGGCTGTAATTATTTTTGATATTTGAATTTTCACAGATCCAGGATGTGGAAAATAGCATGTAAAAGCAGCTCCTATTAATTAATGACTTCCAGGAGGCAACTAGGTCCCAGTATTGGCTGTCTTCCCATGAACTAAAAGCGGTCCCAGCAAATTAACCTTGATGTTTGGCTGAGGAACTCCCTGACTACTGTCAGGAGATCCCACCTTTGTTCACGTACCATACAACACTGCTGGCAATATAGGGTATTGGTATATATGGCCAGCTGTAGGTGCCAAGCAAGGATGATGGAAGTGGAACCGATAAAGGAAGATGTAAGCTCAAAACCGACAATGGGCCATATGTTTAAAATGTGACTTCCTCCTCAGATTTGAGGATCTTTTGGTATGTATTTTAAATAGCGTGTATATGATGTAATTTGTTTTACTGTTTGTGTATTTTTTTAAAAGATCCCCTATTCTCTCTCTTCAAACTATCAGTTAAACAGGTGAAGCACATCTTTAGCTCGGTTTTCTCTAGTCTCTTCTCCTGACCACATAATCAAACCACCTGGAGTTTAACTCATTAAGACCAGTCAGCTGAGTAGGACCTAAATGGGTGGAAGAGGCTCAAGGGCTTTTTGGCAGTAGGAAAGAGAGACCTCACAGCTTTTTTTTTTTTTTCAAATATAGTTCTATGTTAAATTAGATAGTTGGACATATGATACATTGATGTTCACATCTCTGATGAAACCAAGCAAGAAGTCTACTTGCAAGATAAACACCGTGAATTTACAGGCTGCAATATTCTGGTAAGTGTGCCTGGGCTAGGAATAAAAAAAGCTATAAATCATGAATTGCTGTTTAGATAAATTCAAATTCCCAAGAGGTACTATTGTGCTTGTTATCGAGACCTAAACTGTTACCTGTTTCACTTGCTCGTCACTGCAATCATCTCTGTTTGCATCTAAATTCACAAAACAAACCTGCAATGAGAAAAGAAACAGTAGCTTACAAAGTCATACCAGAGCAGTAGCAACCCTGTTAAAGTCAATATAAATTTCTATTCTTACAGCTGAAGCTGTGAAACCTTTTCCTAACACTGGAGCTGCAGAAAGATTAGTATAGAGAGAATAACTGAGTAGATATTAAGTAAGGAAGAAAAAAAGGGACAGAAATAAAGAGTCATGACTCTATCTGTTCTGACAGTTAACTTGTCTTATGCATGGCCAAATATTGCCAATAAAATGTAATACAAAAGAGATGAGAAAAGATGGAGGAAATATTAAAAATGGACTTGATCATATATCGGGTAAATTCTTCACATCTTGCTATTCCAATGAATGCCTCTTCTCAGATGCTTGTTATATGCTTTGTAAGTGCGTGTGTTGATATATGTACATGCTTTTAGTTGCTTCTAGAATTTTCTCTGTATCACAGAAATATTGTGGTATTTTTTTTTAGCCTCTGAGTCAAAGGCCTGATTCAGCAAGGCTCTTGGGCTCACACCTGGGGAGAGATGTGCGTTCAGTGTTGAAGCTGAATAGGACTGAATAAGATAGGATGAACACACGTTTATGTATTTTCATGAAAATGAAGCTTAAATTTGCAATCTGAAATCAAAAGGTATTTTCCCCTGAGCAAGCATTGCCAGATTGCTCTTCTTTTTCAGTAAGATTAGTATTACAAACTTGGTGATAATCTCCCTTGCATGACTTGCCTGTTTTGCTCAGAGGTATAATCTAACAGACACTGCAGAGCACAAACTACCTTTTAAAAATTTATTGGAGAAAGAAGGAAAAGGGTAGTTACTAGAAAAGGGAAACTAAAATTAACTAAGCAATTCCACTTATGATTATTATTCTTATTTTACTAGGAGTTTGAGTTTATGGAAACTTTTTAAATGTTGGTTTATGACCCAACACGCAAACAGAGGTTTTCAGCAGCGCTAACCAGGTGATAGAGAACAGTTAACTGTCTAGTAAATTTACATGCAATTCATTGGAAAGTACCGCTTTTAGCTAGGACAAGATTTTTTGCTCCTTATCTAATCACTATCTACCCATTTAGCTGTACTGAGATTAGCTGAAGAATTTTCTTTCCCACGTAACTGAGAGGCTGCGTTCTCACTTTCAGAAACAAAGTCCCTCCTCCAGCTTTAGTTCTGAGTTAAAAGCGGGAACTCCAAAACTGGGCTGACTGTCTTGCTGCTGGGTGTTGCAGAAATCTCATGAGAAGTTGGTGGGAGTTTGCTGCTGTCTTGATTCAAACTCAAATCTGATGCATATTCAGGGCTGAGCTGAAGCCAAAGCTTGATTCCAAATTAACGGCAGATCCAGACTCTACCTTCTAAGAGATGAGTCCAATTTTTTTCCTCTTCACCTCACAGTGAATGCTTCTTTCATTAATTCCATACAAAATATTATTAGGAAAGTAAAATGCTCTGACTTACTTACTCCCTTCACCAATATAGTCGTGAGGCATCCCAGCTCACGCTGCATGCCTGCTTTCACCCCAAGACAACGCTGATTTCAGTTTATATATGCACATACCGTATGTACCGATTATGACCATCTGCAGTAACAGCCAGCACAGCAGATGGAAAGATCCAGCCAGGCCTCCCATGATGAACGAAAACCCAGCCCCCTCCCAGTCCAAATAGAAAGCTTTTTCTCCTTTCTAAAGGCTTTATGGTTTAATACATCTTTACATGATCACAAAAAAATATTTTCTGCCATTTTACAATTTACAGAAAAATACTTCTCTGACAACATCAGCCATCAGAATTTGCCACTGTCATCTGCATTTTATGCATGGTTAACTTTTAAGAGGTAGTTACAGAAATGTCAAAGCTATAAAGTATTAAAAATACCCTCTACCAATACAGTGCTATAGTTATGTAATGTCCTGAACATGTTGCAGTTAATTATACAGACAAAAATCTCTCTTACTTTCCACTGGGATTTTAAGTGTCATCATCCAGGCACTAGGTGATTATTACAAAGCATTAGAAAATTATGCTCTCGACTTATTTAACACCCCTCCACACTGAAATTCACAGATGTCCCCAGTGCTACGTGTTTATGAATAGGCAGGTACATGAGGTGTGCGCGCTTAGGAGATCACTTGGCGAGCGCGGCGGGAGCTGGCCGTGTGTCCCCAAGCATGCTCGCTTGCCCTGAAGGCACGGCTGGGACTGAGGGACCTTCCTGCCAAGCTCATCTGTCAGGATGGTTAGGTCTGCGGGGTATTTCTGTTTTTCTTCCCCTCTCTTCCACTGGGTTCAATGCGAGAGCTTTGCAGAAAAGCCTGCGTGGGTGCGCGTACGTGCTAGCCAAATGCTTTCTTTTCTGGTAAACCTTGTTCTGCCGTTTGCTGCCTACCTGTTGGTATACTGGCACGCATCCTGCTCACGTTATACACTGCCACTCTTAAAAGTGACATCAACTACATCCTAAAAGTAGCCATTTCCAGGCTAGCAGCTCTGTTTCATGGGGTGTAGATGGCATATAATCCTGTAACACCTCAGTGGAAGAAATAGTACTAAGTGCAGGAATGTCTGTTATTTAAAGTCATACCCTGTTTCCTTCATCTATTTTTTTTATTTTATCTTCAGAACCCAATGAATTTATTATATAATGCCTACAGCAGCACTGAATCTAATTTCCAAGTACACTTGAAGGTCCAGATTCCATTGGTATTGATTACACTGTCTTGTCAACACAGTCTCTTAGCATTTTCCCGTCTGTGGATTTTCCAGCCGTAACCTACAGGCAACTTCTGCACAAAAACAGTTTTGCACAGGGGAAGGGCACAGAAGAATTCATTTACTTTTTGCTTTTCTTCTGCCATTTACTTTGCGGATAGCCCTCCTTTGAGCAGGATACTGGACTAGCTGACTGCCTTAATCATAAATTAATTCTACAATTCCCTGCGAAGATGCTCTGCACTACTGGTCCATTCCAGGAAACCCACTGTACGGCTATCTGTTCTGGAGACACCTCCATTAGAGGTGCTCAAAGAGCAAAGACCAATCTGAAAAACCTCTATCTTCTGCTTGCTTAATACAAATTGTATTAAGTATGTCACTGCCTGGTATTGGTTGATGAACTTCTAATAATTACCACTGAGACCTCCATCAAAACAAAGCAAAACAACGCTATAGGGGAATTCGTTATCTAAAGGAGGGGAGTGCTACACAGATGATGAAGAAAAGGCCAAGGTCAGGTCAGTAACAGCAAGCTTCAAATTAATTCTGACTTTCTTCCCTGAGATCAGATGCAAGTTTGTATATTTTAGCTTAATTTAAATAGAACCTAACCTTGTCCTAATCCTAATTTTTAAGTGTCGATCCTTTCCTGCATACCTCCCCTTTACAGCAGCTCACATCATTGTCTTCTCCCTGCGACTATCTTTCACTTTCAGAATATGTTTACTCTCCTCTGTTGTGCTAAGCTACTACCTGGAAACCATGCAGGAATGCAGAGAGCGCTGTGGCCTTTTTGTTTGTTTATTTTGGAGGGAGAAAACAAAAACTTTAAATGGCATTGCACAGCACAACTCCCCCCCCCGCCCAGATTCGAAGCTTACGTGCTGAGATAGTCATGACAAGTCTCCTGTTAGAAGCTAACGTCTGCTTTGGGGCCAGTTCTGTTTCCAGTGCAGAAATACTATTTGCTCGAGTGACAGCAGTTTTTAGCCTGTATTGCGGGAGAACTCCAGGGACTGGCGAGAGGTTTATAGAGAAAATTCTCAAGAAAAACTGTTTTCAGGACCTGAACTCTACTCTTGACTCTGACTGTACAGAAACTGTGCAGGTACCTCAGTTTCCCCTGTCAGCAAACTGAGAATACTACTACTTAAACAAATTATTTCCTAACATGTAGTTAATTTAAAAAGCACCTGATGTGCTATACACACAATACATCGTACCCATTGACAGGCGGAGCGGTGGCCTCAGGAAATCACTAAAAGCGTAACGTTTACTGCTCTCACACCTCGAACAGTCGAGCAATTTCAGGTCGTTTCACAGTACTGATGCAAGCAAGGAAACATATGATTGCCCCCATTTGCCTTACTGCTCTGTTCCAGCCTGTATTGACCAACCTTGGCATATGACACTTTAATATTCCCTAGATTAAAAAACATGCAATGTTGGTAACAAAGGAAAACTGTCTCAGAGGTAATTCAAGATTCCTCTCATTACAAAAAAAAAAAAAAAAAGTAAATATAGTAGTGTGATGCCTATTTCAGCTTCATGGTATTTTCCAAGGCAAGAGACTGCCCAACTCCTTTCCTGTTTGTTTTAGGAAGCACTAACGTCTCTTGATCAGCTGTACCAGCCCTTGCTGGTAAGGAAGGGCTTTTTCTTTGTCCTATGAAATATAATTTAGCTTTTCATAAAATAAAATATTTTTTAATAAAAAGAAAACCTGTTCCTTCTCCAGCCCTTTCCTATGACAAAATACTAACTCGGCACAAAGAGTATAAGGCTGGGCTCATCCTGCCACAAAAGCAGTGGCTTCCAGCACAGTGCTATAATGGCTAAGAGCTGCTAGCAGGTTTTGGAAGAGAAACAGCTCTGAGATGCTTGGTCTCTTTTCTGCCACGAAGCATGAGCTCTTCCAGCTTCCTCTCGTGGAAGAGGCTGAAGTGAAAACCTGCTAAATTCCTTCACCAGCAGTAGGTTCTCATGGGATAATAGCTGTCCCATGCACCTAACTAATATAGTTACTCTTGTAAGTAAAATGAGAGCTACAGTCTTGCGTTCTGTGCTGTAAAAGCCTGTGATCAGCACCTAAGTGTAAGTGCTGCAGGAGCTGTTTACCTTTTTCCATAATATCTAAATATATAAATTATGTACAGTCCTCCAAAATACATCTCAGTATCTGTTTTAAAAGAAAGGAGAGAAGAAACAAGACTTGAAAGTTAGGACTATATGGAGATGGCTTACACAACTTTAATTCTACCTCCTTGCATGCCCACATGTACGCAGCACAGTGACTCTCTAGCTGATTCACTGAGCAGGAAGACTGCAGAAAGGCACAGAATTAGGAAGAAGTAAGAAGCAACAGTAAATCTGCCATTTTCTATTGTTTGAATTCATGATTTTGACAGCTAAAGGATGCTCTTTCGCATGTTTTTTTCTGTTCCAATCTCTCAGTGGCAGTAGGTGGATTATGGCCAGTAAACACAGTATCAAAATTCTGCAATGGTGCCAGAACAAAATTCAACAGGCACAAATGACTCTGCTACTGCACGTAGATCTCTTCATCAGCTTTGGACTAGGTAGCCCAGGGTCACCAGCAGGCTGGGTTTGGTGCCATGCGCCTTGGCATGGGCTAAACACCTCCGTACTCATTTGGACTGGCAGGGAAATCCTGCAGAGCTCGTTGTGCTCTGCGCTGTCCTGGTTCAACTGCTAGGATGCAAATCTCGTCTGGAGACGAAGCTTGTAAGGGCTTTGTCTTGAGTTTGCCCTGTGTTCCTCTCTCCTGTCTTCTACCACAGGACCAAGCCTACTTTGACATGCAAAGTGCATGTCCTCTGACAGCCCAGGAGCATGTCAGAGGAAATACCTGCTTTGGGACTGTAATGCAAGCTGCCTATAAAACTCATATCTAGTGTCCTGCAAACAGGAGCGAAAAAGATAATTAGCCCCAGGAGAGACTGTAGGAGGGGAAAAAAGAAAACTCTCCGAGCAAGTGGTTCCTGCGCGTAAAAGGAGGAAAAAAACCAGTTAATCTGTCTAAGCTTGAGGAGCTGCAGGATACAACTGATTGCCCTAGGAATCTGGAGTAGCTGCTCAGTCAGACAGTGGGTTTTTTTAATGTATAACCAGCTGATAAGGATGCAGGCCCCAGAGGCAAAGCACCGCGGCAGCGAGCGTACCTCTGCGGCAGGGTAGGCAAGTCAGAACTGCGCCGTCCCTTCCACCTTTGGCTTTCCCTGATGGCACTCAGCAGTTATTTTCTTCGCTTTAAATGTCCCCTAGCTAGCATCTGCTATTGCCAGAAGTCCAGTAGTGGGAGGGGGACAGCATCCTGTGTGACAGGGGAGCTGCTGTCTCCTCGCTGTCCTGGTTTGAGTGATGCAAGTGTGACACTCTGGCAATACAGCTGTTTAATAAGCGTATGACTATGCTTGTTTGCACCTTCCTTTGCTCCTTGTGCCCAATGTGAGTAACATGCATCTTACATTAATGCAGTGATTTTTAGCATGGTTGTTTAACATTATCCTTTGAGCAATTAAAGGCTGAGGTTTATTTCCATGTTGCTTCCCCTCCTCATACAAGGAGAAATCGTTGGTTCTCAGGATGTGTATTCTTTCTTAAATGCTATTACGCTACTGAATACTGTCTCTCTTTCTTTTTAATGTAAAACTATGAAGGTACAGTTTGCAAAAAGGGCTGTGAAATCTTACAGCAACTATGACTGTTTCAACAGTTGTTTTCATGAATTTAATTGAGTGTCTGACTTTATTCATTTCCGCTCTCAGGAGTAACTCTGTGATGTGATGTGCAATTTGGAAATGGAGGTGCAGTTTTTCTTTGTTACCTATCCTAATCTTAACTTCATCCATGCGAAGTAGAAAAAGAATACAGATATTCTAAATTTTTATTAGAGCAAAGTAAGGGTCTCCTGGCTTTAGAAAGATAGTTTAAATCACCATAATTTCCCCACAGCACAATAACCAAATACAGTTACTCCAAGTCATCGCTCACTAGAATGGAAAGTGTCTATTTTGTAGAATGGTACAGCTGCATGTTGGGTTCCCTTAGGAGCTGAAGTCAGCGAAAGTCCTAGGAAAAAAATACTGTTTTACTCCAAGCATCTTTGAGACAAAGCAAATGTAGCCCACAGGAAATATCAAAGGAATGGCAATATGCCATATTTTCTCCTGAAATTTTCTGTAAGCTTTGTCTCTTTGAAAATGACCAGTGACATTTACATATTTTTGTTTTACATAAGGATGACATAAAATGCCTCTTCTAGCAGATTCTAACAATGCAGCCATCTGTCTTTTCTGTCTGTGTGACAAGTTAATTTGTTTTGATGGTTATCAAAATGCTGATCCACAAAACTTCCAAAAAGATCCATGCATTTACTTTCACTCAAAATATTTCTGCCAATGTAAAGGTCAAATAAAAACAATCACTGTTCTTGTGATACACAGCTTGCCTGTAAAGAACCCTAATTGCCGACGTCACTGTCTTTCCTTAAACTTGCAGCTTCTTGAATCCTGTAATTACAATAACGTTTCAACTACTGTTTATTTATTTATCTAGAAAGACAGGCAATATAACTGCAAAATGATGATTCTGGAATGTCATATAAGAGTGCCCTCTAGTTAAATATTAATCAAACTATCTCATAATTTTGGGGATCCTAAGGTTTTTAAGCATCAGGCTTGTAGGGCTTGCATGAATACCCTAGAAGTTCTTGCTTGTATGAATTTTCTGGGATGCTCGGGGCTTTGATCAGTCCACTGCAATCTGTTACTCAAAATGAAGCTTTCATACCTGAGGCCACTTGGCTACGCCTCTCAGAATAATTTTTACAATCTAATTACGTGCTGAAACGGCTGCTCTCAGGTTTCACTGTGACTCAGTGGGCTTTGGGAAGTTGTGGCCTCACAAATCTGCGGTCTTGGGCAAATTCAGTGAATTTGATGGAAGCCTCATTATCGAGGACTTGGTTACTAGCCATATGAATATGCACATGTCAGGTGTCAAACTTCACATGACTCTGCACCCAGCAAGGCCAAAGGCAATATTCAGCCTGATACTCTCACCCTTTGCTTGTCTCTCTCTAACACTGAAAGGTTTATGTTTCTGTGTTACTTTTGATCCCAATCTGTAAATCCAGATGGTAAGTTTTGCTGCAGAGAGAACAAAAAATACAACCATTGGTGTGTGACCATGTTAAGGCACTTACCTATGAAACCCTATGTCCATATCAGTCATCTTAAATTACTTTTTTGCTAAGCCTTATACTTACTGATTTTTTTTTTCTTTCTGTACCCATTTAAACATCAAGTGCAATCTTAGAAGACTAGACAAAAGAACTGTGACAGTTAACAAAGCTGCGAAATCTGATTTCAGGGCTACTCTGAGTAAAACATTAATAAATCTAAAGCAATAAACCATTAGTGATGCTATCATTTAGCTTTATTTAAGTTAATCTTGTCTTTTTCCATTTCCTATATTTCAAGATTGTTGGCATGGAAAAACTATGGTTCCATCAGACCATTTCAGGGCATGTTATTTCCAAGGAGGATTTGTTTCTAAGCAAAATAATGAATATGGATCTGAGACCACTTTGTGTGTCGCACAGAAGCCAGCCCTGCTGCTTCTCCTGCTTGCCTGGACCCCTCTCTCAGCAGAGCAGGCCAGAGCCTGCCCCTAAATACTGGTACAGCCTGAAACAGTAGGTTGGTGACAGGGTTGCTTCAGAAAGGCAAAGATAGAACCTAATGAAAAAGTATTTTTAGACATTTCCAGGAGAAAGATTTCATGGAAACTGTTGAAACTTTCATTGGATTGGTGTGAAGTTTGAACTGTCGTGGTTAACTATAGCCTAGATGCTGTTAAATAAATGCTTTAAAGAACACAAAATGTTTACTCGTTTGAAAAAAACAACTTATTTAATAATGAAACCAAGGTGAAAGACTGACTCCCTGCAGTTTCAAATTTTCGTTTGTCTTGGCAGCCTCTGCCAGTAGGTTGGCAGCCACTGTTCATAATCCAAGAAATGTAACTGCCTACAGTTATAAAGCTGAGGAGTTACATTTTTTTAATCTTATAAGCAACTAAAGTAGGGAGTTATTAGTCTTGGATATATGGAGAATATTTATGGTATGTTAGCAAATGAATGTTCAGATTTCCTGGACGGCTGAGTATTTGCCTACTATTTCTACAGCACTATTTGGTATACTGTTCCTCTAACTACTATAAAAATCAAATATTTTTTTCCACAAGATATACTTGTATGTTATGTAGAGCCAAAAGAAGATGGATTGAGAAAAAAAAAAAACAACAAAACTTTAATCTCCTTATCTGTGTATGTCACACACTTCCATAGTTCACTACAGCCATTTTCAATGCTTGAGAGAAATGAAGTATATGTTGTTAAGCCTAATTTAAAATTGCAAATGATTCTGCTTAAAAAAAAAGAAAGAGACAGAGAAAAAGAAAGAGAGAGAAAATATTCCATAGCAGTCACTATGGGAGAATGATTGGTCTCAGGTTCCAACTGTACCAGGTTTCTGGGGTGTATAACTGAGCAGGCATTATCAAGGCTTAAGTACATCAACCAGATAGATGGAAACAGTAAATTTTGTGTTATACAACTGGGTATGAGCTCTTAGATCAGAAACTAAAGCAGAAATATCTGGAAAAAGTGTGTTTTCTTTGACTGACTGAGCCAATTCTCACTTGTCTCTACTATTCAATAGTGTTTATCACAGCTCCTAGGGTGATATGCAATATGATTTATTTCTCCATTTCATAGTATAATGCCAGTGTGCATAATAGCCTGCATTTCTCATTTTTATATCTACATATAAATATATATATAAAAAAATTATATATATTGTGCAGTGGGGCAAGTGTGCTCCATGTTGCTGTCCCCTGGGCTTCAGTTCCTTCATTCTGCACTACACCGGGGAGAAAGGCAGGAAGAGGTGGTTGTTCATAGTGCAGCAGACCAGCTCAGCAGCTCCAAGGCCTGAAAACCTAACCCAGAGAGCGCGATGGGGATATAACTTTACCAGGGGTGTCTCACCGGCCAGGATGTGTGGGGACCGAGAGTGCAGTGAGTAGGTAGCATAACAAAAGCTTTTGTGCTTACAGGAAATTAAGTGTCTGATGGGGGACTTTGACTGAACTCAGTCATATGATAAATATACATCAATCTATATTATTAAGGATTAAGCTTATAAGGTCTAATTGATTAGGATAAAACCCTGTACTTCTCCCTCTCCCCTCAAGCCCATTCTGACTTCAGTGCTTTTTCCTGCTCCCTGCGTCATGAGATTGCTAAATTTTTAAACTAAGGTCGTCACGTTTTCTCTGCTCTGAAAAAGAATGCCTCGTTCTTCCCTTAACAGCCTTTGTATACAGCCCCCAAAGACCTAGGTATAGCTAATCATTGTCACAAGCAAGAAAATACAGCCTTATAATGTAAGAAGTCTGGTGACTGTTCTTAGCTCCACACGCTTCGACGTATATCAGAGTTACGCTGTGGATATCTCTAGATGGAGTTAAAGTACGAATAAAAATGTCTGCTTACTCTGTGACTCAAACAGTGGATTCTTTAGGGTGCTTTCTTCCACACAAAACAAACTCTTACAGTACAGCTAGTGGTTTCCACTGCAATTTAGAAGATAATATACCCCATTCTAAATGCTGAGTTCCCAACACATGGGATAGTCTCTAAACACAGCAATCCCCTGATACAGCCTTCAATCTACTAACTTCCGTTATTATGCTTAGACCAAGGCCACGGAAATAAACAATTAAGAATACAGTAACATGAAAGCAGAAAAACAGAACGATTTCAGAGGAATAATTCCAAAAACAGAGGATTATTCCAGAGCTGGGAGCACTGCCCTTTGCTTTATGGTCCCCTCTCAACAGTGTGCTCCACACGGAGGGCTGACCATCCAGCTTCACCAGCTCCATCTTTCGCTGTCAGCTTTGTTCCTCCTGCGGCTCGTCAATCTCTATTTTCTTCATTTCTGACTAAATAAGCTTCTAAAATAAAGAACATACGCTTGCCAACGACTTCAGTAATTTTTGAGCTGAACCTTTAAGGACTGACCTCTGTTTCTGCTGAAGGAGACTTATATAGCATCTATCTGCTCACAGATGCGTTATGAATTCCAGGGCTGTTCTGCCCCAGCTATTTAGACAGGTTATAAATAGGTATAGCTCTGAAGCAGCAAGATTACTGGGAAAGGATGAAATATTACACATTTTTGTTCTGATGAGATGCTCTGAAAAATGGTCAGATGAATTTCTGAATGGTTATGTGAGTGCTAGAATTAACAAAGCCTGCTTACCTACATATTAACACTTCAAAGTTAACTTTTCAGCATCCTGAGTTATAAGCTCTGACTGACACTTTTGCTTCAGTGAAGTGTTTATGAATTTGTTGCCTTGTCCTGTTCCTCTGCTGTGCAGCAAGGTGTGAGTTCATGCTCGGCTGGTGCACTTTATAGTCTCCCAGCTCTACCCATTTTCATAATGCTTGCATGATCTTTTATCTCTGTATGCATGTGTCAAATTAGGCAGAGATCAAAAGTTCAAAATCTGTTACACAGCCCACCTGGACCTCTTGTTCTCTTAAGCTATGTCTCTGTTGGAAACAAAGCTCTAATCTCCAGCACGCAGAGTGGTAGCTTAGCTTGGCATGTCAAGCACGTCAGGGGGCAGATTCTGCAAACTGCAGAGGAGTTGAAGAATATTGGTGGGGCAGAAACATCAATTCCTCCATCTCCCTCTGTCAAGACTAGTTGGCAGCAGTATGTTTCCTGATCTGGGCTAGCCACCCTCCAACCCCCTTTTTTTTTTTTCTTCTCACCTGCTTCCCACAGACCATCAGGGCTTAAGTTTCAGCTCGAAAAAAGCTGAAGCCCAGTGCTTAACTTCTGCTGATGATGTCTGTTGCTGTAGGAGGTTAGGTTTGAGATGGCTCAGTCAAGTCATGCTACTCCTCTGCCTCTCTGAGCCTCTTGAAGCCATCAGGGGAGGCTCTGTTGCCAAATGTGTCCCTGAAAGGAGTGGATCAGTAGGTCTCTGCTTTTGTAGAAACAGGGGGTTTACTTTGGTGCTGCCCTCTTTCTCTCTGCCTATTTTTAAATAATTCCTTTGTGTAAAAACAGTTTTTTTTAAAAAGGACATCTTTTAGGTTACCACAAATTTTTTTTTTGAAAATGAAATGAATCACCATCCTTACCATGCTTGCAAAATGTGTTGTTCGGTTACATTAGAAAGATTCACCGAGTCAGTTAATTTGACATCTTAAATGTATGCTCTCAAAACCCTAAATGCCACTGCATAATTAGAAAGGAAGGCATGATTGAACTTTGAAATTTCCTTTTTTCTCCACTTCTCCTTTATTTGCTCTCCCCTCAGCTTGGATTTGCTCCTTCATCGCTCTGGTTTTCATCGAGCCTGAAATTATTGCTATTGGTAAACAGGCAACCCGAAACCATAATTATGGTTCTTTAGTGAGGCTGTAATCCAAGGTAGTCTAGTCTCTTGATTCTTAAAAAAAATATTTAATCAAGCTAATGTTAATCCAACCAGTCTGTCAAACTATTTTCATGCATACAAATCCATAGCTAATTTGGAACAGTGTTTTGACTAACTACAGGTAGTTTTTTTGGCAGATGTAGGTCTCGCTCTAGTTCAAGTCTGATCTATTGATCTCCAGAATTCAGTATGAAATATTAAGCATAAACAGATAAATGATTTTTTCCCTCTTACAACCTCCTTTGACCTTCTTGGAAAGATTTATTTTCCCCAAATACTCTGTTTAAGAAGCAAGGTAGGAAATTGCTCAGGATGCATAAAGTGTTTTCAAGTGGGAGATCATTTTGGTGGATTTTACAACGATTTTTTTTTCTAAATGCTTAGAAAAATTACTTAGAAAAATATGACTGCTCACATTGTTACATTGTTAGTTGAAAAGAATGTGGAACATGTCACAGCCAAACATCTGCTGGCATTTGGAGCAGCGGGCCACTGGATCAGAATTATCAGTTCCATTTCTAATCCCTGTATGTGAGGCAGAAGTACCTGTAATCCATTCTCTGAAATTCTGTATTCTAAGAGCCAGGCCACATACTTGCTGAAATTGTGGATGCTTTTTTACTGAATTAAATAGCACCAGACAGAAACAAACATCTCTCCATCCAAGACAGTCAGTTAGATTTTTAGCTTTATCAGTGCTATTTTTAAGTTCTGAAGATTTAAAAAGCTGAGATGTTCAGTCTACAGTTATATAAATGCAGTTTGTACATTTAGCTGGTGAAAAAGTACCTGAATAATGCCCTTGAAGTTTTTACAGAAAAACTGTTAAATAAAGCAAGAATTTCCTAGCTTTCAATTTATCACATCTGAAATTACATATATGGAAATTAAAAAGATGTTTGAACTTTCTTTTTCTCCTAGACAGGGTTATACTAGGACAACATTTGCTTTCCTCCTGGGCTACTTTAACCTGAAGCTCCAGAGCAGCTGGGTCCAAAGGACTGCTAGGCTCCTTGCTGTGCTTTCCATGGCTGAAAGCACCATCCCTAATTTGGGCTCATATTATAATGCGACAGAAAAGAGCTCAGATGCTCCTACAGTCTTGATTAAAGTCAGGGCTTTTGTAGCTCCCACTTTCTTTGCAGAAGAGCAAAAAGATGAGAAATCTTGAGATCATTTTCCTTTTGGAAAAGGAGCTAGAAACCTTTGCTTGATTGAGCTTGTTGCTATGCTCAGGACTGGTAACTTGGAGGTAAATTAACTAATTTCAGAAACACTATGTGGTGGGATTCCAGATTTCTGTTGTTTTCTGACTTATGCTGATACTTTCTGAAAGTACTTTCAGAAACTTTCTACAACCCACAACCCCCCTGTCCTTGGTTTCACATAGATGGTGGCAAGTGTTTCTTAGCTAAGCTAAGAAAAAAATGTCATATGCTAACACTATAATGGTAAAATGGATGCTGTATGGATAGCTGTAGATAATCTTTCAGTTCAAAGAACACTTGAACATATAGTTTGTATGAATAAGGTTCTAAAATCCGAAGTAAAACAGTTATGGCAAAACACGGCAGTGCAATTATGTGTAACCTGCAGTGGAAGTTAGACTTCACGCTCTAACTGTTAAGTGGCTGGCACTGGTACTCAGATGTGCAAAGCTACTCAGAAGGAAGAGTTTCCAACCCTCGCATGCTCTTCACTCTCTCATACTGTTATTGGGGACGTGTTTATCTGTGTAATAAACAACCGTTCATTTTTGCCCCAAAGAAGCTTTACTGTTGCAGCCAGCAGAAGACTGAACTAGAGCAGAGGCAATTGGAACAGCTGCCTGAGGGCAGACAGATTCGCGCAGGCCCGCTCACAAATTTCTCTGCTGTTTAAAGATGTAACTGTGCAGTCACATGCACTCTAACGAAGAGCACGGGAATATTATTTGAAGTAGGAGCGTGTGTGTGGCTTTCTTGTGCATATAGTTTCATAATGACTAATGCGCATCCTCATTCAGTTTCTTTTTGTTTTTAAACTCTGCTTCTTTAAAGTAGCTTCATGCAGAGGAGTGAGGCTTGTGACACTGATTATAAAGCATGTAAAGGAGAAGACACTTTCCTGCGGTTTCTGGAGAGACAGATTCCAACTGTTTATAAACCGCCAACTTAAATTTGCTGAGTGTCAGATGATATACTATGGATAGGATACGTTCCCCCATCTTTATTTATTTATCTTTTTTTTGTGTGTGTGTGTGTGTGTGTTTCAATTTCTATTATTTAGCCTTCTGTTGCTTCACTTCTGAAAAGCTTTAGAAAGCAGGCAGGAATTTGTTCCTACCTTGGTGTGCCATCACAGGATGGAAGAAAGCAATTGTGTAGTTTCCAAGTGTTTCCCTTTCCTGAGCATAGAGATAAATTCCTGGAGAAGAAGGATGTGTTATAAGGATGGACTTCTTTTTATACAGATATGAGATTCTTGGTAGAAAGGAAATAAGGAAACTGAAACATACCAGTTGTTGCATATACATTATTTGCTTTTAGATGAGAATGTTTTTTTTCCCCCTCACTGACTAAATTTTGGTGACTTATTTTCCCTGCCACTGGCTAAAATCACTTCTATTTGGAGTTGTTAATGGTTGTAACTAACATGCACAGACCAATTCTTTTGGGAGATGGGAGACTGGGAATAAGTAAGATAAGGGAATCCATATGTGGTAAAATTTGTTCCCTAATATTTAAATAGTTAAAGAGGATCTTAAGTTGAATAAGTCTTATGAGGTGTTTGGAATAGCTTGATAGTAAGTGACTCAGAATAAAAAAGCATCTTCTGGAAGACAGAACTAATTATCCATTAAAATTTGAATGCAATGCCTGTCTCGCATTAATTTCCATGCTTGCCAAAAGGATTCTGGCAGAGAAACCTGCTGTAAAATGTAGAAATAAAAACATTAGTTTGGAAGTACTAGAAGTGCCATGCAGCTGCTTGCAAAAGGATGTACACAAACAGAAATGCAAGGCAGCAGCATCACATAGGCAGGAGAATTTACAAGCAGCAGCCTCAGAGTACAAAGAACCTCAGGTGCACCTTCTGTACTCTAATCTAAATAACTGAAAAAGCTTCATGAAAGCTTCATGATAGGTACTCCTGACCTATATATACCAGGAAGGTTCCTGACCTCATCAAAGTAAAATTTTATACTGAAAACCAGGAAAAAGTTCTTCCTTGGCAGAGTGCCATGGTCCTACTTCTTTGCTAATAGTTTGTCTGCCCTTGACTTCAGCAGGATGCAGAGCATGTGGGAACACAGCAACTTGTGGCTGAGTACGAGCAACCTGTAGCTGATCCTGAGCCTTCCTTCTGCCCCACAATCCTTTGTATGATTACAGAATGATAATTTAATTTTCTAGCTGTGAGTGGAGAAAGTCTTTTTCTACTTCCTCCCCTCTATTTTCATTAGGACAGCCACAAAAATCACATTATTCCTTTCAGACTGTAAAATCCAAGCGTCTCTTTCTGGGTAGTGTGTATGTGCTATGAAAATAACAATCATCTATCTTATTTCTCTGCCTTACTTTCTTAATAAACACTTGTCCTGACTTTGAGATGGACTTTTAGATTGTGGCTGAAGAAAAATAGGGTAATGGCTTTTCAGCTAAAGTAGAAACAGTATGCTGAACTCTACATCCTTTAGTACCACATAGATATTACATGATTTGTTCAATTTGTGCTTCTCTCAGAGCTAATGTAGCTTTTGTACAGATGCAGAACATGGGCTAAGTAATTTTGCCTTGGGATACATCAGGTTAGTGGTACTGGAATGAATGCTAACAGGTCTCTGGTATCCTTTGCTTAGCTCATTCTTGCACCGTGCTCAACCCTCATAGTTTCCCATACGGAAACAAGACAGCGTATGTGTAGGCATTTGTGAATTTATTGCTCCTCTTTCCCATGAAAATTTATAAGCATCTCTGGTGCCATCATCCCTCCACTGACACTTCTATGCAGTTTGATGGGAGTGCTACATGGGACAGATCATCTACACCTGAAATATGCAGTACATGTAGATGTCAACATCTTCAGAAAGACTGCATTGATTTGAAAGGTTGAGCAACATAGGCAATTCGGCAGCAGCTAGGTGGGCCTATACCATACTTTTTCAATAGTGTTTAGTGCCAACCCACAGCTCAAAGGCAGGAACAAGGTAGCAGAAGTCTTGGAACTTGGCAACTTGTAAGTAAGGTTAGCCTCTTTAATCTCCTTCTGCCCCCCAAGTAGGGCAAGCAGGAAAATGGGGCTGGGAAATAGTACTGTGGAAATGGAAGTGCCTGAGCATGTCTCCTCTTTTTTGCTCTAAACCCCCGTATACCTCACTGTTTTGACGCATAGGGTTCAGGAGGCTTGCTTATGTGAGAATCTGTCCCATGAGCCGAACAATTGCTATCTATCACACAGATGGGGTTTCCAACTGCTCTTTTTGCAAGCTATAGTAGACTGTTTCCAAAAGAAGTCAACCCGGTATACGCTAACTTCTGCGAGTTACTTAAATTCACATGAGTAAGGTCCTGACGTGACTCCTAGCTGATATATCTCCCCAGCCTAACCACAAAGCTTTTTTTAGGGAATACTGGATGTTGTCAGAAGGATGTGTTATGCTACTTCTAACACAACCTTTCTCCCTCCAGCATTTTTAGTAGGAAATAGACCTGAAATTTTGTCCCAATTATTCTTCAGAAGGTCTGCATCTCAAAGGCCTTGATGAATTTATGGGCCTTGATATATTAGAGACTGTTCCTATTTTAATGGCCAGACTACATTAATGAATCATCTGGAGTCATCTCTTCATAATTCACGACTTCAAAAACAGCTGTGAATGTTTTCTTTCCATTAAGGCTTACTCCTTTGGGTTTGATGTAATTAATTGTCACTTATGACTTAAAGAAAATATGCCAATAAATATTTATGTCATATGCACCATCTGCTTTCTCCAGTGCCCTGTATAAGCAATGTTTAACATTTCTATGTGCTTCACACTGTAATTCATGTTAGAGGGAGCCTGTGGTTATGACAGCAGCAAGCAGTTATAGATGTGCACTCTGGAGGCAGGACAAGGATCTCATTCCTTGAGAAAGAAGACCATGGAAACACTGAATATGACAGTATGAAATGCTGAAGGGGACACAGCTGCATTACAAAGCTTGACCCTCTGGGTATTGGACAACCCTATTTATAGCATTGTCAGAGTGAGGCTGGGCATGTGGTTCTCTTACATAGAGATATCAGAAAAACTGCTTTGTTAGAGTATCACTGAGGGGCAGAAAAGAAGATGGAAGATCTAGACAGAAGATTAAAGAGTGTACCAATCTAAAGTTGCAAAAGAAAGGAAAGCTTACTATCATTATTCTTCTCTCACAGAATTCAAAAGCTTTTTTGACTACTGCATAAAATATATCTGTGGCACTGAAATGCAGAAGTACAACCCTCTAAAGGCATATTTAATTTCTACTTGAACATTAGTTCATATATGAAGATATCTTTTCCTGAGCCAAATACACTCAAAAGTAAAAATTAACATATTTTAAAAATTATACACGGAATCCTTTCTTCACAGAGGCCAGCACTCCTCTGAACTGGTGTTCAGTCTACTTACACTGTGCTCAGTCAGAGAGGGAGCACAACTGGTAAAGAGGAGAGTTTCCTAGTTTTTCGTGCAAGCCACAGCGGGGCCCTCTGAAAGGTATAATTCCTTCTCAGGGCAGCATGAACACCCACATGTGCCTGAGGAAGGGCTAAGACTCAATGCCGCAATTTAGCCTGCAGCTGTTGATTCCTCCTCCTTGTCAGGATGTAATTAAGGTATTGCCACGCTGAATAGGAAGATGGGACTTAAAACTAAAAATACTTCTACTAATTATGGCTTAGATCTGGAAAGCAATGACTGGATTTTGATTTCTGAAACAGACAATATTCTTCTGGAAGATGCCTTAGTAACTGTTGAGTGAAAGGTGGAATAAATATTCTTCCGTAACTCTCTGTCTATCCGACAAACTGCTGAGTGTGTGACTGCAAGGAAGGTAAACATTTTTGCAGGGAGCGTTGCCGATTTTTTGTGGACAAACAGGCCTTTCCTAGGTTTACTAGGAAATGTCATTCTTCTCCAAACACCATAAAACAAAATAGTTGTTTTAATTATGGTCACTATTCAGTAAAGTATATTTAGAGATTTTTTTTTTTTGAATGATGCCTGAAATCATACATATGGTTCTGACTGAAAACAAACCCAAAAGCAAGCAAAAAACCTCCTTTGGAATTCAACAGTACACTTCTGTATTTTGCTTATGGAGAGCCTTCCTGGCTACAACCAATCCAAGGAAGAAATATCCTTTCTGAGCTCCTGTAAGACTAGATTTTTACCCTTTGATGAGGGCTATCCTTTGAGGACTCCGGAGGATACATCGGAGGTATAGGCACTGATTAAGAGGACAAAGCATCCCAGTGCATAGATTTTCATTCCCTGATCTAGTGACTGCGCTGTTACTAGCTAGTTACCTGGAAGTCACTCTGCATTCAAAGAAGCTAATGTAAAATATAAATAGGTACATTTGTATCTAAACATTCAAAGATATGTAGTGTCAAAACCCAAAAGGAAAGACTTGGGTGAAGAAATGGATTTGATTTAAATGAAAGTGATCTTTTCTTCCTCAAATACACCTTGTCAAGGAACCTCCCTTTCTGCCTGTACTATTGTTCAGTTTGAATCAATTTGTCAGAGCTGTTACCTGGATGTACCTGTTCCATCCCTTGAATGAGTACTGATGTTTGTCTGACAATAGGGTGTCAATATGATTTAAGGAGGAATTGGCCAGAAAAGCTAATGTCTTAGTTTTGTATTTACTTTTCAGGTAGTTTTTCTCTCTGACTTACTGCAGATTTGTACAAATGCCAGGGCAGTGTAAAAGATGAAACAGGGGCTCAGAGAAGACGTGAGACCACAGAAGCCCTGATTCAACCAGCTCAACCTACTGTGTAATGGCATCTTTAACCTCCCTCTGGAATTTGCTTAAAAGCTGTATGGCTAAACTGCCTTAAAATTGGCAATGCACAGGTATCTGCCTAGGATAGGCAAGCTGGGCAGTGTTAAGGTAAGGAGTCAGTTCTGAAAACGCAGCTGCTATGAGGGTGTGACGGCATTCCTCGGACCAGTGCAAATGGCAGGGGTAGGACAGTAGGAGCCAATGATTAATTAAGCTTTGGAGAATATTTTAATAATACTGAGTCCATCCTAACTTTGGGCTGCTATCCTCTTCCCCCTTCCTTCGCTCTGGCCATGTATTACTGCTGCTTACTTGGGCTGATCGAACTAATACACGATTGCGTGTGTCTATGTATATATCTTACACTATAAACATACTTTTATGGAGTTTTATGGTGTGAGCGCTTATGAGTGTTGTTACGGAACGGGAGTACTTGCAAGTGGAGAACACTTGAAGGAATTGCAGGATTATTTCAAGAATGCTTTAAATCTTTAAACCTTTTATTGAAACTGTTCTCTCACCCATATTCCTGCAAAGCTAGACTTTTTTTCAGCTATAAGCCATGAAGGACTTAATAGCCCTTGACACATCGTGACTCTTTAAAAGCTAGTTCTTTGGTTATACCAAAGAAATGAATACTGTATTTGGTTTTGTTTTTTAATTGAAGAGCTGGGAATTTCCTCCTTCCATATCTATCACTGCCATTTAATGGTATAAACTTTCTGTTTCTAGTTCTCCAGGATACTTTACATAAAATTTTGCAGCACTTATGTAGAAGAAAGTTTTTCTGGTGCAGGTCTGGAAATCCTACTGCCCCTCACATGGAAAAATACTGCTTGGGAAGGAAAGGGTATATTTTCTTAGAACAGAGGTTTTCAAGTGCAATTTTTGGTAGGCTGTCATGTAGTGGAAGGCCTGTCTCCTATCCTCCATGCTGGTCATGTGAAGAGGGAAAGGGCATGATGATGCATTTCATGAGAGTGTGCGTTCATTTTAAGAGAGGATCCTTCTTCAGTGCAAATATCACTTCCAATGGCTTTTCTCTCTGCTACTGACCACTGGTCTGGGGCATGAAAATCCAGAGAATTTCTGGAAATCTCACTGCACCTTTAGGTAAATGAATGCCAAACATCTTACAGAACTATAACTCACTCATCTGTTTTGCACTCTACTTGCTTTCCAGATTGCTTTTTTCCTTAAAAATACCTAAAAAGATAAATGAAGATTCATGTATAGTAGCCTGGCAATATCACCCTAATTGTGATGATGCTTACTGCAAGGGTATTGATGGGAAAGGAAAATATCAAGTCGGAGGATCTATTAAGAAGACTCCTAAATGACTTTTCTGTGGGCAGTATTAAGACTTTGTGCTTTAGGAGAGTCTCATACTAGAAGAAGAAACTAAGTCATCTGAAAAAGGAAGAATTTCTATTTCTCTGCTTAACCATACATGTTCAGCATTGCGGATTAAATAACCTATGTCTTTGGAGGGAAACGAGGGACAGTGCAACTATCAGTTTTTTTTTTCTAAACAAAGTTTGTTCAAAAGCACGTTCAAAGCTGAGAACATTTGATATAGGCCCTATGAAAGAGATAGTTGGCAACAGTGGAGTGAGCATAGATATGTATGTGTGAGATGATACCTGTCCACAAGTCTCTTTGTGGGATAAGATTGTCACATTACAGATATTTTCATCACACTTGTAAGTCATTTTGTGCAGCTTATGAATGATTATTTCTCATGAATCCATATATTTTATTCTATTATGTGGACTTTGATTAAATTCTCATTCAGCATAAACAAACAAAGCAAAGCTTCCATAATTAAACTATCTTTAAAATTTATATCATCTAATTATGACATTAGCACAAAACTATGTATCCTAATCTGCAGCAGTAAATTGCTGCAAAACAATATCACTGTTAATTAAAGTAGGTTTAATTTAATGTTTAGTAAT
This sequence comes from Rhea pennata, assembly GCF_028389875.1. Taxonomy (NCBI): domain Eukaryota; kingdom Metazoa; phylum Chordata; class Aves; order Rheiformes; family Rheidae; genus Rhea; species Rhea pennata. The sequence goes on along the minus strand of NC_084671.1, from coordinate 18,702,086 downwards.
TATTCAAATATTCTCTGAAGAGGAAAAAAGATGAACTGCTAGAGCATTCTACTATGTATGTTCACAGTATCAGTCTAGAGGAAGAAGCTCTTTGAGGGAGCTGTTTAACCTTTTTCAGCAGATGGCATGGCAAAATCTGATAGGTTCATCTTAAATACAAAAGGTAGTACACTTCAATTCTGGGATATTTTGAAGAGATGGTAAGATGCTTTATTCCAATACAAACAACACTGCAACTTAGGAATTACCTCCACTCTTCCCCATGGTGCCTTCAATTGAAGCTCTGAGAACTCTCCTTTAACTGTACCTTCCTGACTAGCCCCTGCTGAAAGTCTCCTAGAAATTCCTAATTACCTAAGACAGTTAGCCCTGGACTAAATCCCAGTATATCTCATCTGATTTTGTAAATGGAAACACAAAGAACTCGGATAAAAAATTACTCCTTACTTGTGCACAGAAAGCGGAAAAAGAAAGACAATCTTTCAAATTCTGTTCACATCACGCTCATTCACAATATATACAACACTTCTATTGACAGACAACTCACCAACATATCAGAACTCTCCAACGGAGACTAGGCACTGCATCTAGCTATTCCTTCTCCTCACGATTTCTACTGTCGATCCTTGATGACCATAGCCATTGGAGAGATTCTGGCTATCTACCCCCAGAACCTTATTTGCTCATAAATACTTGAAGCAAACCAGTAAGGTTAATGTCACTAGAATTATGTAACATAATTGGTCCATGAAGAAATACTAGGTCTCTTAAGTTGGATAAGAAGGGAAGAGCAGTAAATAGAGGGGCAACATAAGATTTAAGTGAAAAGACTATGTGTATGAATAACAGACCAAGAGTCTTGAGACAGATTAGGAGACTGACAGTATTTTTTTTTTTATTGGTAGAAGCAAATGACAAAGATTTTAAAGCAAATCTAGCACACTGACAGCCATTTCCTCCTTGAAAGAAATGTGATGTTTACTGGGCTTTGAAGGACCTTCCCATTATGATCACTATATGGCTAAGGTCAAATTCCAGATAGGCAGCTATGCCAGCACAGTAATGCTGGTGCAGGAGCTGCATTTAAGCTCAGGCCAAGGCCCCAGTGCTGCTGTTAGCCCTGCCTTGGCACCAGGGATTAACCAGGACTCAGCTACTGCCCTGCTCAGGGCTGTGCAATGGGGCTGCTGGTGGGGAGGCCGCTGCCTTGCTGTGCCCACAGCACCCAGCTCCCCTTCCTGAAGGGGCGCCTGCCCCGCTGCTTCCCAATACTAGGAGCCAGGCTGCATTACAAGTATGTTCCTCAGGCAGTTCAGCTCCTCTGTTAGGGACGGACTCCTGAAATCCCTGGGAAACTGGTAACTTCTGCTCATCTAGAGATGGGGACAGAGCAGGTTGAATAAACAAGTACCCATACTTAGAGCATCTGCAATCCCTAAGGGCTTTTTCAGGGAAGCTGTGGCACCTCCATTTTGCTAGCTATATACCTCTTCTTAGGTAATGACCTGATTTCCAGGTAGCACTATAAATACAAATTTTTTGGAACGGGTCTTTGCAATGTGTCACAAAAGGGATATTTGTACCAAATTATGCCATAGGCACTTCTGCTAATTCAGCAATTAGTATTATTGCAGAAGTTACTCATTAGTTAGGGATAAATTTGGGAGTTTTACGGTAACTATTGTGAGCAGAACTGAAATTCTGCTTGTCTTTCTGATTGACTAAGTCACAAGAAAACAAAGGACAGAACTGTAATTTCAGGACCTACAGTGCCCTTCAGTTAAACAATTCATACAGATGCTCGAATAAAAGCCCCAATTAGAAAATGAAAAGCAGGTATAGAGAATTTGGTTCCCCATCTTATTTATGCCCATGATTCCAGTGCTGTTGACCATCAGTACTTGTAACAAGCTATCACCAACAAGGAAGTCTGGTAGCAACATGCTAATGTGGGATTACATATGGACATACTAGCAATTCTTTTATCATGACAGGGAACCAGAATTTGAAATACTGAGTAGTGAACATATCGTGTGAACATGCTCATATTTTCAGAGTCCAGGAGAAAATTTCCAACTTAAGCAAATATGAAATATAGTTCCTCTGACACAATTATTTTCATATCATAATGGCTATCTTTTCATTAACCAGTTCAGAGATTAATGGGCCATTATAGATATGAAAACGCCTGTTCTGCTTAAAAATTCTCCCTTTGGAAAAGCAATCTGTTGTAATTTAGTTAAATTTTTAGTGTTTTAATAAATTAATGTTAGTATACTTGTGAGCATATGTAGGACAGCCATGAGTCTATTTTTATTTGTACTAAGTGTGCTAATCTGTAACTGGATATAATGAATATAACATTTATGAAAGCTATGTTCATATGGTCCTGTTGCATTTATAGTTACAGTAAGACTAGACCCCTTATAACTATACATGAACTTTTCCAAATGAAAACTGAACACTTTATAACTAAATGTATTACCAGATGTCTTTGGAAAAAGCAGCCGTTAATGATACAGTACCTTTGAGATTTTTTTTAAAATTCTTTTTACTTCTTCAAACCAAGTGGTGACTTTCAGGGGTGGTTGTATTAAAACATCTCTGGCACAATCAGTAAAGAGTGCGTAATATTTCCCATGATAAAGAGGGTAGACTATTTTCTGCTAAAGGCAGTCTGGTTTGGTGGCTGATTGAGAAGCTGGGGAAACTATTCCCTGTTCGTGTCTTTCTCCCTCCTTATTCCTGCAGCCTCTACTCATTTAGTGTCAGTCATTGGAAAGGACACAGAACGAAATGCTTTGGAAGGGTCTCAGAACTAACACTTAATCTTTGCACAGTAGTAAGAATTTCTTGTTTCCTGGTTTGCTCATTTGCTCAACATGGCCAACTGTACCCCTTAACTACATAAGGCAGGCAGAGCAATTCTGGAAAAACCCTGAGTGTGCTTACACTCTGGTCTACTTCTCAAGCCTAACAATTAATATCAAAGCTTTTCAGCATACTGCTTAGACCTAGACTTCTACATTATTTGTGTAACAGGCACATAAATTAAAATCCTTTCCTTACTTTCTCTAAGATTTAATCAATCCAGAATATAAGCAAAACTTCAGTTTTGCTCATAACTGTTATCCCAAAAGAGTAACTTCCAGGGACAGATCAAGAACTAAACTTCCAGGCCACCGAGCATCTTCTCTCTTAGTGTGAAGAGTAATGTTTCAAAATAAAATTTAACCTCTCAGCTTCTAAATTAATGGTCTTGCTATATGGTATTTTAATTTCATTTGATGTATTATTGGACATTTCAAATCTCATGAATACAAAATTGTTTCAACATAATTTCTTTTCTTCTATAGTGTAATTGTGTAAATTGCAGAGTCAACTAGGTACTAAAACTTTTCTTTGCAGATTGCAAAAGGTTTCTGTTTGTGTGTGTGTGTGTGTGTGTGTGTGTGTAGTTTGCACTATATTCAGAAAGCAGCACAAGGAAAGCTGATTGTCCTGTAGTACACTATGCAGGGAGAGAGAAGGCAATGGAAGATGATGACTTGGCAGATCTTGTTTCAAACCATATCTTAATATTTTTCCCATGGAAGAAAGGGATCTGTCAGGATTTTGTAGTTTAGGATGGGCATTAGGATCTGTGGGGCAGTTCCACATCTTGGAAGCCTGTTGGGGTGCCTTTGCCCACTCTCTGCCTATAAGCAGAACCATCTTGTTGCAGCAGCAAGAACTGTTTTCTTAGGAAAGAGCTTTGCCTCATTTTTCTTTGACAAACACGAACAAAAAGGCAACTATCATCTTGCATGACTGCCATGGAAAGCTGTGGGCATTCTCTGAGATCTGGTCTTTGGCTGCAAACCCCCATCTGAGAAACTCCATTGGAGACTTGGATGAAAAGTCTTTTCAGTACTTCTGCCTCCCCTCCCACATCTGCAAAATGGTAGAAATAATGCTTATTTTCCCTACAGGGTGACTGACCAGGGCTAGATGAAACCTGATTTGCATTTTCAGATGGAAAAAAAATGTTTTAGTGGCAGTATTATGGAGGCTAGTGCGTATCAAGCAGTGGTCCTGGCTATTTTAAAATCAAATTTGAGCACAGTCTTTTCTTTGCAGCTCCATCCTACCAGAGACAAATATTGAACTTTTCCTGCTATGTCTGAAGAAACTTGAAGAATAAAGTCAAAGCTCAAAATATCAAAAAAGGTAAGTACCTCATTCATTTTTGTATTAGTAGTAGTACTATTCATTTGCTCCAAGAAAATAAGCCTTTTCTAGGATGTGAAATACTAAAGCTAAGTGACTGTTGTAAACATCTTTTGCATTAAAAGGAATCCTTCCCTATATTGAACAACAAAGATACCACTAGATTACCCTGCTCTTGTAAGAACCTATCCAGTATACTGTTCAGGTGATAGCATTTCAGCCATAACTGAAAAATGTTGTACGCTTCCGAATACTGTCAACTTTTTGTTTGAGAGAATACATGTAGAATGCTTGAAGACCAGGAAATTCCTCCTTATGTCTAGTTCTGGGAGTCTTGGGACAGTATTAGCACCCCTAAATATCGCCCCTTAATATCTCCTTCCTTGTTCCACCCAGCATCAACTAAAACAGAGACACAGATGAGATATTTAGAGTCTCACCTTACACCTTGTGTGGCTGCTTACGAGCACACTTTGGTTAGGTTGTGTACTTTGTTGATTCTGTCCTGTGGAGACTGATAGTCCAATGGACAGAATGACAGTGAGCCTCTCCCAGCTTTCTGTTTTAGTGGCAGTATTATGGTGGCTAGTGCATATCAAGCAGTGGTCCTGGCTATTTTAAAATCAAATTTGAGCACAGTCTTTTCTTTGCACCTCCATTCTACCAGAGACAAATATTGAACTAGTTCCTAACTATGACATGCTCTAAAATTACATTTCCTATGTTGTCTTTTCTGGACTGTTCTTGGTTCTTTGAGAAATGATCTTTCCTTATAAATAAGAGCAAGTGTTACAGGAGCCTAAGGGAACTAGCTGAGCCTGCTGGTGGTATGTGTGCTCCTTCACCAGCCCTGCTAGAGGATATGACCTCTCTGCTCCCTGCTCTGCCTGGGCTAGCAGATTGGTGAGGGTTGGGATTACACTGGGTATCACTGGTACTGTTCTGAGCACCCTGTCTCACCTCATAGGCAAGATACGAGGCCTCCAGTCATTGCACTGTCAATTCAGTTTCTTGACAGCAGGCATCTGAGTTCACAAGCTACAGCTGAAATATCTGTGTCCTTGAGGGACAGACTCTACGAGAGTTCTCAGCTGGTTTATAGGCATGAGCGGTGCTGGAAACCTTTAGGCTGAGATAAAACTGCTCTTTTCTTAAACCCTTGTTGGCTCAGTGGGGTTAGAGGGTAACAATCAAATGGGATCCCAGTAAGGATCTGCTCTCCTGAGCCCATCCCCAAATAAAAAAGCTATTACAATCATAGCAAAGTATTACCATCCAGTTTCATGTAGATAGCGTATAAAGCAATGTTAAAACAACTCCTATTTATTCATACACACACTTAACCAAAAGCTATTCTTAATTTAACTGCATTATAACCCATAATACTGGGATTTAAATTTCATTTCAAATGTAAAATAATTCTGTTGGAGTTCTCCAGCAGCTTCTCCTCATCTAATATGGAAAGAGTTTTCTCTTTAATTTTATCTTTATGCCTTCAAGAACATTTAGAAGCCTTTTAAACACCTGCTCTTTCCAACCTGCCACTTAACAAGTTATGGCTTAGAATAATTTTCTCTTTGGCCTATTTTCCTCTCTTGTCAGCTGTAGACTATAAGCATAATAAAATATGGAGTGCCAAAGTCTGAAGGCTAAATGTGGGGAAATGTCTGCAGTAATCTTTATTAATGTAGTCTGTACAGAAATCTGTATGCATTTTTGCTTGGAGTGATTGCTTTTAACATACAGCTGGAAATGACAAAAACTATAGACAGATTACTATTATTTCAGTGCCAGAGAGTCATCGACTTCTTTTTTTTTTTTTTTTTTTTTTTTAATTTAACATGTACTGTGGTTGCCCCCACACCTACCCAAATAGCTCTCAATGGACTTTTTCCCAGAGGAGATTATAGTGAGTACTTACTGAGGCACAGTTGCTTTCTGACTTGTCTTCCAGAAAGCCAATTTGGCATGGTGTCCTCTGATTCTGCAGCCAGTAGTCTGTTGACTCTAGCAGACTGTTACTGCAGAGAATCTGTTAAAATAGTTAAAAATAGTTAAAATCATTTAAAAATTTACTTAGTCCTAATGTGCTCTGGGAGCCTGAACTCTATCATGGAGCTCAAAGGGAATCTTGCCTACAAATTTTGTTTGGGACAAGATTAGGACCCCTGTTCCTTTTGGACCTATCCAGTTAATGCAACTGGGATTCAAGTGATTCATATAACCCTTAAAGGATTAGCCAATTTCCTTGAACTGAAAGTCCTTCATGATATTTTAAGGAAGATGCCTACCAAAACATTTGTATGGGAAAATATTGCTGGGAATTTTGTTCTGTGTTAAAGTGATAAACGTAGCTGTTGGCAAAACTAATTATTTAATTATACCCAAGTGTACAAAGTTGCAGCCTTTATGATTTTCTTTCCACAACAGACCAGACCTATTCATTCTGCAAGCAGCCTCATTTCTGGGGCTGCCTGGGTACAAATTTTTTCTTCTTACACATATTCTGCTTTCTAAGAAGCTGATGGTAGTTAAAGACCTGCTATAAAGAGCACTGAGCTTGGTCAGTACCCTGAGACTAAAACTTTTACTTCATCTCTCGGTGCTGCTGACTCAATCCCACAGCATAAGGACAAGCTTTGTCCAAACAAAATCAAAGTGGGGCTACTAGTATCTGTAGTCTAGAAAGAGGCAAAGCCAGTTCTGCAAGTCTGAATTGAACTGAATTCCTTATCTGTCCCCCCTATATAAATATGCACAATGTTCATGGGGGTCAAATCTCCCTTTTAATAAACAGACCTCTAATATGTTACTAAAACATACATGCAGCAAGTTACATTTAGAAATTTCTGTCTTTTTGAACATGGTGTAAGATTTCTTTGAAATGCCTTCACGTCTGAAAGCAGCTTGTGCACCTGGACCGGCTGTGCCCAGCCATGACCAGGAGCTGCGCTGCTGTGACTATGGAGCCAGAGTAAGGCTGCTCCTCTAACCACGCAATCTGTGGGGGCAGAAAGAGCCATATATGAAAACTGGCAGGCTTGTACTGTCTGTTACGGGGTCACAGCAAAAAACTCTGCAACAAGTGAGGAAGACAGCTGACAGCATGAGCAAGCACAGTCTGCCCTTTCACTGGAATGGTGAAGACTGGACTAATTGACCCTAATTTTATTTAGGGAAGAAAGTGGAAGTGGGAGGTGTGGTGGTACCTTGGGTTTAATTTCTACACTGCTAGACTGTGTTAACACTGTAAAGGTTGTTTATTTTACCTGAGGATTCATTCTCTGTTTAATATGATGCCAAGGATAAATAATTGAGGATAGGGAGGAAGAGGAAGAGGAAGAGGAGGTATGCACATGCGTAACGAGAGGGAGCTCACTGCCTAGCCAACAGAGAGGGGCACTGACCTCCTGGAGGAACTGAGCTCTCCGCAAAATCCCTGTCAGCCTCGTTTGCTCAGTGAGGTTACTCACATCATTCAGTTTACGGCATGTATTTCAGTTACTGTGATAGTCCACTAAATTCATCTGTGGACCACCAATTGGACGTATTTTTTTTTCACATTCTGCAAAATCCTTCCATGCAAAAAAGACACTCAGTGTAAATAACAGCAGGGGAAGAATAGTAACAGCAATGATTGTACCTGTAAAACATTTTATATGGCAATGTTAACAGGAGTATTTGTGCTAAAGGAGGGTGTATTTTACTCGCTTTTCTGGCAATTTCTGTATTACACAGAAACAGGCTCTGCTCTACCTATTTAGCCTTTACTTTTAATAATTATATTTCGATATATAAAGTTGTCATATCTGGAAAAATCTAATCACAGTATTTTGCTTTCTTATTGCATATTTTGCATGGACAGGCCTTTGTTTTACTTTAGAAATACTCAGGAACATTTGACCTGTATGCCTAGATCCATTGCTTAGGAAGAACCTGTGAGGCCTCCTCATTTCTCATGGAAGATGACTGAGTGTGGAAAGCTGATCTAGCCAGCTGACACAATTTTTTTAATACTCAGGGACAATCCAGAAGTAAGCTTATTACCACGCACAGACTAACACCCACTCTAATTTTACCTCTCTGGCAGAAAGCCAGATAGACAGCTAATACTGCATTCCCAGTATCATTCCCCATTGATTTCTAAATAAAAGTCAGCCACAGATGATGGATGAAGTAATAGAGAACACCACATCTCGTAAATCTGGCATTCCTGCCGTGCCGTCTGCAAGTTACGGGCTTTGCACCTTTCTGGTGTTTGTCTTCTCTTTACCATGCAGAAGAAAGGAGCTTTATATGCAAAGACCCTTTGTACTCTAGGCCTGGTGTGGGATTTCTACCAAAGAGCTTCACAATACAAATGTATTTAGGGGTCACAAAATACTCATTAAAAAAACACTGTGCCCAAAGACTTTGTTCTGAGAATGACAAAGGCTTGTGAATGCTTCACATCTACAGCAGCCTTTTCTTGGGGACTGCAAGCTAATCTTGTTTACCAGTTCAATGACTCTGCACTCAATAAATTTTATAACCTCCTGTCTCAGCAAGATAGATTTCTGCCACCATAACTAACTCTGAGACTAGATGGGGAAAATAATATATTCCATATCCCATAGAAACAATTCCCCGTTAGCATTATAAACCGTTAGTCATTTTTTTGATAAATGTTTTCAAATGTGAAAAACCATTATAAACTGATGGGTAAAACACAGAATCAAACATTTTTTTTCCTCTTTATATACCTGGGGTTCCAAAAAATGCTAAATTCTGAAGCTTTTATGAAAACGCAGAATTGAAGATACACGCATGCACGTGTGCGCACACACAGACACACTATATATATGATTTCAGACTTCATCTGACAGTAGATCTTCTCAGCTTTATTGGTTGAAGTTATAATCACCTGTTTGACATAATTTTGCATGCACAGGAAACAGTCCTTTTAGCTGAAATAGCTTTTGTTTTAACAAGTAGACACATTAAATTTCCTTAAAAATCATAGCACATTTATCTTCAGCTTTAATCACTTTAGAGTTTTCTTCCCCAGATCTCAGCCAGTTTCTGAGAAATTAGAGTAGACATAAATAATTGTGTGGAAACAAATTTCAGAAACCCTGGGTACCCCTCTTTGTCTCATAATGACTTGGTGTGCATACCTAACTTCTCATTAGAACAGCTGGGTCATAGCAGATGATTACTGCAGCTAACCCACGAAACGAGCTGGGTATGCCAAATTTCACATAGTTTTCCTCCTGTGGGATGTCTGACACCTCTTGGCATCTCTATCTCCCTTTCAGGGGATGTTTTTTTCCAGAAGCAAATACTGGTAACACAGCAACAGAAGAAATAACAAATGCTTCAGTCAGGCCATAGTTGTCAAATTTCAAGTCACTCCAAGAGGGTTTATAGATTACTATGTCTTACAGTAAATTCTTACAGCATCTTTTCATGACTTTGAAACTGAGGATAGAAATTATTGCATGAAAGCTTTGGAGAACATGTGATTTTTAGCAACCTTGGGGAGATGAACACTGGCAAGATGATCATCTTCCTGAGCCAGATTCTGCTCTCTCTTGTGCACAAGCATTTCTGTGAGTGAACTTGAGAATGTAATCAGAAATGTGAAGAAAGGTGCAACACAGGAGGTCTGAGATCATAATTCTCAGTAATCTGCATTTGAAGGAGTTAGGTGAAAGAACTAAAACAGGATACGCTGTTGAGCGAGCAGAAGCTGGTGGAGATCACACAACTAAAGAATACAAGTAGGACTAAAGTCACTGGGAAGCCTCTGGAAATTACTGAGATAAGATACTTCTGGGAAATGGAGACATGCAGGAATAAGTGGGAGAGGCCTCCTTGCAGATGGCTCTGCTTTTACATGGATCTGAACAGAGCTTGGGAGAGGGAAAGTGACATTTGGGGCAGCAGGGACAAGGATGGAGGGGTAAACTTTGGATGAGTGTACACTCTACCTTATGAGATGTGTGTTTCTGCATTTCAAGTATGTTCATTATGATCATTACAGGTATGTTATCCCTCAAAACCTTCCCACTCTAACTTCTATAGAGGAAAGACAATCTGCTGACTGCAGTAGGAGTACATATTCCTGTTGTCCAAAAATTTGCATATAGAAACCATATGAACTTTTGGGCATATCTCTCTGTGTGTGTACATCTGAACTTCCTAAGATATTCATGCTTTTACAGAATATCCTGAAGGAGCTGTCCTAAATTAACAGGGCTAATTAACTTCTCAAATGCAGTGGGAGTGCAGTTATTCCTCAGAGATGCAACATGACCAATACGTTCTGATTGCCACTTTTGCAATTAGGCATGTCTTTGCAAAATATACTGAGCTGATCTGTATCAAAGGATAAGAAATCTTAACTTGCGCTGCTTCAGCTGTCAGTCAGCATCCTTCTTGATTACAGTCTACACTTTCGTGGTGAGTATCACTGCTTGCCAAAATTTCCTCCTCCTATCTTGTAGTTTTCTTCACTCTTACCTAATTGAGACAAGTTCTGGGCCAGCTCCTTTGACATACATCCTTAATAATTTTTCTGAATTCGGTGATGTTTCTTCTGATTTATAATGGTACAAGTTAAAGCAGAACTTGATTCATTGACCATACTTATGTGTAACAGCTGCACATGCTATACTGCTGTATATCTGTGCAGAGTGGGATCATCACACTTGGAAAACAATTTAGGATGAGTCTGCATTGTACACTAAATGTGAAATCAGCAGTAATTCATGGTTCTAAAAAAAAAAAAAAGAAAAAAATTTTCCACTCTTACATAGAGTCTCAGCCGTCAGCATTACTCAGTGTGTTGTGAATCAATGAACTAAATCAGCCTCTAGCACAATGTAGGCTGGAAAAGTCACTCTTTCCCAGAGGAAAATGTGGCATACAAGTTTAGTGTAACAGTTTCCTGCTCCCAGATTTAGATCAAAAAACATTAATACACAGTAAATCTGTATAACCAAGATGACATTAAAAAGGCTCTGCTCCACAAGTGAAACATTTGCATCTTCATGGCTGATAATCTTAATTGCCTTGGTTAATTACCTCTCATCAAAAAAGATATGAAAGTGGGACATGCAGAGTAAGATGAGATATGAAGGGGCACCTCTTCTGCATTTGTTCAGATTGGCCTGTGTGGCAACAGACCGTATCTCATATGGTTCCTGACAGGAGTCATTCATGCCAAATACTAGTATTCAAACCTGCAAGTGAACTATTTAACCATTTCCTTGCAGTAGGAATCCACAGTTTTTCATACCAGCACCAGTTATTCATCTACCTTAAAAATCACCATAACTAACATAGGATTAAAGAGAAGGTAATGGCCTCTTTTGATGATTCTATATCCTTTTCCACAAAAACGAATGCAAACACATTCTGTGACAGTGCTGTAAAGAAGCCCAAAATATCCTGCTGTTTGTCAGAAGTGTTGGCAGAAATGAATCACTTCTTTCAGCATGCCTAGAATCATAAAATTAACTTGTGTTACAATGAAAAGTTCAAGTGTAAGGGATCAGACAGGTGAAGCAGCTCTAAAATATGTGGTAAAGGCTAGCCTTTATAATTGTTCCAGCTTGGTCATCTTCAGAAGCATTGATCACTTTTAAACACAGTTAATATAAAATTATTTCAATGATTTTACAATTAACAAGATTTCTGAACACAGTCAATACTTACCCCCACCTAAGGTGGTTTTCAGAAGGACAAGGAAAATAAATCTTTATCTTCTGCATGTTTTAGCTTTCTCCCTCTGTATATACATATCTGTGTATGTATGTGTGTGTGTGTGTGTGTGTGTTTGAAAACACAAATGGAAAACATTATTGTTTTTGATGGAAGGAAAAGAAAAAATAGTAAGTAAACTGAATGAACTGTGAAGCTTTGTAATATATCTGTGGCAAAACAGACGCTTTATTACCAGCTCTAGAACTATGCCTGTGGGAGACAGTAGAGCTCTATGGGTTATTGCAAAGTGAGAGATGAAAGATGGTCTGCCATCCTCAACAGCTCTTTGACAGTGCCCTTCCCTTAGACCACACCACCGCCATCTGACCCAGGGAAGCAGGCATGAATGGAAGCATACAGGCTCTTCACCTGTTGTACTGAAATACCTATATGCAGAAACTAATGTCAGTCATGCCTGGTTCCACCTAATGACATACGGAGGCATTGCTTTTCTCTTTTTTGTCATGTCCTCTAAATTAAGTAACTATATACAAACCCATCAGGGCAATGGAAACAAAAGCAGTCAAACTATATTAACTTCCTGGGTTGCTGAAACCCAGCTAGTCAGATAGCAGGGAAGGCAGAAAAGCTCTGTTTCATTCAGGACACTACATTATGTTGAACTGAGAGAAGCAAAGTTCTGAACCTTCAAGCTTGCAGAACCTGCAGAAACTTGCACCTATTAAAGAGCAGCCCTGAAAGTATTCATGCTATGTATTACTTCTATTTCCTATTTTCAGATAACAAAGGAAAATAGAAACATTCAGGCAAAGTTTTCCTCTCATGTATATAAAATACATTTTGGTGCCAGACGAGCATAGCCCATGCGGCCAAAGTTGCAAGTTACTGCAACAGCACCCGGACTTTATTCTTCTGTTTCAATCGTTTTTTTTTCCCAGGCTTTACTTTAATTTTGTATTCCAAATAAATGTGAATGCTAAGAAGCAGAGCTATAACCTGGGATATATCTATCTTTGAAAGTAAAATAAACTTAGAAGTTACCTTCTTGCATGCTGTCACAGAGCTTTCCAAGCTGCTTCCCGAACTGTCTGTGCTGCTGTGTTGGTGCTCTAGGACTTCATACATCAGTGGAGATTCAAAGTTGCTGAAGAAAAAGAATAAGAAAAGAAAGGGAACTCCAAAAACCTTTCCAGTGACTCAGCTACATAAGCAACTGAAATGATACCAAAAATATAGTTTAGTAAAGAGATGTAAATTAACGTAGATTACAAGAAGTTCTCTATAGTCTCCTTGCTGACATTACTATTCATTACATTAATTTCCCCTTTTTACAAAACTACTATCCTGAGCTGTCATACTGTGAATATGAAATAGCAGTCCCATGCTTTTTGAAGACTAAAGGATAGCACTTAGCCGTCTATAATTATGTCTGCCTGCCTTGAATAATACAATAAAGCACAGTACTAGCTTCTTTTCATAAGTAAGCAGATTGGAGCAGCAAATGAAATGCTCGCTGCGTTAATTCGGCTTGGTAGACAGCATATAAAGAAATGCTTGCTGTAGTTCATCCTCATTATCATCTGCCTGGATAGCAGAAGTTAAGGAGCAGTCACCAAAACGTTAAAAAGAGCTGAATTCCGTAACTCAGGCAGAATACCTTGATATAGTGTAGGCTTACAGCAAAGGTAAGTCTGTTCTGTTTTGTGAGTCAGTTATACACAGCAGAACTATATGTACTTGGGGACTGTACAGACGTGAAAGTCAAAACCACAAAAAACAAGCTTCCCCAGCCGTGTGCAGCCGGTACCCCTCCACAGATTGCTTTGGGAATAATTTAGGCCAATCTTGTAAGATCTCCCTCTATATAATAATTGAACTGCAGCAAGCTTAGTGAAGCTCTTCTCTCTAGACATGCTGTGAGACCTATTAAAAGCCGACTAGGGTTAAAGGCCTGTTTCTCCGGAAATGTGCTAGGGAAAGGAGTATCCTATACCATCTGCTTCTGTGTGCCAGGCTGGGTCTCTAGAGTGCTTTTAATACATTGGAAGGCTACAAGAAGATGTGGAATACATGGTGATAAGACCATAACAAGTGATCAGGTTACCATGGCTTAACTAATAATCTCTCACTGGCTCAGCCTGGGTAACAGACCAAGCACAATTTCCTAGCATGAGACAATTAGAATGTAAAATGTATTTTCGTAAGTCACCTTCACTGGACCTTAAGCCAGTTTTTTGAGAGGAGGCTACTTTCAGCTACTGGGCAAATCCACAGTCAAATATAACAAGCCTATCCTTGCCTCAAAGATTCATACATGTATATTTTGCTTGATACTGTTTAGGAACAGATATTGATGCACCTACTTGCATTGATAAGTAAGTGACTTGGTCAATAAGGATTTGGGCAATATGTGAGGTGCTGTTCCATAATTACCAAAAAAAAAAAAAAATCAGTGTGTGCTAGAATTAGAACAGTGAATGGGAAACATAAAACTAACTTAGCACTTACTAATTTCATAGAGGGAAGTTTTATGAAATGCACGAGAGGATTGAATACAGATATAAAAATGAGACTAGTATATTGGGTTTACTTGAAAAATGTGATACCACTTAATATTCTCTAAGATATCAGCATCATTTGTATCTAGAAGGAAGGGGGTTGTTTACAAAATACTGCTCCTCTGCTCAGATCCTATAGACAAAACCTAACATTTCTGGGCAGTAATTTGTCTGACATTAGACAAGGTAAAATAGCACTTTCACAGGTTATGCCTGTATAACCTGTTCTTTAACAGAATGTGGGACATTAAACCTACAAAGTCATTCTGGTTTTGTATCTTCATTAAAAATAAAAACACACTCAGCAGGCCAAATACTGTAAAAGTGAACTGCCCTCCTTGACAAGTCCACATTTAGACTAGGCATAGCCTGTGCACTAGGTACAACTCAGTACTCCCTAAAGAAGCTTTATATAAGTCTTTTTATAAGACGCGTCTGCAACCTAATAGCAAGTTACAAATCAAGCCTGACCTTCAGGTTGAAGTGTAAGGTCCAATATTTTCTCATGCTCTTCACTGAAAGGAAGACTGAGTAGTTTTGCCACTGCTCTGCCCTACAGGGAGTTGATATGTTGATAGTAACTCTTTGCTATCACTTACAATGTGTGCAGGTAACTGAACCCACGGTGGAGAAAGTGTTGGTGAGTCTAAAAGCAACAAAGATGAGAGCGTGGCCACTAACTGAAGGTCTTTTAGGACTTTAATTAAAAAGTACAAGTAGAATAGTAAATTAATGCATAGCTTGAAAAGGCATTTATGGAGTCATGTTCTGGAGTATTAACAAATTTGTGTTATCTCTGGGTGACAGCTCAGTACAGTGTAGCACACTGCATGTTCCATACAGCAGTACAGTAGTCTTTCCAACCATAAGTAAAGCAAAAAAATCTGTAATATCTGCTTGATCCTTTAAAAACTGTTTTCTTTTCCACTTCTCATTTGCAAGTATGGAAAGGCTAGTTAAAGGTATGTGGTGAGTGAAATAAATGTACACTGCCATTATACATTTTGAATGAGAAAAGGCCACATCTCAGACTGAAGTTCAGGCAACTAAGAACTATTATGAATGGAGTTACTGAAATCTGGTAAACCTAAAATTCTACTGTCAGCTATCCCAATCCTCTGAGCTGTATTTCATGTCAAACTGGCTACTCAGAGCACAGGCAAAATCAGCAACCATGTTTCCCAGCACATGCCACTGTACATGCAGGAGTCTCTGCAACCCTGACAGAGCTTCTTGTCTTAAGGTTCATGGTTCCTGCTCTGTAAATGTAGAACAGAACCTTTATTCTCATGCTGCATGCAATTCAAACCAAGGGTAGTGCTACTGGTGCAAACTCCATCCTTGTTTGCAAGTAAGTTCATCCAGTCAGGATTCAACAGATACTGAAAAGTGGAATAACTTTAACCAAGAAATGCTAAATTATGAGTGCTATATTTGGAAACAATTTTAGACTCCATAGACTATTTTTCAGTGAGCTTATGGTTGTGCAATTTCTAAAGTACAGAGAAGCACACATACCCACATGTTGACCACCATTGATGGTCAGCCATGTGAACACCTCTAGGTACCATTCACAGTAGATATGTATTAGTGGATACTAATTGGTGGAAAAAGAGCACTGGGCTGATTATCTTCAGATCAGGTATCCAAAGTCACAAAGACTCTAGAGTCTGAGTCTTTCATAGCCAAGGTGTAATATGTACCTCCAGCTTCACAGCTCTTTCAGTCAACATAGAACTCAGGTTTGGCTTTTCATCACCTCTTTTTCAGTTATCTCATCTTAGAGTAAGATCAAATTTTGTTGTTCTCTTTATTCTCTGGGCTCCCTTCTAAGCTGTAGTTTTCAACACGCATGTGATCTCTTAAGAGAAAGCCTCCTCAGGCCATTCAGCTCTGCCACCTTCATTCTGCAGCAAAGCCAGTAAGATAAACCTACTTTTCATTAACTCCCCAGGGAAAAGTTATTCTGTCTTCCCAAAGCTGTCTGCTCTCATTAGCTCCTCAGCAACAGGAAGCTGAAAGAAAGTGCTGCAGAGATGCAGCCATGTCATTACCAAATGATCACTCTGCAGTCACACACTATACTCATTACTACAGCATATAAAGAGTTTACAAAAAGCTCTAGTCTTTTTCAAGATATCTGAAGCAGATCGGAGTCCTATCACTACCACAAGACAGAGCAAGCTGTTGAAGACTTCAGGTCCTACTTCTCACCATCACTCAGCTCCCCTTTATTATGTGACGGAGAGATTCAGAGAGAGAGCTCTCTGAATCAGAGCTATCACAGAAGGCCATAGGCTTAAAATAGCGGCTCTGTTATAGGGTGGTTCATTTAGGGACTACAGAGAGTACAGTGCTTACCAGAAGATGCAAATCTCAGTAATATCTACTAAAAACGTTCTGGGTCTTATGGGAGAATATGACATGCACTTTGTCTTGGAAAAAATTCTCCTTTGGTGATAAAGATACTAATTTACAATTCATCTTTTTAAACTGAAATGCGGAACTCAGACCATGATCCAGGAGTGAGAAGAAGTATGCCATTTACAGGATAGTATTTCCACTAATAGAAGCATCTCTACAGTTGCTTATTGGCCACCATGTGCTGTCTTACTGATACGTGAATTATGACTGATAACTTTTTCCTACATAGCTAAATGCTTTCATTCAAATGAGAACAGATTTCTTGGAAATTAAAGAACTGTAGCTATGAGGTTTATAGCACTGACTGTAACAAAAATACACCCTTTATTACAGACCAAAATGCAAAATAATAGCTTCTATTTTCCTACATTAAATAATTCAAAAACACTGACCTTGGTGACTCAAGACTTAATCAAAAGAACACAGCTGCTCCTAAAAATAATTATCTTTGCAGATGTGGCAGATGGTGCTACATCAACTAAGAAGAGGTAATTTAAAGAATTCCCCAAGTTACCACTAAAGAAAATTAATCTTGTGAAACAATATCAGAAACCTCAATTTCCTACCATCTTGAACAAGCATAACCAGCTTCCAAAAACCTGCTGTTCAATAATCGTTCCTAAAGAGCAAGTTCAATAAATGACCATTATATATATTTTTGAACTAATCCCATTATAGCCTATTGCTTTGCATCTTTTCATTATTGTCCCTAACCTCAGCATTTTGAACATACATAACATACTGATTCATGAAAAAGTCTTGATGAAGTAGGCAAACTGAACAAACACAATGATTTTTCTCAATGCAATTAACCTTACGCTACAGCTAGCTACATTTTGAATATTTTGCTAATATTTGTGCTGAACACAACCACCAACAAAGATAAAAAAAATAGTTTTGAAATAGAATTACATGACAAACGAAAACATGGCAAAGTTCTTCAGAATGTTCTTACCTTTACACTCACAAATAAGCCCAACAGCTACTTACAAACTCTAAGGAAGGCAGCTGGCTAAACCCATACCCTAAGCAAGCAGCACTTTTGAAGGGCATACAGTGTTCAAACACCATCTCCTAACTTCAAAGACAAAAGCCTTTTTGAAGTGAACAGACTAGTCACATTCTTCTTTGAGCTACCTTTCCAATTCTGCAGTTTTAAAATTTATCCTTGCTTGTGAACAGGTCAACAGAGTCACTAGCAGTAAAATCTTCAGATATAACATTGTCAAAGTTACTATTTTAATGCATAGAATTGGTTTGATTCAGTCTGAACCATGTGTATACTTCAATCAGAGCACAGATGGTTATTCACACAGAGGCTCTATAAATACCTCAAACAAATGTCTTTCTGATTTTGTTATGGCTTTGGAACCCATGTGCAGAATATAATCACTGCCAATATCAGGGTCTGATCTTTTAAGTTTTCATAGACTTGTTTCAGGCTCCCTTGGCTATTACTGACTTTGCTAGCAACTGAAAATACTGAAAACTTCCCCTCATCATCATATCTGATTGTCCATACAGTCTAACAGGTACAGGGTTGCTAGTTTTACAGATGAGTGTACTAAAAGAGTAGAAGTTTGAGTGCTTCATACTCAGATTGTTCATTTCATTATGTCTTCTATGTATTTTTCATTCACATTTTAGTTTTATCAGAGTAATACAGCTGCAAAAATGCCCAGTCTTACGGGTCTGAAAAACAAGAGCAGAGAAAAGGCAAACTATTCTATAGGGAACTAGACAATAAGAAAAGCCTTCTCCTTCCATGTTCACAGAGCCCTGAATGCCCTTCATCCTAATCCAAATTAAAGGAAGCAAACAAATCTGGAAGCCTCAGCAAGCATTAGCAGAGCTCAGCCTTGTTTCAAAACACGAATTAAAAACATTATAAAAGAACAGACAAGTGTTCCTGAAGAATAAATGTAAAAAAAGAGCAAAATTTTATATGATATACTTAAATTATTTCTTCCTCCATTTATTTGATTGACTCCTTAAGGGAGGGATAGCAGTGTTTTACTGCATATCTGACTTAAACGTCTTCACATTTCATAGCTACAGCAGGGTATATTCAGATGAAACAACACAAGAATCAGAGTTGACATCAGGAGCTGAATGACAGGTGATTGAGAATTTTTTTTTTTTTTTTGATGGTGTAACTATATTTCAATAGTTTACTGACAGAGAGCTGCCTACAAAAACCAGGCCATAGCAAACAGCTGAGCTGTATCCTACCTTTTTCCCAGCTGTTGCTGGATTTGCCATGACTTCAGAGGGGGGGAAAAAAAGGATGTTTGTTATGCTGGTAGAAGAACAGCTACTTGCTAGGGAAACCTTCAAAAAAGGACAGGTTTGTACCATGTTCAAAAAAAGGCTACTGAAAAAGCACATGAGGATCCAGAAGATTTCTTCTGGGGTCAGGAATCAGGGACAAAACATAAGGCAAAATGCCTACGATAGCATTTAAGATGCAGTATTGGTAATGATCCTTCTTGAAGGTTCCTGATTTGGATGACTTTTTAGAGGTATAAAAAGCAGCTCTGGACACCATCCAAGGTCTAATAATGAAGGGAAAGGAGAAAAAAAAAAAAAAAAAAAAGACTGAACCTGGGAAAGATTAAGGAACAGCCCTTCCTCAGGGAGAATTCAGGACTGCTCCTGATGCAGATGGACAGAAAAACAGCTGAGGCTGTTTTTCTACCCTAAAAGCAAGGACACCATATTCCGTACTGGAGTGCTATCAAGATGGGAAGGTAAGGCATAACTGAAGGGTTGACTTCAGGAAAGGTAAGAAATCTTGCTGAAGGAGCGATTCTTTAAACTATTTAGTCTGTATGTATTTAACTGAAGTGGGCAGTGCTAATCTGGAAGACGCTTTGAGAAAGGATGAAGTTTGAGTCCACTATACCCAGGCACAGATGCTACAGAATGCGGCAGTTTCACTTCCTCTACAGCAAGGCGAAAGGCCTGCTACTTTTTAAGCCTAGTGAGTCAGAAAGCAGCAATAAGAAATCAGAAATACTCTTAAAAATATGTCCTGTAAATATTCCTTTATGTAGGTATACTGTACAATAGCACTTGTCCTTTTGCTGAAGAAAGCAAGCCTGAAGGACACAGAGGAAGCACTTGTTCTTCCTCTCAAACAGGAACACTCATGACTGTGTAGTTATTAATTACCTTATGTTACCGACACACTTGTGATGGCAATGCCTCTTCTTTGGGAAATGAATACAGATTACGTTAGTGCAGCACAGTGTAATGTACAAGTGTGTGACATGTCATCTGATCTTACTACCCTAATTGAAAAAAATGTTGGAATCTGGTGAAACTTAGCCCAAATTAAGAACATTACAAATGCGCCTGCAGCTCCACAGATTTCAATTAGAATTGGAAATTCTCAGCATTTTCAAGATGAAGTCAAGGATGTTGCACATTAGCCCATAAACCACTAGTTATTTTTTTAAAGTCTGGTTTAAATGTTTCTTGCAGTTAAGAAAAAATGGCATTCTCTGACCGATTCTCGCTCTCTCTCTTTTGCTATCCACAAGTTGTCATGTGGGCTTTTAGGAAAACTAACAGAGAATGAGATAGGAGGACAGCAGGATAAACTGATGATTTAATGTAGGGGATGTTAATCTTGGCATAACTAGTTTGTTAAATATTTTCGGTATCTTGTTTACACTGTATAGCCAAGTTTCACAACCAAGCTTCTTAATCAGCTTTTGCTATATTCCTATGCATTGTGTTTCTGATTCTGAGCATTAGAACAAGAGTCAAATATTGACAAAACAGTCCTCAGAATGCAACATGTGCAGCAAAATATTTCATTATCTGACTTTTCTTTTCTTAAAAGCTACTGTTTACAGATGTCAGATTTACTCATAAAAGCTTTTCGTTAATTACATTCAGGACAGATACCAAGCACTTCTGAAAGGAACACAAACGTGACAAAGATGTGTAACTTAAAAGCAAATGAGTATGTCATGAATATTTGGATAGAAAATGCATGTACCTAATCAAAACTTTCTAGATGTTCTAGTGTTTCCCTTTTTAGATTGATTACAAACCGTTTCATTAACTTTTATAGTCTATTTGTAGTAGGTACTTAGTATTGTGTGTGTGACAGGCAAGTGAATACCTTTTTCATGTTTTAAATGTTGTACTTCTGAAGCTCAGCAGACTTCCTGAACTTCTTTGTACCAGCTCGGCTCAGGAGTACTAGACCTGGCTTTGGAAACCTGACCCGAACAAAGTGCAAACTTTTCCCCAAATATTTATGGGAGAAGCTTGGAAGTTTTCTACTGTCACAGTATCACTTTTCAAGTACTTCAAAAATGATTAAGGAATTTATAGGGGGAAAGCTGTTTTTGAACAGAGGCTGGTGATACTAGAAAAAAATAGTGTTTAAATGCAGAATCTGAATTAGGAATAGCTTGGTGTTTTGGAAAAATAAGAAAATCTTGTGTATGACTAGCCAACAGACTGCAATGTCATGCTGTATAGTGTTGTTTACTATAAAATTATGAGATTATAGATGACTTCAGCATAGTGTAGTTGAGGAAGCAAAAAAAAAATCCAGGTTTTTATATCACAGAAGTTAATGTTTCTGAAAACTAAAAGAAATGACAATTAAAAAAAAAATGATTCCCAATACATGAAGCTTCCCTACACACCAATAAGCCACAGAACTAATCAGTAAAGCACGACATTTTTTTTTAGTATCTTTGAGACACACAAGATAATGACAGTTCAATAAGAAAGAACAAGGAATCTGTGTGGCTTACAACTTGATGAGCTGGTGCTGTTCCAAGCCTTTTATAATGTGGGGGGAGTGCTACCATAGAAAAGGAATGCAATGCCTTCTGCTGATCTGGCTGTCATCCCTCCTCCTGCCAAAAAGCCATTCTAGTCCCAGTGGTTATTCTACCTCCTGAAGGGGTACAGTGTTATGTGGAATGGGTCAGACTGTCCTCAACCTCAACGTAATGGTGGCTTGCAGATGTTTTGGCTTCTGTTTAGATCTTTTGTTTGGACCCACTTGCCCCAATTCTTCCCTTCCATCCTCCCCAGAGAACCAGGACTTGGTTTCTGTGAGTAAAGCAGGAAGCTCTGTGGATGTCTCTCCATGGAGAGTACACCCTTCTTCCTCAGCTTTCAGAAATAACCATTAGCCAATTATAAAATCATTTCTACAGCTATAAAAATGAAGACAATTCATAGTCTACTATGTAATCCATTTCCCCGGAAAGGAAGCCTACTCAATACATCTTCATGTTCAAAAATCAACTGGTCTAAGCTACTTCGTGAAGTTGTGATGTTGATCCCTACTATAGTAAACGTATTTCTGATAAACATTTTACTTTAATGGTGTCTAAAGTACTTTCAAAAGTAGCTATCTACTAAATGTATTCATTCTTCAACACCATTCTCATTTCCAGCCCTGAATACAGAAAGTTGAACTGGTTAAGAATCCTGCTAAAATTTTTTAGGTTTACAATAGTGTTCATAAACAAATACACTTTTTTGCCTTAACTAATGACTCCAGGAAAGTAAAACAATAGTCTAAAAATAAGTGTCTTCATCTAAAATATTCTCAGAAGTTTCATATTCTCTTTAATTAGTATTGTTTCTATGACCACCTGCAGTTATGTTCGTAAACTATCTAGTTAAAATGTCAGGGTACATTCTGAAATTATTTTAATGCCAAAGAATACATTCTGTCACTGCTTATTCACAACAAATCTTATTTTAACATAATTTACATGACTGAAACATTCCTAACAATTCTGTTTTCCTACTGATATCCCACTGGAACACAAATCTTACCAATTTTGATGCTAATTAATTGGTCAATAAACAGCAACCTTCAATAACTATAGGAAACAAGGCTTCAAAGCGGACTTGTTTAAAACGTATTTTTTTAGCAGCCTGCTAACATTATCAAAGATGTGAACAAAATGAAGTTGCTTCCTGATTATCTAGGCTTCTAATGTGATAAAATACGCTTTGTATATTTCCATCAAGATATTACCAACTCTTTGGTTCAGCTTGCTTGAATCTGTGAAACTTCTTTTCCAGGGGCTGTGTCATGTATTTAATCGGACTAAACAGGAGAGATAAAGGCAACATTCTCAATTTTTTGTGCTCTTACATCAACATAAAGGAAGCATGGGATTTCACTCTGAGAAATTATACTTTTTTTCTTTTTCTTTGGCAAGATTAATCCTTCTTCTGTCTACCTGCTAAAATCTACTGGCTTTCAACGTATACAGAACATTGTCCATGAAAGCCTAAAGAGGAACCAGATCACTGAGTTATTAATTTTATATAATCTATTTATTTTTTTTCTCTTGGTGGCATGGTGTTGATTAGTTGCAGAGCTTCTTCAGTCACTGCTCTGTAGTGAACTTCAGATTAACTACGAAACTGGTATGGCGACCGGGCTTGAAATGCTTGATCTGTTCTCCACAAGAGGCCCAAATAAAGTAGGACTATCTGTGCTACTCATTGAGCTCAGGATAAGCCCTCAGATAGCTTTATCATAGCCTTCAGTGGAACTGGGTGGGTATTTGCTAAACTAGTATTCTTGCCTAATGCAAATATATAGACAAGATTTTGTGTAGGTATGGATTTTTTTTAGTTATCTATTCAGAAATCAAGAGCAGTTCTAGTTGCAGAGACTCTGAGAGAGATTAAATTGCCCTTTGATGCCACTTGTTCTTTTTCTCATCTGGTCCTTGAAGATGGGAAAAGTGTTTTTATTAAAAAGATGTTTTTAGTTCAGATAGAGACAAGTTCACTTACCCCAGAGTCTGTGAATGACTCTGCAATAATTTCAGTGAAGCTGACCGTGTATTGGGTCATACATGATGAACAGAGAGGGTATCTAAATCTGGCATCTGCATTACAACACTAGATTCTCAAGGCTTCTTTTTTTAGAATAAAGTAAAATAGCAGTGTGAAATTTTTGTATTTTGTAATGCAGCCTAAAATGTCAAGTGACCATAACTCACAGTACAAAGTGAACTGTACATGTCGTTTTCTCGGAGCAGGGATGTGATCCTACCTTAGCAGAGCACAGTAGCAATTATGCTCTTCCCGTTAACTTCAGTAAGAGCAGAGGCAAGCTCTTGTCTCATCATTAAGTGTGTTTACATTTTACTCTGTTCAACACTGCAAAGTCTAAGTCCTTCAGATTCTAAGGAATAAAGAAAGTATTACATGGTTAAACTCAGGTTTTGCAAAATTACTATTGCTTTATTAGTGGGAGATCACTGTCAGAACTTCAGCTGAAGAAAGATATATTGTAATACAAAGGTCTTGTGTGTAATCAAGGTAATCCACACCAAAGTAAGTGTGGTCCTATGGCCTCATTTTTTTTTTTTTAAAGATCACTGGATTTGGGTTATTTGTTTTTCATTCTGTCTCTGTTTTTTTCATAGTTACTCAATAATTTTGCTACATGTGATACCTTGAAAGCCACAACTTCTAAATCAGAAAATCATGTTCTATTAAGCAAGTATGTACTTGCCTATGAATTGGTTTTACTTGCATGCAATACAAATTTGTTATTGGTAGCAGAATCCAAAGACATACATCTATATTATACTCAGATGCATTGTTCCATAACATAAACTATTGATTTCTATTATCTTAGAAACTAGGCTGCACTTTAAGAACCATCAAGACTTCACGTTTGGTAACTCCGCTACAGTTATAGTATGCAGACCACTAACAGAGCTCAAATATGCTACTTACATTTAAGAATGTGAGTAAATGACCATCAGTTTTCACTGGATTTGTGGCTTGTATTATGCACAGGATTGAATTTATTCGCATGTACAATGTGAAGCCAAGATCACATGAGCTTTTAATCACCCTCCTTAATAGGCATGATATCAATTTTGTATTTTTAAATATTCAAGTAACAATGATTTTTGTTTTAGCTGAGGGGAGGGGCTCATTCTAGAATTTGTGTGAGGATGATGTCTACTCATCCAGTATGCAAATCGTTTCCTTTTAAAAATTCATGAGCTTCCATTTTTATTGGATGCCTACAATGGTAATATACATCAGCACTGAGAAGGAAGAAATTGCCCTGACAACATAAAAGCAAAATAATCTATAAGCATATTGTTGGACTGTTACTCTGCTGATTTCGCCTCTTCACTTTTCAAACTGAAGTAGCATAGACTGTTATAAATTAATCTTGGGGAAAAAGGACTCAGACCCAATTTAAACAGTTCTCCAAACTAAGAGACACTTTTTCATTCTGTGCATCTTTCCAATCAAGACATTTTACCCGTAATACAAAAAAGATGCCTTAGTTCAATGAATTCCAGTTTTTCAGAAATTCGTATTTTAAAACAAACTATTCCAGAAAAAAAATAATTCTTGTAATGCTCAGAGGCTGGTTATCCCAAGTGCACAGAATCAGCTCAGAATAGAGCACAGAGGGTAAGTCCCAGTCTTAAATGGGACCATTTAGGGTTTATACAGGACTTGTATTGATGACTGGTTTTGAATTTCACCAGCTGGGAACTGTGCATTGCAGCATCAGGTTCTGGGTTAATTTTTTTAATTCCTTTTTATATCATTAAATATAAAGTAATTTATATCAAGATTTAGAAAGGAATCTTTCTTAGATAGCAGGCAAGAGGAATTTATTGGATGTACAATAAATTGTGATGCCACAACCAGGAGAAAACACAACTTTAACAAAAAAACACTGATTCCCCTTTACGTCATGGGCATTGGCAGGACCTAGATATTTAATTTGATAATCTAGTCCATCGACAAGCACAGAGGAGGTAAGAAAGTCTGGAAGAGGGTCTCAGACAGCAAGCTCCCCGCGTATGGGAAGTGTTTCAAAGCGCACTGTCCCTCCTCGTGCCAGGCGGGCAGGCGCGGGGGCTCGGGGCAGGCACTCCCCTCCTGCTCCCCCCGGGCGGGCAGGACCCGGCACCGGCCTCCATCCTGCACAAAGTGCAGGAAGAAGGAGAGCCCCTGCTGCATTTTAGGCAGTGAGTTGGTGATTTGATGCTGTTTTGATGGGGGAGCCAGGGTTTAATTCCTTTCTGAGAGAAAACTGAAACTGCCCCTTGTGCTTCTGGGTGAATACTCAAAACCACCTAGCTATTAGGGCTCAGGTTCCTGATCCTGATGCTGTTTCCCTGATGTTAAATCATTAAGTGTTAGTCGGCTCTGAGAGGCAGAGCTGCTGCACTCCGGTCTAAGCTTGAGAAGCACAGAGCAGTCTAACCGGCGGGACCGCGGCCGCGACCCCGGGCAGCACCCTCGCCCCGAGACCCAGCTCGCTGAGCCTCTCCCATCAGCTCGAACCTGGCTCCGCAGCACCTCTAGCAAACCAGACAGTCTGCATATGGGACTTACGGTTCTGACCTCCGGCTGCTCGGGCGCAAGTTGTGCCTAAAAACACAAATCTTCAGAGGGTGCTGTAATCTGCACTGTTCGTGGGCCCAAGCAGCTGCGGAACGACAGCCGCACCGGGAGCGACCCGGTGCGGGGTCAGTGCGCAGGCTGCTATCTGCAGTGCACAGAAAGGCTCCCACCAGCCTAACTCTGCCTCCCTCCAAACCACATTTAACCACAGAGAGCGAGTAATTAGCCTCGGGCTGAGGAACGGAACAGCGAAACCTTGCTGACCTAGTAAGTGTGCTTACAACGACTACTGGAAAGAGCTCGTAGCCTAAATCACATACAAAGTGAACAGCACAGGCACATATTAGGGACACTTATCAAATCGTCACTGAGATGTGTTACAGCTCCTCAGATTTATCCCCGTGGAAGGACATTTGTAGGAGGAGAGGGCGGAACAACGAGGAAGAAGGGCTGATACATACGGGCAGAACTGCAAACGGAGTGAGCGACGGTGTTACGGGCACTGCAGTCGGAAAGGGGAGAGGTGATGAAGGGAGTCGAGCGAGAGCAAGAGAGCAGAGTAATGGATGTTTTGAGGAACAGGTGTGAAGTTCATGTGGGAGGTAACAGGTGTACGGATTAAGGAATTCAAAACCGAGACGATATTGGCAGAATAAAAGATGCAAAGATAAAAATCTGGACATAAGCAATAGGTTTTTGTCATACTGTGCATACTGTGTTAGCGAAACAAAAACCAAAAAATATATAGTTCATTTCTTCACTACTTCTGAAGCTCTCCCTCCTCCCGTCACCCGCAGCCTCACTCCTCAAGGCATCAGATGTCTTATTCACAGATCTATGACTTCTGACATTTTAAGTTCCTTCTCTTTTTAGCCAAACTTCTTCTCTCCTGACCTCACTGAAGAAAAAGATATCCCTGAGCATTGTTGCCTGTGTTTGACAACACAGGTTAGACAGGGTAATGAACTGTTAAAACAAATTCTCAGTGAAAATAGGATGCAGCATGTCATTTCAGTAACTCCCATCACTGACAATCAAACTGACAAATGCAAACTGACATTGAGAGAAGGTAGTGAGTCTCCAAAATGATCAAACTGTAGTCAATGTATTTTCTGGCCACTCCACTCAAAACGTCTGTTAAATTTGTCTGCTAATTTGCAAATGAAAAGCATTTCCAGCAAGAATTTAACTGATTCTTCTGATAGGGCTGCTGTATTAGTTCTGCGCTTGTGTAGAAAAACAAAAATCTCATTTTTATACGTGACACCAGCTAGTGCTCCAATGCATGCAATTATCTTGATAATGAGAGCTCCAACACTATGCTCTTGTTCAGGGGATTGCCTCATTTGCCCTCTTATTTAAGTATGACCTGTAATACATTTGTTCCTCTTTCACTCACAGAGGAGAAAAAATATGGAGGATGGATCTGAGTTATGCAGTCCGTCTCACCAGATTCTATCCGTCACCTCCGGGGTAGCTCAGTCTTTGCCTACTTCATTCCACTCAACCCTGGCAATGGTTTAAAATAATCTGCTAATACTGATTGCTTTGGGTTTATGCACTGTTGGTTCTGTATTATTTCATTCTTTAATGATTCCTTCAAAGAAACTGTCAGATTTAGCTTAGTCCCTTGACTGTTAAATACCATAATTTGGGTCTTTTTGCCTGCAACTTTTTCTCCTTAAAAGATTAAAGTTTTATTTCACTCATTGCTAAAACCATCTTTCCCCATTGTAGCACAAAGTTGCCGAGTCTGTTTTCTCTCCTATATAAGAACTGGGCTGCTTTGCTGGACCGTAAGAGCAGCTGTCAGCTGAAGGCTGTGACATTAATGCCACTGTGTAAGTTAACAACTGAAAAAGAGTCAGTGCCATACAGCTACTGGCTGCAAGAAATGTCCGATACAATCATAGCTTTTGGATCTATTCTTGACTTTTAATATCATCACTTACTTATTTGCACCTGTGGTCAGACCTACCATATCCATCAAATGCAAAAAGAACTTGGTTTCCTACAGGGACCTATGAAGACAGGAAGGCTTTTCTTACCCATTCTCTATAGTCTATGTGCTGAAGTGTTCTGTAATGCCAAGTATTACTGAGATGCAGCAAAGATATTTTGTATTGGTGATATAAAACTCTTTGTAGTACATGGAGAGTGAGTTTCTAAGAAATAGCTGTCATTCTTTCAACTTGTTTTTTCACTGTTTAAAACCTGCTATTTCTAATCTCTGCTAGGTGGAGATGCATTTTAATTCCTTTGAATTATTGTTCAGTCTAATGTTGCTGCTAAGCCTCAATTGAAGAACACAGTTATCATTCATCCTTTTCTTTCCAGTTTTCACACAAAGGGTGTGTTAAAAGCATGTGCCAATCCAAAAGACAAGTGCTTGAAGATTCTTATTTCTTCATCAGCTAAGAAGACTTTCAGACATACAGGCTTGGCCAAAAATTACATGTCTCGGTTTCATGAGAGGCTTGAGCAGATAAAAAACCCTGCAGTTTTACCAAAAGGGACAGTTGTATCTATCTTCTTAATCAACTGTGAACAAAGCATCATCCCAAATGGTCACTAGCTTACACAGCGGACAGACGCACCGAAGTTCCTGGCTGATATGTAGAAAATTCAAGTACTTTTCTCTCACCTCTCACCTGAAGAGGCAAAGTGGGAGCTGGAATGTCTAGAGACTTAATGAGGTTTTGCTTAGCATGAAGACTGGAGTTACAGATCAGAGTTCCAGGTTCCCAACTGTGATGCGTACCGAAAGTGTCTGTTAGCCCTTTCAAAATATTGGGCTGAAAGGGTGACAGCTACTAGTTTTGTGCAGATTTCTGAAGCTGCTCATCTGATCACCAGGGTCGGTGTTCAATGCAAGTAGCTACTGTGAAAAAAAAATCGATCACTAGATGTCTCAAAGGCCAGTGGCCTGCTCCGCTGTGCTCCACAGTGGCTGCAGGTGTCCAGACACACGGCTCATGCTTTTAACTTGAGATACGGAAGCAAGAGAAGGCATTGAACAGAAAGTCAGTATGCACCACAGGTTTACATTGCTCAAGCAACAGCTACAGCTCTGAGAGATACAAGTGTGTGACAGGGGAGCAGGTAAGGTAGACAGAGCTTGGGTCTTGGTTTGGGAAGCTGGGTGTATGTGGGTAGGTTCAAGTGTGAACAGCCACACAGAATTTGCAAGAAGGTGTGAAATACTATTTGTTTTATGACAGTTCAGTAGTGAAGACTTCCTTCCTTGGGAAGTTCTACAAAGCTAACTCCCGACTGCCAACATTCATTGCTCTTGCTTCTCTGCAGCTGCTCCCACTAGCTTCCAATTAAAGTTGCCCAGATACTGCATGGTGGGCACAATGAGCAGAAGGTGAATGAGCACAAGCTATCTGTGCCATTGCCTGCTCCCAGTTGTTGTTGTTGTTTGTTTTTTTTTCACCCAAGTTTTTCTGGAAAAGATAAGAATGGACTGAATTAATTGCTTACTGTTCTAGCCACCCTCTTTCCTGGGATTCTTCAACCCCTGCTCAGAGACAAAACAGCTATATAGCAAAGAAAGGGTTACCCTGATTAACAAATAACAAGCAGCTGTCAACATATCAGCTGCAGGAGATAAAAATGCTGAAAAAGAAGGCTGTAGTTCCTGGAGCAGGGATGGCTGACTTGCTTAAGCTACAGGAAGAAAGTCTCCTGCTCTTCAGTGGGAAGAAAGAGGTATGTCACTGGCAGGAGAGTGAGTGCTAAGCCTTGGCCTTTGAAACAAAAATAGACTTATGTTTTTTGAGTAACATGCCTAGCTGGTGCGAAGAGTTGACCACATGGCAGAGCTCTAGAGCAGAGCAGGACTGGCTTTTTAAGATGTTTCACAGAGCGATGAAAAGCCTGGTAAGAACTGAGTGGTGTTGGAAGACAGGTGTATCCACAGGATATCACAAATGTTTAATAATGGAAGCGAGAGTGTAAGCAAGCAAAGCAGCAGCCTATCTAACTCATTTTAAGACTATCTTTTTGGAAGATCTACCTTTACTTGACCTAAGATGCTGGGGAGTCAAGACTATGTTTTATCCAATTTTCCTTATAGTATATGAAATACAGGCTGTCAGACTAGATAACCTAAACATTTCTCTGGCTTTAAACTCTGAATTGCTTTTTACTTGTAGACTGAGTCTTCTCATAAAATACTACAGTTGTAAAAACTGCCTCAGTGTATTTGCAGTTTGAAAAATGTCTATTAAAATTGCCTTTTTTTTAAGGAAATGAGATTCTCCTAGTCTCATACTGAAATGCAAAGAGAGAAATCAGAATGAGCTATTTTTAGACCAGACAATTCAGACCAAAATGTAATAAAAATGCTATTAAACTTTAGTAAGTAACTACTGATACGAGACCCCAATCAGTCAATTCTATGAGGAGCTGTTTCAAAGCTTTTTGTTTCCTGTAATTAAAACAACTAAAATTTGTCATGCAAGTAATTACTAACCATTTAAATACCCCCCCCCACACACACACATACACACGCTGGTGAGTATTCTGCCTGTTCTGTATCTTTCATAAGACGTTTTACTTCCTTTTTTTAGGCTGTATTCTCTCCAAATTTTGTCTCACTTCTCGCACTTGTCTCTCTGGGGCACGCAGCACTGGAAGCAAGCGAAACAAAGCCAGTTGCAATCACGGACAGCACCAGCTCTTCTCTCTGATAGTCGGTATTGCACTGAAATGGTACAATCTGTATAAAACGCCTGCCTGCGCGCTATCGTGAAAACCCAATTTGCCTGTGATAGCTGGAGATTACTCTTAACCGCATCTTGCCTCTCCAGTGGGCCGCTCCTCGCTGCGCGCCGCTCTCCGCCGCACACGAAGTTTCGCTCCGATCCGTGGCGCTACGAGCGGCGCCCGGCGCAGCCGGCCTCGGGGCTGCCTCCGGCGGGAGCGGCGCGGCCCCGCCGCGCCTCCGCGGAGCGCCTTCCGCGCCGACCCCCCGCCCCGGCCGCGGACCCCCCGCCCCGGCCGGCCCCGCCGCGCCCGCCCGCCCGCCACCAGCCCACGCGCGGGCGCCCGCGCCTCTCCTCACCGGGCGGGCGCTGCGCGGGCGCCGGCGCCTCGCCTCGCCGCTGCTCCCGAGGCGGGCGGCGGCGCGGCGCAGCCGGCGGGGCGGGGTGCGGGGGCGCGGGCCCTACCTGGGAGCCGCGCTCGGCGGCGGGCGCCCGGGCGCGGCGGTTGGCGGGCGGCCGGCGGCGGCTGGGGGGCGGGCGGCCATGTCGGCGCGGCGGCGGCGGCGGGACCCTCCGCCGCGGCGGTGTCGGGGCTGCGGCGCGGCCCTGCCCTCTGCCTCGCCTCGCTCGGCGCCGCCCCCGGCCCCGGCCCGCCCTCGCGGCCGCCCCCCGCGGGAAGCGGCGGCGCTGGTGCTGTGGGGACGGGGACGGGGACGGGGAGCGGCCGCGCGGGGCTGGCGGGCCCCGGCAAGAAGGCGGCCAACGGTGCCGGCTGCTCGGGCTGCGCTGTGAGTGTCGCCGCGGCCCGAAATCGTGGGGCAAAGTGCGAGGGGCCTCCGTGGGGTTTGGGGGGGGATGTGAGGAAAACTCGCTAGGTGAGATAAGTGTGTGGGTTTTTTTCCCCTCCCCAAAGCATTGTATTTTGACATCAGAGCCGAAAATTGAGAGAGGCTGCTTACACTGACCACAGCCCATGCCATCTCTTGGGTTTTTTAGGCTATTTTATGCGATAGTCTTGCAGCAGTGTTCCCCTCCCACCCCTCTCTTTTAAGTTCGGTGATGGCAGTGGGAAGTGTCTTGTGGCTGGGCTTTGCCACGTTCCTCGCGTCTGAGGGTCTCTGCAGAGCCGGTTGCTGGGGTTGGTGTCCAGCTGTCAGGTCTGGAGAGCAGAGCCGAGGCGCGAAGCACGGGGAACGCCTGCGGCAGGCCGGACGGATTCACCAACTCGTGCCGCAGAGCGCCTGCCCCCCCGGCCTCGGGGTCCGCCAGCCCCGGTGCGAAACCGCGGCCTGCAGACAGCTGTCATCGCCCGGTAGTTGCACCGAGATCCACCTTTTACTGAATTCAGTAGCAAAACCATTGCAAGAGCTTATACAAATCTACAAATATTGCTGGAAACTTGATGAGTGGTCAGACTGCTATTTAGTTGTTGTTGTGTCCAGAAAGTTGCTGGGTGAGTTCACAGCCAGAGAGGAAGGCAGGTGGCAAGGCCAACTAAAGCCGCACTTTGACAAGAGTCTCTTCAGCCATACAGATACAGGATGGTCGTGCCCTTGGTCTGCTGCATTGCTGTGTCTTGTCTGCACCTTGCTGTTCTCTCAGATGGGACAGCGTTACGAAGCCATGCAGTTTGGTGTGTTTTGGAAGGGGCTGATGCATATGGAGAGAATTATTTTATATATTAAATAAGGTTTAGTTCTCTGTTCCAATTTACAGTGCAGAAATTTCTTAAACCAACTTTGCAGCCAGAGGCATGTATCGGACTGCTCCCTAACCCGCATTCTACTCCCTGTTAAGAGAGGTTAACTGAAGGGTTTGTTCTCAGTGACTTTTGCATAAGGAGACCACCAGGAGTAGGTGGTCTCCTCTTATTTTTAAATACCTGCACTGACACACATTTAGTGCACGAAGCACTAAGGCTTTGGATTGCCCCTAGTGCTGTAGTAGTTGTCTGTTGACCTGTGAAGTGACAAATGAGGGCTGGCCAGGCTGATAGCTACGTGAGGGCTAGGAGTAAGTGGGAAATGAAGGAATGGGAAGCGCTGTTTTAAAATAGAAAGTGTGGGAGCTGAGAAAACTAAGAGACAAAGCAGCCTCTTAGGGAAGTACTTGAAATATGCTGGCCTAAAGCCAGCTGTCTAACAGCACAAAGACCTGAGGGATTTACCAGGCCTATGCCGATGTGGTGCTGGGCCTGAGAGAGGGGAATGTCCTGAAATCAGAGCTGAAGAACTAGACACCTTACCTGGTTCAATACAAGCCCTGCTTAGTGCTACAACTACGCTACTGGCCTGGATGAAACACAGCATGTGAATATCCCCACTCTGTAATATTTTAACGTCAGCCCCTCTCCTACTCTGCCACGGCTATGCTGTACCTTTCTTGCACACTTCCAAAGCTCCTTGTAGCCCTCCTCCTTCCTGCAAATGGGCTTTTCCTGTTGCCTTCTTTCTCCCTTCTTCTGAACATACACATCCCATGTTTCGCAGTTGCTCGGACTCCAGGTCTGCTGGGTCCCTTGACTCGGCCTCTCTTCGGCCCTTTGTAGTCTCCAATATCTTCTGTTAACTGCCACTTTAATTTTATCCATCTTCTCTAAATTGTTTGTGCATGACTCTGTATCAGATCTCTAGCTTTGTGTTTTAAGTGTCCTATTTTTTCTTCCTTGTCAGGGCACTCCCTTCCTGATAAATTCAATCTTATGGCCACCTGCTGCTAATCTTTCACACAATCTCCCTCATTTAGTAGCTTGTCTCCTCTTCCTTCACTGTCGCTATCATATCCTTTTGTTTCCTGTCAATGTTTAAGCCTTTTTTCCTGCCTCAGATATTTATTATTACCTCAGGTTGAATCAGTGCTTTACCCTCCCTAGGTGTCTCTTAGGCTGCATTTAGGCTAGTATTTAAAGCTGGTCAAGGCCTGTTCTCTGGTCAACACAGCAGGGCATAGCTTGTACCTAAGCTCACTTCACTTCCACAGCAGTGTGGCCTCAATCAGAGTGTGTTTTCTGAACAGAAACATTTGAACAGTACAACTGATCTTGGAGCTGTGCCTTGGCTCTGCTTGCACTGGTAGCTGGAACCAATGCTACCAGTTGCACAGCAAGGCCATCTGTATTGGTCATCAATATACTCAAATTTCTTATCACTTAACCTCTCTAATCGTAGAATGGTAAGGTTGGAGGGGACCTCTGGAGATCATCTAGTCCAAGCCTCAGCATAGCCCATACGAGGATTGAACCTGCAACCTTGGCATTAGCAGCACCACGCTCTAACCAACTGAGCTTAAACTGGCCCCTTGCCAACCCTTGGACACATCCTGAGCATCGCAGCCTTCATTCTGTTTATCCCTCACTTAGTTTCATGGATTTATATATAATAGCTATGCCTTCTTGTCACTGCCAAAAGTAATGATAACTTATCCCTGTGATAGTATACTTTACTTAGCTGAATTCTTTGTGGATTGTGAGAAGGGACATAGACATTACTTGCCTACAGATGTTCTGTTTGGTTATTTCACACTATCTCCCCTCTTTCTCTTTTCTGTTACTCTACTTTTGCCTAGCAACACTTGATTCCTTTCTCTGTATCTTTGCTGTTTTCACCCTTACATCTCATTTCCCCTTCAACTCGTCTCCTGTAAGTCGTTGAACTCTCTAGACTACAGTTTCCACGCTCCTGCTTTTAGGTTTTAGAACAGTCTCTTCAGTATCGCTGAGATGCTTTCCTTCTCTTATAGAGACGATGACAGACAGATCTTAAGCTAGGGACAATTTCGAGGAAGAAAATATCCATCTTCTGTTAGTGAGGCCTGCAGTGCAGAAGTTTTTCACAACTTCTTAAGTTCAGATTGCCTGCTGGTGTGAGTTGTTGGGGAGTAGGGGGAACCCTGGAACAGTAAAAGAGAATGCGTTTTTTCCCCCCATTAGAGGTGAGGAATATTTCTTGCTCACTCTCCTTTGAACATCTAGTCTTTGTTTCCTGCCGTGATATGGCTCTGAACCATTGTTTCCCAGCACAGATGCTGCCACTCATTCCTCTTTTACTCCAGCAGGTACCACAGAGATTATACCTGTACTGTTTCTTGCATTGATTTTTATTACATCCTAGCAGCCAATTTAAAGCCCTCTGATTCCCATCCTCTAATTTGATTCCTTCTCTTGCTGCATTAGGCAGTTGTTTGTCATACTCTCTCCTGTCTGGCACCATCACCTTGCAAAACCTCTACTCCTTGTACAGGCGTGGGCTCCATCTCTGCATTGCCCAATCCTTGCTGTTTCAGGCTGCCAAGGTTAATTCTGCTTTTTCTTCCAATTGCACTTTTCATGGTTTCAGAGCCCCTCTTTGATCTAGCTGTTCTCTCCTGATTTCCTTTCAATCTACCAGAAACTTTCTCTCTTTAGGTAGTTTCAGGTAGTTAGCTCTCTTCTCTGAAAATCTACAGTCTTTACTTCTGAGAGAAACAGCAGGTATGACTTTGTCTCATCATTCTTCTCTCTTGACAGTGTTGGTACATAGCCTAAAACCCTATTCTTTTTCCTGGAACCTGACTTGACAGGACAAAACTGATTATTGTCACACATCAACTTATTTCAGAGCTGTCACTGGGAGTCTGTTTTCCCCCCAGCTCTTAAATATGAATTGGCAATAGGAAGAGACTAATCTGGCATTTTAGTTAGCTCAATCTGTCTTTTGTATATCGGTCTAGGACAGTTTTACTGTGTTGGATAACGGAAAGTCGTGGGCGAAGAATGTAAGCACCTTTGCAGGATACAGACTCTTACAGTAGTTTGCCTTCAGATTTTTGCCAGTTTAGACTATTGTGAAAGTGTCCAAAGGGCTCTTTAAAAATAACTCATCAACCCTTCTGATGGGAAGATATGCAGAACAGAGTACACTGCTGCAGTGTTATTAATTTGGATGGGCAGAAGCTGAAGCAATACTGCCTAACAAAGCTGGCTGTCTCGAGAAAGTGTGTCAGTCACTCCTGAAGAGGCAGAGGGAGCCACACTTGCACGGAGACTCACATTTGGCATTGATGTTTTGTTCACTTCTAGCAAAAAAACAAAACAAAAAAAACCTCCCAACCCTCTGTGAAAACTGGTTTTATGCATTATTTGGTTCTTCTCGGGAAACATATCTAGATGAGGACCAGTCTATGGTGCTATGCTGTTTCTATAACTGAAAGATATTTTCAGGAATAGATTAATTCTGTAGATGTTTAGGGAGAGCTATTTTGCTTTTTGCTCCCCTTTGCTTGTCGTATGAGTTGCTTTATTATGGAAAGCTCCTATTTAGAAGTAGAACCTTGGAAAATTTAGCATGTAGTGCATGTTTAGAAAACTGGATCTAGAAAGGGATCTAGAAAGCCCTCAACTTAGCGTTTTCTGAACAGAGACAGCATTTCCAAACCAGAAATGACGGTGTCAAATCCCCAGTATTGTGACCATCATTCCCTCTCATGTAATAAAAAACCTTTTCTTTTATCGGGCGCTAGAGCAATACAAATAGTATTTTTTTGGTGTGTCTCTATTTATATTTTTTGTGCATGTTTGCTGTGCAGTTGTGTAGGTTTGTACACATAGATTATTCTCTTTGTGGATGTGTAGCTACTTCTGCACAGCTACAGTAATTGCCTTTCCAAAAGAATTTGTAAAAGGAATGCTACATCTTTTTTGTGTAGTTGTTATTTTGAAAAGTTCGTTGATATAAAGATCATCTAATGTTAAAGTTTATATGGGCTATAATCACTAGATTTTTTTTTCCAGTGGATACTACAATTCACTATTTTGCTATGTAGTTGATCATGATGCATAACTTATTGCCTCATGTGTCTTCAGATTATTGATGAGGTTACATAATTTCTCTTTTTGCAGTTGTTCTTACACTGGTTGAGTTCTGATGCCGTCAGATATGGGCTTAGTTTTAGTATTTTTTTGAAACGAAGCTTTTTTTTTTTTTTTTTTTTTTGTGTGTGTGTGATTTGTTAGACTAATTCAAGTCTTTCACCTTTGAGGTGAGTGTCTGGGCCATAATTAGTGCACCCTGTGTTAACAAACTAGTGTATGTATCATAATGTGCTGCAACAGATAAGTATCAGGAATGATTTTAGACCACAAGTTGTTCTAATACAAACTATCTGGTTTACAAGCTTCTGATGCTTTAAAGGAAAATATTCTGACAAAGATAGCTGTTGCATTTAATCAAAGGGAAACAATCAATGTGTGTTTTGTCAGTTAGCTCCAGATTCTTATCAGAAGGCTCCCATTTAATTAATGCAGATCACTGCTATAGACCCTGGGTGGTAGGTGTATTTACTTTTCCTCTATATACATAACTGTAACTAAAAAGAGGGTTTTTTTAATAACTTCAAAATTTTTGAGTTAATTTATAAATTTAAATATGAAACCTACATGTTTAGTGTTTTTCTCTCTCTCTCTCTCTCTCTCTCTCTCTCTCTCTCACACACACACACACACACACACACACACAACCTATACTCTAATTTCAACCTGCCTTCTCAAAGAAGGTAGGGGGAAGAGAAGATTGAATTTAAATTCTGGGAGATAAATCAAGACTATTAAGCCATTCTCAGATTTAAAGTTCCTTTGGGGAAGATAGTTTACTGTCAGGCACATTCCAGAAAACTAGAGAGCTACTACACTGAGTATTTCAGCTGATCTCAACTGTATTAATCCATAGGGAAAGAAACTGTTGTTTGCAGTAAACTCAAACTGAGCCATTTAGATCCTGTTAGGTCAAAACCAATGCACTCAATTTTATTCAGAATTGAACTGGAAGCTGATGATAATAAGCTGCTAGGTAAATGAGCCATCATCAGTAGCATTAACTGAAATGTTCTAGACATCTACGGGTGATGATACTTACAGAGTAGACAGTAGGGAGACATTCACGAATATTCTCTGAGTTTGTCTATGCTGTTCTGGGTTTTTGGATACAAATGTAAAAACATTTTTGTCTTCCCCTGCTCTGTGACCCTCTAAACTTAATGTTGCATGAGCTGTGACAATGCGCAGTACATCTGCTCTGTGCTCGCTCTTGTCCCTTCCTGTGGCTCTAGAGGTAGTTAAAAGTACTGGTACCTATTTATAAGACTGCAGCTGTATGGAACAGCTTGATTTTGAGACTACACGTAAAACTTCCAAATTCTTCTGAATAATTGCTCTTGGGATGGATTGCAATTTGGAATCTTACTCCAAAATGGGATTTGAAATTCTGAGTGGTACTGAAAATCACTGGAATTTTTCAATTTGAAGCTATTTTTGAAAGTTTTTGTCTTAATTTTATCTGCAGTCCTCCAAAACAATCTGTCCTTCGGGCTTTGTGTTTTGGACTGTTCTCTTGGGTGACATTTTCAAATCATGGAAGCAGCTAGGTTTTAAATAGGATGTGTTTTATATCTCACTAGAGAAGAGGTCAAGTCAGAAGAAGTGCTTTTCCGTGTGAGGCTTTCTTGGAGGTTTTTTCAAGCTTTACAGCAGCTATGAGTAAAAACTATCTACTTCTCTTCATATGGACAGGCAAATTGAAAACAAGAAAAATCAGTAGACAGTAGAAAAAGAAGCTGAAAAAGTGAATTTAAAGGGCAATGCTAATGCAGAAAGAGTCCGATTTGAAAGTTGTCTGTGGCTGTAGCTATGGTGTTCTGCGCTTTTTAAGATGGTCACTGAGGCATTAAAGTTACGTGAGTGGTGAGAACATACAATTAAAAAGGGAAGAAAAATGGTTTACTCTTTTGGTAGATTTTTCGTGTAAGTATACGCCAACTGCTGTGTATTTATTTTCTTGGTACATTATATATTCATGAGATGCAATATGAATAAGAAACTGCTCATGAAATCTGTTTGAATAATAACAGAATACACTGACAATGAAATGCAGGTGTATGAAAAGAGTGGGCAGGTATTACCAAAAATCTTCTTTTTTTGACTGCACACTGTCCTTTGATCTTATTTTGGACATCTCTGGCTGAACTCTCAGGAGACTAACAAGAAGCTAGCAACCTTAATGCAAGCCAGAAGGACTTAGATAAACATGAAAACAGTGACCTTTCTTGGTTTTGGTAGTTTCTGCAGCTAAATTACCATGTATAGTTGTTTAAATAGCTGCGGGAAGGGATATTGTAAATTGAGTGCCTACAGTCATGCACAAAATCCTATGGAGTTGGAAATTTGTTTCAAAATGACTATGAAATCAATTTGTATCACCATAGTAGCTAATGGTATTTCCAGAATCATAAATACAAGTTGTTAAGCTGAAATGCGTATTTCTCCTGTAAAAGGTACAGCTCAGGCACTGGCTTGAAAGGCTCTCTGCACAGCCCCTTTAGTGTAGTTTAGGCCTATGCTATTTTACAAGAAATTCAAAATAATTTGGTGCTTGTGCCAGTAGTTTTCAGTATTTTCTCGGGGAGCTTGTAACACTGCCAGTTATGAGAGAACTTCCTCGGATGTCCATGAGGAACCAGGATTGCATAAGGGCTCCAAGTGTTGCCTAAACTTGAAATAGCTGGAACTGAATGAAAATCTGTTTGTAGGCCAAGCTAGGAATAAGAGATGTGTGACTTTACTAATGAGGCATCCTTTGGAGGGTACCAAGAAGACAAACAAGAAAGAATTTCTCTAGATTTGAGGGAGTAGATATTTAGCATTTAATGAAACTCTGAAATGATTTTCTATTTTATGAGGAAAAATTAGATGTGAAGGCAAGTATTTCACTTCACAAATCTCTACTTTTGAATAAATGTGTTTTGAGTTCTGTCAGTGAATTTGTGCTTCAGTGTTTCAGTTGCTTACATTCTGATACAGGAAATGATAGTAAAAATGCAATGAGGCCGATGTGCTATGTATCTGATTTCTAATTGCTGAACGCAGAAGTTTTTGAAGCACAGAGAGATGCCT
Source organism: Rhea pennata (assembly GCF_028389875.1). Taxonomy (NCBI): domain Eukaryota; kingdom Metazoa; phylum Chordata; class Aves; order Rheiformes; family Rheidae; genus Rhea; species Rhea pennata. Next base: position 18,662,154 of record NC_084671.1, on the reverse strand, counting down.
CATTTAAAGATATTATTGAAGGCCTATCCATACAGTGTTATATTTGAGAGATAAGCGAGGGATTCATGCAGAAGTTCATTGCAACTTCACTAGAATTGGATGAACTGCTAGTGAATGGAAGAGGAATGAGTGAAAATCAAAATAACTTTAATTTCCAGAACCTTTTTATGGAACACTTTGACATACCTTTAAATTTTCTCCTTTTTTTGGTAAGGCAGGAAAAGGAGAGATACGAAGGGAAATGGTAAATAGTGATTTTTTTATTATTATTATTTTTTTTTGGTCCGTAAAAGGTTTGGATTGCAATAGATTGAGAGTGCTTTTAGAATGCTGGTTGTAGCTGTTTGACCAAAGTTGTAGTCGCTTTTTCTCCAAGTTCTCAATTTGTGGGGAATAAAGGACAAAGATGCACACGGGGACAACACGCCAAGCCTGTTACAGACATTGCCAGAAACCAGCAACTCTTCAGTAAATATTTTCTCAGTGTTAGTTTGGTGATGGTTTGGTTTTACTGAGATCTGGTTTTGTTTTGCTTTTATTTTGGCTTGCTTGTTTTAAGCCTTTTTCTCCCCTGCGTTTTCTTTATCGGTGGTTCTGTTGTCATTGTCAAGGTGTGCTGCCTGGCAGATGACACTTTCTGAGAAATCCTAGTTATTGGTAGTGAAGAAAACGGAATGTGTGTAACCTTTAAGCTAACTTTGGTAGGCGCTGGGTTTTTCTGGGAGCTCTCTGGGGCCACCCGACTGAGCAGTGTGCGAGTAACATCCCAGGCTCAGGCTGCTCTTGCCACACGCCTTTGGAGAAGGCAGCGTTCCTAGTTTGCCACTGTACAGCTGCTTCCATGTTCTCTTAGCACTTCTGTTGCTTTGAAACTTAGATTGGTCTGTCAGTAACTGATAGTCTCTGGAGACTCATCAGCAGGGTAGCCACATCATTAAACTTTAATCAGGCCTCAGTAATTCAGTGGCAATAAGAAGGTGTGTTAAGTCTCCAGCTTTCAGTCTGAAACGTTGGAGACTGGCTTTGTTTGCAGAACTGCAGATAATATGGAGACTATTATTAAGAAGTTTTCCCTTGCATGTTGATTTTAAACGGTGCACGTACGTAACAATATGTCAGTGGGCCTGACAAAAAGCAAAAGGGTTTATTCTACTCCTGCAGGCTTCTTGCAAGGATTCCATTCCAGCACGCTTGCTGCTAATCTTTCAGTTTTCTAAAACTGATCTGTATTTCTTTGCAAGTAGGTAAACAATGGTAAATTACTTGTTTTATTTTGGAACAGGAAGAATTAGAGGTAGACTGCTTTAAAAAAGTGTAATTAATTAGTCAAGACTTGTTCTTGAAATGGTAATATGTATGGACAACAGTATCCTGCAGAAAGAGAAGAAATCAAGAGCGCAAATGTTAATAGAATGGATTTTAAAGAACTCGGTCATACACATTTAATTTTAAGTATATTAAAATCAGAAGGTGGTTTTGTTATTCTTTAACAATCATTTTAAGTTTAAAATGTTGCAATGTTGCTTAAGTTTGCAACAAGTTATTGTATAACTGATGTGAAAATGATGATTACTTAAATTTTAAAAACCACTGCAAAAGTCCAGGTTCTTTCAATTTTACTATCTCAGAAATTGTGTGACAACCCTACAGAAAAACATAGAATTCCACCATGCACACATTTTGTGCTGAGTATTTATCACATTAGCTTTTATAGACGTGCCTAATAATACAGGCAATGTTGGAAAGTTATTTTTTTGCTGGGCAAGATTTTTCAAAAGCAATCAGCATTATCCAAATCTCTGCTGACTGTCATGTGAGGGAAAACTGTACCAGTGAGATTTTTAAGAGTTCAGTTGTCAATCAATAACTAATAATTCAGTAATCCTAAGAACTGCCTCGTCTTTCACTTTTTCCATAGATTTGTCCTGTGTCCATATTCCTACTCCTTATCATCTAGAAGTATGGAAAACACTATACCAGTTCTGCTGCCTTTTGCAGAATGAAGCTGAAGTTTAATTATAAGCCCTGGACTTGAGTTACTAATTGGTTGGGAATCAGTCCTTGCTTTAGAACCTGGAGAAGCCTTTTAATTCCAGGTGAGCCATTTCTTAGGAACACAGACAGGAAATCCTGCAGAGGACTGAAATTAAACATCTTTCTTCATAAATTGCACCTCTTCTCCCTCCCTTGATCGCATATCCTGCACCATACAATTGCTGTGTGTATGTACCCAGGATCTTTGTGTCCAGGAAACACTGGATTATCTGTACAAGACTACAGTGCATGCATGAGAAATGTAACTCTTCCCAAATTTTGAATTTATTCCTTTAATACTGTGCTATGCTTGCATGTCAGTAAGGCCTTTTACACTCTGAATTTGCCCAAGGAAAAAGACTTACTGGAAATAGACAGATGTTATCAAAACAATTCATCCCGTCTGCATCTTTCTCCCTGAATGCTCTTGAGATGCCTCTTGAAAAGAGAATGAATTGCAAACAGATGCCTTTTGCCTTGACTTCGCATTGTACTTTAAACCTATCCATATGGCAGCTATATTCTGGGTTTTGGGGTGTGTATGTGCACATGCTGACACTGATTTACTGATTTTTGGTCTTCCTGTGCTTAGCGCCTATGGCATCTGCTGGGTATTTTTCAGCCAATAATAGTTAGTGGCAGAGCCCCTTGTATAGCTCCTATGTAATTTGTATGAGAGTTTAAAATTATGATGCCTTTGGCTGAAAACTTTTCACTAACATCTCAACTTCCATGTTGCAGAGGCATTTGTGTAATCTTTTCAAATGCATCTGTTGCATTAATACCAACTACTATGATCTGTTTACGTTTCATTACAGGGTGTAAGAGCAGAGCACGAACACAATGCCTACATCTCTCTTACAGTTTTAGTGCTGTTCACAGCTACTGCATTTGCAGAACTCAAGTCTTGCTTGCCGGAAAGCTGGTATGTACAGTAGAATAGAAATTCTCATTGATTTTTGCAATTTTGTCCTGCCAGAATTTGTACTTCAGAAATGAGTGGACTATTTCACTGCACCTTTCCAAGGACATGGGTTTCAATTCAATATTGATTGCTGATTTTGGAGGGAAATGCCAGCAGTGTAGAAAGGAGTGCAATAAAAGCACTGTGACTCCTGATCCAGATAAAGGCTGGACCTACGCTGATATTTGATCTCACAGATCAAAGGTCCTCTCCTCCTTTCAATAAAGGCAATCAAAGTTTCTTCAGTTAATGTTCAAATTGGAATGCACCACCTGCTTTCAGATTCCTAAAATTTATGGCCAATTTTAAGCTTAAAATTTTGTGCCATATGCAGCAGAGACTGCACTCATGCAAGCCACTGACATCTGCCATGTTAATAGCTCGGCATATTTCTGCACACAGTACAGACAACCTGAGTGCCCACTAGGCAGTTCAGACTTCAGTGCTGCAGCAGTGGGGTTACCCCTGTGATTCTCCAAGTGGGATCAGGCTCAGATCAACATTTGGCCTTCAAGTTTCAGACTTAGAGTGTTTTTTTTGTGTGTGTGTATGTTTTTTGTTTGTTTTTTGTTTAAAGCATCTTTTCAGTCAGCCTTTGGCAGGAGACTTTATATGTATAGCTCTCACTGAGGGTAGCCCATTGTTACAATTAAGGTTATGTTTCAATAATTTCCTGAATTTAGGTCTTACATTTCACTTTTATTTCAAAAATGTCACAGTAGAGTAACAGTAGAGCCATATAAAAAGAACTTTTTAAGAACCAAGTTAGAGTTTCAATGATTTAATTAAAGCCTGATAAAATTAGACCTAGTTTGATTATCTTTTTCCCATGGTTCTCAACTGCAGCTTTTTAAATCTCAGGGAAAGGCTAAGCTAATGGTAATTATATCATGTCTAGCTTCCCCGAATGGTTTACTTATTCTATGCCACACTGAATAGATATCTTTTTAGTGGAGCTATATATAAACACGTACACACGCTCATATATACCACACTGTAAAATATTTGGAGTAGAGTTGACTATGCATTTACTGAGTGCTCCATGGCACGTACTCTTTTAAATGGTCAGTCTTCCAAGCCAAAATCCCTGCAAATATTCCCTTAACTTTCATATAGCGCTGACCACTAGATTATGCTGTCAAGCCCTGCACTCAAAAGGATTGCACTCATTGAAATCAAAATAGTGCATACTTGGACTTTTGAAACTGCTTTATGAAAACCTTGGGATACCTATACAATTTTTGTCAGAGGCTGTGTTTAAGCACATTGAAGGGAACAGAAACACATTGATATATATGATGATAATCTGAAGGTTGTGCGTTGAAATGTGTGAGGATAAAATATAAATATTTGAATATATATCTCCATTTATATTATCTACTGCTTCGTATAATTTTCTCCAAGTCCAACTTTTATGCAATGACTTTATCGCTTTTTGTTGGAGCAGATTTTTTGTGTGTGTATTTGGATGTGGTTTATTGACCTTGTTTCTCTGTGGAACATCAAAATGTGTTGCATGTCAGGAAGCCTAAACTCTTCTGTAGTATTAGTGCCAGGTGTAGGTATCAGAAGTTTGGAAATCTTTGTGGTAAGGATCTTTCACTATATATTTATGCACACAAAGGCTTGATCTTCCCTTTTGATACCATGTTAAAGGGCGAGATGTTGTCCAAAACATATTTGTGTTTTTGCTTAAAATGATAACCAAAAAGGAGAAAATGTTGCCCCCATTATATTCGAGGTGTAAATCTATGGCTTTAGTCAGTGTTTCATCAGGGATTGATACATTGTATCAAATGTATTATGATACATATATATATATTTTTTTTTAATCATGTTCCTCATGGTAGAATACGAACATCTATAATTATGGCTTCTCTAAGCAGAACCCTAATTTGTATTCTTTCAACAGGTTCTCACAAATGATTTTAAAGTATCAAAAGATACCATCCTAATTCTCAGTCCTGTCATGTTGGACTGACTTTCCCTGTGACTAGTGTTTGGAAATAATGTTGTGCAAGCCTGCTCAGTACAGTTACCCTGGTGTCAGGAGAGACTTTCTGAAGGATTGGAGCATCTCTGCATATGGAATATTACAGGCATAGCCTGAAACCTCCAAGTCAATTAGTGAAGCAGTGGAAATAGCTGTTTCATGGTTTATATTTCTGCTTCAGTTGGTTCTTATTAAAAATTAGTTTCTGTTTTTACTGAAAAATTTGGAGTTTTTTCCTTTCAAAAGCAGCCGTGGGTTTAAGCTGAGAATTAGTTTCTTTTTATGAAATAACTCTCTGAAAGACTGTGCTATTCTGCCTTAATGAAGTCATTTAAAGGTTGTGAAAGCTTCTTGTTGGAAGTATTTGAAGTTTTTACTTACTGATTTTTATTCATTCCCTGTAGGTGGACTCACAAAATAATTGTTTTGGCACATTTCTTTAAAATCATAATATAGAGGAAAATGGCAATATCAGACCTTTTGCATTAAAACTTCTTTCATTCAATAGCTTTGGTTTTGAATAATTTAGATGTATGCAATCTCTTGCAGCTACACAGATGCCCTCATCCTGCTTTCACTGAATAAAAAAGTAGTCTTGGCATATACCTCAGTGGGAACAGTAGTAAGCTCAGCAGTGGGATTGCTACTGTAAATAAACTGTGTTTTTTTTTTTTTTTTTTTTCTCCCGAGAAGTGTGTAATAGTGGAATTTTGGCTTGTAGGAATTAAAGGACAAGTTCTGATTATGTTTCCAAGCGTCTGTTTGATTTAAGAGAAAACAGCAAGAAATAAACCATAGTAGAGACTCAAGTTTATGCGCTTCAGTTGGGGTTGAGTTGTGAGTGGACCACAAAGGCTACTGGCTTGATGTGGCTGAGGGGTATGTGATTCTGTTCTCCCTTGGGTCTCACGACCAAGAGCAAGTTCACATGAGCCACTGATGAACTGGGCACTGTTTTGTACCAAGTATAGTGTTTTGCATCGGTTCACAGCTCAGTTCTCAGTATCTCCAAATCCATATTGCCCTAAGAGTGCAAAAACAGAAATAGTTTTATACTTCCCTTTTTTGTTCCTAACTTTAATTATTTTTGCCTGTGGGATAGCTAACTAGTCTTTAAATTTTAGAAAAAAGACAGGCTGGCATTGCAGTTTTAATGATGCTTTTGGCATAGCTACTCTTTGTCTGTCACCAGAAGTAATTTCCAGATGTTTTGATTCTTATGGAGACATGGAATTTGTTTTTTCTTGTCAGAAAACACTTGCTAAGAAGCAAATTCTAGAGCAAGAAATAAAATTATTGTGTGGGCTTGTAGCACACTATAAGCGCATGTAAATTACCCCATTTTTCAAAAGCTCATTTATAGTAGTCAGATTATAAAGCTAGTTTTATTGAAGCCTGGACTGAAGAATGTTCCTTTTTTTTTCCCGAAGATGATAATTTGTCTTTAGTATGTCTTTGTTGATCTTACAACCAGCTCAGTGTATCACACACTCGTAACCCAACCTAAGTGGAAAAAAGTATTTACTGCTCCACAAAGTTACTTAGTTATGTAAAAGGTTTATTGCTGTAGCAGCCAAGTTATTTTTACTTCAAATTAAAATTCAGGCAACTTTTTTTTCATTGTTCCGAATGTTCATCTGTAAATATAGTTCAGTTAGATAAGATGATCTCTCACGATGCTACATTTGTGCACAAATTCTGAACGCATAGAGGAATCCGTTAAAATTCTTAGACTGTGTTGCTTTCAGGAGAAAAAGATAACAGATGAGAGAAACAGAGGGCGAGTATAACCAGACTACAATATATAGAGAGAAACAGATGGGGGATCTATATACACACACAAAGATTAAAGGTATGAAATGTACAGTAGAAGAACTGCATTCATATGTGTGCATGTATGTTACCTCCCAAAATTGACATATTTGATGCTTTGACCTTTAAAATCAGACCTTTAAAATCATAGCACTGTATATGGGGGGACAGTTTGATTATATATTAAATGTACAGAGTCATGGGATAATCCAGGTTGGAAGGGAACCTCAGAAGGTCATGTAGTCCTGCCAGACTCTCCCAACTGTTGTTCTGGAAACTTATACTAAGGTTTAAATGTTGCTAAGCCATGGAATTCTGCAAAACGGCTGCAAAAAACTATGAAAGATCATCCTTTGTCTGAAGGCAGTGTCAGCTGAACTTAAACAACTGTCAAAAATAATTTGCCCAACCTATTCTGAAAAATTCTCATTGCTAGAGATTGCATAGCCGTGGCAGGTAGTCTGTTCCTGTGTTGTAGAGCACTGGATAGGCAATGTACCTCAGCACTATAGCAGGGGTACCTTTGTACCACAGTTCAGAAGCACGGAGTACTCCCTGAATTAAAATAGCAAGAGACAAAATAGGTAGAACTTCATTAATCTAATTATCAATTTCAAGATATTTTCTTTCTTTTGTGTTCCCCCAAAGGTAAAATGCGGCTACATTTCTGCTGCGCTTTGAACTGCTCATTGTCGTAATAGCCACAAACGGATACATGTATTTTTGGATGTTTCAGCTGGATTCATTTAAATCAGATCTAATTGAGAGATACTGAACAAACAATAAAAGGACTGATAGCTAAACTGTTAAATGTTTCTAATTTTTCAGATGTACATGCTTTAACCCAAGTGCTTTTAGAAGAGGAATCATGAAGAAATTGTGTGAAGTGTTTGCCTTGATTGTGATACCAGTGCCCATGGCTGTTATGCCAGACTTGTGAAAGTTAGGTAACCGTTAGCTAAAGCAGGTCATACAGCTATGAAAACTGCATATCCATATATTCATGCAATTCATATTAGATCAGAAGACTACAGGCAAAGTTTGCCTGATGATGGTAAAGTTGGGAGAATATCTGCGTGGAGGCTTGGGTTTTAAGAATACAAGTGCAGAATTCTATCCTTCAACCCCTCCAGCCTCCCGAGCAGTTCAAGCTGAACACCAATGTTTTGTTGAATGAAGGTTGCTCTATTACGCTGAAAAATGCCACCTGATTTTTTTGCAGAGTGGAAGCCTAACAATGTTGATAATGCTGCAAAAGCCCCTATAAGAAAGTCTGATCTTTAGTTCTTATTGCTGCTAAGAATTATCATGACTTGCTACTTGCATAAGATTGTAAGCAAAAGTATGTACTGCTAGATTATCTATTGCACTGCCACAGCCCAACCCACTCTGCTGTTAACATCAGATGGGATTATAAGCATCTAAAAGCAATGAAAAATCAAATCAAGTTGCCTACTGAGTGACTCAATTGCATTGTCTGTTTATTAGATGTGATGACATGATAAAATACTGTCATTTCTAGGCAGTCTAAAAGCAATAACTAGCAATTTATTTGATAGCTCTCTCTTTTGGCTCAATCATTATTCCCAATCTGCACAAGAAGGGGTATTTATCTGCCTAAATTTAGCCACTTTGCTTGGATTTCTGTGTTTGGCAGCTTGTCTCCTAGTTTCCTTAGGAGAGATGGAAACACCTTCAGAGGACTTTTGAGTGGGTACTGAACTTCAGTGCTCTGATCCACTGTCTGGGAAAGTCTAGCAATGCCTTCCTCTCCTTGTTAGGTAGGGGAAGTTGTCTCTTTAACGTAATAGTTGAAAGTTAGGCAGTATGACTTGATGTAACAGAGACTCTCTGTCCAAAGCTATTAATTTCCTGGGTCTGAGCTTCATGTTACACTTTTCCATTCCTCCTCAATGCTTTTGGGACTCAGGTGTATATAGGCAAGGGGCAAAGTTAGGATGGAGTACTGTTTGGGAGAATAAAAATAAAAGATGATAGAGACCAGGTGTCCTCTGGGGCCTGTTTACTTTTGTTTTTTCTTTAAATCTCTGGGACTTCAGGAACAGACCTTGTGCCTGTTCTTTATGGCTAACGATCACTCCTCACTTAAGAAAGTAACAGCGCAGAGATAACGTTATAAAGAGATTTTTGGAGAATTTCTCATTTTTTATAATAAAAAATACAACTCAGAGTTCTGCCTCCAGCACAAGTCAAAAGCAGGTGCCTAAGATGAAGTATGAGAACAGGACAAGTGCATGTCACCTGCATCCTCTAGTAATCTTCCCACCTCCAACTATTCTTAATACAGAGATGTGGAGGTGCTGTGGGGTCTATGTAGTCAGTAACTGTTGATGGGTACCTTTTCGGTGAATTAGTCTGGTTTTCTTTTAATCCATGTAAACTTTCAGTATCATGTGGCAAGAGTCACAGCTCAAGTACTTCTGTGTGGGAAACCAGCTCCTTTAGTGCACTGAAAAAGATGGCAAACGCACAGTCTCGCTCCGCTGTCTTTGTCATTCATAGTTTTGTAGACCTGGCTCTTATTTCCCTTATTTGCTTTTCCAGATTTCCTAGTCCTCACTTGCTCCATTTAGGAATGACGTTCCCCACCTGTACCAACCTGGTTTCCCTCCTGTGGATTTTGTCCAGCCCAGCCTTTTGAGAGGAGGCGACAAAACAGCACGCAGCACTTCATTTCCCCCTGACCCCTTCTCTTTACCTTATCTGCCAGGTTTCAGTCTTTGTGTTTACATGATGTTTTTCAAAAGGTTTAGCACTAGTGCAAACTTGGAGCAACATAAAGCCTATGCACAAAGGTGCTGCTCTTCCAAATTCCAGGTTCCTGTTCTAAGGCACTGAAGATCGGCGAAGGAAAGATCATTAGGGTGGTGTGTGTGTGTGTAGTGGTTTTTTTTTTTTTTTTTTTTTCTCAGAATTGCTATGTGTTTTCTCTTTGGAAGGTCGTAAAGAATGGTTGAAATAGAAGATTGAAATTTTCAATCTTCTATGCTGACTCTGTGTTAAGATTGTGTGTTGAAATACACTACCAAAGGCATGTTGTTTGCTGCTCTGCAAAGGAGCTGTATGTAGAGATGAGCTGGCAAATATAGGCCTGCTGCTGACTTTAGCTGCTTGGCTGCTGTCTTTTTTGCTCAGTGGGTGAGGAAGCCGGTGGGAGCATTCCTGTGCTCTCCCTCTTTCATCGTGTTCCTGCCCTGCTGTTTGCACTTGCTACAATGTGTGTGCTTTTTATAGGAATAATAGTCATGTTCCTATGTCCTCATGCAGGTCAGTGCTGAACCTGGATACTCTTCATTCTTTTGCTGTATTTGAAATTTACTGCAGTGAGATGGCATACCGGCTTATTTTCCTGTAGTAAAAGCCCTTTGGACCAGATTTACTGGGCTCCTATGTAAACTGCTGCAGAAGAATAAATCCTATTATGGGATTTCTAAAGCCAGACTGAAGAGCTGACAAAAAGATGGGTCAGTTCTACTAATCAGCTTTTTCCTGTGTTAACATTTCATTCAGGAGGGATGACCTAGGCTGGTGAGCTGCCTGCAGCGGCCACCAGGAGGGCAGGGCGGCGGTGGCCGTGTGCCGGTAGCGGGTGGACACGAGAAAAGCACGGTGACTTCCCGGTTCAGTTACCTTCACACGTCTTGCTTCCTCCTGTCATTAGACTGAACAGGCTTCTCTCAAGGCGTTTTGTCTGGTGATCTTCCTGCAGAGGGTCTAGGTGAAAAATGACTAATACTTGACAGATGTGTAGCTGCTGTCCTAACGGTAACCTAATTGCGGCCCAAAGTGTGCAGCAGCTATTGCATTCGCATGACTAGTTTTAGCATGAGATGATGGCAAGCATTTTAATTGCTTGGTCGGTCAGATCTCTGCCAAAGATACAGTGGAGGCCCCAAGTGGTCAGACTGACACACGTTTTGGTGTTACGTAGCTGTGCCAGCGCCAATGTCCTTGCAGTCAGTACAGCCGCTGTTTGGGATGCGTGTCTGCAGAGAGCTGGGACCCGAGTGGTTGAACAGCTACAGGTTTCCTTACTAATTTAGCTGTTGAAGCACAGTGACTTTCCAGGCTACTGTGTATAGATTCAAACAATGATTTCCTAGGTGAGAGTGGTTACGCAAACTGCAGGGGCATGGGTATAAACTTGTAAAAGAACCGTGGCCCTGTCCTTTTGAGAATGGGAGCATTAAGGGTTAATGAGAAAAGGCTGTTTCCTGGAAGCAGTGATGCTGGGCAGCAGTAGCAGGAAAGTTATTAGAGAGCAGCACACGGTTCCCAGGTGCATAAAGACAGCCTGGTGTCTGGGATGATGATGTGGCTCTGAGAAAGCAAGAGCTACTGCTGCTAGTGCAAATGGAGAGGTCAGGAGGGAAATCTGAGTGTGCAGAGAATTTGTTGGAATATTATTTATGTAAGAGAGCAAGAAGGAACTAGAATTTCATTTCCAGGGTCCTGCTCCTTCTATTTAGGCCAGTATCAAAACTAATCAAACCCAAAGGGAAGGATGAATGAAGTGAAAGGTCTTGGCCAAGAACAAAGCCAAGGGGCTGGAAAGTTTACCCTAAGAGGATGAGGGGAAGAGTTTGTTTTTTTTTTTTTTTTTTTTTTTATTATTATTTCCCCCTTTTTTGAGGCTGGGGGAAGAGGATGATATGTTAAGTGAGTATATGGTGCTGTCAGTCATTTCTGAAATTTCATTGGCTCACTGGTTTTGGTACGCTCAGCTTTCCTCCCAGATGCATGAAGATGTAGAAGATGGAGGAAGGTATATGATGTGGGACTCCAAAAAAAAGTTCCAGTGAGGGAGGTGTAGTGAAGAGTGGCCCTATGGATTGTGCTTAACCTGGGAAATGCGTCTAGGAGCTATGCCAAAATCAGTTTTACTTGTGTAGGTGCAGACCACTCTCTGGGAAAGCTTCTCTAAAGCTAGTCCTGTGATCACAAGTTAAAATAGGTTTAAATTGCTAGTTATAGCTGAGGTTAACAATTTGCTAGTTCGATGCCATGACTGTTGTGTTAGTCAAATGGGTATCTGGGGTGCATGCATGTTTTCCTCTGGTTTTATGCCCAGATGTAAAATATATTATGGAAAAGCACTACCACTGAATCCTCTTTCCACATCTACTTGTACAATCTGTTGTCCAAAACAGTAGGAAGCCATTGCACATCCGTTACTGCCACAGCTATTGCAAGAGAGAGGTTTCTATCTAAAGAGTACTCTTTAAAGATAGAGTTCTCCTCTTGAACTAGAAAGGCTTACATGTTGTTACTCTATATGGAAAGGCTATGTTGAGTATGGACTCAAACCCTGACCTTTACTGAGAACACTGCAGATGCAGATTTGTACATATGTGGGGTTTTGGGCATGTGTACATGGTATTAAATAAGACTTGGTTATTTGAATGGTCTTCAGGACTCCTGGTCTGTAAGTCAGACAATGAACAGATAAATATAGATGAAGAAAAGAAACCTGCTAAAGCATTCAAATTGATAACACAAAAGCTACGTAGGAGGATAACAAGGTTTCAAAGTTAAGCAAAGACAGGAGAAACAGAAAATTAAAGTCACTTTGTGCTTTTAGTCTTCCCCTTGCAGCTTCCTTGTTTCCGTCTGTGCTTCCTCCCACCTTCTCAGCCTGGCCCTGGTCCCACCTGCCAGTTGCTCTCCTTGCTGCGCTGCCTGGCTGGTAGGAGCAGAAGCATGGAAAGGGAACTCGGGCGAGAGAGCCCGTTTCTGCTGGCAGTTCTGGGCCTGTTGCCTCGACAGCCTCCGCTGGGGCTGCTCAAAACCTCTGTAATGCCTCAGGCTGCCCGTACATGAGCTGAATTTTTCCACAGACTTAAAAGAATGGCAACAGTTAAATATTTTCATAGAAATGGGGAAAAGAAATTCCTGATGACACAGAAGGCCCATACAAAGAAAGCAGTTTAAGAAAATAGTTGTATAGGCAATCTTGTTAACAGAGGCAAAAGAACAGTTTCTACTAATGCTAATTTTGCAAAAGGCTGAACTACTTCTGATTTAATGTTCCAAAAAAATCAGTAAAAATTGCTAGCGTGGGACAGATAATGTGGGGAAATCTTCAGCTTCATTTCTTGAAATACGACAAAGTTATAAGATTGCCTGGTACTTCTATTATAGCAGTGCACATTATGTTATACGTTGAAATGTTAACTGTAGGCAGCATTGCTTGCTTTGATTATTATTTTCATTTACATCCCTCTGTTATGATTCTGATCATAGGCTTTCCCGAAGATTTTTCAACTCTCTGAATAACTCCTGTTTTGCCTATTTCCAGGCTGCCCTGTTTTTTTCCTGGTGAAATTGGCTCTGCTGGTGGGAATCTCTGAGTCTGCAGTGTGTTGGCTAGGCCTGAGCGCTGCTTAAGAAAGTCACGTGGTTCAGTACAGCGCGCAAAACCTTAGAAGTATTTAAATAAATGCTTGTTAGGAATTATTTGCTTACTATTAATTACTAATTTGCTTATAATCAAGAATTTTGGCACCAGAAAGTGGATACAATTACGTTCCATCTTTGGGGGCAGGCAGGGTTTAAGTACAGGGATTTCTCCGAGTATGTAACTGTATCAAAGTATTTGTTGAAGGAAGGCAAGGTTTGTTTGCTAACATTCTCATGACCAACAAGATAAAAATAACCATGATGTGACTGTGTGTAGAGCCTTGTTTTGTTTGTTTTTAGTGGCAAGCTGTTGTTTTTGGCGAGTTAAAGAAGCTACTCAATGAACCTTCCTTTGGGTAACTGTTGGAGTCTGCTGTGCTCGCAGCATGAGGAGCTGTGCAAAGTAACAAAACAACTTTTGGAGTGGAAGGGGCCCTCTCACTTTCTGAGATACGGCTGTCCACATTAACAAGTCAATTTAATTGTATTCATGTCAGCTTTGTTGTAAAGAATCGGCAATGAAATTGCTAAGTGCAGATTTCCATATTAGGTGCCCCACGATTTGAAAACTCCAAATTCACAAGAATATTTAAACAATCTGGCAATAAAAATGTTTGTTTTATGTACACCTGTCTTTTTTTTTTTTAAGGCTTTGGAGTTTACTTTTTCTGTCATTCATGAAAACATTAGGTTTTTTTGTTGTTGTTCATGAAAGCTGAGGCTCTCGTGTTGGAAGCGGAGCCTTTCAGAAGCGCGCCGTGTTGCGCAAATCAGCGGGCTGGGGAGCAAGCGCAGACGCGTTTAATAAGCAGCTCTGCCAGCCTCGTGCTCCTGCCTCGCTCCGCGCCGCCCTGCTGCTGGGGCGGTTCCGGACCCCGCTCGGCGCGCTGCGGCTCTGTGCGCTCCTTACCTTTCGTGAAGTTAGAGGAATCTCGCTTGCAGCAAACGAATGAAGTATGAATTCGGCAGTGCAAGATCGTATATGACTGAAAGAAACAAAGATCCTCTTAGGAAACAAAGGTCGCGCTTCTAGGTGCAGAAGAATTCTCTCTAAGGAGAGAGTACGTGAGTGAGCGGAGGCTTGCTGCGGTGAGCATGGCTGGCCTTGACTAGCACGCCTCTCAAAGCTGCTTCTCCAAACAGCTGGCCTCCTCCTTGAACCAACTCTTAGTCAGTATTCATTTTGCTATGTAAGTTTGTTTTATAATCCTGTCGGGCTGAGCCCCAGTGTCCTCAACTTTATAGCATATCTCCACAGAGGAATCGATGGATTTAACATTTCAGTTGCTTGAACCCCTGCAAACATAGTCTAGTCTCAGTGCCTGGCTGTAAATTACCGTGGTACTTTCAGATGTTGAGATATTGCCTCTGTGATTCTGTTCTGAATTCTTGCCTTGCGACCAAAAGGTTTCACTGGCTTTTGGGGTGTGTAAGCTTTTGGGGTGTGTAAGCTTTTGGGGTGTGTAAGCTTTTGGGGTGTGTAAGCTTTTGGGGTGTGTAAGCTTTTGGGGTGTGTAAGCTTTTGGGGTTAGAACCTGTGTCCACTGCAGCCAACGGCCAGGTGCTTAGAAATATCCAAATTGAAAACAGCTGCGTATCTCCTCAAAACAAAATGCAATAGTAGATGATATGATTGGTTTAGTGAAGGTAAGTAGTGCCTGAGAGCTGAGTGATTCTCAGCTGAGCTGCCCAACCAGAAAGGCAGCACAGGGAGTAGAAAGGAAATTGCAGGTAGGTTTTGTTGCTTGAGGACTCCTGAAGCTATCTGGCTCTGGCAGTACTGGCATGTATGTTGTAGTATTCTTCTGCAACTGTGGACCTGTGTTAACAAACACTTAAAAACAACTCCAGCCGTGTTCGGTTTGAAACTGCCAATATAGTGTGGTGCTTTCCAGGATGATACAAGCATGGGGCCAAGTGAGTCACCCGTGCAAAGCTCTGGCTGGCAGCCTGTCACCTACAGGGTCAGAAACTTTGCCGCTGTTTGGTTCGTCTTGTCCTAGGTGTCAAGACTGACTTTACTAAAGAAAAATGGCGGGTTTTTTTGTTCTAACATGCTTAAGATATGCTTTGTCTTAAACATGCTTAGGGTGGTTCACATTGCTTGGTGCGGCAGTGTGATGGTTACCCTACTGTGAAACATTTCCTGGCATGAATGAGCTGTAAAAGGTGTTTAAACAAGAGATTTAACTTCAATGATTTGTTTAGAGCCTCCTGCTGGCTAGAACTCTGTGTTGCTGAAGATGGACTAATTATTATAACAGCTTTCAGAGGTGCTGTAACTTGCATATTTGCTGCTTGGTTCCGTGGCTTTGATTCAGGGATCCATAAAGGGATCCTACGTGCCCACTTTCCTGGGGACTTCTAGTGCTCTGCAGCATCCCCTTCATTTCGGAGCAGTGCTCACCCTTGCCTGTAGGGAGGGGTATGCATGATCCTTTTGGCTATTTGTAGTGTGGGAGAAACTAGAAAACTACAAACTAGAAAACTGCTTATAGTTGAAGGAGAAGAGCTTGTCATTGCCTAAAGGCTGCAAAGAGCACTTTCACCAGAATATAGCATAGAGATGACAGAGTTCATTTATAGGTGCATACTCAATGTTAATCTACAAAAACACACGCTGAAACGATGTATTACCAAATGAAATCTTTACTGAGTGTTTTGCTGTCAGCACTTGCCTAGTAGTCAAAATGTGATAGGCAAAAATAACATCTGTTGTCAAAGTGTTGCCCATCTATGCGGTTGGAACTGCTACAGCAGCAAATGCGTCATGCAGAGGCAGTGTCAGGCAAGTTAGGGGTAAAGACACCTGTCAGTGACTGCCAGGGCTGCACGGCATGGACGCCTGCCCACAGCACTGCCCGCGGGGCTCCTGGGTGACCCATATTCACCACCAGTACTCAAAATGTATATTGTTTGTGGTAGAGGTACCTATGGCCATTTAACTATAGAGCTGTCTGCATCTGGCTATACAGCTGCTTTATGATATTCCAGAAATGACATTCAGTGATATAGGAGGGGGACCAGACCCATTTGTATCATGCTACTCTTTGATGCTGTATTGTTTATACTTGCTTAGCCACATCTCATAAATTCATAATTACTTATTTACGATTTTAATGCATTAATGAAAAAGTCATTTTTCATAACTACTTATCTGAGAACATCAAGACCTTTCTTGTATCTTGAAGCAAGTCCTTGCTTTGTTTCTTTGAAAAATCTGTTTTTTAAAACAACCTGTGAGATTTGCCTATCCAATTCCACTGGGAACTTGGAATGAAATGCACTTCCCCTGAGTCACAAGTAAGTTTGATGCATGGGTGAAAGGCATTATTTAGATAGATAAATTATTCCCTCTGTTAATTACAAGGGGAAAACATGTGTGTTTCTTTTGTAAATAATCAAAAGCAAAAATGAGTAACATACTATTATCAGAAATGGATTAAAATCTGTGGGATTTTATTTCACCTACCAGTCATATAAAGGAACATGGGCTGTGTGTGACAGCAAGTGGATTAAAGTGTGTCATTAAGGAAATATTTTTTTGCTTTTCTTGTAGAACTGTACACAGTTGTTTTCTTGCCAGTACATAATTGTCTGCTATTTGCCACTTACTCAGCAGTCAATATGACTGCTTGGTCAACAGATGAAGCAAGTGTCATGACACATAGCCAACTGCCTTGTGCCTGCAAGCTATTACCCTGAAGGAAGGAACACCTGCAGAAAACTGCAGCTTGTGTGGAATCTATCTTGGGTAATTTTTAGGACCTGGAAGGTAGATTTTCTGTATCACTATGAGTTAAAGTTCTGCTTTTCTACCCCAGAAGACCCCAGAGTCACAGATGTCTCTTGGCAAGTGGCAATAATGAACTTGGAGCTTAATGCTGAGAAGTCCAAGTGTGATTCAAAAAAAAGTAGAGGAATCTAGTCCCTTAAAACTTAAGGAGCTTTTATATTTCATATTATGTCCTTCACTGGTGACTATATTTGCTGGAAAGATTATTTAGAGGCAAAAGTTTTCTGGTGCAGGTCATATAAAATGTCTCTTAGGCTCATCCTGCACTGGCCATCTGGTCTCAGGTGATTGTGGTTTGCTGCTGCTGTGGAATGCTGATTTTAAATCTATAAAATGTGTCAATAGCTCCAATAAGAAAAACAAAGCTATTTTGTTAAGATTATCTCCTCTGATAAGATTTCCACACATTTAGAAACAGTATCCTAAAGCAAGACAACAAAGTTGCGTGGTGTTACATCTTCAGAATTGCTCAGTAGGTAGCCTTTAATTTTTAATTCAGTTTTGTTGGTGTTTCTGTGATAGTTGAACCTCTTGTGTTCGTTCCATATGCAGAGGGATACTACACTTCTCTAAAGCATGGCCTCAAACTGGCATCTGTATCAATATAGTCATGCTAATGGAAAAAAAATGTATTTCTTGTGGAGTAAAAGTGAAGGATTAAATTGTGATTAGTAGGTGCTGTGTTACTCCACCATAGTCCTTCTACAAGTGATTGAGGAAGGGTGGTAGGATACAAACAGTGGATAGAGATTTCAGACTGACTCATTGTTTGGTGTTTGGTCTGGAACTGTTTTATGAAAAACTATCTTTACTACTACTTCTACAATCAGGTATAAAACCTCTCAGTCTCATATTCCTCTTCATGCAGGAAATAACTCTTTAATAAGGACATTTATGACTCTTCATTACTGTAAATGATAGACCTCTCTCTGAGTTCTTGCATCCTAGCTGAAATTACTCTAAGAATATCTATCTTAAACAATGTCTAGATAAAAACACTTTTTGTTGTGCAGCCCACCCTTTTCACAAAACAAATAATTATATTCCATAATTGTCTAAATGAATTGCTTCCAGATTGTTACTTATGTTGGGACAGTATTTCAAACAGCGTTTGTCACACCCATGTGTTCAGCTCTGATCTCATGCTTGCTGAGTGTGCAGAAGGAGCCCCAGCAAGCAACTGAAATGGAGGTTAGATAAGCTGAAGTTTACTCATGTTCTTTAGTGGGGAAGCGCTTTAGCAGAACCCTTAATGACAGATTCAAAATGTGGGAATATGTCACTAATACGAGGCTCTTTCAACAAAAGGTCATTTTTTTAGTCAGAGGTTGGACAGCTATCAACTGGGGAAATAGGGACAGTGATAGGAACAGGTAACTTATATTATAATGAAGTAATAACCTCAGTACAAAGCCCTTTGGTTTACACAGTGCATGATGGCAAGCTTAAGACACACCTTGTTTCTTTATCACATGAGAGTCAAACTGTGGCATGTATTGGGGAAAAATAGGATTAGCTGCACTGAAAAGAAACTCAGGTCAAAAGTTACCCTGAGTGCTCATGCTTTAGAGGTCTGAAAAGGTTTTTGTTTTTTCAAGGAGAAATACTTAATAGAAGAACAGAAAAGGAGGACTGGGGAAAAAAATCTCTTACCAGCAGGGTGATGCCATGGCCTTGGGCCATCCTGGCAGGATGGGAAGGTGGGTGCAGAACTCTTCATGGCAGCCAAGTGTCCTCTGCTTTGCTGCTTTGACTGGATGTAATGAACTTGGTCTTTGTCAGGAAGGCTGCTAAGCACGTAGGGAGAAATTTGACACTAAATGGAGACAGTGTATTAAAGAATCTGATAAGCACGCTTAGAATGGATTAATCAAACATTATAACTTCTGCAGAGTATGATGAGAGGAAACCAAGAGAAAATGCTTTATGCTTCTTCTCTAGAGGCAGATGCAGATTCCCGATATGGAAGCTGGCTTGTGACTTGAGGAGGAGGACCTGCATTTTATGATCCTTCTCTCAATATTTCTATTCCAATCTTTCATTATAAGAATGCAGTGCAAAGAGAGATGACCCACTAAACCTGTTATGCTATTTTTTTTTGAACTGTATCACAAACAAGCATCAAGGATCAAAAAGAAAGAGGAAAATAAAGTATTTCTGTGCCTATGCAGTTTTTGTTATTGCTTCAGAGAAACAAAATTCCAAAAAAGGATTTAAATGAAAATATTAATGCACTAGAGAATTGCCTAGGCAGAAGTTCCTGTGACTTCTGTAATCTCTATATTTGTTTTTTCATGCAGTGAATCTCACCAACTCACACTTCATTGATCAGACATTCAGTATAATCCTCAAAGGCTATAATACTTGGATTTTTGTTTTTGAGCGTGACTTGTTTCTGTTATTCATTGGAAATTAGTTTGTATATAATTTCTTTAAATTTTCTTTGTGTCAGTCGGATGTTTCATTTTAAAGGAACAAGTCCACAGGGCTTCTAGATTTTGTCAGTGTGCAGCAAGTAATTTCATGAGCAATGTCTTTAATATTAAATCTCTGTTGTGGTATTTTAATATTATCAAATTTTACTGTATGACACAATAACACTTTTGACAAGAGTGATTACATCTCTAGTATTAAAATGGAAAGCAACAGGTTAGATTTCCTGCAGTATTTTATTTATTATTTCCAGCTCAAGGACAAAGGCATGTTCTGGAGGATCACCTAGAAACTTATTTCTGCAATTTCAGTGAGGATTTGAAAAATCTCTTTTCCTGTAAGTGCAGCTTTTAATCCGTAAGAATATTAAGAAAGCCCACCTCTTGCTCGGAGGCATCTGACTTGTTGTGATGAGTTTCTACAGCAGAGTGCTACTCTTTCTGAATCTTAACTCTGCTGTGGAGAAAGAATAAACCAAAGGGATACCATCCATCATAGCTTACATGACAAAGATTTATGCTTTTTTTACCGCTTGACTAGTCCAAAGAAAGCTTGCAGAAAAATAGAAGAATTAAGACTGAGTTATTAAAAAATGCATGCTTAAACCTAGATGCAACCTTAACTTTGGACTGTGGTTATTCAGTGTTACTTTTAGAAAGTAACCAGTCTGCTGTGGATGTCTTTGGAAGCCAAGACTAAACATTTTTTAGGCACTGAAGTGTTCCATTTCTCTTAGAGATATTAAGTGTATGCAACTTATACTAGCTCTAGGTATGCAACTAACTGATTTTAAGCTTTCCTTTTGAAAATATATTCTAATCCAAAGAGAAAGTGAGTTGTAGAGTCTAAGAAAGAACTTACAGATTCCCTTTGTCATGTCCTATAGTGTTGAGACAAACAAAGATTACTGTTGCTCTGATCTATTTACAAGATACTGCATTGAGGACTAATACTCAATTTGAACAGAGTGAGATAGAGAAGTTGCAAAAGACTTTGGCATGCAGGAATCAAAGTCAGACTGTGGGGGAGACCTATGAGCAAAAAGGTGTTTTGATTTAATCAATATCACAGGAAAAGACGGGTAGAAATGCTGCATGTGACTACACAGACTTGGAACACTTCAATGCTTCAAGACCTCCTACAACTTTCTTGACTTTGATGCCAAGGCCACCTTTATAGCACTTGTAGCATTAAGAGAGGAGACTATTTTATATGTAGGCAGTGCTATTGTAGAAGATTCCTTCTGTTTTCCTATTTTCCTGCAATATCGCAGGAACTTGAACTCCTCAGCTGGTCTGACCATCACAATGATCACTATGAAGGTGTTCATATCTATTTCTTTCATATTAAAAGTTTCTCCAGTTACTGGACTGCAGTAGCTTTTCTCCTCAATATGGGGCAAATAGCTGGAAGAAATTGGAATGCCATTTTTCCAAAAAGAAGGAAAAATGGCTTCAAATAATATCTAATACATTAAGCTCTTTCTATTCTATTCAGTCTGTGCATCCAGTCACTTCAGTCTAATATTCCAATCAAATGCCCCTTTTCACCATTAAGAACAAAATAGGTCATGTATAATTGAAGTGTTTCCTTGAATTGCAGAAGCTTAAGAGCAGATCTTTTTCTGAAGTTGTATTTATGTTTCTCAGTCTGACTCCTTCATGTATTTTAATTCTGGCATCTTGTCTCTTCCATGTTGCAGGTAGGAGTATCCTAAAAGTTGCCCCCAAAGGGGTGCCCTTAGCTGTTAACTTCATGATAGTTAGCTCTTTCACACCCTTCTTTTCTTAGAAAATGTAAAGCGCAGTTGCCCTGAGAAACACCTGAAAACTGGCAGGAGTTACAGATGACACTGTCAAATAACCAAAAGAAAAAGTAATGTCCCATCTATTGAGATTTGTCTGGCAGAACTTAGTTTCTTCCATTTCCTTGATACTATGCTTTAGCTTAACCATTGCACTTGGACAAGACTTGTCATTTAGATAAGAGTCAAAGTGAGTAGAGAAAGCAGAGCCAAACTTGATTTATTAGTTTGGATTAAGTCCAGATGAAATACTGCTGTTAAAAGTTTTGATATGCACTTTATGAGATTCTGCAGTTGCTGTAAACTACAGTAATTTGAGCCAACAAAGATGTTTCTGGTTTTATAAACAAGGTTTTTCTGCAGTTAAAATGCAGTGTCTGTTCTCCTAACAAATGTCTCACCTATGTTGGTTATAAAACTCTTTCTGTGCAACTGTGGCATCAATCTCGGTTGATTCTTCTTTTGAAAAAATGCTCAAATAAATGGAGCGGCCACAGCATTCTGTATATTAAGTGCGGAGAATCAATTCCCCATCTTCTAGCCTTTTAAATTTCTACAGTATATACTGTAGAGCAGCCATATGTCATTTAGAACAGCATGTTGCCATTTCAGGTGTTACTGGTTTAACATCCTGTTACTCTCAGCAGGGTTTTCTCCATTCTATATGTGACTGAAGTCACTGCAGCATGATTTGGACAGTGACCTATATTTTCAATAATTAAAGCACCCAAAACACAAACTGAGAATAATATGAAAATTCTGTTCCAATCTACATTGGAATAAATCCAGAATATGTCAATTGAGAGAACTGATGAAGGGATTTGTGAAGAATTTGGTTAACAGTTGCAGGGTAAGAAACAGGATAGCTCAGAAGAAGGGCTGTTGACAGGGAGTTCAGCATCCACACCTTATTACTTGTATCCAATCAGCTGAAGCAACCTGCAGACAAATCATTTTACCTCTACGCCTCTTTTTGCTTCCCCTCTCTGCTGTCTATATATCAAAGCTATCAGGTGTCATTAAGGTCCATGTGGCACTGGCCATGCTCAGCATGAAGTGGTGCAGTGTCCTGCACGGCTCTGCCACTGTGAAGCTCTTTCTTAGTATTGGCACATGAGAACTAATGCGCCTGACAAGATGGGAAAGGTTATGATATTTCCCCAGAAAATTAGTTTGTTAGGTAGGATATGTAGAAGTATGTTTGTCCACCCGTTTGTGATCTTGGCAAGGTGCATTACAGACTATTTTCATGATCCAGACCCAGAACAGAGCTGACCATTTGAGAAGCTTTGATTTAAGAGTATGTGTTCACAGGAAGAGTTGTCTCTGATTCTTCACACATACCTCGGAAGATGAAGAGAGTCACAAATAGTTCTATGAGTATGAATGACAATGACTGGAAAAAGCACGGTTTGGAGAAGGAACAGTTTAGTTACTAGTAGAATAGGCTGATTTACCTTATTTTATGTTGTTTTTTTTTGAAATGTTTTCTTGGTATTGACCCAAGGATAGCTGTCTTCATAAGAAGTACCTCACAGACACAACCTTGGATGCTTTGTTTGTAGGATCTGTATCTTTAAAAGGGAAAAAGTCACTTTGAAACGGTTAGCAGAGGCTCTTGTGGGTGCTAGCCTTTTCATGCTGCCCTGGAGCTGTGGCAGTGGTGAAATACATGGACCGTAAGAGGGCCTTTGGGTGGTGCAGCTGCTGTGACTGGGTCATGTGTCTCTTCTATATCTCTATTCCACCACAGAGTGGGTAGTCACTGCTTGTAGCAGCTTTTTAGGACCTTTACAAACAATGCAGGTTAAAGGCTCTGGTGTAGGATGAAATGGGGACTGATGCTGATCGCTTGTGTGGGGAAGTAGTTGAAAAGGAACCACAGTGATAATTGGTCTACTTAGGGCATTCTTTTCTCCAAAGAACTTGTCATATCTTAATGGCTTCCATACTCTCTAATTCATTCTTAAGTTTATAAAATACTAACTTCTTGTATCTAAGAACTAATATATATTGGTAGGTTTGGTCTTAACAGAGATGGGACCTTGGAGAAATTGTGTAGTGTGGGTGGAATTAAATCATTATAGCTCAATATTGAAAACAATAAAGGGACTAGGTATGTACTGGGAAATAGCTTGAGAGCACATCATTAGTAGGAACAAATTTAAGATGATGAGGACATAAATCCAAAAACTCTGAGAAAATGGAAAGGAGGAATAAATCAGACAACTCAGTTTCTAGATATGACAGTACTATTTTTTTTCTACTGCACTCTGAAGGGCAATGAATGTAGTAAGAGGCTGATGTGAGGCTAAATCCTTCCTTAGAGTGCTCTCACTGGAGTCAGTTAGAAGCAGTATGTACATTAAAGGGAAGAGTTTGAGCTAGGATTTTCAAATGAGTGCTTAGATTCCTTAAAACACATCAATGCAACTAAAATAAGTAACCAAACTTCTGAAATTCAGGTAGAGCAAAATGCTGATTATGAATTAACATTTCTGTTCTGTGTGATCAAGAGTGGTCAATGGGCAAGAGTGTTGATGTGGGTTTGACAGGACACAGATTTGGCAGGAGGAGCTGCCTGGCGTGTCAGTGCTCTGTTTTAGCCATGTGCTTGGCAGTAGCAGTGATATGATTGAAATTCTCTGCTCTTCTTGCCTAGTTGATGCTAAACTTCTTCTTGATGAGTTAGTTTAATAAATGAGCAACATCAGCTTCCACAGACATAGTTGAAGATGTGGGTCCCATCATTGGCAAATTTGCTAGTTACCCTTTGTGTGTTAGGGCTGCAATACTCTAATCTTAAAAATAGATAGCAACCCAAAAGATTGCTGTGTCACAAAATCAAATAGCCACTGCCTGCGAGGCTCAGCTGCAAGCAAGGAAAATTTCCACCACAAAAAAACATCAATACTATTACCTTCTCCCTTTCCCTACAAAGGAGATCCCTTTCCAGGATGCAGTAGGACTCATTTAATGCAAGAAAACTAAACTCAACTACAGGAGCAGTTTTATTGTGTCAGAGCAGAAGTCTGTTGCTTGTGTCTCTGACTATGGAAATAGTGAATAGATGTAAAAACAGGAGAACTGTAGTGCAATTCATTCTCTTAGCCCTGGGAAATCTGCACTAAAAACTACTGAAGGTGAAGACTGCATGAATTGTGTTAATACCTATCAGTGGACATATTGTCCATAAAATTGTTTAATTCCTAAATTTTACTGCTATGCTATTACCTTCATTGAATATTTTACCTATACTTCCAGCACAATCAAGTAGGCTTCCTAATTTTATGCCCATGATAAGATGTTTCTTTAAATTCTCTTTCACTGGCCTTGTTATAGTTTCATATTTAACTTTTGGAGTTTTTGCTATTTTGTATGTTTTTCCACTTTGTCATGACTTCTGATTTTTGAAGGATTGCTCAGCTATCCACTGAGTGAAAAATCACCCCTATTTGTTTGTTTTTGAAGCTGGTTCCTAACAGCTCCAATACAGTTCCCCACTTCTAGTAGTGGAAGTGAGAACAAATGATTGCAACCTCTCCCTATCGTATATGATGGAAAGTCCATTTTTCTTGACTGTTTTTTGACCTGTGCAGCATTTTAAAATATTCTTATGCTACATTTAAGAAATTGTTTCTAGTAAGAGGATCAGAAGTATTTCTGTCTTGCATATGCCCATCAACTGACATTATTTCATTCTTATTTTTCTTTCAGAACTTATTTTTTAAAAATTTTCTGTAATAATTCAGATTACTTTCCATGAGTGGGCTTTTTTTTTTGTTCTTTTAAAGAGAAATTGAGACTTTCTATTGCATTCCATACAAACAAAATGCAATTTTAAAAGCATTAGTACACAATAAGAAATCTCCTCTGGCTCCTGATTGCCACCAAAGTTTGTACTTAGTAATTTTAAAATTTGTTGTGGTTTGTATTTTCAAGCCAAATTTCCCACTTACATTGGAGTTCAATAGAAATTGAGGCGATGCAAGATCTAGCTTCAAAATAATACCTTAGAAGAAAAGCAGATGAATTATTTACCCATTGGGAAAACAACACAGGCTGTTCTTCTAGAAATGTCTGCAACGTTGTATTCACTTAGGTGGAGAAATGCTGTGAGAATCAACGAAGTTACTTCTGTCATGTTTTCTTCTCCCAGCTCCCCCTTTCCTGTGTCCTTGCTTTCTCTTTCCTCATTAAATACTGGTATCACCTCCAATTGTATTAATTTCGTATCTCTTATTGGAAATCGCGCATCTCCTGATGAATGGCAGGTGGCTGTTGAGGTGGTGCTTGGGAAGAGAGGTTGAGGCAAGAAGCTTCCCCGGGAACGAGTGCTGCTGATCGGGTTCAGAGCCGCTGGCTGCAGAGACCAGCTACTGCTCCCCACCAACTTGCTGAAGCTTCTGCTTCACCTTTTTTTCTCAAGGCTATCTTCACTGTGCAAAGCTCAAGCAGCATGTTTTATAAGGAACAGCATTTCCTCCTCTTGTGTCCTATGGGCTAGTTTTACTAGCAAAGAATGGATGCTTACTAGGGCATTCTTCATTAAAAACTTCTTTGTTAGCCCTTCTTTATGGTATTTAGAAGTCTTTATATAAAATACATGCAAACACACACAGAGCCACTTCACAAGTAATCAACTATTGTTGTTATACAATAAATTGAGTAATGAACATGGGGGGTTGGTGGTTTGGTTGCTACTGCTAGCCAAATTGGCAAAGAAAAGCTAAAGGCTGCTTTTCTTGCATTTCAGTGGCTGGTAATAATGGTGGCATTCGGATTGCCTTTCTGAGCATATTATTTTTAAGATTTGTGTGCATATACATTCATGAGCCCAATCAGGGTTGTCAAATCTACTATTCTAAGCATCTTGCTCCTCTATCTTAGCTGAATTATTTATGCAGCTAATATTAAGTATGCTTTACATATAAATGTTTCATACCAACTTCATAAAAAGTTCCCGGTTCTCAGTATGAAGTGATTTGTGATACCCCCTCCTCCCCCAACACACGTACACTCCTAATTGCATTTTGGTGACTGAATTGTGAATCTTCATCCTGGGCTGGATGAAATGAGGCTCGTGTTGCAAGAGGCAAATAGCGTTCTCTCCGTGAAAGGTAGGTTAATGAAGTGTGGCAATGAAAGACCTCTGCCAAAGCCTCCGCTTCACGTGGGACCTCGTCCATGCTATTAGCTGATGGAAAGCTCCAACCCACGTGGAGCAGCAGGATATGTTGTCAAGGAAAGGATTTGGACTAGTTAAGGTTTATGAATAAAGCGTGTGTGGGGGTGTGTTTTTAATACGTTCCAAAACTTGGAAAGGTGAGTATTTTTTATTCCAGCAGTAAAGAAACTGAAACTTGCATGTTGAAAACATATTGCATTTACTGTTTAAGATGGCATTTTAGATAAATTCAGTACTGCTGTGTTGTTCAGTGGATACACCATCTGGTAATTACATTTCTTTCCTTTTTTTTTTTTTTTTTTTTTTTTTTTTTTTGGAGGTAATTATTCAAGTATATAGCACAGCAGCATCCCTAAACAGCATCCTTCTATTTGGAAGGATGAAATGTCAGCGGAATTAATTGTCAAATGTTATAAATAAAGTCGGTTCCAATTTTATGACTACACTAGTGTCACGTGTTCGCTAGTGGGCAAAGCTAGTGTTGAATCAAGAAATAGTCATCTATTCAATACATAGTACTATGCTGTTAGTACATCTGAAACTTTCATTTACATAGAGTAATGAGTTAGGTGGATGCCAACTCTTGTCTGCTTTCTTCCAGACAACTCAGTCTGAAATCCATAGCCACAGTTGTTGCTTTAAAACAAGTTACTTGTATCTTGATGCTACTTAATACAAGTATAATAGAATTAATGTTAAGACAAGTAATTATGTATTAATAAATAATAGCTAAAGTTCTATTAGCTTTTTCCAGAAACTTATTAATTATTCCAAATAGTTCATTAACGTATGCATGTCATTGAGCTGGTAGCCATTACACATTTCTTGTCAGATTTTACTGCTAGCTGCTTTAAATACTCTGGTTGATAATTTTAAGCAAACTTTCTACTTGCTCTTGGAGTTTCTATCAGACTTCTTTGGGGAAATATTATAGCATGCCTCATTTTAAGTAGTTATTGCAGAGGGATTATTCTAATGTCTTAAGTCCTTTTAGAGTAGCTTTGTCTTACTTATGTTGCCTATATGACCAAAGCTTCAAGACCTGTTATTTGCCTCTTACTGTGGATTAGACAACCGTGCTTATTATTCACGAGGAATATGTATACAGCAGATCTAATCTGCCTTGGCTGTCTCCAGCAGTACTCAGTCCCCACTTTACTGCTCATATCACAGCTTGCTACCTGGCTACTGCTATGCATATTCTGTACGCCACCACACAGGGGGTGAAAAAGCAGGAAAAGGGCATCCTGCTGCACAGTTTGGCTTGTATTTGCTTTTTTAAAAAAACCCTTTTATTACAGCCACGCAGTAATTCATAACTACTTAATGAATTTTAATCCTCCTTTTTTTTCTCTAAAACATTTGCTAGTAGATGGCACATCTCCCAAATACACTTATTACTCAAATGTTGTCAGTGAGGAAGGCATCAATGCTTTTTATGTAGAGATTGACCATGAACACCCAGTTGCCTGACATGGCACGTGGGATTGGGTTTTGTCCCTAAGGGGGTGCCCACGTATGGGTATTTGAAAATAACCCTCATCTCCCAACGTCAACTTCTTCTTAGCCTCTCTGGTGGAACAGGCAAATGCACTCGGTTACTTTTCCTTGTTTTATCACGCGGGCTAAATGCACAAATGTCTGAAGTCATAGCAAACTCATATATGTTTATGAGCGTTTTAAGAAATGCCACCTTTTCCTTTCCTACTTCTAACGTTTTACTAAGATGTTTCATTGATATTAATTGTGCTAATGAGGAGGAGATTGCGAGAGATCAATGCGCGTGAGAAGTCTGGTGGTGGGAAAGAAGGCACCGTCTCCTGCAAAACAGTCCCAAACATGATGATGATGATGATAAATGTATGATGATGTATTTTGATGGTGAATCGAATTATAATGTCCCCCCACACACACACACCTGGCCTTTGGTTTGGGTTCAGCGAGGCTGCGGACGTGCCCCGCTGGCCGGGCGGCTGCGCAGGGAGCGAGCAGGGCCCGCGCTCCGGTGGGGCCTGGAGCTGGGCGAGAGCGCGGCGGCGCGTGCCCCGGGGCGGGGGGCTCCGGGCGGCCGCGGGGGTTTCAGGCGGTTGTCGTGGAAGAGGGGGGCCGGGGGAGACGCTGCCTTCTGGTTCAGCCGGCTCGGCAGCCAGCAGCTCGCCGGAGCTCCGTCCCCGTCCCTTTGGGTCCGGGAGGGCGCGCTGCTCGGCTTCCCGGGACGCCCGCGCCGGCACGGGGGCCGGGCCCGGCCCCGGCCTCCTTCGGGGGAGTAATTGACTTCCCGGGCGTCCCGCTACCGCGCGCCAGCGCCAGGCTGGAAACCGCTTCACCGCAAAGCGAAAGAGTGAGGTGTTAGGAGCAGCCTCGTTACGGCCTGACGCGTTGGGAAATGCAGCGCTGAAGAATGCGAACAAAAGTTGTTTCGGTCTAAACTCTTGTAATGAAAGTTGCTTTTTTTATTATTATTATTATTTTAGTGGTAGCAGGCTTATTTTAATTTGTTTCGCAATACAGAATAATTACTGTATTTTTCTGGTAGCCTTGCCTTTCTTAAATCCAGGAAAACGCCACGCATACCATGCGACAAAGTTGTTTTTCCTCTTCCATGACAGCAGAGTGAGAAACACAACTTTTCTGTGGCCTAAGTTAATTGCTTGGACATGGAGGCAATATATTCTAGTAGCTGCGGAAGGATGACACTTGTGATTATAGCGCGTGATTGCGTCCGCTCAAGCCTGGAAAGGAGAAAAAGAAGTAACTTCTGTGCGCTCTGAGGTCGTTCGGGGCTCTCGGTTAGCCGCGTTTGAGCGGGCCGCTCGTCTCGCAGCGCTGCCACCGATGCTCGCCCGCCAGCGGGGAGATCTCGCTCTCCCCAGGTTTTGCAGTGTCGGTTTCAGCTATTTTGATGCCAAATGTAACTGAATTGCAGAGAATTTGAGACTGGCTGATTCCAAAGGCCGAAACACTAATGTGTTACGGTCAAACTTGTATTTTGAATTGTTTAGCCATAAGCTGACAGGACAGTTTTAAAATGATTTTTGTGACCTGAAATTAAATATCCCCTTTGACCTTTTCTCACTAAAACTGTCAGAAGTCGCATCTTGCCCACGGCTTTCTGGGACAGGCAGTTTGCCTCCCACGCTAATGAGTGCTTATCCACATAGATAGCACTGAACTCAGCAGAAAAGCTTGGTGTAGATTTTCAGTGGACACAGTGTTTTTCTGTCCTTTCTGAATAGAGGAAGATATGGTGGAGGGGCTCCTACATCGGCACAGAGCCCCCAGAGTTTTTCAGGGTTCTTAAATATGTAGTTATGTTGCAACTGAAGGAGGAAAGAATCTGTAGAATCAATTTAATCAGCTTTTAATCTACCTGAGTGTTAATGCAAGCCAGTTATTATTTAATTCTTTATCTAGCAGTTTATTTCCAGAGCACGTGCTTAGCTCACGAACTGGCCTGGAAGGAGCCACGTGATACTGCCGTGAGCTCGTTCAGGCGAAGAGCTGTTCTGTGCGGAGCTGAACGTTACCTGGGCCCGTTCCAGCTGTTAAACAAAAATTGGTGGTGGTGGTTGGAGAGCTGTGCCTTAGGTGCAACACTCCCTTAAGGGCATCGGAAGTTTGATACGAAGGAGAGGACCATGAGGTGTCTGCAAGCAATGTGCAAGCAATGCCTATGGGATGGGCAGGCGACGCTGATGGGCCAGAGTGCTTGTGTGATACTTTGATATATGTTGCTATCTGCCAGGTCTGACTGCAACTTTTTTTTTTTTTTTGAGTGGTTTATATTTTTTAAGAGTGGCATCATTTGTGAACTCTAGCTTTTATTTCTCCCGTTGTTAGCTGTGAGCAGAATACTTGAGTTGTAAATAGGGCAAAAGTGATATGAAATTCGTAAGGAGGCAATAAACATAAACTTGATAATGTAATTCGATGTACTTATGCATGAAGTATTATTTCCTAACTATAAGTGCAGTTCGGCTCTGAACCCTTGCTTGCCGAGGTCGTTAGCAGTGCTGCTGCCAGCTCCGTAGGGCCGGGAACAAGCCCTCGAAGCGGGGAAGTGTGAGCGCGTGCCACTGACTCAACAAGCAATCAAAGCTTTTGCAAGCTGTGGAGTCCAAAAAATTGCTTTTCTGTTGTATTCCTTCAAAAACTTAAAACTAGGCCCTCCTCCCCCCCCACCCCGTGCTGATTTTATGGTTTTCTGTTTGGCAAATTCCGACTCTGTTTCTTAGATTTTTTTTTTTTTTTTTTTTTTAATGGAAATTGAAGTTGTGAGATGTTTTCTACGCTGGTTAAGAAACTGGGTTTACTCTTCATCTGTGTTTAATAGTGAAGCATCAGGAAACAATATCATAAGGCTTTTCTGTGCAGGGTTTATTATTTAACTGCTCTTTCTTAGTGCTTTTGGTAAGGGGGTAGGTGTGAAATCTTTAGTTTGCACATTATCTCCTTAAAAATGTTTGTGATAAGGAATTAGCAATGCAAATATTGGCTTATGAATAACTATTGACAAGTGACTAGCCAAACTTACATAAAATAGCTATGAAGAAATAAATGGCCCTTAAAACATTTCATGTAACAGTGTCAATTCAATACAGTAAGAACTGGATAACTCAAATATTTCAAAATGAATATACTAAGAAACCTGACTAAACTGTTCTTAATTTTGCAGAGCAATAATTCCACACAGTTCTCCATGGGGCAAGTTGCTACACAACATGCAGGAGTGAAAAACGAGCTAAAACAGATTTTTCATGTTAGCAGATGTATGAGACATGGAAATTCACGAGGAAAAGATGTGAAAATGTCTTTTAAACTATAGGTAGCCTTTTCCATCATCTGACTCTTCTCCTTAATAATTCTTCTACAAAGAGAGCCCTCCAGTATTAAAGACGGTCTGCTCCGGGAGGAGAAGGCTGGGAGCCTCCACGGGCTTTCGGTGCTCTCCTCCCCAGCGCCGGGCTCCTTCGCTCGACTGCCTTGTGAGTGAAGAGCCAAAGTGGGTCGCTGACCTACACGTGTGGCGAGAGTAGCCCCAAACAGCCAGACTACTGTTAATTTACAGCAATAATGTAAGAATTTAATTTTTATCTCATACCTCCAGCAAGTTATGTTATAAAAATGGCATCTCGACGAGCCCTTGAAAGGTAGAGGGCCCTGCCGCATCTGTGCTTAGCAGCCCAGCTCCTCCTGGGCTGCGTTCCTGGAAAATTCAGGGAGGTCAGTGATGAAATTCTGCCTTTGTCTTCTGCTGGTATTGTTTTAATTGCTTTAGGGTATTTGAATTCTGGTGATTAACAGTGACGTGAAGGCTCAGTGACGTGACTGAAGGGAAAATATTAGTATCACAAACTGCTCCAAAATAATTCAGCAAAAAAGGGAATGAAGCATTTTCAGCTCTGGGATGGGTAACCTGACACATAAGAGCTTCCATGCTTGTTTTAAAAATGATAAAACAACAAGGTGCCTGATGTCTTCAGCAGCTTGGAGCTGCAGCAGATTTGGACTATTTGGACTATGCTAATCTATCTGCTGCTTAATGATAGATGTAGAGTATTCTAGCTGGAGAAAACATTTAAATCTCATTTTCACTTCCAACATGTGAATCTCTTTACCGAGGTCCATGGTGAGGCTTAATAAACACGCAGAAAGGCTGTGCTGACAGGTTTTCTCTTCCTGTGTTCCTCCCGAGCTCACCTGGGCTTGTGCTGGGGAGTGCAATTAACTCCATTGCAGAGAGCCTCGTCAAGACTTCTTTGTCACAAGCCGTGGTGGAGAGCTAGATGCCTCAGCGAGATGCCCAGCAGCTTGCAACAGTGCTTCATGCCAGCCTGGGCAATAAAATAGTTTGGGGTGAAAGCATAGAAGAACAGGAGCCTAAGGGCTTGGAGGTGCAGATCAGGACTGCTCTGTTCTGGTTGAGCGTAGCTAGATTTGAAGGTGTCTGGGCATTTCCAGGGAATGATGGCTGTGGCTTACAGGTAGGAGGAAACAAAGTAAGACTGGTGAGAAGAAAGTCGGTGCTGGGTGACTGATCTGTGGTGTTACCTTGCAGCAAGACTGTAGAAGGGATTTTCATGCCAAACCATTTTTTAATTTTGTCTGGGCAAAGCTGACATACACATCCTAAAGGGTAGAGAGAAATGTACACTGCAGATGAACACTGGGAAGGAACCTATAGTGCTAGCAAAATTAATTTTCTTGTCATGTTGTATTGCTTCAATTGTAAACAGCAGCACAACTAGCTGGTAAATTATTCACTTTCCCTCTCTTGCATGTAGGGACGGCAGAGTTAGTTGTTCTATTGGCTTGATGCAGTTCTTGCTCCTTCCTCATGGTATTTAGGTGTCATTAAAGGTTTGTGCAGGTCAGGAACAGTTGAAGCATAACTATTTTGTCACGGGGTGGCATAGTGCTAGTGATTTGTAGGTACTGAGATTAGGCAAGGTAGCAGTTTCTCCTTTTCACCTTCCTGAAATTAGCTTACCTTAATTTGCCAACTGGAAACCACAGACATAAGATGCAAATTTAAATCTCACTGCTAATGAGACTATACTAACTTTATCTCAGAAAGCTGTATAGGTCACAGCCATTTATGCTTGTAAAATATCCTAAGAAGAGAGATATGCTTTTGTTTTCTGTGCTGTTCACTCTTATCACTGTAACTTTCCCTTTCAAGGAAGGCTGATACCATCACCAGCCTGTCTTTAGAAATCTGTGCTTTCAGTACACAAGGATGAATGAATAAGCTTCCAGCTAGAATTTCTCCTGTATCAAAAAGAAGGAAAAAAAACAAAACAAAACAAGAAAGCCGTCACACTATATTCTCACAGGGAGAGCATAAAATAAATCTTTCCTTTTATAAGTGACTATCTCCAATATAGGAACTGTCACTACACAAGGAGACAGTTTCTTGCATTTAATAGCACATACAGAGTTATAAACACAAAATATTGACACCTCTGCCAGGTGCTTAGACTGCTAACTCTGTTTTCCTATTTTATACAATACCAGTATACAGGTCCTGGGCTTTCTGCATTACTGTTATAAGCCAGGTAATTTTGTGAAATTTTTGGTACAGTTTCCCCCCCTGGTAAATATCAGTTCATAGAAACAAATCTGAGGCAATGGATCTGTTTTGGCAAAGCTTTTATTAAAAGGCTTTTCCAGTTCTAGACTGGAGCTCCTCTCCGTTCCTCCTCCTTCCCTACCCCGCACAGTCAGCAGCAGTAGCGCCGGCGGTCTTCACCTGTGGTACTGCAGCTCAAGAGCACTTTCCATCTCCCCGAGGAGTGCTGATGTCCTCTGGTCAATTGGTTACTCTGAGATACGGGGTTTCGCTGTTCTTTGGCAAAAAGATGTGAAAGGGCAGTTTTGTTTTGGTGCAAAAGGCAAACAAACATCAAAACTCTGAACGCCATGTAGAGGTCTTGTTTTGCCGCAAACTTTAATAAGGACAGCTGCAGGAGAAACTTTCCCACTAATCTCACCCATCACTGCGTTTTAATAAAATGTCAGAATGAGTAGGTGGAAAGGCTGCTGTTCTGCAAGATGTGGCAGAGCTGTGCTGGTAGGAGAAATCTGCTGTGATTAGATGTGTTAATGGCAAGGTCAACAGCGGAAAACAGTATGTGCAAAGATGTTTGTTTCTTTTGAAGAATCCGGGTGAGAGTACGCTTCTGTAAGCGTGTGCATCGTCCTGCTTCCCCCCTCCGCTGAAATGAAGTCTGTTTGAGTGCTTGCTGCATAGAGCTTATTTGTGGAAAAATGTGTCTACATTTGTAAAGCATCAGCATTATCCACTTCTCTTTCTTTAAAATACTGTGAAGCAGAAGTACTCTTCGACAGCGCCCTGTCGCATTTGGTTCCCCTGGTTCCCTGCAGACCACAAAGTGGAATAGCAAATCCACATTTTCATTTGTAAAAGAGCATCCCTGAGTCATCCCTAATTGCGGAGCTGCCTGATCCCATTATCCCGGCACCCTGGTTTGGGAGAGGCAGTTGACATCATCCAAGTCTTCTAGGGCTCTGCTACACAACTCTGGACAAAACAGTTTGTGCAGCAGGCTTACTAGGGCACAGCGACCAAAAGCTAGGGGTTTCTGAGATTTTTGTGGCCTAAATCCTTAATTCAAATTCTGTTGTTTGTTACATATAATATTATTCCCCATCTTATAGTTGTATTTACGTAGCTGCTACTCTACCTTTTATTTTTTCTCTGAAATATGCTTTTACTAATGAAAAATGATGCATACTAACAGGAATGAAAAACTTCAGGGGTCAGTACTCCCCCCCCCCATATAAATTTTACAGGTACTGTGCATTTGCTTATATCATATCTTATACTGCTAGTGTTGTGGAAGACTAGAAAATGTTACATGATTATGTTAGTCTTGTAGGAATACACTGTATGGTCATGGAAATGTGTTTGACCTCCTGTCACAACAGTGTATATTGCTTAGAAAGTCAATATTTTGACTATGAAATTAGAGGAACATATACATAGCCCCATAGCAGGCAGTAATTCAATTTTACCATGACATTAGATTCTTTCTTAACATAAACACAAGTAAACTATGCCCAAGGTGACATCCTGTGTCTTGTGAAAGACTTGGGAAGTGGACCCGAATCCTGCATCTGCCTCTGACGACCACCTCCGTTAAACGTCTGTAGCGCTAATATGAGTCCCACTGTGCTGGAGCAGGTCTCCCGCGGCTGTTCAGGTTGTGGGGGAAGAATGGGGCATCTGCTTTGCAGTTCAGTATTTGCGCTCTGATCTGTGTTAAAACCTCCTTTTTTACAGATTCAGTTTCCCAAATTGTTCGCTTTTGTTTCTTTTCCTGATCTCTGTCACAGACTGTAGTGTTTGCCATTGAAAATAGCATGGGAAAGCCATAAAATATTGGTAGGAAAGTAAAAAAATGATGCTAACAGAAAGTATGCCTTAGAAGTACTCCCTCAAAAGACATTGGTTTACTGGTGTATTTGGATACTCTACAGAGAAGTATATAAAGGAATTAAATGTACAGGTTGTGTTTATAAAGCTGTGAACTTTAATAACATAAACTCAAAGTGGAGATGTCACAGCAGATGGAACTGTACAGGGAGAAGCTACTGTACAAATACTTCTATCAGTACCACCAGCTGTCAATATATTTTTGGATTAGTTTACCGAATAACTTGTCTCCCCAGTTAAGAATAAACAAAGTATAAAGCAGACTAAGAATTTTGCTTTTCAAAATAAATAAAAAGTTGCAAAATCTATCTTAATGAGATTGAAATAACTTTTATAACAAATTTTAAATAGCTACAATGTTTCAAATTATTTCAGTGGATTTATGCCACTGTAGCTGTCTAAGATTCAATAAAATTGACCTTTCTATGTGAGGCAAACTGAGTTCTGTAGGAAGAATCTGATTAATCAGGAAAGCTTATATAGCAGCACAAGCTCATGCATATAGCAATTCCGGTAGTCTTCCTATATCCCTAAGACTGCTTTTATATGTCTAAAGATAGTTCATTTCAAATGGTTTCATCTATTCACCAGTACAATTCTCTTTACTTAGATAGTCTCTCTAACATCCCTTTGTTTTCCCAATATTGGGCTTACTGTCATCACTCAACGTTCAACCATAACATATTTAAAGAATTATTCTGGGAGCAAGTCCATTGGATCAGGCAGTCGATTCTTAGTATGAAGGAACATTGAATATTTTTGACACAAAAAATACAAAACCTAGCTGATGCAGTGCAATGTTTCTTGCAAAGCCTTGTCTCTTCTCATCTCTCAATATATGTTGTTCTGTTATGAAACCACCTTCGTTCAAAGTGCACCTTGGGAAACATGTTCCATACAATACAGAAATGCATTGTCAGAAGCAGCTTTTAATCTAGGCGGAAAGGCACGAACAAGGAAGTTCAGTGAGAAAACGGGAAAATTAAGAAAATCCCTCTTGTCTCAGATCACATCCCCTTTCTTTACCAAGTTGAGGTAACAGTAGTTATTCTTTCTGGGGTGGGATTTCTAGCCTGTATTCTAGCAATAGGTCAAATTTGTCATCCTTTCAAGACCTGCACATTTTCTCCATTCTTAATTTGTGAAAGAGGTGTTTTTCCAAAAATAAAGCTGAGAAGGGCTACCAGGACAGACAGTTTTCTTTTGCCTGTATATGGATGCCAAGAACAATTAACATTCTTTATTCATAAGCATAAGTTTAACCTTTGGTATTACTGATATCTGGGGCAGATAGTATGATTAGAATATTAAGGGATCATAACCTTAGAAAATACTGTGTGTGGGGGGGGGGGAAGTGGAGGGTGGAGGAAGTGGCATTTGCATAAGTGTGAAATCAACTTTGTCTAAGTTATTGAATCTTGAAAGCCCCTGACTTGATATCCGGATTGATGAAGTACATTTTGATATTTTTACAGGTTATCAAATCGCACATGAAGTTAGAACAATCCAGTTTATCAAGCGCCTTTCCAGTGTGTGCTGTAGGATCCAAAGCAGTCATCTGGGTAAGTCAAAGGGGAGCTGGGTGATGGAATTCATACACAGCTCCAACTGTAGTGACCTTGAAATACATATTATGGAGTGCCCCAGATTTAGGAAAAAATGGTATTGAATCCCTATTTTTTGACAGAGAAGGAAGAGCTGAAAAGGAGAAATAGCTTTTACACAAATAATTATGAGACTTTTCTTTTTGCACATAGGAATCCAAATCAGCAATTCACATGAGTTATAATGCATGTGTACACATCACAGAAGGACACGCAAAGATAATATTTGAGTAGGGATGGAGGTGAATTTACTGGGTAAGAAATTAAACAGATGTGAAAGATAATTGAGAAATAAAATTATTTTATCAGATGTTCCAACAGCCACTAGCTTGCTACTTGGCAATTTCACTTAAGGGAAAATCAAAGCCATCTATAAAAATATTTAAGAATATATGACAAATGGAAAGAAGAGGAAAGCTGGCAATGAGGAGTAAAATGAGAAATGTAGAAAATTGATTAGATATGCCAGTGCCATGAGAAGGAATATATAGTCAAAGAGCAAAGGATAATACAGAATATAAGGATGTGGGGAATAAAAAGAATTCTAGCTGTGCTTTCAGCCTGTTTTAGGTTTCTTGCTGTGTGGGAAAGGAAGGTGTGTTGATTTTGTTCCTCATCTGACACTAAAAAAAGGTGAACTAGAATTCACTAACAAACTCACACGCATCAAAGAGCTTCAGGAGAGCTGTCTGAGGAGCTGTGCAGATGACTGACACTTGATCTGTTTAGTTCATTCCAAAATACTGGAAGAGTTGCACAAAACTGGAGGAAAGCCGCTCACACTATGCTATTTGTGTAGTGGCTCAATGTAGAGCAGAAAATCAGTACCATGATCCTGGTATAGTTTTTGAATAACCCATATAGGATTCAATAATAAAGGATTAAAAGAAGAAATAATTGCATTGCTAATCACCCAGAAAACAAAGTTAATTTGAAAGGACCTGTTTGTTCTGTCTGTTCTGATTATATTACAGGTTTGGCTAATGAAGACAATCCTATTGAGGTAATTGTTTTTTATAGAAGAACAGACCTGATACTATTCAGCATTTTGACTATGAAATTAGAATATTATAAAATTAATCTGGTCCATACTGAATGGATTGACAACTGGCTAGTTTTCAATTTCATTTATAGATTTGACAGTAGTAATGACTATCAAGGAAGTATCTGGTTGCTTCTTATATGTTGTAGTATTTGACATTGCTATCATTGTCAAAATAGTTAACAGAAAATAACTATAAAGCTGGTGTGTGACACTGAAGCATGCGTCTAGGGCTTGAAGCCCTTAGTGAACTGCACTGATCAAAGGGACTAATATGATCATTAGTTGTAGAAGGAGGCATTTCAAGTGGGAGCAGAGGTTATCTGTCATGATTAGCAGTGGTCTGCTGGTGCCTGCAGCACCACATCAGGTTCTGGGGCAATACTGCCAGGAGAATCTGGGTAGGGAAATGTTCATCTACTAGCAGCAGGAGAGTGGAAAATAAGTCTTACTGAGTGATTTCAGAAATTAAAGTAATTTTAGTTAAAAGAGCGTTCAGAGAAAGTTTGTTAATCTCTTCTCCCTCACCCCACCCCCCACCCTGTCTCCTTTAATAGTGAAGATAATATGTAATTGGAACAATGTGTGGGTTGTGGTTGATCTTCCACTGCTGGCAAGTTTGAAATCAGAATTAGATTTTCTTTTTTTTTTTCTTTTTTTTTTTAAAGATGATCATTAAATTCTGTTTGAACATTAGCCTAACTTTCTTCAAAATATGCTACTATAGTCAAACTGTGGTCTGTGCTATTTGGGAGGTCAAACTGGTAGGACCCTCTACCTTTTATGTAAATGTGAAAATAACACTAAATCCAATGACTCGTTTCTGTCTGAACAAAGTGAGATTCAGAGCTATGCCGAAGGTGAAATCCCATAAACAGTAAACTGAACTGCTAAGTCTT
This sequence comes from Rhea pennata, assembly GCF_028389875.1. Classification (NCBI taxonomy): domain Eukaryota; kingdom Metazoa; phylum Chordata; class Aves; order Rheiformes; family Rheidae; genus Rhea; species Rhea pennata. The sequence goes on along the minus strand of NC_084671.1, from coordinate 18,623,206 downwards.
TTTCTTTTTCTTTTTTTTTTTTTTTTTTTGGTCAAAAATACCCAGAAAAATGCCCTTTCTCCTGACTTTAAGTCAGGCCGTTACAATTCTGCTTGCGCTCTCCTGTTTCCATGGAAACAGCCATTCTAATTTTAGGTAATAATCTTTTACTCCTATATTCGAGTTAGACTTTGCATGGTTCCGTGGCTGGCTGTTGTACTGTCATCAAGGAAATTCAAAACAGAGTTAAATAAATGTACATATCAGATATGGAGAAAGCAAGTGAAATATTTCAAAGAGAATAAAAATGATAAATCCAAGCGGTACGAGGAAGCTTGGAGAAGCTCTGTGTTCAGATTAAATTAAATGTGCTCTCACTGGATTTGGCTTAAATAGCATTATAGAAAAATTGCTAGACTGTTTCTGAGATGTATAACTGAGCTCTTCCTTCTAGATATTTAAATTGCAAAATAATTAAAACATAGTGTCACATGCACTGAAATAGAGGTTGTAGAAATGAAGTAGAAAGGTGGGGACAGAGCAGCAAACTGGGAGAGAGATGTCTGCCCTTCAGTCTCTTAAAAACAAGACAATTTCAGCAGTGTTATAACAAAAGTGAAGTTACCTCAATAATGTGATTTATTTATGAAGGTCACACTGCCTATACTAACACGGTAGTGTCAGTGTGTTGCACGCAGCAGGCTAAGGATTGAAAATGAGGGGAAATACTATGTTGTCTCAACTGCCAAGAGTATCAGCCGTGAAATACAGTCATCTAATTGACAGCCGAAGTTGGGAGCGCTGTCGCTGCTTCTCCCAAAAGTGGAATGGTGTCCTAGCTTGTCAGGATCCTCTTGGAAAGACGGCACGCTCAGAAGGCTGGGGAGCTTTAAGAATCCCAGCTTTAGGAATGGGGCCGCCCTGGCTGCGGGGCTGCCCCCACGTCTGAGACCAAATACGTACGGGTGCTTTATTTCTGATGATGGTATTTGAACGTAGCATTGTAAAGTGCATGGAATGTGTCTGCAATCTCAAGTTCTTGATATTGAAATAAAATTTTGCTTTATTGAATCTAAAAGGAAGAGCTACAATCTGCGCAAGTTATGTTCAAGGAGATTCAGTGCCATAAGGAGTAACTGAGCCAGTTAACAGGATCTGGTAATAGTAGGAGGCCTAGAGAAATTGTGTGCATATGTGCATGTTGTTTTTTGGTTCATAGCTGGGCCTAAACAGCTCTCAGCAACCCTAAGCATTTACTGCTTTAGTAAGTCAGTGTGAGTGAATACAAATGCTCATCTATAGCACTGCATGTCTACGTGCAATTATATTAACAAAGCTCCTTCAATTACTTCCCCAACAACAATAAACAATTGTAGAATGTGAAATCACAGACATTATATTGTTAATTATCATGTGCTCAAACTAATAACATTCTTGTGGAACTAGTTGTGTTTATCCTCTCTTGTTCTTATTTTTAATTGCATTTGTGAACTAAGAATAATTTTAATTGATTTTTAATTGATTTTTTTTGTTGGTTTTGTTTTCTTTTGGTTTTGGAATCTTGTTCTGGTTGTGTGGATATTTGTGAATAGAAAGCACGATATGTCATATGGGAAACACAGTATATTAGAGCATGCAGTTGAAAAATGATCTTCACAAGAAAAGTAATAATGCTTCACTTATATTTACTAATAAGGGATTGGGGATGACTTTCACAATACACTTTTAAGGAATTAACATATATCTCCAAATGCATGTACCAAACTGCTCACATTTATTCAAGAAAAAGAATAACGTGACTCATTTATGTTTATATTTGTTTAAACTGAGAAGTTTAAAAATATTCTAGCTGGAGATTAATTTGTAGTTAACGTCTTCGGTGGAAATATATGAAGCTTCCCATTCTCAAAAAAACTTGAGCATTTGGGAGGGTTATTCCCATTTAATAGGAGTTTGGAGTGTTTAAATTTTTTCTTACTATATTTCTGGAAGATGACAACATATGGAAGATGGCAGCTTTGACTGAAGCAGATGATTTAAAATTTTGTAGAAGATAAAATCTGAAAATATTTTTGTTTTACAAGTTATCCGTGTATTTCCTCCCCTGAAAGTTACCTTTGAATAGGGCTCCTATCTGCGCCCTCTGCGTGTCCCAGAAGTGTTACGGAAGGGGCTGCCACACCAGCCCGGGAATTCATTTCTCGTGCCCGGGACGTGCGGCAGGGTCGGCCGTTGTCCCGCTTCTGCCTGCGAACGCGTGGCTCGCGCGGCTGCCGGGACGGCGTCCGCGCTTGTGGCGTGCCGTGGGGAGGGCAGGGAGCGGGGGGGGGGGAGATGGGAGCTGTAGCTGCTGGCTTAAACCTCCTTGCTATTTTCTTGTGCTTTATTTGTTTACTTACTACAGTTCTCTTCCTGTTTTGGCAGTGTCAGTAGCAGCTGGTTCTTCCCCGAGGCTGCTGGAGAGGTACTTTAGGCTCAGAGGCTCTACGAAGTTGTTGGCCCCCGGCTGCCAAGCCTGGCCCGTGCCCTGGTGTGCCCTGCGCTGCAGTCCCACCCCACCCCGGGCCATCAGACCCTCTCCGAAGGACGTTCAGCTCCCAGCAGGACAGGGCCGCGGGGCTCCTCTTGGTGCCCCAAGGCAGCACGCGCGGAAGCGCTTTCCTCTAAGCTGACACACGTGTTTGCTGGAGGAGGCAGGGCTGCTTATCTGGCTGTCTTGAGCTTGCACGCGCGGGGCAGGCTGCAGGCGAGAGCTTGGATGGCCCAGCAAGCCTGGGCCTCCCGCAGCGCGCCTTGCTGGCCGCCGCTCTGCACAGAGCCCGGTCTTCCCCCGTGGCTGCACCGTGGCCTCGTGCCTCAAGGGCAAAGCTGGTTTAGCATCTCAGGTACTTAGGAAGACTCCATCGTGGACTCATCCCGTTTGCGCTGCCAGCTGTGCAGGTGTTAGGGCAGGAACGGCCGTTCCTGCGTAACGGGAAGCAGGGAAGAGCCCTGCAGGTTTTCTGTCGTGCAGAGGTGACCTGTGCAAAGACACCATTGCGCAGCTTCTCCTGACCTTCCTCAGCCTCCTACTTCAGCTCCTGCAAAAACCCAACCGAACGAGCAGTCCAAATCCCAAACCGCCCCTGTCCGAAGCCCAAGTACAGAGCGCTGCAATCCCTGCTGGCTGCTTGTTAGTGACCTGTACAAAGCAATGCACGAGATCTATCTTGCTGAGAACTTTTTTGCAGTGAACAGTAACTTTTAAAAGAGACAATTTATAATGTTGGTCGGTAGGAGAAAAATATTTTGCATAGCTCTGATCAGTCATCTTTTTGTTTGTTTTGTTTAATGAAATGAAGGTTGCACAAACCCTGCAGTTAACTGTGCTTCCCTGTTGGCATCTGATGCGACTCTGGCCTGAGAAGCCATGAGGCTACGCAGGGAATGTGAGTGCAGTGCAGAATTCTTGAAATCTTTACTTCTGCTTTCCTTTTATAAAATGGAGGTTATAAACAATGAGAAAAATCTCTTTTCCTTGGAACCACAGAATGGTAATGACATTTATTTCTCTTACTCATTGGCTGATAGGCAATCTTTTATCTCCCATTCTGCCTCCTAGCATTTATTACAGCTCTAATTATATTAGACTCACTTTTAGAAAATTTGATTTGTTTTGAGCTCATTAACTCTATGGCTAATCTTCCATTTTTTTCTTTTTTTCTTTTTTTTTTTTTTTTTTTTTTGAGGAATTCCCTGTCGTCTTGTTGGTTATCCTTATTTTAAGAATAGACTAAAAAGAAATTTGTTGAGACATATGAAGTGGCTAATTGCTGAGCAATTGAGAGGGAACCTTGCAAAAGGAAAAGAATGGATTGATTTGTATGGTGGAGACGTGGCTGAATATGGTAACGTCACAGTAACATAAGTTTACTGCACCTAAGCTAAAGACCAATGACTTATGTTACTGTGATGTAGGAATACATAGTATTTTAAATTTGTTTCTGAATTTGTCTGGTTAAATTTTTATGGATACATGTAGCAAGCATAAGCTAACCATCAAGTGTAAGCAAGTGAATAACTTGAGTCAAATCTGTCTTTCAAGAATGAACATAATTCTGCAGGGAAAACCGAATTGGTGGAACCTGGTGATGTTTTGCTTTTAGCTTATAGATTTTTTTTTTTTTTGGGGGGGGGGTGTTAATCAATATGAATTAGTGTATGATTGGAATTGAACCCGAAGGTTTTTTCTCTTATACAGGAAATAAATAGCTCTTAAATTTCATAAAAAGCATAACAATTTCTGTTATCTAAGCTAATTTAACAATGGAAAAAATCCAGCTTTCCTGCTTGTTCTTATACCTAGCAAGAGGTAAATTCAAAGCAAAATTAAAGGCCCAAGCCTACTTCATAATGGCAGCTTTTTGTGTTTGTTTAATGAGAGCATGATTAAACTCAATTATGTGTAATTTAATATAAACATACCAGGTGATTTATTTTATGGAATTTTCCAGTAAATTGTAGCCATAACTTTCACTATATTTTTAATATTTTAAGAGGAATAGCACAATGAACTTTATGAGAAGTAACATTGTGTACCAAGCTCAAAAAGCATCAAATGGAATAGCAGTAGACATGACAAGTGTGCCATGCAGCGAAGGACATCAGCATCCTGTGAGCTGCCTGCTGCACAGTCCCTCTTGGCTGACTTACAGACTTAAAAGTCTGTCTGTGTTAGCTAGAAAATTTTACTAATAAACTCTGAGAATCAGGAACACTGCTTACAGAATAAGCATCTTACTGTGGTTGTCCCACATCAGATGATCCTGGATAGGTTTTACTTGCAATCTAGAAGAAGAGAAAAGTATTTCTTATGCACCAATTTGCATACTTACTGGAGAGCTAAAATCAGCCTATGCTGCTTGAATAGTTTGCTGTTATTTTATTTGCAATCCTAAGTAGGAATGTAGAAGTGAAAAATAGGCAATACTTTTCCAAAGAACAGAATGGCGAGTTCTTACTTCACTCTTTTTTGTATTACCGGTTCTGTCACATAACGCCTGATGCTGGGCTGGTCAAGACCCCAACTTCTCCCCATGGCTCCATTTGGTGCATTTGCCAACCTTGGAGTCAAATAGGATGCAAATATGACCATCTGTGAAATCTTAAGCTGTTTAAGTGAAGAATTTCAACTCAAAAGATATCCTATTCTTTTTTGTTGGGAGATTAAGATGCATGTTTCTGAGATACATTTTTGGTAATTTGTTTATAGCTGAATGTGGGCCAGGTAAATAAATACATGCAAGATATCTTTTTCATTATGATTTGAAAGGCTCAGCTCTTAATAACAGTGCTGTTGGATGACATCTTCCAAGCTATCAGGTGTCTGTGTCCATTAAAACAACAGATTTTAATATATGTGTTTGTCTTCATTGCAGGTACATAAACACCCACTTTTAACATTATCCTGCTTCAGTACTGCCGCTATTCTGTAAGAAGTTATACTTGATGAGCAGAGACAGCCATAGTAGTTGTGGTGGGTGTCCCCAAGGGCTAATTTGTGAGCAAGGTTGGTTTTAGCTAGTGGGTACACGTTCAGCTTTCATGCGCACCGTGCTGGTGCTGCAGGAACGTTTGGCGTGTGTTGTGGGGAAAGCGGACAGGTAGAGAGGCCAGCTCCTGCGTAGCCGTTCAGCTCTCCTCTAAGCCCATGGAGAAAACAGATGCCTTTTCAATCCTTTTCAACTATGCATTACGGCCTGCTCATGTGTATTTATGTAGGGGAAATAATTACAGGGAGAACATAATGAAAGGGAGGACAAAGCCATTTTACATTTATTAAGCATTCTTGGGATTTTTTTTTTGTAACTACTCTGAAAAGGCAGATAAAATTTGGCAGTCTTTAAAATATTTTCATAGCAGACTCTCCAGTTCCCTGGATCACTGACTGACAACATAAATGTAATGGAAATTATTCAAGAATCCTGTTGTCTATTTGAGTGTGTGTGTATGTGATCTGTATTTACTGCAAAGAAGGGAAATATGCACAAACTTTGCTACTTTTGCTTCTGCTGCGCACATCTCTGAATGTTCTTCACCTCAGCAGTAAAGTTTGATCTTGCATATCTCACCTACATAGTACAGGAAATTTCTGTCCTATAATCATGTCCTTGCTAAGGGGGGTTTTGTGCAGAGGGTTGGTTTCAGGGTTGTCCAATAATTTCATGTGAAGGTGTGATGTTCTAATCTATTCACTTGCTTTTAAGAACAGAAAGCATTTCATGTGCACCTTTTGGCTTGGGAAGACAAGTGTGGCTCAGAAAATTCCTCTCACTGGTGGAGTGACTTTGGTGGATAGAGCTGGACAGGCAGTGCAGTGCAGCGTCCCCAGATTACCATCCAGGCAGAGACCTTGACAGGGAGCTGCTGCTACTGTCCTCAGAAATGTGATTTACTTTCAAAATGCTACATGAAAGTGCCTCAGGAAAATACAAAAGTATTTTCAGGGTTTCTTTTATATTTGGACTTAGAATTTGGAAAACTATAAACTTCTGGATTGGGCTGCTTAAATAAAACATTTGGAAAATTTGTTGAAATAAGATTCTGTAAAGTATCTGTTGAAGGAAATTGATATCTGCATCTGAGGAGAAAGGATCCAAACTCACTGGAAAAAGAAAAATAATTCTGAATTTTGTTGTCTTCTGCATATTCATGTCCAGAGCTTTCACTGCTTTTCCATATGACTAGCTGAACTATTTGGGGCTGTGGCTTCTACCCAGCACTCTTTGGGTCATCTCAGATGTAGCTTGCACACTGAGCCTTTTACAGATCTACTGGGAAGGTCATCAGGAGAACTTTGGGAAACACTCCTAGGTTGTGAGGCACCTGTTCCCTGCTTGAGCATGGAGGTTGGACGAGATGATCTCCAGAGGTCCCTTCCAACCTTACCGATTCTATGATTCTATTCCATTAGCTAAGGAATCAAGGAGGTTCTTCACCTTAATGCTTTAGCATGCTGCTTATGACTCTTAATTTAGAGACTTTGATTTTTGGAATTATGTTGTGGAAAGTCAGTAAACAATTTTGGCGAGTCCTGATAAGGTAAGTTAAATTGCAATTCTCCATCTGCTGTTGGTGAGTGATAGGAAGGATAGCTGCTCAGTGAAACCTGCAGCGTAGGGTGCCTTGTTCGAAGGGCATGCTTCACACACCACGTTTCATCACAGTGAGAGTCATCTTAGGAGCAGGCTCTCCTCTTCCATGCTCTCATACAACGCAGAACAAAGTCTGCTGCTTTAGTCAAGTGGAGCGCTATGTAAAGGTGGACTGCAAAGCCCTTGTTTGCCTAGAGGCCCTACTAGTTTAAAAAATCTTGTTGTATGAGCTCAGTCTTATTTGAACATGAGAAAAACTGAACTTCAATGATGTTACCATCATGAAAAATAGATTATGCTTACAGAAGATGTGATGTGAAAAAAAAGGAAAAAAAATGCTTTTTATCAGATTCTCTTTATGAAAGATAAATTTGCTCAGAAGAGAAATTCTAGTCAGGGAAGTATCTGTGATGTTCTCCTACTGAAATCACAAATGATGTCTATGGAAAAGAGTGATAAGTGTGTGCAGTGATAGTTTAAGAAAATAACCACGGAAGTATGGTTTCTTAGTAGTTGATTGAGCAAGGACAAACAGAAATGTCTAGGTTCAGGCTCAGGATTTGTATGTGTCAGCGGCAGTGGGGGGAACAGAGGCTTAGACATTTATGTTTTTAAGATATGCACTTTCATTTCTATTTGGATAGAGCTGCAGCCTAACATTTGCCTGGGATACTATATATTTCATTCTGTTTAAGATGATATTTTGCAAAATAATGGACTTTACTTCTATTTGTACAGTTACAGATGATTGACATGCATAAAAGCTGTTATTCCTGGTCCTTCATTCCTTTTGATTTAACACAGGAACATAGAGGCATGTTTGCCTAGCTAAAGAAAGTATTTACTGGTCACAGGAGCAGCAGGATCTTGTGTGGCAACAAGATTCACAAATTTCCCCATTTCCTATCGCCAGTGTACTGAAAAACGGCAATATTCAAATTGCAGTGTTTGTGTATAAATCATCTAAGGAAACCTTGTATGTTTGCTAGAACAGGCAAGAAATGGAAAAGCTTTAATAAGTCTAGAATATTACATCTTAAATCGTTTTTACAGGAAAGAAATCATTTTTTTTTTACAAGAAAGCTTTTCAGAAAGTCATCTGCATTTCAACTTGTTTGATGAGAGCTGGGGAAAATGATCTAGAGCGAACCCAGTGAGTTTAGGGAGAAGGAAGGGCAGAAAGCCTCTTCAATGCATTTTCTGAAAGCCTTAGAAAAAACAAATAGGATTCTCAACTACTTCTGGTTGTGAGTTGAAGGCTGTAAACCTTCCCCAGTGGGCCAGGGAGGGTGGTGTGACTGGTTAACAACAAATGAAGGAAGGAAAGGGAGAAGGACGCGTTCCTTAGCGAATGGCCGCGTGGGTGAGGTGAGACCTGCTGCTGACCCGCCATGGGCTTGGCAGAGGGAGAACAGATTTATTTCTTTTTCTCTGGAAAGTATGGCTGAATGAGGCCTTAAACACACACAAAATTCTTTTGTATTTGTTTGCTAGTGCAAACAAAGAAGATGAGAGGGATAAGCCTGGATTGTTGATCTAGTCAGCATTTTAAATTAAATTAAATTAGCATCCCTCCGCTACGTTCCCTCCAGCGCTCTGGCACCACAGCTGACAATAAGCATTTTGTGAAGTCAAGTTGATCAAAGCGCTTAATGTGTGCAGGGGCGCTGGCAGCGCTCTCGCCGAGCGCATCTGCGCGGGGAGGCTGCGGCGAGGGCGAGCTGCCCGCGGCGAGCCCCGGCCCGCAGCCCGGGGCCACGGCAGGCCCCCCTCGGCCGGCCCGCGTGGGGCAGCGGCGCTTCGGTGGTGCTGTCGGAGGCCGCAGGGCTCCCCGGGGCTCTCCTGGGCACTCGTGCGCGACTCAGGCCGCAGCACTGCTGCGCCGAGACGCCCGGTCGGAGGAAGCACGTTCTGCTGCAGGCGAACCCGTAAAGCCCCCGCTTGCTGCGTGCTGCCGTGTGCTTTACGTGCCACTCAAAATCTTTGTGTGCTGGTGCGTTTTGCTTCAAGTGGTCCTCCTGCTGCACTGGGATTTCCCCAGGCTTTTAAGCACCACTGGTAAGTCTGCGCCTGCTCTGAAGAGATTTTGCCGAGCGGTCCAGCTTGACTGTCTCAGCTCCCCATTCGTGGAGGTCACAGAGATGCTCAGAGGGGACTCAGACATCTGGGCACTGTTCGTGGCTCTGTCACTGACCTAAAAAGTGATTTCTGGCTTTCTGATTGGCTGATTTCTGAGAAAGTCCTAGCCAGCCCTTTTCTAAAACGGGCAGGGAAGTGGATAAGGAGCTCTGCGATCTGTAGGCAAGTGCTACGCAATCAGCGGGTGTTTGGAAGGGCCCTGGCCAGTGCTGGGAGCTTTCTTGTTGGAAGCTCCTATCTTTTGTATCCTCAAGTAAAGGAAGTCCTAGATACTGTTCACCAGGTTTGATGCTATATTATCTGTCATATTATCTATCATATTATCTTCAAACATCTTGACAAACTACTTAGATAAGATCTCCAGGGTGCAGGAAGAAGTACTTTGTGTTGGAAACTGACAGCTTGCAAACAGCGGCGTGGTCCCAAGAGGCTCGAAGTAGTCTTCAGGCTGTCCTGAAGAACATCTAAGAAACATTCTAAGATAAGCAATGTCCAAAGCTTACAACCAGTTCAGGATCATTTACCTTCTTTACACAGACAAGCTATACAGAAAGCTATAGAAAATTCAGTTTTCTAGAATGACGATGGTGTTAATTCAGTCTGTACAGTATCTGTTACTGGTGACCTAGTATAAAGATGTTTTCTGTCTGGTTCTTCAGTCCTTTCTTAATAATTCTTAAAGTGGTTATCTCTTTTTGTTCTCTGTTAAGCAGTGTGTTAATGTTTATACTGTTATCTACTCTAAGAGCAAGATCTCCTGTCCATGTGGTAATAACTAACTAAAATCTTCTCATGTGCAGAGTTAGAATGATTTTTTTTTTGCTATGCATATTACTTCACATTTATTGACACTGAGTTTGCTCAGCCATTTTACTACCCAGTCAGTCTCATAAGGAATTTTTATTTTTAAGCCTTCACAACTGGCCCTGCGGATCATAAGCATTTTTTTTTTTTTTTTACTTTAGTAATGTATTTTATACTTGAAAGATCTAGGGCTTAACATTTCTGAGTGCCAGAACTCTCTTTAGTTAAGGGAGAGGTAAAAAGGTAGGACCCAGATACCAAAAGGATCTCTACCTGCAAATTATCATCGAAGAGTTGCGGGGTTTTATTTATTTATTTATTTATTTTTATTTGTCTTCAGTGGGTCTTTTTGCTTTACTTTGTGAGTGAAGCAAGTAGAATAGCTTGAGGTTGAAAATAATGGCACGTGAGCTTGCTTGGATACCTTTCTGCTAGCTAGGAGTTGCGTTGGCCAAGTGAGATTTCCTCCTGTTGATTTATATCTGGAACAGAGACGCTTGGTGCTGCTGAATGTGGAGTCTGGGTGTTAGTACAAAATAGATCTCAGAAATTAAAGAGATGCCACCCCCCTGAAGTTAGTAGGAACAGATCTACTCACTGCACAACTATACTTGTTCCTCAAATTTATATAAAATTCTTGAAAATTTGATTCAACACTGCAAGCTTTTGAGATGCATAATATTATCTCTTGAGGCAACTTTTCCAAGTCTCATCTGTACGATAAAAAAATGAATTTCTGCTTGTTCTGATTGAACATAAAGACCTTGCAAATGTCTCTGTTTAGTACTTCTTGGCAAATACCCGTAGTGATTTACAATGAGATCTGGATCTGGTGCTGTGTACCCTGAAGAAGTCCATTGGTTAGTATGGATCTGTAGTTACAGCTGTGAAACGCTATGGTTCTTTGGGAGAATTAGTAGATCTTATTGTCTCAAAATACTTGTTTTCTTTATATAACAGATAAAATGAGCACAAAGGCATGTGGGTTGATTTTAAAGCTGTATGTAATAGCTGAAATAATGAAGTCCACAGGGTTTCACCAGGTAGTAATCTTTTATGAAAGTCAATGGCAGATTTATCTGGAAAAGAAATGAGTAAAAACTGTAGGGTTTGGCCAAAGCAAAATTGTTAGCAGTAATCTTTTTAATGTTAACCAGATTTTATTAACATAGTATTTAACTGAATTTAAGCCAATGAGTTCTCAAAAAACTCTTTTTTTTTTTTTTTTTTTTTTTTTTTTTTTTTTTTTTTTTTTTTTGGGAAATCCCATGCTATTTCCTACTCTCCTCGCTGGCTGCCAGGCTGAGAGAAGCAGCCACCCGAAGGAGCCGTGCTGACACAGCGTTCGGCTGCGTTTCTGCCGTCTGCGCCTCTTGGTTGCTTGATTTTTCTCCCTTTTTTCATCTCCGATTATCATCAGGGAGATGTTTGCCTTCCCTCTCCCACTGCCTCTGCAGAGTTCTCCTGATTTCGGCAGGGAGCACAAACCCCCTACGCCTGTCTGTGCGTCTGGTTTCTCTTCTAATTGTTACATTAAAGAACATTCAATGCAATGGCTGTAAATGACTAAGAATTGCAATCCCCCTGTTTATTGTGCTTCTAGTACTAAATCAGCCTCTGTATCTCTGTAAATTGACCAATTACCAAAAGTGCTGTATTTACCCAGGCGATGGGGTGCTAAAGCTGCAGAGCAGAGGCACAACGTTAGGGGACTGATGTTTTCCTACTTATATGAAACATCCAAGATACCCTCTGATTATCTGCTGCCATTTGATCATCTTTCCCTTTTTGACCCATGTTTTTGACTTCTCTTTCCTCTGACTTAGTGGCAGATGGAATCTTCCATCTTAGTCCACTTCCACTTAGTCACATGATTTGGCACTTGGTAATACTGAAGCTTTTGGTTATTACTTTATTTTCCAGTAGAGGTAACCTCTGAGCTGGATCAGCAGGCTTGTGCAGCCGGGTGGCTGTGGCAGTCCCTGCGTGTCCATCTGGCTCTCTTCTCCTTGCCTTCGTCACGGTCTGACTGATGAGTCCAGCAGGGGCGTAAGGGAGTCGCTGCAGTTATCCCTATGTTCTGTGGCGGATAAAGCCACCTTTTCCGTGCTCTGGGCCTGGTGGCCTGAATGCATGTTTCTCCTCTGATGCCTCATGGTTTTGGCTAGAGGAACGAGTAATGCTGTCATCCCACCCGGCTGGCTGGGGAAGAAACCTTGCCCGCTACGTGCTGGACAAGGGCTGCAGGAGCTGGGTCTATTTTAGGCAGAGCCCCAGTGTATTTAGCACACCAAAGGCCACACTGCAACTGGCAGCAGCTCAAGTCATCTTTTCTAGGGAAAGTGGTTTCAGGTGTCTGAAACAGCTACATTCTTGTTAGCTTCTGTTGCATATAAAATGATAATGAAGAGATAAGCTGAAGTTGTAAAGTTAAGGCAAGTCACACTGATTCCTTTTTTTCATAGAATCAGTAAGGTTGGAAGGGACCTCTGGAGATCATCTAGTCCAACCTCCCTGCTCAGCAGGGTCACCTAGAGCATGTTAGATAGGGTTGCAGCCAGGCGGGCCTTGAATATCTCCAGAGAAGGAGACTCCACAACCTCTCTGGGCAACCTGTTCCAGTGCTCCGTCACTCTCTCAGGGAAGAAATTCACCCTCGCGTTCAGGGGGAACTTCCTGTGCTTCAGTTTCTGCCCATTGCCTCTCGTCCTGTCACACGGGACAACTGAAAAGAGTTTGTCCCTGTCCCCTTGACACCCTCCCTTCAGGTACTTGTACACATTGATCAGATCCCCCCTCAGTCTTCTCTTCTGCAGGCTGAAGAGGCCCAGCTCTTGCAGCCGTTCCTCGTAGGGCAAATGCTGCAGCCCTCTGATCATCTTTGTAGCCCTACACTGGACACTCTCCAGTAGCTCCATGTCTCTCTCGTACTGGGGAGCCCAGAACTGGATGCAGTACTCAAGATGAGGCCTCCTCAGGGCTGAGTAGAGGGGCAGGATCACCTCCCTCGACCTGCTGCCAACAGTCTTCCCAATGCACCCCAGGAGACCGTTGGCTTTCTTGGCCACAAGGGCACATTGCTGGCTCATGGTCAACTTGTCACCCAGCAGCACTCCCAGGTCCTTCTCTGCAGAGCTGCTCTCCAGAAGGTCAGCCCCCAGCTTGTACTGGTGCCTAGGGTTATTTCTCCCTAGGTGCAGGACTTTGCACTCGCCCTTGTTGAACCTCATGAGGTTCCTCTCCGCCCAGCTCTCCAGTCTGTCCAGGTCTCTCTGAATGGCAGCACAGCCCTCGGGTGCATCAGCCACTCCTCCCAGCTTGGTATCATCAGCAAACTTGCTGAGGAGGCACTCTGTCCCCTCATCCAGGTTGTTGATGAATAAGTTGAACAGGATGCGACCCAGTACTGAGTCCTGGGGGACACCACTAGCCACAGGCCTCCAAATGGACTCCACGCCACTGATGACGACCCTCTGAGCTCTGCCTTTCAGCCAGTTCTCAATCCACCTCTCTGTCCGCTCGTCTAACCCACACTTCCTGAGCTTATCTAGGAGGATGTTATGGGAGACAGTGTCAAAAGCCATGCTAAAGTCAAGGTACGCAACGTCCACTGCTCTCCCCTCATCTACCCAGCCAGTCATTATGTTGTAGAAGGCTATCAGATTGGTTAAGCAGGATTTACCCTTGGTCAAACTGCTGGCTGCTACTGATTACCTTCTTTTCCTCCATATGTCTGAAGATGACCTCCAGAATGAGCTGTTCCATCACCTTCCAGGGATGGAGGTGAGGCTGACTGGCCTAGAGTTGCCTGGGTCCTTCTTCGTGCCCTTTTGACGACTGGAGTGATATTAGCTTTCTTCCAGTCCTCAGACACTTCTCCAGTTCTCCACGGCTTTTCAAAGATGATGGAGAGCGGCCTGGCAACAACATCCGCCAGCTCCCTCAGTACCTGTGAGTGCATCCCATCCAGGCTCACAGATTTGTGGATGTTTTTTGTTTGTATGTTTGCGCTGAACAGTAACCCCTTATCCTATTAATTTTCCTTTGAAGCTAGAGTAAACGGGTCTGATGTTCATGCCGTATCAGCAGCTAGTGTTACGCCTGCTGTAGGAGGCTAGCAAACTAATTGGTGCCAGTTTTTCAGATGCCCTTTTGCTTCTTTTCAGCTTTAGCAGGATTATTGTGTACATACATGATGCTTTTAGCTAATACTGTATATGCTGTATGGGGAAATTAAAAAAAATAAATAAATAAACCCACAAACTGTCTGGGTGGTTTTCCTGGGTTTTGCTTTTATCTTTCTCCTTGTGGGTTTTACAGTGTAAAAGAGCAAAGAGACTGACTTTATTAATGAACATGTACAGGACCAATTGATTATTCTAGCGTTAATTAGATGTCTGCTTTCTTATATGCTAATTGCAGGGTCACATTGGGTAACTCAGCTGTCTGAATCTGATTTGCAGGGGCAACGCAGATAACAGCTGAGTGACAATACCTGCAGCTACAGATAACCCTGGCAGTAGGAGGGAATCATTGTATAGAAATGATGAGCATGCAGAAAAAAATCTGCCGTAATCAATATTCAGAGGTGTCCCAGAGTTGAACAGAGTGATATAGTTTGCAACTTTAGTCTACTTTTTCATTTCTTACAGTTACAGCAGGACAGCAGGATATAAAAAGCCCGAACAAACAAAAAAAACAAACCAAAGGAAAACAAAACAAAATACCCTAGGCAGCATGGAAGGAAATAATTAAAGCTAGAGTTAGTCATCATACAACAGTAATTATAGAACAGCGATTTGGGCTGATGCTCTCTCTGGAGGCCAAACTGTGGCATCCCAAGGACAAATCTATACACCTTTTAGAAATTGTGCAAGAAGCTGCTCCATTTCTGTCTCCAGGTGTTTTGATGGAGAGGCTGGCTTTTATAAGCTTTGGTAATTTTTTTGACTGCTATGGAAACAAACATCATTAATATATCCATAGGTGGGAAACCCTTGTTGCATTCATCCTTTCGCACACAGTATTTGTCTGTTGATGAGCTTTACTGTTAAGAACATGTTGAAGACAAGCAAAGAAAAATCCTCACTATACTCGTTCAAAAATCCAGCTCCTGGTAGTTCAGGGAAGCAATTTGTTTGTTTAGTGGCTAGAAGAAGGTACTTATGGAGTTTAAACCAGTTAGCATTTACCAGTGTACTTCTAGTCAGCAGACAGGTGAATAGAGAAGCAATGACAGTGTAAGTCAGGCCTTAGCTTAAATCTCACGGATAAAGGCAAGAAGAGCAGAGAAGGTGGATGAACTTCAGGTGTCCAAGACCCTAGTCTAGTCTAATTCCTGCAGTCGGGAAGATGCAGGCATAGGAGAAATGGTAACTGTAAAAGGGATAGGATAGAAAAAAGAGGATGTTTTTCGCAGGAACATGGAAAGAAACATTCTGTGGGTCTTAGATGTGTCAGTGGATGCCCTATTCCTTTGAAAGAGGGAAGAAAATAACAGGAGTAAGGAGATCGGTCTTGGGAAGGAGAAGAGAAAGAAGGAAAGAAGACAGCCTTGCTAGCCTGGGAGCCTTCTGCCTTCTCCCAAAGGCGTTGTGTGCTCCCTGGGGCCTTTCCAGGCCTCCCATGGCTTCTTCTCAGAGCATCCTTGAGGCAGGAAAATTCCCTTGTGCTGCCAGGCAGGGAAGCCTTGAGCAGACTTTGAGCAGGGCAACCCAGTGCTGCTGCCCCAACGCCTGCCAACCTCCCCAGGCCTGAGCGCTGGCGCGGGGAGAGCCATTCGCTGTCACTGCCTTTGCTCTCAGCGCAGAAACAGCAGTTTGTCTCCTCTTGCCTTCACACGTGCTGTTCAGCGAAGGGTTGTCGAGGCAGTAATGCACACCGAATCAGCCGTTCTTCCTGGGACGGGCTACACGCCACTGCCTGGGAACGCCTGCAGGAGGTTTTGGTATTTATCTAAGCCACTAACAAATTATTGCCTGTCCTCACATCTGAGAGTGAGAATGGCTGGTGTGGCACTCAGGACAAGCAGAGCCTTGCTCCCTGCTTTTTGCACGTAGCTTTGAACTTTGAAACTGTAATTATCAATCTCCACTTCAGCAAAATATTTGAAAATTCCAGGGACCACGTTATTTCCCTGTTCTGTTAAATCTATCTGTTACACTGCAGGTATTCTTCAGGTTACATGTGCTATGTTCCAAACACAAAGTTCAGACCTTGGTTATAAATTCTTATATATGCATGTGCTTCAACTATGTCTATTGGCCTGTTGAAGTGAACTAAAACTGTTTCATCCAGACTCCTCAAGGGCTGAAATGCTTTTTGCATTAGCAGAACGACTGGCTGGGATGGCAGGGTGAGGCTCTTTTGTAGCCAAGCTTTTGACTAGCTATTCCTAGCATGTTTTCAGTCAGCAGGAGAGGTTTGTGGATCAACAAAGGTTTGCAGGATCAACATCTCGGAATAGTTTTTCACTTTCTAAAAATTTCTGGACTGAGTTAAGGGTATTGTTGCATACTAGCATTTCTATTAAATAACATATGAAATTTTATCATAGTTTAATTCAGCTTGATAATAAATCAGTGATGTTTTTATGCACATAGTCTATTACTGCAATTGTTAGGCTTGAATTTATTTTTCTCACATTTTAATTTATTTTTAACTCTCTTAACTTTTATTCATTTTGTTGAAAGTGTTAAAATTTCTACAATATAGAAATCACTGAAAATTATCAAGAGGAAGATACGAGATTAGTGCTGGTTTTGAGAGGTTTAGAAGATTTAGCTGGAGGATTGTTATACCTGGAGGCACTGCAGGATGGAATTATTTTGCCTCAGTACTCTTAAAGATTAAAGAAGGAAATCCCAGCACTTTAGGATACTTGCCGTTTTCATATAACGGTAATTGCCTTTGAGTGTATAATAGGAGAAAGGTCTGAACAAAAACCTCTCATTTGAACTTTGAGAAAGTTTGGATGCAGGTTCAAATTTTTTTTCTGTTTCAGCTGTACATAAGGACAACAAATGCTGTAGTAGCTTTCAGCTTTATAGATCACACAGAAGACTTTCAAGAGGCTATTAGAGGAGCTGTGGAGGTAAAAATGTATTGAAACAAATTGAAGTCATGTGACACTTTTTTTTAAACTTTTCTATATATATTTCTGTGGCTGGAAAAAAGTAATTCATTTTATTTATGAAATAGGAAAATATTTCTTATTAACTTAAGGTTTAAGGTTCCTTACTGATTTGAGGGAAAAGAAATGTAAAGTATGGTGTGATCAACTGGGAGAGCAAAGTGCTATCAAAGTATTTTTCTTCTGAAGCATAATTCTCAGTTTTAGGGCTATTTGCATGTTTAATTACCTTTTAAACTAAAATAAGCCTTCATTTGGATTGTATGCAGTCATTACTCAGTCGCAGCAAGAGACCATACAGGACGTGTCTCATGCTGATGCATTATGTTGCAGTATCATGGATGCCCTTATTGCTGTGCTTGGCTTTTGGCTTGTCCCTGCCAACCCACATGAGACGTGGTGCCATTCCAGCAGAGCATATTGACTGTTGTGTCATCTTGTACTGCTCACATAAATTTAGAACCTTTTAAGACTTCCCGCAGGGCTCACTGGTGCCTGGTGTTGCGAGGTAGTTTTGCATTACATTTTGACTTTCATGGGGCACAGGTTTGTGGAGATTTTTTCTAAAGAGAATAAGACTCATCAAATCAGATTGTTGCAAGTGTGTTTGTTCTGCAAAATACTGAGCCTTGCCTTACAAGATTAAGGGCTGAACTTGAGTGTAAGTTCCACTTACGCTCCCACTGACGCTTCCACTGTTCTCAGGAACATTGGTACAAATGAACCCCGAACTCCTGTAGTGTGCTACCCTTCCAAGCTACACAGGTCTGCTGCCGGTGGCATCCATCTCATTTAAGCTACTTTGAAGGGGAAACTTAAAATACAAACAAAAAAACATTTGTGTAGCTTATACTGAAAGGCTTCATTATCATAACGTGTGTCATGGAAACACGTCAGTTGTAAAGGAAGTGAGACCTGCTAAAATTCCCATAGCAATCCTGTGCATTTTTTTTAACTGAGTTTACTGATTTGTGTGTGGAAACAACACAATGTTTGATTGCTGTTGCCATATCTCCCTTGCTTTTGCTCAAGAAATATTTCAATTACAGCAGACTGTTTAGTGGAAGCAGTGCAAGAGCTTTCTACTTATTAATGCATCAATTCAGGTGAACCCAATGACAGTACAGACACAGTTACTGTTTAATCTCTAACCTAAGAACAGATGTAATGCTATTTGGAGGTCACGGATGTTTTCTTGTCTTAATAAGCAAACGGTTATCAGTATATAAAGGTAGTGCTTGACAATGAGGCAAATATTTCTTTGTGCTCTTGATTTACAGCTTTCTTGGATAACGTATATTAGGGGGTTCAAAGTAGGAATGAAATTATTATGTGTTTGGTCCGCGTAGAATCCCCCTGTAGCTGAGCACTACGAAAAGCTGACTGAATGGTGTGCAATAGTCTTGTCATAAGAGTACAGGTATATTTTATACCATATTTTCTATAAAAGCCTGATTAAGTGTCTACAAATTATGCACCTCATAGTGAAGCCTACTTATAACCTCTGTCGTTAGACCAATTTCTCCCGTAATGGGGTCAAACATATCTTCAGCTTGCGTCCTAGCTGAGCAGCCATCTCCGTGGTAAATGGTGGTTCTCTGGCCACCCCACAAGCAAGTCGCCCCTCGTGCTGCTCACGGCAGCCAGGCTCCTTCGCAGGGGACGTCGCGCAGCGGCGGAGGGCTGGCGGCCGGTGGTTGTGTCTGCGGCGGCGTGCAGGAGCCTAGCCGTGACGTGGGGCTTTACAGGCACTGGGTGAAAAAACCTCCACAGCAGCAGAACAGCTCAAAACTTGAGGTGGGGCTAAAATCTGTTGAGTTTGAAGCTGCGGATGTCTGTATGAAATCGTTTTACACCTGTCGTGCTCCAGAGAGATTTTATTCCTGTCAAACTTCAGCCGTTTTCTGGTAGATGAACAAACCTGGTCTTTACCTGTGGACTTGTGTTCTTGCTACGAGTTACGTGACTCTTCCCTATCCTCTCTCTCCCCTTGCTCAAATACTGATCAGACTAAATCTTTGCTGAAGAACTTCTTGTCAAATGAGATGTTAAAAAAAAAAAAAAAAAAAAAAAAAAAAGAATTTCACCTGGATTGCGGATTGGATAGTGGAGGGAGGAAAAGAGAAGGTGTATGTCACAGGCTAGACAAAACCTCCAGATATTTTAGAAGCCCTAAAGCTGTATTTAAAAGTATATTTTCAAGGACTGTTCAAGAAATAGCTATTTGGTTGAAGTAAAAGAACATATAGGCAGCAAAAAAAGGAGTCTGCAGTTTTTGACAGTGCATGCGTAAAGGTGTAGTTTGTGCAAATTCTCCTGTGTATTCTTTCCATCTGACTGCAGACATTGAATTAAACTGGCATTTAAACAGTAGCGTAAAGAATCAGCAAAAATAACTGTGCTATTTAATGATATATATTGACACACAGGAAAGTTTCAAGATTAGTCTTTGCTTCTTTTAAAAATAGACTGAAATAAATTTGCTGATTAACAGAAAGAAGTAGAAGCAAAACAAAAAATCTTAGGTGAAAAAAATTATTTGATTGTGATAGTCATTTTATATTTTCTGGCACTGTGGGAGTGTTAGCCTGAGTGCTTTCTGTATTGATGTCTCCTTGCATATGTTCAGCAAACAAAAGAGTGTGCATCTCTGTCCATCTTTCAAGCTGCAATGTGTATTGATTTTAAAAAGTGAGCTGCATGAAACCCAAAGAGTAGACTGAGGAGCAGCTGCTGTTATAAGAGAAAAGGTGGGAAAAATCGAAAGAGAGCAAATGAATAGTGAAGTGGAAAAAAAATCATATACGCTTTTTTTTAAGTTTAGTCATGGCCCTCTCAAGCACCGGGATGTTCTCTCAACTGCAAGGAAATGATGGACCAGTGGACAGAAACAAGATCTGAGAAAGACTGCTTTCCCAGAGCATGAAAAATAGCATATTACTGGGCCATTTTTCAATCTATTGAATTTTCCAAGTACTTGCTATCTTTTCCCCTAAAAAATATTTTAAATATTTTGATCCAAACGTTCTGCATCCTGATCTTGCTAGTACTACTGCCCTTCTGTGAAACAAAATGGAAAGATATCGGCTGTGCTCTAACTGTTGGTCACCACAAGTTTGAGCTAAAGCCTGGCAAAGTGAGCCCTCAGTTGATTTGGGACCAGAACCCAGCTGCATTTCATTTCTGGCTTCAATGATATGAGTGTTGAGGAGTTAGCTCTGAGGCAGGTCTGATTGACTCACTTATTTTTATACCAGCGTCAAGGAAAACGTTGGTGTGCAATTCCCTGCACACCTCCACGCTAATGGACGGATATTGTGAGGCAGAAGAAGGTAAAAGATGATTACGGTTCAAAACATGTTGCATTTTTACTCACAGTTACGGTAAAATTACAAAATTGCATGAATCAGTCTGTCACACTCAGGTTTTAGTGTTTGTTCAGCCACTCATTTGAAATTACAGTGCTATACTGGATAGCACTGAAACAGGTTTTAAAACTTCGGTGTGGCTGTAGAGCTTCTCACGCAGGGCTTGGACGTGTGGCCACGGGGAACGCCTGGTTTTGGCTAGCTTCTGAACTGGCGGGTTTCTTTACCTTAAAGCAGTAACTTTAAAATGGTAGCCCCAAGTACCGCGGCAGCTGCGTGGCAGGCAACAAGTGAAAAACATAGAATATCCACAGATCGTGGATATTTCTGTGAATGAATGTGCGTAGTCCGTTTGTATTAATGCCCTTTCCACAGACGGTGTTGCTGCCGGCACGTGTTAAAACCCAAGGGCCAAAGTAATAGCAGCATCTGTAGCACTGAGCGGCAGGCAGGGAACTGAGCTCCACTGGACCAGGGCTCTTTCCACGCTCATCAGTTCCTACTGCGAGAAGAATTCATGCAAAATCTTAGATGAAGTCCAACAGTATCTGTCTATATGTGAACCGTAGCAGAAACTGGACACTAGCTACGTTCAGATACACCCTTCGTATCTCAGGGCTGTTGTGTGTCTCAGTAATGAAGTCTTCGTTAATAAAAACTAATCTATGCAATCTGATGAGTAATTTTTGGGTACATTAATAGTCAAGAAACTCTCAACGCTATTGAACTTCTCTGCATTCATGTGCCTGATTTAATTTAGAATCTGAATCTAGGCTTACTCATGTACATGTTTGCATTAAGAAGCCTATTAAGGGATCTTTTTTTATTGTGTTCATATCTCATAGCTAATTAATAAGTACCTTCATATCCATTATGATAAGAAGAATGAGTCACTTGTCTACCAATGACTCTGTACTAGAAATCTTTACTGAATCACTCCTAGATTTAATCCTGCTTTAAAGTCTCTTCCCTCTATGGGATTGAGAAAAATCGATGGAACATTTAATGAGCCCAGAGAAGTCTATAGTGAAATTCATACTTCTTGGCAAACCCTTACATTTGTCTCAGAGACTTTCCACTTATGTGCTATTGCTTTTCTTTTGCCATTTCATAACTCATTACCTGTCTCCTACTATTTCAAGTCTAGCTGAATTCCCAGCTCATTTTATTAAAATTTTTTTGAGTTACTTCTATAAGATTGGTATTCTTTCCTTTTATAGAACCATAAAACTACACCCATGAGATTGAATAATCCTTCTGCTTTAATGTCTAGAGTTATTAGAAAAACACAGTTAGATGATAGACTTACATTTCCATGTCTGAGTTGAGGCTATTTTGAGCATCAGGCTTCTGTGAGATGAAGATAAATCAGCTACCTTGCTTTAAGATCAGTTTGAACATTTTGCTTTTGCCGGTGACCCTGGTAATAATCATCCAACCTCATGAAATCCCTGGTCATCTTTTAATCGATTTGGAAGATAAAATGTAAAGAAGGTTTAACTCTAGATTGTGCTAAAACATTTTGTGCAGACTTTTTTTTTTTGGGGGGGGGGGGCTTTTGAAGAGCATCCTGGTGATAGTTTATTTTTTTCTTTTACTGCTTACCAAGCTGTTGTCTGATTTGCAAGTATAACCCAATTATTCTGCCTTGAAACGTGTAGTGTAGGGGTCGCTGCCATTGCCATTAACACAGTGCGTAATTTTAGGGATTGCACCAATGCAGTTAAGCAGGAAGCTTTTCTTTCTTGTACAGTGCATGAACTAACTTACTTGCAGATTCTTTTCCTTTGGGCTTCTGCAAAGCACTGTTAAAGCTGTGTGTAGACTAAGCTGGAATATTTCCTGTGTTAGGTACTGTCAAAAGATACACAGTGAGAATTTTATGGAGGGCTGAAGGGTAGCCAGGACTCCTATTTGCAATGCCGTTCCTAATGGATTGCTTTGTAATTTTATTTACATTTAACTGATACAGATAATCTATCCTTGAATTGTCTATAAGTAATCAGTCTTATCTGGTATAGAGTGGCTATAAAATTGTTTAACCTGCTGTTTACATGTTGTGTTGATAGTAAAAGCGCTGAGAGGAGAATCAGGATCTTAGCGTTTAACATTCTATTATCTCATTCATATATGTTGAGAGAAGTATTCTGTAACTTGCAGTGTTTTTCTAAAAACTTGAACATTTGAAAGACATTGATAAAACTGTGAACAGTGTGATGACATTTCATAATGGCGTCAATACAAAGAAATTGTGATCATTGGCATTTCTTCTTTTTTTATGACACCTGGAATGTTAATTTCATAGATCATTTACTTATTTATTTACTGTCTGAGAGAGGTGCAGTTGTTTGGTTTGTCCAGGTAACCACAGGTTTCAGCCCGTCAGCATCAAATAACCTCGTGCGGCCCCGCGGGGCCGTGCAGCGGATCGGTGGGGCTGCAGCCTCGGGACGTGCCGTTTGCCCCGCGCGAGCCTGCAGCGCGTCGCGCCTGTTTGAGGAGCTGTTAGGTAACTGAGCATGAAATGGGTCTGGCTTCAATTCAGCTGTGAAAGCCTCTCAACAGAGTGACAGAAGCCACTTTCTGCACCTGACGTGGCACGCAGGCACGTTTTTGTGCCCGTAGTCCCCCCCCCACCCCCCGTGAAGGAGGAATGCCCACCGCTGGGTACTGAGCTCTTGTCCCTAACCGGGGTCCCTTCTGCTCTGACGCGCGGGTAGGGAGAGCAAAGGTAGATGACCTAAAATGAATTTTTTCCCCTCCTTTTGTTTAGGCCAGAGAGCTAGCAAACCGGCTATTCCCACAGCTCTAATTACAGTCCACGCAATGTGTATTTTACACAAGGTAGAAGTTCTTGCCTCAGCAAACAGTTCCCTTGGGCTCAGCCTTTCAGAGTGAAATTGCCAGTTGTTTGTTCTCTCCAGGGTTTCAAGTTGTTCACTAAAATATGAAATCACTGGGAGGTAGTAATGAATAAGTGAGCCTCAGCTTTTGGTGAGTCTTACTGACATAAAGAAACCTCACTTCCAATTTAATTGCTGTGTATAATTACAAAAATGATCTTTCACTGCTTTGTTCAGTGTTTCTTTGGATTTTAGAAAGGGTTTCTTTGATGCACTCTCCTGTGGACCAGATACTTTGGTTGCTGTAGGTGGGGATGGTGCCGGAGTACCTTGTCTCCCAAAGCATGGGTCCTTCTGGCTCTCGGATCCCTGTGTTGCAAGAAGCAAGACCAGCCGGTCCTTGGTGTGAGGCAGAGCTCACCTAGAGTTTTACTTTCCATCGCTAAGGCCATCAGCAAGGCAGAGGGATGTTCTGGATTTGCGTCCTAGGTTGAACAGCGAAAAAGTGGCAGGCATAGCAATTTTATTTGGTGATTTTGTGCTGTGCAGAAAGCCTTGGATGCGAAGGCCCTTGTGTGGGCAGGAGAGCAGCTGGGGCCAAAACAGCATTCCCATACCCCACAGCTGCTTCCTTTGCTAGCGCCCTTCTGCCTCTTAAAATTATTCGAGAATGCTGTCAGAAATAATTAGTATTCTAAGGTCATTAGTGATTTCCACTTAATTAGTTCAGTAAACATTTCTTAATGAGAAGGCTGAAGGGATACTTTGAGACGCAAATAGGACCAAGGAAAAGTGACTGCAGCGTAGGGCAGAGGCCCAATCCTGACCTGCCGGGTGCTGAAAGCTGACCCGTGCTGGCCCTGCCGGCGCTGGTGCTGCAAACGTGCCACGCCGACACGTTTCTGGGGCTGGGGGCTCCTTGCACCTCTGCTGGAGCCTTTGCACGGGTCTCAGGGCCACAGCAGGGTCCCCGTTGTTCCTGGAGGTATTCCAGCGTCTTCCCAGAGACATCTCTGGGGGCATCAGCTCGTGTGCCCAAAACTGAGCCGCTGGTGGCAGGCTGGGCTGAAGCTTCATTACTGTTGCTATCTAAATACGCCAAACGCCACTAGTTTTAAAATATATCTAGAGAAGGGTGGGTATTCACTCTGTCCAACACAAAAATAACTGAATTTATATTTGTCATGTAAACTAATAGATTCATATTTTCAACAGGGTCTATCACTTGTATATTACTCAGTAATTCTTCTTTGAAGAATATGGATATTCCACTGTATAATTTCTATACCTGTAGCCTTCTTCCTGGAGTATTTTTGTGGTGCGTCTGTTTAATAAATGTCATCAGCTTAGAGAAACCTGCTATGATTACTTTGTGACTTTTCTGCCATAATTATTCTAGGTATTTGCAATATAAATAGCTACCTAGCAATCATTAATTTCAATGGCAGTGAGATGCCTAGATCTTCTCTATCCTTTTTTTCACATGTACAGATATTGCAATAACCTTCCTATATTTCTGAAAAGCCCTGTCAATACCCTCAAAATCAGAGTTGGCTGACCTGATTTAGCAATAGCCCTTAACTGCTTTGTGAATTATAATAAACTTTGTGCTGAATATTGGAAAATAAAGTTGGTCATCTCAGTTACTTAAAATTGGTACAGCTAGGATGATAGAGATTCTAAAAGTGAACAAAAATTCTGCAACATGACTACGTGAAATTATTAGGAAAACTGTCGTAGTGTACATGCAGAGGTAAATACCTATGCAATTTTTTTCTAAAATGACAAGTAAAAATAAAAGCTCTTTGAAATGTTCTTAGGGTTTTGTTCAAGTTTCCTG
Organism: Rhea pennata; assembly: GCF_028389875.1. Lineage (NCBI taxonomy): Eukaryota > Metazoa > Chordata > Aves > Rheiformes > Rheidae > Rhea > Rhea pennata. The sequence goes on along the minus strand of NC_084671.1, from coordinate 18,597,968 downwards.
TTAAGTAGTTCTTTTGATTAGCTTTTTTGAGTTACACATTGGGATGGTTGATGAACTAAAATCTTCCTGTTAATCTAATATAGTTGCATTTATCCATGCTTTGTAATCAGCTATCTTAGGCAATCCCACGGGCATTAATAAATTACCTCCGTGACCCTGAAATTGGTAAGAAGGGATTAGTGTTTCTTTTCTTTTTTTTACCTGTAAACTGAAATTAGAGCAAGGAGAGAAGGGTGTGTGGCAGTCGGTAATCAAATGTTTACCATGTTTCTGGAAGGTATTTGCAGACTTAGGTCATGAGACTGTTGAACAAATATATGCGAACTAGAGGAGGGAAATTTAGTGGCATAATAATGACTAAACATGAAGACAGTGACAGAATCAGGAGTAGAATTTAGAAATCCTGACTCTCGGGTTAGCACTTAAACAGGACAGAGTTTACTTTTCATTGGTTTGGGCTTTAATTCTGATTGGCAATTCAGGTGTTAACCTCTGGGAAACAACTTGCGACTGAGGAATTCTGCTTTTGATTAAAATCCATTAAGAAGGATAGTCAGGAAAACTTTATAGGAATTGATCCTGTGTCAGTCTTTATAGTGCTAAATTTCATCAGTGAACATGAGAAAAGTTGGAGATTAAAACTTCCCTGGACTACGGAAATAGTTTAGATCCCTCAATGATATAGATAAGTTTTCCTTTAATTTTTATGATACTTTGTGTATCAATATAAATAATACTCCTCCTGCGTATACAGTGACATTTTTGTATAATTTCAGTGCAGTATTGTCTTGCATGTGATTTGGATGAGGAAAAGAGAAATCAGGATCTTATAGGTATATTAGCAAGCTGGTTCTTCTAATAACAGATACTCACTTGTGCTAAGTTATTAGCATTAACATGCCCGATATTGTGGAAATCCTTAACTCTTTTTGTGCACGTGGTTAGTGAAGTGTAACTCCCTTATCTGACTATGCAGATGTAGCCAGAGGAACAATCATACACTTCTCACTCAAATAGGCCTTTTCCGTTTTCTTTCTCTTCAGAAAGGTCATTCTTTTTGAAGCTAATTTTGCTAATGTTGATAACCACAAAAGATCTGTTCCATGCACATGTGCAGAGACAAGACAGTTGCTGTATGTTCATGTGGGCAGCTCCACTGGAATTCATGGTGCTGCATCCATTACAAGACCTAAGAGTCTGGTCTAGAGAGGTATGGTTTGGTGTGCAGATAAACCAAGCAAACTGCAAGGTAAAATTTTAATTCCAGATATTTTTTAATTGCCCTGAATAACATTTTAGGTGGAAAGTCCCTGCTTTGAAAGTTCGGGAGTTGTTCTTTCTGTTTTTTAATTGCAAACTTTAGAAGAGCTACTACTCATTGTCAGTACAGTTTCATGAAAAGGTCAAGGTAGTGCTACCATTGAAGGCCAAAGGCCTTTTCTGGATGGTTGGTATCCTGATATCCTGAGTGCTGTGATTCAGCCACTGCTGAACCTAATGTTTTCTGATGTGCTACCCTTTGTGTCCTCCTGGATCTCACTCTGGAGCTGTTAGTTCTCCCCATGCATCACATGGAGGGGCAAACACGAACACTTAGGCAGTAATCTTCAGCATTCTGGTGCCTATACATCTTCACATATCTGACCTGAATTTTCTGCCTGTCTTCGGTGTTTGCTGTATTCTGCAGGGCAGATTATTGAGTCTCTTTATTGTAAAGGATGATGTGTAGTACTTTAGCAAAGTAGGCCCTTCTGATTTGCAGTCTGCGTGCCAGTGCTAAATATAAAGGCTCAGCTCATCTCCACTACATCGTGGTAGTTAAACGAGAGGGGAGATTGGCTCAAAGGCTTTAAGGAAGCCAAGGGACCAAAGAGGACTAAGTGCTGTTTCTGCTGCCAATACTAAATAGCTTAAATTGATATGGAGAAGGATTTCAGAGTTGACAGTCAAGGAATCCCTCCTAAATGCAGTGAAGCTGCTCTGTAGCAGTGGCTGCAATAGTAACAGCTTCTTCTGTGTGCCTTTCAGCAGCAGAAAATTCCTAGGAAATCAACCAGATTTGCCCTTCTTACTCCCCATCTCCTCCTCCTGCCTACTAAATGGTAGGGGTGACTGTATACACGTACTGGTGTGGTCAGGGAGGAGGACGCTCAGATGTGTGGGATTTCCACCCATTTTAACGGCAGAGCCACGCGCTGCCTGCAGCCTCGAAGACGTGAAGGAGGGCTCAGGACTATGACAGGCTGTTGTTTCCTCAGCAATAAATGGACACAGCGGATCATTCAGACAGAGGCTGAGAAATATCTCTTAAGATCATAAGATATAAATAAAACATGATTTTGGACAGGGCACTTACCTCTCTTAAGTATGCAGTTGCCTAAAGATGCAGATAACTTTAAAAAATATGCAGCTTAGGAGTGTCTTACTCCTATGGTTTTGATGGTAGTGAGGTGCCTGAACTGCCTAGATGGTTTAGTTGCCTTTAGATATCTTTGAAAGTCAGGCCCTTAGCCCCTTAGTTGCCCAATCTATTTCTAGTTGCCTAGAAATAGAAATAATAGCCCTTTCCTTCCTCAAAGGACGAGCGTGAGGAAAATTATATTGAAAATATGTACTCCCATTCTGCAATAACTTTACAAGTGTGTGGATTGTAGGAGTATCTTTGAAGCATAGCAGTTGCTAGTTGTGCTGCAGCGTGCTTTGTTGGCTTTATTGAGAGTTAAAGCTTCGTAATAATATGCCTCGAACAGAGATCGCTACGACTTTTGAACACAAACAGTGCATGGTTCCGCCTTGCTGCCAGCGTGAACTTGTTGCTGTTGCTATTAATTGCTATGCTGACAAAGGACGTGCTGTACTTTGGAGGCAGTCTTGTTTTTGGTTTTTCATGGTAGGATGCCCTTGCCCTCTGCATACAGAGTGCAGTACGTGTGCAGTTATTCTCTCTTGTTTATATGTGGTGGATGATACACTTCTGGAAAAGCAGTATTTATTTTGTTTATGATATGAAATGGCTTCTTTTTTAGTTTTTAGTTGTGTCTCTGATGACAAAATAGAATCCTGTCAAATGCCTCTAAACCTGCTTTGGAGAACACAGGTGTGTATGGTACATTGTTAATGGAGTGGAAGAACAACAAGTAACGTATACTTGAAAGGAGATAAATCCTTCTGTTATCTAAACAGGCATTCCTGAACCCCTGCTTTTTAGCTTTTCCAAAGAACAACCAGTTATAATCCCTTCTTTTTTATCAAAATGGGCAGCTATTGAGAAAAGTAACACGAGTGTCATCTACCTGAATTTACAGTTTTCATGTCTGCTCCCAGGCAACGCTTGTGCTTTTTAAAAGCGCTATAGACTATGATTATTAGTATGATTTAATGTGTCACATATCCTTCTTTCAAATCATGGATCAGAGTGGTTGAGAAAGCTAATATTTCACTCCAGAAATTCTGTAAGGATCCTCCTACATGGGTCATTTGTGTGTTTTTTATTCCCCCCCCCCCCAATAATGTTGATTAATAGCCAAGTATATAAGGATTTATCTATTTATTAACTTAATAGACAGGCTTTTTTTTTTTTTTTTTTTTTTTTTTTTTTGGAAAAGCATTTCCAGTCAGAATATGATGAAATTTGATAAAGTGCTTTAGAGTCAATGTTTTCAAAGAGGCTTGTCCAAGAAATGGGTATCTTGTAATCTTCACTGAGGGTGTTTGATATTAAAAAAAACCCAAAAAACTATACAAACAACCCTCAAAACTAAACCCAAGCCCCACAAGTTTACTTTCCTTTTCCTCTGTATTCAATCTAGGAGGACCAATACCAGTGACCTGGCAGCACCAGTGGCTGTTGTGGTGAAGGGAAATGGTTCTTTGTGTTGCGGGAACAGTCGCTCTTCCAGAACACATTATTAAATGAATTGGAAACAATTAACTAGAAAGTTCACAATGTTCTAAATCATATTGCATACAGCAAGGCAGAGTGACATGCAGATGTCATCTGTTGCTAAACAAATGAAATAATTACTCAGGTATGCAAAAACCTGATTATTTTCAGAAGGAATGAGTCTAAAATCATGCTAACAGCTCACTGCAGAGCCTAATAATTACAATGTTCTTCATATCAGGTTGCTTTGGAGAGTAGTGGCTGAGACTGTAATGATTTCCTTTCTGAACAAAAATGGAATTAATTATCTACAGTCTATACAACGCACTAGCTAAATGTAAAATTCTAGAGAGCTAGAACAATACTAAGGTGAACAAAGTCAATCTGGCAAAAAAACTAAGGAATCTGTGTTTCAAACTTGAGTATTTGGCTGGATTTCTTGGCTTAGGACAAATACACAGCAGAGCCATTGAAAACTGAATCAAATCTACTTGTACACATGTTTGCAGACACTCTGTGTATTTGTTTGATTATTGCTGCTTTGAGTACAATGAGTTGTAGTCTGATTTGACCAATTTCTGTAGAGTGCTCTGCTTTACTTTTGTTGATTATTGTTATTTTCTGTAGTGTCACATGCTATGACATATGCTCCTGGTGAAATAAATTAATGTATCGTGTTGGGTGGGTAATGCAGGAGAGTTTCAGGAACAATCCAGAGTCACAGAACAGAACGTTTTTTCCTTGTGTTTGTTTCTTAGAGTCTAGAAGCAGTTTTTTGTTTATCTAGTTGGAGAACAAAAACACCATGGGACTCATCTGCCATCCAGCTAGACCTTGTAAAGCTAAATGAGTAGTATCAAGCCATCTTGTAAATTAATGGAAGAGGGAAGATGTCCCAACATCTTTACTTTTTCTAGCTATTTCTACAGCATCTTTACTAAGTGCAGTGAAATCTGGAGTCTTGAAGGCACTAAGGTCAAGTCTAAACCCTTGAATGATCTGTAACCTGGCTGCCTCCTTCCCTGTCTACACTGGCCAAAGTACCTGTGATATTCAGCAGTTGTGCCACTCATGAGAGCTTTGAGGAAGTGTCTCTCCGATATTTATGGAGTGCTGTGCCTCATCGATGAAAATACACTAACATTTACTTCCCAAGCCTGCAGGCATTGCCAGCTGTATTTAAAGATAAACACATGAAAAACGTCATTGCCTGCAGTGCAAATACTTAGTTTTTAAGACTAAACACAGGCCAGAGTATTTGTGACATCAAGACTTTACAGAAATACATTTAAAAAAATAAAATCGGAGATTTCCCTAGTAGTCTGAACTGCTTTAAAGCTGGTCAAATACTCCGGGAATATTTCTGTAAATAAGCATAGATGCCTTTTATTTCTTATGCAAAATGATTTATATATCTAGTTAAAAAAAACTTTTTAGATTTCATTTTATTGCTAAAACTGCCGTGAATGGGGTTCTCACAAATGAAAGTTGATACGCAGGGAGAACTTTATAGGCCTCTAACATCTGACTTTGGACAAGATCTAAGGCCATGACCTTAGCCATGACCTTATGGTTGTTGGGAGCAATGTAAGGCTGAGCTTGGGCTGCTCTGTTTTCCCTGGGAGCCGTCAGATACCCAAAAGCGTGTGTGTTAACGCAGTGGCTGAGCAACGTGGACCGCAAGACCAAGCTGATTTTTGTTCACACAGTGCATTAGATGCCTTCAGGAAGGAAGAAGCCTTCCTGCACATGGCTATGCTGTGTGGACATGGCAAGGTTTTCAGACACTGTCTTGATGAAGGGACTGCAGTTTGGGCATGTGCTCACTCTACTGTGTATTGACATGGGCAAAGAATCTCATTTTTTATCAGAAGCCGGGTTATCGTAGAGCCAGATTGCAAGCTTCTTCCTTCCCATGCACAAATAAAGTGCAGCAAATCTCCCTGTGAACTGGGCTTTGCAAGCCTGTAGGGCAGAAAAATGCAGTCCGCTGGAGAGCGTGGGTGATGTGTGGAGGGGAGGCAGGGGGCAACACAGCTGCAAACTGCCCAGGCAGGTGCCTGGAAAGCTTCACGAGCCCTGTGTTCAGCAAGGCACAAGCAATGTCACCTTTTTTGTGTGTGTCTTTACATGCTCGGCAATGGTTATTCACGGTCAGTGCTACCAGGAGCACAGGTCTGGTCTCCTGTGGCCCTCTCATTCTATCTCTACTCGTCATTGCCAGAGCAGTGCGTTTGCAAAGAGCGCCCTGCAGGCTGCCCCTTCTGCTGCAGAGAACCTAGGGACGAGGTGCAGGAGGCCAGTGTTGCAGGAATGCTGTGCTTATGGATTGTGTTTTGGGGACTGGCTTAGGTCCTGGAAATATCTTGTTGCACTGCCTTGAAATACCTCTTGTGATAGTAGTATATAAGTGTACAAGGGATTTATCCTTGCCTTTTCCATCTGAATATGAGGAGGAATTTCTTCCCTGTGAGAGTGACAGAGCACTGGAACAGGTTGCCCAAAGAAGTTGTGGAGTCTCCTTCTCTGGAGATCTTCAAGGCCTGCCTGGCTGCAACCCTGTCTACCATGCTCTAGGTGACCCTGCTGAGCAGGGAGGTTGGACTAGATGATCTCCAGAGGTCCCTTCCAACCTTACTGATTCTGTGATTCTGTAATGCAACGGTAGGTAGCAAACTGCTCTCTTTTGTGCTGTGTAATGATGAATATCATATAAACCACTGTTATTGATGCTCTCCTGATAGTGAAGGTGAATACAGAGAGGTTTCTTGGTGTCTACTGACAGATTTTTAAATGTTGGTAAGCTACTCCTTTTATATAAAGCTGAATGGAACTGGTAGAAAAAAATGTGTGTGTGTGTATACATATATATATGAGAGGCAGTTACAGGTTTGCACATTGTACTGAGACATCTGTGGGACACAGTTGCTGCTACTTGTTTTTAATGCATTTTCAATTCCTTTTTTACTGTGTTGAATAAAATAGATGTCTTCATTTTATGTACATTGCATTTATTGTTCAAATATGATAATTAGAAGTCAAATCCTCTGCAGAATTTCTGAATCAAAACAGTTTAAGAAATATGTAAAAGAAAATGGTAAATATCTGTTTTCTCAGTTGCCAACTCATGCTAATATCAAGGTCATAAAATCCCCACAGATATATTTTTTCCCCTAGATCCTGATTTGAATTACAGTTTGACTTGTTAGTATGTGCATACCATGTCCTCTAGCTAGTTGGAGTGAAATTTAATTTTAAATATATTATAAAAATTATATGGAAGTGAATGTGCAAGTGGTGTACATGAACTTCAGAAGAGTTGCCCTCCCATCAGGGCTGCATTGGATGCTGGGCTGCTTAATTATTAAAAAATACTGGCTGTACTTAAAGTTGTTAAATTGGAGTGTTCCCTGAATTGACCTTTTTAACTGGTGTAGAGATTGTACTGCTGGATCCAGCCTCTGAAACAAGGCTGAAGGATTTAATCACATTTATTTTGAAACCAGTCGTGTTGTAATGACCTCAAAATAGGACAGGTGGCGATGTGTTTCAGCAGAGATGGAATATTGCAAACACACAAAGACGCCACTTTGTTCGCAGTCAAATTTCTAGAAAGTGAAGTACATTGAATTCCATGAAAAAAAAGTTAGTATTTGGTCTCACTTAATAATCTTTTTGCAGTAGAAGGTTATGGTGGCACTTCAGAGTTGATCTGTCATATTGAAATATGGATCACAACCCAATGATTGACCACGCTTTCCGTTCACTGATGCATGCTGAGGCTCCTATCTGGAACATAGTCCCTGGATCTCCTCGGAGAATCCACACAATGACAAGGTTGTTACAATTAAGCTGCTATTAGCTATTGATACATGCAATATCTTACTTGTTTTCCTACAACAACCTTCACTTGGTGAAGGAGAACAAATATTCTGACCTTGTAAGAGATTATGCTTGTGTGGCAACCTTCCTGCCCCTTCAACTCATGGTTAATATGAAAAAAGACTTTGAATGTGAGCATCGCGATGTGGCTTTATATCAGCTACTCAAAAGTTGACTCTCTTTCCTGAAGAAGATAAATGAGACAGTCTGGCAGCAATTGCCATCAACGGGGTGAGTTGAAAAATATTCTTGGTTGCTTGTAACATGAGTGTCAGCAGCCTTGCTTGGTTTAGGTAAGAAGCTAATTTGATAGCAAGTGAGAAATTGGCAGTGTGGCTACATGTTGAGGGTAACTGTAATGCCAAATTAATTATGGTAGGAAAAATTGAATCTGGCTATAAAGCACACTCCATATTGATGCTGCATAGAGCATTTTCCCTATGGAAACTAAATGAGAACTGCAGCTGTTATATCATACTGTAAATTAATTTAAGGTATAATTTGCAAAACACTTTCAGATAATTAATTCTTCTAAATCAGCATATTTGCAAGACATAAATTTTACTATCCATTAGGGAAAAATGTGCAAAAATATGATATTTTGTTGTAGATATCAAAGTATCTTTTTTAAAAAAAAATGAATTATGTAATGAGAAACCTATAGTGTGTACGTTACAGTAAAAGTAAACAGATTATTTAAAATATCTTAAATTGAGTGAATACATGATAGCTCAGATAATGTCCTTTATAATTCAGCTTTACTTCCTTTTGGTCAGACTGATTAAAAAAAATCGATTTAAATTTGTCACTTGGTCTACATGCTGATGTAGAGGTACCGAGTGGATTTAGATATTTTATTAATTGGCTAGTAACACAGTGTGTCAGGCAATATTAGATTCCTTTAAGGTTCATATTATTTTCTTGAGTGTCTTAAAATTACGTGCTGAATAGAGGGTGCGTATTTTTAGATAAGCTTTTTGCTGCCTATCGATGTGCTGAGTTTGTGAAGTGCTTGTATGTAACTTCTGCAAACTGTCCCCACTGGACACGTTCAAGTAAATCATATTAACTTGACCTTTCGGCAGACCCTGTAATTCAGATGGCCTACTTAGAGCTTGTTTTGAAGCTAAGCCTAGAAAATACTCCGTCTTCTGTCATCTTAATTGTGCTTGTTAAAATGATAGATTGTGAAGGAAGACACCTGCAGAAAGAAAAGCTATTGCTTTCCCAAAACTGTCCCAGCTGAAGCAATTATGTCTGTGAACAAACTGTGAGATTGTTAGCACCCAGGGAAGACATTGTTTAAAAACTGGTTTAGATTTAAAGCTAGTGAGATCTTTATTTCTATTTGCTGTTAACATCCAATCTGATATTTACTGAAGTCTTTCTATGGATGAACTGTTTCAGACCCTCGCTCTCCTAGCAAGTGCCATAGGGTAGCCTGGGACACAGAAGGTGGCCCAGGGTCTCCTCTCGTACTTGAGCTGATGTCTTGTCTCCTCGTGTTGCTGCCTCTGCCTCTTCTGTGCAGTCGTGGGATTTCCACCTTCCTCTAGGGCTGTTCTTTCCCCTGGCATTGCTGCCCTTCTCCTGATCGTCTGGGCCTCCTGTGTTTCCTGGGTTGGCTTCAACCGTATCTCTAGCTACTACCTGCTTGTCAGTCTATAGTGAGTCTAGCCAAGCCTTGAAATATTTGTGGGGACTTTTGAAAAGGGCAAACTAGCTGTGCCCAGGGTCGATGTTAGGAGAAACTCTTCCTGAAAACTGCTACCTGGGATACCAGCACCCAGACATCGGGTCTTGACCTCTTTCATATCTGCAGCTTTTTCATTGTGGCAAAGGGTTAAAGATACCCCTACTCTTCTCCAGATGCAATTTATTGGCTGGTCTTTCCAGGTAGCTGGGTTGATGATGGCAAGGTCCTTTTCAACACTGGTCTACCCATAGGGGCTGCATGCAGCATGGGCTCTCCCTCCAGTGGGGAACCATGAGAACCAGGGAAGGGCAGGCTGCCTGTGCTTTGGGGGAGACAGCGCTGTAGGTCCACGTTAAGAAGACTGGCCAAGAAACCAGAAAGAATAATTCATTTTTTTGGAAATCTTTTGTTATGACATTCTTTTTTCTTTTCTTACACTCTTCTGTCCCAAAGAGGAAAACTTTCTACAGTCTACAGGCAAATATGAGAGTAGCTCTGTTTGGGTGAATGTTTGGGTGCTGAATCCCTCATTTTTTGTTCAAGCAAAATGTCCCAGTCAAGGCTGTTCAATAGCATGTCACTTCATATGCAAGAATCTCTTTGTGCTTAGGGTGCTTCATGCACATAGGGGTGAGAGGAGTGGTGCATACACATTTTCTCTTTTCCTCACTCCCTCTATGGAGGCTGTGTGAAATTAGAGCCCAGTACTAAAAAGTGTCCAGAGGTCAGCTCAGGCATTTAGGGACAACTTCCAGAATCTGTATGAACGGATGAGCTGGGTGAAAACCTTGCTCTGTTGATGTCAATGGCAATGTTTCCACAAATTTCAGCTATTTCAAGATTTTACTCTATGTATTTTGGTAAATTTTTAATATAAAGCACATCATTATTGATGTGATATTTTAGGACATTATTTACTTTACCATATCGATCTAAAGGGAATATGTGTCGGTACAGTAAATGCATTGAGCTAAAGTTTGGCACATAACCAAAATGACATACTTCTACATCAGAGTGTCCTTCTTATCAGATACATGACATTACTGACTGCACAGGTCTCTGTGCAATACTTATTTTAGCAGATACTCTATTTTCAGATTCTGTTTGTTTAAAAATCTAGGTCAGCTTGCTTGGCAAACTCGTAAAAAGGATGTGCTGTAATACTAGAAGGTGCCATTCTTACAGATGATAAAGATGCTGCCTTTTTCGTACTGGAAATACCTATTTTATTTTTAGATTAGAAAGTTCTCAAAGCTCTGAAAAACAGTAATTTTTTTAGTGATGTCTCTTCACTGAAAATATTTTTCATGAGTTATATAAAAATCTCAACTTCATTTTTATATCAAAAAATACCGAAAATAACTTTCCCAGAGGAATCATCTTCCCAGTGGGGAGGATAATTTGAAAGACAAGACTCTCAAGGAATTTATGACTGTTAATGCAGATGTCATCTGTGGAAAAGACAGGTATTACATAACATTCAGGACATTCCCATGTGTTCAACATTATTCTTTTGGAAATTTAAATTAATACCAGTCCTTAACTGCAATCTAAAATAATAATTAATCCTTCCTTTTCCTTACTGTCTAGAATATGCAACCTGAACTTAAAAAAAAAAAAACAGTACAAAAAGGAAAACGTTATTTATAGATGTGCTAGCCAAACTTAATGTAAGACTTTATGAATGCTCCAGAAGTATCACAGACCAGGAGGAACTGTGTTGTACAGGGGTTCTGATTTCTATCAGCTGACTTGAAGGAATCAAAGCTATTTTACTGTTGATTGTATTCATTCACATCACAGTTAAAAGTAATACTGGGATACATCTCACAAGAAGGAATGCCTTTTCCCTTGAGATTAGAATTATTTTTTCATCCAAACTAAGGTTTAGCCAAGTATTTGTCCTGGATAAACCCACGCCAATGGGCACAAAGCAAAAGTGTTGCAAAGAGATTTCTGTGTGGGGAGGAGGGATTAATTTTAACCCCAACCATTGCTAATGCCTGCATTTTTCAACAACATATTTTCAATATGAATGTATTCCTCAGTTCTTTTTTGGAAGGGGCTGCTCCCACGCAGCTTCTTCATGGGAAGTTTCAGGTGGTTTTCCGTGTGCTCAGCCATTCTTCAGTTTTCTCTGTCCAGTTGCTTTTGCCTCATGGAAAGGTTCTTACCTGACCATGCAGGACTGACTTATTCTCAACTGTATTTTTCTTCCTTTTCTTTTTTCTTTTAGGCTTTTAAGGATCAACAGATATTCATGAAAACAGGATATTTATTTTTAAGTGTTCTCTCTGCTCCTGCAGTATTTCTCCGCTTGAACTCAACATCTTCTCTGTAGTATAACAGTCATTTGCAGAAACCAACTGTGGCTTCAAATGAGGCATAAGCAGGAAGAGCAGATGAACACTAAAAGAAGCATAGATCACATTTTCATGCAAATATACAGCAAATAAGCTACGGGAACAGTTCTCCTCTTGAAAATAAACACTAGTTGGCAGAATTAGCATCTAAATGGTACCCTTTCCTAATTTTTCTAGGTGGTGACGTTTGTTTTTTAATGCTACCCTATTTTGTACAATTTCATTTGTTATAGGTATTACAGGCTTAAGTGGCTAATGGACCTTTTTTTCTTCATTAGCAGATACTGTCAGTCTTAAGATATGAACCTGCCATCATAGGATCATGGGATAATTCAGGTTAGAAGGGACCTCAGGAGCTCTCTCGTTCGATCTTGCTCAAAGCAAAGTCAGCTATGAGATCAGACCAGATTACATCATTCTGGGGCTGTATTCGTTCAGGTCTTGAAATTTTTCAAGTATGGAGCCCACACAACCCCCTGGACAGCATTCTCGACTGCATGGTGGTTCTCATTGTGATAACATTTCTCCTTATATATAGCTTGTTTCAATTTATGCCTATTGTCTCTCATCTTTCTGCCATGCACCGCAGCGAAGAGCATGTCTTTTTCTTCTCAATAAGGTTACACAGCAGGCTGCTGTTGGGTCCATCTGAAGCCATCTCTCTTCCCCATGCTGAGCAAACCCCGGTCCCTCAACTTCTCCTCCAAGGGCAAGTGCTGCAGCCCCAAACACTGCAGCTCTCCACTGTTGGGCCCTCCACTGAACTGGCTCCAGTTTATTGAAGGCTTTATTGTTTTGGGGGGATCAACTCATAATTACTCTCTCCAGATCTTATTTTACACACAGAAAAAATGTTGCATTTTCTCTTTCAGCACAAGGCATGTATTCCCTGTGTACCTCAGAATTCAACTACTCTAATACTACAGGCATTAGATAGAAAGTTTTATTGGATACTGCTTTAAGCTTGCTGGGTACTAGTCCAAACAGCAAGTCCACTCCTGACAAATATGGAAAGCCCTTACTGAGTTTTATACAATACAAGAGAATGCAACTGGATCATAATGCTGGTGTCCGGAAACATGTGGGCTCCCATGAGCTCGTAAAGAAATCTGGCCTATTCTACTTCATCATTTTTTTAGTGCCATCCAAAAAGTTCTAATAGCAACCATCATCAAATCCCACTGAAATCAATGGAAGGACTTGACTCAAATCCTAAATCTGCTATCCAGAAAGTGGGGAAAAGGAGAGGAGGCAGAAATGAGTGGTAGAGGGAGATGAGGAAACTCCCTGATTCTGTTTATCTTCCTCCTCTTCCTGGTCCTTCTCTTCTACATTCATATCTTTTCATCTTGAGAGCTGCTGGAGCTACGGGAGAGTCCAGCAGCGTGCGCCGGGGCAGTAGAGAGAAGGCCAGCTTTTGGGCATCTCTTGCATCCCACTGCCATCTCCCACTGCCTTTAGTCTTTTAAGTCCTATATGCACAAGGAATAACTTATGTTCTTTGTGCCTAGAACATTTTTGGAAAGTGAATTTCCCAGTCTGGTAAGTGTGTGCTACAATAATGCTTGATTTCATTTCAGTTAGTTGATCTGGAACTTTTTCAGTCCCTGTACAAAATGCCAGAAGTGAACCAGAGGCTTGAATTTCTGCTTTGATTTAAAAGAGCCTCAGAAGAAACAGCAAGCTAGAAATCCCTATTACTGCCTCGGGTGCTGTATTCCACCTTTTTCTAATCAGATATACATGAAAGTCCTTCCGAATAGCCTTTGAAGACAGAACTGAAGCAATTGATATATGGACTTTTCCCCATGAAAATGACCTTTTGCAGGGGCTGAGACATTTCCATCAGCACATATTTTTCCATTAAGGTGTTTCTTCTTCTTCTTCTTCTTCTTTTTTTTTTTTTTTTTTTTTTTTCCTTTTTAAAGGCTAGCTTCTCATGTGCTTTGAAGTTCGTGTGGAAATGAAAACAAGTTTTCAGAATCTCCCTAAAATCATTCAAAATCTTGGAGTTAAATAGTGCCTAATGATCTTCCCTACTTCAAACTCCCCAGACTCTTGAATAAGATAGTGTGTGAACTATTTTGGTATTTCCTCACAATAAAAATTTGTTTTATTTTTCTTGTTTCCCTCTCCCCTTGTGAAGGCAGGATGAAGTCTTACTAGAGAAAGTCTTATTTTGCTCATTACAGTGTGAATAATGAGCACATATCATTGCTTTAATTTGGGAGCGATTTAGAGAATGGACTTGACTGGGGAGTACGCTTTTGCTGACAAACTTTGTTCGTAACAGATATTTTGCAGTAAATCCTGAGCTTTTAGCAGAGGCCCTGCATAAGGTCTTGCTAAGTGCTGCTGAGCAGTGCGAAGCCAGTTCTCATATCACTCCACCCTGAGAGATGGTTTGTTCACTTCAGTGGGTTAGGTCAACCTAATGCCTTTGTCCGGGGTTAGGTAACTGAGTCGTGTATGCCAGCAGGCAAGTTGTTGTGGAAAATCAGTTGTTTGACAAGACATTTGAGGGTATTTGAGAGCCATAGGCCATAAGCAGTCTGTAGAAGTGGCATTCAGAGGCATGAGTGTTAACACAAGTAGCAGAACACAAGTATTTACCACCTTATTCAGTGAAAGAAATGCTTTTTTTTTTCATTTGACAGGAGATGAGGAAAGATTCAGAGAACGACTTTCAAGTAAGGAGGGGGAGTTTCAATGAAAGTTTGTAGGATTATTTTGCTTGAAATTTACATAAGCATTTTAGAAAACCTCTTCATGGGTACTCTGGAATGTAGTATTCATTCTTACAGAAATGCCACCATTTTATGGAAAATGGCCCATAGACAAATGCAATGCTGCTCATCTATCATGGGCCATTCAGATTCTTCTAGAGTTCAAGGACAGATGTTGGAAGATGTACCCTTGGGGTATACTGACAGGAAAATATTGCCTTTTAGACATATATTTTCCTTGCTGTGTTCAGAGGACAAGTTTGATCAGTGCACTGTAAAAAAGATAGCTTAAAATATTCATTTGGTTCAGATCAAGAAAGATGGCTACTTAAAAATGATGCTACTTCATACAGCTTTCTGAACATTGTTTTCCACCTATAAACCTCTCATTCCTTTTTAAGTGATAATCCTCATCTTTCTGTTCAAGAGCCAAGATGATAATTTGGTTAGGAAGTTATATTTGGGTGCTGTGCTTTTGCTATAGAATGTTAATGGGATTTATGCAAAATTTTTTGATTGCCTGAATAAATGTTCTCCCAAGGAAATAAACTTTGATCTTAATCTTCACATTTAGATTTGTAATGCTCTCAGCAATATACATCTGCATGCGCTTTTCATTCATTGCTTTATAATTGGAAGTTTCATTGAGAATTCTTTGAGTCTACAGTGCATTCCTTATAGGTATGCCTTGCAAAGCTTCTTCTCTCTATTTCATAATTTTCAAAGGTTAGCTAGTCCTACCTGCAGCAAAGCAAAAATGAAATTCTGAAGATACCTCATATTTTATTTCTAAGAATAAAGTGACAATAGGAACTACATAGTTGCAGGCTGCTAATTGCATGACATTGCTGAACTACATCCATTAGGTCTACTTCAGACCTAGAAGTGAGTAGATATAATATTAAGCAGTGATGCAAGTTCTTAGATGCATATGACCTCTTCAGCTTTAGAGGTGGCAGGGCTAGCTGAATGCTAATCATGTTTGAAAATCCTGCAGAAGATGCTATAGGAGACAAGGAACGGCTAAAGAGAAATATGCTTTTACTGTTAGTGTCTCTGCATCCTTCTCTCATTTAGCTATTCCCCAGGATGGCCTGCATTTTTATACCAGAGCCATCAATGTATAAACTGAAGATCATTATACAAATGAATTCTTGCATCGAATCAAGTCCCAAGTAGTTGTTAATTTCCTCCCTTGTTGACTGGCATGAGTTTGTTCCTTAGGTTTATGAGGTTAGATGAAAACAGAATAAACATGTGGAACGGTGAGAAGAATGCACATCTCTTTTCTTCCCTATCTTCCTCCTTTTTCTTTGCTTCTCCTTGGAAAAGAATGCCAGGATCAAATTTTTGCTCCTTCCTTTAAAAATAGCAGTATTTGAAAGGAATTTTTACTTTTTTGGGTCGTTTCCTGGTGCAATGTTTGCAAAACACTTGAAATAATTTTGTAGCATTATATGGATATCGGTGAACAAGAAACAAAAATCTAAACAGGCTAAAGTAGATCAGAGAAATGGAGATACATAGAAATGTTGAGTTCCTGCTAGTAATACATAACTTTAATCTGTAGACTGAATGAGTGACTCAAAGCAGACAAGAAAATATTCCATGTCGTCAGCTGGATTAATGAATCACGTTTAATGCTGCAGTTACTTCAGGCAGTTCACAGTCAGTATCAGTGGAATCATGCCCATTTAGCCTGGAGAAGCAGCTCTGCAGTGTACTCCAGCATTCCTCATGGCTTATACAATTGAAGTGCAATGCTAGAACCTGACATCTGAACCTTCCTGGATTCCTGCATGTGAAGGAAACCATCTGAAAGTCCCAGTCTGATTAACAAATATTGTAGAAAATGTTTCTCTGATATGTCCAAACAAAGGAGGGTTTGGAAGTATCAGAGCAGACTGACTACCCCTAAATAGTTTTTCTAAGTAAATTGGTGTTAGTTATAGAGTGCAAACATATAGAAGCCTATTTCCTCTGGAGTAATTTTGCAGTAGAGAGTATGCAGCAAAAATATGTTTAGATATGCTCTTTCCTCTTCGTGTCATTCAACAAATAACCTGAAAAGGAGCAGGTCAGATTCTATTCTCAGTTACACTATGTAATCGGAGAGGCGCTTCACTAGAGAGCCTCTGTGTTCTTCAAAACAGAGTCTGGTACTCTCTTCCCACTCTAAAGAGCTTGCAAAATAGGACCATGCCTATTTTCCCATAAAAATATCCGATGAAGAAAATACTTGCGTTCTGCAGTTAGACTTGCATAAATGTATTTCCTCCAAAATAGTTTGGCAAGAAGATGGGCTTTGCTTTAATATGCCTGTGCAGATTTACCTGGGGGTTGGAAACTTTAATCCTTTCATTATCACAGATATGGAAGCTACAGAACTGCAGAGTGAGTCCTAGCTATACTGCTTTGCTCTTTATATGAAGTTCACTCTGCTAATTATTTATAACTCCTTTGAAATCCTGAAGGATAGGAACTGTCCGTGTGGCAGCCCTTGGGATGCTCCGTGCAACAGAAAGGCCAAGAATTTCAGTTCCCAGCTAGAACTCTCCTCACACCACAAATATCTTTTACAGATTCACCAGTAGGAATTTGGCCTGAAAAGTTGTCCCTGCAGCTGCCTCTAGCTTTTGCACAAGTTTCTCTAAGAGTTGTAGAAGATAATAAAGGTCCTGCCAGGTTGCCTGTTTTCCTGCATCCCTCTCCTGACAGGCAGAACTGGAGTAGTGAGAAGTGTACAGCAGTGCTGGGTCAGTGACGTGCTCTTCTTCACGAATGAAAGGTGAAGAGATGCACAGAAGGCTGGAACTATTCAGTGGGCTAAACATGTGGGGTAGTGATGTAAATGACTAAGGGCCACAAGGTTAAGCTTTCTAAGCACTCCTGAAGATCGATTTGCCAGACACCTGCTGTTTGCTTTCTATTTTATGGAAGTGGGTCAGGAAGCAACTAAAGGCTGTCTCTCATGCTCAGCATTTATTACTTTTAGTCACTTTTTGTTCCTTTTACTGACAGCTTTTACACACTGGTGGTGCTGAAGGCTGCCTTGAAGATTTTTGCATTTGAATTAATCAAAATATGGCTATTCGGGGGAAGGCCAGGTCATACAAAAGTCAAGACATTCCCTCAATCAGACAGTTCTTTCTCTGAAATAAGCCAATAACCCATTTACTTGACAGATTAAAATGACAGATAAAATTCCCAAGGCACAGTTGTCTTAGGCGAGTTCAACAGACTGCAGACGTAAATGGCTTTCCCTTATGCCTAGGTTTGCCCTCAGGATGCTTTGGTTTTCTTGAACTATGAAGGCTGAAGTGACAATCTTTACGTACCATTAGTTCTAAAGTAAAGGTGAGAACTCATGAAAGGGTTTACAGACGTGCTATGTTAGAGCAAGAGTGATACTGGCTAATTGGTTTGTGTGGGAATCTTACAGATGGGTTGAACACACATGGTGCATGAGCAGATACAGAGAAAAAAATGACTGGAAGACAGAGCCTCATGACTACAACACAGATCCGTGTGACCACAACGTATTAACAGTCACACGGGGCAGAGTAGAACTGTGGTGAAACTGGAAAATTGGCTGTTTGTTAAGAACTACACAACCTCCTGGTTTATACCCAGAATTTATGCTGTAGCATTCTGCCGAATTAGATGGGAGATGGGTAGAAAATCTGTGTGGACATGACGATGATAGCAGTATCTGCCTTAGAGAATTCTTGAATTTCATTCAAAGTAGTGGCAAAAGCTAAAGTAGCTTAACTTATTTAAAAAGACAATTGCACCTTTTATATTTAGCTCATTCTCAAAGAGTACTTCTGGGATATAGCAATAACATTTCTTCTTATCTGTATTAGCATGGAATAACAACTTTGTTTGGAATGAACGAACTAATTGTCAAATTTATGCATCATTCAGCAGACTACAGATCAAGGGACGGCATTTGAAAATTTTTCCTGAAGAAGCATAAAGAGAGAAATTC
This sequence comes from Rhea pennata, assembly GCF_028389875.1. Lineage (NCBI taxonomy): Eukaryota > Metazoa > Chordata > Aves > Rheiformes > Rheidae > Rhea > Rhea pennata. The sequence goes on along the minus strand of NC_084671.1, from coordinate 18,579,427 downwards.
GGTACACCCAAAACCTAGTTGTTTCTTCTGATGTATCGCCTGCACTGATGCCAGCAGTGCTGTAGAATAGCTAAAGAACGTCTTGAAGTCTAAATAGCCAATGTAACCTACAGTGTTTAGATAATCTCCTAAATTCTCCATTGGTTGTAAGGGCTTTGTGTACTGGATGTATGGAATTATTCTATGTGTTTTGTTACATCAGAGTCTGGAATTAAAGGGCATCATTTCCAGACTGATTTTTAAAAAGGAATTTTACAGTGCTACTCTGAAATAATCTCATTTGTGGCTAGGGGACTGCAGTCTTCCCTAGTGACCTAACTTCTCTAGGCTCAGTTTTAGTTTTAGCAGTTCAAAGCATTTCATATACAGAACACACTAGGATTCCAGCTGCTTATCTTAATATCAGGAAAAACAAGTCAATGCATCATTGCAGCTTTTTGAAAAAGTGTTTTTAGTTTCATTTTCACATTCATTTTCTGTGTCACGCATCTTAACGTTTCCAGTTATGCTCCTTGTTAGCAGGGATAAACGAGGACTTTTTCCTGAGAGTCACTGCTTCCTATGGCAGAAGAGGCTTGAACACTGTTCCCTGCTGTGGGGAATTTGTTCACCTGTCTTTTTCTTTTTTCATGCCTTTTCTGCCATTCCAAGCTAGCAACTTGATTTTGCTGTGTATGTTCTCTGTTTTGGACCTATCCTAATAGTAGTTTCTCTACTTCTCTGAAAGGGCATTTGTTGGGTTAGAATGTTTTTTTTTTTAAAGAAAACTTGATTTTAAATGAGAAATGAAAAATATAGGTACTTAATAACTTAATACTATACTTAATACTTAATACTAATTAATAACTTAATACTAATAACTTAATCCTGATACTTAATAACTAATTGTTGTAACAATTCACCAGACTGTGATGCGCCCCATAAGTTATTAAGTAATCCTAATTGTTGGCAATACTAGTTCTACTCAGTCATGAGCCAGGAAAGCTTGATAACTCGCTACAAATCAGTCCCAAGGCACATGATGGTAATTATTTTATTTTAAATTCATTCAGGCTATGTTATGGCAACTGCATAATGCTAGCAGTGGGCATAAATAGAATTACAGATATCTTTAGGCAGGAATAAGAGTACTGCCATAGCCTTTGTACAAATTGCCCTTAAAGGGAAACATTAGTCACATGTGGAAAGCATGATCTTTTTTCCTTTTCAGTCGGTGCAATGCCCCTTAGAAAGGGAATTAAGCAGTTTGGTAGAAAAGAAAGACAGTGCAAAGATGACAGGGCAAAGAAAGTAGCTCTGTTGAGAAAGACACTCTCCAAGATTATTGGCTAAAAGCAGAGATGCGGAAAGAGCAAGGGTGGTTTGAAAGAATCTGAATTCTCTTGGCATGCCCTGGCTTCCAGGTGTTTGCTCCCAGCGTGAAGGTGGCACCTTCCTCAAGCAGGAACAGAAGCTACGTTTGTTGCTGTCCTGTGCCCAGATGGCCTTGTGTCCTGGGTTGGCTTTCAACCTGTCAAAACGTATAATGGTTATTTCACTTGAAAAAAATAGATCAGGCAAGGTGCTTGCTATGCTGGTTTTTTGTGTGTTTGTGGTTTATAGCAAGGCAGTGTTGTGGCTGTAATGTAGCAATTACTGGCAAGATTTGAGGTTTCACGTAGCCAGTACTAGGAGCTGCTTTAGCAATGGTGCTAGTTTGTGGATTTACAGAAGGCCCTAGAATAAAGAAATGATAACAAGACCTGAGTTGTGTGTTGTGCCTGGACAGTGTATCAAAGCATGATGCATAAACCTTGGGTAAAAATAGGAACTGGAGCTCCCTTGCCAGCATTACGGAAGGGCAAACTGTGTGCCGGGAGGAGCTGAAGACGCAGGCTCGCGCTCGTGGTCTCTTGCTTCTCCCTTGGGCAGATCCAGGGCTGCTCCTGGGAATTGTTTGGGCAGCTGCAGCTCCCTGGTGTTTCTGAAAAGAGGCCTGATGAGCTCTACAGAGGAGGAATGAAGCGAAAAGCAGGCATGGGCTGTCGGCTCCTATTAATTTCTTCAAGTAGTGAGCCTTGCATATGAAATATCGTCCGGTTTTCCAGTGCTGCTTCTGATGCTGTTCCCACAGGCCTGTGACCACCTACAGCCCCGCCAGACTGACGGGGCTGTAACATCTGTTCAGTCTGCACCTGTAGACTCCGCTTTTCAAAAATAGGTCGTCTAGACTGATGGTGCTGTATCTACATAGCACAGCACTTACTGATGTGCTGTCATATATTAGAGAGACGCTGCTGGTGCTGGGTGGGTGTTTTTCAATTTATGGTTCCCTTCTTGGGCATTTTTAGGCATGTCACTCTGAGAATCAGCAAAATGTAGGTAATACTGCAACCTGACTTGGTGTGGGAGGGGAAGGCACAAATCCATAAATAGTTAGGACGTGCCCGGTTTCTTTGGTTGATAGAGAGGCGTTTGTTGGGAAAGTGCCCAGAGAGTTTTATGTGAATATTGTATTTCAGGGCTGAAAGCAGGACTCTGTCTGCTACTGCAAAATAGCTAGTAGTTTGCAATCTTCCACAGAAGGTAGGTAAATGAATACCACCTGCCCACCCAAGAGACACTAACCCAAGGGTCTTAGTCAATTCAAATCTTTCTATAAATTGTTACAAGCGGTTACTTTCTGCTAAGGGGAAAAAATGAACAAATAGCTATAGAAAATCACTGAAAACAGGCAGACTGTACGCCTGTTACGAATCTTAAGGAGAGAACATTTCTCCAGCAGTTCTTAATAATATGACTATACTGTTCCACAGCGTGTGATAATGTCTCCTTTTGTTATGGCAAGAAGGCTGTTGGAGGAATGCTTTCTAAAAATGGTCTTAATATTAGGATGGAAGCAGTCACTGGTTTTTTACTCTCATTTTGAACATATATTTAAATAATTATTTTAAAATTCCTTTTCTTCAATTAAATCATATTCAGTTCATATTAGGAGACCAATTCTGTGTAGTCCTGAGTTCCCCCAGAGTCCTCAGCACTGACAGCAGTGATGCCTTTGGCACATTAGAGAAATCTCTCAGCACCCAGCAGGAACAAGCCCTTAACTTTTAAAGTTTTTTTGGTTTGACTTTGAGAGTTTAGAAAGGCTTTGATTGATACTATATAAGACTTGGGGATGAGTGTCTGTATGAAACCAGAAGAAAAATAGAAGGGAAATGAAGCCCTGGAAATTGTAGAAGCCTTCTCTTAAAATGCAATTATCTGCTGGGAAACAAGAAACAAGAGGAGAATAATTGAATGGGACAGTACATAAAATCTATCTTTGCAGCACATTGAGCAGGGCATATTTCAGCTGCACGGTTGTTACTTGAGCATTGTTATTTATCTGTTGGTTACATGCTTCTGACATTATCACTAAACTGGTACCACAGTTTGTTTTCCATCATTCATCATGGTTCTTTGTTCAGCAGCATTGTTGTCCAGTCTTCATTTGAAGATGTAGCATCTCCTACCTGGGCTCTTACTGGAGAGCCCAACAAACCAAAGAACCATAAAGTTCTCTTGTAAAATGATTCAGCTCCCAGAAATTGAAATGTGTTTGTAAAAGCTGTTTGATTATTTAGAGATTTTGTCTCAGATGAAAATCACTGTCATTTGAATTGCTTTTAAATGCCTATCTCATTTTGGAAAGTAAGGTCCTGGATGAGAAGAAAAGAGAGCTTACTACTGGCCTACTTTGTGGAGGATCCGTTGGGAAGAAGGAGACAGTTCAAAGAGACTGAGAGACCTAGAGTGTGGGCCACCATAAAGGAGCAGCATGGAAATGGTGAAATTGTCTGGTGGGTGAGCAGCATTCAGTGCTCAGAGAGGCCATATTACTTGGATTAGAAGTTGTAGTCAGGCTTCGTTCTTGTTGTCACCTCTCTGTAAGCTGAGGTATGATTTGCGCTGAAGGCAAAATGCTGTTACTGTTTTGCTGAATTTCTTATCACCGTCTTCCCATGAAGGCTATCAAGAGTTTGGAAGGATTTAGTGTAAACGTGCCATTGACACTTGCACTGAAGTACTCATTTAATGTCTCTGTGAAAAGCATTAGTAGTTCTATTGTCTGATAGTGTTTGTTCAAGAGTTGTCAGACATGTTTGCTATGTTTTACATCATCAGCAGTTTTTCTGTACATGTTAAATGGTAGCACCATGGAATGATGTAGTAAAACAACCTCTTTGAAAGCTTGCAAGAACAAGGAATAGCAGACTTTACAAATAAAGTCAGTCTTTAATAAACTGGATTACAGGTTATCAGTACCTGAGGCGCAGCACATGTATCAGTCCAACCGTCAGGGTTCTCAGAACAATTTTTACAGTGGAGAGTGGAGCTAATAAGCCCGTCTGAACAGCTGATGGATTCACGTATCCTGAGATACCTCCACCATGCTGATGGGGTTGGGTACAAAGATAAATTTGATTCTCCAGATGGACTATTTAGCTTGGATTACTGTACCAGATACAGTAGCAGAGCCAATGGTAGTGGCTGTCTGGGGCTGGAAGGGAGTGACTGTTTCAGCATCCATAGGACCTGCAGGAAGGAGAAAGAAAAGAAATGATATCAGCAGCAATCCTGGGTTTTAGGAGCATGCATGGGCTAAGAGAGGAAAGAGCTGTGGTCATAGCCCTAAGGCTGGGAAGGGCAAGAGTAGCAGGGTCAGGAAAGTTGATTAAAATTGTGTGGAGAGTGGCACCAGTTCCTGAAGGGCTTTAGCAATGCTGCTGAGTCTGAGCTAACAGCCTGCTCAGCTCCTGAGGCAGTGAGAGGCACTGTGCGGAGATGGTGCGGTACGATGTGCTGCGCTGGCATGGGCTGCCCCAGCACGGTCTCGCTATGGGTACTTCTCCATCCCTGGGCAAAGCGACGTGGCGTCATCGAGCAGCTGTCTGCAGCCTAGGTAGGCACAGGAGGGTGTTTGGGCTGGGGGAGCTGTGTGCCACCTCTGGCTGTCTGTGCATTGGGAACGTGAGGTGGTTGTACAAGGTCAGGCCAGATGTCCATTGGGGCTGGTAGCTTGCCTCCTGCAGGAGCTCCTCCCAGCAGGTCCCCATCACCTTGGGAGGAAAAGGGCAGGGAAAGTATCTGGTGATTCATCTCTTGGAAACTCTCTTGTTCAAGCCTGAGGAGAAGCTGGAGCAGTCTACACCTACTGTAGGCCTCGTGTGGCTGGCTTATCCCTTGGGAAAAGCAGAATTAGAGGCCAGACTCTGATCAGCTGCTATTTCTGACCAAGACCTCTTTATAAGCACCTTCTCTTGTCCTCCCTGTTGCCTCAGCTCATGACATATTGCAGGTGTACAGGTAATTCTGGAAATGAGTTTTCTTATGTTTTGCAAACTTTGCTTCAAAGTATGTTCTACAGAACTTTATTTTATTATAGTAGATTCACAGTAGTCAGTTATATAGAGAGATATTAAAACATAATATTTAAATGTGAAACAAAATATCACTATGTACTATTGTTGGTAATGCTGACTTTTTAATAGAATAGTACATAACACTATTACTGTCTTGTTACTGATGGCTGGAAAATGAAGAGGCAAGGAATCATCAACGGTTTCAGCAAAGTTACTTGCTTCATTGAAACATTCCGAACATTCTGGTCTGTGCCCCAACTGCACGTATATGTATAATTCAAATGTAACATGAAATTAGGAAAAAGATGATGCTTGCAGTGGGGAAGGAAGTAAAGACTGGTGGGCACATTTGCTACCACCTACTTGGCATTTCAGTAAAAAGGAAAATGTACCAGATGGAAAATAGATAGTAGGTTGGTTAAGCAAACTCCTGGTAGCAGATCTTGAGTCTGAGAGTGGATTTAGCAGAACAGGGCATAAAGAAGTCTTTGCATTGCTAATAGCACGTACCTTTTTTGAAAATATGTTGTTTCAAGGGAAGCACAGTGAACTAACCCTGCCTTGAATATATTCAATGATATAAAGCTTTCCTGTCCTCTTATCTGTTTAGTTAAGTGGATTTGACTGTGAAAAATGGGTTTGCTTAGAAAAGTGCTTTAAAACAAAATCTAGTGAGCAGAATTTAGTTCATATTAAGTATATAGTTCTGAATACAAATCATCCATTTCTCCATCAGGAATTGATTTTTGTAAGTATATATCTTTGGTATGCTTATTATTAGAGGTTCTGCTGAGCTCAGGATTTAAATCAAGATATTAAGTATCCATTATAAAGAAACTAAAGAAATGGGCTAAGAGCAGGGTTAGAAAAAATTAAACTACATGTAATGATCTAAATTTCAATGTAGGAAGTCTCTTTCTTTTTTCATTCTGATCTGATGATGTGGAGAGCAAAGAATAATTTTTGTTGCCCCAGCGCGGCGCACTGGCGAGCAGTGTGGGGAGAGAGATAATGAGGAATCCCAGTGGTTCCAAAGCACCGGGAAGAAAACGTTTTTTCTCTTACAAGTGTACCAGTCAGTATCACAGCAGCCTCGAGGATTTCAGCTATATTTCTCTCTCTTTTTTTTTTTTGTTTTATTTTTTTAAGTAAGTGAACAGGTTTGTTTGAAGACTAAGAGCCAGAGTGGTAGCATGCTATGCAAGTCTTCTGTTCTAAAAATGTGAATTATCATTTGCTTACACAAAGTGCAAATTGTAAGTATGCGTTATCTTTTAGTGTTTAATGGATAGTGTCTTGGTTTGATGAACCCCCAGTGGTATGTCACCCCTGAGCAATGGGAATACGCATATAAAAAGCTCTTGCGGTGAGCAAGAGTCTGATAAATATGGCTGTCAATCTTTACGCAAAATCTTATCATCAAAGACAAAATAATTTCGTGAAGGACAAGAAGTCTGTTGGGGTTTGCTGGTGTATTTATGTTTCCATCTGGAATATAAATTGTGCTGAAGAGTGTGTCCGCTCAGTTCTTTATGAAGCTGCCAATGTTGAGCTCCTATCGGGCCAAGCAGCAGTTGACTCATCTGACCCTGGAGGCAAAAATTGCTCAGAAGCTTAGTGTACTTACAACGCTCAGTCAGGGATTACATCTATGCCAGCAACGGCACGCAGGCTAGGCTGGTTTATCGAAAGCAGAGATCCTGGAAGGCTCCTTTGGTAGACCTTCCTGTTAAAGGTGTTATAAAGATCCTAGGATCACATGAGCAGAAGGAATACAGCCACTGCAGAAAGGAAAAAAAAACACTGGAGAGAGGCATTTTAGCTTTTGGGATGGCTAAATGGCTCAGAGATTCAAGCACAAACAGTTTGATGTTTGTACTGAACAAAGGGTGTATGTGATTCAGGTGGAGAGTAAGGAAGCTAGATAGAATGGGATCAGAAATGTAAGCTGCAGACTATATAATCAAAAGATTTAATAGAATGTAAAATATTATTTTTTAAAACCTTAGTATGAACTAAAGTGAAATTATCTATACCTCTCCCATTGCTACAGTCAGGGTGCGAGCAATCAGGGTGACTTAAGGGAATGCATAATTTTAGTTTTCCAGGTTGAAATTCCAGTGAGTCAGTTTAGGAAGTCTAATGGGGAAAAAAAGGGCTTTCAGGGATAATTAGAAGGTTGGGCTACGTAATAAAATTACAATTGCAATTTGACAACATGAATACACAGCTGCAATTCCACAAAAAAGTCAGACATTGTGAAGAACAAATAAAAGAAGTGCTGGCATTTTTGTGAATAATCCTCAGTAAATCCTGGGAGCACTGGGCAATGGAATAGGCGTATCCAGGAAAATGGTGTAGCTTCAGTCTCTATGAACATTCACATTCAGGCTAGAATAGAGACTGGTGGGAATGGCACACATTTTAATGCTCACAATGGGAAAAGCTCCACATATTTGAACAAGTAGCATTAACCTGTAGATTTTAGAAGGTACTAGAATCCTAAGTAAGAGTAGTGTGTTCCTGGAGCTTTTCAATATATGCCTTTTTGCATCTATGTATAAGAAGTGGTAGACTCCCTAAGATATGAAAAATGCTCAGATATTCACCTTGGTGTCCCAGCCTAAGACCTTAAGGTAAGACAACATTCCTGCTAAAATTTGGGCATTGGATTTTTTTTTCTGATTTATTAAATATTCCTTACAAAGAAATCCTACCTCAATGTGACAGCCAGGAGGAAAAAAAATGTAGTTCTCTTTTTATCTTCATAAGCTAACTTTTCATGTCTCCAGACATGGGATACTTCTGAACCATCTGGCAACAGATTCACTTTTCAAAGAATCCTTTTCTGCTTATTTTTCTGAGCAACTATGTGTTGGTTGCAAAGTGTGTGTGTGTGTATATATTTTTTTCTTTGCAACCAATGCGTAGTTTTGCATAAGCAATTTGGCACTTACTGACTTTGTATTTAAACACCTCTGGCATCCTCCAAAATATTTGCTCTGTATGTTCCTACACACCTGCCAGGTGGAATATGTAGGGTTGTGTAGTACCTTGATGTTGTAAGGCTGATGTCGCCTCACAATAGCGGATTTCTTCTAGTCCCATGGCTTTTACAGTGGCATCCAATACAGAGTTCTCTGCTTCCTTCTTCGTCTTGTTCTTTAGGTCTTACAGCAGAACAGATCTGAAATCCGTTTGGTTGGATTTTACATTGCAGCTGGTCACTCTAGTATTTTGCCACTCAGCTGGCATCAGCAACATCTCAGCCTGTTTTCTGGTTACTTTGCCATTTCAAAATATTTAAAACTTCTTCCAGAATAAAAGCTTAGTTTGTCTGTTTGTTGGCAGCAATGACTCTGTTTTGCTTTGATTTATTTATCTGTTTTAATTTGGAGATATAGATAAGGGATGGCTTTGCTGCATCTTGTTAAGATGCAAAGCCTTTTATCGGTGATGGTGGCTTAGCTTCTGTGCTGCATGCAAAGGTTTGGTATGCACAAGGATTCTGTCTGCCCAGGGGGAGAACTAAAATTCAGCTTCTTTGAAGTATTTGAAAGCTATTTTTGTATTTATAGCTTTGTTTTGTTTCTCCTAATTGTGTATGAACCAATAAAAATAAACAGTTTAGTTTATCAGTGTCAATTCCAGGACAAAGGTGTTTCCCATGTAATGAATCTGTGCAGTTACTGTAACCTAATGAATTCAAATGTACAACATTCACAGAGATTTTCAAGCAACATCAGCCCTAACTGCCATGTTGATCTTACAAAATTATGTCATTTTCTAACTTTTGTTTAGAGTTAGTCAGCATAAAAAATATTCTTCCTGCTGAAATAACTTCATAGGCAAAGTTCAAGTGAGCAATTACTGATTGCATCTGGTTTTGAGTTATTTGCCCAGCTTGTGGTAGCTCAGTTAAAAACCTCTTAAAATTCTGAAATATATCCCAAGGCAGCTGTAACTCTGTTCCCCGAATCTATTGAAAATTTCAAAGTTTTCACCTTCTTGGGACCATCTGTTTCTCTTCTCCAAAGATTCTGCAAAATTCTTGGCACCCCTTGAATGAAGCCCTTGCTTCCTAACAAGAAAAACTGTGCAGTGAACCCACCAATAGAAAAATTATGGGAAGTGTCCAACTCTGATATTAAAGCTGGTTTCCATTCAGTGAGCATTGCAAAAATAAGTGATATGCCTTGAAGCACCCAAATGAAGCATTATGTATGTCTAACAGACAGAGCACATAAAAATCCATTCAAGAATACCAGCAAACTAAAAATTGGCATGCCATTATCAAGGGCCTGCCATAATTCTAATTCTTTCACCGAACAGAGACATATAATGCTTAAAACAGCATCAAGTCTGTATGTTCTCTAAATTATTCCATGAAGAGATTTAGGGAGTCATTCTAAGGTTTTCTTTTTCTTGTTATATCATAGTGCTGCTAGCTTTTGAATATGAGTTGTCTTGTTGCATTCACCTTTCATGCTCAGGCTTTCCCTAGATGTTAACTAAATACTGGTAACTGGTTAACTGGTATTGTCAATCATAGCTTTCTGGATTTATTTCATTTTTGAAGTTATGAGTATGATAAATCAAAAACATATTTGAATATGCTAGCATAAACTAACAAAAGAGGGGTGAGAAATTCCAATCTGGGTTAAAAGAAATTAGATAACTATTCAAACCTTTAAAAAGCTGTGTTACTTTTATGAAATCCCCAAAACTAAAACATCTGGAATCTAAAGATTTTTCTCTGCACACGACAGTCTTAGTCTGCAATTCATGGAGGCAGGGAATTTAGTCTGTATGGTACAGTTAACTGAAGTATTTAATGGGCTCGGGTTACCCAGTTTTTTTCCTCTGTGCCATTGCTTTCTCTCCCAGAAAGGTGGTGAGCAACTGTTTTCACTGAAATGAATTTCACTGAAATTTCACTAAATATTTGCCATCATTTTTATTGCCACCTTGAATTTTGGAGGAAGAATAAGCTTAAAGATCAGCAATTTTCTTCCTAAAGGTTATCAAACTTTAGCTATGCACTCTCGGAATGGCTGAAGTAGCATTTCTTCTGCCTGTGGGATGTAACCCTCCCTGAAAACTGTTCCTGAGCTGCATTTGCTATCCTCAACTCGAGATCCCTGAATCATATAACTTTCTGCTTCTGGTTTGATATTTGTTTGCTGAACCCACCACGAACGTAGGAGAGAGAAAGGAACACGTTCCTGTTGTGCTTCACCTGTTATTAATCCTTGCTGCTGCTAATTTCCTGCTGGCATGTCCCTTTACCTCTGCTGAGCCCTTGAAATTTGAGGGAGGTATTTGCATCCTCAGCACGAAACGTTGGGCTGTGGTGCTGTGTGGGCTAGGCAGATAAGCAGCTGTCAAGGCTGATGTCTCGTGGCTTTCTGGCTATCATGCATAGCTCCTCCAGAGGTGTTCACACAGTTTATATGGGCTTTTGAGCCAAAGTGTTGTCTGAATATGCCTATTTCTATTCATTGATTATCCAGGGAAGTTAAGGAGACCAGGACCCTCATCTAGCTGCTGAAAGGTGCTTAGACCCAGATCATGCAATTATTTCCCTCATACAGTTATGGCACTGGCATAATGTGACGGAAGCATGCACACCTGTATGCCTGTTTTTGTGCCCAAAGGACCATCATCTTTGCAGACTAACCCAAGCTAGCCTAAAACTAACTATTACAGGAGCCTAAACCCTGAGCCTGATGATACATCCTCTGTCACTGGCTAACTTGGTGGTTTGAGGTAACACCTTTTCCTCTTCAGCTGTGGCTATCAGAAGCTGTGAAAACAAATGGTTTAGATCTAGGTTTGTAACTCAAATGGTGTTGATCATGTAATCTTATCCTATTGTTACCACTAGATACTTGCAGGCATAGACCTATGTGAATATATATATATATATACATATGTATAAAATGGATAGAAACATACTTCTGCAGTTTTAACAAAGTATTCTCATTGCTGATTTGCTAATGCAGCATCATCTGAGAACACATTTGTACAAATCTGTAATGATCTATTGTATAACCCCAGGTCACCTGCGTGGCGAGCTGGCCGGTCTCAGGCCCTGGCTCCATGCACTTAGGCAGTGCGTCTCCGCTTGCCGAGCAGGACGGCAGCCAGCTCCTGCATATTCGAGTGTCCGAGCGGGGATGCGAATGCCCTGCGGTGAGCCGCGCACAAGTGTGCTGCTGCTTGGATATGCGTTCCCACTGATGATCTGATTTGGCTTGGAGCTTGTGCAAACAGCCATCTTGTAGTTCCTGGTCCTCCGCGTCTCCGTGCTCGCTCGGATGTGTGATCGCTACATCTCGGGGACTGTGCTTTTTTTTAGTAACAACCTACCGTTCCTTCTTGTCAGCACCCTGTATCTGGGACAGCTCATGAGCAGCTCGTCCATTGAAAGCAACCTTTGCAGGCTCTGCGATGTCTCCTTGGTGAAGCAGTAGCGTCAGGGAGTGAAGGAGATGCTTTAAGCACAGAGCCTAACAAGTCTACCTCCCTGTAGCTTGCGCGAACCTGTCTGTTGCCAGCCGGTGTGAGCTGCACTTTTTGTTCAGTCCTATCTTTTTTTTCTCTATTTTAGTTTTGGAAAAAAAAATACTGCCTTATTGAAACAGGCAACATCATCATATTGTAGGAAACACGTAGTGCTGGCTGGATGAGAAAAGATTCCTTGGCATATGCTGCATGTCTTCAAGATGTGACCATCTCCTCATCTCCTGCACGCCCTGAGTCCTGGAGACTTCCGAGTCTACACTGTATGTGTCTCTTGTGGTGGACTGCCCCTCCTAGCCGTCAGCGCTTATTTTGCAGGCCTTCTTGCCTGATTGCTGATCTAATAGCAGTGCAGTTTTAGGAACAGAACTCAGATTTACCAAACACAGGACACATGATGTCCCCTCACCCATTCGCCTCACTCATTTGTTCTCTGGAGATGCAGACACTATGGAGGACACTATGCCTTCTTGGGGGCTTCTCAAAGTTGTCACAAAGATTTTATAAATTAATGTCTTAAGGAGTGTTCACTGTACCTTCATCTTATCTGCCCTGCAGGTGTCACAGACTGCAGATGACAGCATTAGCATTTGGCACATTTTTTCCAATCATTTCTTTCCTACTTGTTACCATTTTGGTGACCCAGACGGGTTTACACAAGTGTCCATCTTCCTTTGGAAGAGAAGATGCTGGTTAGAATAGCAACCCTAGCAGATGAAGAGGAGCCATCTGTGTATGGTATCCTGTTCTTTGCTTAATAACAAAGTGCTGTAATGAAGTGCTTAATAAGGAACTGCTGTAAAGGAAACTGTGCCCTTTAGTGTTCACTTACCAGATAAGGGACAAACTAACAACTATTTATATATATTTCATCAATATATATTTTTCATATATACTCATCCCTTGAACATCGTCTCAAACTGATATCCTATTTCAAGAGAGAGGTGAGTTTTGCACTTTAGCCTGCCATCCCGCAATTGGATTCACAAAAACGGGTCCCCGTATGCATGTGCAGACCCTCTGAAATCAACCCAGCCTGACGAGGGATGCATTTTCCATTACAGAATATTCAGCACAAGAAACTTTGGAAGGAAATGTGGCTTTAAACAAAGGATGTTTTTTCCAATCTCATTTCAGATCTGACATAATTCTGTTGCTTTCAAAGACAGGCATGCTCATTTCTTTGATTTATTTGTATTATTCAGTCTCTAGCCCTTGTTTGTAGTTCCTTATGCAAAATTCAACGCAGTTACTAAATTTGTGGCCCTTAGTGTTTGCATTTCATTCTCCCATCAAATACTTTTTTGCATCTGTCTTATAAAATATTCTCAAAGGGCAGAATTAATATTTCATAAGTGTATTCAATGGCAGCTAACATTACTGATCAGGAAAGACTTTTTTAATATGGACTGTGTAATTGTGGTCAGTGTGGTCTTTATCTGAAACCAATTGAGTAGAAAATGCCCTAGAGCTTCAGCAGTCTTTGACTCAGTTTTATGGGAACATTTGTGTGAATCTGACAGAGTAAACCTGGTGTAGCACTGTAATGTGCCTCTCTGTTGGAATGTGAGTGTGTGTACACTGCTTGGGAGAAGGCTAGCTTAAGAAGAAAGTTAATGTTAGCTTAAGATTAAATCCTTGCTGATTAGATATGATGTTTGCAATGGAATAATAATAAAAAAAAGCACTGGTTATCTTCTTCCATATACTGTTAGAATTTAAAAAGCAAGCATCACCTAGATCATTTTGTTGTTTTTACACAGAAAGAGCACTTTCTGAATTCTGCCAAGACATCACATTTGAAAACTAGTTTTTTTTTTTGAATTTTTCCTATACCATTCTTCGTATTCCTTTATGACTGATGTTTAAATTAACTAAGATTTAAGTTAAAACCTGCATTAAGCGGCTATGTTCTAGGTTACATTGCTCTACAGAAAATTCAAATTCTCTTTGAAAATTAGTGTGAATAGCTAGGTTAGCTGGTTGGACACTTCTAAGGACAAAGTGATTTTTTTTTGTCTCCTAGATCTAGCATGGATAAGGGGGTGCATGGGAATGATGGCTGAATGGACAGAACATGTGAGAAGGCAGCGGGTAAGCTGGAAAAATAGCCATTGATAAGGAAAACTGAACAGAAGCTTACCTAAGTAAAAGCAGCCTAAACTTTAAGGGCATAGGGTAACAGAAGACAGCTCAAGAGAACAAAGCAGGTAGACTTCAAAAAAGTATATACTGAATAGTTTAACAAGGTACCATGGATGTCAAGCCAAAAGTGATCTGATCCCAGAAGGTGCAGTTACCTCAATAGTTGTTAATATTGGTCACCTTTTTGGTATGTTTGTTCCTAACGATAAAAGAATTCTTAGATTTGTCTATTGAATAATAAAATCCTTCAGCTGTGGGCGTGCTCTAAGCTCAGTGGGGCTGGCTCTGGCAGCTGATGGATGGAAAATCTTTTGAGACAGCACAGCTGTATCCTACAAGTGAATATTTGTTCCTACCTGGAGTCCTGTTGCTTTCAATGCATTAACCTGAGCAGCAGGATTAGGTCCTTGAACAATCAAGTGATATTTCATCTTTTCAGTTTGAATCTTCTCATTCTCTCAGCCAAAAACCTCTTCAGTTTAAGCTATGCTGGCATAGCTTTTGATACTAAAGAAGCTTTGCAAATATGGACATCAAAAAGAAAAGCAAAACAGAATATAAAATGAAAATACGGTAATGATTTTTTGATCCACATTTTCAAATCTTCTGTATTTACTATTGCTAAAAATTCAACCCCAAGGCAACAATTATAACTTTCTGAAGGACTCCTGAGCCATGGTTGCTCAGGCTGCCCTTACGTGGTCAAGGCATGTCAGTGGTACCAAAGACTCCCTGAGTTTAAAGAAAGAAAAATATTCAACTTAAAAAAAAAAATCTTTCTCACAAAAGCCAAACTCCTGCTCAGAAGCAGAAGAAGGTTTACTTTAAGGAAATTACCAAAGCAGGTTCAACATGTCTGAGCTAAAAATTCTACAAAAAAGACAGTTCCTTTCCTGAAGAGTTTCCTACTAAAGACACCCACAGTTTGTCTCCCAGCGAATACGTTATCCCTTGCGTTCCAGTGACCACCAGTTAAAAGCTTTCGTATTTTGTGAGCAATGAGGCCTGTGTCGGAGCAGCCTGCAAGGCTTCCCAACGCGGCCCTGCGCGAAGGGGAGCAGAAGCGAGTGCAGTTTCCCGGATCAGCAGGCAATCCTGGCTAGTCTTCGTGACTCATCCTCTTCTTTCGGCAAGAAGGATGCCCGGGTAGTCTCTGTGGTGGAAAGTTTTAGTTATACCCAAATTGATTAAATCAAGCTCCGGAGAAGCTCCTGCAATCCTAGAATAGCAGCAGGACAGCATGAAGGGGCTTGGATGATTAGGTCTCTTCCCTGACTTTAAAGCCGCAGCAACGTGTTTGGGAAGACCTCTTACTTGGTGGCGAGCTCTGTCCTGTCACGAACACACGGTTTTACGCATTGCCCGTGGGCGCTGTTAGCGCCGCAGGCCCCAGGGCATTAGAAAGCCTCAGGCCGCGGCAGCCAAGAAGCAGCTCCCCAGGTTGTCCCGTAAGGATCTGCCGTAGGGTTTTATGCGCTGTCTTTGGCACCGTCCCTGCACACCGCTGCGGAAGGACGGGTGCGAGCTTGAGCCGAACGGTGGAAAGAGAGACTGCTCGGTCACGTGAGACTTCTCCAGCAGAGGAGGTTGTTATATTCCTCTGTTTGTGTCCAAAGTGCCTGTTACAACCTGCCGTGCATGTCCGGGTGTATTTCCAGGGGTTCTCTCCCCTCTTGGCTGTTGCAGTTGTTTTTCTCGTCAGAAAATATGCCCGTAGAACTGAGACTGTGGATTAACCTGAGCATGAATTCAATAGTAACTGCTCTTCTTCTAGAGAGACTCTTCTAGTTTACTGCTTTCGTACATAGGACTGCCCGTGTTAGCTGTGGGGGCCCCAGGCCCCTCCGCGTTGTGCAGTCCTAGGAACCCTGCTAGATAGGAGGATCGCTGGAAAATACTTGAAGATTTTATTTAGTGCAGTCAAAAGTGTCAAAGCAGCTAATTGAATGCTTTCATCTCCATGACTAATGAAAGATTAAGTTAGTGCGGAAACATGTCACAAGATTTTACAAATTGTAACTAAAAATAACAACCTCGTTAAATTCGAAGGTAATTAAACTTCAGTGCAGGAAATCACTGCAGAGAGCTTCGGAAATGCTTAAGGAAGGCACCAGCACTGTACACTTTGGCATGTTAAAACTTGCAGACTGCTTCTGGGTAGGTTCTTCAGAACTGGGACCAGAGCGTGTTTGTCTGCAGGTGTCCCAGTGACAGTGGTTTTCTGTCTGAACAGAGAATTGGTGAGGCATTAGGGGGTTTTGCCCTGGGAAATTCGGTGTGTCAGCTGGTAGTGAGCGCTGTTTAAGAGAGAGCATGTTTCTTTGTATGAATCAGCTCAACTCATCCATCCTATCTGGAAATCTGCCCCTGCTACTGTTGCTGGTAAAGCTCATCACCTTACGCCAACCGACCACTCCGTTTTCCTGTCTTTTCATGTTCCTCTTTGCTGTCTTCATTTTGCCATCTCTGATTCTCCCTTTGTTCCCTTCTCTGCTGTGATGACCAAAACTTGCAAACCATATTCATTTTTTTTTCCTAAAACACATCTCTACCATCTTTTTCCTACAGAAATGTCTTCTGTTAAAGTGCTGAAAAATGTTAATTTTTGTATTACATTGAGCTCACATCGTGTGCCACTTTTTGTGAAATAACTGTGAAGGATATTTCTTCCTTGTGCATATGGGGAAATCTGAAGTGGGTAGTAGCTTGCTTTGGCTGAACTAACTTTCATGAGAAGAGTGGTTGCCTTCGTAGGTAGAAGATGGTTAGGAGCCCCAGGGGGAGAGTGGAGGAGCTCCAAGGGGAAAGTGGAGTTGGGGCAGATAGGGCTGTATGTTGACATAGTGACAGAAAACATACATCATCCATGCAAATATTGTATAAATAAAGTGAACATTTATGGCTCTTCTAAGAAACGTGCACATTCATGTAAAACAACTAGATTTATGGCATAAGCTTATGTTATAAGCTTAGCTACTACCTTAGTCTGCGATCTTAAGCCCATTTGATTGGAAGCAAGGCCAGATAAATTTGATAAGTCTGATTATTCACCGTTGTCATCATCTTAGTTGCCCCCTGAAAAGTCACATGCTTATACCAAGACATAGGTATGGGTTTTAAGTAGAAGACCTTTTTTCAGTGAGCTTTTAATGAGAGCCACTATGAGATAAAAGCTTAGTTGACGTGGAAGATAGAAAAAAGTGTTGGGATGGAAGTCAGAAAGGAAAACCTCAGCTTCATTTCCAGTCTCCTCCCTTTTCATATATTACAAAAGGTGGTGATTCCTGGTGGGCTCCATTTGTGCCATTCTTATGTATGAAGATAAACAGTGAAAAGTTTGAAGTCTTTTTTTTTTTTTTTTAACTCCTTTTTAACAGCTTGTTTGAAATAAATGCACGACGTAGTTTCTCATTCTCAGTTATCATTTTGTCATTTTTTCTTTCATTTTATCCACCTAATTTGTACAGTTATTTTGAGATTTTTGAGAAACACTTTTTATCTTTTTCTCACAACAAATAGGATTTCTAGTGGAAGTCACCACTAATTTTGGATATTTGTCAATCTGTGTCTAGTGTAGTTGTTCCCCTGCTCGGATGTGACATTTCTGTAAGTATGTTAATATACTCTGAGTCTCTCAAATCCGCCCACTGATGGTTTTGCTTCCTCTGCTTGATGGTCACAAATGCCTTCAAATGTGCTGAAGTGGCAGAAGTGAACGCAGATCATCAAGCAGTTTGTGACCATGTTATTGGGGCTCCACCTTACGGTAGATCAGAGCAGAATGGCAACAGCATTGTAACTTCTCTGGTTTACAAGTGATGGAGAGGAAATTAGAATGACAGTTGGTAAGAGCAAACAGTAGCTTTAATTACAGTGCCTGTCCTGGTAAGGACGTGAATGCAACGCATTTGCCATTGTAAACCTAAAACTCTGGAACGAATATGGGAGTGTGAAACTTTGAAACAACTTACGGAGAGGGTTATTTACTGTACCCTATTATAAAACTCCTTCCTCCATCTCTAGAGAAAGAAAGAGATTGGGTCTTAGCAGGGTGGATTATAAAACAGCTCTATTATGAAGTGTTTGTTGCTCAGTAGGAAGTAATTTTCAGTGTAATTTCTCTTTAAAACTACAATGGATTGACGTAATCCCTGAGAACAGATTGACAGGAATCTCTTGAGGGGACTGCTTTGATTTCTGCATAGAAATCAGAGGCAATGGGTGCATGTGTGCATATATATATGTATGTGTGTATACATATATATGTAATGGCAGATTATTTTCTGATTTAACTGAGCTTTGGGGTTCATATTGCTGGATTTTAAAGATTTAATAGCTCAAAGCTTTGAATGTTTATGGTACGTAAATAGTAATATTTAGGTCACGGATAGGCTTCAGTGTACCAGGGCTAAACAGGGAATAGATCTTAAGCTGGTCCCTGAGCCAGAAGATTTCCCGGTACGGTGACAACAGACCCACTGGGCCAACTTTGATGCCTTCTCTCTGCAGCAGCAGGAGAGCCCTGGATAAAGCAGCCTTCTGCATTCCCAGGCTGTTCACGTCTCTAAACTCTATGTTTAGAAACTGCTCCTGAGAATTAGGCTTGTTTTTTGTTTCAAATGGAAAATGCTGTGTGAAAACGGTGAGCTGACTGGGGCAAATTTCACTCAAACTCAGTTGTGTTGCAGATCAGCTTGCAGAAATCTGCAATGTTTTCAGTAGTTCATGAGAAATTTTGCCCTTAGTAATCTCACATGAGCCAATTGCTGTCAGCGTGGCAAATTCTCCCTGTGGAAGAATTTTGCTGTTGGTTATTTGCTATACGCCAAGGTGGAAACTAAATTTGTGCATTTAGTTGAGAGAAGCAATAATAAAAACCTTTATTTTTGGAGAATGCATTTTTGCTTATTACCTTAAGGTCTGTGCAAAACCAGAAGTATTTCATATAGTATCTTCTCCACAGCATCTTACACTGTAACAATTGATTTGGCCTGAACATCACTGTGCAGACAATTAACAAAAAAACCCCACCTCTTTCTTAAATTATGTATAATCTACAAAGGATGAGAGTGGGGTCTTGATTATTGTAGTTAAATGAAGAATTAAAAAAAGAAGAAGCTTCCAAAACAGAATAATTGTAGCTGAATATTTGTTCCATCATTACCTCTGTGCTGGGTTCGTGTTAAAACTAAATCTCTGAGCTTTCTGAGATTTTTCAGGCAACTGGCATTAATGTTAGTTTCTGTAGCTTTTACTGGGCTCAGAAGACCTATATCTCCATTCTTCACCTGCTCCAGCTCCAGAAGGTGTACAGTAACCAAAAACATAATATAAGTAACTCAAAGTTTCAAGGACCTTTGCTGTCTTCCTAAAAGCTCTGTGCCAAGGATGCTTTTCTTAGAATCAAGCCGTCAAACAACTGGATAATGTCAAAATAGTTTTATGAATTACTGAGTTGGCCCCACTTTGAGCGCTGGGTTGGACCAGATGACCAGTAACCTGTATTGTTCTGTGAGTCTAAGTAAACTGATGTTCCTAATATCCTACTTTATAATGCAGCTGATTAAATTATGCTTGATTTATTTTACTATGCTCTGTTAGGTTACCACTCCTAGTAAAAACTCACCACAAGCTAATACGAGACTCACCCCACTCAGGAGAAGCCCATGAGAACACAGCTGCTATGTGATAAGCCTTTTTTTTTTTACAGTACAATTTAGAGAAGAGTGTTTAGCAGTCAAACTGCTTCTGGAGCACCATGTAAGGCAGCTAAATGATTAGACAATGAAAGGTTTCCACTAAAAATAGTTCAAACCCGTAAGAAGCTGTGGCTAGCCTCTTGCTTACTCTCCAATTTGCTGTTTGCACAGATCGCATGCGCCGTTTATTCAGCGCTCACAGTAAACGGGATGGACTCACTGCAGCTAGCCCTGGCAATGTCTTGTGCTTTGTTGTTGCAGGGCCTATTAGAGGAGGTCTTCTGTGCTTTCTAAATTGGAATAGCTTTTTATTGAAATGATTTTACATGAGACACTATCGAAACATGAGGACAGATCATTTTGTTGTTTTAATGCTGATCCTTTTAATAGAGTTTATCACTTGTAGTTGAGTGACTTTCTGTGTATGTTGAGCAGTGAAGTAGCTCAGGCCCAAGCAAATGCAAAATTACTCATCTTCATCTGTCATTTTCCAATATGCTGAAATATGCATTTTAATAGTTGCAAATCAACTGAGGGAAAAGGCAAGGTTAAATGTTTTTCTAGTATTTTATGTTGACTGTAATGCTCTAGATGTGAACCCTGCCTGCTTATGTTCAGCTCATTTCTCATATTTTAGAAATCTGATGAATGCATTCGCTTCTGGCTTAAAAGGCTTTTGGAATGCAAAACTTAAATTCTTTCTTCTTTTTAAACTACTTTACTTCTTATGTAGGAAATCGTATTGAGGCAAACAAGGGAGGTTATTTGTAAATACTCATCATCCACAGTATAAAGCAAATACACATGCATAGGTGCTACACCAAATGTTGCTTTCTGTTACAGTAGGATAAACCAAAATTGACTTTATTAATGTCAGTTAAATTAATCTGATTTGTGGTAGTGTCCTTGAGAGTGCACACATGTATATGTGTCTGTGCACGTGCATTTGTACTACCAACGTGTGTGGGGTTTTTTCGTGCTTGGTCTTTGCAGGATCGGCATGATCTGTTTGAAGAAAGGCCTCAACGTTCAAAGCAAGCTGCATAGTTTTAATGCTTTGGAGTACTTTTATGGAGTTCCTGTGAAGCACCTACTCGGAATGCAAGTCAGTAACTTTTAAATGGGAATATCTCAACTGGGAAAACCAGCTCTGTATTCGTGGAAGGAAAGAGTCAGTCTAGTTTTCACAGTCATGGTGTGACTGCGTTGTTTCTGGAGCAGAAGAGTCTGAATTCAACAGAAACGATTACACCTCTCCGAACTGCAACCAAGCTTGAAATACTTCTCATGGAAAGGTCAAGGATGCTTTGAAGAGCTTCCTTCTTTATTTCCTTTTCAGGGAAGTAAGCTAATACAATCATCTGTAACATGCAGTCTTCTGGGCTAGAGCAGAATATTTGCAGACGAGTGCAGAATATTTATTTGCTTTTTCTTCCTTGTGACACTGATAAGGAGTGGATCGTGTGACAAAGCTTGCTGCGTAGCTGTGCCTGCCCGGGAGACCCCCCTGGACGTGGCTGGTGTGCTCGCCTGGCAAGGCGTTTCTTCCATACGCGTAGGTAGGTGGTTTCAATCCGAAACCCTTTCTTTTACTTTAACATGCTACAGCAAGACCACCAACAGCCGAATCGTAATCTCCGTGGAAGGCCCGTGGGCGTCTTTTCTTAACGGGAGCTCGCTTAGGATATGGAAACGGATGCCTTTCCTTTTAAAGAGGCTGTGCACGTATGGTGTAGAGCAGAGTAGACTGATATCACGGTGCATGGATACAGCTTACTGTATCTGCAGCAAGCTGAGGAATTACTGTTTCCTCATCTCCTTACTCCATTATATTGATATGTTGAGAATTAGCTGAACAGCTGTCTTCCCTAGTGTCATTACACGATGTTTTCCCAGTGTTAAGTTGTCTGTACACCATCAGTCCCTTCTACTGGCGCTGCAATAGTGTTTTTTTGCTTTGTGATTGGTTTAAAGCTTTTTAAAGTATTTGAGTTCTGCTACATTGGAAAAATGAGATAGCACATTGGCATAATAAAACCAAACCTTTTAATGCATTTTCTTAATACTTTTATTTGACTCAAGAAAAATAGTGCATAGCAAGTTGTTGAAGGTTTTCTCCTTTTTTTCCCCCTCATACAAGGGTTGAGGCTCAGTTAAAAATCTGAAAGAGAAAAGTACTCTATAAGCTGATCCACAAGAATGAAAACGGTATTGTGTATTATTTGAAGTGCTAAAAATGAGAGAACTGAGAGAAATAAGATGAGAACTAGATTGTTAAGGGACTGGAATTTGTGTCTCTTGTGACCTTTGGTCAGAGAAATGTTATTTTTGGCAGTCTCCCTTGTCTTGTTTTCCTGCTGCTTCTAAGCCAGTGGGGATTTTCAGCTGGTATTGAAAGGGCATATTTATAGCTTTTGGTCTTAACTGACTGCAGCAGCTCTGACACCTCTGTCACCTATGTAATAGAGCAACCTCTTTTCCAGTTTGCATTCAGTTCTTGGTACAGAGGCGTGCTTTACGCTGTTTGATCTGTACACTCAAATGTGTATGGTGCTTTTTAACAGTCTTGCATTGCGTGGACAAGCATCGTGAACGCTGGGAGTGTAATGAGCATCATGGCAAGTGAACATGACTTTGCTTGTACCTTCTTTTTTCTGCCATTCATTTTTTCTATGACTCTAATATTAGACCAGTGTTTGCCCGTACTTCTCCCAAAGTTAACTGGGATAGCCGGTGTTTGCTCTTGCTGCACAGAGGTGCAGAGGAGAACGTGGCAGTGGCGGCTGGTTGAACAGGGTGCATGGCTGGGTGAGGGAGACTAAGAGGAGCTGCAAGGTGGAAATGAAGAAGCTGCTGGTTCTTGCCAGGACCATCGTCTGCTGGATAGACGGGCGGTCTATCCTGCAGGAGTGGCAGAGACAGGTGTCTTTCCTGACCACTTGGGACCAATACTTATTATGTACCAGGTCCTCCTTTTCCTCATGTTGTAGTTATCAGCAAGCCGGCATATTTGCACAGTCAGCAGAGGATGAGATGCTTAATGCTTTTAAGCCCACTAGTTATAAGCGTTTCTGTAATGTATTAAAGGCTTTTGTTGTGGTTTTAGTGGTATTCTACATCCTAGAGAAAGGAAGGGACTAAAGTGCCAAATGCTTAAATAGGATTTAAGTGCTTATTTCTTTTAAAATAGGGATAAGTTATTCAGAAAAGCCTGTCTGTACCTTCGTTTCCCATAAGCTGCATTTTATGTGAAATATTTGATAATGATAACTCTATCTGTTAGTGATGTGTGACTTCTCATTGATAGGAGTCTTCTTGCCATACAAGCCTGGGACATTATTTTAGTTCATCCTGAAAAGCTGCTGTTCACACAGAAACTTGCACCGTTTGCTGTCCTTTTGCTGTTTTATCTGAGGATTGACTAAAGCAAATAGGTGAGATACTGTAAGTCAAGACTGAGCTGGGTTAGCAGGATGAGGATATATCTGAGATATTAACATGATATTTTTGCTCTTTGTTGTTCATTGGAATGCCTTCAGTGGTGCCCACTCAGAAGGTTAAATGTGTTGTCTACTCGGAGTATGTGTATAAAAGCATATAGTGAGGGGAGGCAAAGCAAGCAAACAATAACAGTGAAAGATTAGATGGACCTGATTTATTCTAGTTACTTTATTTTATTCTGTAAAGATGTTCTGCAGGCTCTATTAGTCTGCTATCTAGGTTTTCTCTGGATACATGTAATACCATACAAAATAGGTATATGGAGAGTTACCTACCCAATAAAAACGAGTAAGGAGAAAGATAGTTTTAAAGGTGTTTGTAGTGTTATCTATGGAGCGTGCTGTGATTCAGCAACTCGCAACTGCTTCTTTTTGTGTTGTTTTACATTGCAGCAGAATTCAGTGCTTTATTAGTGTGTGAGACTTGGAAATAGAGATTTACTCTTTAAGAAAATGTTGCACCTTAAGCTTAGGAAGGTGTGTAAGTCACCGTGCTCAACAAGATCTGCTTCAGAAAGCAGAAGCTTTACATCTCTGTAGTTACCCCAGCACTCTTCTTCCAAAACAGAAGCTGGTACTTTTCTTGGAAATAGTGTTGCTATAGAGTACTTCTCAAAGGTATAAGCAAAACAGAGTTTTGTAGAGAAACATTGTCCTGTATTAGATACAGTTAGAAAAACAAACAAGCTTTGGGGTACTATCAGCCTTTCCTCAGTACTGAAGATTTTAGTGAAATGTCTTATATGCAACAAACTGCCCATTTCCAAAAACCTTAAATTGTAGTATGTTGGTCTCTGCCCTTACAGAGGATTTCTTCAGTAAAAAGCAGAATTAAAACTTTCCTCCAGAGGCAAGAGGTCATAATCAAACGCCACGTAGCCAGGACAGGGTGTCAGGAGAGAGCAATGTCTGGCAGGGAACAGATGAAGGGAGCACTGTTGGCTCTGTGGACTGGGCAAGCTGGTGATCAAGAGGAAGGAAAACTGTCAGGCAGCTGGCAGAAGTGGCGTTGATGTGGCATTTCCTTGGATATGACATTTTGTGGTATAACAGTTGTACTTAAGACTTAGCACGCAGGATGGAGCAAAGGTTCAGATTTGAGAAGAGGTGCAGCCAGGACCGGTGGCAGCGAAAGCAGAGCCTTTGCATTGCTGTGTCAGTGGCATTTCAGGAGCTCCTAATCAGGCTTTGCCTTTTTCTGCTGTAGTATCCCAGAACAACAACAAAAAAATCTGTCATTAGTAAGGGTAATGTCTGCTTTTAACTTTCTTGTTGTAATCCACTGGTATAGGCGGGGTAGGTGGCTCAGAAGAAGGGCATTTCTCCTATTTCCTTGACGTGCTCTTAGAAGCTTCCACCTGTGAGCATCCCTCCACCAGTTCACCCAGGTGGTATCTCATGTTTGTTTGCTTTGTTTTAATCCCATCCGGCCCTTTGGCTGTCAGCGAATCACCAATGGCCCTGCTGTCTGCTAGTTTTATTTGTTGATAGTTTTTCTTTTAGAATTTCCAAATGAAGTCTTCTTCTGAGCCCCAAATAATGGGTCCATAGCTGGATTCTGAAAGCTCTTCCTCTTGTATGCTGAGTAAATGCAGTAGGCTTTGATAAAACATACAGGTTTCTCCTGCTCCTCCCCATCCCCAAGCATTTGAGAGGCTTAGTGCAGAAGAGGTAAACTGGAGAACATGAAGGAAGATCATTAGCTAAAGAGTAGCTACGAGTCCTTCGTAAGGTGGCGGTCATAGTTATGGAGAAGGCAAAGAGTGGAGAAGTAGAAATAATTGTTTCTGAGTCATTATGGGGTTTATTATTCATACATAACCTTTTCATTTGGTTTTTGACCAAAGGAAAGATTTTGATCACAAAATTTAGCTGTATTTTTCTGTTCAGTCAAGATTATAATTACTCATCGGCCCTGAGTATATAGAAATTAGTGAATCTAACAGAGCATTTGTCCCTGTATTTTTGTTAGGCTCCCTGAAAATGTGGAGTAAAATGGCTAACTGAATTACATTTAACTCTGTTGCAATAAAAACAAACAGGACTTTTTACAGGTCTAGTCTTTTCAGGTGTAGTCTTGCCTTTCCTTTCTTACCAAAACAATTAGAAATACATTCAGATAATTCGTCCACCTAGCTTCAAATTATTATTTCAATTTTGTATCAACATACTATAATGCCGTGCTACTGACAGGTTCCTTCTTTGCAATATTTATTAGCCTTCATTTGCCTATGGAAAA
The DNA here is from genome assembly GCF_028389875.1 of Rhea pennata. Classification (NCBI taxonomy): domain Eukaryota; kingdom Metazoa; phylum Chordata; class Aves; order Rheiformes; family Rheidae; genus Rhea; species Rhea pennata. The sequence continues at coordinate 18,553,935 of NC_084671.1, read as the reverse complement.
CTTATAACATTTTGCATCCTGATTAAATTACTTTTAGTTTTGAATATACTTGGAACATTAAAACAGAAGAATGTAGATGATATGTAGTATTACATGAACTGATTGTTTATCAACTGATGGCAGTCTCTGATTTTCTACAGCTAGAAGGGATCTGTTATTTAGTATGACAAAATGCTGCATTTCTCAATAGGTTTTACTGAACACATTTTCCAAAGAGAATTGCTGATGAGTCACTTACAGATTGTACACTATTTACCTCTTATTAGCTCATCTGGAATACCAGAGTGAGTAATTGGGACTTTCAGTGTTTTAGGGTATTGATATGTGGTATGATATGCAAAAGCTTAATTGTTTTTAATTGAACAATAGTGCAATAACGATTTCCTTTTCATCCAAAAGATTCTATTGGGTCAAAGAAAAACAATCAGAAATACAAACCCCTTCTTGTGATTTATTTTCCTCTGTTTATTGCAGTTATGATAGAGTTTTTCTCTGATGACAGGCTCAATGACTTGCCAAAACAAAGAGTTTTATATTTTGTTCTTCTTCTTTTGAGTTACATTTCTGAACTCAGAGAATGTATAAAGTTATATCATATCTGGAGAATCAGCTAACTGTGGTTAGCTGTGGGTTTTGATAAATTACTTCAAGTACATGCCATTAAACCTTTACTTTGCCCAGTCAAATGAGCTGGAAGAAAAATCAATGCAAAGAGCAGAAAAACTGTTCTTCCTCTACAACACTGTTAGACAACAGCTAAACAGTTCGTAGATCTTGGAGGATCTATGAAAAAAACATAAAAAAAATTGGGAGCAGAAAATCAGAAGCTTTATTTCAGCATGTGCAAGGTTGCTCGTGTGTCAGAGACAATTAATGCCTGAAGTTGTCACAAAACACAGCTTGGTGTAAAGAAACGAACCAGAAAAGAATCTCACTGAGACTTCCTAAAGGTAGGGGAGAACATTAGTCTTCAAAAGTGAAATACTTTGCAAGTTAGCCAGCAACAGCAATATTAAGTACCTGCACCAGGGTCTTATGAAAGCATCCAGCTGAGATGCTTCTCCAGAAAGAAGACACGATGGCAGAGCACAAACAGACTGTGATTCCCAAGGGACACGTGCAGAAAGTTCACAAGTATGTTTGTGTAATGTAAGGTATTCCTGGGCAGGCAGGTACTGTTTGAGCTCATGTAATAACTACTCATTCAATCCACCCGTAACCTTCACCTTCATTCTGCTGCTCATTGCTACTGGCTCTGCTATAAACTGTGTTGGGTCTGCACTAGATGTGGAAATCCCGATGGTTCCAGAGAAAAAGCCGGAGGAATTTTTCCCTTGACAAGAGGCTGTGGTCATCCTGAGGACTCTCTGGTTGTAGGCTCTCCCTTTTCTGGGAGATGGTTTCCAGGCCAGAGGTCAGTACTCCCTGTGCAGAGTACTGCTCAGGTATGCACCCGTAGCTACTGTATCTTATACAAGCAATGTACCTACATCTCAAGGGAGAGTGTTTGGATGGGAATTTTTTCTGTCTTGATTTTTGTTTCTTTAATTGCCCCTTCCATCAACCTTTTAAGAGGTTTCCCCTTTAAACCTGAGAATTACCCTCTGTTCTTTACACACTGTTCTTAGAAACTGAGCTTCTATTTAGAGACATGCAATTTGTATCTAGTTTGAGTATAGCTATTGGGCAGGAAAAATGCATTGCTGAGTTATAGTGAAAGGTATTTCAAAAGGGAATACTGAATCAGTCAGTCACCGTGTGCACACAAATTTCAGGAAAACTTCTTATTCCTTGAGTCATGTTTGTCACTTAATTTATTATTTTAATACAAATATGTTTTTTTTTAAAAAAAAAAAAAAGATTGCTCAGATAATGAGAACTGCTTCCTATTTTTTTTGTGGGTGTGAATGTTCCCGTATTTGTGTTTGGACTTTTGGAGTCAGATCTGTTTCAATGACTGCATTTTGATGCTGTTCAGGAGATGTGCAGAATAGTAACTCATTATACATTCAATACATGAGGGTTGTTTAAGTGCAGCCCTTTCCCATGACCAAGTAAATTAAGAGAACTGATTCCCTATATCTGTAACTGCATTTTTAAGGCAATGCTAATGGTCTGACACCAGCGGGAAGTATCAACTGCAAACAAACCAAAATCACTGTTCACAGACAGGGAAGACAGAGGTTGTTACCATGGACACCTGGGAAGTGCAAGAGCCAAGGTAGCTGCATGCAGAAATGCTGACAAAAGTGTTCAGACCTGCCCTTGGGCTCGGTACCAAGGTTGCAGGTACCTGAAGCAGGAGGATACACAAGAAGGCAAGAAATGGAAGAAATGGAGGAGAGGCATGAGGCCAGAGGCAGAAATTCACTGTTAGAAGCTAGGTGGCTGGAGATGTTCATCTCCCGCTAGCACCCTGCTGCTGAAGGCTGGGCTATCATGGTCCTGCCAGCACAGGAGCATGTTGTTGCACCCGTAATCCACTTTAAAAAAAACTGTGGGGTGGGGGGTGGGGGGGAGTTAATTCTAACAGGCTGATTAAATTGCTTATATTGTTGTACTAATTTATACTGTTACACTAATTGCTGCAGGCTGCTTTGCCTGAGATGCAGCAAGATGGGAGTGCACAAGCTGCTCATCTCATGGATGGTGGTGACCTCTAGCTGGTGGGCAGAACAGGGGAGATGCAGGCAGTAATGTCGTTATCTTAAGCCAGGCTACAGCTTTAGAGAACAGGCAAAAAGATGAATGATTAATTACCACAAAATTATTAATCATGGTTATTGTTGTAATGTCTAAAGGCCAGTCAGCAAGGAGCTCCTTGCTCTAGCGGCCGCTGACCGCCCAAAGAGCAGCTGCTCCCTTCCATGAGAGCCTGAGGGACCTGTATGGGGAGGACGGCACTGGGGTGCATGGGCACAAGTGCCATCACCAGCAAACAGCATATTCACATCATATTTATCTGTGATTTTTTTTTCCATGGAGTAATAGGTGTCTGTAGAGAACGTCTGAAGGATCAGCCATGTCCTTCAGTTACCCACGCAGCACATGAGAAAACAGGGCAGTGTTTCACTCCCAGGCTGTTTTTGTTCATGTTCTGTTTGTTGTGATGGCTGTATCACGATATTTCTCCTCCCAGTGTGATGTTACTGCACAAACCAAGCATCGATCGACGTTTTGACTTTTCCCATTACAGTAGCAACAGGATGCTGTCAGGAGGCTGCAGTGGGGGGATTTAATTTCACACTGCTGGCTTGTATTTCTGAAAACTACTTTTCTGCTGGAAAGTGGAAATGATATTTGGTATTCTGAGAATCACCAGGAAAGAAACAAAAAGGAGAGTCTACTTTGTTTTCTAAGAAAATGGATGGAAATGATTCTAAGCCTCATTTATTATGGCTAGAAGTGGCCGTAGTATCCAGTAGCATCATCAAGAATGCCTTGCATGCTCAGAAACTTCTGCTGATGATCAGTACTAAGAAACGAGAAATGAAACTTGGCAGAGAGGGATAGCACAAGGAAAATAATTTCTACTTTAACAGTGTAAAACAGTTTTGAAATTACATAGTTTTTCCAGGGAGAAGTACAGAATGTCTGAACTAGTTAGTGGAGTTCATTCTTCCACAAGCTGAGAAATAAAATTACTGTTTTTCTGAAATAATTAGCTTGCCCACATTTCTGCATGTTTTGTGCAAACACATTAGAACTGGCTGTATATTTTATTCAAGGGAAAGGACCAGAACAGGATTGCAGGTCATTTCCTAGTTCATTTGGTGAAGAGAAGCTTCAGGGGTATAATAAGCATACTAAAGACAGAAATCTTGGAAGGTGATGGAATCTTAAGCCAGCAAGGATGAAAGATTTTTGAAAACTCAGATGCTTTATTTATTCTTTATCATTTATTCCTTTTGGTGGTAGCACCCAGACAACTGTATCAGGATCTGTGCACTATTATATAGGCTCTGTATAAATGTGTAGATGAACAGTGAGCAAGGACTGCCTTGGGCCCATGCTGGGTTGAGAGCTTCCAAGTTGGGTTGACAGAATGACAGTTTCTGTCCTCAAAGGAAAACACTATAGGTGGCTTTGTAAAACTCAGCCTGCATCATACCATATGGTTCCATAGGAATCTGCACAGGAGAAAGCTAGCCCTTGGAGAAAAGATCCATGAAATTCAATTTCTACTAATTCTGTCTCATTGTCTATAGGAGAAGAGAGAGTTATGGGGCTATGGAGAAGTTGTGATGCTGTTTCTCAACCCAGAGGTCTCCAGGGTATCCAGAAATAGGCAGATCTCTGTGCCGTTATTACCCGAGAAGGTCCCACGCTCACTGCAGCATAGTTCATAGAGTATCTGTCTGTCCATTAGTCTCCCTTTTCTCCTATAGAGAGGAAGGAGCACGCCTCATCATCAATCCTATGCAAGGTAGGTCACATTATTAACATGATAAACTCAAGTTCTCCAAAATGGGCCATCTGTGTGAAACTCTGGACTGGTGCTCGTGTGTGTAACACATGATATCATTCATTATATATAATCAAGCACTATTGTATTACACTTTGCTGGGCCTCCTGTTTCATTAAGCCACAAAAGGATGAGAGTCAAGGGAAAGGCTTTGGGATATAAAGCATATGGAAAACCTCGAACAGAAGCCAGGGCATCCTTTTTAAGACTCAAAGGAATCAATCTGTAGACCTCATTGTGCTGACGCGTCACAGAAATAGGGCAGGATACGGGTGAAGACTCTGAGAGGTGGGGCTGCAGCTGCAACTCCCTAGAGGAAACTGAGGCACGTTGAAAAATGATACCCAGAGAAGAACTGCAGCACAGGTAACAGAGGGTTCACACATCTATTTAAACTGAGCCAGTTTAAGAACTGTCTTGGGATTCTACATGGTTTTGGGTAGTGCTGTGTCGTCAGCCTTGCTTCTGTAGTATTATACAGGCCAAAGTACGAGGTGGTTCTTTGTCTTTGTGGCTCTCTCCTTTGGGCGACTGCAGTATTTTAGCTTTGCGTGCAACATGCTCATGGATTTGCAAAAAATCCATTTTTTTGTATTTATAAATTAAATTACTTAAATCTACACTCTTTGAATTGCACTGCTGAGTGAATTATTAAATTACGTCCAAAATACTGAGGTTGAAGCAAGCACAGAAAGTTTGTGAATTTGTCAGGAAGTGCCTAGACTTTCAGCCAGCTTTGCAGGCAGGGCGAAGGCAATCCCTTGGTGCTTACTGTTGGGAACACAGTATTTATTATTGGCCTTTTGGGGATTATCTCTGAATTCTCTGTGTCTGAATGTAACTGCTCAACACTGTAATTCAGGCCACTGAATAGAAAAATTTCAGGTAGCTTTTGTCTGAAAAGGGTAGTTTTCCTATCACTGGTTTTGTAGTTACGAAGAGTCATTGATTCTTTTTTACTCTTCTTTATATGAACCCTGCTAGAAGAGAGCATTTATATGGCTCTAAATTTATTTCCCTTTTATTTTTAGTTGCAATACAGGAGAGGTGGCCATCTGAGGTCATAACAAATGAAAGGAGAGTGCAAGGGGAATTAAGAAATTTGTAACTGTTCTGTGCCGTGAATCTGAATCACCAAAATAAGATAAGCAGACTGTGGACTTTTGCCAGTATAAATGATTTTCTTTATGATTCACCCTCCTATCCACTCATGCTTTTCTGTTCAATTGTTGCCAGTCTTGATTCTGGATTATTTTACTTACGTGCATTTACGCCAAATTTATTGCATTATTTAAGTCTATACAGGTTTGACATTAACATGAAATGATAAATGGACAAATGATTCCATTAATTTTCTACAGTGAGGATGTTAGATTGTGAAATGGAAACTATTTCTTCACTCGAGGGTATTATATATGATGGTGCAAATGATGTATTTTCCAAATACATCACAAACAGAAGGAGAGAAAGGAGTAACCATGTCAGGAAAGGAGGAAGGGAAGAGGCGATAGAGTATGAGGCAGCATCAGGAAACTACGGAGCTGAAAAAGCGCGTCTGAAAAGCGGGGGGAAGAAGCGGCGTGTGTCAGATGGGCGTTGCTTGCACGCAACGTGACGCTCCGGCCGCGTTTCCCGCGGGGGACGACTGCGTCCGCGGGCGCAGGGTGACCGCGGCCTTCGCCAGCAGCCGAGGCCAGACTTGTGCGTACAACTCGCTACGGCCTGCGGCTCCCGGCCTTTCGCCCGTGCCCTCCTCGTAGAGCCGGCCCGCGGCTGCCGGAGCCCGTCCCGAGTACTCGGCCGTGAAGATCCCGGTGGGGGGTGTTTGCATGCGCTCGTTTCCCCGGGGCCGGTCACCGCAGCTGACGTGGTACCCGCGGCCTTCGCAGGGCAGATCCTGCTGGTCATCTGTATGTTTTGAATTGGTGTGATGCCACGGATTGGAAAACTGAACCCTCTGAGGACAACTGTATTTTAACAACATTGATTAAAGGTCAGTTATTGTTTGCAGGCCTTTAACGGCACAAATATTAGCAAAGCTATTACCTAGCGACTTGGCACCATCTTCCCTGATGATTAATGCCCTGCACGCAATGCCTTTGCCACAAGCACGGTGCAGCTTTCCAAGCAGCAACAGGGGGCTGAAATGAGATGCTGAAGAACAACATTTGTGTATGTAGCATTTAGTGACTATTCAGAAAAATAATTGATTTTTATTGCAGAAAGTCGGCCACGGAGGAGGCCAGGAAATAAATGAAAGCAAGAGTCGATCAATCAGTTGTTGAGCTCGAGGAGAATTAATCATTACTCTGGCAGAATCCCTCCCGTGCGTTTGCAGGACTGTGTTTTAGTATGGGAGGCAATCGAGTGCATGCATTATCCATGAAAAGATTAACTGCTCCTTTCTGGAAAGCATTTGGTGCAGGAGAATATTAACTGCAATATCTTTTTGGACAAGAGAGGGAGTTGCGTGCTGAGAGGGAGTGGGATGGGAAGCAGGATGCCCCTCGCCGGCAGCGGGGAGCCCTTCTGCGGCCCCTGCTCGGCTCCCTGGACCCACTCTGAGGAGCATCGCCTTCCCTGCTCGGGCTGGGAGAAGAAACTGGGAACTCCAAGAGGCCACTTGTAAAAGATCTTATTGATGATAGCGTATGTGCAATAAAACAAGTGAATTTGAAATGGTACATAAAAAAAATGCAAATATTACATTAAAAAAAGATATGGTGGTATAAGTGATATAAACTGTATAAACTTAACGTGCCTTCATACAGAAGTGTACATGTTCCAAAATGTTAACAGGTATATATTGTAAAACATATTCAGAGATGCATTTTGCTTAAACCTTTAATGTTATATTGCAAAGGAGTAAGGATTTCCTGGCACATACAGGTAGGAATCTCAGCATAAATATGATGATACATATGATAGTGCTAGGGCAATACTGTCCTGTAAGACAACTCTTTTCTTATAATCTCAACCCAAAAATTTACACAAAAAAAAAAAAAAAAAAAAAAAAGGCAGTGTAAGGAATCAGAAGCAGAAAGTCCAAAAGAAGAATAAATCTTCAAGCACATCAGTCACAAGAAGCCTACCAGAAAGTTTGTAGGGCCATCGGATGATCAAGACATAAAAGCAGTACTCGGAGAAGATAAAGTTATTGCAAAGGAACTAAATGAATTGACTGTTTTCATTGTGTAACAACTCAAAAGTTTCCCTTGGTGGGATCTGCAGGAATGAGATCTTTGGGCTGTGATAGCAAATTGAGTGAAAACATCATCTTGTTGCTCAGTAGTGCCAGATGTTAGGAATTCTGAAGGAACAGAGAACAAAGCAGAAAATGTCTCTGTCCCCTTTGAGTGAAGCCATGGTATGTCTGTGCCTTGAACACTGCCTACTCATCTCAGAAAGACAGATCAGAATTGGAGAAAGCCCGGAGAAGATGCAGGATGATTAATCAAATTTATGAGATGGCTTCTGTCTGAGGAACAACTAAGTAACCCAGGACTGCATACTGGAAAGAAAAAAATCAGAGGCTAAGTCCAATTATAATCAAATGTGGTTGGTGGCTACCTGAACTAACTTGATGTCATGGCTTAACTGTCAGATCCACAAAATTCACTGCTCCTGTTACTTCTTACCTGTGGCCACTTTGTTGATTCTTCTTGCTGTTATCTCTGATTTTAGCCTGATATGAGGTAAAAGTGTTACACTACCTGCAAGGTGTACCACTTAGGTGCATGTAGAGCAAGTGAAGGCATACAGAAAGGTCTGCAGAGGTGTGTTAACGTGGTACACTGGTACCCGCTGTGCGCGTTGCTTGCTTGCTTTCTAAAGTAGGGGAGTTAAGCTGCGTCAGATAATATGGAGAGTGATGGCTTGTTTGAGACTCCCTCTCTGCCCAGAGGATGTGGGGCTGCATTTGCTGGGAGTCAGGACTTTGGTGGCATGTTGGGGATGGCCATGTCTCCTGCTGGTGGACTTCTTCCTAGGGCTCAGGGGAGGGCAAATCTAGAGCTGCTTCATCCATGAGGAAGAAGTCTTTGCCAGGGCTGCTGCTTCTCTCCTTTCTTTCCAGGCAGCTTCTGCGTCAGGGCAAACAAGCCCCCGGGATGGTGCTTGGGTGCTGCACCCCAGGCCAAGAAGGCGGTCTCGGGGGCTGCGTGCTGTCACGCCGGTCAGGAGAAGCGCAGGAGCGAATACAATTTCTGTCTAGCCTTCCTGGAGCACACCTTTAGTAAATGAAGCACCATAAGCTTCTAGCATGTGTGTGATATGAACGAATGGCATAAAATAACAGCGTCGTCGCGAGGAGCTGCGAAGATATCCACCAAAAGTGCTCCTGTTTCCACTTGCATTTGCTCATATTTCTTGCAGAAATGCTATCGTGGAGAGCCTTTGCCTGCGCAGCAGAGGGGAGCCGCGAGTCGCGGCGCTGGCGGAAGCGCAGCAGCTTGGCCACCTTTCCTTGTGGTTCTGCCTTTCCCGTCATCTGCTCTGCAATTGCAAAGATGTGTGTAAAACACGAGACCACGGAGAAGCGGCTGATGGCAAAATGCTTTAGGCTCTGAGAGTGGCGATAGCCAGGAGTGCTGGCAATCTCCTGTGGGCGCATGGGAGCGGCCAGAGGGGATTTCTAGAGGTTTCTTGTGTCTTAACAGGAAAAAAGAAAAACAAGCAATTGAAAATTCAGTGCACTAAGACATCCCTATAGGAGAATTTTTAAACTAATGCCTCTGAGCAGCATAAAATCAAATGTATTATAATGAAATAACGTATTTCACTCTCTAAATTATAGTGCTTGACCTTGATAAGCACTTCATAAAAAACACATTTAAAGTAAGCATTTACATGTAAATTACTGTTCTCCTTCAGAATTAGTGAATTGAAAAATGAGTTAATAGCAGATTTTTGTTATAAAAGATTCAGGTTCGTAAGAAGACTTGATAAACAACAAATCTTCTGTGGATCCCCTTCCTTTTACCCTACACTGAGAGAATTGGGTTAAAGTTAGGAAATCCTTTTCAAGTTGTAGATAAGCATTACCATACCCTTTAATGCTGGCTTAATTATTAAGCTTGTTCAGTGTTATTTCAGAATTTTTCATGGAAATGAACATTTTTTTTATCTTATATTGGTGAACTGTTGTTATTTGCTGCACTATCAGTATGCACCTACTCTTGCTTAGCTTCCTGATATATGGATATTCAAGGTTGTTTTAGTAGCCAGTGATCAGCCCTTGACGTGTGGGTGTGTGTTCGATGTGGAATTGTTAGCAGCAAGAGCAAAGCTCATAAATTCACAGGTATTCAGTATCCTTTCGTGAGTCCTTGTGCTGATACCAGCCTGGCATCTGGTCATACAGGAAAATCCTTTGCTAGGAGAGATTCAGGGTTCCTTTGATGGTAGGAATAGTTTTCTGTTAATATGTAGGAATCTGATAATAGAAACAGACTTGACTTTGCAGACCTAACCCAAACTTTTGCACAAACTTTTAATGGCGTTATCTTAAATACAAGTTGCAAATGGCAGCTACAAATCAGCTTTAGGTAGTGAGCATAAATCAAAGGAAATTTTCCCATGAGCAAAGCAAATATACTATGTAAACCATTTTCTAGTTTGGCTACAATCTAGCAGCACTCAGCACAAGACCTAACAGTCCTGAAAGTCGCAAATACTCTAAAAAGCGACGGCTCCATGAAACGTCCTCGCTTCTCCAGTCAGACACAGAGGAACTGAACAGCAATTCTACGGCTGGAAGTATAGTCATACGGCGGATGGTTTAGTTCATTATCTTGTCTAGAAATACTGTGACTCTGAATCAGACCATGACTTAAGCATTTTTCATTTAAAAAAAGAAAATGGCAACATTTTCAAACTAGCTTAAAAAAGAACAGTCTTGAAAAACTTGTTTCAAAGATAACTGCTGAGACTTTCTGCTTTTGTTTTTGTTGTTGGTGGTGGTAGTTTAGGTTTTTTTCCTTTTTTTTTTTTTTTTTTTTTTTCCCTGTGAGAGAGAACTGAGAAGCTTTGGAAGGGGGAAGAGAATCCTGAAGGTACTGAACGAGGAATTGGCTGTTGTGGGGCCTCCAAGGCGATGGAGCCTCCAGCTCCTTGACTGTATTCTTAAACACTTGGAGAGTTCCAACATTTGCCTTTACTCAGACTCTCAAAGTGAATTGATGGATTGTATTTTGTTTTATTTTCAGCCCAAATTGTGCAGTGCTGGTAGCAAAGGGATCTCTACCTATATGAAAACAGTTTGCTTAAAATGAGGCCTGGATGTATTTAAGAATTTTAGTAGTGATGAATTGGCCATGGTTTGTTGATTTAATTGGAAAAATGCTCACAGAAGGACATAAGTATTGCATTAACACTAAGTTACTAAAAATGAAAATGAAAAGATTTAAAAAGAAGAATGAAAAATTTTTTTCCACAGAATGCGATACATCCACTTATTTTCAGAAACAATTGTCAAGTGCAGGAAATGAATTCTTGAAGCAATTTAATATATTAATAACTAAAATTCTTTCAATCTGTGATGGCTACACAAAAGATAAAGACACGGGACAAACCTAGTCTGTGGTGGCAACATAGCTTTTTATATCAATGCCATTCAGCTATTTAAGTGCAAGGTCTGAATCATTTGCACTCCAGGGCAAGTCAGTGTGAAAATAAATCTTATCAGTGCCGTACACACAATTTCTATAGCACAGCTGTCATATGGAATCATATTACTGCTAGATGCTGTTTATTATTTCTTAATAAAATTAAAATGCCAGTACATTCCAGAGGCTTTCTTTTGCAGACTCATCCCAATTAGTCCTGTCAAGCTTCCTTGTCTGCAGCTGAAAATAAGCTCAGCTTGGTCATTGATTCTCTTTCTGTGATGTTGGTTGACATCAGCAGTTTTGCAGTCAAAACAATACCATCAATAACCTTGAGTTATTTTCAGATATGAAAATAACGCTAGTTAGAGATCAGAGCAGTTGCTGCAAATGAACCCAAGTTATTTTAATGCATACTGGAAATAGATACAGAAGATGGGAATAAAGAGTTAGAAAAGATGTTTTGACAAGAGGTCTGTTCAGGAATAGCTCTAGGTTATATCTGAATTGTAAAATACAAAGGGAAACTAAATGTAGCATATCTGCATAATCGCTGAGCCATTTGGTGTGAGACTGCCCACTTTCTGAGCTAGTTATTTCCTTCTCCTTGGTTCTGGATCTGAGGGGTTCTCCGTGGGTTTGATGCTCTCTGGGAGGAGCGCACCACAACCACTAGATTTCGGGGTAGAAGCGCAGCTGCTTCTCCTAGGTGGAAAGCCTCCATGTTGATGATGAATGGCAGCCCACTGCTCCAGCTTGTCTACTTCTCTTGCATTAAAATTGAAGGTTTCTATCTGCTATTTTTCTAAGATTTTTTTTTTAAGACAATGACTAAGGTGTATCTAGTTTAATAGTTTGTTCTGGATTTTGATATGTTCTGAAGCAAGTAGCGGGTGGCCAGCAAACACCTACAGCTTGATGGCAGAAGTCTTTTTCCCTCAGCCTGGTCAGCTAATCGGCCATCAGCATGATGCAAGAGCCTCTGCGCTCCATGGCTCTGCACTGTCTACCTCGTTTATCTCAATAGGTAAAGACGCCTGTGACCTTTAATGTCCTGGTTACTATTTCACTGCTGCTTTGGCTAGGTAGCTCCTTTTGCAATTGTGTTAAGAGGTGGGTGAGCACTTCTCTAATATTACTGAAAAACTCTAGTTTTTCCAATAATGGTTCTTAGTACCTTAAGCATTATCAACAGATTTATTTCTGTAAGCATAGGCTGTATGATTATGGTCTTTAAGATGTAAACATTTTAGCTAAGATATGCTGATGAATAGCTCCAGTTCTCCCATTGTCACTGGTGACAAAGCTTCTGGGAGGGAAATCTCTGTAAACATGTGCTGCTGTGTATGGCTGTTGTATCAACAGTGAGAGAGACTCCCCCAGGAGGCGGTTGGGTCCAAGATACTTAATAAAAGATAGATGCTGAACCTCTCAACTTCATTGGAAAGTGTTTGGCAGATGGCTCACTTGTGACTTTTCTAAGATCCTAAGATGTTGGGGAAAGAAGAGACGCTTTATTTTGGTAGTGTCAAAGAGAATAATCTTCCTACAAAATAATTTTTTGCAGAGTATTGTATCTTTTTTCCCTGATTATAAGAACTGCTAAAATTATAGTTCAGCTTTGAGATATTTTTAATTCTAAATAGTTTGAAACCTTTGCTGTTTTCACAGGGAATAAGTCTTTTGTCCTCTATTTTAATTTTTAAGCTATGAAGAAAGTTTGTAAAATGTCTCCTACTTTGTTCAGTTTTTAGTGGGTCCATGTTGAGAATTCAGAATGTTTTCAATGGAAAGACTAAAAAGTATTCTGTCATTTGTTTTATTTTATTTTGTTTACATTAGGCAAACACAAATAGATAAGTTGAAGAGAAGAGAGAGATTTAATTTTATACCTACTGAGAAATAATGTTGCAGCATCAGGAGCCACTGCAAATGGTAATTTCAAAAGCTATCATTCCTGCAGTAGCTGTGGCAAATTGCACACTTAATTATCTCAATCTAATCTTACTTACTGAGACAACAGAACTTCAGCACTGTTAAATTTAGCTTGATGTTAAATGTCAGATCTGGTTATTTCTTTTTACATAAAGTTATTGAAGAAAAACAAAAGCTAAATCAGTAATAAAACTTCTGTTAGTTATCAGCAGCACCCTCCTGCTTAATTCTGTGTGGTTTATGTTTCAGTTAGAGGGTTTTTTCATTTCATCTTGGACTGCAAAGTTTGGGAATTTATTCAGTTGTGAAGTCTGTTATTTGGAATGACAGTAAAAGACGATTGTAAAAAGTAGATAATAATGAAATGCTAATTCACACTGGTGGCAAGACAAATGAATTGAAATAATACATTCAGTATTCCAAAGACTTTGATGCCAGCTTTCTCTGAAGGTAGATTGATAAAGTTTCACGAGATATAATCACTAGTAGGAAGGAAAATTTTTGTAGCTTTTGCCTCTGCTCTTTTTCTTACAAGGAACTCTTCTCATAAGAACTCTTCTTATAAATAAGATAAAATTTTAAATATTTTTGAGTATATATCTACAGCTGTCTATCTGAGCATATATGAGCAACTTTAAGTAGCATTTAATACCTTTAAATTCTAAAACAGTTCTAAAAATGAGGCCACAACACCATTCCATTCTTCTTGTTTCAATGACTGCAGGTCATATCCATTCATCTTATAATGTTGCTGTAATTTCAATTAACATCTGAGAAGCAGAATATTCTCCTTGTAGTTAACTTCACTTGGCATAGGGGACACTTAAAATATAATCATAGAATCATAGAATGAGTAAGGTTGGAAGGGACCTCTGGAGATCATCTAGTCCAACCTCCCTGCTCAACAGGGTCACCTAGAGCATGTTAGACAGGGTTGCATCCAGGCAGGCCTTGAATATCTCCAGAGGAGACTCCACAACCTCTGTGGGCAACCTGTTCCAGTGCTCTGTCACTCTCACAGTGAAGAAATTCCCATGTTCTCTGCAGGTGTACAAGCAGTGCAGTCTGGCTTAAGTTCCTCATGATATCAAGTTCTCTAGTATAAAAATACTTGTATTTGAGAAACCAAACTGAATGATCAGCAACTGCTTTTAGTGCTGGATGGATGCATATCTGAACTGGAACTGGCCATGTGACTCGCACAAGCCCCACTTGGAGTGTAACAGGAGTCCTCCTTGGAGTTGGTGTTCATGGAAGTGACGGATCTGTTTCATGTGCTTTAAGTTTGCAGGACGTACTCAGCCAATGCTCTGTGCGCATGGAAGCCCGGTGGGCAAAGTGGCAGGCATGCCATACAAATCATCTTTAAGTTTTGCGCTGGAGAAAGGAAGGTTGCTCGTTGTGTTTGAACTCGGTCCCACCTGCTTGAGGTTTGAGATCAATGAAGATGCGTTTGTCTTCTCAGTGCATCTTTGCTGTTGCAAAGGTAAGGACAGGGTTAAAGTGAAAATTGTGAATTGTCCTGTGGAAAGCTGATTCTGCGGTAATGCTGGCACAGCTAAAAGATGGAAATCCTAGCGGAGTGGCTTTTAGGAGTTTCCCGATTCATTCAGAACATCATTTTTTCTTGTACTGTCGCCCCGGTTAGCTGCGAAGGTGCAGCCTCCCGCCTCTGCCAGTGCACGTCTCTATGTTACAGAGACGTTTCTTGTTTCATTAGGCACTCAGCTAATTGAAAAAAATGACTGATGCGACATTCTGCTGGTAAATGCTACTGATTCAGGCAATCTAGAGGGGGAAACGAAGCCTCTGGCCTCCTCCCCGAAGTGAGTTGTTGGTGTGTGGTGAGTTCGGGCTTGCTCTTGCGCTTGCTACTTCTAATAGCAAAACTTCCTCCATCTTCCATGGAGTAAAATCAGTCTTTCAGATCTTCTCCACCAAAATCTATTACACGTTTGCATGTTACCAACTGATGCAGCCATCCCTCAGCAGGCTGCCCCTAAGGAGAAGTTTAGGGTTCGTATTACTGGGGACAGGAGAGAGAAATAAGTAATAAATAAGGATAAATTTTGGCATCTTTGCCACAAAGCATTCCCGTGGAGATAAACACAAATTCTTAATTCAAAACAGCTGAATTTGGCTCAGTGAGAGAGATTGATTTCTGATTCTTCTGAGAGAGCAATGAAATGAGAAATCAGATTTATATCTGCTATATGGCTTTTTCATCAATGTTGGGAGTACAAAGCATTTTTAAAAGTGAACTGCAATTGCCCTTGGCTATATAGAAGATTAGTCTTCAGAAGGAAAAAAAGCTCTGTGTCCCACTTTTAAATTGTTATTATGTTGTACTGGCAGAAAGAGCTTCATAAAAATATCTGATAATTACTGTTAATGACTAAACAATGAACCTCTTGTGATTATTTAACTCTAGCTTGTTTAAACAGAAATATGCCTTCACAAAATACATTTAGTTGCAAATGAAAACATCATGGGAGAAATTTGCAGAAATCATCTCAGACTCTTAGCTGTATAAATCTGTTCATAGCTTGTTAATTTTGGGTATGTTTATGTGCTGTTTTTTAAAAAGCAATAAATAGTTATATTTTAACTAGGACTTATTAAAAACAGGTATAAAAACATTTTTGAAATCAGAAATATCCTGCTATATTGAAGAGCAAATAAAAATAAGCCTTATGCTATTTCTGTCAATCATTTTTGTATTTATTCCCATAGTGATCTAAGGAGGAAGAAAAAGTTCTTTTCGGTGTTTCTTGAAGCTATTGCAGAAGTGTCAGTATGTTGCAGAATTCAGAGTCAGCACGTTGACAAAATGATATGACAAGGCATTTGCAACTGAACGGTCAGCACAGACCGGAGAGCCCAGCTGACACTTGCTGTTCCCGCTGCTGGAAGTCCGGCAGAAGGAGCCATACGGAGCAGTACAAACAGTGCACACACGCACCTTCCAGCGCAAGAAGAAGGTGTTGGCTCCTGCTGTTCCCACGCTGCTGGCTCACCTCTGGAGCAGGCGGCTAGGAAGTCTGTGTCGAGCGAGAGGTTTCCCGCTGTTCGGGCCATGAGAAAGCCGCTGGCCGAGCAGCGCGCCGCGGCTCCGGCTCGGAAGGCAGCCAGCCCTGCTCGGAGCAGGAGGCCTCCAGAGCCTGCGTTAGTCTCTGCTCCTCAATCC